>NC_091091.1:37653214-38959285 GCF_032405125.1 Capricornis sumatraensis
ATGCCATCCAGCCATCTCATCCTCTGTCATCCCCTTCTCCTCCTGCCCCCAATCCCTCCCAGCATCAGAGTCTTTTCCAATGAGTCAACTCTTCCCATGAGGTGGCCAAAGTACTGGAGTTTCAGCTTTAGCATCATTCCCTCCAAAGAAATCCCAGGGCTGATCTCCTTCAGAATGGACTGGTTGGATCTCCTTGCAGTCCAAGGGACTCTCAAGAGTCTTCTCCAACACCACAGTTCCAAAGCATCAATTCTTCGGTGCTCAGCTTTCTTCACAGTCCAACTCTCACACCCATACATGACTACTGGAAAAACCATAGCCTTGACTAGATGGACCTTTGTTAGCCAAGTAATATCTCTGCTTTTGAATATGCTATCTAGGTTGGTCATAACTTTTCTTCCAAGGAGTAAGTGTCTTTTAATTTCATGGCTGCAGTCACCATCTGCAGTGATTTTGGAGCCCCCAAAATATAAAGTCAGACACTGCTTCCACTGTTTCCCCATCTATTTCCCATGAAGTGATGGGACTGGATGCCATGATCTTCGTTTTCTGAATGTTGAGCTTTAAGCCAACTTTTTCACTCTCCTCTTTCACTTTAATCAAGAGGCTTTTAGTTCCTCTTCACTTTCTGCCATAAGGGTGGTGTCATCTGCATATCTGAGGTTATGGATATTTCTCCCGGCAATCTTGATTCCAGCTTATGCTTCTTCCAGCCCAGCGTTTCTCATGATGTACTCTGCATGTAAGTTAAATAAGCAGGGTGACAATATACAGCCTTGATGTACTCCTTTTCCTATTTGGAACCAGTCTGTTGTTCCATGTCCAGTTCTAACTGTTGCTTCCTGACCTGCATATAGGTTTCGCAAGGGGCAGGTCAGGTGGTCTGGTATTCCCATCTCTTTCAAAATGGGAAAGACTAGAGATCTCTTCAAGAAAATTAGAGAAACCAAGGGAACATTTCATGCAAAGATGGGCTTGATAAAGGACAGAAATGGTATGGACCTAACAGAAGCAGAAGATATTAAGAAGAGGTGGCAAGAATACACAGAAGAACTATACAAAAAAGGTCTTCATGACCAAGATAATCACAATGGTGTGATCACTCACCTAGAGCCAGACATCCTGGAATGTGAAGTCAAGTGGGCCTTAGAAAGCATCACTACAAACAAAGCTAGTGGAGGTGATGGCATTTCAGTTGAGCTATTTCAAATCCTGGAAGATGATGCTGTGAAAGTGCAGCACTCAATATGCCAGCAAATTTGGGAAACTCAGCAGTGGCCACAGGACTGCAAAAGGTCAGTTTTCATTCCAATCCCAAAGAAAGACAATGGCAAAGAATGCTCAAACTACCGCACAATTGCACTCATCTCACACGCTAGTAAAGTAATGCTCAAAATTCTCCAAGCCAGGCTTCAGCAATATGTGAACCATGAACTTCCAGATGTTCAAGCTGGTTTTAAAAAAAGCAGAGGAACCAGAGATCAAATTTCCAACATCTGCTGGATCGTGGAAAAAGCAAGAGAGTTCCAGAAAAACATCTATTTCTGACAATGCCAAAGCCTTTGACTGTGTGGATCACAATAAACTGTGGAAAGTAGTACCTCTACTTGTCATCAATTCCTCAATTGTTGTAGTTTTAAATGTTATAAACAGTTAAAGACTTATAAAGAAAACAAGAGGGAAAAGGCAAAACAAAATAAGACCAAAACACCAGCTGTATCTTTTGCATTTAGCCAGACAGCTTACTTTTTCTGATGTTCTCTGCTCTTTCCTGGACCTGGATTTCCATCTGCTCTCACTTCCTGTCAATCTGGGTTAGGACAGAGCACAGCCCTGCCTTATCTGGGAGATAAAGGCCATGTGACAGCTATGCGTTCAGAACAGCTACTCCGTACTGAAAGGCTTCGACTTCTCTAGGCATCCCTTTGGGGGTAACCATGTGCGCAGAGAGTTGAGTTGATCATCTGTCTCATCTCTGAGCATACTATCATCATTGGTCCTTGTAAGGCCCATTTCTTGGTTTATTTCCACTTTTTTTCCAACATCCCAGATGCTCACTCCTGGGCCCCTCCCCTATGAAGGCACACACTCCGAAGAACTTAATATGGACACTTTAGTAGGAATGAAGCCTCCAAAATAAGTGGTGCTCTGAGTGCTTTTCCAACATGGAATCTTTAGAGCCTGCTCGCCTCCTGTCTTTACACTCAAGGCTTAGTAGAAACTGTGCACAGACATGTGGGGTAATCCCACATCCATGGCACTCCATTCTGAGCATCCTCCACATTTCAACTATTTATTCCCTAGTGATGGAGACCGAGGTTGCCTCCAACTCCCTACTGCGACCAACCCTGTAATGCCTTCCCTTGTTCTTCCCCCCTTGGGATTTCCCTGAGATGTGGACTTGATCAGAGGGTGCATGCTGACTTAATTCCACCAAGCTCTCTGGAAAGGCTGCCCCAGTCCCCACACCACCCCCAAGGAAAGGGTCCCTATTTCCTTACATCTTCACCAACATCTGGCATTTACCCAGCTTCCTAGTTGTTGCCAGTCTGATGGGTATAGCACTGCCTCTTCCTCCCAGTATCATTGGCATTTCTCTGATCACTAGTGTGTCTGAGCATCTCTTCATGAGCTTGGGAGCCACTGGGGCTCCCTCTTCTAGGAACAGCCTGCTTCACCCTGTGCCTGGCTCTCCACTGGGTACTCCACTCCTTACTCTGCCCATACGTTAACCAGTGTATTGGTTTTGCTGGCCCATGAACCACTGTGTCTCTTCAGATGCCATCGTTCATTTCTGCTCTGATCCCTTGTCTGCATGTCACAGCTTAATGCCCAGGTCACAAATCTGTTTTCCTTATTTCCAAGGTCGCTGGTGGGGGGAGTGCCTGGGGATTTTCCCATGGACCACTCACACCTCCCACGTATCAGCACTTTCACTTTTCTGAGGCCAAGAAACCCTTCAAGTGTGAGCCTCTGCTCTGTGCCAGGCACTATGCTAGGATCATCTCCCTCCATCCCCGAACAGCTCTGCTGGGTCGGTGGGGGGGGAGGGGGACTCCTATCATGCTTGAGTGACAGATGCGAAATTGAGGCACGTAAAAGTTTAACGACTCACTCAAATTCACAGAATTGTAAAAGCGACCCAATCAGAAGCCATCCATAGCTTAAACTCTTGTTAGTGTATCTCCCATAGTGCCTGTTTCAAATAACTGCCATGTTCCAAAAAGCTCCATGCCTTATCTTTCCTAAATACTGGAATTTAGTGGGGGGGAAAAAAAAAGTCAACCCTGGTGGGACCTTTGTACCTTCCCAGTCCCTAGTGTTTGAAAAGGGTGGGAGTGGGCAGAGGCAGGGGTTTGAGTGGCTGAGCTCACCAGTCTGAGTTCCCAGGAAGAGTAAACACTGGGTTGGCCAGGAAGTTCGTTTGAGTTTTTCCTTAACATGCTAAATAAATGTGTGAAAATGAAAGTGAAAGTATTAGTCACTCAGTTGTGTCCAACTCTTTGCGACCCCCTGGACTGTAGCCTGCAAGGCTCCTCTGCCCATGGAATTCTCCAGGCAAGAATACTGGAGTCGGCTGCCATTCCCTTCTCCAAGGGATTTTCCAGACCCCTCCTGCATTGCAGGCTAATTCTTTATCATCTGAGCCACCAGTGTTCACTACAGGGCTTCCTCAAAGCCTGGTCCTGGAGGAGTGGGGGAGAGAGACAGGAGTGTAACCTTGACCTTCCAGCAAAGGTGCCTCTCTTTCAGGTCCCCACTGTTCTGCTTCAGAAGGGAACCAGACCTACCCAGAACACATCCTCCTTGCAGGTATTCAATGAGCTTCATCTGTGTTCCAGAACCTCAGTGATGACCAAGAAGGGTCTCCCTGGTCCTGATACCTGGGGAGACAGAGATAACTGATCACACCTGTGGGAGAACAGCTCCTCTTGGACAGACATATTCTGGAGGAAGTAACAGTTCCATGAGGATTTACAAGAGAAGGGGACCTGTCTGATACTTGGGGCTGGGGTGTCCATGAAAGGATGGCTCCCCTTAAGAAGTGGTATTAGGACTGGTAACCAAGAATGAGAAGGTGATAACTAGAAGCAGAACTTCCTGGGCAGAGAATGTTCAGAGGCCTTGTGGCAGAGAAGGACCAAGAGGAGCAAGTGTGGCTGCAGAGGAGAGGTAGGGGCTGAGTCAATTAAAAGGCTATGGAGTCCCAAAGTCCCAGATCAGGCAGGGCTTTCCAGGTTGGCTCTTCAATCTGCTACTTCAGGATACTGGGTATATATGAAGGTTTCCCAGGCCATAGCAGATGCTCATTCCATATGTCCTGTGCTTAAAAATTAATCTGGCTGAGGTGGACCCACCCAGATAGAGACATGAGGATTCTTTTTTATCACTTCCCCTTTCAACAATCTCCTGCCTCCCACTGGACAAAGAAAGGCTTACCTCCCACCCAACCTGACACGTACTGTTTTACTGTGTTACATTGTTCTGAGGCATAAAAACATCCAGAGACAATATGGTTTCTTTTCTGTTAAGGCTTCAAAAATCCTCTCTCTACTCATCTCATTAGGTAATACATGTCTAATATGTTTCTCTTTGTGTTTAATATTTATGAAAATTCATATTATACATTTGCAGCTTTATCATTTATATACTACTAATAATTGAAACAGTGGAAACAGTGTCAGACTTTATTTTTTGGAGGGCTCCAAAATCACTGCAGATGGTGACTGCAGCCATGAAATTAAAAGACACTTACTCCTTGGAAGAAAAGTTATGACCAACCTAGATAGCATATTGAAAAGCAGAGACATTACTTTGCCAACAAAGGTCCATCTAGTCAAGGCTATGGTTTTTCCAGTGGTCATGTATGGATGTGAGAATTGGACTGTGAAGAAAGCTGAGCGCCGAAGCATTGATGCTTTTGAGCTGTGTTGTTGGAGAAGACTCTTGAGAGTCCCTTGGACTGCAAGGAGATCCAACCAGTCCATTCTGAAGGAGATCAGCCCTGGGATTTCTTTGGAAGGAATGATTCTAAAGATGAAGCTCCAGTACTTTGGCCACCTCATGTGAAGACTTGACTCATTGGAAAAGACTCTGATGCTGGGAGGGATTGGGGGCAGGAGGAGAAGGGGATGACAGAGGATGACATGGCTGGATGGCATCACTGACTCGATGGACGTGAGTTTGAGTGAACTCTGGGAGTTGGTGATGGACAGGGAGGCCTGGTGTGCTGTGATTCATGGGGTCGCAAAGAGTCGGACACGACTGAGCCACTGAACTGAACTGAACTGAACTGAACTGAATAATTGCTATAATAACACAATCTTAAAAAAGAATTTTTGAACTTAGGACCTTATGGCCATAAGTAAATTTTAAAATGCTAATACATGTTCATATATCTGTTGCAGTTCATATAATAGATAAGGTGGTAAACACAGAATTTAAGTAATAAAAACATTACAGTTAGATAAAATTCTGTTGAAAGTGGCTAGAAAATATACTTTGAGAGCATAAAGGAAACAATGTAACATTTACAGTATTAAAGAAAAAGTTGTTTGTATTTTTAAATAAAATATGATAATTTTATAATCCATTGGGCACATTTAAAAGAGAGTTGTAATGGTTTTATATATAAAGGTGAATATAGCCTTTATATATAAAGGTGTGCTGCAGTCCATAGGGTTGCAGACAGGACTGAGCAATTGAACTGCATTGAACTGATACAGGATATGGGGCTTCCCTGGTGGCTCAGACAGTAAAGAGTCTGCCTGCAACACAGGAAACCTGGGTTCGATCCCTGGGTTGGGAAGATCCCCTGGAGAGGGGAATGGCAACCTACTCCAGTATTCTTGCCTAGAGAATTCCATGGACAGGGGAGCCTGGTGAGCTACAATCCATGCGGTCGAAAAGATTTAGACACAACTAAGTGACTAACATTGGAGAAGGAAATGGCAACCCACTCCAATAATTCTTGCCTGGAAAATCTCATGGATGAAGCCTGGTAGGCTACAGTCCATGGGACGCACAGAGTCGGACATGACTGAGCAACTTCACTTCAAGTGACTAACATACACACACATACATGATATACCCCTAAACTATTTAAATTTATGATGAAAGAATATTTTAGATGCCAACTGAGAAATGTTTGAGGCACATGTATCTTTTTAAAAACACTTTTGGGCATGTCAACAAAAAATCTGAAGATGCTAATATAGGCTATGGTGCTCTAGGAGGGGTGGCAGAGATCAGCAGAAGGGACCCAGGGATTGGCATTTTCCCCTAGCACCATATTCTTCCAGATGGCTGGGCTGGAGTTGGTGTGGCTTCCTCTGTGCACCATTGCGGTGTTGCCACCAGAATGTGTAAGCCCCCCAAGGATGGGGATTTTATCTCTTTGGGTCATTAATATCTGTCCAGTATCAACAACAGTGCCTGGTTGTGGTCAATGCTCAATAAATATTTGTTGGGTGGATGAACGGTGGATGCTGACTTTTACTTTGTGCCAGGCACTGTGTTAAGGAATCCCTGTGGATCCCCACAACAACACTGCCTTATGTCCAGTTGGCATCCCCGTTTCAGAGATGAGGAAACTAAGGCACAGAGAAGATACATAATGTGCCCGAGGTCACCTATCAAGGACACAGCGGACTGGCCCCAGGCATCCTGATAACCATGATACCTCTCTGGCCCAGGGAGCAGAGGGACAGGGCCTGTGTCTTGGTTCTGAAACTCCAGGCACTTTGGGCCACCCCATGAATATGATACCCTTCTCAGCCATCTCAAACAGCTCCCTGCCAGCTGTTCTCTCCTCCTAAGTGGTTTTCCTCCCCTCCTCCCCGTTTAATATTTAAGTTGCACACATCCTGGGACATCCCAGAGTCCCCATGTTACTGACCTACTTACTTATCCAACCATTTCTCTCACATTGGGGATGGCACAGGGGGGTGTCTGGAAGGAAGGAAGGAGGTACAGAGAGAGGGGAGCCCCACACAGCACCCCGCCGCTCTCAGCAGCCTCCAGCTGACAAGCAAACATTAATAAAACATGGCCAGACTCTACCGCTGCAGTCGCAGCAGATAACGTTTATTCTAAGTGGCTTTCCAAGAAAACACCTTCTGCTCCTCCCGCCCCCTAAAGGGTCTCCAAAGCTCCAGCCGTGTCAGGAGGGAAGTCTGTCTGTTTCTCTTTATAAAATAGAGGGACTTGGACATCAAAGAGGGCTCCTGTCCTTTGGTAGTGAAGATGACAGCTCCAGGTCAGCCACAAACTGGCCCTTTTCCAGAATCCCCCGAAAACATTGAGCGGAGAGCGCTATGGTGCACAGGGCTTGGGCAGCTGCCACGGGGTCCTTTTGTTTGGGCACCAGGCACTCACCTAGTCTCCAGTGCCCCCTGCTCAGGGACATGGTCCTCCTTTCTGGGACCTGAACTCAGCGGCCTGGGGCCCTCATTTCCTCACTCTCACTGTGGGGGTGATGCTGAGGGATGTCCCCTTCTCTCCCCCCACCCCCCGCGTTGCCACATCACCATCTGGAGGGTATCCAAGGACCCAATGGTCAAAGAGGCCGAGGGGCATTCTGCACCAAGATCCGGAGGCGGGAGAGGGGAGGGGTGCTGGGGTACTGGGTGGCTTCTCCAGGAAACAGCTCTGTCCGCGGCCGCCCAACCCCAACCTCCGTCCCGGGCACACTCACTGGAGGCTTCACGTCCTCAGGAACACGGAGGCTCAACGAGAGCGTTAGCTCCTAACTGAGGCCAGATGAGAGCACGAATCCCCGACTCCTCATCCTGGCCCCTCGCCCTGGGGTTCCTGACGTCCTCCCTTTGAGACCCATCCGCTTCACTCTGGCCGGTGTCCCTAGGGTTCACGGCGAAGTGCCCAGACAGGGGCGAGGGTCTGCTCGGGACGGGGCGACTCCAGAGTCCGGGCGCAAAGCCGGCCCGGGACGGGGCGGGGACAGGAAAGCTCCTGCGCTGGGAGGGCGGAGGCCGGGGCGCCCCAGCCCCCCGCCCCCGCTCCGCGCCGGCCGTGACGTCAGAGCCGGACCCGGTAAACTGAGCGGCGGCGGCCGGGCGCTGGGGTGGAGACTGCGACCGGAGCCGGCCGGCCAGACGGAGCCCACGGCGGCCAGGGCGGGCAGCCGCAGACCACCCCGAGGTAAGGCCGGCCCCGCTCCCCGCCCGCGGGACTCGGCGCTGGGGACTGATCGCCGCCCGGACGCGCGGGAGAGAGGGGCCCGGCCGAGGACAGGGGAAGCCCCCGGGGGCGCCACGCGCGGGGTTCCGAGGGGTCCCGGGACAGCGAGGTGCAGGACGCCTGGCGCGCGGGTGGCGCGCGGCCCTTTCCGAGCGCGCGGAGGGTGAGGTGGGCGCGGGCGGCGGAGCGCCGGCCGTGGCGGGGGATCGCGCCCCGACGGCGCTCGCGGGCGTTATTACCCCCGGAGCGCAGGTGCCGGTGAGAACGCGCTCGCCGCACGTGAGCCGAGGGGGGACGCCGGGGACCGTCTGGCGCCGCCAGGTGAGCCCCGCTCCCCGAGCGCCCCTCCGGCGGGCCGGGCCGGGCGAGCCCTGGGGTCGGGGGAGCGGGCGGCCCCGCACGGCCCCTGACCGCGCGCCGCGCCCGCAGCCGAGCCCAGGAGCCATGGCCCTGAGCGAGCTGGCGCTGCTCCGCCGGCTGCAGGAGAGCCGGCACTCGCGGAAGCTCATCCTGTTCATCGTGTTCCTCGCGCTGCTGCTGGACAACATGCTGCTCACGGTTGTAGGTACGTACAGACCCCGCGTCCCAGTCCCCCGGCGCGCCCCGCTTACCCCGGCGCGGTGCGGGCAGGTTGGAGAGAATACGTTTTTCATAAAGACGTTCCCCGCCCAAGACTGCCTCGCTTAGGCTAGAGGCCGCGTTCGCGGCTTCGTTTTCCTGGAGGTCCGGTCAAAAAAACGTGGCATCGGATAAAACTAAGAACTTATGTTTCCTCCTGATAATTTCCTGCTTCCCCTTGTCACTTTCAACGCGATTAAAATTTTTTTTTAAATATTCTATGAAGGAAGAGCAATTTCCAGGATTCACAATAATATTATAATAATTATTACGCCCCCCCGAAAAAGGTGGATTAATTATGTGGTCTGTCACCTAAAGGAACAGGTCAGCATACCTCCCTCCATAGAAGGAAGGGACATGGACACATGTCAGGACTCCTATCAAGAGCAGTTTTAACTGTTGGTTTTCATCTTTTTTGCTGTAATAGATTTTTGAACAGCCACATAATTGACATCCAGGTCTCTTAATTAGCCCCATGAACAACAGGTTTGGCACGCATATTTTCCTGAAAAATATCCCAATTTTTAATGAATAAAAAATGACTTTTTAAAGGGTCATTTCCCCTGTCTAAGTTTTTCTCTCTGGACAGTTTTCAGAGCATCAGAGAGTCAGGTTTTCACTTCCAGGAATATGGGAGCTTTGGGGCTCATCCCAGTAGAGTAACAAGGGCCTGTGTCCTCCTTTGTCTTGAATCCTCTGTTATACACATGCCCAAAGCTTCGATTACATCAGCTTTCTTTTCCTTTGTGAAAGTCTCAGGAAGTCTTGAATTTGTCAAGTTGTATGAAACATTGTTGCTTCCCCCTCAAGTAATAGAAAGATAAAGTGAGTCTAGTGCAGAATTTCCGAATTATTACTTCCTGCGGGTTAATTTTTTTTTTTTTTCTCTAAGACACATAATGAAATTTAGGTTTCTGTTTTCCTGATTCATTCACTTAAAGGTCTTTCTAGCCTCTTTCTGAGAAGCCCTGGTTGACCCCAGGTCAGCACAGACTAGATTTCAGATCGCATCTTGCTTTCCTTTCCTAAAATATTCCTATGAAGGAGCCCTGTAAGAAGCACAGGGAGCTCTGGGGCTGCTCAGGTCTGCTGGCCCTGAGAGCTCTCACAGCCTCTGGGGCTTTGTTCTCAGAGCTTGTTGTTGTTTAGTCCCTCAGTCATGTCCGACTCTTTGCAGCCCCTTGGACTGCAGCCCACCAGCCTTCCCTGTCCTTCACCATCTCCTGGAATTTGCTAAAACTTAAGTCTACTGAGTCAGTGATACCCTCTAATCATCTCATCCTCTGTCACCCCTTTCTCTTTCTGCCCTCAGTCTTTCCCAGAGCTAAACAACATGAAATTGTTCAGTGTCGGTGCAGAGGTTTCCTTTCCTGAGGCAGACACGCCACTTCTCTGGGTCTCATTTAGCATTTGACAAGACCACAGGTTTGCTGGCTTTGGTTCCAGGGAGGCTTTCAGTGTAATCACCATTGTCCTGCTCTCATCCCCAGTCCCCATCATCCCGAGTTACTTGTACAGCATTGAGCATGAGAAAGATGCTCTAGAAATCCAGACCGCCAAGCCTGGGCTCACAGCCTCCGCCCCCGGAAGCTTTCAGAACATCTTCTCCTATTATGACAACTCCACCATGGTCACGGGGAACAACACCGACCACCTTCAGGGGGCGCTGGTGCATGAGGCCACCACGCAGCGCGTGGTCACTAACTCATCCTCGGCCCCTTCCGACTGTCCCAGTGAAGACAAAGACCTCCTGAATGAGAATGTGCAGGTCGGCCTGCTGTTTGCCTCGAAAGCCACTGTCCAGCTCCTCACCAACCCATTCATAGGACTGTTGACCAACAGGTAGGTTATATTGTTTCAGTCAAGGAGCTAAATATTCATAATATTGTTCCAGATCTTTTTGTTTCTCATTCATTGATCAGAGTCTGGAGAGTCAAAGCTGGAGGGGAAATCCAGTCTCCTTCACCTTACGTTTCCATCTTGAGGCAGTCACGATTTCCCATTTGGTGCTCCTTTTCATTGCCACCGTGGCCATCATCGTGGGATTGTACGTGCCATGTGGCTTTCTCTTCTCTTCCACTTCTGGTCATGGACTTCCCAATAGACAGCCGAAGCGGTTTCCTTCAGGCTGGTGTGGTCAAGGCTCGTGTGGATGGCCAGGTGGGGAACGTGGCATGTGATCCATAGTCCTGCTGATAGAGGAAGCAGCTCGCTGACACTGAGGCCCTGGGCACTGGACCTTCCCCTGCCACGTGCTGAGCTGTGTCCATGTGCACACCAATGAAGAGAATCTTTTTCCCCAGATAATTCAAGCTGCCCACATGAGCTTTATATGAATCCGGATGTTCTGGAGTCTTTTGAGACCCAGTTTTTCTGAATAATGGTTCACATGTCCATTGTTGGCGGCCATCCAGCTACTATTTATTCTTCTCCAGCTGAGGTGGTCCAGCTCTGCCCAGGACTTGGGGGCTGCAAGCACAGGACAGGGGGCTTGCAAAAGAGGGGAGGAGGTGTCTGTTGCAAAGAGTGGGAGCTGGTAGAGTGAGCAGTGGTGGTGGGCTCCCATCTAAACAGTGTGACCCCAAAAGCAGAGATGTGAAAAACGGTGGAGGGGGGCGGTGCCCGGGGTCCTACCTGTGGAACAGGCTTAGACGCACAAACAGAGACAAGGACCAGAGGTGGGAAAGAGAGCAAAAGAGGGGTCCAGAGGACTGAGGAGGGCAGGTCTGGGGGGACTGGGCGGGGCTGGGCTGTGAGGAGCCCCACGTGCTAGATGACAGAGGAGTAGGAGGAGCACTTGGGAGCCACTAGAGATTCCAAAGCTAATTGAAGAGTCAGGGAAGGTAAAAAGTGAAAGTGTTAGTCACTCAGTCATGTCTGACTCTTTGCAACCCCATGGACTGTAGCCCACCAGGCTATTTCTGTCCATGATTTTCCCCAGACAAGAATACTGGAGTGGGTTGCCATTTCCTTCTCCAAGGCCCAGTCTTTTATTAAAATATTGCTAATCATATCAAGATGGTGACAATAGAGAGGGGCCTTGTGTGGCTGAGAGTCGGGCCAACTCTGGAGGGTTGGGGGCTCTATGAGGCAACAAGGCCTGGGGTGGTGGCAGGGGCTCAAAGCGGCCGCAGCAGGCCTGCCTTCCTCCACACAAGCGATCCCCTGAAGCAAAGATTTCTGGTAGGGTACCCATGGTGAGTCAGATGGAAGTACCTTTTCTACCTCTGCGATGTGATTTTCTGGACTGGGTTTGCCACTGAATCCATTTTAACCCTCCCAGGCCACATCCAGCCTGCAGGCTGTGTGGCAGTGTTATCAGGCTACTGCATAAAATGGTAAGCAAATGAATGCAGGACGCTGGGCCCACTGGGAGCCCACCAAGAGGCACCATTATTAAGATAGCATTCAGCATTTCTTCTATTCTTCAGGAGGAAAACCAAGCAGACCTCCGTGGTTTACAGGGTTTTCTTTCTTTTCTCACCCCTAAGAGCGCTCCTTAAAATGCATCTGGTATAATTACAGAAAACAGCTCAGGGTTTTGTATTCTGAGAAAGCAAACAGCTCAAATACTATATGGGAAAATTCAGGACATTATTGTAATAACACCTTGCCAATCACTTGGACGTGAATGTCACTAGCTGTACAGCGCAATACTTAGAAACTCGGTGGAAATGATGTGAGCGTTCCAATCTTCCAAATGTAAATGGCAAATGAAAAGCTTAAAAAAAAATCCCATTCTCATTTCTAATGCTTTGCTTATGCCAAGGGGCAGGAGCTTGTTTAAAACCAGAGAGACTTTTGCCCTATTATATACTCCAAATACTTTGACATTGTACACCTCAGCGGTAAAGAATCTGCCTGCAATACGGGAGCCGCAAGAGATGCAGGTTCGATCCCTGGGTTGGGAAGATCCCTGGAAGAGGGCATGGCAACTCACTCCAGTGTTCTTGCCTGGAGAATCCCATGGACAGAGGAGCCTGGCAGTCTTACAGTCCATGGGGTTGCAAAGAGTTGGATGCGACTTAGCACGCATGCATGCAAGGCTTGTGTTTGGGCCTCGTAAAAAAAAATTATCTTCCAAGAGAAAACTAATTTCCTTTAGTGACCTGTGAAATTTAGTCTATTTGTATGGTGGAACTTGTCAAGAACAAAATTTTCCTCCCTAGCTGATTTCTCCCAGCTCTCCAGCAAATTTCAAAACAATCTTCATCTTCTAGCACTGCCTTGTAATGTGGAAATTGAAACAAATTTTAATATCAATTCAGGCAGGCAAAACAATTGAACAAACTCAGTTGTCCCTCCAACATGGTCATGATAAGTAATGTTTTCCAATATTTTCCAAGCGCAGTAGATATGAATTTGGGGACTTGCAGCATTTCTGGGCACTCTGTGGCTCTGCTCAGAGAAGTGATAAATATATTTCCGTTTACAGACTCTTCCCTTGTGAGCCATTGCAAATAGCCTTTTGATGTAATTTGTGCCAATCACATCCGCAATTACCAACGAGATATGTGACTCACATTTTCAGGGTTGTAAAGAACTGAGTTTAAAATAGCATTTTACACTTGGTTAATATGTTTTTGATTAAAGAGTAGTTAAAACATGAAGCATCAGATCTTGAGGAAGCTTGAGCAAAAGCTTTGGGGGCTGTCTTAGTATTTTTATAGTAGTGGTCCCCAACCTTTTTGGCACCAGGCACCAGTTTTGTGGAAGACAGTTTTTCCACAGGTGAGGGGTGAGGGGTGCTTTGAGGATGATTCAGTGGCATAACATTTATTGCGCACTTTATTTCTGTTATTATTACATCAGCTCCAGCTCAGATCACCAGGCATTAGATCCTGAAGGATAGGATTCCTCAGTGACTCTGTGGAATGAAATTGCAACCACTCCAGTATTCTTGCCTGTGAAATCCCATGGACAGAGGAGCCTGGCTAGCTATAGTCCATGGGGTCTCAAAACAATCAGACATAACTTAGCGACTAAACAATAACTCAGGAGGAGAAAGCATTTGTCCAGACTCTGGCTGATGTCTTCCTCTCTTTTGGTTCTTTCCACCAGCTTACTGTTAACCCAGTTTGTACCTTTAGTTACGGAATATAAATAATACAGGTAATATCTGCCTTTTTGCATCTCCTTGGGCTCTCCCTGGGTGCCCCAGGCTGAATGAGGAAAAGTCCAAACAGTGAGTTGTTGGATGCTATTTTTATTCAGTGGGAGGGAGTTTAGGAAAAATCAGCCTGATGTGAGGGACCTCAATCCTCACCCACCTCCCTGGCCTAGAAAATTATCTTTTTCCATCCCACAATGCACGCTGGCCTAGCCTCCCCGTGTCTCTGCAGTGCTTCTGACAGTGGGGAAAAAAGAGCTCTCTTGCATCTCCAGAGATGTAGTAGGGAGCTTGGAGCCACTCATTTCTAAAGCTTCTTGCTGTAAGCAGCACCCACTCTGAAATGAGACACCCAATGTCACACCCATCATAACCCGTTGAACCCCCATGTTACAGTCCAGCGCCCCATTGTTTGTGGTCACGATGCTGCCGTGTGAGTGGCTTTTGTGAGTGGGTGACAACTCCTGTCTTTTGTTTCAAATATTGGGTAAGATCTCATGTCGAACCATGAAAATAAAATATGACGATTCTTGGGGAGTATTTAAATGCTCACTTGGCTGCTAGATGATACAAGTAATTCCCATTTCATTTCCTCTGTAGGTAGTATATTTTCACTGAATAATTTGTGACCAGATAGGGAACAAAGGACATTTTGACTGTGGTGAGGGTGGTGATCACAGGTCCAGTAACACACTTTCCAAAGCCTGTGGGTGTGTGTCTTGACTTGATTGCCATCTTTGAGGCTTGTGTGACTTCTTTTCTAATTCCAGTTTAACTGTTCATTTCATGATTGCACTTGTGAGTGAAATGAATATGAGCAACAGCTGTTGTCATTTGGCCCAGTAAGTGCATTTTAGAGGTACCCACACATAAAAAGCATGTTCCAGGGAGGTACACAATGTGAAAAGCATCTTTACATTTCTCTCTTCCGTAAGTGAAGAACATGGCACCATGGTCTTCACTTGCTTAACATAAGGCTTCCGTAGTAGTTGTATCTTTAGACCCAAGATATTCCAAATGAACCCGACGGCTTGGGAAAGGGTTAACTCCGGGGCCGGGGGTGGGGAGAGCTCCCTCCTCAGCTTGTCGCTCTCAGTGGTCTGCTTTTTATCAAACCAGCGTCAGTGGCTTAATTTATTTCCATAGTTACCTAGTATATTTGAAAGCCAGGTATTCTTCCTCACAAATCTTAGCTCACATCTGAACGACAGGGAGAAAGCCACAGGGCATGAAATCCCCACCAAATCGACTGTGTGTTTTTGTGTTTGTTTTTTTTTTTCTCTAACTTCAGGCAGTTGGTCTGAAGTGGGTTCTGTAGCAATAAGCAGTGACCTTTTCAAAAAGCGTCTCCATGGACAGGGAAATCAGCCATTCTGGGAAGGGATCTCCCATCCCAGACGTCGTGAGGATGGAGAGGGTGTGACAGAGTCTTTGCTTTGAAATCAGAACAAGCTGGCCGTGGATTTGGGTCCTTCCCATGGGAGCAGAGCCCTCATGTGATCTGTGCATCAAGGAACACCCGGGAGAGTAAGAAATTCAAGGCTCATGTAGCTCACTCCACACATGTTATAACTGAAAGAGACAGACCCAGGGGCTAAACCTAAGGATTTTCTTTTATTTATGAAATGGTTGACCACAAGCTTCCAAGTCCTGTTGGACTTTTTGTGACCCCATGGACTGTAGCCGGCCAAGTTCCTCTGCCTGTGGCATTTTCCAGGCAAGAATCCTGGAGTGGGTTGCCATTCCCTTCTCCAGGGGATCTCCCCGCTCCAGGGATGGACCCTGTGTCTCCTGCATACCACTGAGCCTCTAGGAAATGTAAAATACCTCTCTGTTCACTCCTGTTCACTGTTGAGGAGTGTGTGGAGATAGTTGGAAAGGGTCTGGGGCAGTTTGTTCCCTTCTCTGTCCCCTATTCTGCGTCCTTGCTTTTGTCACTTACCCAGAAGAGGGAACCGAGGCAGATCTTAGCAAGCCTGGGACAAGAGCTTACATAAGGTAAAGATAAACTAGTCCGTAGCATAGAGAACAAGTATTGATTGCCAGTGATAATTTAGGAACATAATAGGGTTTCTCCACTGACTGTGTATGGATACATAATGCATATAACTTTTATTGCTTTGCACTCTTCTAGGAGTCAAATATACGACTTTTACTCATTCCAATTGGATTAGCTGCTCCCTGATGCCCTGTGGAGATGACAGTGGGCCAGGATGACTCACGAGGGGGTGATAATGGGATGCTTGGGTAAAGGTTTGCTGCATCAGACATGGCTTGGCTCAGTATCACTTTAATTGAGATGGCATTGAATTGCTGCAGGAGGCCAAATCAGACATTTATGATTAATGTCAGTTGAGGTTCTGACCATTTAGGAGACATTGTGGGGAGGGAGAAAGGACAGTGGCCATCTGGCCACCACTCAGTGACCCTGGGGCCTTGGGCAGCTGTCCTGAGGCAGGTGTTCAGGGGGACAGGGCAGTCTGAGGGTGGAGAGCCAGAAGCTGCCCATTGGGCTGCATTTGCCTTGGGGCTGAGCTCCAGAGAAGGATGCTGCCCAGCACTTGCCACTGGGCAACCTGCCAGTGGCTTGGCCAGTGTTGAAAGCGTAGGGCACACGAGTCTGGTAAGGAGAAGGAAGCAGCAGGATCCCAGTGATACCCAAAGCAACTGGCTTGCTCTGCAGTCGTGGCTGAGTCACAGGCTCCACCTTTGAACCTTGACTTTCTCATCTAAGATAGGGGATTGGACTGGCCAGCCTTTGAGTTTCCTTCTAGCTTTGCCATTTGGTTTTCCAGTCATGCTTTATTAAAATCTGAAAGCAACTGAGAAACACAACAGTAGCTGCTGCATTTTTAGAGAAAAACACAACACCTGGTCTTGGTTAAAAGAATCGTCCATAAGTGTGCAGCCCTCTGGGTACCAAGCCACCTGGTATTAACAGGTACTGTGGACCCACGTTCCACACACCCCGTGTGGACCACTGTTCCTGCTACTGGTGTCTCCACCAAAGTGTATACTAGCAGGACCCGGCCTCATTGACACTCAAGATTATGCCCTCTGCCCTGAATTTGGGGCAAGTTACCTAAATCTCTTGAGCCTCCATGTGGCCATCTGAATATAGGGTTGGAGCCAGCTATCACGTGGAATTGTGATGGTCACAGCTGACTCTGCATGCTTGTCATCTCCGGGAGTGCTGGAGCCTCCTGGTAAGAAGGCACTCACACCAGCTGTGCCCTGCCAGGTGACCTTGGTCAGTGGCTGGGCTGTTGACTGGATGTAATATTACTGGTTTTGCAATAGCTTTGACTTAAGTCAGTGGTTTTCCAAGCTGGATGTTGAAAGGGATAAGAAGCCTCTGTTCATTCCAGGGCAGTTGTGTGTTCGTTCTTTCCCCAGACATGCAATGTTGTTGTTCAGTTGCTCAGTCGTGTCCGACTCTTTGTGACCCCATGGACTGCAAGTGCCAGGCTTCCCTGTCCTTCACCAGCTCCCGGAGTTTGCTCAGACTCATGTCCATTGAGTTGGTGATGCCATCCAACCATCTCATCCTCTGTTGTCCCCTTCTCTTCCTGCCCTCAATTTTTCCCAGCATCAGGGTCTTTTCCAATGAGTCAGCTTTTTGCAGCAGGTGGCCAAAGTATTGGAGCTTCTCCTTCCAATGAATATTCATGGTTGATTTCCTTTAGGGTTGACTGGTTTGATCTCTTTGCAGTCCAGGAGACTCTCAAAAGTCTTCTTCGGCACCACAGTTCAAAAGCATCAATTCTTTGGCGCTCAGCCTTCTTTATGGACATGTAATAGTTGCTGAGAAAATAAACTGCCTGTGACTTCTCTCTGAGCCCCCTGGAAGTTTCCTTCATCAGTTTCCATTAGTGCCGTGTTGGATCTGGTGTTGTGAGCAGATTTCTTTTGCCTGCAGAAGTGAGAGCACAGAGCAGTCGGCTCGGGGCTGGTGGAGACGAGCAGCTGTCATTTGATGGTATCTGAACTGCAGTTCAGCACCTTGGTATCTTTCCTAGTTCACCAAATTGGCTTCAAAGCCTGCTTTGTGAGTTACAAGCTCACTTCAGGTCACAGTAGAGGAGTCTTTGCATCAGTTAGTGGGGTGGTGATTGCCTGAGAATGCGAGGATTTTATGATGCTATTTGTTTCCTGGATGCACATGAAACACTTAAAAATTATGTAAGTGGGACCAGAACTTTTAGAAGGTTCTGTTCAAAACCACATATGCCTTTTGGCTACCTGGGGAGGTTAGTAAAGTAAGTCTGCAAGGAGAAGGACTGGATGGAATGGCCCTGGATGGAATTAGCCCTAGGACATCAGAGAAGTCAGTTTTTCATACCTCATCTGTAACATGTGGAAGTGGTCTATCTGCTCTTATCACATCAGGGAGCTCATGGGTGGAAGTGCTTGGAGAATGGAGTGTAACCTTAGGTGAAGATATTGTTATGATTTTTCATTCCAGCCTTGAGTAGAAGAGCCCTCCCAGGCTGTATGACTGGTACTCAGGGCTCCTTGTTCCTCGTTGGGTTTCTCTCCAGGGTCTTGAGTCTGGGGCTGGAGGAAGATGAGGCCTGGAGATGCTCAGGGCTATTCTGGGCTGTGACACAGATCTTCTCTAGGGCTGTAGCTCAGCCAGTCCTGGCCCCTGCTTTTTTGTGATTTGTTCCTGGCAGAAAGGAGGCCAGGGGGCAGGAAGCTGCTTCACTGTCATGTGCCATCTATATGACAGGGACCAACCTGCTTGCTTAATCTGCAGAAACAGGTAGGGAAAACAGGAAGAGAATGAGGGATGAAGCAAAATTTCTGAAACATCTGTCATGTTCCAGGTGCCCTGGTAGCAGTTTAATAGCCATGTCATATCATACCCACTCCACCTCCCGGGTGGTACCAGTGGTAAAGAACCCACCCACCAGTGCAGGAGGCAGAAGAGATGTGGGTTCACTCCCCAGGTCAGGAAGATCCCCTAGAGAAGGGAATGGCAACCCACTCCAGTATTCTTGCCTGGAGAATCACATGGACAGAGGAGCCTGATGGGCTACAGTCCATGGGGTTGAAAAGAGTCGGACATGACTGAAGGGACTTAGCATTCCACCTATGGGAAGTGGGTGGTGGTCTCTCTTTGAGCCTCGAGGGAGTAGTTGGAGTTAAATGGCAAGGCCAGGTGTCCAGCCAAGGGTGTGATACCCAGACATTGAGGTCTCCCCACCTCTCCTGTCTGCCTGGTGGCAGACCCCTGTGCTTTGTGGTCTTGTGGAGCAATTAGGATGTTGAAAGTTTTATGCAGAAAACAAGGCCTGTATCAGGGTCAAGGTGAAGATAGATTTGGAAATGTCCTCATTTCCCGATGCCTCTTAGACGTACTGCAGTTGTGTCTGCTGCCCATGGAATCTCTTGATGACCTTTTACTAGAATCATTTGATTGCAGCCGTCCCTCTGGGGAAGCTCTAGCCAAGACTCTAATTAAAGAAAGTTTTACAGAATGCTGGAAACAGGGGCTGTGTATTTGAATGTGTTTTGGGTTACTTGCCAAGATTTTATTAACATTTATGCCAGAGAAATTTCCCCTCAGAGTGGCAGTCCCTAAATATATTCACGTTCCAAGACAGTCAAACACCAAAAGGTCACGGAGGAAGCACCAACTATATGAATTTTTAGAAAAGTTGACCAGACGCTTATCCACCCGATCCCAAAGGCTAACAGGAGAAACTCAATAGAAAGGCTTAAATAAAATACGGAGCAGTCACTAGGTTCTCTCTGTGGTTCTGTTTTGCAGAATTGGCTACCCAATTCCCATGTTTACAGGATTCTGCATCATGTTCATCTCAACAGTTAGTAAGTGTCTGACGTTTGCCTTCCGAGTTTGGGTCACCGGGTAGGCTCTGACCACCACCAGCTGGGAATTGAGAACACAGCTGGGATGGGGGCGGGGGTAGGTGTGTTGGCAACAACTGCAGAAAGCAGTGAGGGTCTTCAGGGTGGGTGAGGTCTTCAGGGAACCAAAGCATGATGTGGTTAATCCAGAAGAACCCCCATCAGGTTAAGGGAGGCCTTTAGAAAGGTCCTGTTTGAGCAGATTTGATCACCGTGCCAGCCGGGTCTACACTGACCGTGGCCTGGCCACTCTCTCCACAGTGTTCGCCTTCTCCCGCAGCTACGCCTTCCTGCTGTTCGCCAGGTCCCTGCAGGGCATCGGTTCCTCCTGCTCCTCTGTAGCTGGTAGGTGTGGAACTGACTAAGTCTGTGCCCCAGGGGCTTTGGTCTATGGGAGGACCGGGCCCTGCCTTGGCTGGCGACCCTTTACAGAATGAGCTGGAATAATTCAGGCAATCAAGGTATCGGTGGTGGTGGGTGCTGGGTTTTTCAGTGTTGTTTGACCTTGTTTTATTGGTCTGGCAGGTGTGGGAAGACCACAGTCTGGGCTGGGGGTGGGTGGGGTTGTGAGTCATGAAGATAATTCTGTTGCTTCCAGAGCTTGGCTGTCACCGTTTCTTTCCCTGATTAGGGATGGGCATGCTGGCCAGCGTGTACACAGATGACGAGGAGAGAGGCAACGCCATGGGGATTGCCCTGGGAGGCCTGGCCATGGGGGTCCTAGGTGGGTGAGGGCCGCCGTACAGGGAAGGGTCTATCCTGTGTTGGACGCTGAGCCCCTTTTCACTGTGTCCTCTGTTTCCTCCCTGCTTTCATGGAGGCTTTGAAAAATGGGACGTGTCCTGACCTGGGCGGTCCTGGGCTCCCTAGTCCTCTCTCCCCGATCCAGATGAAAACGAGTCTTGAACAGGATGCTCTGCCAAGGTCCCTGCCCTAGAACATTCTCTGAGTTTCCATCCTGCCCGAGGACCTTCCCACTTTCTGAGCCTGCCTCCCTGACTTGCCCTGGCTGAGCTCCCAGACCGGGAACAGGCACCTTCCCTGACAGATCCAGGTCATCTGCCTTCTCTGTACATTCCTGACCTTCATCTGGGGGCCCACAGTCCCCCCTGTCTGCTGCTTCGTAAGGACCCTGCAGTCCTCCCTGGCCCGTTTTCCTATGCATGTCTGTGCCTGAGTCTATTTCTCTCTGACCTTTGCTTGTGGGGTTTCCCTCATAGGCTTTTGCCCATATCTCAGGTGTAAAACCACTTAGAGGAGTTGCCAGGGTGGTTTAACACTCCTGAACAGAATATAGGGTGGTCCTTTCACATACTGTCTGGAACCAAGTAGAGGGGCTTCCCAGGTGACGCTTGCGGTAAAGAATCTGCCTACCAACGTAGGAGACGCAGGAGAGGAGGGTTTGCTCTCAGGGTCAGGAAGATCCCCTGGAGTAGGAAATGGCAATCCACTGCAGCATTCTTGCCTGGGAAATCCCATGGATAGAGGAGCCTGGTGGGCTACAGTCCATGGGGACACGAAGAGTCAGACACAATTGAGCAACTGAGCATGCATAGAGGGAGAAACACAAAGAAGATGGTTCTGGTCGAGGGGGTGGTTGGCAGTCCTGGGCCCGGTACCAGCCCCGCTCTGTCTTCCTCGCAGTGGGCCCCCCCTTTGGGAGCGTGCTGTATGAGTTTGTGGGGAAGACAGCTCCGTTCCTAGTCTTGGCTGCCCTGGTGCTCTTGGATGGAGGTGAGTGAGTGAGTCCCCTGGGACCCCTGGCTGTGATCTCGGGGACCTCGGGCTCAGCATCCTTGTGAGCAGGTGCTTGGGGCCACGCCTCTTCTTTTTCCTCCCATAGCTATTCAGCTCTTTGTGCTCCAGCCATCCCGGGTGCAGCCAGAGGTGAGCAGCAGGGCCAGGTGGGCACTGTGGTGGCCACGTGGCCTCTTCTAACTCCTGTTTTCCTGACAGAGCCAGAAGGGGACGCCGCTCACCACCCTGCTGAGGGACCCATACATCCTCATCGCTGCAGGTGGGGCTCCCCCAGCACCCCGGCACTTCCCCGTCAAGCGGGTGGGGGCGGGTGGCGAGGACCAGTGTTGGTTTTGCTGCTGGAAACATTGCTGCGGCTGCTAAGTCGCTTCAGTCGTGTCTGACTCTGTGCGACCCCATAGACGGCAGCCCACCAGGCTCCTCCGTCCATGGGATTCTCCAGGCAAGAACACTGGAGTGGGTTGCCATTTCCTTCTCCAATGCATGAAAGTGAAAAGTGAAAGTGAAGTCGCTCAGTCGTGTCCGACTCTTAGCGACCCCATGGGCTGCAGCCTACCAGGCTCCTCCGTCCATGGGATTTTCCAGGCAAGAGTACTGGAGTGGGGTGCCATTGCCTTCTCTGTGCTGGAAACGTTGGGCTGTAGAAAAACATAAAAGTCACAAAGAGGTCAGAAGAAATGTTTTTCTTCCGTCGTTGATTTCTGACACAGCCAAGCTCCTTTGTTGTTTTGCATTTGGGGCAAAGATGTCTGAGTCACAGAGATGACCTCCACGAGCATTGTTTGGGGCCAAGCTTGTTTGCTGTGTTTGTGTCAGCGGGCATCATTGTTTGGCCTTGAGCTTCCGGAATGGGTCCATGGGCTCCCTGCAGGCATCTTAGGTGGGTGGTCTGATTTCAACTTGGCATCTGGAGGGCAAAGGGGCGCCCCCTTTCTGCAGAGGGTATCCTGTAGCGGCCAGAAGACATCCTTTGTGTTCTTAGCAGAGAGAGGCTCAAAGGATGCCCTGGGGTGCTGTGGCTCTTGTGGGGGATAATGGGCTGTATCCATCCAAGTGACCATCCTCCCAGGACCATCCCTGTGACCTGGGCCTGGAACTGCCTCGTGAGGAACTAGTCTTATGTGGCCTGGGCCTGGACACAGTGGTCAGCAGCAGCCCTTGAGGTCAGGGGAGCCGTGCAGTGTGGGTTCCCTCCTGTTAGGGTTAGGTATTTCTAAGCAGGGGTCACAGACATGAAGGCTGATTTTTTTTAATATTTAAAAAATTTTATTGGAGTATAGTTGTTTTATAGTGTTGTATTAGTTTTTGCTGTGTAACAAAGCAAATCAGCTATATATATATATACACACACACACATATATATATCCCTCCTTTTTTGAATCAGGCTTGGCAACCCACTCCAGTATTTTTGCCTGGAGAATCCCCATGGACAGAGGAGCCTGGCAGGCTACAGTCCATGGGGTCACAAAAATTCAAACGTGACTGGGAGACTAAGCACATCCCTCCTTTTTTGGATTTTTCTTGCCATTTATGTCATCACAGAGCATTGAGTAGAGTTCTCTGTGGTATACAGTAGGTTCTCCTTAGTTATCTATTTTATACATAGTATCAATAGTGTGTATATGTCCCTGTGGAATCTGAAAAAGCTGGTACAGAGGATCTTATTTACAAAGCAGAAATAGAGACACAGACGTAGAGAATGAACGTTTTGTTACCAAGCTGGGGAGGAGCAGGTGGGATGAATTATGAGACTGGGGTTGACCTATATACCCAGGCAGACTTTGTTAAGCCATCTGCCACTGGGTCTGGTTCAGGTGGCACGCATGTGATCCTGGTCTAGACCTTGTCTGTCATACCCGTTGACCAAAGGGTAGTAAACCTAGTGTGATGACCGCCTCCTGGAGGGGCCCCTCTGTGTGCCCCCTGCAAGACACAGGGAACATTCCAGAACTGGGATTCCCCTGGAGCCCTGGCTGTCCGAACTGGGGGTGAGGACATGTGTGGTGAGAGGTGGGGGCCCAGAGATGCGACCTTGCACCTTGGGGCAGACGTGTGGGCAGGTGTTGCTGCCTGTGACCTTCCTGCCCCTGCCTTTCTCTGAGCTTCTCTGACCTGCCTTGTTCCTACGTGCCCCCCCACCCCCACCCGCCATGGAGGCAGTACGGAGACCCAGCCCGCACTCAGTGTCAGGCCGTCGGAGGTCCGGGAAGCCTGGCCATGGGGAGGGGCTAGTTGGGAGCCTGGTGTATCTCATTTGTCAGTTTATGGAGATGAGTGAGTGATGACCCAGAGAGGTCAACACCACTGAAGGAAGATTTTGTTAGTTGTGTTTCCCAAGAAAAGGGAGCATGCCACACTGCTCAGGGCCACATGGGGAGCTGGTTTGGTCAACAGGCAGAAAGGGGCTGGGGAAAGCCCAGGCCAGATCCTAGGGGCTTCTGTGTGAATATCAGGGCAGGGTAAGCAGCTTAGGGTTGGCTAGTTTCAATAATCCCAGTCTGGGTGCTCTCCCCAGTTCCCTGGGTGAATTTAGGGTGGGGAGGGGTCACTGGTGCCATGGGTCAGAGCTGATGAAGAGGGAGCTCAGAATATGGGCTCTGGATCACAGGGGAGACATGAACAACCCTGGTTAGCTTGGCCCTATAGTTAATGTCAAATAGACAAATACAGAATCTAAGGAAACACAAAGTAGGTGAGTGAAGGTAGTCCAGCCATTTCAATATCATTTTTATGTTCTGTCTTTAAATTTACAAAGAATGAAAAAAAAAATCTTTCTTCATCTGTAAGCACCTTAATTATGGTTGCACGATGTTCTTTGAATCAGAAGTCTAGAAAATTAGACGATTCACAGCGCACAGCAGAGGAAGCTTTCAGAATAATGGGGACAGCAGGGTGTGTGTGTGTGTGTTTTTCCCAAAGGTTCTGCATTTACAAAGGGTTCTGGTTAACACAGTGATGATGGATATTTACCCTATAGGTATAGTTGTTTAAAAAGAAAAATTCCTCACCAGGATATTTGTACCAAGTGCACTGGAATTTCAAGCAACCAGGGGCATCATTAGAAATATCTGTGTGATTGCACAAAATGTAGGAGCCTCAGGTTGCCTGGGTCTGTGTGTGATCAGTCTGAGCTGCTGAGTGGCCTCAAGCACATTATTTCCCTAATAAATTGGGAAAATTTAAACCTAGTGATCTCTAAGCCTTTCTCCAGTTCCAAACTTTATGACTCTGAGATGCTAGTTGTCTTAAGTAATAACAATACTGAAAAGAAACAACCCTCCCCACCATCCCCTTGATCTGTTATTCTTACAAAAGTAGAAGTTCTGGGTTTCTGAGCTGATTGTTCTGGCTGTGGGCACATGGGATTTAGCTGTATTTGGGAATGGTAGGGGACACTGGAGACCCCAAACAGAAGGACACTAACCCTCTTCCTTCCTTAAAGGGTCCATCTGCTTCGCAAACATGGGGATTGCCATGCTGGAGCCAGCCCTGCCGATCTGGATGATGGAGACCATGTGTTCCCACAAGTGGCAGCTGGGTAAGACTGGGCTGGGCACTTCTGATTCTAGAACTGTTTCCCCAGGGTAGGTCTCATCACTGTAGCCCTGCTGAGCGGCTGGTGGCAGGATGATAAAGTGATTGTTTCTGTTTGACACTTAAGGGGATCAGTGCTTAGATTAGCAATGAGCTTTGGGGTTTCTTTCAACTCCAGATTTTGCGTCATGCCTGATAGAGGTGCAGTTAATACAAAGACCAGAAATGAGAGAGAAAAGATGCATTCAGTATTTCCTCATGTTTCTGCAGCTGAACTATTGTATTAAATGTATGTGGACAGCAATCAAGTTTATAGAAAAGAGAATAACGAGAAACTTAGTTTTATTTTTTCAAGGGGGCTTCCCTAGTGGCTCAGTGGTAAAAAATCCACTTGTGTTGCAGGAGATGCGAGTTGGTCCCTGGGTCAGGAAGATCCCCCGGAGAAGGAAATGGCAACCCATTCTTGTATTCTTGCCGGGCAAATCCCATGGACAGAGGAGCCTGGCAGGCTATAGTCCATGGGGCTGCTAAAGAGTCAGACAGGACTTAGCAACTAAACAATGTTTCAAAACATTTAAGTATAGTTGATTTACACTTTTTTGTTAGTTTCTGGTGTGAAGCAGAGTGATCCAATTATGCATGCGTGCCTGCTCAGTCACTCAGTCGTGTTTGACTCTTCACAACTCTGCAAACTGTAGCCCACCAGGTTCCTCTGTCAGAGTTTTCCAGGAAAATTTCATCCCCCAGATCTTTCTGACCCAGGGATCAAACCTGAGTCTCTGTGTCTCCTGTATTGGCAGACAGATTCTTTACCACTGTGCCTCCTGGGAAGGCCCAAGCTTATATTTACATATTCTTTTACATTATGGTTTATTACAGGATATTGAGTATAGTTCTCTGTGCTGTAGAGTAGGCTTTTGTTGTTTATTTATTTTGTATGTAGTAATTTGTGGAGAAGGCAATGGCACCCCACTCTAGTACTCTTGCCTGGAAAATCCCATGGACGGAGGAGCCTGGTGGGCTGCAGTCCATGGGGTCACGAAGAGTTGGACACGACTGAGAGACTTCATTTTCACTTTTCACTTTCATGCATTGGAGAAGGCAGTGGCACCCCACTCCAGTGTTCTTGCCTGGAGAATCCCAGGGACAGGGGAGCCTGGTGGGCTGCTGTCTATGGGGTCGCACAGAGTCAGACACGACTGAAGCGACTTAGCAGCAGCAGCAGCATGTAGTAATTTGTATCTGCTAATACCAAGCTCCTAATTTATCCCTCCCCACCTTCCCTGTTTGGCAACTATATATTTTGTCTTCCATGTCTAAATCTGTTTCTGTTTCCTAAATAAGTTCATTTGTGTCAAATTTTAGATTCCGCATATAAGTAGTATCACATGCTATTTGTCTTTCTCTGTTTGAGTTACTTCCCTTAGTATGATAATCTCTAGGTCCATCCATGTTGCTGGAATGGCATTATTTTATTCTTTTTATGGCTGAGTAGTATTCCATTTTATATATATACCACATCATCTTTATCCATAACAAACTTAGTTTTTAAGAGGATGAATTTTTTTAGAGTGTTTTTTATTTATAGAGTAATTCATGCTTACTGGTGGCTTCCTTGGTAAGTCAGCTGGTAAAGAATCCGCCTGCAATGCAGCAATCCTGGGTTCGATCCCTGGATTGGGAAGATCCCCTGGAGAAGGGAATGGCTATCCAGTCCAGCATTCTGGTCTGGAGAATTCCATGGACTGTATAGCCCATGGGCTCGCAAAGAATCAGACACAACTAAGAGACTTTCACTTTCGCTTTCATGCTTATTGTTCAAAACCGAAGTACAGGGAATGAGGAAGTAAAATTAAAAAAAAAAAATCTCATATGCATCTTTCCCCTTCTCCCAGCCCAGTCCTCTGTAAACAATTTTGTGTCTTTTCTGGTTCTGTGCCATCTGTGTGCAATGCTTGAAAACCCAACCCCTGTGAAATCTTGTCATGTACATCACTGTGTGACCTCTTGTTTTTTCCTGTTTCTTTGTCAGAATGCATAGATTTACTTTTCACAGTTAAATTTTAATTTTTATCAAAATTACACATGTACTTAATTTTTAAGTAAAATATTATACAAGTCGTAGTGAAAAGACAGCAGTCTTTTCTCAATGCCTTCTCATCGCCAATCTCTTCCTCAAATTTTGTTCACCCTCAACTCTTCTAGTTGTTTCTTCTGCTAATTCCTTGTTGTCTCTCAATAACATGTACACTCTTATTTTTTTATTTTCCAATTTCTGACTTGTCCACCAGCTTCCAAACATAATAGATGAAGCTTTAATGCCAGTATTGCTCTTCCTGAGAATATCAAACAAACAACTCACGTGTTTTCTCATCCTCTGTTTTCCTAAAACAATTCTCTACAGATTTTCTTTACGTTGGCTTTCAGTGTTGACATTACTCTGACTGTGTAAATATTGTTCAAAGATGAGCTGTATAGGGTTCTGTGATTATTTCCTTTTAGTGTGTGTGTGGAACCTCATTCCCTAGCCAGGGGTTGAACCCAGGGCCCCTGCAGTGGAAGCGTGGAGTCTTAACTAGTAGACTACTAGTGGTTTCTTTCTCTTTTACAAGCTGCCTGTTTTTCCTGTAGGTAGTAATTGCTGTCTTTCTATTTCCTTAGATTCCTGTGTAGCATTTGTGAATATATCCCTCAAACTCTCCTGCAGAGATGAGAGACCCTCTAAATACAGCCAAGTGCACCACAGACCTATCCTTTCTGTGTTTTTGCTTGTTTGTGGACGTCTGTTCCACGTCATTCTGTCTCCAGTCCAGACGTGTGCTCTAGGCCATCGTGAGACTTTTCTCTTCTAATATCTGGGCATCTTCTTTGCCTCTCTGCTGTTTCCTGTACCCTCCTCTTGCGCTCGTCTCTTTGGTTTGCATTCTCATTATGCTGGAACGCATCCTCCAGCAGCTTCCTGAGGTAAAAGTCCTCTGGGATACTGCATATCTGAAAGTGTCTCTACAGAGGAGGGCATGGCACCCCACTCCAGTGTTCTTGCCTGGAGAATCCCATGGACAGAGGAGCCTGCTGGACTACACTCCATAGGGTTGCAAAGAGTTGGTCATGACTGAAGCAACTTAGCACACACACACGCATCCTTGCCTCAATTTTATCCTGAGTTTGATTGACTTAGTCTGTTTGGGTATATAATTCTTGGTTGGAAATGCTTTTCCTTCAGAATCTTATAAAAAAAATATTTTTTTGCACCACACTGTGTGGTATGTGGGATCTTAGTTCCCCAACCAGGGATCAAACCCATACTCCCTGCCTTGGAAGCATGGAGCCCTAACCACTTCACCACCAGGGAAGTCCTCCTTCAGAGTTTTGAGGCCACTGCCGTGTTCTGGCAGCCAGGGTTGCTGTTGAGGAGGCCGGTGTCCTCATTCCCCATCTTCTATAGGAGCTTGAAGGGTCTTCTGTTTGTCTCTAGGTTTTGAGCATCCATGATGGTGATTGACAGGAGTCTTGTTTTCCTCCACTCTGCTGGGCAGTCTCATGGTCAGCCTCCTCAACACTTAGGAAACCCCTTCTTTCAGTTCTGGGAAATCTTTTTTATATTATTTCTTTAATCCTACCCCTCTTCCATTTCCTGTCTGCTCTTTTCTGGTGCTCTGGTTGGTCAGATGTTGGACCCTACATTTTATGCTCTAATTTCTTATCTTGCCTTTCCTGTTTCCACTGATTTCTTCATCTTCATCCTCTGAACTCAGCTGAGCTTTTATAATTGATGTCATCATATCATACATTTGAAGAGTCTTTTCATATTTTCTCTGAGTGGTTTTGTGTATGTGTTAGGGAGTGGTGATGGGGTTGTTGAAAGAATATCCTCTTACTATTTAGTAGGAAGACTCTCTCCCCCTCCTTGTTTCAGCCTCCCGTGTCATTACCTGGGGTCTTTGAACCTCTTCAGTTCAGTCTCTCTCAAGAAACTGTCTCCTGCCAGTTGAACCACTGAGGACGGGGCGGGTGAGGGGGCGGTTCGGCCTCTTTCTGGTTGACAGCCTCCACTCTCAGCCTTACGTTCACAGCACCTGCAGCCTTCAGCTCCTGAACGTCCTGGGTTCTGAGGCACGAAGGTCTCACTGCTTCTGCCCACTCTGTGTGAGGGTGGAAGGTTCCGGAGCTCTCTGCCATGTACCTCGCTTCTCTCCCTCTGGTTGATCCTCCTTCTCACTGCGTTTTGCTTTTTCATTTTGTTTCTCCTTGAGCAGACAGCGGAGGGTCTATAGTTTTCTTTTATTCCTTTACTAAAATTTAAGTGGAATTTAGAAAACCCTGTAGATTCAGTCTGCCCTGTTTAACTGGATCTGGCTTCCCAGATGGCTCAGTGGTAAAGAATCTGCCTGTAATACAGAAGATGCAGGTTCAATCCCTGGGTCAGGAAGATCTCCTGGAGAAGGAAATGGCAACCCACTCCAGCGTTCTTGCCAAGAGAATTCCATGAACAGAGGAGCCTGAAGGGCTACTGTTCAGAGGGGTCGCAAAATTGTCAGAAATGACTTGGCAACTAAACAACATCATTCCTTTTTAAAATTTAAATATTTATTTATTTGGCTGAGCAGGATCTTTAGTTGTGGCATGCAAACACTTAGTTGCTGCATGTGGAATCTGGATCCCTAACCAGGGATCGAACCTGGGCCCCCTGCACTGGGAGTGTGGCATCTTAGCCACTGGACCACGAGGGACATCCCCATCATTCCTACTAGTGATTTCTTTCTGTTCTGTGTTATGATTATACCATACATTTCCTACCTGTCCTTAGCTGGACATTTGGTTTCATCCCAGTTTTTGCCATTAGAAACCACACTGCAGTGAAATATCCTTTCCATGTATTCCTGCTCAAGTGTGAAAGTACCTGTGTCTATAGGGCAAATTCCTAAACTTAAATTGTGTTTTGATATTTGGTGGCCTTGCACTAAAACAGGTGTTATCAGCCTTTCCCCACTGAGTGTATGTGAGAAAGGGGATCTCATATTGATTTATTTCTGCTTTGTGAGTGAAATTGAGCACCTTTTCATATGTTTATTATCCGTATCTATTCCCTTTACTGTGGATTTCTGATTAATCTCCTTTGCCCATTTTTTCTGTTGTTTCATCCTTTTTTAAAAATGTGTTCTTTGTGTGTTCAGATATTAATCTTTATCAGATCTTTTGCAAATATCGCCCTTTGTTTTATGTCTTTTGACTTAATAGGTGTTCTCAGGTTTTTTTGTTTTCCTTTTTGTCACTTGGAACATTTAAAATGCCATGAGTCAGATTTAGCAGTCTTTTCCATCATTTCAAGTCAGGTTCAGGAAGGCCTTTCCTATGTCAAGATTATGGTTTCACTGAGTTTCCTTCAATAAATGTATGAGTTGCCTTTTTTTTTTTTTTTTTGCATTTAGCTCTTGGTTTTACAGAGAATGCCTTTTGCTGTAAAAGAGTGTGAGAAGGACCTGATGTTACTGTTCTCTTTGTAGCCAGCCAGCCCTACAGCCGGGCACCCTGGAATCCATCTGATATTTCCCATGTCCAACTTGCTGGAAACGACCATTTCGTTCTTGGGTCTGTTTCTGGGTTACTCTCTTGTGTTCCATTTGTCTGCCTGTATCCCCTTGTCAATACCTTACTATTTAATTACTGTAGCCTGAGAATCCTGCTTAATATCTGAAGACTAGGTCTTGCATGTACACATTTCTTTAAGAATTTATCAATTGTCCTTCCCAGAAGTTTAGTTTCTTTTCACAGTTCTTTCACGTTACGTACTGACATCTTCAGATGGAGACTCTCAGTTCTGAATAAACCCACATTTTTAGAGCCCCCCAACCTTCTCTGGTAGCTCAGCTGGTAAAGAATCTGCCTGCAATGCAGAAGATCCCAGTTTGATTCCTGGGTTGGGAAGACCCCCTGGAGAAGGGATAGGCTACCCACTCCAGTATTCTTGGTCTTCCCTGGTGACTCAGCTGGTAAAGAATCTGCCTGCAATGTGGGAGACCTGGGTTTGATCCCTGGGTCAGGAAGATCCCCTGGAGGAGGGCATGGCAACCCACTCCAGTATTCTGGCCTGGAGAATCGCCATGGACAGAGGAGCCTGGCGGGCTGCAGTCCATGGGGTTGCAAAGGGTCAGACACAGCTGAGCAACTGAGCACAGGACTGCACAGCACTACCTTCCTCGGATGAGCTTGCGCAGCCCTTGCAGAGGCGTCTTCACAAATGCTGCCCTCTGGTTGGGGCTGGTCCCTCATCTTCCAGACTTATTCCAGTTGGCCTGGCCTGGGGGCTAGTCCTTTGGGGGTCTGCACTGAATTTCTGTGTTCTTTAATTAAAAAAAAAAAATCCTTCATTAAAAAGCCCCAAATGGCTAGAAGCTGGGCTGGATGTGGAAAGACTGCTAAAGGGTGTGAGATTTCTTTTGTGGGTGATGAAAGCATTCTGAAATTAAATCTTAATGGTGGTTTCACAGCCCTGTGGATATACTACAAACCAGTGAACTGTGTCCTTTAAAAGGGTACGCAGAATTGTCTGGTCTGTGGATTATGCCACAAAACCAAACCCTCAACAACAAGAGTCATTCAGTGAAGGAGGAAAGATTCTGGGAGCTCAACTAAGGCCAGTTCTCAGCAGAAATCTCACTCTAAACTTCCTGGCTATGGAGGTGACTGAAGAACTGTGGAGGCTCCCCAGGGTCCTAAGGCGAGCTTAGTGCTTCGCAGGAGGCATGGGCTTCTGTCCTCAAGTTAGCGAATAGCAGTTTTGCAAAGGATCAGACAGCTTCCGTCTCAGTGCTGATACCAGTGGATGACACCATGGGAGGTGTTTTTCTCGGGCTCTTTCCCTCTGGCCTGTGCTGACTGGGGCCTGCAGGGGTCCTCAGGCAGTGCTGTGTGTGTGTGTGTGTGTGTGTGTGTGTGTTGGGGGTGTGGCGCGTGGCTGTGAGTGGAGCTACGTGTTGGCTTTGCACGTGCTCCTGGGCAGAGATGCTGCTGTGTGTGTGTGTGTGTCTGTGTCTGTGTCTGTGTGTGTGTGTCTGTGTGTCTGTGTGTGTCTCTGTGTGTTGGAGGGTGGTGCATGGCTATGAGTGGAGCTACGTGTTGGCTTTGCATGTGCTCCTGGGCAAAGATGCTGCTCCGGGCCTCCAGGGGTCCTCAGGCTGTGCCGTGTGTGTGTGCGTGTGTATGTGTGTCTGTGTGTCTGTGTGTGTGTCTGTGTGTGTGTGTGTGTTGGGGGGGTGGCGCATGGCTGTGAGTGGAGCTACGTGTTGGCTTTGCACGTGCTCCTGGGCAGAGATGCTGCTGTGTGTGTGTGTGTCTGTGTGTGTGTGTGTCTGTGTGTCTGTGTGTGTGTGTCTGTCTGTGTGTCTATGTGTCTGTGTCTGTGTGTCTGTGTGTCTGTGTGTGTGTGTCTGTGTCTGTGTGTGTGTCTGTGTGTGCGTGTGTGTGTGTGTTGGGGGTGTGGTGCGTGGCTGTGAGTGGAGCGTACGTGTTGTCTTTGCACGTGCTCCTGGGCAGAGATGCTGCTGCGGTGTTTCTGTTTTCTCCAATTAACTGACTCATCGCCCTAATTGACCACGTCCTGGCCGTACGCAGGGCTCTTCAGCGGCCTCGCCTCCTTCCTCTCCAGACACGTAAACACAGTCAAGTCTTTCACGTCAGTCAGGGACCCAGGCCATCCGGATTAGATAGCTGGCCACAGGCTGCCTAGATTTCATCAGGAGGACCTCTTGCAGGGCTTATCTCTCTGGCCAGATGGTGCCCCAACCCCATACCTTTCCACCAGTGACCTGGCTCCTTCCTTGCCCCAGAGCTAGACTTGTGTTTCCTTCAGAGAATCAGATTTCTGTTCCCATTTGCAGTGTCATCTCCTGTGTAGGGGGGATCTCCCCCCACTCCCCACCATGTGGGCCCTTGGCACCTTGCTGCCCACCTCTCCCGAGCCCCTTGGGCCCCTCCCAGCCAGGTGAGGAGCCCCCAGGCTGGGCCTGTCCCCAAGGTGAGGATCCAGTGCCAGGAGGCCGCACAGCTCTTTCCTGGAGACCTGGCAGCTCTGCCCCTCTGGTCTAGGGTCTCATGGGGTGGGGGTTGAAGCCTGCTGCTCTTGGCTCTGGAATGTGAACCAGGGCTGGTGGGTGGAGATGATGGGAAGGCTTAGGGCTTGGTGTCAGGGTGCCTGCCCTGTCCTAGGAGGTGCCCCTGAAAGGCTGTCTGGAAAGGTAGTAGGTTGCCACCCTTGGTCTCTAAAGCAGAGATGGATGGCCCCCTCTTGGAACACTGGAGCAGTTCCTCCGTGAGGCCCACTGAGGTCTCTCTGAGTTCCGAGAGGCTGGCTCCGTCGATGATGTAGGCGGTGGAGGTCCCAGAAGGCCGAGGATGCAGAGGCTGTGTCAGAACACGAATCGGGAGCTTGGAGCCTGAGGTCCAAAGAACGTGTGTGGCCCTGTCTGCACCTTGGAGGGAGAAGGGGGCCCTCTGGGCTCCCGAACACGCACCCTGCCTGTTTCCCCTAGGGGCAGGCTGCTGGACCAGTGGGGGTGCCTTCGAGGGACGGCCTTCAGCTCTGTGAAGTGAACGCCCTTGCTCAGGGTCTTTCCTCTGAATGGTCAGCTGGTTCTGGGCACCTCCTGTGTGCCGCTGCGGAGCAAGGCTGCAGGGAGACAGATGAAGTGGTCCCCGCCCACAGCAGCTTGCTGCAGTGTGGGGAAGGTCAGCGTGCCAGGGTGAATGGTGGGTCAGGTGGGGTGAGTGTGGAGTGACAGGGCACAGCGATCAGGCTGGGAGGGCAGGTGCCAGGGCCCTTGGTGCTCACTTTGCCACGTGATCCTCAAAGTGTGCAGTGGGAGCTGTTGCCGTCTCTGTCTCGAGGTTCAAGCGACCCATTCAAGCCTCAGCTGGTAAATCCCCTGCTGAAATGAACACCTTGTTGCCCCCCTCCTAATTCCATGCTTCTGGCTAGAGAATCATGAAGTTGGTGTTTGCCATCTGAGAGTACAGCTGACCTTTGAACAGTGGGGGGGGGGGGTTAGAAGCACTGACCCTCCTCACAGTTGGAAATCCGCTATAATTTATAGTTGCCTTGGTGTCTGTGGTTCCACAGGTGTGGGTTCACCCAACCGTGGGGCGTGTAGAGCTGTAGTATTTACTATTGAAAAAAAATCTACACGCAAGTGAATCTGAGCAGTTCAAACTCATATTGTTCAAGGGTCAGCTCTGTTTGCCGTCTGTGGAAAACGATCTGTGCTGGCTCCTGGGTTACTCCTGTGCACTCAGCATCCCAGCTGGTTTGCCTGGGAAGACGTAGCTCATCTGGGGCATCCCCTGAGCTTGTCTGCATCTCTGCTTTGAAGTTTTGGCTTCAGTGATGCTTCCCATGTTCCACCTGGGGAGTCAGGAGTCACCAGCAAGGCATTCTGGCCAGATGCTGTACCAACCACTTTCTCCAACCTCTGCTCAGGTTCTGGGCCAAATGCAGCCTAGAAGTATGTTTTATTTGGCTGGCACAGGTGTTGGCATGAGGTTTATGTTTTTAAAATACGAATTGCCAGCGTGTAAAAATCAGGCGACTTCGTGTAAGAATCTGGAGTTCCAACTTCTCTAGAAAAACCAGATCATCTCATTTGGGACTTCAGTCCCCAGGGCGGTCACTGTCTGGGCAGAATGGCAGCTGCGCCGTCAGGTGGGCCTGGGCCCCCCACTCTGTTTTCCTTTTGTTTCTCTGATGCTGAAGCTGAATGTCGGCGGCTCTTTATCACAGTATCCATGCTGTCACTTTTCCGATAGTTTGTGTGCTTCATTCATTAATGCCTCCTGACACTCATCCTCAGACAAAGGCCCTCATGATTTCTTACATCTCCAGACTAATTTAGTTCTCTGCTATGCCCCTGCCAGGGTCAGGTTTAAACACCAGCTGCTTTGGGGAGCTTTGCCAACTGCAGACTCTGGTTCCCTGATCACGGCACTGGTACCTGTGTGCAACCCCAGCTCAGCCATGTCGTAGTTCAGATGTCCTCTGATCCTTTGAAGTGACTCTCATGGTGATCAGGACCATGTTGTGCCCGTTGTCTTTGCCGCAGCCCAGCACTGAGCTGGGTGTGAGCTGCCGGTGATGTTTGCTGTATCCTGTCACCTCTAGCAATTATGTGGCCACTGTATGTTGCTAAGTGTGATGGAAATGGTTTCCTGGAACGTGAAATGAGATTGCACTTAATTGTTATTTTCCAGATTATCAAATCTAGAATGATTTGGTTTTAGATTTAGCTCCCGTAAGCAATCACTGTTGAAGTCGCTTCTGTTCTGGGAAGCTTGGCCTTTCTGGAGTTTTTCCTTTGTTAATTAATTTTTATTGGATCATAGTTGCTTTACAATGCTGTTTTAGTTTCTACTGTACAGCAAAATGCAATCTGCTGTATGGTTACATAAATCCCCTTTTTTGATTTCCTTCAATACTGTGTATCTGAGAGTTTGATGGCTTGTGTTAGTGCCTGTCGGGGAGCCAGTGTGTCTTTGGAGAGGTAAGATCACACTTGCTGCTCGTGTGCTAGTGAGCTGCCTGTACAAGGAGGACTCTGGCCCTGGGCGTTTGGAGTGAGTGGGGAGCTACTGACCATTTATGCAGTCAGATGATTGGGAACAAAGCAACATTTACCACTTGTGGGCAAGGCTTAGGAACAAGCCTGGTATTTCTGGATTTCAAGGGGAAACACCAAAAGTGTGAGAAGTTTGAAAAGCCATCTTTGGAAAAGAGATTGTCCTATTGTCCTAAGGATGGATGGAGGCCAGATGGAGCTGATGTGGACAAATGCCCTGGCCACCAAGCGTGGGCTGGCTTGAGTAGGCTTTCCTATTCAAGGCAGAGAGGCATGTTCAAGGCAACCATCGCCCTCGTCAGCTGTGAACTCAGCTTGGGGCTTGCAAAGTTCCTCTCCTGGGAAAACATGAAACTGTCAGTCACATAGGATTTGGCCACAAAAAAATGACCACGTATTTATTTACTTATTTATCTGGCATGCACAGATGTTCATAAAGGGAATTGAAAGCAGGATGGGGCTTCTCGAGTGGCTCAGTGGTAGGGAATCCGCCTGCCATTTTAGGAGACTCGGGTTTGATCCCTGGTTCGATCCCTGGAGGATCCCACATGCCACGGGACAACTAAGCCCATGTGCCACTCCTGAGCCTGTGCTCTAGAGCCCAGGAACTGCAACTGCTGAAGCCTGTGGGCCCAACAAGAGAGCCACTGTAAGGAAAACTAGCTCCGCTCGCTACAACTAGGGAAAAGCCTGACCAGCAATGAAGACCCAGCACAGCCAAAAATAAAGAAATAAATCTTAAAAAAAAGAAGCAGGATGTAGAACCGTAGGTATAATACTATTTTTTTTAAAGACACAAAACTCCTGTGCTTACGCATTTATTTATGTACATAGAACTTGCAAGGGAAAACAACTGTGGGATTATCTGAGTAATGGAGCGTGGGAGAGTTTTAATGTTTTTTTCCTTGTGCTCATCTCAGTGTTCCTGACTGTTGTCAGTTCCTGTGTCTTTGTTCTGTACACATACGAAGGGAGGCACCTGGGAGCGGATGACCACCACTGCTCACTGCTTGTGTGGGGTGGCAGCTGGCAGCTCCACAGCCAGGGGCCGTCACTGTCATCCACCCCAACTTGCCTGGTAAAACCCGCCACCAGGCAGAGGTGGGGGCGAGATGAAGCCCACGATAGAGGGAGGAATCTCAATTTCTGGAGTGGCGAGGCGGCTGGCAGCTTTGTGTGGACGGATAAGCCGTGTGGAGTCCAGACTAGCTCCATCAGACACCGGATATTAGCTGCTTGGGTGCAGGTCCCAGGGCTTCATTTCCTCAGCTCTCATCACAAGCGTGGTGCCTCACAATTATTAGTTTTTCTCACACGTGACTGATAGCTGTACTGATAAGGTGTCCCTTTCATAAATTTACAGGCGTGGCTTTCTTGCCAGCTAGCATCTCTTATCTCATTGGAACCAATGTATTTGGGATCCTCGCACACAAAATGGGGAGGTAAGATGAAATGAAACAACCCAACACTCACTCTGTTACAGTAACGAACTTACTTTAAAAAATTCCAAGTGTTTCTAGTTTCACTACTATAACTATTAGAAACTTTCACTGCTATAAACTGTTGTTTCCACTGAAAACCTGGGTTGTGGGGGGGTAGAATCATTTCTTAATGGTGCTTTTTTGTTTTTTGACAGATGGCTTTGTGCTCTTCTAGGAATGATAATTGTCGGAATGAGCATTTTATGTGTGAGTAAAAGATGACATTGCAGGGGGTGGAGGGGGGGGAAGATGACATTTGACAGGTGGAAATAACCTGTAAATGAAACTTTTGCTTTGGGCAAGAGTCACCAACAAATATGGCAGTTTGAAGTTTGTTGACACTTAGTTTTATTAATCTTCCATTTTCTTCTCATTTTTTATCATGTTAAAAACTTCGGACAAGAGTCTCCAAAGGGTTTATCTTTATGTCAGTTGGAAATTATTTAGAATGTTTTATTACATTGTTTTTATTTCACCTTGTTCCCCTCTCCTTGTGCATCTAAAATATCACAGTGGCTTGAACACTTTAGGGCAGCTAGCCAGAAGCAGTAGCAAGATGTTTTTCTAGAATAAAACATCGTCTACCAAAGGCTAATATCTACCCCAAATGAGACCTTCTGGTTCTTTTCAAAAATGGAGTATGGTCACTTCCCTGGTGGTCCAGTGGTTAAGACTTTGCCCTCCCAGTGCAGCGGGCCTGGGTTTGATCCCTCGTCAGGGAACTAGATCCCACATGTAGTAACTAAGCGTTTGAATGCTGCAGCTAAAGATCCCGCATGTTGCAACTAAGACCCAGTGCAGCCAAATAAATAAAAATAACTATTAAAAAAATGGAGTATAGGCTAGGCTGAACTTTCACATATGGAAGTGAACTAGCTTTTCGTGGTGGTCACAAAACCCATTTCAACTCTATTAAAGGTTTGGAGGGTCCTCTTCTGCCCAAACCCCATCTTGCTCCCTCCTCCTACTTCTTTCAGAAGGGAACACACATAACAGGCCTGAGAAAACCTATTTTTAAGATTTTGTGATAATTCAGAGTTGAATAGCATGTTCTTTTGGCATAACATGTATTTCCTCTTACAGATTCCTCTTGCAAAAAATATCTATGGACTCATAGCTCCCAACTTCGGAGTTGGTTTTGCAATTGGTAAGTCATTGGAGCCTTGTGCCTAAATTTAAAAATTTGTTTTCCCAGTACCAAGAAAGAGTTCCTCAACTTCCCTGGCAGTCCAGTGGTTAGGACTCTGCACTTTTACAGCAAGGGCTTGGGTTCAATTCCTGGTTGGGGAACTAAGATCTTGCATGGTGCACTGTGTGGCCAAAACAAACAAACAAAAAGAGTTCTTACTTGGGCAGACTTATAGTTACTCAGTCGAAAATTTCTAGATGCTTAACAGGAGGCTGTGGCACCTTAGCTCATGTACAGTTTGTAGACTGTCCACAGGTACTGGCTTTCATGAACTAGTTATTTATTTCCTGAAAACCAGTATTGTAAAAGCCTGATATTTACAGAAGCAAAATGACACTCCACTGCTGAGCCTGGGCAAACAGGAGAACTGCTTACTCAGAACCCATCTGTTTGGGCTCATATCTGTGCACAGACCTTCTCATATGAGGCTGGGGGACAAAGGCTTCACATGTAGTTTTCAATAAGGTTTGGTACAGAAAAGGTAGACTAATGTATTGATGACCAGCTGTACTGTGGGAAGTTCCACAAGCAAAGGGGATAAATCTTTGTAGCAATGTGAGGCACAGTAAGTAATGTGTTAGGAAAAATCTCGCTCATATGTTAGATAAATAGCACATGCTTGTTTCTCATTTATAATATACAGATTAATCATGATAAAGGTGAATCTGTCACAGGGTAAAGGCAGAAGTCGGATCTTTGGTACAGCAGCGAGGATGGAGCCTTTGCTGACCCCTTAGACCAGGCTAGGTTATCCCAGCTTACGTGCATACATATACGACTGAGCGACTTCACTCACTCACTAACCCAACTTTGTTGAGCTTTGGTGGCTCAGATGGTAAAGCATCTGTCTACAATGCGGGAGACCCAAGTTCAAGCCCTGGATTGGGAAGATCCCCTGGAGAAGTAAATGGCAACCCACTCCAATACTATTGTCTGGAAAATCCCATGGACAGAGGAGCCTGGTAGGCTACAGTCTATGGGGTTGCAAAGAGTCAGACATGACTGAGCAACTTCAGTCACTCATACACGTACACATACATATGTGTATCCATACACATAGCTTCTCACAGCGCCTTCAGAGCATCACTCACAATCATAATTTAGTTTTCAACTCTTTGCTCTGTTCACCCTTATCCCAGCACCTTCACATTTCAGGTGATCAGCACATACTAGTTGAATGCAAGAAATTTCCCTTACCCTCCTACCTCGGTAGGGGTGCGGGTGAGGGATCTGATGTTTGAATGCCCTGCCAGGGGTGTTCACAGCCATCATCTCATTCAGCCAGTCGTTATCATCTCCATTTTATTGATGGGGAGAGTGACGTTCAGAGAGATAAAGCATGACGATGCTTAACCAGCCAGGGGTTTGGATTTAGAACTCCGAATACACATATCCTTTCTTTATGCTTCCTGTTCTCTGACTATTTTAGAGACCAGAGGTCCTAATACAGGTCTTGGCAGTGGTGATGGCTTTTGGTGTTTTAGCCAACTAAATGAGCAAACCTCTTTTGATTTTAGTTTCCTGAGTAGGGCCGGGCAATCCCTTAGACTCTTTCCTGTTCTGGTTCCTTCTGTCCTTCTGATTCTCTCTATGCTTTCTGACTTTAACTCTCATAATCTAGGAGTGAGGCCAAGCTGTGGGTGGGGAGGAGGTTGGGTGAGGCATGTATGCCCTCTTTGAGGGCAGAGGACGATGTGGACCAGAGACTAGTGAATCAGGAAAGCACCCACAGGAAGCAGGCTCAGGGTTCACACAGCCAGTAACCAGCATCCCTCTGGGTCTGCAGAATGGCAGGCAAGCCCCCTAGAGGACTGGGTGCTGTCTACCAGACAGTGGAGGACAAGATGAGGCAAGGCAGGGAACAGGCAAATAGTAGTCTGAGTTCCAGTCCCAGCCTCAGGCACCTTTAGTCTGTCTTCAGTGAAAGGTCTGTTGTAGGGAGTTTGCCTCAAGACTTGGCAGATAGCAGTGAAGAATCTTGGCAGGGTTGTGAGGTTAGGACACAGTCATTGACGTTCAGCCCACTGTTGGTTTCCATCAGTTTTCTGTAGACTGTCTGTGTTCCCTGACTGTCCACAGGCATGGTGGATTCATCAATGATGCCCATCATGGGCTACCTGGTCGACCTGCGGCATGTGTCAGTCTATGGGAGTGTGTATGCCATTGCTGATGTAGCGTTTTGTATGGGATATGCCATAGGTAAGGACATTGGGTTTCCTAAAGAACTTTTTTTTCTCAGTACACGATTGATAATGCCTACTGAAAATTATTTAAACCTTTGCATCTTTCTGCCTACATCTAATTCTCTGTTTCCTGAAAGGTCCTTCTGCTGGTGGGGCTATTGCAAAGGCAATTGGATTTCCATGGCTCATGACAATTATTGGAATAATTGATATTCTTTTTGCTCCTCTCTGCTTTTTTCTTCGAAGTCCACCTGCCAAGGAAGAAAAAATGGTAAGAAAAGTTTTAGGATGCAATTAAGTGTTTCTTGATCATTTTAGCATGGTCTTCTGGCTAGCATCTTATGGCTTGATTCTAAAATATATTTCTACTCCTTTTGAACAGAACTCCCCAAATATAAATTGTAAGAGTTCCTTTTTAGTTTATACCACATGGAGCAGATACTTCTTTGACTGTATCAAGCATTATGTTTATGCACCTGAAGAGTGAAATAATTTTCATATATAGATTAGCTGTCAATATAGCTCTCTGTCAACCAAATATAAACATAGATTGCCTGGAGAATCCCAGGGATGGGGGAGCCTGGTGGGCTGCCATCTATGGGGTCACACAGAATCGGACATGACTGACACGACTTAGCAGCAGCATATTGAAAATTAAACAATTTAATTTTCAAAGCTTCTTGAAATCTTGAACATAACTTTTTTACCTCCTATGCTCACTCCTAAGATCAACCATTTTTGGTCCTGTTTGCTTTTCTCCTAACCCTGATGGTTTTCAGTAGTAGTGTCTCAAGTCTTTCTGCATGAGACTCTGGAGATTGTTTTAATGTAGGTAATAGACACTTATGGAAAAACATTGTTTTATGTACCTTTGGGCACATGTGAGCACATCTTTATAATGTTTAAGTTAACAATTTCATGACCAGAATCCTAGCTATAGGCAAGATATAGTATTGAATATAAAGTGTTCCCCTTTTGAACAAATTCAAACTTATCAATTCTAAATTTGAATTTTGAAATGCATCAGTCATTTTACCCTTTCCAATAAGTGTTCATACCTGGTGCTGCTGCTGCTGACTTTTTTTAAAAGTCCGATGCTAATGGACATTCATCTGGTTGAAAGAAGAGGGCCTTAGATTAAGAGTGAATGAGAGAAGCAAGGCCGGGGGAGATGGTATTTCTTTGTTTAGTAATGGATGTGAGGTTCCCTTGCACTGTGCTCTAGGGAGTACGTCAGAAGTTCTCCATGACTTTTAAACTGAAATGGGTTTTAAGGCTTTGGCATTTCTTAATTGCCCTCTTCATGATCTTCCCCAAAGAGTAGGTTTAAAGACAGACACAGACCCTGAAGTTGGGTCGTGTGTAGTCTTTGTTTGGGGCATTTGAGGCATTTATTAATTTGTTCAGTATATTTAAGAAGTGTATCCAGCACTGAGCACTGGTCTTGTGCCCTTTATTATATAGGATTTAAGTAGGTATCTTTGAATTACTCACACCCATCTGACTCTTCCTCTTGTTGATGCCTCCCCAGCTCCGAACAACTTTCCCGTCTCTCTCAGGGCACTTCCTGTTTTCCAGCCTGGTCATCTGAGTTCCCTGGCCACCTTTGTCTGACCCCAGCAGAGTTCCTTGGCCCCCATCAGGGTCAGGAGATTCTCTGTGCACTCACAGAAAATAGTTCTTGTTCTGTTGCCACCATATCAATCTGATTAAGGCTGAATGAAGATTACTCCCAACCCTATTTGACCGAAAAAAAAAAAAAAAAATCACCTACAAATGATTCTGTCACCCAGGAGACTGTGTAAGACTCAGAAGGTAGTGCAGGGCCCTGGAGCCAAGCTGTCTCTCTCATAGGAAGATGATTTAGCCTTGACCTCACAGGGTGGTTTGAGGATTCAGTGAAGGAATCCCAGCAGAGTGTGACCCCCATGTCTGCACACAGTAACTGCTCAATAAGTTGTCACTAGTTTCCACATAACCCCACCCTCCTTTCTTGCTCTTACCTAACTCTGACGCACTCTGTCAGCCCAGCGGTCCCTCAGATCCCTCCCTCTCTTCTGTGAGATGAGAACTCTCATAACCCAGCACTGCCCAGTGGGCTTCCCTTGCTGAGCAGCAGACGTTAGTGGCTACTGTGTTATCCGTTTGTCAGTAACAGCTTCGAGGGCTTATCTGAGGTCTTGGAGGAAGTGGGTGAGGTCAGGGGACCAGTTCCCACTCTGGAGTCCACACATGATGGGCAGAAGGCCTCTGTGCCTCTTCCCACATTTAAATCAAGGCTTTTTTTTCATTTAAAAAGAAAAGTGCTGAAAGAAGTGGAAGAGACAATCCTGGAAGGCAAAGCGATAAGAAGGGCTAGGCTTCCAGAAGCTACTTCCACTGTAAAATGTCCCTTAATAAGTGCCTAGCAAGATGAATCATTGAAAACCAGAGAGAATGTGTGTCTCCCTGCCCATAATTGATGCATGTAATTGAAGGCATCATGTCAGATCCATTTGAGGGGCATGATGGTGACAGGGGAAGGTGGCAGCCAACAGCCGCTGCCTACTCACTATGTGGGCAGGAAGCAGCCGCTGGCACTGAGTGATGAGAGGGAGCGAGGGCAGGAAGCAGTGCGTGCCAGGGCGGAGACACGATCGATTACCATCCACTTGAGAAAATCCAATACCGCCAAGTGCCTGCATTCAGGATCAGCAGTTACCAAGCGCAGGGGACAGGAGAGCCAGAAGGCGTACAAGCCTTAGCAAGTCATTCCTTCATTAGGAAACATTCTGATTAAGTGGTGTGTGGACTTAAGCTCGAAATGGAAAGTTCGAGTGCCATTTTATGGTTCCCAAGTCATCTGATCATGAACCAGTTTGTGAGCACCTGAGTTTTGCTTTCATTTGGTTTATTGGATTTCTGGGATTTTGTTTGTTTGTTTGTTTGAAATCAGTGTTATCAATACAGGCAGAGAAAAAAGCCTGTTACTGTAGTCCCTCTGCAGGTATAAAAAACACCAGCTCTGTCATTTGAGGAACTGCGTTCCATGATTGTAGCCTCTGGCTCTTAGAGTAGCCAGTGAGGAAACTGGGTTCTGGAATGGACTTTTATTTTTTCAGGTTAAATTTTTTTTTAAAGATAGGGCACATTTCTTAGGTCTCAATGGACATGAGTTTGAGCAAACTCCAGGAGATGGTAAAGGACAGGGAGCCTGGCGTGCTGCAGTCCATAGAGTTGCAAAGAATCACAACTTAGCGACTAAACAATTCAGGTCTTACTCTTCAAGTTTATAATTGTTGCTCAGACAGGAAAGTAGGCAATTTGAAGACTGTAGCTTGCTTTTACTGGCTGATCCTGATGCAAAACCATTACTTCAAAAAAAAAAAAGATAACGTGGTAAATAAGTCTTTTCTAGCACACAGGAGCCCTGGTATCTTTCAATGTCTTGAAGCCTGGAACTCTTACATTTTAATCCTTTGATGGTTTCACTGTCCTAGCTTCATATTTATATTATTTTTACACTTCACTTGGTCCAGCGTGTTTTCACTGCTTTGGAAATCCTGACTCTTTGGTGTCTGATATGAAACCAGGCATTTGGCAGGACTGGAGCTCAACTCTCAGGAACGGGGTTTGCTCTGAATACAAATGACAGTCCCCTGCACCCTCCTCTTTTACACTTCACTTGAGGGTCAAACACACCTTTCTCCCCACAGCAGTGCACGGAGGACTGCTAGTTACCAGACTGCTCCCCGGGTCCCTCTACTCGTCCCTCATGCCCGTGACTTACCCACTTGCTGCTGCTCATGCCTCTCTTTTCATGGCACTTTTGGACTATTACATGCCATCTGGCTTAATCTTGTGTAACTTAAAAAAAAAAAAGATGGCACAATAAATCTTTAAAAAAAGTGTTCAGAAGCCAGTAAGCTAGGTTTTAAAAGTTACAAATGATTTTTTAAGAAAGAAAACGCCTTTACCTGGTATAGGTAGTGTCAGCAAATGCAGTTTGGTTAACTGATAAGTTCTGTACAGTGCCAAATAATTGGTCTGACTGAACATCTTCCCTTGCAATGCAGTTTTTAAATTGGGTCCCTGTTATGTGCCCAGTGCTAGGTTCCAAAAGTCCTTAAGTCTGTGTAGTTCATAGTGACTTAGCAGCAGCAGCCAGGGGAGAGGCCTTTGTGGTAAGGAAGAAGGATGGCCATCCTTTCCAAGGCTGGCTCTCCGCCTGTGGGCCTGGGGTTAATACGGCCTCTTGCCTGGCATTCAGGGCCCTACAGTCTGGGTCTGGTTGGTCTTTCCTGTGATGGTCTCACTGTGCCTCAACATTGGATCTCGCGGTTGGCAGGAGGGTGGGGGAAAAAGCAGGCTGCTTTAATGTCCTGCAAGCTTCAAGTCTACCCCTATCTTCTCCATGTGCTTTCCCCAAGCACTTAACTCCCAGGAAGCACTCTGTCCACAAACCCTGTGGAACCATCACTTGTGTGCAATGGGGTTCCTCAGTTGCTGGGAGAGGACCTTAAAGGCACTGAAACACACATCTGATAAGTGCCCAGTAAGCTGTCATCAGCCATGCAACACTGCTTTGTCCCAGAAGATGCCACACATAAGTTGGGTGGTGCTTCTCACAGCATGTTGACACCAGTGTCACTAAGGGTAGGAACCTGGGATTCGGTGTTTAACCTGCCCCATCGAGTGATTCTCGGGCACGTTTGAGGATTGTGACTCCAGAGGCAAGACATGGAGCTCTTGATGGCTAAAGCTTTTGTGTTACAAGCACACACCCATGTGGCAAGAAGGGTCCTGCTGTCTATCACTTCAGTTACTTTTGAAAAAATTGAGCTCTTCTTGAAGTCCATGTATCAATTCGCTTGGCAAGCAGCATAATAATGAAAAAAAAAAAAACAAACTAGAGTTGAATTTGCAGCTAACAATTTGAGCTGGCAGCCTAACTTAGACAGTCACGGAAATCCTTATCATCACAGACCACACGGCAGATCATTTTAGAATTTTTTGGGAAATGATAAATGGGTTAAGGGCTGAGTGGAGACACAGCAGCTTATCAAATCTGTGGGACAAGAACTGGGAGGAGCAGCTGACAAGTGCCAAGATAGGTTGCAATAGGCCAACAGAAGATTAATTTAATCCAGATAAATGTTGCCATTTAGATTTTCAAATGCACAAAAAGGCACTGGCGGGATAGCTTACGTGGAGAGAAACTGAAAGACATGCCTGGTGAGAGAGTTCATTGCAGTTGCACCATATGCTCGGCACCCCTGGCTGTCCTGTGGGGCGTCACCAGAGCGGATGCTGGCACAGCTTGGGCTCGATCCACACCATTTAGCCACACATCTCTTGGTCGAGGTCTTTGACCCCTGTGCCTACACAGAGGGTGATCAAGCTATCACATAGGGCTGTTGTGGAGTAGAGATATATTGAAAATGCCTAGCACAGTCTTAGCATGATAAAACCCAGCTGTATACTCAAGACTACGTGCTTGGTCTGTATACTTCCAGGAGGAATAATGACTGTAGCGCTTATCAACTGAGGATCAGTTGATCTTTAAAAAGTTTTTGTTACAATAAGGGAGCACACAGAATTTTTACGTGTATGAGAGAAACATATTTTATTAATAAAATAATATTAATGAAGAAGAGGCCAGCCAGGACTCGGGAAGGCAAGACATCCTTCTAAGATGCCATATTTAAAAGATAAGGGCCCTGTGATGCTTAATCCAGGGAAATCAAAGGGGCCATACCTGTGGCCTTAAGTAAGGAGGATCCCCCCACCCTAAGTGTAAACTAAACCTAACCTGAATACCCCTTTCTTCATAGCTTACAGGTTCCTCCAAATCGACTTAGGGTCCCTGGCAGATGTACTAGGAACACTGTAGAGACTGCTTCTGCTGCCTCCTACTGCCTGGAATTTTCACTGTAGAACTCCAGGTCTTCTAGGCCAGGCACCTGGCAGTTGCACCAAATTACTGGTTGGGTAATATTGGGTGGTACTGTAGGAAGCTGTCAAGCTACTAATCCTTCGTCTTAAGCAGTCTCTGCCTTCTCTTTGTGACCGGTGAGTTAATGTATCTGCGCCGGCTCTCTCTTAGGCTATCCTCATGGATCACAACTGCCCCATTAAAACAAAAATGTACACGCAGAACAGCAGCCAGTCGCATCCGATAGGTGAGGATGAAGATTCTGAAAGTGACTGAGACCTGCAAAAGTCCTCCAAGTACCTAATTGTATAAAAGTGTTTCCAGTGAAATGACTCATCCAGAACTGTCTTAGTCATACCATTCATCCCTGGTGAAAGTCATGCAACCAAAGGTTCTTTCTTTTCCACGGTTATGATCGATTGCCAACGGCCTTATAAAGAAAAAGCAGCTTTTCTAAGGGTTTGTATAAATAGTGTTGAAAACTTTATTTTATGTATTTGATTTTATTAAATATTATACAATATATTTTGACGAAATATAGTGTAAATCTATAAATATCTGAATCCAAATCAAATATAATTTTTTAACTTACATTCACAAACACCTGGGCAAAAAAAAGTCTTATTTTTTTCTGAATATTGGTAATGAGTTTTTAAAGCACACAATATCTCCGAGACACTTCCAACAATGAGAAACTAGAAGGAAGTCTGAAAAAGTCAAGTCAGACAGCATATATTATGTAGTGACACTGAATGTTACTGAACTTGGAATTATAGTTGACCTGGAACAACACAGGGTTTGGGAATGCCAACACCCCACACAGCCAAAAACAATCAGCCCTTTGTATCCGTGATTCCACTCGTGGTTGGATTCAACCAACCACGGGCCACATAGTACTGCAGTCTGTTATTTGTTGAAAAACTCTGCATATAAGTGGACCCATGCAGTTCAAATGATGTTGTTCAGGGGTCAACTGTACTATCAATATAATATACTCATGAGGTAAAAGCTAGTTATCTCAAATGCAGAAGAACTTGAGTCAGTCATCTTTCGGATTTAATCCATGAATCTCAGTTGGCATTAGTTTTCTATGTAATAACCTACCTGGAAGCAGATGGTTGTAAATTATATGTTTACATGTCTTGTGGTTGGCAGCAAACTTTAAAGCCAATAAGAGTAAAACAAGTGAATGTTCTGAAAGCAGAGAAAAGCACCCAAATATATAGTTATGAACAACTAGAAGCTTTCCCTTTCAGATACGTACTTGTCTTACCGGATGACAAACGATTGAGAACAGAAACACCTTATACTGTTAGGGTTGTTTAAGCCTGATGAGATATATCAACATGTACCTGAAGTTTTAGAAAAGAAATTTTAAAAGCGAATAGCTGCTGTGATGTGGAAAAAAAAAAAAAATCAGACCATAATTTTCTTTTACCTGGAAGTTAAGTGTTTTCTAGGGATCTGTTCATTTTTTTTATACTATTACTTTAGACGAAGATGGAGGAGGAAGTCTTGAATCGTGTTAGGAAAACAGGTAAAAATAATAGGGTGGTCAGGGCACACTCCCTTTTCACATGTAGGAAAAAACCCAAACATCTAAACATGTCTGTGTAATACTGTATCACCTAGTGCTGTGTGATGTAGTTTTTCTGAGCGTGAACATTGCTGTGCCTTTTCGATGTAAGTACTGTTAGTGAACACTGTCCGTTTACATCATTTTGTATGACATGAAGATAGTGTGGAATGTCTCAAAAACACTTGTCCATTCTGTAGTTCTGTAAACAAAAACTACCGAATGTCAGTTTTTTTGTTAAGCTAAAATTGTTTCTGTTAATTTGGAAAGACTCTTTTACTTCCCTAAGAAAGTAGCTAATACTTCCTTTCCATTTTCTTCATGAAGCTTTTTCGTGGGGCTTTGATCTGAAGTCTGGTTTTTTAAGTGCGTGTGTTGGAAGCAAATTGGCTTCCTACTCATGTATTTGCACTGGGCGACTCACACAAGGCCTCTGCTTTGCTGGAGGAGCTTCTATGGCTAAAGTAAAAAAGCGGGATTGTTCTCTACTTCTGTAGGGGAGACCCTTAAAAATCAGTGTGCTGCAAATCAGTTCTCTTGGAGGGTTTGTAGTTCTCCCCACTCCTAATACTATATAGCTTTTAAAATTTTTGCCTGTAAGGCTTCAGTCTCTTCAAGAATGACTGGCAGCCATGTCTGCTAGTGATCCCTAGAGATCATATAAAAGAGAAATGTTTTTCAGATGTGTATTGAGAGCAAAAGGGGAAAAACTATCTGATGAGGAAAAAAAAACTATATGGTCTTTCATATGAGTAATATTCTGGGGTTGGCAAAACTATGAAAAGAGGGGCTGTTTTTTAATGTGTGTATCAGAACAAAGAACACACAGCTCTCTGAACTGTTAATTTTTTGAGCAGAGGTGGTTTTTATGTTTGTTACCTAGCAAAACAGATACAAAAAATGTAATGAGGTAGCAATGAATATTCAGTTCTTTATTTTGACTGCTAAGTGTATCTACCTACATTCTGTTTTAGCTCGTTTACCTAATAAATCTTCTGAACACTACTGTGCCTGTTGTTTTCCTTTGTTAACCAGATAATATCATCAGAATAAAATATGTGAGAACATATTAACTGTGGATATTCAATTAAACACTATTCTTTTTTGCTTGCAGGCGTCAGGTAAAATCTACTCCAGACTAGTTTGAACCATATTTTCTGGCTTTGCAAAATGTGTTTTAAATTGAAATATGTAACTAGCCACATGGTGTCAATGTGGAACCAACCAGTAAGTTATCCTTGCATCTCTAAAGTTGTAGTTTTCCTGATTGCTATGAACAAATAACTGTGATATGCAGCCACTTGACACAGTAGGTCCACGGCCATGGAAGTACCACGAAGTCTAGGACGTGCTGGTGTGCATCTTTCAGGGGGGAGAATCCGTGGTTTGAAACAGATTTAAAGTGGATCCATGGCTTAAAAAGGATTAAGGGAACCTCCCCCAATCCCATTTTTAAAGAAAAGCTATTTTATCTCTCAGTTTAGAAATAAACTCAATATATTTTAAAATTAAAGTGATTTTGAAGTTACTCACTTTTATGGGAACTTAAGATTTTATTATCTTACTATTAGTAAGAGCCAAATGTCTTCAAACTACCTTTCAAAAAATTCAGATATACTTAAATTTAGAATTGACAGTAACCCTCAAATTTTCACTACCATGTGTTTTTTCCTCTCAAAATCACAAATGGCCACAGAATATTTTAGCTAGTTCTGATACTGAAGAATGTAAGGCTTGATATTAACAACTGTAGCATAGGAATTGATTTTAAAATAATACTAAAACGTTGCTCAACTTGACTGTCTAAACATTCATCTGAATACCGAAATGTGGAAAATACACTTTAGTCTCCAGGCTAGTTAGAGTAGATAGCAGAGGCAATTAGATAAATCTGATATTTCACAGCATAAAAAAAAGAGTAAAACCAAATTTAATGCTTTTAAACAATTTTCAGAATAGCAATTTTGTTTAGCAAAAGTGGACTTGTTAAGCTTGTTTTCACAGCCCAATTATACAGGCAATAATTCCACAAAGATGCAGTAATCACTTTTTTCCAGATGTCGTTAAATGAAGATATTCTTGTTTTCTTGGTAGTTTTTATTTATTATTATTTTTAAGCTATTGATAACATAGCATGGCAGAAAGATTACATCAGGAATGTGATATAATACAACTGTTTTCGTTGAAGCTTTAGACCTTACTATTCCCTAGGTGGCTGGGAGGGTTCCCCTCCCTTGCCCTAAAATACAACTGTGATGCCTCCGTCGCCTCTCACCAGTGAATAGAAAAATATCGTACTACACTGAAGGTACATTTTACAATTATCATTAGCAGCATCTCTGAGCTTTCCATAATTGTGGTTCTACAGAGTTAGATACTTTAAAAACATGAGCAGATTTTTATGAAAGCGAAGTTCTGCATTATTTCTACAGTTGTTTCAAACGCATCCGTTTCAGCAGCATGCTTGGATGTCACTAAAGCTTCCATGGTATAATCCAAAACCACCAGTCACTTACTCTGCCGTCCAGGTTGTCATTGGTAAGTGATTTTTTTACGTTAAGATGAAAGTTTGTGATCACACTGGCAGATTACTTTAAGCTATTGTTTACAGAACAGTATTTTAGCTTTCAGTGAATTTGGTGTATAGAGACTTCTATAGCAGTGTTCTTTTAAAATGCAAGCATGCTTAAACAAAAAAGGGGGGCATATAGAGATATATTTTTGTTATAAACTTGGCCAAGAAAGGTATTTAGTTCCTTATATTTTACTTGATAATAAAACAGAATGAGAACTGGCTATTGATTTGAAAACTGGAATAGCTTTTCTACCCATAAAAATGTTTTACCATCCATGTAAGTCATCCCTTTTATTTGAACAGCTTTTTACTATTCAGAGAACTTCCACAGTTATGCTGTTGTTATCCTCACAATAATTCTGTGAGGTAGTTAAGAGGAAGTTTTGGTTTATTTCTAATTTAGAGCCGGGGAGACTGCAGCATGGAGCCCTTCTGTGGCTTGCTTATGCTTACACAGTTTGCTAATGGCCAGCAGAAGAGCTTCAGCTTAAACTCTTGTATGGAATCCTGGGTTATGGACCTGGGCCAGAATCCTTACTATTATACGATGCCTTTTCCTGCCAGTTATAAAAGCTGTGCTATCTAGTTTTAAATTCATGTCAGTTTCACTATATAGCAATTATCATAGTAGCTACCTACGAAAGGGAAAAACATGTACATATCTTTTATAGACATATAAAAGGCCAAAACTTTTATGGTGTACCAACAAAGGTCATGCTCACACGTTTTCCCTCAGTCGTGTTACCTAGGCTCCACACAACGAACTGTTACAGCAGACCCTCCTTTCAAGATACCTGGTCCCAATTCCGAGGTGTCTACGCAGTCCATTTTTTTTTTTTTAATGAATAAAAGACAGTCCGAACTATAGAAGCATTCAGAGTGATCATTCCTTTAAGTCTGCAGATGTCAGATAAAACAATAAATGTATTCTGCATGATTCCTCTCGTTCACAACATTCTCATGCATGAAAAAATTTCTAAAAACAGCCAAACCAGATATCAACAAGGTCATTTTAAGAACAGTCCTCTGAAACTTCAAATATCCTTGCACATGCTTTATTTCCTATGGGAGAACTGAAACTGAAAAATAATCATAATATGTTTAAAACTTCTATTTGAAAGGAAAGTATCAATATTTTGAAAGATTATACTTCAAAATCCTATGGTTACTGTTTTTTTTAAAGTAATCTTGTTATCCTCTCAAAATTCTTAACCAACTATATTCTATATTTATTCCCTATTACATTTTGTTTTTCAATGCAAGCTCTTCAAATTAATCACTATATTCTTACTATACTTAAACTGCACAGAAGCTTTAGAAAAAAATTTCACAGAAGCATAAAAAACAAGCAATATATGTAATTTTTTTTTTTTTTACTAAATCAGCATAACTAACTAAAGCTGCAGCATCTGCTTTCATATTACATTTGGCAAAATCAAAACAGAAAGCATAACCTCCAAACCCCAAAATAACAAAAATCTCAAGCAAGTAGAAATTACAAACTTCCTAACACAAAGTAAGATTCAAAACCTGTTCCCTCAATGATTGCTGTTGTCAAGTTGGGCATGCAGCAAATTTGTTGTTACAACCGTGATGGAAGTGAAAATATTTCAAGAATCTGGACAGTAGGCTATTTAACACTAATTCAGAAACTAGAAGAGGAGGGGGAAGAAAACACGATGAGACATCACACATACATGAACACAAAAAGTTAGCTTACATAATTACATAATTAGAAAAAGTTAAAAATAAATTAGTAAAAATAAATCCCCAGTATAAACCCAAAAAGCATAGCTATAAATGCAATCTGAAACAACCAATTTAGTGGGCTGGTCATGTTTTAGCTGGAAAACCACCTTTTCCACTCTAGTTCTCACACAAGTAAATAACTGTGAAGAAGCAGGCCAAAGTGCATAATGAGAGGGTTTAAACGTGGTTGTATCTATGGTACTTTAGATGCAACTTCTCCTCAATCACTTGGAAGTTTAAATATGGACTGTTACACAGACTCAGATGGGCCAAATAAGTCATCTGATATGCTACTGAATGGCTGAGAGTCTATGAGTTGGGTTATCTCACTGTCGAGGTCTTCTTCTGTGTCATCTGTGTACTTGCTGATTTTCTTGGAGTGCTGGTCTGGACTTTCTGAAGATTCAATGTCTTCAATGCCTGCTCTGTAGTGGATCATAAGAAGTGTAAGAGCTTGCAGTCTTTCACCAGATTTAGCCAAAGCAGCAGAAAGAAGTAACTTTTTCCTTGTGTCAGTTGTCTCTTTTTCTTCTCTAACAAGGGAATTATTATGTTCCAACTCCTGATCAATTTCATTCTGCAGTTTATCTAGCATGAACTCTAGTTTCTGAATCCTCTCCTCTGTAGGCAAGCCCCTGTACAGATCACGACCGATCTCTTTAACGGCAATGAAAACGCTATCATCCAGACCACCCTCCTTTTTCACTAACTTTATTCCTGCGCTGTTGCCCCGTTTAGAAGGGCTATTTGAACCACAGACCTCTGTGTCACTGCCTTCATTGTCTGATGTGTTGGGTGTCTGTTTTGGTGAAGGTTCTACTAGGTCAGCTCCTGGCTCAGACAGGCGAGTTTTGGAGACTTGACGCAGGTTTAACAAACGAGAGCTAGTATTGATAATATGTCTCGTCAAACCTGTTGTTCTGTTGACTGACTTCCCAGCTTCAGCATCAACACGAGGGGGCAGGCCTAAGAGGGTTTCTTGTCCTTCCAGCCTGAGATTTTTCAGGGCCCGGTCTATCCGCTGATCCGTCGCGCCACAAAGAGGAGTCTCGGCTAGACACTTTTCCTGACATTTTTTATGGCAGACATAAGCACAGACCATACACTGGGAAGCAGCTTTAGTCCAGACTTTTTTCTTACAGTAATCACACCAAGTCGGGTTCTGGAACTGAGTGTCCTGGAAACTGTGTTTATTTTCTGTTAAACCCATTTGTCCAACAAAATGTTCCTCTTTAGGCAGGGCAGAAACCTCTTCGACCAAATGGAGTTCTTTTTCTTTCTCTAAGTTAGTAACTGCGTGGTCTGGCTCTCCTTCTTTCAAATATTTGAAGTGAACAGTAATGTCGCCGTAGCAGAACTTGTCGTTGAACCCCTTCTGCATACTCAAATTGCGCAGTGCGGTTCTCGTGACCATGGCCTTAGGTGACGGGGCTTCCAGTCGGAACTTGGAAAGGTACTCCATGTTCGAAGTAGCTAAGCATCCTAACGCCACCTCTTCAAGTTTCAAGCTCACGTGCCCCAAGCAGATGAGACCCCCTAGTTTGAAAGGGTCCCTGCACCACAGGGCAATGTTTAAGTACCTGTGGCAGGCTTCTATGTCAAAGAAACAGCTGGCTCTGGTTCTTGTCCATTTTCCCAGCTTCTTGCGATAAGGAATTTCCGATGATTCCCACGTTTGATGGTCGTCTGAACTGTCCTTAGGGGCGCAGGTGCTTTCAGAAATCAGATCTTTTGCCACTTCTTGCTTGGCTAAAAACTGCTTAGCTGCAGCTGCTTCTTCTATGTGATCCAGATTCTTCACTTGCTTTTCAGCAGGTTTATCTGCAGGAGGCGGTGGCAGCACCTTCTCTGGCTTTTCAACAGAAATATCTGGTTCGGCCTGAGTCGGGGCATCAGTAGAAGGCAAAGGAACTTTGACTTGCGGTCGTGGTGGCACAGGTGGTTTGAAAGTGGATCCTTGGGTGGGTTTTGACACTGGTGCTGGTTCTGTTACCTCAGAAGATTTTAGGGCTAAGGGCTTATTTCCTTCTTTGGATGGAAGTTTTGGTGGTGGTGGGTAACTTCCTACAACTAATTTACGGTTTAAAACAGGTGATATAGTTCCAAGGGGTTTCACAGAAAGTGTTGTTGGAGTTCGCTTGGGGCTGTGACTTAGCGACTGTGCCTCCTCTCTGACTTCAGCTTGTGCTCTGACATCACTTGCTAAGTCTTCAAATTCAGAATCCAGGTCTCTATTTTCAGCATCTACTGCCAACCCAGTGGCTTCCTCTTCAAAGTTCGGTTGGCAGGAGCCTGTCAGAAAGTTTTCTTCCAGCTGTCCAAAGTTATCCTGCAGCACTGTACCCTGATTACTCCGGCCAACAGGCCTCTCATAATATACCAGCACTCGGTCACCAGCCTGCTTGATGAGCTTCAGCACCTGCAGTGTAGATGTGATTTTCACACCTGTTTCAAGATTTTAAAAGGGAAAACAGAAAATTACTGCAGTAAAAATTACCTACATTCACGAAGTATAACTGCCATTAATTCATGATCAGTTAACTAACGGAAAAGCAACAGTGGAAACTCTAAAATCTGTTATGGGCTTATGGATACATCAGTGTGCTGATTCTTAAACTCTGACTGCTCCAACGTCCTGGAACTGTTTACCTTTCCAAACCAAATGGTGCGATGAAAATCTTAGGAGGGTGTCAAGCTGCTAACTCCCAACTGCTTCCCATTCCTTCCTAGGTTTAAATGACATTTTTTCTCAGTTTGAATTGACGTGAACTGAGTGAAACCTATTGAAAAGGATTTTATTAATGGTTAAACCAGGCTTAAAAATGATGGGAAACTGTGATTCTACTGAAGGAAATTCTACAGCGCTTCAGGGATTATAAGCTAGGTGATGAATGATTCAAATTAAGAGACCGGTGCTTGAACTAAACTTAGCAAAATACTATGCTGTGAATAGTGGACGCTTACAGATTCTATTAGCCCTACCCATGAAACAAATCTTTTTCAGGACGAGAAAGAATAAGGAAGGGATAGGAGGGCTTTAAAGTTAACCAAGTTGTTTATTACCTGTATCTGTATCAATAATACCTATCTTAAGTTTTCATTCTATTTTCTGATAGGTGCTATATTAATTCAAAATTCAAAAGGCACAAAAAGAAGCACAGTGGAAAGTCTCCCTTCCCTGAGGCAAGCAAAGCCAGCAGCTTCTGATGCATTCTTCTAGGGACATTCCAGGTTTAACTTTAAAAGGTCTCTCTGCCCTCCCTCAAACAGTACTTACCTAAGCAATCCGCTGCTATAGGACTTAAGAGAAAGGTGAGTCTTGGCTTTCCAAAGATCCTACAGCCATCCTCAATAGATCAAGAGTATCAGCCTCATCTAATAACCTGACTTCAGAGTTCCCCAACCTCTATATTCTCCAACTTCAGCTGCCCAGGCAAGAGCATGCTTTAGATCTGATCACTTGGAACTTTTCCACATCAAAGATCTTCTACTTGGAAATGAACTTCTGATCACAGTCTCCTATTTCCACCTCTAACAAGCCTGTCTGCTAACTGAATCTGTTTTGAGGTAGTGTCCATGCCCGGTCATTCCTCCTTTTGCTCTCATGGTCCAGCTGATCCACTTGCTTCCCTCCCCAGGCTCAGTCTCAAGACCTTAATGGTGTTCACATCAAGCTTTTTTATGCTTTTGCCCTAGCCTGTCCTCTTCACCATAATGGTGTTCACAACAAGCTTTTTTATGCTTCTGCTCCAGCCCTCTCCTCTTCTACCATCTGCCTGTCCCGATGATCCCTAGCTGGGCTAGCCCCTTCCCTGCCCTTTCCTGCTGCTGAGCTTCCTACCTGGAGACAGCATCAAGTTATGCCATCTGTCTCCAGCGTGTTTCTCAGTGATGCTTTAGCATTCTTTGAATTGGTCTCTAAACAACTAAGTCTCCAAACACCAGCTTCAAACCTTTCTTATTCCCCTGAAACCCACCGTTCCTGCTCTTTTATTCTATAGATGACATCACTTTATTTACTGAAAAGACCAACAAACTGCTGCCTTTTCTCCCTGCCAATCACTTTCCAGACAGCTGTCTGAGAGGGGGAAGCCGCCCTTCACCTGTACTCTGGATTCTGTTCCCCATTTCCTTCAGGACTTTGCTCTGTCAATTATTCTTGCTGAAATGTAAATTCCCGTCCTTCTTTTCCTTTAAAACCTTCCTTCCCCTTGTTTTTTACAATGCTGTGGTAATTTAGCTCTGATCACCTTTCCTTTCCTTTCTTTCTCCGCCCACCTATATCGGTCCCTTGTATGCAAACATTCCCATGGTTTTGTCACTAGTTTCCTTGACCTTTTTGTTCTCTCCTTAGATTACGCCCATTCAGTAGTTTCAACCATCAACTTTTTCTCTGGGTGGCGACCCCTCTTCTTCAATCTAGTCATACATTCCCAAAGGCTTCTGGATATCACCACCTGGATGTTTTGTTGATAAAGTTAAAACTTCTCTTTGACAGTGTCATCTTGCTGTCCTCACTAGTACATGAATCAATCTGTTGCCCTCCCAGTTAACCTGATTTGAATCGTGAAGATGGTGGACTCGAGGTTCATTCTGCTGTGAATCCAAGAGTTCCAGTCCATTTTCCTTCCTGGCTCAGATCCTCCTGACCACTTGTTTCAACTACAGTAATAAATAGCTTTTTACTATGATCCCTCACTTGGAGCGTCCTTATTTTAATCGCCAAACATATGCTGCTTCCCAACTTCCCTAAAACACTGGTTCAAAACCCTTTAGCCAAACTCAGTCATCCGGAAACCGAGAGCTAACATGACTTCATGATTGATCCAGCCTTAAGCTCTACTGCCTCCCTCTAACCATACTATTTTCCAGCAAAACTGTAGTCTGACATAAAAAAATAAGTCCGTCTGAAGATCTGAGGTGGGCAAAACGTCACATCAATCTAAATTCATCCTTCAGAACCAGCCAGCCAGATCTGGATTATTTTCCTTTTGGAATATTTCAAATATACACAAGAGCAGAGGAAACAGTAAAATGAACTCCATCATTGAGCTTCAATATAACATTTTGTCAGTCTTATTTCAACTATCACCAATCCTGTTAATTTTTAAAATATTTTTTAAATGATACATACCTGCATAAATGAAGTACAGTGATTAAAAAAAAAGAATGTGTATTATACCTGCCCCTTATCTCAATATTATAATTTGTAACAAATGTTAGACATGAAGAGGTGATTTTTGTTTTTTCACCCCATCTATATTTATATTGCTTGGATTTACTTTTGATAATAGATATTTATGACTTATGTAACTGAAAACAAATATCTCCTGTAAAAGGGCCTAAAAAGGAAAATTTTATGCTGTAGGTAAAATAAAAACAGGGTATATATAAATATAAAACAGGGTATATATAAATATAAATATAAAAAATTTATACTGAACTGTGATTTTTGGTGTTATGTTTATGTTAAATGACTATGTAACAGATGAGGCCTATTTTATAGCCTTATTATCCTAGGTGTTTGTGAACCAGAGTCATCATCTGGGAGCTTGTTAGAAATGTAGAACCTGGAGCCCCACCCCAGATCTACTAAGTCAGAACTCACACTTTAACACCATGCCTGGGTGACTGGAATACACAAAAGACTTTGAAAAGCACTGTTTCAAAATTTTCAAATTCTAATTTTTCAATATTTTGAAACTTAAAAAAATTTTCATTATTTTATTGTCATGATGGATATGAATTAAAATAAAGGCAGAGTTTCTTTCACATATAACCAAAGACAACTGCTCCTTAATTTAGGAACTAAGCTACCTGGTTATTTATTGTCTTAGCTGTGAGAGAATATTCCACATTGCCTTTAAAAGCTCAGCTGTAACCAACCATGTGTTTAAAGAATCTCTTGACAAGTCTAGAATGGGTGGGCCAGGTACTACAAAGATCTGAAAAGGTTTAGACTTTTCCCCACTGGTGTCCGTAAGTTAGCCTTATTGATAATTTACACACATGCAAGCAAATAATCTGCCAATCAATAGATTTGCAGTTTTTGTTATATCAATGCAACTGACAGGAAGGCATGCAGGTGACACATTTTTCTGCTAGTGACAGTGACTTGGGCTGCACTCTGAATGACAGTCTATCAACAAAAGGCTGGCCAATAAGGAACAATATAGGCCAGCAATATGGGGGTCACAGGATAGATCAGGCATGCCCTGTTAGACGAGGAATCTCTCCCCTGTTCATTAGCTAGTCCTAAGTGAGGGGGTAGCCGTGCTAATTCTGTCAGTTTTAGGCTCAGACTAGTAATGGTGGTGAACATACAGAAGATAAGATAACTGTTGACCTGCCCTTTCATATTCAGTAAAAAATAGAGAAGTAAAAGTAGGAAAGTGGTCTAAAGAGGACGTATTTTAAAGATTTATACATTAGAACTAAAATGATACCTGTTTCAAATTTTTTAAGGCTTCCTTCAGATTTTTACTTATAGTAATGAATTTTTTCCCATTATAAACGTAATGTGCTTATAGAAACAAAGAAGGAAGAGGAAAAAAGCCCCACATCCACTCTCTGGTTTTCTCAGTAAATGTCAAGTATACTGCACATCAGCATAATTACCTCCAATAGCAATCAGTCGATCTCCCCGCTGAAGGTTAGCAATTGCAGCAGGTGAATTTGGGGCCACAGTCTCAATTATGACGTGCCCAGCATAGCCGTCAGTTGACTGGACAAGACGAAGTGTAAGTCCGACACTTTGTAAATTCCCCTTTATTAATTCAACCTTTGATAAAGAGAAAAAAATGGAAACAGATTCAGTGGGTCCATAGTGGTGGAGTGAGAAAACACGAACACACAGAGCACTACAGCTGATGCTTTTGCGCCTGGTGATTATTACAGACCGATACAAGGCAGGAAATCTCTACTGTGACAACAGAGACTAACCTATGCTTGGACTGCACATCTGGGCCACTGGAACATGAAACACCTTATCTCACATATGTTAGGAAAGATGCATGCTTGCTGCAGAAAATCTGAAAATAAGGCAAAATGAAAAGAAAATCACTCCTAATCTAGAACTGCTGTGTGTGTGTGTAGAGTTGAGACCCCATTATGAATATAATCCTGAATCTTGCTTTTTTGAAATAAAATGGGAATAATCGTCTATTAATATCTATTAAGATGTGCTTAGGAACTTCCATTTTTTATAGTATATTGTTAAGTTTTTCTGGGGGGGGAGTTTATGCTCATGTTTTATTAAGAATTATCTTGTGAAATATCCTGTTCTAACTCATCAAGATCATTCTGTTTTCTAAAGAAATACCATCCAATTTATTAGGAGTATGTGTCTCAGACTCATATCATCTATAAATTAAGAAAAACAACATATGCTATCTGTCCTCATTTGAATCACTGATTTAAAAAATGGATAGAATACCACAACCCTCTAAGATGACAAGAATTTAATCTGTGTTTATTAAGCTAAGTTATAAATCAGTCTAATTGTATTATTACTCAGGCCATGTCTATTCTTCAAGCTATCTCATGAAGGACTCTGCCAAATAATCTGCTAATATCCACATATATCACTGTCTGTAGTGCTTTAATTGATAAATCCCATTTAAAAGCCAAAAATTCAATTCTCCTACCTAATGATGCTGGCCTAATGATGTTATTGAATGTTGTTCTTTAATATGGGTGTTAACAGATATTGACAAGTTATTTTTATATTAAGAAAAATCTTACCAATATTAATAATATATTCAAGAAATGGAAAATGTAGTCAAGTTTTTGACCATTTAAAAGTTTACCAAAAAATCTACCAAAACAATCCTTCCATAAAACATCATTTCTGTTTAAACCTCCAGAAACACTGGTCCAATTCTTGCCTCATGATATAGTAAATAATCACCTTATAATGTTAAAAGCATTTTTCAGTTAATAAAAGCCCTAAAGAAAACTTTCTCTCAAATCCATGAACCTGTATGTATTCTTAATATACAGAGTACCAAAGCTTAAAAAGAATCCAAATTCTTCTACTTTCAAAAAGTTAACGATGGCAAATGGATAAAAAAACGCTAAACTGTATGAGTCTGAGAACTGCAAATTTTACAAATTAACATTTAGAATGTGCTTTTTTGTGACCTACACCTTGCTCCTAAAGTGGAACAGAGATGGGAGGATGGTGGGGTTGAGAAGGGAATTAAGTCTAATACAGGCTTCTGCACAATTCAGTTTCTTAATTTATTTTCTCCCAACCAATCATATTATTTCCTTTGCTTTTCTTATTTCCAATGATCCTTGAAGTAAACATTTCAGATGGAAAAAAGGTTTTTAGTAGGAATAATTAATAAGGGCAAATACTAAATTACTTCCTTCTCCCAACTTTTCTGATTATTAGTAAATGCTCTGAATTTCATACATAGGGTACAGAGCTTAAGATACTATTTATTTCATCTCCTTTCTTATTAAAAGCTTATTTCCTTTTAAGGTAATACTGCTGACCCATCTACTTTCAGAATTAGTTCCAGCCTTCTCTGAAATACAAATTTGAAACTTACAATTAAGTTGTGACAATGATTCAAAAGTTTTAAAGTATAAAAACCCCTAATAATTAAAAACCTGAGAAAAATTTTAAAGAAAATATTTAAAGATGAGTATCACAAAACATTTTTATTTTAATGAAAATTTAAGATAATGTTTACAAGACCATTCAAATATCCCATACTTTTAAAACAAAACTGACATGTCCATTGGGGTGAAACTATTTTTAAATTAAAAATACCAAAATAATTATATAATTCTCCCCTATATACATGTATCTATATTTTAAATTTTTATATGATTATTGGATATACCACATACTATAAAACATATGACAAAATAGATAAACTTTTAAATGATGAAGTGAAAATAGAAATCCTAAATATTTTCCTTACATCTGGTAGCAAAATTTTAGGGAATTTCACTAGTAGATGAGGATAATAATCACAATCAAGTGGAGTTGATTCAGGAATTCAAGGCTGATTCAAGCAGCCAGGAGTCAACAGTATAAGTCACTTTCTACTTTCTAAACTCTATCATCAAAGTTGATAACTTTATATTCATTTTTAAACTATTTTAAGCCATCAAGGTTGACTGAAAGTCAGCTATGTGTAAAACTTTATAACTATATAAATATTATTCATTGAGATCTGGACATCTTTACATTTTCTGTTCTTGCTTTCCTTGGAGGTTTTTCTTAAAACGACAGCTTTCACTTTAAATGCAGGATTTATGTAATAAGTACTGTTTCTGTAATTAGCTCTTAAATGCACCTATCCATTTGTTTACATATTAAATTATTTAGCATTTGGTCAAAGGGAAGTTTTTCTTTACCTCTCCTTCATTCCTGCCTAAAAGAAGCCAGTTAATAAATACAGAAAGAATGATTATATTTGAAAAATCACTCTTTTATAATCTCCCAAAAGGGGAGAGAAGCATTTAGATTAAAAAAGAGAGAGACAAAGACTAAAGAGATGTAAACAACACAATGCAATGTGTGAATCTTGGTAAGATGTAAGCTTGGGGGGTAAAAAAACTCACAAAAACATTTATGGATTGGGAGCATTTTAATATAGACAAATTAAGGAATTAATTTTTTATGTGTGATGGTTATTGTAGCATCTATCTACCAATAAAACATGTAGTAAAATGTTCTATTTTTAGAAGATTCATACTGAAATACTTAGAGGTGAAATACAATGTCTTCAACAATCCTTGCCTATGACTTTAGGCAAATATTAAGTTCTGTGAATGTCATTGACAAAATGACGTCTTTTTCATATGTGGAGCTGTGAAAAGTTTCAGCATTTATTATTATTCCTATTAGTAAGACTTGGCATCACTAGTCAAAATGGGATACAAAAGCAAATTTAAAAACCAATCTGCTGTAAATGAACTTAATATACTGCTCAACAAACAAGGCAAACATATCATGAGTGAGTGAGTGAGTGAAGTCGCGCAGTTGTGTCCGACTCTTTGCGACCCCATCGACTATAGCCTACCAGGCTCCCCCATCCATGGGATTTTCCAGGCAAGAATACTGGAGTGGGTTGCCATTTCCTTCTCCAGAAGATCTTCCCGACCCAGGGATTGAACCCAGGTCTCCCGCATTGTAGGCAGACGCTTTACCATCTTGAGCCACCAGGAAGTCCTGTGAACTTAATATACTGCTCAACAAACAAGGCAAACATATCATGAAACAAACATTAATTCAGGACATTAGAACAGTTAAACTAGTTTATATCATACAAACGTTAATTTACTTTTATAGGATCAAGACTGAGAAGCTAAAAATAATTTTATGATCACATAAAATTTAAAAATTTAAAAACTGTCTCATTAGAAAAGACAAAGATGGTGACTGATGTCAACATTCAATAAGAGAACAGCAGCTGGTTCAAACCCACTAGGAGAAGAATGGGCTCAAGCATGGTCTTTATTAATATTTCTGAAATCTAGAAACCAACACAGTGATGATAAATATCTACCTTTTCACAAAATAATGTTTTTGTATTTCTATCTAAATTATGTTTCTATCCCACTGGAAAGTTTCCTCTATAGAAGACTAAAGACATATCAAATAAAAGGGGAAGGAGTCAAGAAAAGCAATAGCAGGAAGATTAAAAAAATTATATTTCTTATGGACAAATAAGAACATATATTTTGAATGAGGAGAGTGAAAAAGTTGGCTTAAAACTCAACATTCAAAAAACGAAGATCATGGCATCTGGTCCCATCACTGCATGGCAAATAGATGGGGAAACAATGCAAACAGTGACAGACTTTATTTTTTTGGACGCCAAAATCACTGCATCATGGCAGATGGTGACTGCAGTCATGAAATTAAAAGACGCTTGCTCCTTGGAAGAAAACTATGACAAACTTAGGCAGCATATTAAAAAGTAGAGACACTACTTTGCCAACAAAGGTCCGTCTAGTCAAAGCTATGTTTTTCCAGCAGTCATGTATGGATGTGAGAGCTGGACTTCTAGGAAGGTGAGCACCAAAGAATTGATGCTTTTGAACTATGGTGCTGGAGAAGACTCCTGAGAGTCCCTTGGACTGCAAGGAGAACAACCCAGTCCATCCTAAAGGAAATCAGTCCTGATTTCATTGGAAGGACTTAGGTTGAAGCTAAAGCTCCAATACTTTGGCCACCTGATGCGAAGAACTGACTCACTGGGAAAGACCCTGATGCTGGGAAAGACTGAAGAGGGGAAAGAAGAAAAGGGGATGACAGAGGGTGAGATGGTAGGATGGCATCAGCGACTCGATGGACATGAGTTTGAGCAGCTCTGGGAGTTGGTGATGGACAGGGAAGCCTGGCGTGCTGCAGTCCATGGGGTCGCAAAGAGTCGGACACAACTGAGTGACTGAACTGAACTAAACTGAATTACAGTAAAACACCTTTTACTGGGAAAAAGAAATAGCCTTTCAGAGAACATTTCATTACCTATCATAGAATCCTACACATTCTGATTATCCTACAGACAAAAAGTCCTATAGGAAGTTGTTTGGTAAATGTATAAAGAGTTTGCAATTAATGTATAAAGAGTATAAATGTATAAAGAATATATAAACTAATATCTAGTTGCTATAAACACGTTCCTGAACGAGTACTTTGTAGCATGGCAGATATTTTATAAGAGAAATAAGAAATGAAATTAATACTTACCACAGGCTTGGTAAAATAAACACTAATGTTTGCCAAATTCTCCTCTCTGGGACTATGTCTGTAACCCTTTAGTCCTTCCTACAGTTACAGTGGGAACAGCCATGCTTATATAACATGCTTCTACTGCCTTGCCTCATTGGATGGTCCAGGGGCACAAACCTGGCCCAAGCTGTATCAATCAGAGTCCTTTCCTGGCTGGTAGGTATTCAGATTCAGAGATTCCTTGAATGGAATAAAAATAAACATGGCTATAGGTGTCTGTGTATCTTCTTATGGGCTGGGAAGGGGAGAAAGCAAGTCTACAGAGTGAAGAATACAGCACTGAACAGCCAGGAGCAGGGAGGAAAAAGAGTGGTTTAGTTTCGGGTTCCAGTTTGCAGCTAAAGTCTAGCTGGATTCCTACTAAAAGCGAAACCCTGAACAGTGACCGGGACACCTGACTGTGGCATGAAACACCATGGAATCCTCAGAATAAGTATCCGTTTTGTGCTTAAGCAAGTTTTAGTAGGTATCTGTTTTAAACATGTTCAGGCTGACCAGGCCCTGTTTTAGAAATCATGATATACAATATGTCATAAACTCAAATTGCTATATTTATTAACTACACAGCTACAGATACATTATGAGTGTAGCGGGGAAATCTGCTTGTACCTAGCCAGGGGCCTCTGCTGCCTGCCCCTGCAGGGGCTTGAGGCCTGCGAGATGGGTCAGAGAAGGGAGGAGCATGAGGACTGGCACTGTACCAGCAGCTCCTCCTGACAACACAGGCTGCCTCTTCCACAGACAGGGGCCTGTCTAGCAGCTCAAGGGGACTCGAGGCTTCAGAAGTGGGGTGCTATCCTCGCTAAAACCAAGTCCCCCCAAAGCAGAGTTCCCTTACTGAGTTTGTGGTTATTCTATCTAAAGCTTTATTTCCTTTCTTTGTCACCTCTTACTCCAATCCTGTGCTAACTGAACAGCAATCAACTAGAGTCATAGCTAAGATTACTGCTAACATCATTAATGTATCAAAATTGCTACTGTAGATATCATCTTTAAAGTACAAACTCAAGTTGTTTCTCCAGGGCAAGTTTAGCTAACAAGTCCCTGGGGAACACCTGGCCTGAGAATCATAAACCAGAGATACCCTGACTCCTAAGATTATGATTAAGACATGCCATATACAGTAAGTGAAGAAGAACTAAAGAGTCTCTTGATGAAAGTGAAAGAGAGTGAAGAAGTTGGCTTAAAACTCAACATTTAGAAAACTAAGATCATGGCATCTGGTCCCATCACTTCATGGCAAATAGATGGGGAAACAGTGGAAACAGCGATAGACTTTATTTTTTGAGGCTCCAAAATCATTGCAAATGGTGACTGCAGCCATGAAATTAAAAGACGCTTGCTCCATGGAAGGAAAGCTATAACCAACCTAGACAGCATATCAAAAAGCAAAGACATTATTTTGCCAACAAAGGTCTGTCTAGTCAAAGCTATGGCTTTTCCAGTAGTCATGTATGGATGTGAGAGTTGGACTATAAATAAAGCTGAGCGCTGAAGAATTGATGCTTCTGAACTGCGGTGTTGGAGAAGACTCTTAAGAATCCCTTGAACTGCAAGGAGAACAAACTAGTCTATCCTAAAGGAAACCAGTCCTGAATATTCAATGGAAGGACTGATGCTGAAGCTGAAACTCCAATACTTTGGCCACCTGATGTGGAGAACTGGAAAAGACCCTGATGCTGGGAAAGATTGAAGGGGGGAAAGAGGAGAAGGAACAGAGGGTGAGATGGTTGGATGGCATCACTGACTCGATGGACATGAGTTTGAGCAAGCTCCGGGAGATGGTGATGGACAGGGAAGCCTGGTGTGCTGCAGTCCACAGGGTCCCAAAGAGTTGGACATGACTGAGCGACTGAACTGACTGACTGACATACACTATGTGATTAATAGATATAAATTACTGTAGACAAAAGATCAACACCAAAGCAACAAAGATTTACTCTATAGCACAGGGAGCTATATATTCAATACTGTATAATAACCTATAATGAAAAATAATCTGAAAAAATACATATATAAAACTGAATCACTGTGCTGTATACCTGAAACTAACACACACTGTAAATCAACTATAGTTTGAAAAAAGAAATGTCATGTAGAACAACCTAGTGGTTACCAGTGGGGGGAGGGAAGTGGGAAGGGACAAGACAGGAGTAGGGGTTAAAAGGTCTTCTCTGGTGGCTCAGATGGTAAAGAATCTGCCTGCAATGCAGGAGACCTGGGTTCGATCTCTGGGTCAGGAAGAGCCCCTGCAGAAGGAAATGGCAACCCACTCCAGTATTCTTGTGTGAAGAATTTCATAGACAAAGGAGCCTGGCAGGCTATGGTCTATGGGGTTGCAAAGAGTCAGACACAACTGACTACCACCACCACCACCAGGGGTTAAAAAACAGCAAACTACTATGTACAAAATAAGTAAGCTACACAGATGTATTATACATGCAGCACAAGGAAGATGAATCTGCCTGCAATGCAGGAGAAAGAAACAAAGTGAAGACTCTCAGTCATGTCTGACTCTTTGCGACCCCATGGGCTGTGGCCTACCAGGCTTCTCTGTCTATGGGATTTTCCAGGTAAGACTACCGGAGTGGGTTGCCATTTCCTTCTCCAGGGAATCTTCCCGACCCGGGGATCAAACCCTGGTCTCCTGCATTGTAGGCAGACACTTTACCATCTGAGCCACCAGGGAAGTCCCAGCAGGAGACCTGGGTTCAATCCCTGGGTCGGGAAGGTCCCCTGGAGCAGGAAATAGCAACTCGCTCGAGTATTCTTGCCTGGGAAATCCCACGGACAGAGGATTTCTGGTAGGCCACAGTCCATGGGATCACAAACAGTGGGACATGACTGAGTGACTGACACACACACAACAAGGAAGGTTGCCAGTGTTTTAGAATAACTATAAAGGGTATACGACCTATAGAATGGTGACTCATTATGTTGTTCTCCTGAAAGTTATATAATACATCAGCTATGCCTCAATTCAATCACAAGGTGATGATTAATCTTGTGACTTTCTTACCCTTTAAAATAGCCCCTGAATCAAAGACCAAATCGGAGTGGATCTGAGATCCGTCCCCCACTCCCTTGCTCGGCACCCTACAAACAAAGCCTCGCTTTGATCCATGCCCCTGTTGTCAGTGTTGGGCTGCTACATCTCGGGTACACAAGCCCTGCTCCATAACAAGAGGACCCCCAGGCTGGCAGCTCCAGGTCCTGGAGTGTCAGCGACAGAGAGGCTCTTGGAAGGGTGCAGGTCTAGGCATCTCCAAACTCATAAGCTGCGTCTCCAGGGTCTCCATGAGGCTTGAGCTGCTGTCCCCGGCCCCCAGGAGAAGCACAGTGGCTTCAGAGAGTCTGGGAAGAGCAGGGAACTGCTAGAAGACATCCTTGTTGGGCAGAAGTACACCCCTGCTCCCTGCCCTTGTAGTACCCTCATGTGCTAAGTAAAGTGGGCTTTAACATCTGTAACTTGTATCTTAGTAGTTGATTATACTCTGAACTGTTATGAAGAAATTCTTTAACTGTGCTGTAAACATAATCAATATACCAACCTCTACAAGGAACAGAAAAAAAAAATGTAGGATGGAAAAGTGTTTTCTCTGTGGCTTAGCATGTATCAACTGGCCTGAATTTTGCCGAAACCAAAAGATAAATTTCTACTGGAAGAGAAATACTATTTCCAGTATTCTTTTGCATGATATATAAAAAAAAAAGTTTATCAATTGTCAAGAACTGCTGACACATACAAACTAAATGCAACTACCTGAGCTAAATCACTAGTCAATACATACAAGATTGCAGACAGCCTGCATTTAACTTCACCAATAATGTTGGACTCAGGTTAAAAAATTCTAACTGTATGGGTACCTATCTGGTGGACAGCGATTTAGTAAAAACACCAAGATAGCCTTTAAGAGCTCTCACACTCTGACATAATTTTAGCCTTTCCTGGACCCAGCTGTGATGCCTTATTTTCACCTAAGAGGTTGGGAAACAACATATTGATTTTTAAATCCCTTCCTAATAGGGACATAATTTTATATAATTGATAAGAAGAGGATTTATTTTAATAACACATCAATATAACTCCTTCACAAACTGTTCTCTTACTTGAGCTTGTAACATTGAGCAAAAAACCAAAAAATGCAAGAAAGAATAAAAGAGTCTATGTGAAAGACCCTTGAATTACTGTGACCATGTACACTTCTGAGTATTCTTTCATCAAAAAAAGCTTCTGAAAAAGACATCATGAGGACTATTTCCTAGCTTTTTTAGTAGAGTAGGGGAAAAGGAGGAGAAATGACACAACAGCCTGTACACATACGTATACAGCACCTGTATAAAACTCAACTTTTTAACAGATCACCTTTACTTGGCTTACTTTGGGATGTGGCATTTAAATTCTGAATACTTGGGGCCCAGTCAATTATGATTAAAGATTTATCCCCAAACTCTGATTTATATTTGAGAGGTCAAGATTTCTAAAACTAGAACAACTTTTATATTAAATATAAGTTTCTGAGCTGTTTCCAAGGGAAACTTTGAAGTACAACATACTTGGCACAGAGTGTCTTAGAGGTGTAACTTTCCGGTCATTTGCTTGAATTCCAGATGTCAGATCAATCTGTTTATGGCTACAGGGCACAGAATACAGCCAGGCTTGGGACCAACAGTTTACGGTCCATCTCAATTAGAAGCAGCAATGAGGCCGTTGAAGAGCTACAGCCAGATTTCACTTTTTTGTGGGTGTGATCTTTTTTTTTAATTGGAACATAATTGCTTTACAATGCTGTGTTAGTTTCTGCTGTACAACAACGTGGATTAGCCATATGTATACATATATCCCAGAGAAGGCAATGCAACCCACTCTAGTACTCTTGCATGGAGAAATCCCATGGACAGAGGAGCCTGGTAGGCTGCAGTCCATGGGGTCGTGAAGAGTTGGACATGACTGAGCGACTTCACTTTCACTTTTCACTTTCACGCATTGGAGAAGGAAATGGCAACCCACTCCAGTGTTCTTGCCTGGAGAATCCCAGGGACGGAGGAGCCTGGTGGGCTGCTGTCTGTGGGGTTGCACAGAGTCGGACACGACTGAAGTGACTTAGCAGCAGCAGCAGCATACATATATCCCCTCCCTCTTGAGCTTCCTTCCCATACCCCTATTCCACCACTTTATGTCATCACAGAGCATCGAACTGAGGAGCTGAACTTCCTGTGCTATAAAGCAGCTTCCTGCTGGTTAGTGATTTTACACACGGCAGTGTATATATGCCAACGTTACTCTCAATTCCTCCCACAATCACCTTCACCCACTGTGTATTGTACCGTCTATCACCTTTAAAAAGCAAAACCATAATTGATGATTCCACTAACTCCATTAGTTAGTTATGGGGCTCTAGACTATTGGGTAACTATGCTGCTTCCAAAGATTCAACTAAATTCTCAACTGTCTTCCACTAAAGTTTATCACTCGACCAGAAAAAAGAAGATTCTATGTTTATTAGCTGTCTTCTTTCAAACTCTTATCAGCAAAGAAAATTCACAATTTACTGTCTTTTTCACAAAAAAGTGTAACTCTTAAAACATACATATGGCAAATGTCTTGTTTTTATCGCTTGGCAAACAACTATCAACTCAGTAAACTTTTTCAAAGACCGGCATTAAAGTTAACCACTTCATAAAGGTTTAAATCATAACAGATCTTAAACTCATAAGCCAGATAAATAAAAAATAAAAGACTCTGTCAGATAGAGAAGTGCCACCACAGAAGTAAATTTTCATGCCCTGTCCCAAATGATGACAAAAATTATTTTTAAAAGAGATGGGTGTTTCTTAAAAAGGCATATATTAATAGTACAGGGGATAAACCGTAAATTCTCTCACAAAGACAAGTACACATCTTTTTTTGTTAGTAGAATGTCTAAATTTTCAGTCATCACATCTTAATGAATAGGTAAAAAAAAAACAACAACAAAAGAAACAACAAAAATACTGAAATAAACTCCTCAGTACTAGGACCAATTCAAAATTCTTCTTTGAAGAAAAACTGCAGTGTCTGAGATGGCCTGTATTCCATATTGGATTTGAATTTTAGCTGTAACATGTACTAGTTTTGTGGTCTCAGGCAAGTGAGTTAACCTCTATGGGTCTTCTTTGTGAAAAGGGGACACTAATATCTACCACACTGGGGTGTTGCCAAGATTAAATGAACTCCAGGAATAAACTCCAGTACAATTCAGGCACTTTAATTATCTCTGTTCAGGTGGATGAGGAAGACCTCTTTCTGGGATAAAAATACAAGTGAGACCCTGAAGTGTTAAAACGGAATGCCAGCTTGGCCACCTGATAATCTTGTCTCTTAAGCAACTGGATGGTAACTTAGGGCTGCATCCTTTCATTGCCTCATCTGAGAGACAACAAAGATGTACAGACACGCTGAGAAAAAAAGTCCATTATAAAAACACCATTGACCTAAGAGATCCAAAGAATAATGATGACCCTTTGCCCAGGTTCAAAGGCTCTTAGCAAAGTAAGCTGAGCCAAATGATTACCTTGCCATACCCTAGGTTTCTTCTCTCTCTCTTTTTAAATGCGATTGAAGTCTGCATTAATATTTTGATCTCCAGTGAAATAAAAGGCTCTGAAAAGTACATTAAGTCTGAGCTGTTGCGGAAACAACGCAGTGGAACACTTTCGCCCTTTTTAATTCCTTTGTCAAACAGAAACAGCTGATTCTGAATCACCAAGTCAACTCGCATCTCCATGTATTGTCAACCATCCTTCTGCTGGGTGATTTACACCTCACTAAGAAAGTATGAGAGCTTTAGAGCTGGACCATTTTTTATTTTGAAATAATTTCAAATTATACAGAAACATTGTACTAAGGGTTTCCATTTATCCTAAATCCAGATTTACCAATTATTAACATTTTCCTGCTTTTTTCCTCTCTCATATTTTTTCATGAACCATTTGAAAATGAGTTGCAGGCATGATGTCCCCTCACCATTAAATATTTGACTGTGTATTTCCTAAAGAGGACATTTTGTTATACAACCACAGCACAGTTATCAAGGTCAGAAGATTAACACTGATATAATACTATTATCTAATTTATAGCCTTGATTCTAGCTGGGATGCAATTCTGAAATACCTACTAAATGCTTTTTTTGGGGAGGGCATAATCTTTGATCAAGGAATCATTTAGATCAGGGGTCAGCAAACTACAGTTATTTCTAAAAAAGTTGTATTGGAAAACAGCCACACTAATTTATGTATTGTCTCTGGCTGCTTTAGAATTAAACAGGTGAGTTGAGTAGTTCTGAGACTTATCATCTTGCCCACAAAGCTTAAAATATTTCCTATCTGGCCCTTTATAGAAAAAGTGTGCCACACTATGACTTAATTAATGTGTGTGAATATATACATATATATACACACATAGCCATTATATATTTTTCTACATCAAAAAATTGGAAAAAGTCCAAATGTTTACCAATAAATGATTGGTTAAATAGATCATGGTACACGGTGGACTATCATGCAGACATAAAAACAATAACATATGTATTGAGATAAAAATATGCCCTTGGAATATTGCTTAGTTGGAAAAAAAGTAGGCTATAAAATATACAATCTCATTTTATTCTTATTTACAGAACCATATACATACCGGTGTGTATATGCTTGTATCTATTAGGTTCTTCTTAAAAGTTATTAGTGGTTTCTCTGGAAAGTAGTAATATGGCTGGCTTTTACAGTTTTATTTATAGCCTTCTCTCTTTTTTAGTATGGGCAAAAAAAGAAAGCTCATACCAATTTCCAAACATACATCATTTTAATCTTATATAAATTACTGATTTTACTGTTAAAATACACAAATTTCCTCCAATTTCACAAGTGAGTGTAACAAAAACTAAAACTCTGCTTCATGATACCTACTTCCTCATGCTCAATGGTTTCCTACTTAGACTTGTGACAACATTCTCATATGTGTGTTAAGTCACATCAGTCATGTCCAACTTTTTGTGACCCCATGGACTGTGGCCTGCCAGTCTCCTCTGTCCAAGGGATTCTCCAGGCAAGAATACTGCAGTGGGTTGCCATACCTTCCTCCAGGGGATCTTTCCAACCCAGGGATCGAATCTGTATCTCATTGTGGTTCCTGCATTGGCAGGTGGGTTCTTTACCACTGAGCACCACCAGGGAAGCCCAAAGTTCTGATCAGTTTACAAAAGATAATCATCAGCTGTGATGAGCAGTAGCTAGTTGATCTCTATCTCTCCTCTAATAGCTTTTAATAACCTTGTAGATGTTTTTAAAAGTAACCATCTGAAACTCTTAAAACAATACTATCCCTTCAGGAAGCTATTTCCTTGTCCTCCTCACTTTGTTACAGGAAGGATTTAAAAGGGAGAGGGGGATTTATAAGAATGTACAAAATATCAGATAGCACTAAAAACACTGGTGCAAAAGAGGCGGCATTTGGGTCAAGTTCAATAGTAATAGTTACTGTTATAGTTACTATGACACTGGGCTAAGTGTCCAACCGTTACTAGTATTTCTTTCTTAGAATTATGAAATAACTTGTTCACTGGCATAGAACTAGAGTGGAACAACCAGACTTGAAGCCACCATTCATGGAGATGGCATAGTAATGCAGAACCCCAGCTCTGGAGTCACACTGCCTGGGTATGCAGACTGTCTTACCATCTGCTTAGCTGGATGGTCTGAGTCAGTTACTTTCTCTCTGTGCCTCAGTTTCCTCATACATAAAATGGAGATGATAATAGTGCCTATCCTCAAGGAGTTGTTATAAGAATTTAATGCATGTGTCTTAAAATCCCAAGAGGCACAGAGAAATCACTGCTATCTTGTTATTGCTCTTAAATACCACTGGAATGAATGAACACATGTGGGCAAGGAGCTGTAATACACTGCAAGATCTCTGATAAAACCTAACACTTTTCTAAACTGTCTATTTCCTAGTTCTGTATCCTGCATCTGAGTGTATGAGTCAGAAAATGAGCTATCTGGCTAAGTGGATTTCTATGGGAAGGTGCTACTGTGCCTTGAACAGAATGTTTTAGTTCATGACAAAGTAAGGACTTAGGGAATCAGTTTTACTTGGATTGCAGTGAACTGGAGAGTTCTTATTAAAAAAACCCCAAACCAGTGTTTAGGTCTCATTAGTATTATTTCCTTAATGTGTTCTCAAAGGCTCTTAAAAAAAAAAAAATTAGATTCTTACTATTCTTATGCAAAACCATTCTGCTTCTTTTTATCCTTAAATAAAGAAATCTAAAAATAGAGTGAAGTGAAGTGAAAGTTGCTCAGTCATGTCCAGTTCTTTGCGACCCCATGGACTGTACAGTCCATGGAATTCTCCAGGCCAGAATACTGGAGTGGGTAGCCTTTCCCTTCTTCAGAGGATCTTCCCAACCTGGCGATCGAACCCAGGTCTCCTGCACTGCAGGCGGATTCTTTACCAGCTGAACCACAAGAGATATTCCAAATAAAGTGTTCAACTTACCAGATATTAAAACTTTGAACAACAGCACTGAAAACATTAAAAACAAATGAACACAAAACAATAAAAGCAGCACGTTAAAAAAAATTATCTCCGGACTGACCTCTGACCATCACTGTACCCTAACATGTTACAGGGACAGTGATGTGTGTGTACTCAGCACATCCAGAATGAGACCTCCTTTCTCCTCTTCCTTTACCCTCCTCATGGTTCCTGTCTTTCTGGTTTTCTCTCTCATTCTCCAAAACCCTCCATTTCCAGTGGTATCTGAGCCACAATGATTCTATTTTCCACATTCACCATTGTTCTGTTTTAGACTTCCATTACCCTTCACCTCTTCTATTTCAAGTCTTTCCCTTGTCAAATCATCCTCGCTTTTACCCATTTGCTGCCAGGTTTAGTGAACATTTTATTACCTACTATATGCCAGATTTTGTACTAGGCATTTTAGTATACATAATCTCATTTATCTACTGGTTCAGTTGGTAAAGAATCTGTCTGCAACTGCAAGAAACCTGGGTTCGATCCCCGGGTAGCTAAGTTCCCCTGGAGAAGGAAATGGAAACTCACTTCAGTATTCTTGCCTGGAGAATCCCACAGACAGAGGAGCTGGGCAGCCTACAGTCCATGGGATCACAAAGAGTTGGAAATGACTGAGCAGTATTTGAGAGACAAAATACTTGTGAATGAGATAGATTTGGGGACTTTAAGATCCTCCTGCCAATAAGTGAAACAGCTAAGACTCAAAGTGAGAGCCAAGTCTGTTTAAATCAAGATTGCGCTGACATCAGTTTCATTCTAAAAGCCTCCGTAACTGCTGTCTGGGAGTTAAGTCAAATTTAACATGATCCCACTGCTTTTATTCTTGTTTTGCATGATCTACCTGCATTACCAAATTCTTTAGCCAACTTGGATGACTCAATGCATGCTCACTCACTCAGTTGCTTCAGTTGTGTCCGACTCTCTGTGACCCTATGGACTGTAACCCACAAGGCTCCTCTGTCCATGGGATCCTCCCATGAATACTGGGAGTGGGTTGCAAGAACACTGGAGTGGATTGCCATGCTCTCCTCCAGGGGATCTTCCTGATCCAGGGATTGAACCCAAGTCTTTTTATGTCTCCTGCAGTGGCAGGCGGGTTTTTCTTTTTTTTTTTTTAACCACTAGTGCTATCTGGGAAGCCCCCAATGTATCCTGCTGCTGCTGCTGCTGCTAAGTCGCTTCAGTCGTGTCCAACTCTGTGTGACCCCATAGACGGCAGCCCACCAGGCTCCGCCGTCCCTGGGATTCTCCAGGCAAGAACACTGGAGTGGGTTGCCATTTCCTTCTCCACAATGTATCCTAAACATGCTCAAACATTCATACTATTTATTTGAATTTACCCCATGTTTTCCACCCTTAAATGCCCTCCCTATTACATTTCAAAATCCTACATATACTGTGAGGCTTGGCTCAAATGTCACCTCAAAATATTCTTTCCTGGTTTTCCCAAAAGAAAGCTATCTAGCCTCCAATGGAACCTTATTATACTTTATCATGAAACTCTCTTAGAGCATTCATGTGCTAACAGGAATATTGATGCTCATCACGTTGTTGTTGTTCAGTTGCTAAGTCGCATCCGACTCTTTGTGACCTCATGGACTGCAGCAGCCAGGCTCCCCTGTCCTTCACTATCTCCTAGAGTTTGCTCAAATTCATGTCCATTAAGTCAGTGATGATATCTAACCATGTCATTCTCTGCTGCCCCCTTCTCTTTTTGCCTTCCATCTCTCCTAGCATCAGGGTCTTTCCCAATGAGTCGGCTCTTTGCACCAGGTGGCTAAAGTATTGGAGCTTTAGCATCAGTCCTTCCAATGAACATTCAGGTATGCTCATTATATTGCTGATCTTATTTCCTCCTCCTTGAAGTAAAGGACCACATTCTCATCGCCTTGCACCTGATGCTCAGTTTCCTCTTTCTCATACTCAATGCTTTATACTGACTTGATTTGGAGATACTTCTGTATTTTAACCTAAGTTCTATTCTTTTCACAGGATTTCACAATCATATTAAACACAGAAAACATGAGACAGAAAACTGCATCCTTCATTTCTAACCAAGATGAACTTAAGAGTGGAAATGCTAAATAGGATTTACTCCTAAAGCTCAAAGGTATTTAGTTTATTTAAGAAGCCAAATTACAGAGGGTTATATATGGTTAAAATTTCAGAGTCCCTATTGAATTCATAAATATTATAAAATGGAACTAAAGCAGAGTTTTCATAAAAACTGACATTTTCAAAAAAGCTTTATTTGTTTTAATCTTTCTCTTCCTTTCAACAAGATTAAGACTGTAAATGGCAAATGGTTAAACAGGAGCACCAAAAAATACCATCTGCAAGGCATATGGCCTTAAACAAACACACCGAAATGCCAACTCTGAAGTATCTAGCTTAATGTGCTTATAAACTTGTCTCTTATGTTCTTACTTAAAATCACAGTTCTTTAGGGAGCTCTTTTCGACAGTTTGTGTGTACACACAATTCATGGACGAATACTATGCAGCATGAACCTCTAAAACTCTCCAAAACTAAGAAAGAAGTGAGGCAAGTAAAATTTTAGATCCCAGTCGTTTTATTTCAGGATATGTTGAATTACACACATTGGGTAAGAAGTTCTGATATTTTCAATAATGCCATTATACTTTTATGTGCCACATGTGTAAATTCCTCACTCTAAAAACTAGGCCTCTTGAATACCGAGCCGTAAATCTCATTTTGTGGTTATCCTTAACATAAATATTTTTATTTGCTTAAAACATACATCAGAGATAGACTTGAAGGGAGAAAGGGGACAGAAATGTGACTAAGCCATGCTGAAAGTTTGGAAGAAACACTGTGGGATCTAAATTTTACTAGCCTTACTTCCCATTAAGTTGTGGGGAGTTTTAGAAGCTCTTGCTGAACATAGGGAGAAATTATAATATTATTAGCAGAGGCTAGAGGCTGGAGCATCAAGCAGATTTTTCCACCAGAAGGTACAAGTGTAGTGAGTTTGTGTCCTGTGAGAAGTATGGAGCCATGAAGGCCACCAATCCTCCTCGTCCCCTCCCAGGACATTCACAGAACAACTGCAACATGCCAGGAATTCTAATAGGTGTAGGACACATAGCGTAAATAGAATAAAATATATTTATGCTCCTGCAAGGTCTATCAGCAAGTACGTAGTGTGCAGTATTACCAAAGACCTTTTAAATACCCTTCTTTCAGCATTTATCATCTGATTATCATCAGGGCTATGAGATTTCCTTCACAGACCTACAGACTTAGTTCCTTGACTCTGTAAATTTGATCATTCTATTGTTCACTTTTTATATTTATATTCTTCCATTAATCATTCACCCACATTTGTCTTTTCAGCTGAAGAACATTAATTTTTTCCCATCCATTTATCTTTATATGGCTGCCTCACTTCCATGTAAACTTTAGTTCTTTCTCCCTAGCTTATCTAGCAAATATAAATTTGTAGTATCATAGAAAACGGAAATGTACAAACAACTTATTCTGAGAATTTCATAGCTTTAAAATAAGCATATTCACTTTGCGACACTCACTCTCACTCTAATGAAAAGCTGTCTTGTTTTGGAGGTACAATGATATAACTGTCTATTTCTTTAGGGAACCTAGATTTCACATATTTTAGGCACAGTTTGGAATTCTTTCTTACACATTTGTCCTGAGAGTGCATTCTCAATTTTGTACCTCTTAACAGGGCACATTCTAGAAGTTTAATGATATGTGCAAAGCTGAGTTGCTTTCTCTACATTTGTGTTGTTGGATATGGTCACATGTGGTTGAGCACTTGAAATGTGGCTAGGATGAATTGTGAATTGTTGTAATTGTAAAATATGCACCACATTTCAAAGACTATAAAAAAACAGTCTCCTTAAATTTTTTGTTATGCGGAAATGACAATGTTTTAGGTTTATGGGTCCAATAAAAGATTACTAAAATTGTTTACTGGCTAATTTCTACTTTGTCAAACGTGACTACAAGAACATTTAAAATTACTTAAGTGGCATCCATTTTATTTCTATTGGAGAGTGCTATTTTATTTTAGATCATTTGTGAAAACTCATCAAAGTCCTGAACTCAATCATCCAGGATATTACATCTGGTTATTTTTATCCTGTTTCCCCTTATCCTTAAGGCAAATCTGTGACAAAATATTCTCCTAGTAATTAGATGATTTGGGAACCTACAGTATGGATATTCATCAAAAGCTTTTTGAAAGTTGAGAATGCATTTACTGTTTCCATTCCTTTTATATGTTTGTTTAACATCTTCACACTAGACAGGAAAGATCTCCATATACATTGATTTTCTCCCAAATGACTAGCTTCCTTCTCCAAATGCTTCCTGTATTCAGTGGGCCTAACCTTCACTCTGGAAGTAGAGGAAGAATCATTCAGTTCAGTCACTCAGTCGTGTCTGACTCTTTGCATCTCCATGGACTGCAGTACACCAGGCGTCCCTGTCCATCACCAACTCCTGGAATTTATTCAAACTCATGCCCACAGAGTCGATGATGTTATCCAACCATCTCATCCTTTGTCGTCCACTTTTCCTCCCGCCTTCAATCTTTCCCAGCATCAGGGTCTTTTCTAATGAGTCAATTCTTCGCATCAGGTGGCCAAAGTATTGGAGTTTAAGCTTCAACATCAGTCCTGCCAATGAATATTCAGGACTGATTTCCTTTAGGATGGACTGGTTGGATCTCCTTGCTGTCCAACGGACTCTCAAGAGTCTTCTCCAACACCACAGTTCAAAAGCATCAATTCTTCAGCGCTCAGTTTTCTTTATAGTTCAACTCTCACATCCGTACATGACTACTGGAAAAACCATAGTCTTGACTAGATGGACCTTTGTTGGCAAAGTAATGTCTCTGCTTTTGAATATGCCATCTAGGTTGATCATAACTTTTCTTCCAAGGACTAAGACTCTTAATTTCATGGCTGCAGTCACCATCTGCAGTGATTTTGGAGCCCCTTAAGGTAAGGTCTGGGACAGTTTTCCCATCTATTTGCCATAAAGTGATGGGACAAGATCCCATGATCTTACTTTTCTGAATGGTGAGTTTTAAGCCAACTTTTTCACTCTCCTCTTTCACTTTCATCAAGAGGCTCTTTAGTTCTTCTTCACTTTCTGCCATAAGGGTGGTGTCATCTGCATATCTGAAGTTATTGATGTCTCTTCCACCAATCTTAATTCCAGCTTATGCTTCATCCAGCCCAGCGTTTCTCATGACGTACTCTGCATATAAGTTAAATAAGCAGGGTGACAATATACAGCCTTGATGTACTCCTTTCCCTATTTGGAACCAGTCTGTTGTTCCATGTCCATTTCTAACTGTTGCTTCCTGACCTGCATACAGATTTCTCAAGAGGCAGATCAGGTGGTCTGGTATTCCCATTTCTTTCAGAATTTTCCATAGTTTATTGTGAGCCACACAGTCAAAGGCTTTGGCATAGTCAATAAAGCAGAAATAGATGTTTTTCTGGAACTCTCTTGCTTTTTCAATAATCCAACAGATGCTGGCAATTTGATCTCTGGTTCCTCTGCGTTTTCTAAATCCAGCTTGAATATCTGTAACTTTACAGTTCACGTACTGTTGAAGTCCGGCTTGGAGAATTTTGAGCATTACTTTACTAGCTTGTGAGATAAGTGCAATTGTGCAGTAGTTTGAGCATTCTTTGGCACTGCCTTTCTTTGGGATTGGAATGAATACTGACCGTTTCCAGTCCTGTGGCCACTGCTGAGATTTCCAAATTTCCTGGCATATTGAGTGCAGCACTTTCACAGCATCATCTTTTAGGATTTGAAATAGCTCAACTGGTATTCCATCACCTCCACTAGCTTTGTTCATAGTGATGCTTTCTAAGGCCCTCTTGACTTCACATTCCAGGATGTCTGGCTCTAGGTGAGTGATCACACCATTGTGGTTATCTGAGTCATGAAGATCTTTTTTGTACAGTTCTTCTGTGTATTCTTGCCACCTCTTCTTAATCTTATGCTTCTGTTCAGTTCAGTTCAGTTCAGTTCAGTCGCTCAGTCATGTCCGACTCTTTGTGACCCCATGAATAACAGCACGCCAGGCTTCCCTGTCCATCACCAACTCCCAGAGTTCACTCAAACTCATGTCCATTGAGTTGGTGATGCCATCCGGCCATCTCATCCTCTGTCGTCCCCTTCTCCTCCTGCCCCCAATCCCTCCCAGCATCAAGGTCTTTTCCAATGAGTCAACACTTCGCATGAGGTGACCAAAGTATTGGAGTTTCAGCTTCAGCATCAGTCCTTCCAATGAACACCCAGGACTGATCTCCTTTAGGATGGACTGGTTGGATCTCCTTGCTTCTGTTAGGTCCATACATTTCTGTCCTTTATTGTGCCCATCTCTGCATGAAATGTTCCCTTGGTATCTCTAATTTTCTTGAAGAGATCTCTAGTTTTTCCCATTCTATTGCTTTCCTCTATTTCTTTGCACTGATCACTGAGGAAGGCTTTCTTATCTCTCCTTGCTATTCTTTGAAACTGTGCTATCACATGGGTATATCTTTCCTTTTCTCCTTTGTTTTTTGCTTCTCTTCTTTTCACATCTATTTGTAAGGCCTCCCCAGATAGCCATTTTGCTTTTTTGCATTTCTTTTTCTTGGAGATAGTCTTGATCACTGTCTCCTGTATAATGTCACAAACTTCCATCCATAGTTCTTCAGGTACTGTATCAGATTTAATCCCTTGAATCTATTTGTCACTTCCACTGTATAATCGTAAGGGATTTCATTTAGGTCATATCTGAATGGTCTAGTGGTTTTCCCTACTTTCTTCAATTTAAGTCTGAATTTGGCAATTAGGAGTTCATGATCTGAGCCACAGTCAGCTCCCGGTCTTGTTTTTGCTGACTGTATAGAGCCTCTCCATCTTTGGCTGCAAATAATATAATCTGATATCAGTGTTGACCATCTGGTGATATCCATGTGTAGAGTCTTCTCTTGTGTTGTCAGAAGAGGATGTTTGCTATGACCAGTGCGTTCTCTTGGCAAAACTCTATTAGCCTTTGCCCTGCTTCATTCTGTACTCCAAGGCCAAATTTGCCTGTTACTCCAGGTATCCCTTAACTTCCTACTTTTGCATTCCAGTCCCCCATGATAAAAAAAGGACATCTTTTTTGGGTGTTTGTTAGATCTAAAAGGTCTTGTAGGTCTTCATAGAACTGTTCAACTTCAGCTTCTTCAGCATTACTACTCAGGGCACAGACTTGGATTACCGTGATATTGAATGGTTTGCCTTGGAAACGAACAGAGATCATTCTGTTGTTTTTGAGATTACATCCAAGTACTGCATTTTGGGCTCTTTTGTTGACTTCTAAGGGATTCTTGCCCATAGTAGTAGATATAATGGGCATCTGAGTTAAATTCACCCATTCCAGTCCATCTTAGTTCACTGATTCCTAGAATGTCGATGTTCACTCTTGCCATCTCCTGTTTGACCACTTTTAATTTGTGTTGATTCGTGGAACTAACATTCCAGATTCCTATGCAATATTGCTCTTTACAGCATTGGACTTTGTTTCTATCATCAGTCACATCCCCAAGTGGGTGTTGTTTTTGCTTTGGCTCTGTTTCTTCATTCTTTCTGGAGATATTTCTCCACTGATCTCCAGTAGCAGACTCATTGGACTCTATATTAAGGCAGATTATCAAGCTCGATCTTTGGCAATTAAACATGGTTGACCTTATTATGAAGGCTCTTCCACTCAACTTCCATCTCTCCACAGTCTCAAAACTCTCCTTGCCTCTGGTCTAAAATAATCCCACTAACACCACTCCCAAACTGTCTCCTAATTATCAGACTACCACACACAGTCTAATTTTTGTTAAGAGGTAGTGGGATTTGAGGGAACAAGAACAGATCCTATGGGGAGAAAGACTTTGGTTCTTTATATATGGTAAAAGAATCCAGTATTTCGTAGACTCTTAAGAATTACTTATGTGACATATTTGGTTTACATGTTTCTTTTCCTACACTGATAGTTCTTAGAAAGTAGGCATCATCTCATCGAATATTTCTCTAATTCCAGTCAAAGTCAAAGTTGCTCAGTCGTGTCCAACTTTTTGAGATCCTATGGACTATACAGTCCATGGAATTCTCTAGGCCAGAATACTGGAGTGGGTATTTCCCTTCTCCAGGGGATCTTCCCAACCCAGGGATAGAACCCAAGTGTCCTGCATTGCAGGCATTATTTTTTACCAGCTGAGTCACAAGGGAAACCCAAGAATACTGGAGTGGGTAGCCTATTCCTTCTCCAGTGGATCTTCTTGACCCAGGAATCGAACTGGGGGTCTAATTCTGAGAGTAGGTTAAAAGAAAACGGAAGGGAATCTGATATAAATTATTTATCTCTCAGAATCAAATCCTTTCAAAAAATGAGGTTTTGATAGGGTAGCGGTAATAGAGAGAAGGAAAAGTAACAATCAAGTAAAACAAAAAGATAAAGCCTAGACTCTAGATGACTTCTTCTGACTTCATGATTCTGGAGGTGCCTGATCCTATCTAAAGCCCTTCTTAGAGCAGTGGCCAGTTTCAAGTTGCCAGCTGACAACACATAACCCTCTAAAAGGAATACATTCGTTCTGATTAAGAGTTTCAAATTATTACTTATGGACTCTCCCCAAGTGGTTAGCTGAACGCTTTTCAGGAATTTATTACTTCTTATTTTTCAGACAAATCTGAAATGTCATGACATCTCCTAATGTCTTTAATGGTTCTCTCTGGCATCTACATACTGGGCTACATAAGTGCTTAATAAGACATTAAGTGCTTTTGCTTTTCATACTGAACACGTGACTGTAACAGTAGCTCTCTTTTGTCCACCTACTATATATCGATATTCTTTCTTTCTGTTTGATAGTGACATATTTATGTGGATGGACTGCCTTAACAGTTATTTAGATTTTTAGCCTTCTATCTCTAATTAGAGAAGGGAAAACTTAAATCTTACAAGGGACAACTGCTATAAAGGGTCTCTGGGCATAGTCTGGTAGGCTGGAAGGAGAGGGAATAGGGCTAGTATCAAAAATGTACATTAAAAAGCTTGTTTTGAAAAATTAAAACTCCTTTTATATTTTTATTCAAAATGGAGAACAAGGGAAAGCTAGACTGAACAGCCGGGTGCCAAAAGGCCCACATTGCTTTTCCCTCAACCCCAGAATTTCCACATTCAGAGGTTCCACAGCTCATTTTCATGGTGCCTTCTCTTCTCCCCAAATGGCCTCAAGAATTTCATGTTGCACCAAGAATGAAACAATGTTTGAAGACTCCAGTGGCAGTTTGGATAACTGATGGAAGAGAAGACATGGATGGCACAGACAGAATAGTTGAGAGAGAGTAAAAGAAAAGAGCATTTACAGATAACCCATCTTATGTCCAGCAGGAAGGGTAAAGCAGAGAAGGCAACGGCACCCCACTCCAGTACTCTTGCCTGGAAAATCCCTTGGATGGAGGAGCCTGGTAGGCTGCAGTCCATGGGGTCGCCAAGAGTCGGACATGACTGAGCGACTTCACTTTGACTTTTCACTTTCATGCATTGGAGAAGGAAATGGCAACCCACTCCAGTATTCCTGCCTGGATAATCCCAGAGACAGAGGAGCCTAGTGGGCTGCCGTCCATGGGGTTGCACAGAGTCGGACACGACTGAAATGACTTAGCAGCAGCAGCAGCAAGGGTAAAGCAAGTGGGTGGTCAAGGATGAGTGAACTCCAATTCTGGGAGGGTAGCACTCAAGATCTCTCCTTCTTTAAAACCATGTGTGTCTAAGCAACATTTATGAGATCTGTTTGCTTTACCATGCACACAATAATGACTGTGATCAATATGTTTAATATGTGTATATGTTAAGTTGCTTCAGTCATGTCTGACTCTTTGCAACCCTATGGACCATAGCCTGCTTAGCTCCTCTGTCCATGGGATTCTGCAGGCAAGAATATCGGGGTGGGTTGCCATGCCCTTCTCCAGGAGATCTTCCCCACCCAGGGATCGAACCAGTGTGTCTTAGGTTTCCTGCATTGGCAGGTGGGTTCTTTATCACTAGCGCCACCTGCGAAGTCCCATGTTTAACAGATATCAGGTTAACCGTATTGTCAATAGAGCTGAGCTATACTGTTGTCTTCATCGCTTCCTACTGAAATATCATCGCCTGAAACATTTTTAAAATCTGAAAACTCCTTAAATTTGTTCCTTAGTAAAAAAGCAAACTATCATCACCAAACCTGTATAGTGCAACAGACTGAAATAAATCATAAAGTGTCCTGTCTCTTTTGTGCAAGTAAATAAATTTTTAGTGCTAGTAAATACATTTTTAGTACTGACACTGTCATCACTTGCAAGATGATCCTATAATTTATGTTTAAGCCTAATTTCCAATTTATTCCTCATTCTATCTCATGAGGAATCTTTACTTATTATTTTTAAAGAACAAACACTACCATAGAGTACTTCATATTACCCTATGAGCTCTTTTATTGTGCAAATAAGCTAACAAACAGGGCACCAAACTGAGTGTCTGAGTTTGATCCAAACTTTCCTCAGATTTCTAATAAGGTAGAAAGTAGGTTCTATGCAGGGTATTTATTAAATTATTCTTTTAAATTATTCTCTGACATCCCAATTTAAGAAAAATTTCACAAGACAATTAAGTTCTTTTCTTGCTTAAGCCACTAGTCATTAGATTTAGCTAGGACTTACAGCTATTGCATTACAACTGTTCCACTTCTACTCCCAGCTCCAACATCTGTGCAAATACCACAAATTCAAAACTTTCCATTTATTATTGATCTTACCCAACTTAAGAGCATAAGGTACATTACACTTTAAAAAAGGTTTGAAAAACTCTAAGGCATATTTAAAACATGTAATTAAGTTTCTTTCAAATACTTTTTTTAGCACACTTATTTTGAAATGATAGACTTTTTTCTAGCCAAATTTGCAATGTATCTCAAATTATCAAATCCTATTCTGTAATGCTTTACGTAGTCTTGAGAAACACTGTGATTCTCCTCCCTAGAGTTATTAAATTCAGACACATTTGATTTAATGCCTGCAGACACTTAAGTGCTGCTGCCATTTTTGACACCAGATGTAATTACTAACCTAGAATTCCTTCCCCAAAACTACCTATGACATATGCTAAGATCTAAAATTATGACTCAAGATTAAAGTCTCAGTAACCTTTGCTACAAAATATTAAAGCTGTCTAATCTCATATCTTTGCAAGTATAATAAAGGAAACTGAAAATGCCAACAGCAATGGCAAATTAGGACCCTTTCATATCTAGACAAAACAATGCTGGTTTTCACGTATTTATTTATTTGAGAACAAACTGTAAACCTGGCTATTTTCTCTGAGAAGTTGCTTCAAATTGTTTGAGATGTAACAAAGGAAAGGTGGCATGAACAACCACAAGAGAAAGGGGAGGTTTTCCTGTAAAAAACTATTTTGACCCTGTCACTCAGTTCAGTTCAGTTCAGTCGTTCAGTCGTGTCCAGCTCTTTGCAGCCCTGTGGACTGCATTCCCATGTCCCAAATCCTATGCTCCCAATCACTTTCACATATTCAAACTCTGGGGGTCAGCCCATCCTCCCTTTTCAGCTTTATTTCTCCCTCCTGTCCCATACTCATTGAAATTACTCTATTCCAAAAGAATTTCACAGTGCTCAAGTTTTTTACATAAGAATGTTCACAACAATTACTACATAGAGAAGCTGGCAACAATTCAAAAGCCAAAGGGACATCTATAAAAATACCACATAACCGTTAAAAGTCAAAATTTTTGAAAGCATGGTAATATGTTTACATACCTGTTTAAAAAATTGAGAACTGTCTTTTTAAAAATGCTATGAAGAATAACAGATTATTCTAGAGATTCCAAAAAGTACCCTTACTACTACTGTGAAACAGCTAGGTAGTACAGTTCAAAAGCACTTATTCACCAGTATAATGAAGACAAAAGAGAGAGCTTTCTTAAATACTGGCTAAAAAATAATCATCACAGGATTAGTTATACTGCCACCAAGAGTTAAATGTGAACAGCTAAATATCTAACTTATTAAACACAACTTTAAACACACAATAATTTATTCCTGCAAAAAACTACTGATGTACTAAACAGATCTTACCTTAAAACAGACTAAAAGTAACTTTGGAGAGGTCTGGGGTTCCAAAAGCACTCTTGGAATTTTATTATTACTAAATCCATAATATCTCAGTATATGCAGTAAACTAAATAAACCTTTTTTTTTTTCCACAGTCTGAGGGTCCCTTTAGGACACTGACTTTTTTTTTCTTCTCAATTTCAGCCATAAAATTCTGGGATTCTATTTTCATTGTGTAACTTCACGGGCTTAATGAAATTTTGTAGACAATATCTTGAATAAATGCTCTGAAATCTTTAATAGACTACTAGGTTTATGCAAATTCCAAGAACCAAGACATAACTGCTACTAAAACTGCTTTGCAGAACATTCAAAAACACCAACTCAACTTTGAAAACAAATTAGCTAATAACTAGTGACAATTTTTACTCATTTACGAACCCAAAGAACACAGACAAGTCCAAATAAAACATAATGAGATTAGAGCATTTTTTTTAAATTATAGCACTTAAAATATTTTTTAAATGCTTTTACAGTTTTTTCAAACTCTTTGCAATTTAGGTGACAGCTTCTTTTGAGAGAGATCAAAAAAGGAACCAGAACTCCGAGTCCTTGACACACCAAAAGTAGGTCCCAAATCCATTCTCTTCTTTCCATTTCCTTGGCTACCACCTAGTTTAAGTAGCCAATGCCTCCCCTAAATGCCTCTTAACTGATCTGATTTCTCTGCAGGTTTACCCCTGTCCTCTTGTAATTCTTTCTCTGTGCAGGCAGACGAATATCAAACCTCTCCCGTAGGACAGCACAACAAAAACAGGGTCTCTTGTCAGCAGCTAACACAGTGCCTGGTACCAGGTAAGTGTTCACAAAATATCTGATGAATGAGTGAATGAATGCTCTGAATGTACACACTTTTCAATGTTTTCAGAATTATTTCCCTCTGATCCCACAACTATGAAACAACTGAAGTTATAAAAAGAAAATTAGTCAGACAAGGTTTTTGATGCAAGCAAGCAATTAATATTATAGTTTTACGTGATTCATTTTGTTATGGATGCATTACAACAAAACAAATAAGAGCTGTTCATAATTATTTGCAAATGACTAAAAATAACTCAAGGATACAGAAATATTGAAAAAACACTTATAGAATATAAACTTTATACAGATGTAAAACTAAGCAAATATATCTTACCGTCTTAATAGAACTCCTTTGCTTTTCTTCCCAAACACCAGTACTCAGTTCAAGTGTGCAATGAATATTTGCTTCAGTGTCATATGATCCAAAAATAAGTAATCTGAAGTATAAAATAAAATATAGGGACTATTATACCAATTATATGTATTAAGCTTTTTCTTCCTGATCATTATACCAAAAATTAATAAATTACTCTGTTAACAGAGGAAAAAATTTAATTAAACACTTGGTACATGCTCTAGTGGAAAAGCGAAATAAAAAGAAGAATCAGATGAAACTCTACGACAAGCTGTTTTTAAGCAGCTTATTCAAAGATAGTATCTATTCATGAGGTAAAAAAATTGATCAGACATCTATACATAGTAGCAAATGCTATAGATTTTCAAATCAGGCTGTTGAATTTTAAAAATAAGTTGCAAAGTGATGCATATATACAGTATGATACCATCTCTGTAAAAATTAAACACACATAAAATAGTATAATATACTTGCTTATGAACACATACACACACCTTTCCATCCACTAATGTGACTTGGGCAAATTATTTAACTTCTCTAAACTCCTGTCTTCCTCTGGAAACTTCAGGCCAAAAACAGTAACTTACCTCTCAGAAGCAGCTGCTGTGAGAATAAGTCAATGCACATAAGGCATTTAGCATAGTGTTCAGCAAACAGTCTGGAGAAGGAAATGGCAGCCCACTCTAGTATTCTTGCCTGGAGAATTCCATGGACAGAGGAGCCTGTTGGCTATAGTCCATGAGATCTCAAAGAGTCAGACACGACTGAGTGACTAACACTTAGCGAACAGTCAGTGCTCAATATATGTTTACTATTTCTATTACCTTGAAAACAACTGTCACAGAATAACTGCACCACTTAATTTTACTGTTTAATATTTAGATCTAAAAAGGAAATCTTTAATCCAATCTTGAGATGATATAAAGCAGTTTCTCTTATTGAAGGAGAAAAAACTGTTACCCACATGTTCAACTTCTATATTACATATTTCCTAAGTCAGAATGTGAGTCTGCCAATGTGTTTTAGGAGTAAGTTTGCAAATAGCTTTAGCATTAATCACCATTTTGACTATTACTCTATTACTTTATCTCTACACAAATATCATAGGGATAGGAGTGAGATAATGAAAGAAAAGTGGGTAAAAGACCTTAGAGTATTAAGAGAAAATTATGTCCTAAGGTTGGAGAACTGAAGAAAACCATGCTCATACCTCACAAACTGGTTTCATAAACTGAAAAGCCAGAATAAACTCATAGCAAAAAACTCCCTAAATTTAAATAATTTTTAATCTTAAATGGAAATTTAAACTTACTGCCTAACAATTTATTGCCAAGAACATTAAAAATCTTCATAACTCAAAAATACTAGGCTTAAAAATTGAGAATTTTCATTCAGCAAAGCTCTGCTGCCACCATCTGTTCAAAAGAGCAAACTACCTGAAGGATTTACTGTCAATCCAGAGAAGGCTCTGCACCATCTGCTGCTGCTGCTGCTGCTGCTGCTGCTGCTAAGTCGCTTCAGTCGTCTCTGACTGTGCGACCCCACAGACAGCAGCCCACCAAGCTCCCCCATCCCTGGGATTCTCTGGGCAAGAATACAGGAGTGGGTTGCCATCTCCTTCTCCAATGCATGAAAGTGAAAAGTGAAAGTGAAGTCGCTCAGTTGTGTCCGACTCTTAGCGACCCCATGGACTGCAGCCCACCAGGCTCCTCCGTCCATGGGATTTTCCAGGCAAGAGTACTGGAGTGGGTTGCCACTGCCTTTTCCAATGCACCACCTAGTACTCCCAAATTCTCAACAGGTATTACAGGATTCAGGAATGAGAAAGCATAATTCTTGCAATCCTTCCCTAAAATCATAAATCATTCTATATTTTTGACAACACTTGTTTTTAATTGTAAAAACATGTAATAAAAAGTAACCAAAAAGTAAGCCACAGAACTAAATATCTGATAAATAAATTCCTTTCTTGTTTCAGAAAATAAATTTCTGATAAGAAAACATAAAAGCAAACATTTGTGACCTTAATCAGGCAACAATTTCTTAAAACAGGAGAACAACAACAAAAAAAGGGTGAATGGAACTTTACTGAAATTAAAATTTTTCTCCTTCAAAGGATACCACCAAGTAAGCAAAGATAATCCACAGAATGTGCAAATCAGGTGTCTCATAAGGACCTAGTATAACCCAACTGAAAAATGGACAAAGAATATGAATAGACATTTATCCAAAGAAGATATTCGAAGAGCCAATCAGCACATGAAAATATGCTCAACATCATTAGTCATCAGGGAAATACAAATCAAAACCACAATGAGATATACTTCATACCCACTAGATGGCTAATTTAAAAAGAGAGAAGTATGGGTGAGGATATGGAGAACCTAGAATCCTCACACATTGCTGGAGGGGTTGGAAAATGATGTAGTCACTTGCTTCTTAAAAAGTTAACATAGAATTAACACATGACCCAGAAATTCTACTCCTAGATATATAATCAAGAAAAATAAAAGCATATATTCACATAAAAACTTGACATGAATGTCCATGATAGCACTAGTGACAACAGCCAAAAAGTGAAAACAACCCATATGTCCATGAGGTCATGAACAGGTAAATAAGATATGGCATATGGCATATATACACAATGGAATATTATCTGGTAACAAAAGGCAATGAAGTGATGATACATGCTACAATAAGGATAAACCCTGAAAACAAGCTAAGTGAAAAAAGCCAGTCACAAAAGACCTCATACTGTATGGAATGTCTGCTGGTGCTGCTAAGGCGCTTCAGTCGTGTTCGACTCTGTGCAACCCCATAGACCGCAGCCCACCAGGCTCCCCCGTCCCTGGGATTCTCCAGGCAAGAACACTGGAGTGGGTTGCCATTTCCTTCTCCAATGCATGAAAGTGAAAAGTGAAAGGGAAGTCGCTCAGTCGTGTCTGACTCTTAGCGACCCCATGGGCTGCAGCCCACCAGGCTCCTCCATGGGATTTTCCAGGCAAAAGAGTACTGGAGTGGGGTGCCACTGCCTTCTCTGATGCAATGTCTGGAAATAAGCAAATTTATAGAGGCAAAAGTAGCATCAAAGATCACTGATCATAGATCACCATAACAAATGTAATAATAATGAAAAAGTTTGAAATACTCTGAGGATTAACAAAATATGACGTAGACACAAAGTGAGCAAATGCTGTTGGAAAAAATGGTGTTGACAGACTTGCTCAATGTAGGGTTGTCACTCAGTGTAGGGTTGTCACTCAGTGTACGGTTGTCACAAACCCTCAATTTCTAAATGTAATATTTATGAAATACAGTAAAGCAAGGTGCAGTACAACAGGTATACTTGTGTATCCCTACTGCTATTTCATGTAGTAAAACGATTTTCATGCTTCTGGTATCTGAATAGCAAAAGAATTTGAGAAAATTAAGTACAAACCCAGATGACATAAAGCCAACACTGTGTTAAAATGCCAGACTCCAAAAAATATTTCAGTGTGATGTTGGCATGCTATACACTTACACATGATACCTTCCACAAAAGTGAACTGTGAAATGAACCGTGGTCAGAAAAATAAGAATTCAAAAGACTACTGGTTACATAAGGTCTGGGGGAAGAGAACTAGAGGGAATAGGAATTGACTGCTAATGAGTGTGGAGCTTCTGTGACAGGGACAAAAATGTTCTAAAATCAGACTGTGAGGATGGCTGTACCTTCTTCTCCCTCTGAAACAAGTGTCACTATTTCCCCTACTAGTCCTGGAGAGAGAAACTTTGAACTTTATAACCTCTAATATTAGAAAATAACCAATACTTGACCAAATCAAAATTCAATAAGATCATAACTCACCTAGACTCAAATTCTTAACACTCCTTGGCTTCTTCTACCTACACCCACCCACATATTCTGTCACTCACTAAATCCTGTCCTAGTTATACCATTTGTCCCTTTTCGTTTCTACTAATACATGTATTTCAAGAACTTACTTCCTCACTTTTAACCTATAATACCTCTTAATTTGTTTCTGGGCCTTCAATTTCTCTTACTATGCAATCCATACTATAAACAGCAATTTCTGAAAACAAGTGTTATCTTAATGTCACCTTCAGGTATCTTTAATAAGTTCATCAGAAGCACTTGATTGACAGTTATGGCATCATGGTGCAAAGAGAGGGAAAATTCAGATATAATACCCTTGCATTTTTATTTTTCTGCCCACAGTTCATTTCACAGTTCCCTTTTGCTGAAAGTATCATATTTAAGTATATAGCATGCCAACAGCACACTGAAATATTTTGGAGTCTGGCATTTTAACAGTGTTGGCTTTGTGCCATGTGGGTTTGTACCTAATTTTCTTAAGTTCTTTTGCTATTCAGATATCAGAAGCATGAAAATCGTTGTTTTACTACATGAAATAGCAGTAGAGGGATATACAAGCAAACCTGTTTTACCATGCCTTGCTTTACTGCTCTTTGCTTTATTTTATAAATATTACAATTTTTAGAAATTGAGGGTTTGTGACAACCTTGCATTGAGCAAGAAAGTCTATCAATACCATTTTTCCTACAGCATTTGCTCACTCTGTGTCTGTGTCACGTTTTGTTAATTCTCAGAGTATCTCAAATTTTTCATTATCATTATATTTGTTATGGTGATCTATGATGAATGATCCTTGATGCTATTATGTAATTATTTTGGAGCACCATGAAGAAGGCAAACTTGTTTGACTTCTAAAGAATCTGTTAATGTACCTTTTATTTCAGTTGAACAATGCAGTGATAGTTTCAAGCGGACAGAGAAGGGACTCAGCCATACATATACATGTATCCATTCTTCCCCAAACTCCCCTCCCATCCAGGCTGCCACCTAATACTGAGCAGAGTTCCATGTGCTAAACACAGTAGGTAGCTGTTGATTATCTACTTTAAACATAGCAGTGTGTTCAGGTTCATCCAACTCCCTAAGTATCCCTTCCCCCTGGCAACCCTAAGTTCATTCTGCAAGTCTCTGTTTTGTTAAGTCCATGTCTCATTTCTTTTTAGATTCCACATATAAGGAATGTCACATGATATTTTTCCTTCTCTGACTTACTTCACTCAGTATGACAATCTCGAGGTCCATCCATGTTGATGTGAATGGCATGATTTCATTCTTTTTAATGGCTGAGTAACAGTCCACTGAATATACGTACCACATCTTATTTCATTCCTCTGTCAATGGACATTTAAGTTGCTTCCATGTCTTGGCTACTGTAAATAGTGCTGCGCTGAACATGGGGGTGAATGTATCCTTTCACATCATGTTTTTCTCCAAGTATATGTCGGTGAGTGGGATTGCAGGGTCATATGGTAGCTCTATTTTTAGTTTTTTAAGGAACCTCCATTCTGTTCTCCATAGTGACTGTACCAATTTACATTCCCACCAACAGTGTAGGAGAATTCCCTTCTCTCCACATCCTCTCTAGCATTTACTGTTTCAAACTCAATTGACTTTTGAAAATAACAACAAAGGATTTACATTATTACAGAAACTTTACTGATAAAACAGTGGCAGGATTTGAGAGCACTGACTCCAGTTTTGAAAAAAGTTCTGCTGTGAGTAAAATACTATCAAGCAGAACTGCATGCTACAGAGAAATCGTCTATGAAAGGAAGAGTCGATCAATGCAGCCAATTTCTCTGTGGTCTTACATTAAGAAATTACCATGCCATCTCATCCTTCAGCAACCACCACACTTGGTAAGTCACAGGAGCCATCAACATGAAGGCAAGATTATCCACCAGCAAAGAGTTTATGACTCGCTGAAGGCTCTATGATGGTGAGCATCGTTTGGTAGTCAAGTCTTTTATAATTAAGGTATGTACATTTTTCTAGACATAATACTATCACACACTTAATAGACTACAGTCTAGTGTAACCATAACTTTTATATGTATTGGGGAACCAAAACATTCATATGATTTGCTTTATCGTCATGTTGTGATGCTCTGGAACTATGCCTATACAATTACAAAAGAAACAATACTATTTCCAACACAATAATCTTAGGGAAGAGGAAGCGGGGGAAGAAAAGAATACCTACATAAATCTAGGGCAAGTGAACTCCAAATTTAGGATCCTCTGAGACGCCTGCTTCTAGTAAAAAACAACCTAACTACAGGAAGATTACTTAATTATACCCCAGAGAAGTGTATAGAAACAAAGGGAAATCATTCAATTATTTTATTTTATTTATCTCTTACTGCTAGAGGAACTTAAACAGTTAAATAAATACAGGCATAGGCATAAGATCTCTAGGAATTCAGTTCATCTTGTAGAGTTATATGTCCAAATTCAGAGTTACAGACCATTATTGTTACAGATCTACATAGCTTTTAAAAAAAACTCTAGGAATAATATTCAGCAACAGTGCCAAGTAATTCTTCTGTTTTTCAACAGCTCACTTTGAGTGGAAGTTTCCTCTTAAACAAAATTAAATATCTCATGTTTGAGCTAATTTCCTTTTTATCTCTCCTCCAGCCTTTATATAAATGATGCTTCATTATTAATACACATTTCTGTATCTCAAGATCTTCCTAAAAAGGTAATTTAAAAAATGACTTGCCTTCAAACAGATTAAAAAAAAAATTCCAAAATTTATATACTTCTAACACAATATGAAAAATTTAAGAATCAAAACCTTCTTCAGCAAGCTAAAAAAAAAAAAGACTATGAAGATAGAATGAGTGAAGGATTTTGAAGTCAAACAAACTTAGCTTCAAATTCCAGCTATGTGGTTTTAAGCAAGTAACTTGTGGATCTCAGTTCTTCATCTACAAAACAGATATATTACTAATCTCATGAAGATGTTCTGAGGACTGAAATAATGAATGCAAAGTGCCTACTATATATATATATGTATATTGCAGATAATAAGTAAATGCTATTAACAACAATAAAGGTATCATGCCCCCAAATATATTCAAATCTAGCTAGATATTTTCTCTTTTGAAAAAAGAGAAAACTGTCAAATATTAAAGTAAATACAGACTATAAGGTACATCTATTTACCAACTACTCAGAAGGGGAAAGTTAATATTTAGGATTATTTACTGCAGATAATTTTTTTTAAGTTACCACTTGAGTCAAAATTAAACAAGTGAATGTACTCAAACTCAATCCTAAAATAAATGGAAGATTACAGACAAATGTAAGCTGGAATTATATCTTTGGTTTTAACTTTTTAAATAGCTCATGAATTTGAAATGAATTTCAAAACTCCATGTTAATAGCCTTCTCCATGGAAGAACTAAGTATGTCACTATATAATATGGATATAACGCTACTTAAAAGTATTAATTCCTTCTGCCAAATTTTTATTTCAGCTGCCTCTAATAAAAGAAACAAGATCAGCTAATTTTATTTCAAAATTGTTTAATCACATGATTAAACCCTTCCCTTTGCCTTATAAAAATCTAAGTAAAAATAGGTATTTCTGGTTCTAGAAGGATGGTGGTAGTGATAGCATGGTTCCAAAATCTTCCCATAAAAGCACAGAGAACAATCAGGAAAACAAAGGCAAAACCTGTCAACAACATCTACCACAAAACCAGGTGAGCAGTACTTCAGGTGATAGTGGTAAAGTGGTCACACAAACTCTCCAACAGACTGCAGTATAAAAGTGATAAAAAGAATTGCAAAAACACATTTAAAGGCAATGAAAACCTTCCCAAAGCAGAGAGAAGCCAGAGGACAGTCTAATTTCAAAAAATTTCAAGAAGGAGTACAAATTACTAGCTTGGGGTGTTCATAGCTCAGGGCTAGAGCTGCAGGAAAATGGTGGTATAGTTCATACAGCAGAAAGTTGAAGCTTTATGGATTTTATCTATCAGAGGATGGAGGGCAAAGCCGACAGAGCAGCTAGAAATTATGGGGTGACCCCTAGGAGCAAAGAAACCACTGAGAGGGTAAGTTCCATCTCTGCTCAAATCCTTGGCTGACTGCTATATACAGGAGGAGACTCTGGGACACCAGTCTAACACAGCAGCAGTGGGAAGACAAAACAGAGAGCGGAAACACGCTGCTGCTGGGAAGATGGAAAGGCGGGAAGGGTAAGGAGACAAAGTTTGCAACTTGAGGACAGGAAAGCCAACTGCCCTCTAGAACATAACATCAATCATTCCAGAATATAACAGAATCTAGAGTTTCTACAACTCATTATTTCCAACGTCCAGTTTTCAAGAAGCAGCAGCAAGAAAAAGAAAAGCAAAGAAAAAAGACAAGGTCATGTCACAAGCATATAGGAGCCAGTTTGAAGAGGCTCCAAGAAGCTACATCTGAGAAAATTTAGGCACCAAAATAATTAAGCATGGTAAAGAATTATAACCATTGAAAAAAACAGGAATCCATGAGTGCATGCTGATAACAGATAATTATGGGATAAGGGAGAACTCTTGATAATAAAAGTAGAATGCCAAGGGCTATGGTTTTTCTGTATTTGTGTTAACATTTAAAATTTTTTTAAATGATATATTTTTGGAACCCAGTAAAACAAAACAACACTCTAAAAGGTGCTGAGAAAACAGAAGCTTTACAACACTGTAAGTATGACTCAGTGAAGAACTGACCTTAATTAGAACTTTTATCTATAATAAGGACAGGCTATCCTAAATATACTGCTTTAGAGTACAGAACTCTCACACGACAAAACTTTACAGGCTTTGCTTTCAGTGACTATAATCTTAGCTTGTTTCTTAAAAATATCACTGGTTGCTAAAACCAGGAAAACAGAATAGATGAGATGAGAAGAGGCCCACTACTCTGTTTAATGTACAAAGATGTAGGGGCAAATCCCTTCTAGAATTTGACATCAGATTCTCTCCTCCCCTGAAAAGCAGGCACAGTTTATCAAGAGATTAAAAACTAAGAAATCTATCAAGTTTCCTTCTCTAGAAAACTGACCTCTTTTCTACAAGGCTGTTTTTTTGATCTAATTTATCTTCTATTTAACTGCACATGGGAATATTATTTTCTTTTGCAAAGTATCTAAAATCCTCTTAGAAGCTGAAGTATAAAAATAATCTTAATAATCTTAGTGACTGCAACACTAATGTGAAATAATTTAGTCTTCTAATAGCAGTACTACAAACACAGCAGTTGAGATCTTCTGTGATTAAAAAACTAACTTTAGTCAATGCAAAAAAAAAAAAGGCAACTTCAGAATGACTGTGTTTGCTTTCTAAAAGCAAGGTATAAGAACCAATTTTTACAAACACAACTATGTTTCCATTCCCAAGCTTTATTTGGGAAATTCAAAACTGTATTTCATATAATTAGAAAACAACTTCCCTTCACGGTGCAAGATCCTTTCAAATTAATGAAATTCAAATTCCAGTTCTCACAACTAAATGTCCAAAAAACCCAGTTTTCTATAAAGATTTACTTTTTTCTTGATAAATATGAGAATGATTATATCAAGGCATAATAACAGAAGTTACATCTACGGAAGCCTTAGTGTGTAGTAATGGCAACCCACTCCAGTACTCTTGCCTGGAGAATCCCGTGGACAGAGGAGCCTGGTGGGCTGCTGTCCATAGGGTTGCCCAGAGTCAGACACAACTGAAGCGACTTAGCAGCAGCAACAGGCACTATAGTTTATTTACCTATCTCTGATCACAATTACCAGCAAAGCAGCACACTTGTCCATTTTTACAGATGTGTAACTTGCCCAAGAACATGTAACTAACAGTAAAACCGTAAGGCCAGGATGTGAACATAGCACTTGTAACTCAAAAGTCAGGATTATTTCTACTTTGCGTTGCCTTCTGAAGCATAAAGCTGTACAACTCCACTATTTTCAGTAAACGGTTGTCTATGAATACTTCTAACTTGTTTCCTCTTTGGCAAAATTTACTCTTAAATTACAACAGCTAAGTTTGGTAAATCTCCACACAGACTTCTGGCAGTCTGAAATTCAAAATAAAGTTAAGAAAGAAAAAAATCCTCACAGAGAACCAACCATTTTATTATTTCAAAATAAAGTTTAAAAAAACAAAGAAATCCTTGCAGAAAGCCATCACTGTCTGTGGGTGATAAGTATGATCCTTTCCTGGATTTCGGGAAAACATTATTAAAGTTATATTTTACTTGATTCAAGGTCAAGTTCAAAAATGCTTAAGAAACAAACATTTAAAAGAATATTAAGCTAGGGGATTTCCCTGGTGGCAGAGTGGATAAGAATCTACCTGCCAATGCAGGGGACATGGGTTCAATCCCTGGTCCAGGAGGATTCCACACGCTACGGAAGCCCATGTGCCACAACTTCTGAGTCTGTGCTCTAGATCCCACAGGCCACAACTACTGAGCCTGTGTGACGCAACTACTGAAGGCCACGTGCCCAGAGCCTGTGTTCCACAACAAAAGCCACCACAATCAGAAGCCTTTGCACTGCCACAAAGAGTAGCCCCTCTCACAGGAGCTAGAGAAAGCACGTGTGCAGCAATAAAGACCCAGGGCAACCAAAAGATAAAAATTTAAAAAATACATTATATTAAATTAAAACTACAACAACATTGGGCTTCCCAGGTGGCTCAGTGGTAAAGAATCCGCCTGCCAATGCAGGAGACACAGCAGATGCAGGTTTGACCCCTGGATTGGGAAGATCCTCTGCAGGAGGAAATGGCAAACCACTCTAGTGTTTTTGCCTAGAGAAGCGCATGGACAGAGGACCCTGGCAGACTGCAGTCTGTGGGCGGACACAACTTAAGAGACTAAGCATGTACGAACATGACAATAGTAAGCGATCCATATGACACTGTAACAACTTGGACATGTTTAAATAGGTCTCAAGGAGGAGAAGTGTGAACACGCATGCCTAAACGTTAAAAACCCAAGAAACTTCGAATCATGATAGCATGCTAATTTAGAACAATTTTATACACATACAAGTGGTCTACAGATAAGTTCTAATCTTAACTGGTTTATACTCTTTCAAAAATTTGATCATTCTAAAACGTTCTTCTATTTGTTTCAAATATTTTCACATGAAGCTGGGTTTCAAAGAGGCAGAGGAACCAGAGATTAAATTGCCAACATTTGCTGGATCATGGAGATAGCAAGGGAGTTCCAGAAAAATATCTACTTTTGCTTCATTGACTGTGCTAAAGCCTCTGTGTGGATCACAACAAACTGTGGAAAATTCTTTAAGAGATAGGAGTACCAGACCATCTTAACCTGTTTCCTGAGAAACCTGTAGGCCGGTCAAGAAGTAACAATTACAACCAGAGATGGAACTCACTGGTTCAAAATTGGAAAAGTAGTACACAAGGCTGTATATTGTCAACTTCTGTGCAGAGTACATCATGTGAAATGCTGGGTTGGATGAATCACAGGCTGGAATCAAGACTGCCAGAAGAAATGTCAACAACCTCAGATATGCAGATGATACTATTCTAATGGCAGAAAGTAAGGAGGAACTAAAGAGACTCTTCATGAGGGTGAAAGAGGAGAGTGAAAAGGCTGTCTTGAAACTCAACATTCAAAAAAACTAAAATCAAGGCATCAGGTCCCATCATGTCATGGCAAGCAGAAAGGGAAGAGTAGTAGTGACAGATTTTATTTTCTTGGGCTCCAAAATCACTGCTGACAGTGACTGCAGCCATGAAATTAAAAGACGCTTGCTCTTTGGAAGGAAAATTATGACAAACCTAGACACCATATTATAAACCAAAGATTAAAAAGCAAAGAGTCATGTTGATGTATGGCAAAACCAATACAATACTGTAAAGTAATTAGCCTCCAATTAAAATAAATAAATTTATATTAAATAAAAAATAAAAAGCAAAGATATCACTTTGCCGACAAAGGTCCATGTAGTCAAAACTATGGTTTTTCCAGTAGTCATGTATGGATGTGAGAGTTGGACCATAAAGAAGGCTGTGTGCCAAAGAATTGATGCTTTTGAACTGTGGTGTTGGAGAAGACTCTTGAGAGTCCCTTGGACAGCAAGGAGATCAAACCAGTCAATCCTAAAGGAAATCAACACTGAATACTCACTGGAAGGACTGATGCTGAAGTTGAAGCTCTAATACTTTGACCATCTGATGTAAAGAGCTGACTCATTGGAAAAAACCCTAAAGCTGGGAAAGATTGAAGCCAAAAGGCGAAGTGGGTGGCAAAAGAGATGGTTAGGTAGCGTTACCAACTCAATGGACCTGAATCTGAGCAAACTCCAAGAGATAGTGGAGGACAGAGGAGCCTGGCATGCTACAGTCCATGAGGTCACAAAGAGTCGGATGCTACTTAGCAACTGAACAACAACTTTTCACATCACTAAGTGAAGCAGTCATGGTAAAAATATCTTAAGAGTTCTTAAGCCTTAAGCTTCCAAAATTGAAATAAATGAAAAGCATTTTTTTGTTCTTCCTCCAAAAAGGGGGGCATTATTATTTGTTCTTCTGTTTTTTCTAGAGTGTCATTTTCTGTTTTAGAAATTACAATAAACCACACAAGATGAATTTATATTCAGTAGGGAGAAAACTTAAAATACTGAGATTACAATAGTATATTTCCTTTAGTGTGAATTCTAGAAACTTGGACGCTATATGAATCGAGAGTTCTATTTGTATAGTAACAAAAATGTTTAGAAGAAAATAACGTAAAAAAGATTTTAATAAAAATGAGGTGAATGTTTCAACTTTTCAACACAAAGACAAAAAAGCAAGGATGAGTTGAAAACAATAATTTATTCTCTCCTCCATTAACAATTTTACGTATGCCTTAAACTATGTGAATAATACACAGCACCACAACACTAAGTAACTTTACATGGTCAGGTGTGTAACCAGAGTGACTAAAAACTATTGAGACAGCATGCTTGTTTCCAAGATTAAGCTGTCACCCGGGAAAAGGTGCTGGCACTATATAACCCAAGCCTACAAGGACTAACATAAGAACATGAACCACTGTCCAGGCTTTGTCCTTCAACCCTCCAGAAATACTGGTCTTTATTTTTATTTTTTGACAAGGTGATAACAGTCACAAAAAACAAACAGTACAAAAAAAGTTTATAGTGAGAAGTTTGGCTCCCACCTTCACCCCTGTCCAGCATCATTAACCCAGTTCCCTTCACCTTTTCCCCATAAAAATCTTTATTGGTTTCTTATACATTCTTTGTTATACAGGTCCTTATTAAAGGAAAGTAGGATACATATACTTCACAATTGTCATGTTTTTCTTCGTATCATTGATCTCAATTCAACATGACCTAAATAATGCCTTACCATACTCTCTTGATGCCTTCATAGTCTTGGGTCCAAGACTGACCCAAGGCTTTAGGTGAGCAGTATCTCAGATGCAGTAAGAGAATCATGAGCAAAGGAGGCAACAATAGCTAGTGGTTAAAAGCCACAAGCAATAGACACAAGGAGCTTGGTATGTTTAAATATTTAAGGCTGGGAATGGCAAACTATGGCCCATGGACCAAATCCAGTCCACTGTTTGTTTTTCTATGGCCTGTGGGCTACCAATGGTTTCCACATTTTTAAATGGTTAAAAAAAAAATCAAAAGAACTTTATGACACACAAAAATTATGAAATTCATATAATACAGCTTTATGCTTACACAGTCAAGTCAGGCCCATTCATTTGCCTACTGTCGTATCTATGACTGCTTTCTTACTACAAGGCAGAGTTGAGTAATTGCAAAAGAAACCATGTGAATGTCAAAGCCTAGACTATTTACTTATCTGGCACTTTAGAGGGAAAATCTGCCATCCTCTTCTCTTAGGAAGGCCTATTTGGCTGAAGCACTGTGAGTGAGGGGCTGAGTACAAAAAGAAACTAGAGAGGTAAAGAGGGGCATGCATGTCATGGTAATGATTTGGGTCTATAGTCTAAGGGGAATGGGGAAGCCATTAAGAGAATTTTAAGTAGGAAAAGGACAATCAGATATGCATTTTGAAAAGCTTATTCTGCTTGTCATATTGGTAACCAGTGTTAGGAGATAAGGAAGGAGGCTAATGTAGTAAGTAGTTCAAGCAACGTATAAACACAGCTTAGACTATAGGGATGGAAAAATAAAGAGGCTGGGCCAGATTATTTCTGAGATTCCCTTCCAGCTTAAAATTTAAGAATCACAAGGGTTTACAAGTCTGGTTATGCAACTTTCCAGGGTATTTTTAATTATCAAAAACAATTTTCCAAACTGTTATGCTATGAACAACTTTCTAACAGGTAGTAAGAAATATGCCAACAGAGCATTATGTATCTAAGAAGTCTGGAAATTAGTGCAGGATAAATGATTCCCCCCATTAGCATGCTTTCTAAAATATAGTTTATATTTTCTATAAGTTGGAAAGGACTACTCTTATGAAATTTACCACTAAAGAATTTACAGATAATATAATATAAATTAACACAGAGGGGAACAAGCACAAATACTGCTCAAGTGCACTTTTGGTATACCTTCTTTCCTCTAAGGTAGCAATAATAACAAAGAACATACCTGCTACATTCTAGCAATGTAACTTTAAGGCGGCCTTCAGTAAGTGCCCATTGTTGTATATGGATAAGCTCTTCGTCGTCGTCTTCAAATCTTTGCAAGGTTTGGAACGGGAAAAAAGGCTTATACCTGACAAAAGTAAAGATAAGTCTAAATTTCTGAATAATAAACACCACACTTTAAAGCATAGTAACAAAACCTACCTGTAGGAAACAACACAAAGCAAAACACCTAATACTTAAATTATAAAACCAAAGTTTACCACTCTCCCGCATAACTGGCTGCAAATGGTGCTTTCTTTGCGGCAGTCAAAACTTCCTGGTTTTTCTGGCATGACCTCACTGACCAGGCAGGACTCCGGGAAGAAAGTTAAAGAAAATCTAAGGCCAACCAGTGGGCTCTGAAACTTGAGTGGGGAGGAGAGAGATTCTTTCTGGACCAGATGGGATCTTGTTCCTACAGTAACAAGATCAAAATTCAGAATGCACTGTTCCATGGAAACAATATAACTGGATAGTGATTAGTACTAGATAATGATAAATAATAACACAACAACAATTATCAGCAGCAAAGGTATTTATCAGAGATGTTTACTATTTGCCAGGCAGTGTGCTAAGAGCTTTACATGCTTTGTATCTTATTCATGCTCACAATCCTGAGTGGGCAATATTACTAGCTTCCCTTTCCAGATGAAGTGAGGGTTAGAAAGGTTAAAGAATTTGTTCAACATTACATGGTGAGTAGCACAACCAGAATTCAAGCTATTCTGACTTCATCAAAGCTCAAACTATATAACACTTCCATTATGTAGTGTTTATAAACAAACACTTCCATTACCTATGAATTATTCAGGTCTTTATGTGTTCGTTGTTAATACTCTAGGTTTTTATGGAGATGCTTGTGGTGAGTTACAAACTGCAGCTTTAAAAATCTTTACTTTGACACATAATTCGTACTTCTCCATTTAAGCAAAGGACAAAGAAAATAAAAGAAAATTGGAGGTGAGGGTCTATAGTTTTCAATTAACCCTACTTGCTGTCACTAGGTATGACACCTGCCTGCTCAAAAGCTTTATGCCTTCTCACTAACCACACAATATAAAAGATAGCCAAAAGTTCTTGGTTTCATATTCAAGGTCTACCAAAACCAATCTTTCCAATAGCATTTTTCCTTAATAGAAACTTTCCAATCTCGAAGAGTAGTCACCTCATGATCCCAGAAGATGGCATGTGTATTCCTGCTTTCAAGCCTTTTGCACAAAGTGAAGGTTTCCCCTATCCCTCAAAGCCTACTCAAACCCTAAACAACCAGATTTAGGTCCTGAATCATGGTAGACCACACACACTGCTTTCATTCTTCTTTATCTTATGGTGATTTAAAAATTGCTGGGCATTTATGCCTTGAAGTCTCAGATATAATCTGGTCTCACAATTATCTAACCCCTCACACATACCATCAGGACTGAAGCATGTATCGATCTGGTTTATAAAAATCCAACAATAAAAATGAAACAAACATCAAGAAAATATGAATGGCCCTCAACAGTTTATACTGAAAAAGATTGTTAGAGGGAGAGAAATACTATTTTACGGTTGCCCGCTAAAACAGGAGTAAAGAAAGGCACTTCTCAGGGAAAGGTGAGCAGGCACACAGACAACGTTCAGTGCTCTTCTGTTTCTGAAATGGATGGAAAGCAGAAAGGCCCCTTTAGTTTCTTAATTTCCACTGAAGTTATTTGATTCAGACAGACTGGCGCCAAATTTCTGAGAGGAAAAAAAGTTAGAAACTACATCTATCATAGAAATGACAGATGATGTGGTAGCTGAGTGTTTTTAATAAGCCTTATGACTCCTGAAGAACATGTTACAGTCACTCTATTAAAAACAAAAAAATCGCAAAAAGCACTACATACACTAGCAACTTTGAATAATCCAGGTGCTAAATCACAGCTGCTCCATGAATTACCTTTTCTTGTCAAATATAAAGCTAAAATTCAATTAAGAAATTTCTCACAGGTGTGTGACTTCAATGTTACAAGCAGTAAAATCTAATTTGGGTTTATTAATACTTCTAGGGGTGTTGCTGAAAGGATTTATGCACAAAAATAAACCAAAATTTAAAAAATGTATTCCATTTAAAAACAGCACACTAAACAGTGGGATAAAGCTACTTGTTCAACACCCTCTCATCATTCACAAAAACAGAATCAAAATGGCTTAAAGACTTTAAGACATGACACCGTAAAACTCCGAGAAGAGAACATAGGCAAAACATTCTCTGACATAAATCATACCAATATTTTCATAGGTCAACCTCCCAAGGCAATAGAAATAAATGTAAACAAATAGAACCTAATCACACTTATAAGCTTTTGTACAGCAAAAATAAATAAATAAAACAAAAAGATGACCTACAGATCGGGGGAAAATATTTGCAAATGATGCAACTGACATGGGCTTAATTTCTGAAATATACCAACAATTCATACAACTGAACAAGAAAATAGCCCAAAATAAAAATGGGCAGAAGATCTAAAAAGACATTTCTCCAAAGAATAAATACAGATGGCCAGTAAGCACATGAAAAGATGCTCAACATCACTAATTATCAAAGAAATGCAAATCAAAATTATTACAATGAGGTACTACCTCAAACTGGTCAGAATAGCCATTATTAAAGAGTCTACAAACGAAAAATGCTGGGGAGGGTATGGAGAAAAGGGAACCCTCCTACCTGGTTGGTGGTAATGTAAGTTGGTGTGGTCATAGTCACTCTAGAAAACAACAGAGAGGTTCCTCAGAAAACTAAAAACAGAATTACCATATGATCCAGCAATCATACTCTTGGGCATATATCCAGACAAAACTATAATTCAGAAAAATACATGCACCCCTATGTTCACAGTAGCACTATTCACAACAGCCAAGACAGGGAAACAATCTCTACATGTCCACAGACAGATGAATGAATAAAGACGATGTGCTACACACATACAATGAAATATTATTCAGCCATAAAAAAGAACAAAATAATGCCATTTGCAGCAGCACAGGTCAACAGATGCAGCTAGAGATTATCGTACTAAGTGAAGTAAGTCAGAAAGAGAAAGACAGATACCATGTAATATAACTTATCAGTTCAGTTCAGTTGCTGAATCGTGTCTGACTCTTTGCAACTCCATGAACTGCAGCACGCCAGGCCTCCCTGTCCATCACTAACTCCTGGAGCCCACCCAAACCCATGTTCATTGAGTTAGTGATGCCATCCAACCATCTCATCCTCTGTCGTCCCCTTCTCCTCCTGCCCTCAATCTTTCCCAGCATCAGGGTCTTTTCAAATGAGTCAGCTCTTCGCATCAGGTGGCCAAAGTATTGGAGTTTCAGCTTCAACATCAGTCCTACCAATGAATACTCAGGACTGATTTCCTTTAGATGGACTGGCTGGATCTCCTTGCAGTCCAAGGGACTCTCAAGAGTCTTCTCCAACATCACAGTTCAAAGCATCAATTCTTTGGCACTCAGCTTTCTTTATAATCCAACTCTCACATCCATACATGACCTCTGGAAAACCATAGCCTTGACTAGACAGACCTTGTTGACAAAGTAACGTCTCTGCTTTTTAATATGCTGTCTAGGTTGGTCATAACTTTCCTTCTAAGGAGTAAGCGTCTTAATTTCATGGCTCCAGTCAACATCTGCAGTGATTTTGGAGCCCCCAAAAATAAAGTCAGCCACTGTTTCCACTGTTTCTTTTTTAAGGCCAAGTCACACAGCATGTGGGATCTTAGTTTCCCAACCAGGTCTTGAACCAGGGACCCCTGCATTAACCACTGAACCACTGGGAAGTCCCTGAAGAATCTAAAATATGACACAAATGAACCTATCCATGAAAAATCAAGGACACAGAGAACAGCCTGGTGGTTGCCAAGGGGGAGGGATTTGGGAGAGGGATAAAGTTGGAGGTTGGGGTTAACACATGTAAGTTTTAACATACAGAATGGATAAACATCTAGGTCCTACTGTATAGCACAGGGAACTATATTCAACATTCTGTGATAAACCATAATGGAAAAGAATATGAAAAAGAACATATTAATATATGTGTGTATAACTGAGTCAATTTGCTGTATAGCAGTAATTAACAAACACAACACTGCAAATTAAACTATACTTCAACAAAACAAAACAAAAGCCACTTGTTCACAAGTTAATAAACAGAATCCACACACTTTCAAAGAACACTTGGTTTTCAAAACTTTTAGTTCAAGTCTTTAGTTGCTCAAGCTCATAAAGGAATCTAAACAATGAAGCAGGCTACTTCTATACCTTCCTTTTGTCTTCCCAAGCAAACATTTCATGCAAAGACAGGCACAATAAAGAACAGAAATGGTATGGACCTAACAGAAGCAGAAGATATTAATTAAGAAGAGGTGGCAACAATACACAGAAGAACTATGAAAAAAGATCTTCATGACCCAGATAATCACAATGGTGTGATCACTCACCTAGAGCCAGACATCCTGAAATGCAAAGTCAAGTGGGCCTTAGGAAGCATCCCTACAAACAAAGCTAGTGGAGGTGATGGAATTTCAGTTGAGCTATTTCAAATCCTAAAAGATGATGCTGTGAAAGTGCTGCACTCAATATGCCAACAAATTTGGAAAACTCAGCAGTGGCCACAGGACTGGAAAAGATTAGTGTTCATTCCAATCCCAAAGAAAGGCAATGCCAAAGAATGCTAAAACTACTGCACAACTGCACTCATCTCACATGCTAGTAAAGTAATGCTCAAAATTCTCCAAGCCAGACTTCAACAGTACGTGAACTTCCAGATGTTCAAGCTGGATTTAGAAAACGCAGAGGAACCAGAGATCAAATTGCCAACATCCGTTGGATCATGGGAAAAGCGAGTTCCAGAAAAACATCTACCTGTTTTATTGACTATGCCAAAGCCTTTGACTGTGTGGATCCAAACAAACCATGGAAAATACCAGACCACCTGACCTGCCTCCTGAGAAATCTGGATGCAAGTCAAGAAGCAACAGTTAGAACTGGACATGGAACAACAGACTGGTTCCAAATAGGAAAAGGAGGACGTCAATGCTGTATATTGTCACCCTGCTTATTTAACTTATATGCAGAGTACATCATGAGAAATGCTGAGCTGGAGGAAGCACAAGCTGGAATCAAGATTGCCGGGAGAAATATCAATAACCTCAGATATGCAGACGACACCACACTTATGGCAGAAAGCTAAGAACTAAAGAGCCTCTTGATGAAAGGGAAAGAGGAGAGTGAAAAAGTTGGCTTAAAGCTCAACATTCAGAAAACTAATATCATGGCATCCGGTCGCATCACTTCATGACAAACAGATGGGGAAACAGTGACAGACTTTATTTTGGCGGGCTCCAGAATCACTGCAGATGGTGACTGCAGTCATGAAATTAAAAGACGCTTGCTCCTTGGAAGAAAAGTTATGACCAACCTAGATAGCATATTAAAAAGCAGAGACGTTACTTTACCAACAAAGGTCTGTCTAGTCAAAGGTATGGTTCTTTCAGTAGTCATGTATGGATGTGAGAGTTGGACTATAAAGGAAGCTGAGCCCCGAAGAATTGATGCTTTTGAACTGTGGTGTTGGATAAGACTCCTGAGAGACCCTTGGACAGCAAGGAGATCCAACTAGTCCATTCTAAAGGAAATCAGTCCTGAATATTCATTGGAAGGACTGATGCTGAAGCTGAAACTCCAATACTTTGGCACCTGATGCAAAGAACTGACTCACTAGAAAAGATCCTGATGCTGGGAAAGATTGAAGGCAGGAGAAGGGGACAACAGAGGATGAGATGGTTGGATGGTATCACAGACTCAATGGACATGAGTTTGAGTAAGCTCCGGAAGTTGGTGATGGACAGGGAAGCCTGGTGTGCTGCAGTCCATGGGGTTGCAAAGAGTCAGAGCAGACTGAGTGACTGAACTGACCTTTGTCATCCCACCCTATCACAAAATCCTTTCATTAGCCTTTATCTCTTGTTAACCTATCAACTTAAAACTGTCAGTTTTCTCACTCAAGTTCCCAGAAGACAAACCTTTTACAAGCTATCTGTATTTCCTCTTGTAGAAAACTTTAAAAACCAATCTGGGAAGATGGTCTTTCATAACAACAGCATGAGATACTCCATTGACTTGCTCCCAGTAAAACTGGGGAAATTATTAAAACAAATATTAAGGCCTCTGGTAATGGTTCCAAGGGCAAACAGCAAGTAAAGAAACTTCTAATCAAGAAAACCTATAGAGACGTGGTAAGAAAGATAACAATCTGTGGTGCTGAAGTCAAGACTGCTCCCACCAATAGGCTCAGCAAGAAAGAGATTTCACTCTGGACTGCTGAAGCCAAGAACACAGGCTGCCTTGCCATCACCACCGCCCCAACTCCAATTCCCTGTCAAAGGAAAGAACAGGTCATCAGTGTTTCTCATCTGGCCCTCAACTACCTATGATGAGGTTAAGTTCAGGGCAAGAGTGCTCAAGAAATTGGGAGTTCCTTTCGTTGACCCTGTCCCCACTTGAGAAAAGCAGACTCTATCTTGGGCATAACACATCTTGGATTGTCCTTGCCCTGGTTCATGACACAGTGGTTCTCTGCCAAGAGAGGCAACCCAAGAGGACCTCAGGCTTCTGCCACCCCGAGAGGCTTCTGCCACCCCCGCATCTCACTTCCATCTAACACCCAACAGCTAGAGCCAGGGAACATTCCAGGGCATTGTTGAAAACAAAAGTCATGTCAGAGGCTTAACACGCCACTAAAATAATCCAAGCAAGTCACTAAAACAATCATTAAACAAACACACACTAAACCCTGGGAGAGGGGGGACAGTATCCAGTTACTATAATATATTATCTAAAATATTTGGTTTCCAACAAAAAATATGAAGATTATAAAGCAACAGGAATGCATGATCTGTAAAGCAGAAAGAAAGTAGGCAACACAAACTACAACCTGCCAGTTAAAATGACCAGGTGTTGGATTTAACAGAAAAAGACTTAAAAATAGCTCTCAAAAATATGTTTGCGCAAAAAATGTTTAAAGCATGATTAAAGAAGTAAAAGGAGGTATTATGACAATGTCACATGAAATCTTTAATATCAATGGATACACTGATATATTTTAAAACATATATATTAAAAAAATGTGAATTCTGGACTTGAAAAATACAATAAAATTTAAAGTACAGAGAAAATTTGAAGTTCAACAAAAGGGCTCTGAACAGTAGCTATGAACTTGTAGAAGAAAAAAAAGTAGTGAACTGGAAGACAGAGCAACAGAGGTTGCCAAGTCAAAGAACAGGGGGTGGGGTGGGGTGGCGGGGGGGTGGGTGGATGAAGAAAAACACACTGAGCCTTAGATAAATGACACCGTTGAGTATACCAACATAAACATAATGGGAGTGCCAGTGGGAGGGGAGGAGAGAGAGAGAAAAGCAGAAAAAAATATTCAAATAGAGGTAGCTGCTACTGCTAAGCTGCTTCAGTCGTGTCCGACTCTGTGCGACCCCACATCCGGCAGCCCCCTTGGCTCCTCCGTCCCTGGGACTCTCCAGGCAAGAATACTGGAGTGGGTTGCCATTTCCTTCTCCAATGCATGCATGCATGCTAAGTCGCTTCAGTCATGTCCGACTCTGGGCGACCCAATGGACAGCAGCCCACCAGGCTCCTCTGTCCACGGGATTCTCTAGGCAAGAATAATGGAGTGGGTTGCCATTTCCTTCTCTAAAACAGAGGTAGCTAATAAGCCTCAAAGCCACAAATTACATGATTTCACTCATATGAAAATCGAGAATAAAGACATCTACAGAGACAGAAAGTAATTAGTGGTTGCTTAGGGTTTAGGGTGATAGATGGGTAAGGAGGATGATGGTTGAGGGTATGGGGTTTTGTTTTTGAGGTGATAAAAAATGGTTTAAAATGACGATAGTGACAGTAGTACATATCTGTGAATATACTAAAAACCACTGAATTGTAGGTTTAAATAGATGAATTTGGAGTATGAATTATATCTCAATAAAGCTACTTAAAAAAAAATCTAACCCAGTTACCCAGAGATAATTGCTCTTGTCATTGTTTTGATATGTAAATGTTTGGTTAGAATTATCTGATTAAAGAAACAAAACCATACATGACACTTTTCATTAAAATAACTTATAGGGGACACACAGTTTTTCGAGGCAGAAGCCCAGTGTGTCCCCCTTTGCCTGACAAAACAATAAATCTCTCCTTTCCTAACTAAAATAAAATAAAGTAACTTACAGGTTGTTTTAAGGGTTATGAGAAAGAGTTACTGAATGGCTACCATACCAGGGACTGACTGTATAAAGCACTTGTTTGCTCACTTAACTCCCCCAAACCAGGCATTAGCACATTGTACAGAAGGAAACAGTCCTAGATGCCTCACAAACACTACACACTGGAGCCAAAACTGGAACCTATATTAGTTTCCTAGCACTGCCACAACAGAATCCCATAGACTGGGTGGCATGAAAAAACAGAAGCTTGTTTTCTCACAGTAGAAGTCAAAGATCAAGATGCCAGGAGAGCTGGTTTCTGGTAAAAGCTCTCTCCTGGCTCACAGTCAGCCACCTTCTTGCTGTATCCTCTCACGGCCTTCCTGCTGTATCCTGCTCACACACACACTGCACACACACTTCTGGTATCTCTTCCTTTTCTTGTAAGGAGCCAGTCTCACTAGGATTAGAACTCCATCCTTACGAACTCTTTAATTACCTCCTTAAAGGCCCTATTATCTCAAATAGTTACACTGAAGGTTAGGGCTGTAACATTTTGGGGACACAATTTGTCCATAAAAGAACCCCAACATAACTCCAGAGCCCGGTCTACAGTTCCTGAGGCTGACTTGATGACCACCCTGATTTCTGCTGGAACACCTGCTCTAAACCTGGTCTGCAGTGACCTGACAAGGATGGGCATGGTTTCACATGTACTACTGTGCTTGATCCTCACTCAGCAACAATAGGGTGAGGCACAGCTGCAGATCATTTCCCCATTTCACACAATAGGTTCAGAGAGAACAGAGAGCCTTGCTGGAGACTGTATCCTTTATTAAAAAGTTACATGAAATACATGCCAACAAAATGACGGTCTAAAGCAAGGAGGAAGAACGTAATCCAGGAAACAGGGGATCCAAGTCAAGAAGGCAATGATGTCCTAAACCCAGATGACAGGACTGTGGCAAACCAAGGGACAAGTCCAGTTTGGGGAAGGTGATGAAAACTCCAAGAAGGAAATCTCCAGAAAATAGGGAATGAAAGAAAAATAAGGAAGAGGTTCATTTTTCAATTAAATCTTGAAGATTTGGTTAAGACAATTTGGTAAGAGGATAAAAAAGAATTCAAACGACTCTAGGAACTTACTTGAATGGCTCAAAGATTTTTAAACTGTAGTATAGAAAAGGAAGCATAAACTGGCACATTTGGCAGTTCTGCAATAAAAAAAAAACTGTACAGACCTAGCAATAAGGTATATATAGCAATCAAGGAAGATTTAAGTCTGAATAGAACATAATTGTTATCTATATAATGAAGGGTGCAGTTCAGTGAATGAGCTGAAAATAGCGACATAACTGGACTGGAAAAGACAGAAAGGAACGCGCTGCCGCTGCTGCTGCTGCTGCTGCTAAGTCGCTTTAGTCGTGTCCACCTCTGTGCAACCCCACAGAGGGCAGCCCACCAGGCTTCCATGTCCCTGGGATTCTCCAGGCAAGAATACTGGAGTGGGTTGCCATTTCCTTCTCCAATGCATGCTGCTGCTGCTAAGTCGCTTCAGTCGTGTCTGACTCAATGCATGCATGCATGCTAAGTCGCTTCAGTCGTGTCTGACTCTGTGCGACCCCATGGACAGCAGACCACCAGGCTCCTCTGTCCACGGGATTCTCCAGGCAAGAACAGTGGGGTGGGTTGCCATTTCCTTCTCCGAAAGGAAGGTGAGAAGGTATCATTTAGCTAAATCTTCATCTATCTTAGAAGGAAATCAAACAATAGAAAATATTTAAAGATGCTGAAGCAAGACAACTGACTGTAAGACTTTGTTGAACAATAAAGGTAATGTCATAATTAATTAGTACAGCTAACGTTTACTGAGTACGTACTACATAAGTCATTTATTAATTCTCGCAATTTTCTAAGACAGATACTATAATTAATCCCCATTTTGTAGATGAAGAAACTGAGACACAGAGAGGTTTAAAACACTTGCTCAAGGTTACACAATTAGTAAGTGGTAAAGCCAAGAAGAGAATCTAAGCAGTCTGGCTTCAAAATCTATGCTATTTATCACTGCTTCTTAAATTAAAAGTTGCTAAAAACAGAAATATAAATGGTACTGAAGACTGTGACTTACGGGAGGAAAGTAGAGGGTTTAGGGAAGTAATCATTGGTTTTAATTATCAGTCCTTCTATTATGTTTGATTTTAAAATTATGTACATTAACTCAAATGAAAAGACATGCGTGCATACATGGTAAATCGCTTCAGTCGTGTCCAACTCTTTGCAACGCTATGGACTGTAGCCCACCAGGCTCCTCTGTCTGTAGAATTACCCAGGCAAGAATACCGGAGTGGGTTACCAGGCCCCACTCCGGGGGATCTTCCTGACCCAGGAATCAAACCCGTGTCTTTAAGTCTCCTACACTGGCAGACAGGTTCTCCAAATGAAAAGACAGATGATATCAAATGCGGAAAAGGATGTGAAACTGCGAGTGTGCTATTGTAACTACTGTGAAACTGTGTGGCTATATCTACTACACCAGGATAGACGCTTAACCTGTGACTCAGCAATCCCAGATACCCAATAGAATGTGGATAAATGTTCACCAAAAACATGTATAAGAATACTCATAACAGCAACATCCAACTGTCTATCAACAGTAGAAGGGATAAATCGAGGTACGTGTGGAAGACACCACAGCAAATACAATGAACAAACTATATCTATACACAAGAACATGGAAACAATCTCACAAATGTACTGTTGAGTCAAAGAACCAGAAAAACAATGAGTGTAAACACTATGGCTGGATTTATACAAGTTAAAAAACAGGCCCCCCCGCCCCCCACAAAAAGCAATGGTGGTAGATGGCAGGACAGTAGTTACTCCTAAGCAGAGCAGGGAAGGTAGCATATGAGGGACCTCCTAATTGCTGGTAATATTCCAGTCCTTGTTCTAAACACTGTTTTGTTCATTTTGTAAAAATTCACTGAACTTTTACAGTTAGTATGCTTTTTAAGCAGTGAGTTATACTGCAGTAAAAGTTTAAAAGAAAAACCATGTTTAATTTTAAAATATGTTACTTTGATAACATTTTAAAAATACATATTTAAAATTTTACACTTACAAGAAATGCCAAGCCTTTTTCTCATTTGTGGATCCGAGAGAATCTTTTTTAACATCTAAAATATGTTTTTGCTCTAAGATGTTTCAAGACTGTTCTATAAGCACCCTGAATGCCAGCTGGTGACATCTCCATCACATGGCAGCAGTAGAACTGTTTGCAAACACTGTGATCTTTAGAGAAAAGGCTTTACTACAAACCCAATGTAAAAATATTCTCAGGCCTAAATCTACTTTGGACTTCACCATGGGTTCTTGCATCCTTGCCATAATAATAAATCAGCTAGAGTTTTCAACTCAATAAAATGGAAAACTTTTTACCAATTAAGAGATAATAATAACAATTAAAAAGGCACAAATGTCTTGAAACATTGCTTGCCTTCTATTTCTCAAAATATTCATGTAGAGATTGGATGAGGCCTTGTCAAGGAGGCAAGGTGTTGTGTTAACATGATTTAGAGTCATACAAACACAGATTATGGTCCCAGTTCCTAGATATCTGTTTCAAAATAATCCAAGGAAGGGAGCATGGGAAGATACAGTTGATCAAAAGTAACTACAAGTTAATGACTGTCTGGCTACAGATAACGGGGTTTATCAAACTATTTCTCTTAACTTTTGAGTAAGCTTGAAATTTCCCATAATGGAGAATTAGAAGTTTATTCTGTATACTAAAACAACTTGGATTCTTTTTCTTTCCTTTCTCTTCTATACTTTCCTTAGCAACATCATTTGCTCTCACTGCATCTATGAATTCCATGTATTTATGCTTAAAAGTAAATGGAATACCTTTGCTTCAAACTTGCTCCTCCTCTCCTGTTTTCTCTTATTGGCATCATTGATTTCATGAACTCTTATAAATCTGAAGTTAACTTGTACCTCCTCCTCACGACCATCCAGTTCCACCTCCGCTCCCCCAACTTCATACTGCTAAACTGTCTCTTCTACTATTCTTCTGCATTCCCCACTAGCTTGGTTCAGGTTATCAATGATTACTCAGAATTTTGTGACTTCTAAAATTATGTTTCCTCTTCTTAAAAAAGACTATTTTCTGAGCCCAAAACAAGAGCCTTTGTCCTTTATTTTCTTTAAATAAAAAGCTACTTCACAGGACTATTAATTAGAGAGTTCACACATGTGAAGCACCTCATAGAGTTCTCAGCAGGTAACAGGTACACAGATGCTAGTTTTCTCCCTTCTCTGTGCTTGAGTCTCATCAAACTGGCTTTCTTAATGTCCCTAAAGATAGTACACAGTGTCCTCATTCTGTTCCTTTGCTATTTCTTCTACCCACACTAAACTTCCATCCCATCTCCCTAGGTCTAAAGCCACACCATCCTTCAACAATCAGCTTAAATGTCATCTCATCCCTTCAACAAAGGTTTACTGTGTTCAAGAATGGAGAGACCAATTACAGTCAGGCTCTCAGAGACCAGTCTTATCTCAGGCTCAGGAACATAAACAGCACTACAAATTGCCTAATGAACAGCAGAACAAGCAGATATGAGCAGGCCACTGGGAGTTCTGAGTGGTTTTTGCCTTTTAGTCTGACAGTCTTGACTTTCTCACATTAGGAACTAGCAAACTTAAATGTGCTCCCAAATCTCCTAGACCAAATATATAAACTAGATAAATCAGTGGTGATCGTTTCAAAATGTGTCTCCATTCATTGTTCTTCAGAGGCACCTCAGTAGTCATTTAAAGAAAGAGTTCTCCTGGTGCATTTAAACATCATCACAAACCTCTATTAGTCATAACTCGTATGGTGCCCATTATTATGCAAAGTATGGTACACATCCAAAACCGTGTGTAATGAGAAAGAAAACAAAGTACAAGTAGTTGGAAACACTCTTTATTTTCTATATTGGTAAACTATGGAGCTAAATTTCAAATCTATTTTATGTAGACAATTCACCTGTTAGTACACTAAAAAGACAATTCATACGTCAAGCTCCTCCAGTGAGCAAGGTTAGCACAGCCATATTATTTATTTCTCCTGAGAGACTTGTCTGCTTGCTAATCACTCTGATCTTGTAACTAGCCCCAGATGGTAAGTTCCTAATTTACACTATTCAAGTTCTCCTTCAAAGTCACCTCCTGTCTAACCAGCAGCCCCCTCCCCACCCCCACCGTCTGGTCACAGCTTCCTCAACTGTACTCTAAAAGCACTTTACACACACTTCTGTTCTGTCACTAATCACCCGTTTGCAGGTCTGTCTCTCTGTGGTTCTCCCACCCCTCCCACCCCTCCCAGCTAGACAGGGAGTTGCCTGCAGAGAGGAAACATCTATCGCAGGTAGTACAGCAGAGCGGTTAAGAGCAGACTCTGGAGCCAGACAGGGGGGCTTGGGGTCCTGTTCTGCCACTTTGCAGCAACATGCCCCTGAGTCCACTCTTGCCTTTAAGCCTCAGTTTCCTCATATCAGAAGGAGGACAATAACAACTATCTCACAGTGCTGTTATAAGGATTACAAGAAATAATGTAAAGCACTTAGCATCCCTCACTTCTCAGTTTCTTTTTAACATGGTAGTTTAAAGCAGTGGTAAGGACACAGATTTTAGTTAAGACTTAGTTTTGAATTTCAGGTCCAGCACTTATTAGCTTTGAGACCTGGGCAAGCTATTTCAACTTTGAGAGCCTCAGGCTCTCCATCTGTAAACGTAGTATAATAATTAGAACCTACCCGTGGCAGATTCATGTTGATGTATGGCAAAACCAATATAATATTGTAAAGTAATTAGCCTCCTATTAAAATAAATAAATTTATATTAAAAAAATAATTAGAACCTATCTTATAGGGTTACTCAGGATTAGATGAGAAAGTTCACATAAAGCATTTGGCATAGGGAGATGCTCTAGAAATATTTCCTGTCAAACTTTATTTATTTGAAGGCTGGTCTCCTAGAGACATGTGAGACAGCAAACTTCTTCCCTTCCACAAGGAACCATCTCAGGACTTAGCATTCACCATGGACAATGTTTGAGATTGTAGCTGTCTGTCTTCCTTGGACTTCAGATTTCACATGACCATGATTTCAGTCACTCTACTAGCTGACCTTTTAAAAACTGTGTCCTTTATGTGGATATAAACTTGCAAGTGCAAAGAAACAAGTTAATAATAGCCAGTATGCTTCCCTACCTCAGGTATCACCTTTATACTTCTGTGTCATTAAGCTTTTTAAACAAAGGCTTATATTAAATTGAATATATTATGATATGGGTTTCCTTAAGAAACCCACACAGAATTGTTCTATTTATGGAATTCCTTGAGGCACACTAGGTGGATAAAGTTCATACTTGGGAAAATGATTTTAATTTCTGTACTCCTGGGGAGAAAAAAGCACTTCTAAGTGGTAATGAAACTAATAAAAACAAGGATAACAAATAATATTACAAAAAAACTTTCCCTCCTGCTCATTCATCCATACACCCTCTACCTAATATGAGGGGTTCACTTTTATCCAAACTCCTAATTCTGCATAGACTAATCAAGGTTTAAAATGTTACAAAATTTTCTGAAGTGGTTTTATATATAGGCTGATAAGAGTGATAACAGAGGCTGCAAGTCCCTCACTAAAGAACTCAATAGCTGGTGACTCAAAGGTGAGTCAGTGTTAACTGATATCCTATGCATGAGAGAGATAAAGTATCAATCGAGATGAGTTGCTCAGGAAACCAAAACAATCCTCTTGACCACGTCTAATAAATCTATCTTTTTACGTTCATCACGACCTACAACGTGAAGGTCTCTTACCATGGCCTATGACCAATTACATTGAAACTCTAACCTTTCATGAAGCTTAAAATAAAGGTAAGCAATTGATCCCTAAAATGGCCTTTCATTTAGATAAACTATATTCATGGGCTTTACTACAGACTAAGATTGTCATGATTTGTCTCCTTATACTTCACGAATTTCAAAATACCTGAACTAAATCTGTGCTATCTACCATTCCAGAATGAGTAAACAAAAGCTACCATATTTCGTTACAAACATTTACTTAAATTCTTCCCATGTTAAGAGTCTGCAATTCTAGTCCTGATTAAAATCCAAACTTAAATATTGAGAACTAATAACCTTCCCAAACATTAAAATAGACCAGATATCATCTCCTGAATTTTACAGAATATTGTACTGAATAATGGTGAGAACAAAACAAAAATTTCAGTGTGTTATAAAAATAATTATCATATGATGAAATTAGCTATAGAAGAATGACTCTTAACTTCAGCTATACGAAGTTTCACAGAACTAAAAGCTGTGAATAATTTACTTGCTTGATCAAATAACTAATGCAGAGACTGCAGTCAGCAACCACATCCATCCTTAGTAATGAGTATGAGTATAATCTTACATGCATGAAAGGCTATTGTGTGAGGAGGACAATGAGTTAGCACACACCAGATACTCTGTTTAGCAGATATTGATGCCCGCATGAAACAGCTGTACTAAGAACACAGTCATTTTCAAAACAAACATTCTTATAGCCAGCTACTAAACAGAAATACTATCTCCCCATATTGCTACTGAAGATTTTACAGCAAAAAAAAAAAAAAACTAAACTAAAAACAATAGTCACTTATAACTGCAGATTATCTAGGAGGATATGGAGTTGATCCTAGCAGAAACATCATTTCTAAACAAATACCTATTCAATAACAGCCACATACCTCACCCAATGAAACAAGTAAACATTAACAGGTATTCAACACAAAACAGTGCGCACATGCTCAGTCGCTTCAGTTGTGTCCAACTCTGCGAGCAGGCCTCTGTCATGGGATTCTCCATGCAAGAATACTGGGAGTGGGTTGCCATGTTCTACTCCAGGGGCTCTTCCTGCCCCCCGGGGATCAAACCTATCTCCCCAGCGTCTCCTGCACTACAGGCAGATTCTTTAGTACTGAGCCACCTGGAAAGCCAGATACAAAAGATTAAACTCTTCTAAAAGATCTTTACTGTTGTGCTTGCTAATCAGTATGTTTGTTTTAAGTACATATCAAGAAAAACTATGCTGGGGAGCGGGAAATTGTACAGCTTTTTAATCAAAGTTATGCAAATCAAAGCACAGATATTTCAGTAATTCACAGTAATATCATCAGCTCCATTCCCCTACAATATATAAAGAATTCATGGGCATAAAATAAAGACCCAATGTGCTGATTACAGAAGAAATACATGTTCTGAAGCATTCAGCTGGTTTTAAGAAAACTGGTAATTATGTGAAAATAAGTTTTATTGTTATTCTATATCAGTCCAAGGGAAGGATGATAATCTAGTTTATCAATACTGACCTTCCCAAAGAATGTGAAATCAAAAACCAAGGTTTCTAGAGTGTTAGAGCAGGGTGCAAATGGATTCATGTTTTCTCTTTGTAAGAATCAGAGGAAGAGAGATGGTGTCCATAAGGTGCCTGACAGACCTTGAAGTCAGCACTGCGAACTTTTGGAAACCTCCATTAGCATCATTTGTGTGCACGTATGTGTGTTGGGAGAGAAGGCATTCCTCTTCAGTACTGATTTTACAACAGAATTGGATTACATCATCAGTCTGTGTTTATAATGACAACCTTTAACCATTAAAAAAAAAAAGTTAATATATTCTATACATTTCATTTAAAGAAAGTCAACTAACAGGTATTCTTCAGACTAAATTCAAAATTCCAACACTTCAGTTACAAGGCTGAGTTCACTTTGTGAGAATTTAAGTGTATCCTTAGGATTTGGGCAGTTTCTATATCACACACAGAAACATACACACAATGTGTCAGTAAAAAGTCTGTGCAAAAAAAATAATAATTCCATACAACATGCTAATGTACTTTTTATATAGGATAACTAAAAGGTGATAAGGAGGCAAGGACCTGAAAAGTGACAGGGTGAGCTCTTGGGCTATCTGTGGGAAAAATATTCCTGGAGAACAACTAGCCAAGGCCTCGGGATGGCTGCAAGATTGGAGTGTGAGACCCCTCAGGAGGCTGGAACAAACTAAGTAAGAGCAAGAGGTATAGAATATAGGGTCAGAGCCAGAGAAAATAAGAGACAGAGAAAATAAGGTATGGCCAGGAGTGGAAGAAATCAGTGAGTTAGACCTATACATACTACCTGGAGGGATGTTCGTGTTACACCTACAAACCAATTTTTAGGGTCACATTTATATTACACTCCCCATTTTTTTATTAAGGAGAAAAGGACGGGGACATGGAGAGGGAGGGAAAGAGAGGAGACAGGCACCTCTTCAGTATATAAGAGGCTTGTATATGTGTGTTTGAGCATAAGAGTTTGGTGTACTCCTCAAAGGCTTGTATTGATGTACCTGTGACTGAGCACAGAGCTGGGTGTACACTACAAACTTAACAATGGGTTTATCGAGGAATGAAATTAAAAGGGAGAGGAGTATATTTTCAACTCCTTAATGCTCCTAAATACTACTTGAACACTGGCAAAAAAAATGGGGGAAAAACAAAACAAAACATACTCCTTCAAAAAAACAAGTCACAAGAAAAAAAACTAGTTTCTACTCAAAGATATATAGAGAGAAATGTCTGTGGTACCATTATATATATTAGTGAAAAACTGGGGGGAAAAAATCAACAAGAAATTGGTTAACTTGTGGTACTTGCAATCAGTGTAATTCCAAGCACCTTTAAAAAGAAAATAAAGCAAGATAAAACCTAAGATTTAAAAACCTAAGATACAGTGAGTAAAACAAACAAAGAAGGCAAGATGCCAACAGTGGGATACCAACTGTTTTTATAAACTAGTAACAAATTGCAGGGGCTTCCCAGGTGGCACTAGGGGGTAAAGAATCCACCTGCCAATGCAGGAGACACTGGCTGGATTCCCTGGGTAGGTAAGATCCCCTGGAGGAGGAAATGGCAACCTGTTCTAGTGTTCTTGCTGGGAGGATCCCATGGACAGAGGGAAGCTCCAATACTCTGGCCACCTGATGTGAAGAGCCAACTCACTGGAAAAGACCCTGCTATGGGAAAGATTAAAGGCAGGAGAAGAAGAGGGTGGCAGAAGATCAGATGGTTAGACAGCATCACCAACTCAATGGCCATGAATTTAAGCAAACTCCGGGAGATAGTAAAGGACAGGGAAGCCTGCTGTGCTGCAATCCACAGGGTCACACTAAATCTGACATGACTTAGTGACTGAACAACAACAAATTAGAATACATTTAGAAAAAAATATGGAAGAATAGTCCCTGACTTTAACAGTTTTCTTTAAGAAAACATATTACAGGAGATTTTCCACTGTGATTTTCTCTAACAGTTAGGTTTCCCCTGTTTCTATTTTTTTTACAATGAGCTTACCACTCATTTGAAAAGAGAAATTTTTTTTACGGTATCACCTAACAAATTTCTGAGATATCTCTAGCAAAACGTGACAAATGTAGGATAATCAATAAATGTGTACATTCAATTAGTTACTAAAGCAAAGATATATTTATTCAGTAGGTATCATATATGACATTTATTATCTCTAATTAGATATTATTTCATCTCCATTTTACAAATATGGAAACTGAGACTAAGAGAAGATAAAAAGCCTTTTGTCTAAGGTCATTTTGAGCAGCAGAGTGCTGAATTAAGGTATACGGTAATCCAAAACTCTATATATTGGAATAGATAACTGAAGTACTTCTCTGTAGCCTCAAACAAAAGGATGAAATAATTCCACAGTACTGGCAGCCTCTCTGTAACACCTGCAGTTCTACTCATTTGAAGGTAAATAATTAACACTTAACACCTCATTTTTCCTTACAAAGTATGTGGTTTTATCGGAGTCCTAGCAGTTTGGCACAGAGAAGGCAATGGCACCCCACTCCAGTACTCTTGCCTGGAAAATCCCATGGATGGAGGAGCCTGGTAGGCTGCAGTCCATGGGGTCGCACAGAGTCGGACATGACTGAAGTAACTTAGCAGCAGCAGCAATTTGGCAAGAGAGATTTTGAAACTACTATGTAAAACTTCTGCTAATGACCAGGTAGGTGCTTTACAACTTTCCAACGAAGTGTGATATGCTCTGATGTCATGACAAAGTGTTGGTAGGTCCTATGACTCTAGAAAGAAACAAAGGGATTTAACAGCACTTGTTTCCTGGTGACAATGTTCGGAGGGTACGGAGAATGAGAAGGGAAGAAATGCTGGGTCAGTGAGCCATAGAAGCCATATAAGAAGGCCAGCAAAAGTATGAAGTGCTTAATATTTATTTCAGAAGATTAGTTCTAGTTGTATTTATGGGAACAAAATTGTATTCCTTTGTGTTTACTATGCAACCTGGGCTAAGAATCCCAGACAGGTTTCCAGGGGAGCAAAAATCCCATGAAATTAAACTGTTCATGCATTTTTCTGCAAAGTACCACAGTTATCATTAGCTTTCCAAAAAGACAGGACCCTCAAAAAAAGGTTTAAAAGTACCTTTCAACGTACTGTATATGCACACATGTTCCTTTTTGTATACACTTAAGCACAACTTTTTTTTTTTTAAGGGCTTTCTGTTTCAGGGTTTAGACCAGAGATTAGCAAACCTTTTTTAATAATGGACCAGAAAGGAAATATTTTAGAATCCATGGGCGAATATGGTCTGTTGCACATTCTTCTTTTTGTTTGAACAACTTTAAAATGTAAAGTTAAAAAATGCAAAAGCCATTCTTATTCTTAATTCGTGAGTCTGGCACCAGTTTGTTTGCAAACTCCTGGTGTATTTAGAGTAACCATTGATTTACCTCCGTAGAAAAAACACAGCATGGCTTTGGGAGTCCAGGACTTTTTTAAAAGAACTCTGAGAAAGTCACTAATCCCCTGGAAGTCTCCAGTTTCCAACATCTCTGTAAAAATGAGATACCAACTTCTCCTACACAGTTCCTGGAACTATGAAAAAAGATAGCAAGTATATGGAAGTGCACACACAGTGCTTTGCATACAGTTAGCAAACTGATTTTATTACCTGTGACTCTATCTCATACGATAGACTAGTAATATTTATAAGTCAATATTAAGTGTTTGATCAGGCATGCTCCTTCAAGGCAATCTACTTTATAGTGATCTGCTTTGGCTATTTCCAGTAACACAGTAGGGCTTTCTCAGAAGCCAACAGATCTCTACACTACTGATTAGACACCAACAGCTTTCTCATTATTATTCTTCTCTTTTCAATATGTAAGTCAAATTTTTAGAGCAAAGATTTAATGTTCAATATACTATTTTCCATCTAAAGAGTTTTAAATGTCTAAATCATAATAATTCAAAATAGCTGAAGAAAACCCAACTTGCAAGAAGTTAAAACCAGCACTAAACTGGAGCATACTCAGGTATTCCAAGGTCACAAAACATTACACAGCACAAAGTAATCAAGTGTTTGCCTAGCAGACACTGATTTCTCCTCTTTATTTCTCACAAAACTGAAGGTCTTAGATATATACAAAAGCCAGTATAATGATCTTTAACTGTTTTTTGTTTTTCCCAGGAAGAGTAACCAGCTTGAAAGCATGAACTACGCTATAACCATTTTTATCATCATACTCTTACCACAACACTAGGTATGGGTGGGTGTGTGTGTGTGTGTGTGTGTGTGTGTGTGTGTTAGTCACTCAGTATTATCCAACCACAACACTAGGTATGGTGTGTGTGTGTGTTTTAGTCACTCAGTATTGTCCAACCACAACACTAGGTATGGGGTGTGCGTGTGTGTGTGTGTGTGTGTGTGTGTATTTTAGTCACTCAGTGTTGTCCAACCACAACACTAGGTATGGTGTGTGTGTGTGTGTGTGTGTGTGTGTGTTTTAGTCACTCAGTATTGTCCAACTGTTTGCGACCCCATGGACTTAGCCCACCAGGCTCCTCTGTCCATGGAACTGTCCAGGCAAGAATACTGGAGTGGGTTACCATTTCCTTCTCCACCTGGTATGGTAGTTTTCAGGAAATAGTTACTAAAAATAAGTGACTATTTTAAAAATGACGATTATTTATCTAAGACAATGTTATCTTACAATTCCATTTATGTAAGATACTCATCTGAGCAGAAGTACAAGAAATAACAAATGAAAAATTAGCTAATACATTACATCATTACTCTAGAATAGCTAGAGTGATATCCCAATGTCTTTGTCTTCACTATCCCAAAGAACCAAAGGTGAGCTTTATTTCCTACCAATATGAGTAAATAAAATTATGATTAGTAGCTATTTTAAAGTACTTCCAGACTAAGCAAAGATATCTTTTCAAAGCGGTCCATATACAGAAAGTGTAAGTGAATAAACACAGTAGAATACATTTAACTTTACAAATGATTTTGTCAGCTTTCAGAGAATTCACTTTGAAAATTTTTAAGAAGACACTGATTACTAGAAACTATCTTTACTTCCAATATTCAATAAAATTTTTAAAAGTTATAGTTAACATTAAGAATAAATGTTTTTCTTTCTCATCTCAGACCAAGGAAGAAATAACACAATTACAAGCTACATTACAGAGTATGAAGCTTTCCAGACCAAGCCTAATTTAGTTCTCTGAAATTAATCATATATTAGAGAAGATACAGATAATTATGCTAAAAGAACCTATCGAACTAAATACAAACCTATCCTCAATCTCCAGTCATTAAGAATATATGAAAATTTTCTACAAATATGTATCAGAACATTGAATGAAACAGTTTTGACGAAACAGTCATGCTCAGAAGACATTCCATGAATTTGAAAAGTGAAGTTTTCCAATATTTGTTCCATACTCATTTATTAAATTCAAATAGTGTCAATAAGTAGATGCCCCCTTATTTGTAACTCAGAGAAGTAAACACTTATACATAGTTAATTGATGACCCACACTTTGCACTAAAGCAAAAGTCCAGCACTCAAGGGAAAAGCAGCCACTGTCTACTTACTATCACTATACATCAGATAAATGTTTCAAGGGATTTTAAAAAGATTTCCAATAGAATGATGTTTTTAACATTCAACATTATAATGATAATATCTTTTATAAAATAAAGTTGTTCAGTGAAAGGCTTTTCAAAGATATAATGTTTAAAAAGGGATAAAAATGATCACCCTCTACTACCCAGCTACTGACACTCTTCCCACTTGCAGTGAAGAGCAAGAGTAATGTTCTTCATTTAGTAAGCAATTTCAAATGTATATAATGCCAGGCCAGGCAAGTGTCATCAGTAAATGCAGCAAGTGGGTGGGGACTCACTCTATGTACCAGCTTCCTGCAGCTGTGACTAGACTCCATCTCTCCCATCTTATTATTGCTAGGACAAATGCAGGCCTAGTGCTTTAAGATCTTCCAGATTTTCCTAAGAGAAGCCAGAAATCCAAATCATGCAATATTTTCCATTTTTAAATGCTGGCAATGAAGAAACAAAAGAACTATAGTGCAGGCCAAATTGAAAGTACCTACGAACCAGATCTGGCCTTTCAGTATGCAACCACTGCTGACTATTCAGCAATGATACCCTAGGAAGAGGAGCATCAGTAACAATCCTAAATATCTGACTTGCAAACCCTAAACTCCTCAGGACTATGACTCAGATTTCATGTTGAAGATGGGTTCTCCACAGAGTCAAGATCACTGGTAACCCACAATTCTCTGCTAATAGGAAACTGAATTTTAAAAAAATTTTTGAGGAAAAAAAAAAAAAAAAGAATAGAACACTGATGGTAATCTTTTTCTCTTGAAGACTAATTTTTGGTTAATAATAATTTTTAAAATTATGGCTTTACTATTTTAAAGTGTACATTTTAAGAAAAAAATCAAAAAAATTAACACTGAGATAGTGACATTGGAATATTAAAAATTAGAATAATATGTAAAAAAATGTATACTCATTAAAAAAATACTACAACCTTTACCAACTATGTTAGCTGGGTAAAATGAAGTGTCTATCAGCTGGGTCCTTAGAAAGCAGCCAACCACTTGAGCTGCCCTCTCATCTGATGAGAACTGGTAGCCCTGATGGGCCACTTTACACTTTTACTTTAGCAACATGAAAATGGAAAAACAAATGAAGGGGGGAAGAAGTGACAACAAGGCCAACTGTTAAGATATTTCTGCTTTATAGTAATTTCAAGTGCCAAAAGATCCTAAGACTCAAAACAGTTTTCTTTCCTGCTTTAGCTCTACTAAATAGAGTAGACAGCTAAAAAGGATAAACTAGCAAGACCTATTTGGAAACAAAATCTGCTGGATTAAAAATGAAATGCTAAATAGAGAAGCACCCAAAGATTTAACCTTATGATTTAAATTTAAAAGGAATATTTCGCAAAACTTCTAATTTAAGGAGAAAAAAAGCTGTACTGTCATATGCCTCTCAAGAGTTCTCAGTTAATTTGGAAGGATACCCCCCACATACATCATTTTGATGGCATACTTTTAAAATCCCTTAAGGACAACACAGTATAGTTTAAGAAAAAAGGGTAGTCTGGCTTTATCTGAGCTGCATTTCACCATCTGACAGTTGTGTGACTTTAAGCAAGTTATTTAACTACTCTGAGCACTCTTCCCCCATCTATAAAAAAGGAGAAGCCATAGCTATTTTAATTCTCATTATGAGAATTGTGACACATCTTAAATGTATTTTAATTTATTCTCTTTGCTAAAACTTGAATTTGCTCCACAACATCAGTAGTTTAAAATATTCCTGGCAGAAAAGCTACACACAGATAAGAGAACTCAACACTTTCTGAAGCAGCACTCTCCATCCTCATACTTCTATCATTTTCTTTTACTAAACTAAAATCAGCTTCCTAATTACTTCAGTGTTACCCCATCAATGACATTCTAGCTAAATCTTATGAAGTACAGCTAATTCAATCCTCACTAAACTCCAACCTCCATTAGGGTTGAGACTGTATTGAAACTCTGTACCCAGAAAAATGGTAAGCACATAGCAGATGCACAGTAAATATTTACAAATTGAGTGATATATTCTGTGCAGTACTTACTGACTACCTAAATGCTTGGGAATATAGAGCACAAGTGTGTAGACTTCTGGAGGTGACCATTTAACGTTTAAGGTTTAAAAGTTGAAATATCATAAACACCCAAACACACCGAAGATTTTTAGGTTTTCTAAAAATCCTTTTGGATACAATAAATAAAAGCAATTTGACTATATTTTAAATGATGATGTTATTCAATTTAACAGCGCTAAAGTTCCTTCAAAGGAAATAAACCTATTAATGGCTCCATAAGTCCTAAAATCATAATTTCCTTCAGATTTAACTGAATTTCAAGTCAACATTGAAAACAAACAACCAAACAACTCAAATGACATGTAATCTCATTGCCGCTGCTAAGTCACTTCAGTCGTGTCCCATAGACAGCAGCACACCAGACTCCGCCATCCCTGGGATTCTCCAGGCAAGAACACTGGAGTGGGTTGCCATTTCCTTTTCCAATGCATGAAAGTGAAGTCGCTCAGCTGTGTTAGACTCTTAGCGACCCCATGGACTGCAGCCTACCAGGCTCCTCCACCCATGGGGTTTTCAGGCAAGAGTACTGGAGTGGGGCGCCATTGCCTTCTCCGTTACCACTGGCTATCCTGCAAATAACCCCCAAATATTAGTAACAGCTTAGTCAAGTCTTTGGCATCTTAAAGCCACTTAGAAAATATTAGAACTGAAGTTGTGAAAACATATCAAAATCTGTAACAACTTTCTCTCATGACTTTCTCAGCCACACACTGCTATAAACACCTCACTGCTTAAACACTGCAATTCATTGAGAATTTAGTCACATATTCCAGAGCTGAAAGAGTAGGCTTCATAAAGTATGTTCTACTTCACAGAACAGGAAATCAAGACAGTGGCCAGTTCACCATCTTCTGCAAATCTATGGAACTTTTCCATTATAAATTTCTGCCACCTGACAGTTTTAAGCTGTCAACTGTGCTATTAGCCTAAACAAACACAATTATTAAGGTAAACTTGCCACATAACACAAGTCAATACTCTGTCTCAAACATAAAACATTCCTGAATTACCTGGGTCATTGATGTTTTAAACTGTGGTAGCAAGTTAGTGATCTAGAAACATGTAACTTCCACTAAAGGGAACTAGGTAAGCCAAATACCAGGCTGACATAATTTTATGGTAAAGAACAAAATCCAAAAGGGTTAAACACTTTAAATAAAATTAAAAATGTATCTGTTTTAGAATAACCACATATGACCCTTCAACACCGACTCTAGCCCCACAAAACTTCTTTTCCCCTTCCACTTTTACAATATTAAAAATAAATAAATAAAAACCGAAACCCTTGTACATTAATCAAAATAGTATACTACACAAAAATCAAGCCGCCAAATATAGGTAGGCTTTACAAAGTTAAAATCACTACCCATCTTAAAGTACTACCTGTTGGGCAATTTCAGGTACTGTGGGAGGAGCCTACAGCCAAGTAGAGTTGAAAGGTCACGGGGCAGCCTGGGGTTGTGCTACAGAATTTACCCTAGACGACATTAACACAAAAGGTACAGAGAAGTACAAGATGTATAGGCTCCCAACTCGTTTCCAATTTGCAGTGGAAAAGTATTCCTTTCCGATAGATGCTGCCTCTGCCTTGAAAGTTGTCAAAGCACCACGGCAAAACTGGCCTGCGGTTGCAAAATACAACAGCTCTGGGCTCCCAGCACACTCCTCATGCCTGTACTTGGTATCCAAGAACTATTTCTCAGTGTGGCCGAGGCGATGCTGCAAGGCTGCCCTCAATGCAGCAACCACCTAGAGAAATAGTTTCTCAACAGTCCCAGAGCCGTCCGGGGAAGGAGGGACTTCCCTTCCATTTTCAATATGCTGCTTCGACCCGCGCTGAGAGCACCGTGGACGACCAAGAGCACACGGAAAGGCTTCCAGCTCCTTATTAATGCCCTTCGGAAGCAAAGAATGTGGGCACTTAATCGAGGGCCCTGTCCAGGGTGGGGAAGAGCCCTGGAAAGCAGGGGCTGTATAAGTATTTGCCCTTCCCACCCAACGACGGAGGCAGTGCCCTGCCAGGCTCAGGGTCCCAGCAGCCAGGGGGCCCTAGCGCCCGGGCGACCTTCCCCCGCAACCTTCCTCTCACCTGATCTTGTAACTCGGGAGGGTGTGCTTGCGCTTGATGATCTTCTTGAGCTGGTTGACGATGAAGGAGGTGAGCTGGGGCAGGGGCCGCCCTTCGAACTGGGAGCGCACCTCGAAGTCGATCAGCGGGTCCTCCACGAAGGAGAAGAACCAGTGGGTGAAGGGCACGCGGGTGAGGACGAAGCGCAGCCTCCCCACCACCCGCGAGAGCTTGACGAACAGGTAAGCGGACTTGCCGAAGACCAAGTCCACGTCGATGGCCAGGTGGAAGCCCCCGTTATACTCCACCTCCGCCTCGAAGGCCAGCTCCTCGGGGGTGGTGGCGGGGGGCAGCGCCTCCCCCTCGGGGCCGTCGGCCTCCCCGGTGGCCGAGGGCGCCACGGGCCGGAGGAGCCGGATGGTCTTGATGAAGGGCACGGTCTCGCCCAGGAACACGTCCCGCAGGCTCAGTCCCTCCAGCAGGCGCCCAGCCGTCTTGGTCTGCAGCAGCTCCTCGAACTCCACCTTGATCTTCTTGGTGACCCAGCGGCGGGCCAGTGCGGTGTCCCGCAGCTCCCGGAACAAGAACAGGATGATGGCGTTGAGGAAGTAGCAGGTCTCCCGCGTCGGCGGGGCGGGGGTCTCGGGGGCAGGGGTCGCGCCGCCCTCGGGGGGCCCGCCAGAGGGCTCCTCAGCCCCGCCGCCGCCGCCGCCATAAAGGTACTCTCTCAGGGGCAGGCCCGGCACCGGCTTGATGTAGCGGAAGCCGTCGGCCGCGCGGGCGGCCTCGTCCGGCGGCGGCTCGGGCTGTTTGCGGTAGAGCAGCAGGAACTGGGTGAGGAGCGTGAGAAAGGAGCCCAGCACGGCCGACGCCAGGATCATGAGAAGCAGCCCCATCCCGCCGCCGCCGCCGCCGCCGCCGCCGCCGCCGCCGCCGCCGCCGCCCGGGACGCCCGGGCCCTTGCCCCAGCGCCCACAGCGCCGCTTTCTTCACGCCGCCCTCCCCGCTGCCTCCATCTTGAGGACATCGGGCGGCGGGGGTCGGAGCAAGCGGCACGCTGGGCCTCGTCCGGCAGCTCCGGACCGCGCGATGCGGCGCCCGAGCCTGCGGCGGCCCCGCGCGCCCTCAGACACTCCCGGAGGCGGCTGCCGTGGTGGCGGCGGAGGCGGCGGCGGAGGCGGGAGGGGGCGGAACGGCGCCTCCCTCCGACCGCCGCTCATTGGACGAGCGGCGCGTGACGTCAGGAGCGTACTCGCTCCCGGCGGCGTCGCCTGGCAGCCGGCGCCCGAGCATGCGTACGCGGGTCCTTCTTCACCTCTCAGGCGCCCTTCCAGCCCCGCCCCCCACGGCAACATTCTAGTCCCCCGCAGTCCACGTGGCTGTCACTTCGGAAGCCGCTGTTCGGATCACTGGGGCCACCGGCTGGAGGAGAAGAGGCCGGGCGGAGAGGGCGTGGCGGCGTGTTCTTGATCCTGGTCATCCCGTTATCTTCTAATGCGCCCATCCCCCTTCGTTGGCCTCGGTCCCTGTCTGTTACCTCTGCTGCAGTGTGATTCTTCCACTCGCGCCCCTGAGAATGGGCTGGCGGCTTTCCATGCAGGGCAGCGCCGCAGAAGATCTGAGCTAGCGGTTCGGAGACTTTCCAAGCCGAGGACAAGATTGCATTGCCTCGGAGACTGCCGTAACCGACCATCAGCCTGACCAACAGACGCTCTGCGTCCGCAGAGGGTGGGCCCTGGGAAGGAGGGACAGACCAAAAAAAAGCTTCAGATGCGAACTAACTTTACTACCTAGATAGATATTTGAGATTTAAACCAGAAGGACAGAAAAGAACCGCTACAAGGAATGAATGAGTGAGATGAACTTGCTAGATGATTGGAAGATGAATAGTCACCGTCAAGCTCTTGGAGTGCGTTAAGCCCCTGAGTGTATTGCCACATTTAGTCCATTTAAGAGACAGTTTTAGTTAGCCACCAGTTTTAGTTAGCCACCATCCGTTTTACAAATGCAAACGCTGGCACAGAGGCAAAGGAAGTTGCTGGGTTACACAATGGAGCCTGGTTTGTCTAAAACTAAATCCTAAGTCCTCGGTCACCACTCTGCACTAGGATAACAAGATTGCTAGAGTTGGATGGGGGCTGATTGGTTCCCTGGGGCTCAGGAAGGGGGAGTTGGGAAAGGGGGAGGGGGAGGGGAGGAAAGACTTCAGGAAATTTTGCACAGGGTAGCCCCTTGAGGAAAGCCATAGAGTTAATGAAGCCAGGTTGCCCAGCAACAATGTTACTCCCCCTGCCGTCTGGTTACATCATAAATGCTTTTGTGCTCCAACCACAGGGACAACACAAAGATCTGCCCCTACTCCCACACGGATCAGATCAGTTCAGTTCAGTTGCTCAGCCGTGTCGGACTCTTTGGGACCCTATGGACTGCAGCACGCCACGCCTCCCTGTTCATCACCAACTCCCGGAGTTTACTCAAACTCATGTCCATCGAGTCTGTGATGCCATCCAACCATCTCATCCTCTGTTGTCCCCTTCTCCTCCTGCCTTCAATCTTTGCCAGAATCAGGGTCTTTTCAAATAAGTCAAGTTCTTTGCATCAGGTGGCCAAAGTACTGGAGTTTCAGCTTCAGCATCAGTCCTTCCAATGAATATTCAGGACTGATTTCCTTTAGGATGGACTGGTTGGATCTCCTTGCAGTCCAAGGGACTCTCAAGAGTCTTCTCCAACACCACAGTTCAAAGGCATCAATTCTTCGGCACTCAGCTTTCTTTATAGTCCAACTCTCACATCCATACATGACTACTGGAAAAACCATAGCTTTGACTAGATGGACTTTGTTAGCAAAGTAATGTCTCTGCTTTTTAAGCTGTCTAGGTTGGTCATGCTTTCCTTCCAAGGAGTAAGCGTCTTTTCATTTCATTGCTACAATCACCATCTGCAGTGATTTTGGAGCCCCCCAAAATAGTCTGTCACTGTTTCCACTGTTTCCCCATCTATTTGCCATGAAGTGATGGGACCGGATGCCATGATCTTAGTTTTCTGAACTAAAGGTCAGAATACTCCATACCTAAAAGTCTCGTTGGTTCTGGATAGCCTTAAGGGGCCAGGGCAGGGCTCCTCTCCAGTCCTGGAAGATACCCAAGCTAGTGACTGTCCTGAGTCTGGGTGAGTCTAGAACGAAAACAGAATTCTGACCCAGCTGGAGCAGGTATAGAACTTTGGAACCAAGCTGATATCATCTTACTTACTCATGCCCAAGTCAGGGAAGGCAATGGCGACCCACTCCAGTATTCTTGCCTGGAAAATCCCACGGACGGAGGAGCCTGGTAGGCTGCAGTCCATGGGGTCGCTAAGAGTCTAACACAGCTGAGCGACTTCACTTTCACTTTTCACTTTCATGTATTGGAGAAGGAAATGGCAACACACTCCAGTGTTCTTGCCTGGAGAATCCCAGGGACGGGGGAGCCTGGTAAGCTGCCATCTATGGGGACCCACAGAGTCAGACACTACTGAAGCGACTTAGCAGCAGCAGCAGCATGCCCAAGTATGAGACCAGAATGGCTCCTTTACTATGAAAATGTAATCCTGATGAGAGAACTAGGCTCAAAACCATATTCCACATCCTGTGGAAGTCCAGAACCCTGCAGGGATATCTGGGAGCTCCAAGCAGCCTCTTTTCCTGTGATCACCTCTGGCTCCTGCCTCTGCTTCTGGGCTGCTGTCTCAGTTCTACACTGTTTCAACCCCAGTGGGAAATGTAGACCCTTAATATCCACCAAAAACCTTTGTAATACTCCTGCACCATTGTAGTAAGGCTTCCCTGATGACTCAGAGGGTAAAGAATCTGCCTGCGATGCAGAGGACCTGGGTTCGATCCCTGGGTAGGAAAGATCCCCTGGAGAAGGAAATGTCAACCCACTGCAGTATTCTTGCCTGGGAAGTTTCATGGACAAGAAGTGCCTGGTGAGTTACAGTCCATGGGGTCACAAAGAGTCAGACAGGATTGAGCCGATAACACGTTCACATTGCACTAAACATCACAGAAGCTGGAGGTGAGGTGGAAGATTGTCTGAGTAATCTTCACATTACTGAGATACTTCAAATTGTGCGTTAATGCATTATGCATCTTAAAATATTCTTCGCCCACTTCCCTCCCCCACACACAAGTTGATGATTTTCCTGGGAGTCTCGGTTTCAGACTCCATCTTGCAGGCTCTTCTCTGTTCTGCCCTCCTACCTCATCCTTACTCCTCAGATCACCTCTGAGAACCTCAAATCGTCTCAATCCATTATGTAGGGTTGATCAGGCGCCCAGCAGAGTTTGTCCCCTAAGGTTCATTCATTTGTGCTCATGCTCAGTCATGTTCTAATCATTGCTACCCCACGGACTGTAGCCTGCCAGGCTCCTCTGTTTATGGGACTTGCCAGGCAAGAATGATGGAATGGGTTGCCGTTTCCTTCTCCAGGGGATCTTCCCAACCCAGGGATAGAACCGGTGTCTCTTGCATTACAGGCAGTTTCTTTACTGCTGAGCCATCCAGAAAGCCCATGTGTCAGGCTTAGTGCTACAGATTTTATGTGCCTTATCCCATTTTAAAATCAAGATGTCCATAAGTGTTGGCCCTGTCCCTCCACCCTGCCCAGGCCTGGGATAGCCAGTCCACCCCCTCTCTAGCTGACCTCATCATAGCCCATCTGGCCAACCCACTCCCACATTTCAACAGTGTCTGCCAATGCAGATGTCTGCCAGGTTGGGGGCTTCTCTTCTTTTGCCTTTCATTAAGGGCAGCTAACCCAGGGTTTCTGAACCTGGGCACTATTGTCATTTGGAGCTGGAAAATTCTTTGTTATGAGGGATGTCCTGTGCATTGTGGGAGGTGATACTGTGTTCCTAGAAGCTTGTTATTTTTAATGGCATTCTCTGGAAGAATAGTAATTCAGCAACCTTTTAAAAATATTAATGCTAGTTCACAGAAACTCAAAAGTCTGAGAAGCTTTGACCCCCAGCTCTCAACATTTATGATTCTGAGTATATTTTTGAAGGAAGAAGTACTTAGCCAGCCTGCTGACCTTTTAATGAGTTTCAAATGATGTCATTGGAATGTATCTGCCCCACCAGCCTTCCTGGGAAGTATCCATTTCAAGGGGAAAGGCAGTTGAATACTGGAAGATGGGGTACAAATAAGACCAGCATTCTCACCAGCCAGATAGAGGCGTGAACCACTTCTGCTGTTAAATTCTGAATTCCTCTTGGTGAGGGAACAAATAAGATGAGAAAGCCAAAGCATGTGAATATGGAGACTTTGTGAGTAACCTACTAACCATTAATAAAAATGATATAAAATAATGCAAATATCACAAGATATGGAGAAAACCATAGAGTTTAGAATGCATTGAAGATAATTAAACAGAAAGAAGAATCTTGGAACACTGATGATACTGAACCTATATACGACCTTGCAGTCCCACCTCTGGACCTCTTTTGCTTTAGAGAAATATATCCCTTAAGCTATCTAGCTATTTCTCAGGTCTCTGTTGTTGTTTAGTTGCTAAGTTGTGTCCAACTCTTGTGAACCCATGGGATTCAATCCTGATATAGGTTCATCACGTCTTTTTGTCATCAGTTGTACAATGTGTCTTATAAACCACAGTGTTTCCCAGTCAATATAGAGCTTGGAATGTAGTAAGTGCTCAACTGATACTTATTAAATGAATGAATATATTCACATGTCATCCTCTCCACTTTTGGTGAGAGAGAGCTACCCTATTTTTCTGAAACTTTGAGACCACTTGTTTGAAGGAAAAGGCTAGGGAAGAGGCAGCGCTGTTACCAGAATGCCCCATTAGACTGAGACGAGAGACACTGCCCTTGGCTGTACTCCCCTGCAAAGCAGAGGAAGGTAACTGTGGGGGAGAATGATAGGCTGCAACTGCAAGAGGCTTGAAGTTTGTAAGCTCCTGAGATCTACTGGCGGATCCAGATCTACCGCTGGGAATCAATGTAACAATGGGGTCCCAGGGCACATTCACCTCTTTTGTTTTTATATTCGCTCCTTCAGCCAGTCAGTCAGTTCAGTCGCACAGTCGTGTCTGTCTCTTTGGGACCCCATGAACCACAGCATGCCAGGCCTCCCTGTCCATCACCAACTCCCGGAGTTCACCCAAATCCATGACCATCGAGTCGGTGATGCCATCCAACCATCTCATCTTCTGTCGTCCCCTTCTTCTGCCCTCAATCTTTCCCAGCATCAGGGTCTTTTCAGATGAATCAGTTCTTTGCATCAGGTGGCCAAAGTATTGGAGTTTCAGCTTCAGCATCAGTCCTTCCAATGAACACCCAAGAGTGATCTCCTTTAGGATGGACTGGTTGGATCTCCTTGCAGTACAAGGGAATCTCAAGAGTCTTCTCTAACACCATGGTTCAAAAGCATCAATACTTTAGCACTCAGCTTTCTTCACAGTCCAACTCTCACATCCATACATGACTACTGGAAAAACCATAGCCTTGACTAGATGGACCTTTGTTGGCAAAGTAATGTCTCTGCTTTTGAATATGCTATCTAGGTTGGTCATAACTTTCCTTCCAAGGAGTAAGCGTCTTTTCATTTCATTGCTGCAATCACCATCTGAAGTGATTTTGGAGCCCCAAAAAATAAAGTCAGCCACTGTTTCCACTGTTTCCCCATCTATTTGCCATGAAGTGATGGGACTGGATGCCATGATCTTAGTTTTCTGAATGTTGAGCTTTAAGATAACTTTTTCACTCTCCTCTTTCACTTTCATCAAGAAGCTCTTTAGTTCTTCTTCACTTTCTGCCATAAGGGTGGTGTCATCCCCATATCTGAGCTTATTGATATTTCTCCTGCCAATCTTGATTCCAGCTTGTGCTTCCTCCAGCCCAGTGTTTCTCATGATGTACTCTGCATATGTTAAATAAGCAGAGTGACAATGTACAGCCTTGACGTACTCCTTTTCCTATTTGGAACCAGTCTATTGTTCCATGTCCAGTTCTAACTGTTGCTTCCTGATCTGCAAACAGGTTTCTCAAGAGGCAGGTCAGGTGGTCTGGTGTTCCCATCTCTTTCAGAATTTTCCACAGTTTCTTGTGATCCACACAGTCAAAGGCTTTGGCATAGTCAATAAAGCAGAAATAGATGTTTTTCTGGAACTCTCTTGCTTTTTCAATGATCCAGCAGATGTTGGCAATTTGATCTCTGGCTCCTCTGCTTTTTTTAAAACCAGCTTGAACATCTGGAAGTTCACAGTTCATGTATTGCTGAAGCCTGGCTTGGAGAATTTTAAGGATTACTTTAGTACCATGTGAGATGAGTGCAATTGTGCAGTAGTTTGAGCATTCTTTGGCATTGCCTTTCTTTGGGATTGGCGTGAAAACTGACCTTTTCCAGTCCTGTGGCCACTGCTGAGTTTTCCAACTTTGCTGGCATATTGAGTGCAGCACTTTCACAGCACTATCTTTCAGGATTTGAAATAGCTCCACTGGAATTCCATCACCTCCACTGGCTTTGTTCGTAGTGATGCTTCCTAAGGCCCACTTGACTTCACATTCCAGGATGTCTGGCTCTAGGTGAGTGATTCACTCCTTAGGTGATCTAATTCAACCACATGGCTTCACATATTAATACTGTGCAAAACTAAGCTAATATTCACCACTACTGGTTCTTCGGGCAGCCCTCTATTAATGGTGCCTCTGTTCTTCCAGGTACTCAAGCCAAAAGCTCCATGTCGTCCTTGACACCTTTCTTTTGCATATATCTACATCTGCTCTGTTGATCAATCTTGTTGGTTCTATCTTCAATATATATTTGAAATTTTACCAATTCAACATCCTGGTTCAGGCACCATATTGGGCCTGGATATTCAGAGCAGACTCTTCACTGGCCTCTCTCTTTCTTCCCTGGCCACCCTGATGTCAGTTCAAACACAGATGCCCCTGTGCATTAAAGCATAAGTCTGATTGTTTCACTCAAGTGCTCAAAACCACCAGTGGTGCCTTGGTGGGCAGCATAGTGACCCCCTCAAAGATGTCCACATCCTAATCCCCAGTTCAGTTCAGTTTAGTCGCTCAGTCGTGTCCGACTCTTTGTGACCCCGTGAACTGCAGCACGCCAGGCCTCCCTGTCCATCACCAGCTCCCGGAGTTCACTCAGACTCACGTCCATCGAGTCAGTGATGCCATCCAGCCATCTCATCCTCTGTCATCCCCTTTTCCTCCTGCCCCCAATCCCTCCCAGCATCAGAGTCTTTTCCAATGAGTCAACTCTTCGCATGAGGTGGCCAAAGTACTGGAGTTTCAGCTTTAGCATCATTCCTTCCAAAGAACACCCAGGGCTGATCTCCTTCAGAATGGACTGGTTGGATCTCCTTGCAGTCCAAGGGACTCTCAAGAGTCTTCTCCAACACCATAGTTCAAAAGCATCAATTCTTCGGTGCTCAGCCTTCTTCACAGTCCAACTCTCACATCCATACACGACTACTGGAAAAACCATAGCCTTGACTAGATGGACCTTAATCGGCAAAGTAATGTCTCTGCTTTTGAATATGCTGTCTAGGTTGGTCATAACTTTTCTTCCAAGGAGTAAGCGTCTTTTAATTTCATGGCTGCAGTCACCATCTGCAGTGATTTTGGAGCCCAAAAAAATAAAGTCTGACACTGTTTCCACTGTTTCCCCATCTATTTCCCATGAAGTGATGGGACTGGATGCCATGATCAACAGGACCCTTCCATAAGTTATGTCATACAACAAAAAGGAATTAATGTTGCAGATGGAATTAAGGTTGCTATTCAGCTTCCTTTAAGAGAGGGATATTATTCTGGATTATCCAATTGTGTCCAGTATGATTGTTAGAGTCCTTAAAAGTGGAAGAGGGAGGGAACTTTCCCGGTGGTTCGGTGGCTCAGACTCTGAACTCCTGATACAGGGGTTTGATCTCTAGTCAGGGAACTCTATCCCACAGGCTACAACTAAGAGATTGTATGCAGCAACCTAAGATCCCACATGCTGTAACTAAGATCTGGCACAGTCAAATAACCAAACAGCAGTTGTTTCTTTTTTCTAAGTGGAAGAGGGAGGCAGGACAGAAGATCAGAATGACGTGATGGGAGAAAGACTCAGTCCGCTATTGCTGACTTTGAAGATGGAAGAGGGCCAAGAGCACGAACTGTGGTGGCCTCCAGAAAGTGAAAGTGAAGTGAAAGTGAAGTCACTCAGTCGTGTCCGACTCTTTGCAACCTGTGGACTGTAGCCCACCAAGCTCCTCCGTCCATGGGATTCTCCAGGCAAGAATACTGGAGTGGGTTGCCATTTCCTTCTCCAATGGAGAAGGCCTCCAGAAAGGAACACTTTAATTTCCATCCAGTGAGACTGCTGAAAGTTGGGCTTTTGACCTCCAGAACTGTAAGAGAATAAATTTGTGTTAAGCCACTGTTTGTAGTTAATTTGCTATAAGAGCCACAAGAAACTCATACAGTTCCCTGTTTCAGGCAAGGTGAAAGCTGATGTTGAACAGTGAAGTTCAAGGTTCCAGATGACCTGGTCCCTGTTGCCTATCATCTTCCACGTTCCACCTCATTCACTCTTCAGCCACCCTTTTAATCCAGCCATTAATCCACAGCTTTGCAGAAAGAATGAATGACTTGAAACTTTGTTTTCCAGAAGAAAGAAGTGACTTGCCCTGGTGCTCCCAACAGGGACTTGAACTCAGGACTCCTGCCCAGCTGCCAGTGGGTTACTAATTCCGTGGTGCTTAGCTTTTATTTCAGTTACCTTCCCTAAAACGTCTTGTGGTTGTAGAGCCTGAGCTACTCCATCTTGTAAAAGAGCTCCATTTTGCAAAGGTACCGGACAAACAGACTTAGACTTTGGATATTGCCTAAACTTGCCCCACTGTGCGCGAGCCTATCAGCCCTTAGGTTAAACCTCCTGACTTTAAGTTCAAGAATTTGTGATTTACCTTGGAAGTAATGATTTACCTTTGTGAGTTATACCTTGGAGGTAATGAGTTACCATTGTGATTTACCTTGGAAGTAATGAGTTACCATTGTGATTTACCTTGGAAGTAATGAGTTACCATGGAAGTAAAAAAAAAAACACAACAGAAATCCACACACAACCCTACAGAAGAGGGTAACCAATCAGTAGTCCTTCAGCCTGAACACCCCCTTGGTTACCCTTTCACCTGAATATTCCGTATATAAGCAGTGTAACCCAAAACTCGGGGCTCCTCTCCTTAGCTGCCGGGTCAGTAACAGTGGGAGCCCCAGCTCGAGCTTGGTAATAAAAACTCTCTTGCTTTCGCATCGGATATCGGCTTCTGGGTGGTCATTGGGAGATTTCGCGACTTGGGCATAACATGGTTACATTTTCCTAACCACCTACTGAAGTGTTTAAATTCTCTTTCAACAAGGGAGTCTTTCTTTTGACCATATTCCTTGCCAGAAAAGTAGCTCGTTTCTTGCTGTCTAAAATTCAAAGATAGGGACTTCCCTGGTAGTCTAGTGTCTAAGCCTCTGAGCTCCCAATGCAGAGGGGTTGGGGTTCAACCCCTGGTCAGGGAGCTAGATGCCACATGTTGCAACTAAATATCCTGTGTGCCCGAATTAAGACCCAGCACAATCAAATTAATAAAACAAATAAAACTCAAAAATGGAAACATTTTCTCTTGAAAAGTCAGAGGAAGATATTCCCAAGGCATCAGACTATAGTGATCAAGACAGGCAAATTTCTTAGGAGGAAGAGTCAAGTGTGGTTTTCCTTCAGTCAAGGAGGTATTTACTGTGTGGATTCCTGTTTACGCTCTGGGATGTAGGGTGAGCTACATATTTAGAAACCAAGACTCTTTTCTAAGTAATGTTGGCCTTGACAATCTGAGTGCAAATAGCCCTCCTTATTTTGCTGACTCGGCACTTATATTTCCAAAAGAGAAGGTCTGATTGGTTAGATCTCCAAGCCCCCTCACCCCGCATTTGTGCTGAGTCATCTCAGTGTTGTTCAGCCTCTCTTTTGTTCAACTGATGTTGTTGCAGGCTGCTCTGGGACCCATCTCTGGTCTACTCCGCTCTGGCCACAGGGGCAGAAGCGGCTTCCTCTACAAAGCGTGTGGGTACTGGCCTGGCCAGCATAGATATAGCAGGCCTAGTTATGTCACTGGATATTTTTTTTGTCTGCCCAGCACTGGTTTCATTTGGAAACTCCCCTTGGATCAGGGGTCTGCAAACTTTTTCTGTAAAGGAGCAGAAAGGAAATATTTTAGATTTTGTGGGCCATGAGTTCTCTATTGTAATTACTCAACTCTGCCATTGTAGCCAAATACAGCCACAGGCGGTAGATAAACAAATGTCACTGTATTCCAAGAAAGCTATATTTACAAAACTAAGCAGGGGGCCATAATTTGCCTACTTCCTGGTCTGGAAGATCTGGAACTTTGCCCTCTGTTCACAATCCAGCCTCACTAGCCTCCTCTCAGAATCTTCATGCTCCAATCCACAGGGCTCTTTCCTTAAAGGGCTCCCAGCCTGAAACATTCTCCCGAGCCTTTGTATGGTTAACCCCTGCTACCACCTAGGTCATTGCTGACATGTCACTGCCTCAGGGAATTCATCCCTACTTCCTTTGTGGCTCAGCTGGTAAAGAATCTCCCCGCAATGCGGGAGACCTGGGTTCGATCCCTGGGTTGGGAGGATCCCCTGGAGAAGGGAAAGGCTTCCCACTCCAGTATTCTGGCCTGAGCAGACACAACTGAGCAACTTTCACTTCGCCCTGAGACTGGGCCAGGTTCCCCTAGTTCCCACTTTTCCAGAGCACCTACCTCTCCTTCGTGGCATTTTGGATCATCGTGGCGGTTTTCAGTCTTTTCTCGTTAGTTTGCTCTCTGTCTCTCCGCTGGACATAAGGGTGAGGTTCTGTCTGTTTTGTTCTGAACCAGGCATAGTTCTTAGTGCATAGTGTTAACTCAGTGTGTATTTCCTGAAAGAGAGAGACAGAGACAGAGGAGACAGTGGGAGAGAGGGAGAGAAAGGAAGGAAAGAAGAAATCAGACCTCAGAACGAGCGTCTAAGAGTAACACAGTTACATGGGACATTCTTCTTCCCTGTGTATGTTAAAGTCAGGAAAATATGAAAAGCTGGCAACACTGGCACTCCTGCCCACCTGTTCAGATATCTGTTAGTCCTTGGTGCTTGGGGATGCTCCCTGAAGGGGACCTCAAATCTCCGGTCTGACTGCAAAGTCCAATGGAACGTGTCCTTGCAGCCCTTTCTCCCTATACCTTGACCCTCCCACATCACCTTCCCCTGTCCAAGTTCCCCACGGCACTGTGCATCAAGGTTGCCTCTCCCAAATACCCCTTCCCAAAGTTACTCTGGCCTCCTGGAGTCAGATCCCAGCTCCAGGACTTAGAGGTTATATGACCTTGAGCAAGTCACTTAAACTCTACAAACCTCAGAGTCCTCTCTGTAAAGCAAGGATAATAAAATTACTGGTGACACAAGACTATTAAGAGGGTTTAATAAGGTAATATGTGGAGAGTGCTTAATAGGAAGTCTGACACATGCTTAGTGTCAGTAAGTTATTACTAGCTAAACTTCAGGGAAAGAATAATCTGATTATCTGATTGAAGCAATGGGGCCCAGTCTTAAAATATGTGGACTCAGGGCTAGAGTAGGAATACTGAAAATGTTTGAAAATTATAAATCAGGCTGTTAAACAGGATTTGTCTTCTCTTTCTGCATTATGAATATGGATTCACAATGGCAAAGCTTTAAAAAAAATTGCACATTCTAGTTTTTATGTGGCTAAAAGTTGGCAAAATATCAAGGACAACTGAACTTTATTATTATTGTTTATGTGCTATTGATGGCCAAGAAATATTTGCATTGTTACAAAGATTCCTACTCAACCCCCAATTTCTGGAGTGAATGCATAATGTATATGTGTTCATTATATGTCCAATTCGTTGTGAACCCGTGGACTATAGCCTGCCAGGCTCCTCTGTCCATAGGATTTCCCAAGCAAGAGTACTAGAGTGGGTTGCCATATCCTACTCCAAGGGATCCTCCAATCCAGGGATCGAACTTGTGTCTCTTGCATCTCCTGCATTGGCAGGCGAGTTCTTTATGAATGCTGCCACCTGGGACCTTTAAAAGGAAATTTGTATAGTGCCGCCTGCCCTTACTGCCCCTTACTGCCCCCCACCCCCTCTACACTCTATTTTTTAGCTAACCAGCAGTAGAGCCACCACTGTTCAGTAACAAAATACACAGCAGTCAAATGCTTTAATTCTTTATTTCCTGATTGATAGCAGAGTTTCAAGGAAGAGCTTGGACAAGTAACTCAATAATAAACACATCAAAATAAAACAGAACTAATGAAACAGGAATAAGATACTGATCTGCAGAAAATGCCAACACTATTTTTAAAATCAGGACAAAGTAACCAAGATATAGTGCTCATAAGCGCCTGTTAAAAGCTTTTTAAAAACAAAGGTAACTGCAATGGGCTAGGCCCTCAGATAAAAACTGAATCAGGACGCGTGCGTGCTAAGTTGCTTCAGTCATGTCTGACTCTTTACGACCCCATGGACTGGGGTCCACCAGGCTCCTCTGTTCATGGGATGGAGATAGAATTCCTATTTTACAGAGAGGAAATGGAAACACAGAGAGGCTAAGCAACATGCAGAAGGTCACACAGCCACTAAGTGGCAAAGGAAGAAAACGAATCCAGGTTCACTTGTCTGGATTCCAACCTGGTGACCACCTTGACATACTGGCTCTTTGCTGCCTACCATCTCACATCCAGAGAACCAAATAATCAACATTACTGAAGAAAAATTCAGGGGGACCCCTAGCTAAGCATCTTTATTCTTCTTACTCCTCAGATTCTTCAGAAAGACAAATAAAGCTTATTAACACCATGCAAACAGTTAATAAGCATGTGTTAAAAGTTAGTTTTAAGATGTAAAACAATATTTTCTGACCTACCCTTTCCTATTGAGTAAAAACCTGACCTCTGAACTTAGAAGTACTTCTTCCCTCTAATTACAAAACTTTGACTTGCTTCATCTTTTGAAGACCAACCAGCTTTACAAGGTTATTACAAGTTGAAAAAGTGCCAAAAGGGTTTTGAGTAACAAGCTGGAGAAACATACTGTAGTACTAGGAAGATATTGGCATATCTTTATGTTTTATATTTTGTTGATATCTTTATGACTAGTGAGATTTTTAATAGGTTTGTTGAAATATTTTTCACATACCGTAAGATTCATCCATATAAACTGTGCAGTTGATTAGTTTTAATATATTCAGAGTTGTGATGCCATCACCGTAATCTAATTTTAGAACATTTTTGTTACCTGAAGAAGGAACCTCATGCCCATTAACGATCACTCTTCTTTTCCTCTCACTCCAACCCCAGGCAACCACGAATCATCTTCTATCTGTGTGCTTAATCTGGATATGTCATGTAAAAGAAATGACACAATATGTGATTTTTTTGTCCCTGGCTACACTTTGGCCACCTGATGTGAAGAGCTGACTCATTGGAAAAGACCCTGATGTTGGGAAAGATTGAAAGTGAAAGGAGAAGAGGGCAGCAGAAGATGAGATGATTAGATAGCATCACTGACTCAATGGACATGAATTTGCGCAAACTCTGGGAGACAGTGGAGGACAGAGGAGCCTGGCACGTTGCAGTCCATGGAGTCACAAAGAGTTGGGAGTGAATCAGTGACTGAATAACAACAACTTGCACTCGGCATAATCCCTTTAAGATTCATCCATGCTATAGCATTTATGAGTATTTTATTCTTTTTTAGGACCAAATAATATTCCCTTGCATGAACATACAATTTATTTATGCATTTAGCAGATGTTAGACATTTAGGTTTCTCTGCTTTTTTGGCTATGACAAATAATGTTGCTATGAAACAGTGTGTACAAATGCTTATGTGGACATATGTTTCCATTTCTCTTGAATATATACTTATGACTACAGTTGCTGGATTTTATGGTCACTCTATGTTGAACCTTTTGAGAAACTACTAGGCTGTTTTTCAAAGCAGTTGCACCATTTAACATTCCACCAGCAGTGCATATGGGTTCCAATTTCTCCACTTGCTTGCCATTGCTTGTTTTCTTGATTTTAGCCATCCTAATGAGTGTGAGGTAGGATCTCTTTATGGTTTTGATGTGCATTTCCCTCACATCTAATGATGATCTTCTTTGGAGAAATATCTTTTCCAATCCTTTGTCTATTTTTAAATTGGGGTACTTGTCTTTTATTATTAATTTACAAGAGTTCTTTGTATTTCTGGATATAAGTGCCTTCTCAGATATATGATTTGCAAATATTTTCTGCCATTCTGTGAGTTGTCTTTTCATTTCCTTGATGATTGGGCTTCCCTCATAGCTCAGTTGGTAAAGAATCTGCCTGAAGTGCAGGAGACCCTGGTTCAATTCCTGGGTTGGGAAGATCTGCTGGAGAAGGGACAGGCTATCCAATCCAGTATTCTTGGGCTTCCCTTGTGGCTCAGCTGGTAAAGAATCTGCCTGCAATGCGGGAAACCTGGGTTCAGTCCCTGGGTTGGGAAGATCCCCTGGAAAAGGGAATGCTACCCACTCCAGTATTCTGTATAGTCCATGGGGTTGCAAAGAGTTGGGCACAACTGAGCGACTTTCACTTTCACTTTTCCTTGATAGTGTCCATTGACGTATAAAAGTTTTCAATTTGGATGAAGTCAAATTTATCTGTTTTCTTGTGCAGTTTGCATCATTACTTAAGAAATCATTGCCTAACCCAAGGTCACGAAGACTTGCCCCTATATTTTATTGTAGGAATTATAGTTTTAGCTCTTACGTGTATGTAGTACATAATCCACCTTGAGTAGACTTTTGTGTATGGTGTGAGGTAGGGGTCCAGCTTCATTCTTTTTCATGTAGAGATCCAGTTGTCCCAAATCATCTGTAGGAAACACTTTGTCCTTTCCTCCACTGTACTGTCTTGTGCCCTTTTCAAAAATCAGTTGACCATAAGTGTGAGTGTTTATTTCTCAGGAGTCAGGCTTGTTGCATATATTTAAGAGAGGTGGGCCAGGTAGCTGATAGGAGCTTTGTGTATGCTAGTCTGCTTCTAGATTTTGAACTGTCTGTAGAATGATCTGAATCAGCCACCCTTAGAGTAATTGCTCATGCTGTATCATTAGATATTTCCTCCCAGGCAAGTTAGATTCCTTAGAGAATGTTCTTTGATTCTCCTGGCTTAAAGATACAGACCAGAATGTCAGCGTTCTGGGAACTGTGTAAGGGCAGAAAATCAGGAGGAATTCAGAGATCAGCTGCATCCATTTACAAATTTTAAGTTATTTTACTATAGCACTCATGCCCTCAGCTGTGTTTTACTCTCTCCAAATATTATAATCCCAGTCTCTGCCAGGGTAAGAGAGGAGTAGTGATGTGGAGTGGGAGGAAGGAATTATTTCTCACACAGCTTTCAACTAAGTCCTCCCAGTTTTAACTAATTTTAATCTCCCAGCTTTACTTTCATTTCTAAAGGTATGTGGTGCCACCATTTCCTGAGTCTTTTGAATTTTCTCCACATTCCCCATTGCCAATTTAGAATTTGGCTTCCTTGTGTTTGTCAAGTCAATTAACACTCCTCTGTCTGCTCTCTGGGCTTCCCAGGTGGTGTTAGTGGTAAAGAACCCACCTGCCAATGCAGGAGACATAAAAGATGCCAGTTTGATCTCTGGGTCAGGAAGGTCCCCTGGAGGACCCACTGGCAACCCACTCCTGCATTCTTGCCTGGAGAATCCCATGGACAGAGGAGCCTGGTGGGCTACAATTCATATGGTCGCAGAGTCAGACATGACTGAAGTGACTTAGCACACACACACATCTGCTTTTCAGAATTTTGATATTGTCTCTTAGCCAACTTTCTCTGTCCTTGTGGATTTAGGTATTAGAAAATTTTTCTTTAATATAGTTTTAAGTGAGATTTTTAAGAGGAGGAAAACCAGATGCTTGGCTTAATACACCGTCTTTGCCTGGGAATCTGATAACCATCTATTTTGAAAAAAACTAAGTGAAGGGAGAAGGATGGAGTGAAGGCCTTTCTTCTCCTTGTAGTCTGTTTTTCCCTTGGATTCCATTACGCTGTCCTCTCCCAACTCCTGTCTTTAATCTCTGATTATTTCTTTTGGTTTTCTTTGCTGCCTCTTCTTCCTTTCTCTGTCCCCTAAATGATAAGAACCTCCACATTTGGGTCCTTAGTCCTCATTTCTGGGGCTTCCCTCATAGCTCAGTCGGTAAAGAATCCACCTGCAATGCAGGAGACCCCAGTTCGACCCCTGGGTTAGGAAGATCCCCTGGAGAAGGGAAAGGCTAGGGTCCTTAGTCCTCATTTCTGGCCTTTTCATCTTTGGCCTCATTTAACAGCCTTCATCTCAGAACAGCCTTCCCAGACCATGTTTTCTAAGCTGCTTTCCAAACCCATTACTCTGTCTCGCCTCCTGATTATTGCCTTCACCAGCACTCATCACTATGTGAAATTAAGTTTATTAGCTTGTTTATCCTGTCTCAGCCCATCAGAACATAAACTCCATGAGCTTGGGAACTGCATCTGTCTTGTTTAGTGATGTATCAAGAAGTACCTGCCTGGTAAGTAATAAGTATTCAGTAATGCTATCTGACAGGGAGGCCTGGCGTGCTGCAATTCATGGGGTCGCAAAGAGTCAGACACGACTGAGAGACTGAACTGAACTAAACTGAACAGAATGCTATCTGAGGCTTCCCTGGTGGCTCAGATGGTAGAGTCTGCAATGCTATCTGAAGCAGTGAGTGAAAAATCTGACCTCTCCTGGTGTGGACAAAAGGGAACCCTCCTACACTGTTTGGACTTAAGTTGGTGCAGCCACTGTGGAAAACGGTATGGTGGTTCCTCAGAAAATTAAAAATAGAATTACCATATGATCCAGCAATCCTGCTCCTGGGCATATATCCAGACAAAACTGTAATTCAAAAAGAAACATGCAGTTCTATGTTCATAGCACCACTATTCACAATACCAAAGACCTCTAAATGTCTATTGAGGTTAGTAATAGATAATGAAGGAGTGCTACATATATACAATGGACTACCACTCAGCCACAAAAACGAATGAAATAATGCCATTGGCAGCAACATGGATGCAACTAGGGATTATCATACGAGGTGAAGTAAGAGAAACACAAAACCATATGATATCACTTATATGTGAAATCTAAAATATGGCACAAATGAATCTGTCTATGAAACAGAATCAGGGACGTTGAAAATAGACTAGAGGTTGCCAAAGGGAAGTGGGGTGGGAGAGGGATGGACCGGGAGTTTGGGATTAACAGATGCAGCAGATGATATGTGTATATGTATGTATCTATAGGGGATAAGCAACAAGATTCTATTGTATAGCACAGGGAAGCTGTATTCAAAATTCTGTGATTTTGATGGAAAAGAAAATGAAAAAAGAATGTATATATGTATAATAATCATTTTGCTGTACAGCAAAAATTCATATAACATTGTAAATCAACTGTACATCAATAAAAATATTGATTTTGAAAAAGATCAGATCTCTCCCTATATTTCTTCACCTTTATCGTACATCCCTGTTTCAATACTCATCATACCTAACCATCGGCAGTCCCCTGAGTACTAAGACTTTATAGCTCAGGGCCTTTGCACAAGCAGTTCTCTCATAATGGCGTGCCCTTGTCTTCCTGCCAGCTTCCCTCTTTTTTCTTGAAATTCCTTCTCCGAGCCTTCTGACACCCCTGCCTCCAGACCTCCCTTTTCTCAGTACAAACTTCTATCCTTGACTCAGTCACTCCACAGGGACTTTTAATTTGCTGACATACCTGTCACTCCCACATGACTGTGCTTCTTGAAGGCAGGGATTACATTCTATCTGTGTTTGTAACTCCAGCCCAGGAATTCAAAGTGTGTTGAATGAATTATTTGGATGCATTTGGTTTATGCGTACTCCTGTGGGTAGATGAGCACACTGATATTGTACAACTATTGACACTATAAGTCACATGTGTGGGCGTGTTTTTTATACATACTGAACAGGAGCTTAGACAGTTACTGGATTCATTGACAAGTAATAGATGGTTTATTAAGAGCCTGATCAGGCTTTATACACACATATTTAAAAGAAATCCATTTGAGGACCAGAATGCATTGATCAGGTAAACTGTCAAAACTTCTCTTTTCTTGGAACTCTATAGAAATTGACCGAGATGCTCATTCAGCCCCCAGGAAATTCTGCTTTCATTTGTGCTAAAGCTACTTTCCTCAAACCACGCTTGGGCTCATTACATCCTCTAATACCTTTGATCAATAGGTGGAAGGTGCTCATGGGTTTCAGATGTTTTTACCCTCAGTGTCTCACTTCCTGGCTCAGACCGAAATATCTTTGGACTGAAGACAATTCAAAACCATCTATCCTGTCCAGTTTAGACCACATGACTTTTTATGGTTATTCCCATCACAGTGAGAGTAATTAAGACTTCGACTGACAAGTGTATGATTTTTTCCATAAAATCGCTTAGCTGGGCAGACTTTCTTCTTCCACGTTCTTTAGTGACCTCAAAGGTCTCTGGGGGTAGGTTTGGGTGGGGTCTCATTCTTAAAAAAAGGAACCAAAATGTCTTTGACCAAGGAAAAATTCCTACTCCAACACTTAATACTCCATGTTGTCTAATGAACAAATCTGACACATGTTCCCAATGTATTATGAAGGTTAGGAAACTTCTACTTTGAAACTACTCTCTACTCTGCAAAAGATCCTTCAAGGGACTTCATACTAATTTTAACCACAAAACCACTGCAAATGGCCTTGCATTATTCCCTTCCCCTACCGTTCATGTTCAGAGGTCCTATGCAAGCAAAAACGTGAAAAGTGAAAGCATTAGTCACTCAGTTGTGTCTGATTCTTTGTGATCCCATGGACTGTAGCCCTCCAGGCTCCTCTTGTGCATGGGATTTTCCAGACAAGAATACTTGAGCGGGTTGCTATTCCCTGCTCCAGGGGATCTTCCCAAACCAGGGATCGACCTTCATCTCCCATGTCTCCTACATTGGCAGGCAGGTTCTTTAGCACTAGCAGGACTTGATGACTGATTGGGCATGAGAGAGCTCAGGATGATGTCCTGGTGGCTGACTTAGGTGACTGTGTGGCCAGAGCTAGCGAGTAGGAATAAAGGGGGAGGTCAGTGATGGTCTTGATCTGCACCGTGTGTCGGGAAAAATTCCACTGACAATAAGGAGAAAGAGGGAAACTATGAGAATAGGCTTTTGGAAATAAATTTTTCCCTGGGGTTGGGGTAGAAAACTACCAAGACAAAACATGTACCAGGAGAAGCCGTCCCTTTGGGGCATGACCTTGAACGCTGCTTCACTTCTCATCCAAGCCCACAACTTGAGAGGTGATATTAGCAGCTTCTCCAGCGAGAAGAGTATTCTAATTCAGGAAGCGCTTTCTCATCTTCAGTTTACAACTACCACTCTGGTGTCTACCTGTGCTGTGTTTCCTTAGATTGGTAGAGATAGATCTGTAGGGGCTGATAACTCCTGGGCACTGATGAGCAGGAGCACATGGGACTTTGTCCTACTGACTTCAGCAGGTTATGTCCAGGGAAAGTCCTGGTTAGCCTGATTGGCCTCCTGTGAATTTCTGTACCATCTCTCTCATGGAGGATCTATAAAGATCAAAGGGGATAACTGTGATGACCCAAAGGCAGTGCTTGACACGTGGTAATGGGTGTGTGCTAGGTCACCTCAGTCATGTCCAACTGTTTGCGACCCTATGGACTCTAGTCCACTAGGTTCTCTTGTCCATGGGATTCTCCAGGCATGAATATTGGAGTGGGGTTGTCATGCCCTCATCCAGGAGATCTTCCTGACCCAAGGATCAAACCCTCATCTCTTGTGTCTCCTACATTGGCAGGCAGGTTCTTTAGCTAGTGCCACCTGGGAAGCTGACATATAGTAGGGGCTGCCCATACTAGGTCCTTCTCTTTTCTCTAATATCCGCAGCCCTCAAAGGTGCCAGATCTCCAAAAGGTCTTCCTGGTGATGAAAATGCTGACTTTGCACTAGACCAATTTGAGTGTGACTCCTGGGGATACGAAAACCGCCCTCAGAAGATCATGGTGTTGCCCCATGAAGAGCCAAATACAGTGTCTGATACCTAGCACGTGCTCAATTCACCACACTATATTATCATCAATACAAATCCAGAAGGGTCTAGAGAAGACAGTGAGTTCAGATATGACAGACCAAGGCTTGACTCCATCCCAGAATATTCAAGAACAACTGGTCACAAAGCACTTCCCCTACCAAAAAAAAAAAAAATACAAAATTGCCTTTTATTTCATTTATTCATTCTTTAGAATCTATAAACAGTTTGTGTTGTGGTCTATACATCAATTGGTCACTGACACTTTGCAAGCCTAATCAGGAATGTTTGGTCAACTCACCCCTGGGCTCAGTGGGTTGCAAGGTATAATGAGCTGAATGGCGACCCTCAAAAAGCTTTGTCCAAGTCCTAACCCACAGTGACTATACACGTGATTTCATTTGGAAAGGGATCTTTGCAGATGTAATTAAGTTAAAGATCTTGAGATGAGATGATCATGAATTAACCAAGTGGGCTCTTAATCCAATGGCAAATGTCTTTAGAAGTGACAAATGGGGAGAGAGGCAGAAAAGAAGAAGTTCATGTGAAAATGGAGGCAGAGACTGGAGTGATGTGGCTACAAGCCAAGGAATGCCAGGAGCCACCAGAAACTGGAAAAAGCAAAGGATTCTCCCCCTAGAGGCGCCTGAAAGGATCTGGCCATCTTGACACCTTAACTTCAGACTTCTAACCTCTAGAACTGTGAGAGAATAATTTCTGTTGTTCTAAGTCACCCAGTTTGTGGTAATTTGTTACAGCAGTCACAGGAAACTAATACATAAGGAACAGAAACACACTCAAAGCTCAGAGGGTAAAGAGTCTGCCTACAATGCGGGAGACCCGGGTTCGATCCCTGGGTTGGGAAGATCCTCTGGAGAAGGAAATGGCAACCCACTCCAATATTCTTGCCTAGAGAATCCCATGGATGGAGGAGCCTGGTAGGCTACAGTCCACAGGGTCACAAAGAGTCAGACACGACTGAGCAACTTCACCCACTCACTCACTCACTCCAAGTAACTTTGGCAACAAGAAATGTGAGGAGTGGGCATTTTCTCAGGAGACACAAGGGGTACCATGGGATTCCAAGGATGGAAAGTTCAGGCTGGCCTCATAAGGGACAAAGATCAGGATTCAGGAAGGTGGGAATGGAGTGGCTATCTTGTTCATGGACACTTGACCTCTTGTCATCCTCCCTGTCAGCAGGCTGGCCTTCTTTGGTTCTTTATATGTGCAGCCAACACAGTCACCTTCAACGTGACTTATCTGCACATCACATTTCAAGTGCATAAACAATTCTATCCCACTTGAGAGGTCAGGGAGAATCTGACCTTCTTTCCAAGTCTTCTTTCCTGCTTTAGACAATGTCCTTAGCTTTCTAACCTTCTGTGCCCTCAAACTCCTCGCTATGGTATAACCGCATCATATCATAGAGGGGAGAAAGCAAAGAGCTGTCCATTAGATTCTTGTTTTAAACATGAAGTTAATCTACTGGAAGGAAAACATTATTGATTTGTGTCTATGACAGCCTTCTGAAACAACTGGTGTATGCTACTCTTGGCAAAATATTTGGCTTGTTTGAACTCAGACCTTAATTTTTTAAAATTCCTATTTACTATTTTTGCATTCTTCCTTTGAAGGGCTCCTTTTGGCCAACTGGCACAGGAGATATTTGGAGGTGGAAGGACTTTGCCTTTGCCTATAATGACTTTGATCCACAAAACAAAGCCTCAAACCAAACAGAAATCCAAGCCAAGCAGTGGTGTGGCAGAACAGGAGAAACAAGTTCTGGGAGAGAATCTCATTACTTGAAATTCATTGAATAACCAAGGAGAATTTTCTGAGTGCATAATATGCACAGAAATAGAGCTAGGATTGTGCATGTATGCATGCTCAGTCGCTCAGTTGTGTCCGACTCTTTGCGACCCCATGGACTGTAGCCCACCAGGCTCCTCTGTCCATGGGATTTTCCAGGCAAGAATACTGGAGGGGCTTGCATTTCCTTCTCCAGGGGATCTTCTTGACATAGGGGTTGAACCTGCACCAGGTAAGAGCTGGGATTACAGAGAGGAATAAGCTGGACTCATGCTTCCCACATGGAGCCTGTGACCATGGGAGAGGCAGGCAGAGATAAAAGAAAATGACCCAGATGAATGCATCATTGCAAGCTACAGCTAAGGTCATGGAGGAGAGGGCTTGGCACAGAGAGTATGAATAACTTGGGCAATTAGCCTGAGGAGTCAGGGAAGTCATCTCTGAAGAAGGCACATATCCCTGAGATCTGAAGGTGTGTTGGTGTGTAACTAGATGAAGCTGATAGAGGTGGGGAGATGGGGGATATTCCAGGTAAAGGGAATGCATGTAGATACTCATTATGCCATCCAGGTAGAAAGTCATAAGATGTAGAGACATTCACACACACACAGACCGACTGACGTGTGAAGGAATGAGACATCAGGCAGTCATGTGCTGCTTTTCTGCACATCCACAGATACAAGAGGTTGCATGCGGCTTTCCAACAGGCCTCTGACTCCAGGTAACTCTCACTAGAGCCTCTGGCATCCCTGGCCTGACCCCCCAGGGCTCCCTCAGGGTTGACATCCTCTAAAGTGTGTCAAGGAGCTTAGTCTAAAGAAGACTAGGCAAGCCTGGATGGGAGGGGAGTTTGAGGGAGAATGAATACATGTCCATGTATGGCTGAGTTCCTTCACTGTTCACCTGAAACTGTCACAGTATTTTCAATTGGCTATACCCCAATACAAAATAAAAAGGTTAAAAAAAATAAATAAAGGTGCTTTAGGCAGACAGAAAACAGATTTTGTCAGAAAGAAAATTTATTCTGAAATGAGGAACTGTTTTGTCTTATTTTGTCTCTAAAGGAAATCAACCCTGAATATTCATTGGAAGGACTGATGCTGAAGCTGAAGCTCCAATACTTTGGCCACCTGATGTGAAGAGCCAGCTCACTGGAAAAGACCCTGATGCTGGGAAAGATTGAGGGCAGGAGGAGAAGGTGATGACAGAGGATGAGACGGTTAAATGGCATCACTGACTCAGTGGACATGAATTTGAGCAAACTCCGGGAGATGGTGAGGGAAAGGCATGCTGCATTTTGTGGGGTCGCAAAGACTTGGATACAACATAGTAACTGAACGACAACAACAAAGGGAAGTGGGATTCCCAGGGCATGGGGAGATGTCCCCTTGAGATTTTTCTATTTGATGATGTGCTTGTCTGAGAAGGCTACCTGGAGGAGTCAGTTTATCACCCTAGAAGGAATTAATGCTGGCGACGTTAGTAGGAGCGTCTACCTTCTCCCCTGGACGTTGACCTTCACTGGCCATTCCTGATGGCCCTCTCCCCACCTGTCCCGGGAGCCTGGGCTACACCTCTCTTGTGGTCCACTTTATAGTGTTTTCCTATCTGTCTGCTTCCCTAGCTAGCTACCAGGCTCTTTGAGGGACTGTGTCTTTCAGTTTTTGCTCTGTGCCTGGCACCTGGTAGTCACATGATAAGCATTCAATAAATATTCATTAAAGGAATGAATACTTCTACTACTGCTGCTAAGTCGCTTCAGTCGTGTCCGACTGTGTGCAACCCCATAGACGGCAGTCCACCAGGCTCCCTTGTCCCTGGGATTCTCCAGGCAAGAACACTGGAGTGGGTTGCCATTTCCTTCTCCAATGCATGAAACTGAAAAGTGAAAGTGAAGTCACTCAGTCATGTCCAACTCTGTGCAGCCCCATGGACCGCAGCCCACCAGGCTCCTCCGTCCGTGGGATTTTCCAGGCAAGAGTACTGAAGTGGGGTGCCATTGCCTTCTCCGAATGAATACACAGACCTTATTAATTTACACTCTGTTTAGTACCAAACATTTTGAAGCTGAATCATGTTGCTTAGTAATAGATGAGAGGAGACTGGATGAAGGATATGGTTCACACTGTTGTACAGAGTCGTTGCTCAGTTGTGACATACTGAGTGGGTGGTTACTAACATCTCCATCTTACTGCTCTGGTACAGGTGGTGGAGTGATAAAGAACCTTGCCAATGCAAGAGATGCAAGAGATGTGGGTTTGTTCCCTGGGTCAGAAAGACCCCCTGGAGGAGGGCATGGCAACCCACTTCAGTATTCATGCCTGGAGAATCCCATGGACAGAGGAGCCTGGAGGGCTAAAGTCCATGGGATCTCAAAGAGCTGGACATGACTGAGGGACTGAGCACACACACACACACACACACTCACACACACACTCACTCACACACACACAGCACAATTCAGTTCTTAAAGGCATTGATTTTATAACAAAGCGCCACTTTTGGGCAGGATTCACACATTCCTAAGCTAGTAATTTCAGTGAGGCAGAATTTTCCAATTACCATTCTTTTTTTACATAAGAGAATATATTTCTGCCCTTCCATTAAAGATAGGACATAGGCTTCTTTTGTTGTTGTTTTGTGTGTCTTATTCTTGACCTTGGTAGATCGGGACAACTAGTTCCCCTAATTTGTGAGTGTGTGTGTGTGTGTACGTGCATGTTCAGAAAACAAAGGCTCAAAGTCCTTCAGCAAAGGCAGCTGAAGCTCCTATGTCTCCTCCTTGCATAATGAGTCCTGCCAGTTAGGGCCATGCAAGGGTGGGAGGGGGTGGCGACTTGCCAGCATGGTCTGTGGCATTTGGATAAACAGACGTCAATATTTATCAGAGCTGCTCCAATGTGCTTCCACAGCGGCTGCCAGAACAAGGAGCTCTCCCCGTACTTGCATATAGTTTTCTCAGTATGAGATAAAAGTTGGGGCCATTAAGGGAAAAAAATGTTTGTACTCTGATCCCCAGTTACCTAGGCTAATTTACTGCACTGGCAGGCTTTGTAGTTCATTAATAATATACAAATACAAACCAAGGGAAGAAATTGACTTGTTAATTGACTTTTGTGATGCTAATCTAGGACTCCTTGCCTTTAAACATTACTCAACAACTGGGCTTGCACCAAACACTTTAGAGAAAGCAGGAAGTCACCCAATGCAAATGCTTGAAATCGTTGCCTCTGGGTTATATAAACAGACAACTCCACTGGTTCTCTTTAGGAGTCTGGAAGTAGAAGACTCCAGGAAAAGACGCAGAGAGATGGGGATAGACTCAGCCATCCTAGAATGCAGCCCAGACATGCTACAAGTGCAGGCCAGGCTATGCTGGACTGTGCCGGGCTGTGTAGAAAGCTGCCAGGCTCTCTGCTCCAGACCAGATGGCTGCAAAGCTTGATTAGATGCAGTTTTATCAGGCTTAGCTGACTGGTCCAATTAGGAGCAAAGTTCATCAGTGTCTTAAAACACCAAACCTTTCCCACTGACATCCCTAAGCTAAGCTTCTGTCTCTTGTCCTCTCTGATCATCGCCTATGGAGAAGATACGGAGCTTTTGTCAGTTCACTAATGATGAATTGGGAAGTAGCAGAGGTGAGTGACAAGGTTTCCCAGGCCAGCCTTGATTGTTAGATAGATCTGGATGTGAAATCCTACCCCTTCTCCCACCAATTACCCTTCCCTACAAGTCTGGAGAACGGGAGTTTCAAGTTCATGAATGTGACTTTAGGGATTAACAACTTCCTCATCCTCTTTGAGTCCGCTGGGTCCTGGATGACAAATCTGGTTCCTCCTGGTAGAAATCACTCACCCATGGTGTGAGGAGCCATGCAGATTTTACTGCAGATTTCACAGGGTAGACAAAGGGGAGCCTTTATGTTGCATGCCCCACAGCATACAGCTTATTTTTTCTGCTTGATTTTTCTATTTCTCTAAGGTCCTCCTTTTCAAAAAATTTTCAAAATTTATTTACTTTTAATTAGAGACTGCATTGCTTTACAATATTGTGTTGGTTTCTGCCATATATCCTGAATCAGCCATAGGCATACATATGTTCCCTCTCTCCCCGAGGTCCTTCTTGATTACTTTATCTCTGGGACTTCTTCTCTGACTTTGCCCTTTGGAGTCTCCTAATTCCTCTTTTTTTTTTTAATAATAAAATTAAAAAAAATCAGATCTGGTGTGTGAAGCCTGAGATTCATTTTTCTCCTGTAAAATGGGGATGACAATAATTCCTACCTCATAAGCTGACAGCGAGAATTAAATGAAAATTAACTGAATTCTAAAGCCATGTTTTTCTAACATGACCCTGAAATCAGTTTAGTGGGTTGCCACCAGCATTTAAAAAAATAAAGTAGGATAAAAATAGAATAGAAAATATCAGAGCGCATTACTTGTAGTGGGGGGGGTCACTCTTATTTTGCTAATCTTTTCTTTCAGCTTTATATATTTCGGTGCAATTGTGTGTCACCACTGATGGAGCATAAATAGATTTTTTACTGTAGATTATGGTAAAAAATGTTTGAAATATTTGTTATTAAAATTTGTCTTCAGCTTTGAGGTGATCATCTCTGAGAGCTAGGGAGACACCAAATCCTAATGTTGATAAGATCAGAGACCCTATCTCCAGCCTGCAGCCAGGAGGCTATGACATCACACTTGAGCAGCAAGGGACTCAATTCAGCTCATGGATATTTTTGGTAGCCTAGCACTACACTGACAAAAAAATTTGAAATCATTACTATCATTTGAAAATCAGACATAAACATCTAGATTTTCAGCTTCTCTGGAAAATCCAGATGATTTAACCATACCAGGTATCTTTCCCACAATCTCTGTCCTGTTTGCATCCTCACTTGTCTCCCGTCTGGGTTTGGGAAACATGCAAAGACTTCTGATAGATTCCATGGGTGGGTTGCTGCTCATTCCTTGACCTAGAGTCCTGGGTCTATGTTTTAATAAAGAATCACAAAGCTGGATTGTAGTCAAAGACTTTGGTCCAAATGCTCATTCGGAGGTGGAAGAAAGAGGCCCAGGGAGAGGGAGGTGACTCATCCAAGGTCACACAGGTCATCTGTGATGGGAAAGGACCCAAATCTCCTGTCCTCATAAAAACTGAGACTTCCTTAAGAGATGTGCTTGCTTCACTTGAAAGGTCATCAGCCCTCACTTTTTCCCTCTGTCTCTACCAAGGCAAATGTTTACCTTGCAGACCTGAAATTTGATCCTGAGTGGTTCCTGCTTGTTTTACAAGGTGTTTACATGACTCTGCCTTTGTCCTCCCTGACTTCCCTGTGGCTTGGCTGTGGCTGCAGCTGAGTGAATGTGGCTTCTGCAGGAGGAAGACTCTCAGGCAAAGAGATTCACCCCGGTGGGTGTTAGGAAAGGACGTGTATCCCCAGCGTAGTCTGGTTATTTGTTTCTTTAGCTGAAGAGCAGAGAAAACCAGCTTCAGATGCATTGTTTGTTCAGCATGGTCACAGGCAATGCCAGTAACAGCAGATGTGTGATTCCCCATCACCCTACAAGAATATACAGGGTGGCCATTCTCAGAGGTGGAAGCCTCCCTCTGCCAGGCACAAGGCCAGGAGCTTGACAGATATTTTGGCTGTTTTTAATTTTTTTTAATGTAATAAAATAGTCAAACATATACCAAAGTAGAAAGGATTAGTACAACGAACCTCCATACACCTATCACTCAGACTCAACATTTAAAGATCTTGTTGTGTATACTTCCTAATCCCCCTTTTAAATGTTTCTTTGACATGTAATTCATATTTAGTGAGATTCAGATATATTTAGTGTACAGGTATGTGGTTTTTTTTAATTTGAACTTTTATTATTTTGAAACGATTTCATAATTGTAGAAAGTTACAAAAATAACATGAAGAATTCCCATATACTCTTTAATGTGACTTCCTACATGTTAAAATTTTACCACATTAGCTTTATCATACTTTATACACATATTGTCATCGTCATCGTCATCATCTTTCTGAACCATTTGCAGGTTGGTGAGTTTTGCCATCTAAGCAATTATCAGTGAAATCAGATTATAAAATATTTCCAGCACTCCAGAAGGCGTCCTGGTGCTCTTTTCCATTTCTCATTTTTCATTGCTTTTCTTTCATTTTCATTTTAATTCTCACTCTCATTTTTATCATCATAAATTCATTCCGCCCTTTCTTGAGCTTGATGTATGTGGACTCATCCCCCACTCTATTTTTACTCAATTTTTTAAAACCCCTGATCTCATGCTATTTCCTTTCTGTATATTTTGTGAGTCTCTCTAAAAGTTATGGGCATTTTCTTATATAATTGTAATGCCAATGGAATTATGTAAAAAGTCTTCACAACAAGCTACTGGGATTATCTCTATTTTACAGGTGAGATCACAGACCCAGGGAGGCGGCAAAACTTGCCCAACGTCACCCCGGAAGTAGCTGGTGGGGTGGCAGTTGTCCACCAGAGCCTGTACTTAGGGCTCCCTAGTCTCAGATGTGAACCCAGTGAAGGGTCCTTGTGGAGATATTTGCCTTCTCTGGAGCACATGCAAGGCTGGCCCCTCTGCAGACTCTTTCTTGTGATTCCTCTCAGCTGAGTCCCCTTGGCACATAGCACATGACAGACCAGAAACGCACTCAGAGTGACCCTTTGAGCATCCGCCCACATATACCCTCACTCACACCAGCACTTTTGAGAATGTTGCCTGCGGCCTCTGCCTGCCTCTCTTTAAAGACAAAAGAAAGAAAACACTCAGAGGCCCAGTGGCTGAACAGACTGAGAAGGCAGATGTGTTTGAAGGCTGCCCATTCACCAGGTTCTAGACCTCAAAAAGGTGCCGAGACAGTCCAAATGCAGAAAAATACATTTCTTGTCTTTAATACTGATATTTTAGATGATATTTGCAAATGAGTTCCAATAATACACAAACTCACCTTTCATTTAAAAAAAGAAACTATCAATAACACCCACAGCAATCTGTTTTCCAGGAGACAATTAGGTATTAGTAGAAGGAAATCCGAAAGGATATTTTCCCCACTCTGGAAGCCCAGCACATAACTTGTTGGAAACAACTTGTTGTAAGCCTGGATGAACTGCTAGTAATCATGATTTTATTCAATCTCATAAATTGTAGGGCTCATGAAGCAAGTAGATAATTCAGATTTAAATGTATTCACATATAAAACCTTACCCTTTTCCCAGGAGACAAATTGTTTGGTAAATACATCTTTATTGCCTGTTTCTAAAACAGAGCTTGGAGAAGGCGATGGCATCCCACTCCAGTACTCTTGCCTGGAAAATCCCATGGACGGAGGAGCCTGGTAGGCTACAGTCCATGGGGTCTCAAAGGGTCAGAGCGACTTCACTTTCACTTTTCACTCTCATGCATTGGAGAAGGAAATGGCAACCCACTCCAGTGTTCTTGCCTGGAGAATCCCAGAGATGAGGGAGCCTGTTGGGCTGCTGTTTATGGGGTCACACAGAGTCGGACACGACTGAAGCAACTTAGCAGCAGCAGCAGCAGCAGCAAAACAGAGCTGGATGGACCTGCTTGATTGGAAATGGATTTTCAGCAAAAAACATAATTCTCAATTCCTTAGAAATAGACTCCTCCCTCCTATCCCACCTTCTTCAAGTCTCTATTTGCCACATGATGGGCCCGTTGAACCCAAGCCCATCTTACAAGGTTTTCAAGCTCTGTTTGCTTTCCACAAAAATCAAAAGAGGGGCCTCATAGACCAGGGGATGGAGGTGGGGATGGGTGGAGCCTCCCTATCTTTCCCTCCTTCCCTCCTTGCTTCCCTTCCTTCCTTTTAAATAGCTGTCTGGCTCCTTTGTAACCTGTTTTATGTACTAAGCTTGTGTACAAGGCTCAGACAGTAAAGAATTTGCCTGCAAGGCAGAAGATCCGGGTTCAGTCCCTGGGTTGAGAAGATCTCCTGGAAAAGGAAATGGCAACCCACTCCAATATTCTTGCCTGGGAAAGCCATGGACAGAGGAGCCTGGTGGGCTATAGTCCATGAGGTTGCAGAGTCAGACACGACTGAACAACTAACACAACACTTGTGTATAAGACGGCCTTCGGAGAACAACCGGCCTCATTGACCTTTTCTTTCTCTAGCATGTGAGATGCTAGGTAAGTCAACATGGTGGTGGTTTAGTTGCTAAGTCATGTCCAACTCTTGGGACCCCACGGAGTGTAGCCTGCCAGGTTCCTCTGTCCATGGGATTCTCCAGGCAAGAATACTGGAGTGGGTTGCCATTTCTTTCTCCAGGAGATCTTCCCAACCCAGGGACCGAACCCAGGTCTCCTGTATTGCAGGCAGATTCTTTATCGACTAAGGTAATTCCCTAGGCTGTCAGCACTGGGCAGGGCTGGGAAGTGGCCTTGGGTCCTGTATCTGTCAATTCTGTCCTGAGGCCCATGGACTTATTGCCATGCTGCCTCCACCTCCCCAGTGACTTCTGGGTATCCAGAGAGGGAAAGTGTAATTTTAAATGGAAACCAGCAATACACAAAGGCTTGAGAGACCTTTCAAGGTTTCTCACCTCCTCCTCTTCCTTTCTCCCCTCATCCTTATCATCTTTATAAAGTTACATGCTGGGGTCTTCTCTGGTAGTCCAGTGGATAAGATTCTGCACTTTCATTGCAAGGGGATAGGGGTTGATCCCTCGTTGAGGAACTAAGATCCCACATGCCACGTGGCATAGCCAAAAAATTTAAAACAACAACAACAACAACATGCTCATGGAAAAATTAGTAAAACACAGAAAAGTAGGAAAGGAACTTCCCTGGTGGTCCAGTGATTAAGACTTCACTTTACAGTGCAGGGGGTTCAAGTTCAATCCCTGGTTGGGGAACTAAGATCCCACATACTTCCTGGCCAAAAAACCAAAACATAAAACAAAAGCAATATTGTAATGAATTAAAAACTGACTTAAAAAAAAAAAAGAAAAGTAGGCAGAAGACAAAAAAAAAAAAAAATCATCATCCGCTGGCTAGACACAAGAAGGTGTTTTCATCTTAAAAAATTTTTTTTAATGCATTTCAACATAGCTTGGATCATACAGCATGTAGTACAACTTTGTACTCTGCTTTTTTTCACAGTCTTTTTTCAACATGAAGTTTTTACTGATCAAGGAAAATCCCTTTGCAGTACTGGACCAAGATTTCCCTACAAGTGGGAGTTTACAGGAGGGTTTTCTTTTTCTATGAAAATTGCTTAAAATGTGTCCTAACCTTGCACTGAGGGTTTCCCTGATAACTCAGTTAGTAAAGAATCCACCTGCAATGCAGGAGACTCTGGTTCAATTCCTGGGTCGGGAAGATCCACTGGAGAAAGAATAGGCTACCCCCTCCAGTATTCTCGGATTTCCCTTGTGGCTCAGCTGGTAAAGAATCCGCCTGCAATGTGGGAGACCTGGGTTTGATTCCTGAGTTGGGAAGATCCCTTGGAGAAGGGAAAGGCTACCCACTCCAGTATTCTGGCCTGGAGAATTCTATGGATTGTACAGCCATGGCCTCTCAAAGAGTTGAACACAACTGAGCGACTTTCACTTTCAACCTTTCACTGAGTGGGGAGGTCCCTCCCCTCTGTCTCTCTCCAGCACGAAGCAAGAGGGTTGCATTTTGCACAGAGCCTGTGCTCACAGTGATGGAGCAGGCAGCCCCAAAAGCCAGCTAGGAATGAACTTCTTTTAAATTCTGCTGCTGCAGCTGCTAAGTCGCTTCAGTCATGTCCGACTCTGTGTGACCCCATAGACAGCAGCCCACCAGGCTCCCCCATCCCTGGAATTCTCTGACACAAACACTATTCATGTGGAGCATGGCGAGTGCATGGTCAAGGTCTGTGACCCAGAAAAGTGCTCCCCAATTCGTGGTGCTGGAGCACCGCTGCTTCTGGGCAATAAATCACCTCCTTGGAGCTTTCAGGAGAGCTCACTGCCCTCTTGTCTCATTAATCATATATATATTTCAGGTTCTCAAAGCCTTTCCCATACCTTTATTATTCCCTCCAAAGGACCCAACAAAAGGTCCCCTCCTCTTCCTGCACCATCAGAAAGCACTCTCTAACGTACAGCCCTATAGAATGCAATGCCCCTAAAGGAAGGATGGAAATATTCACCAGATGTGTCTGCACCAGGCATCGTGCCAAGGCATTACGTGTAGGAGATTTCATTTAATCTTTATGAGGCAGGACTTGTTCTCCCCACTTTGCAAATGAATGAAGTGACACTCAGAGCTTGAATTATATGCTTAAGGCTCCCAGGGCTTCCCAGGTGGCGCTAGTGGTAAAGAATCTGCCTGCCAATGCAGGAGATGTAAGAAACATGGGTTCGATCCCTGGGTCGGGAAGATCCCCTGGAGAAGGAAATGGTGACCCACTACAGTATTCTTGCTTGGAAAATTCCAAGGACAGAGGAGCCTGGCAGGCTACAGTCCATAGGGTTGCAAAGAGTCAGACACGACTGAAATGACTTAGCATGCAAGGCTCCCAGGTTGGAAGGGCAGAACTGGGACTAGGACCCATCTCCCTACCTTACCTGCCCTGTCTGGCACCGCAGCCATGGGCCATGATCAGTTGCAGAACCCCTTCACTGTGGCCAGTCAGGACTCTCTTCCTCACCACGATTCTCTTCCTGGCTGGAGGAGCCAGCCACCCTTCCTCCCAGGCCTTCTTAGTACCAAAGGTAAAGGTGTACCCTTGGCTGCATTGAAAGCCCTCACAGGATCTCCCCAGAGCCTGACAGTGTTCAGAGAAATGAGGCAGGCAGAGCTCCCTAGAGACAGGGCCTGTTTATTTTATTTCATTTCACAAACACAATGAAAAGAAAAATTCCGCTAACAGGATTGCCGATTCAGCATGCCTAAGCAAGCAACTCCAAGTAAATATAAAGCATCCCAGCACAGCTTGAGATTGATGACAAGTCACGAACAATGACTGGCAACCAGAAACCAACCAGGAGAGTTGTCTTTTACTAAAGGGAGGGGGAGGGAGAGAGAGCAGACAGGAGGGTGCAGCTGTTATAACCAACTCCTGTTGATTTTGTGCCTGCTTCTTTTGGGGCCCCTGTGGCTCCTAGGAGCTGAGGAAGCAGCCAGGTGACTCTCTGGGCTGCCCGAGTGCTTGCATGCATACACGTGAAGTTGCTCCAGTGTCCGACTCTTTGAGACTCGATGGACTGTAGCCCGCCCCAGGCTTCTCTGTCCATGGGATTCTCCAGGCATGAATACTAGAGTGGGTTGCCATTCCCTTCTCCAGGGGATCTTCCCAACCCAGGGATTGAACCTGAGTCTCCTGGGTCTCTTGCATTGGCAGGTGGCAACTCTGACCAAACCATCACTCTTCCTCCATGGGGAATCTCTCTGCCTATGAAGGAGGGGCTTCCTCTGGTCCAGGTGTGATAAACCTTCTGGGGTCCTGAACCCTGCGCTTCAAGCCTTGCTGGCAAAGCATGGTGTCTCCTGGGCCAACACCGCCCTCCTTCTAATACTGACCTGGCACCAGCAGCTCTAACTTGGGGCTGATGGATCATGGCCAGCCTGCATACTGCTGTCAGTCACCTCCTGGGTTGGGCGGGTCTTGAGTGGACCATCTGCATGTTGCCCTTCCCTGTTCTTATCTTTCTCCTTCTCCCAGCAGCTGCCTGTGGTAAGGAAGCTGGTAAGTGAATGGGCCACTGTCCGCTGGGGGTGGCAGAGAAACCCAAACTGTGCTCTGCTCTGGGCATGTATGGTTCACAAGTCCCCTCCTCTTTCTGGTCATGGTTAGCTTACCTGGAAGGTGGTCTGTGCTTGTTCAGTTCTTAGAAGATACAGCTTAAATGTGTCAGAAAACATTCATGATCATAAGCTTACCCTTAACCTCACATCCTATATCCTAGTCAAGAATCTTCCAGAATGTCCCATGCTCTATACCTTCTCCATGCTCTCTCTCCATGCCTCTACTTGGGTATTGAAGTCCTAGCTCCAGCATCACCTCTTCCCTGCTCCTTAGAAGGCCTTATTCCTCCTGCGTGTATCCCCACATCTTGTCTGCATCTAAATGGCAGGTAATTGCCACCCAGTTTACTGCTGTCCACTTCTTAAACCAAGTTCAGGGCCACATCCCAAAGAAATACACCCAAGAGAGGCATCTCAGGCACGACTTTGTAAAATGCAGGCACGTGAGAGGGGTGAGAAGCACTGGATCCATTTCCAAACCTCAAAATCCTGCTACAGAGGCACCAGACTCAGACCCCCAGTTTTATTCTAAGATCCAGAAGGTCTTCTGAGCCTGAGAGCCACCATCAGAGGCATTAGGTTGCTTGCACTGCTTTTCATTTTAAGATTCAGCAGTAACTTCTAGGAGCGCTAATCCCTGTGGATGGGAAGTGCTGCTGGCTTCCTTGGTTTTCACGGTCTCTTTGTCACAGGGCAAAGGGCAGAGCACCATTGTGGGGCTGGAGCCTTTTAGATGTGTGACTCTCATATCCACACAGACCTGTGTCTTCAGGAGCCCCTGGGCTCCACCAGGAAGGGGACACCCACATCTCTGCAGGGAGAGATGGGCAGGGCACACCCAAGTGTCCACTTGTAGGACAGTGAGGCCTCAGAGGTTTCAGGCTCTCAGGGATGGCAAGCTGGTGGCGGAGAGCTAGAAGACCTGGTTTCTGCCCAATTCTGCCCTTGTAAGCTGGGAGTTTCTTCCTGCTGGTCACAGTGCAACAGAGTTTCATCCTCTTCAACCAGGCTTATTCTCCAGCCCCATTAGGTTCTCTCAGCTCAGCTCAGCTCAGCTCAGTCGCTCAGTCATGTCCGACTCTTTGCAACCCCATGAATCGCAGCACGCCAGGCCTCCCTGTCCATCACCAACTCCTGGAGTTCATTCAGACTCATGTCCATCGAGTCAGTGATGCCATCCAGCCATCTCATCCTCTGCCGTCCCCTTCTCCTCCTGCCCCCAATCCCTCCCAGCATCAGAGTCTTTTCCAATGAGTCAACTCTTCGCATGAGGTGGCCAAAGTACTGGAGTTTCAGCTTTAGCATCATTCCTTCCAAAGAACACCCAGGGCTGATCTCCTTCAGAATGGACTGGTTGGATCTCCTTGCAGTCCAAGGGACTCTCAAGAGTCTTCTCCAACACCACAGTTCAAAAGCATCAATTCTTCGGCGCTCAGCCTTCTTCACAGTCCAACTCTCCTATCCATACACGACTACTGGGAAAACCATAGCCTTGACTAGACGGACCTTAATCGGCAAAGTAATGTCTCTGCTTTTGAATATGCTATCTAGGTTGGTCATAACTTTTCTTCCTGGGTACCTGGTTTTCTGGTCCTAGGAGATAGAGCAGAGGGATGTTCACATTTGGGGAGAATGTTGGGACAATAGAGCAACTGTCATCCAGAAACCACTCACGGGTAGAAGCTGGCAGGGACTTGAGAGTCAGTCAACCCATTTGTGTCTTAAAACTTAGTGCAGCAAGTTGGAGGGTTTTGTTTTGTTTTAACTTATGAAGGGCACGAACCATTTAGTGCTATGAAGTAACTGAAGAGGCAACATGGTAGTCAAAATTGTCAAGCACCAAACTGTGGTAGATACCCATGATGGGGATATGTAGATCACAACCCTGAAGGAAACTCACAGAAATAGGACCAAGTCTCGGCCGAGCGGTCTCATCCTATGCCACACCAAGCAATTGATTAGCTTAGTGCTGGCACCTGACTCAGATTAGACCGATCAGAGTTCTTACCTGGGAATTCAAAAACTTGGAACCATTTAGAACATAAGACAGGGTGCTCAAGGCTGGTGTACTGGGATGACCCTGAGGGATGGGACGGGGAGAGAGGTGGGAGGGAGGGTCAGGATGGGGAACACATATACACCCATGGCTGATTCATGTGAATGTATGGCAAAAACTGCCACAATATTGTAAAGTAATTAGCCTCCAATTAAAATTTAAAAAAAAAGTCAAAAAAAAAAAACTTACAAAACAGAGAGAGACTCACAAACTTAAGAGAACCAACTTACAGTTTCCAGGGGTGGGGCCGGGAGAGGATGGGGGAAGGGAGAGTTAGGGAGCCTGGGGGGGACATGCACACGCTACTATATTTAAAATGGGTAACCAACAAGGACCTACTGTAGAGCACAGGGAACTCTGCTCAGTGTTATGCAGCAGCCTGGATGGGAGGGGAGTTTGCGGGAGAATGGATACATGTACATGTATGGCTGAGTCTCTTCGCTGTTCACCTGAAACTGTCACAACATTGTTAATCAGCTATACCCCAATTCAGAATAAAAAGTTTTTAAAAAGTGGAAAAAAGATTAAAAATTTGGAACTCTTTGGAGGTGGGAGCATCGAGATGTGAGATAGATGAGTGAGCGTGTTCTCAGCTCATGGAGAAAACCGGGCTGCATGAGATTAACTCAACGGGTGGAGGAAAGGTGGTGCTGGAGTTCCTGGTTTCAGTCATTCCCGTAGCCCTGCTGCAGCTCTTTCCATGGTTGGATGAGAGACCTTTTTGTCTGAGCTACTTTGGTTGCATTTCTGGTATCTGCAACCCAAAGTGTCCTGACTCACAGAAACAGAAAGCCTGACTCACAGGCTTAGAGCTGGTTGTCCTTAAAACCCTATCTGGATCTTAAGAAAGATCATAGCATCTGTAGGAGATGATGTCAGAAGAGAGTTCTGTAAATTGGAAGTATCTATATTGAAATTACATTAGGCTCCCAGAGAGAGCTTTCAGAACCAAACAAATAAACAAAGCACAACTTCTGGTGTTCCCTAACTGCTTCTGACCTCAGCACCTCCTCATCGATGCTCTGATCTGCTAGGCTGCATCTAACCATCCATGTGTTTCTAGGGTAGAAGGAGCGCTGGACTGGGAGCCCTGATGCTGTTCCTTTCCGTCACTTGATGTCAAACAAACCACTCACCCTCTGTGGATGTTTCCTCATCTATAAAGCGGAGGCCCAAATGGGACTGAAGCTCCAAATTCAAGTGCTGTGACTATCTCTTGGGAAAAGAAAAACAGACCACATGGTCTGACAATTCTTCAGTCATTTGATTCAGTTCAGTACCGTTCAATAAATATTGCTGAGTCACCCCCCGAGCCAGTTGTGTTTTGAGAGCTGGTGATGTTGTAATGAGCTGGGGAGATGAGGGCTATTCTTATGCAGCTGATGTCCTACTGGGGGCAGCAGAAAAATGAATAAGTCAACCAAGAAATGAACACACAGGGACACTTTGAAGAAAGAGAAGGGCTATGAAGAAAGCAAAATGGGACGCAGAGGTAGTGAGTGAGCTCCTGAAGAGAGCAGGGCAGGCTATTTGAAATGGGGCCAGTCCTAGAAGGCCTGGGGCATGAGGCACCATGCTAATAAACCCGTCTTGTTAGGTTGTACACCCAGCGTGCAGTGATGGGCCTATGGCCAATGAAGGATGTGGATAAACAGTTGAAGAAATCCCCATGCACACTGCCTACCCAGTTTTGGTCTCAGCAACCCAAAGAACTGATATCAGACTCAGCTTTAAAAAAAAAGGGTATTAACTGAACAATGGCTTGAGTAAGGAAAAAAATGCCCATCTGAACTCACACTTCCTTTGGCATTTCTTTGCTATGGACGATAGTAACTTAAAACTTTTCCAGGTTAAGGCTGATTTGGCATCAGTGTCCCCCCCGCTCCCCTTAGACAACTGGGTCCCATTCAGTTTGCCCAGCTGCTGACATCTTTAGAAATCTGACTTTCACCATTGGGCTTCGAAATCCTTCTTCCATAATGATTCTAATTGTTGGAAGGAAGGTACTAAAGCCTTAGACATTGTGGCAGGCACATATCATCATTTAATTCTTATAGGACTGAACTTGGTGAGGTTTTATGACTCAGCCTTGGTCACAAGTTACAAACCAATCACGCCTGAATCTCAGTCCTGGGTTGGTCACCCAGCCACTTGGCTTCTGAGCTTTGCCAGTGGCTGCCTACAAACGACAGGAAGCATCCCGTAGGAGGCTTTAAACAATGCCATGTTGTGGGAGCTCTGTACCCATTATCAGTTTATCTGCACAATTGCTCTGTGAGGTGTCATGGACATTTTTATCATGACTTGTCAGCATCCCTTATTCTCTTTCTCAGCTTTGCTCCCCCTTTTCAAGGAACTGCACCTGCTTCATTCCAATGAATTGGATCTACAGTCACGGCAATAGATTTTGCCAGGCACCAAAAAAAAGGGAGGGAGGCTTCCAGTCCACCCAGCTCAGTAGGTGGTTTCCTGGTAACAGAAGAGGCACCTGCTCCCTGTGGCCTGATTCTGCTGTGTGACTGGAAATTATACTTTTCCAGCCCTTCCTATAATTCTATAAACTGTAAAAAAACAAAACGGAACAAGACAACCCTTCTAGGGATAGAATGGACTTCCCGGGTGGCTCAGTGGTAAAGAATCCACCTGCAAAGCAGGAGGAGACAGGGTTTGATCTCTGGGTCAGGAAGATCCCCTGGAGGAGGGCATGGCAACCCACTCCAGTATCCTTGCTTGGAGAATTCCGTGGACAGAGGAGCCTGGTGGGCTATAGTCTATAGGGTTGCAACTGAAGCAACTTAGCACACAGCACGTGCAGGGCAAGAATAGAATTTTTTTCCTTGACAGATAGACTTACACAGCAACATAATTATTTCTTTGGCTTTGACACCCTCTGATACCTCAAGGAAGAGGGGGATAATTGGTTTATAGTTCTTTCAAATTAAGCTCAAGTAGAAAGACTGGACTAAGCTTTAAAAAATTCCGCTCTGGTAATTTATGAAATCTGGTGGCATTGAAAGAGTCAGAACAATGGTCTTTGAGTCTCCAAAGTCACCTCCCCACATTTTCTCTCCTATGCACAACCCATTTCGCTATCTCTGGTCATCTCATAACTTCATTTAGAGCCACTTTGCAAGACTAGTCTTCCTTGCCAAAACCCTAGTCCTAATACAAATGGAAAAACAAGAGAAAAAATAAAAAAGAAATGTACAAGGGTGTAGTCTACTAGTGCAATTAGTGTTAACAATAGCTCCCTTTGACATTAGAAGAAATGGTGCTTTGTGTTTTTCCTTTGGGTTATGATTCTATTTTTAAAAACCTGTTTGATATATGATTTTTGAAGTTAGCTGGGCTCTGAAGTTACTCAACTCTCAGAGACTTGAGTCCAGGGGAAAATGTAGAATGCCCTTTTCTGATGAGGTCACCCTGGCGGTCCAAGGCTGAGTCTCCAAAGCCTCAGTGAAATTGGAAATTGGAAGTGTTATTTGTCATTTGTCCAAACTTCCAGAGTCACTTCTCAACATGTTTTTACCAGCTCCTGTTTGCCCTACTCTGTCCATCACCAGTTCATCCTAGAAGCCCCAGCTGCATAGCATTTCGCAGCTTACAAAATGCTTTGCAAACATTCTCATCTGACACTTACCACAGAACTAGGAAGCTGGCTGAGAAGGTAGCACCAGCCCAACTTTGAAGGTGAGGAAGCCGAAGCACAGACAGTTCAAGGGGCTTGCTCAAGGTGACACAGAGCAGCAGGCCTTGAACCAAGGTTTTTTTCTTGGGCTGTGCTGGGTCTTACCCGCGGCATGTGGGACCTTCGATCTTCCCTGTGCCCTGCAGGATCTTTAGCTGCAGCATTTGAACTCTTAGCTGTGACATGTGGGATCTAATTCCCTGACCAGGGATTGAACCCAGGTGCTCTGCATTGAGAGTGTAAAGTCTTAGCCACTGGACCACCAGGGAAGTCCCTTGAACCAAGCTTTCTAACTTAAAAGCCAGTGTGTTTTTCAAGGCCCTGTGGCTCTTCAACATTTTAACTTTGTATGGTCTTACTGCATTGCCGGTGATGGCCCCATTTTCTCCCTGTGACACTAGGGTCGTCATTCAGATAACCCCTGGGCATCTTGTAAACTGACAAGGCTTTGGACTGAGTTGCTTGGCCTCTGGCTACAGATCACACCATTTGCCAAGTTAACAGCACGTATTGGTAGCTGTCAGCTTCCAGAGCTCCTCCTTTCCTTGGGTGAGCACCCACTGGATTCTGGGAAGACAGAGATGGAGAGCTTCAGGCAGAGAATTCTCTGCGACCACTGGATGTCAGTACTGATCTACACCAGATGGCAGAACCTCTTCCCAAGCCGGGCAGAGCCACCAGCACAGGGATTTAAAATGGAACAGGAGAGGCACGTTGATCAAAAGCTAAGTGTACCGTGACTTCATATTTTAATTAAACAGTTGGGTTTCTGCAGCCCCATCTCTGAAGGCTGCTGTTCTTGGATTCCCCCTCTAAGTTGTTTGGCTTAGCTGTTCTGGACCTGATCTAGCAGGAGAGACAGCAACTGAGATTCCAAGCAAAGCTGAGGACATCTCTGTTGGCTGGTTAATTTCCTTTCCCAGGATGGTACAACTTCAGATGTAGCAAAAATATCACCAAGCAAAGAATTTCAGTTCAGTTCAGTTCAGTTCAGTCACTCAGTCATGTCCGACTCTTTGCAACCCCATGAATTGCAGCATGCCAGGCCTCCCTGTTCATCACCAACTCCCGGAGTTCACTCAGACTCACGTCCATCAAATCAGTGATGCCATCCAGCCATCTCATCCTCTGTTGTCCCCTTCTCCTCCTGCCCCCAATCCCTCCCAGCATCAGAGTCTCTTCCAATGAGTCAACTCTTCGCATGAGGTGGCCAGAGTATTGGAGTTTCAGCTTTAGCATCATTCCTTCCAAAGAAATCCCAGGGCTGATCTCCTTAGTGGCTGCCTTTGAGATGGAGAAATCAGAAGACTTGGAGACCTATGAGATTCTTTAAATTAAAATTATGGCAACATGTAGTCTGAATAAAATGGAAGGAAAAAAAATGTTACAAAGCAGTCACAAAATGTAGAAGGAGGGGAAGGTAGCATCATGTTCATTTCACTACTCCCAGACCTTCCAAAACGAACTTCCTCTCTGGAGGGACTTCTGACCTTACTTATTTGGCCACGGCCTCCTGCCACCTTTGTTTTTTTGCTGTTTCTCATCACACCTACACACACCCACACACATTCGTGTAAGTCTCCATGTATTTGCCTGTGGTTTTGCCCGTCTGCGATTTTCCCACTCTCCTCCAGATTCTCCTCTTAAAAAAAAAGAAAAAACAGCTTTATTGAGATACAATTCACATACCACACAATCCACCAAAACTGTAAGATAAAATCATTTTTAGTGTATTCACAGGCATGTGCAATGTTTCACAGTTAATTTTAGAACATTTTCATCACCTTAAAAAGAACCCGATAAGCTTTAGCCATCACTTCCCCAGTCCCCTCAGCCCCAGGCTACCAGCCCTAGACAACCCATAGTCTATTTCCTTTCTGAATAGATTTCCCTGTTCCAGACATTTCCCTGTTCATATAAATGGAATGGTACACGTGGTCTTTTGTGACTGGCTTCTTTCACTTAGCATAATGTTCCCAAGGTTTCTGGGTATCGTAGCGTGTCAGAACTTCATTCCTTTCTAAGGCCAAATAGAAATATTCTCATTCTCCCTATCTTTCAAAGTTCAGCTGAATGTTCGTCTCCTCCAGGAAGGCTCTGTAGTTCCTCATGCCCTTCTAGGCCTCTCCCTGGGATATTTTCAGTGTAGTATGGAATCGTCCCTGTGTCCTTTCTCCTCTTGTCTGACAGGGCCCCAGGCCAGTTCCCTGGGAAGCAGGCTCTTGCACACGAGAGGTTTACTGGAGATGCTCTCATGCCCGGGCTCGTGGGGAAGTAACAGGTGCAGAAGTGGGCAGAGGAAGAAGGTGAACCGCAGCCCTGCCACCTTGGCCTCAGCCGACCTCCAGGAGCGCTACCATGGGAGCGCTTTCAGAGCTGGGCAAAGACTGGGCCTTTCCACCCCCTCATTGAGTCATTGGAGGCAGCTGGTCCCAGAAGAAGGCGTGACCTTGGACCGCTTGTCTCTCTTCAGCCCAGGGCACGTCCTGGAGAGGGGCTCAGCTGAGGGCTGCGGCTAGCAGCGCCTCCAGTGACTCAGGGAAATGAGGACATCATGGCGTCCACTGTGGACCAGAAGCCCCTTGAAACTGGGGGTCACGTCATTCTTCCTACTTGCCTCTCCCCTCCCCTAGCACCTGAATTTTGTTCAAAATCGGGCTCTGGAGTCAGGCAGTAATGGATTCAAATCTCAGCTCTGTAGCATATTATCTGAGGAACCATAGACATGCTCCAATTCCTTTAAGCCTGAGCTTCCTCACCTATGAAATGGGGCTAATAACAGTTCCTACCTTACAAAGTCACTGGGAATACTGAGTTGATATTTAAAAAGTGTTTAACAAAATTGGTACGTGTGTGTGTGTGTGTGTGTGTTAGTTGCTCAGTTGTGTTCGAATCTTGCCAACCCCATGGACTGTAGCCCACCTGGATCCTCTGTCCATGGGATTCTCCAGGCAAGAATACCGGAGTGAGGTAGCTATTCCATTCTCCAGGAGAACTTCCTGACTCCAGAAGTTCTCCAGGGATTGAACTCAGGTCTCCTGCACTGCAGGCAGATTCTTTACTGTTTGAGCCACCAGGGAAGCACGTATTGGTACATACTAAGCTCTCAATAAGTGTTAGTTACTGTTGTTATTGTTATTATTAGCAGATGCTCAAGGCAATCTGATCATCAGCTGACAAAGAAATGGGAGCTGATGTATAACCTAAGGGGCAACAAACGAATCAGATGTCAATATTGAGATGTTAGTATTCTAAGGCAGAAAGTTATTTTTTAAATTTGGAAATATTTTAAACATTCAGAAAGGCATAGGGATTTACTGAATGTTCATGTTCCCATCACTGAAACTGATTTGCATAATTATAGATATATTTGAAGCCTTTTGGGTACCCTTACCCAATATGCACCTACCCCCAAGGTAAATCTTACAGATGATGTTTATCATTCTAAGGAATGTCTCAGTGCTGCTGTGTATGTCTGAATCTCTAGAAAAAATGTCATGTTTTCTGTATGTTTTAAAACATTTAGGTAGATGACATCATCCCTTCTTCTTTTTTTAACTCTCCAGGATGCTTGATGTCAACTGTTTTTTGCTGGGACTCTGGCTCATTTATTTTCCCTGCAGTATAAGAATAAAAAGACTGCTCCCAAAGTATAAGAAGCGGAGGGAAAGAGACCCTTTCTGAGTGAGCTGCTGGGTCCCAACTTCTTTCCAGCCACCCTCATCTTCTGGGGGAGGTAGTGTAGCCTAGAGGTTAAGGCCACTGGAGCTGGATTCTGTAGGTTTGAATCCCAAGTCTACCATCTGGGGAAACTTGGGTAAGCTCCTTAACCTCTCTGTGCCTTGCTGCCTCATTTGTAACACAAGAACAATCACACCTCATGCCTACTTTAGAGGACTCCTTGGGAACACTTCATGAAGAAGCTCAAGGTGTGGTTCCAGCAGGGTCAGCTAGGACTCCTCTACTTGGGTTGTTTCTAAGCAGCTGACATGGAACGTAGCTCCATGAAGCATCATCCCAGTCACCGTGGCCTGATTCCTTCTCTGTAGGGGAGGGCAGCTTAACAGACCTGGATTTTCCACTTTTGGGAAAGCCGGGATGCTGACATGGAAAGCTGACTACCCGATTTGTGGTTCCATATCCTGCTGGTGGCTCCTGGCCCAGTTGTGTAGAAAGGGCTCCCGGCTCCAATCTGTCACTGCCTTTGAACTGTCCAGCTCCCTCGAGGCCAGTCTTAGTATAGCTCCCATTGCACAGATGAGCAGATGGGCTCAGGGATGTAAGCTGACCTGCGATTAATAAGTGAGCTGTGCTGTGCTCAGCTGCTTCAGTCGGGTCCGACTTTTTGTGACCCCATGGTCCGTAGCCCGCCAGGCTCTACTGTCCCGGGATATTCCTGGCAAGAATACTAGAGTGGGTTGCCATTTCCTTCTCAAGAGGATCTTCCTGACCCAGGGATGGAACCCATGTCCCCATTGTTGCAGGTGGATTCTTTACCTACTGAGCCATTGGAAGCCCAACCTCCCAGAGACCGGAATCCGTCTCCTTATTCCAAATCCTGTGACCTACAGCTGTCTAGTTGGCCTCCCCAAATTCTATCAGTGATTGTCAGCCTTTTGTTTTCTTGCTTGAGAACAGGGCAGGACTGGAGGCTGGGGAGGGAAGAGAAGCAGTTTTCAGGATCACTCACCCCTTGGGAGGCATGACCTGCTGCTGGCCTTGCAGGATCAACAATCACACGGCAGAAAGCCATGTTAGAACCAGAGGCTGTTTTGTGGATTTTTCTATCTTTCCTCAATGACTTTAGCTGAGTCATCAAAACGTATTTTCCGAAAGGCTGAACAGCCAGCAGGGTGGGCGTGAGGGGGATCAGTGAGTGGGTGATGAGCATGGAGGCAGATGGTGGTCAGGCAGCTCAGCTTGCATTCATCCAGATGCGCAAGGTTTGCCTTGCCTCACCTTGAAACGCAGTTTCCATGCGGGAAAATTTGTCAAGGTAGGCCAATTCTCTCCTTTTTGAAATGTCTTATGACTATTCTTACATGCAGTTATTTATTTTAAAAGAGTTCACAGTGGCAGAGCTCACTGCCATCAATCAGTTTCAGTTTCCATTACAAAACCAATTTCGGAAGGTGATGGTGTCTGCTATTTCACCTTCTTCAGGACTTAAACTTTATGTTTTTCTATTTAAAAAGGAAGCAGTTTGTGTGTATGTTTTAAGAAACTAAGGGCCTGGACTTTTGGGGGGTGGGTTAGCAGTAGGAACTTAGGCAAGAAAATTGATAGTAAAGAGGTTTCAACTCCCATGATAACTTTGACCAATTTGTATTGGGTGACTGGAGTGCTGAGTTGAGAAGGATTCTGAGACTGTGTACAGCATCAGTGGAAAAGAGCTGTGGTTGATTAGTGATGTCTGTCATGAATCTCTGCGTGGGAAGGGAGAGCCCAGAGAGAACCCTGCAAACTCTCATTTGTAAATAGAGTAAGCTTCGTAGTTTTCTTCTAAGACAAACCTTTATTTCTTTGTAGCACTTGATGGTTTGGAAAGCATTTTCATGTGCTTTGTATTCATTGAACCACTCCATCATCTGTGTGAACTAAGTAGGGCTAATCTGTTTTCAAATTAATTCATTTATCCATTAATATTTATTGGCAATTACTGTATTAGGCTGTGGTAGATTATGTATAAGGAGGATGACCACCAATGTCTTCCCTTCCAGTTCATGAATGCTGTCCCTCAACAAGAAGTAGAATCGAATTTCCTTCTAGCATCTGGCCTGCTCTTACTGATGTGCTTGACTAATAAGATGCAGCTGAAATGATATTCAGGGACTTCTAAGGATAGGTCTTCAGAGCCTCTTTCAGCCTATGTCTTCTTGAAGTGTTTGCTTTTGATTATACTTCTGGGACTAGAGAGAGGGTCCCAGCTGAGCCCAATCTTCCAGCCATCCCACTGCAGCACCAGTGATATGGGAAGCCGTCTTGGACTCTCCAGCCCAGCTAGCGGCCAGCTGAATGTCACTGAGTCACCCCAGTGGAGACTGTGTATAACAGAAGAATCACCAAGATGACTCCTGTATAAATTCCTGATTCACAAAATCATGATGTGAAATGAGTATTATTTTAAGTGAGTAAGTTTTGGGATAGTTATGTAGCAGTATGTAACTGGGACATTGACACTAGGCTTCCAGAGATGAGTAAGACCCAGTTTCAATCCATAAGTGCAGTCTCTTGGGAGAGATGGACCCATGAACACACAACTCATAATTTGGTGAAACCAAACATGTACAAGATCACTCTATTTCAAAGGAGGCTATTTTGACCCTGCCCATATTTCAAGGTAAAACTAAAGTGAGGAACTGAGGACAGTTCTTGGATTTTTCTAGGTCCCATATGTCTTCTTGGGGCTTCCCTGGTGGCTCAGATGGTAAAGAATCTGCCTGTGATGCCAGAGACCTGAGTTCAATCCCTGGGTTGGGAAGATCCCCTGAAGAAGGGAATGGCTACCCACTCCAGTATTCTTGCCTGCAGAATCCCCGTGGACAGAGGAGCCTTGTGGGCTACAGTCCTGGGGTCACAAAAGTTGGACACAACTGAGCAACTAGACACACATATGTCTTAGTGTGAGGCTAAGGCGGGGTCCTTCTGGCTTGAGTCAGTCAGATGGAAGTGAACCATTGTCCACCTGGTTTTCTATGTGTGTGTGACTGTGTGAAAGAGGATCTTTTGGGTCACAGGATCAGAGATGCACTCAGGCTGTTCCAGATTAAACAGAAACTGAAATGCTCCACCTCCTCAAGCAGCCATGCCTCAGGAAGACTCCTCTCCCTCCAACATCATTCCCCTCCTCTCAGCAAATCGTTCCACTGCTCATGCTCATATTTAGTAACAATTTTTTGCAGCTCTCAGTGCTCCAGGAGAGAGTCTGGTTGGTTTAGCTTCTGCTCTAGGACAGAGCTTTGGCTCCAAGTCAATCATAAATCCTGCCTTTGGGGCTGTGTCCAACTCCTGGTGAACTAGGTGCAAAGCATGGTAGACCCTCTATGGGCATCTTAGAAGAGGTTTATGAGAAAGCAGACCCCTGAGCTGCCCCCACAAGGGGAAGAGTCTTTGGCAGGCATGATTATGAGTGCTGGAGTTAGGGCTGAACTGTGCAAACTGATCACCCCTTGCAAATTACAGGCTGTGGCTCTGAACCCAGAATTCCCGGTTTCCAACCAACTGGCCAAACCCAGTGGAAGTGGACCAGGTGCATCCAGGGGAAGCCACTTTTGAGAATAAATTCCCTTGGGAAACTCCGAGGGCAGCTTAAATCTCAAGAAAGCGACTCATTAGGAGCTCGGGAAGCTGTTTAATTGCCCTGTCCAGCCAAGATGCAGTGCTGCCTGGCCAGCTTGCTGAAAAGTAATGAATTCACTAAAAGTCCCAGCTCCCTCCCTGCCTGCCCAGGTTCCCTCTTGCTTTCTCTTCGTCCTCTCACCCCAAGCACTGTGGCCCCGTTGCCCAGAGGCCCTTGAGTGGTGCTCTGTAACCTGTCTGTCCCTGGGGCAATCAGATTCTCGGAAAGAATATACAGAACCAGGCAAAGGGATGTTTTGCTGAACTGTTAATGTAATCACTTGAAAGTTATGTTAACAAAGGTAGAAGGAGTAAATCACATAGAAATACTACTCATCTCTCCTTAGAAAAGTATGACAGTTCAAGAAATCCATCCAGTCTTGGAAAAGCTGTGATTTTCGGTTGCCATGGCAACACCCGCCTCCTCTCTGGAGCTACCCTGGAGCAGGCTAGTTGCAGGCTGCAGGATAGTGCAGTGGGGGCAGATAACCATTGGAAAGGGAGCTGGGAGGTTGTGTTCTAGTTCCAACTCCTCTGGGGACCAGTCCCTCTGAGCTTCCCAAAGAGGAGTGCTGCATTAGAGATCTCAAAAGTCTTTTCCAGCAGGACCATTCCATAGTAATTATCTATCCATTTATATTGGTCTAGGTTTACTGCCTCGCACGGCTTCCGGGATCTTGGTTCCCCGACCAGGGATTGAACGCAAGCCAAGTGAAAGTGCCAAGTCCTAACCCTTGGACTGCCAAGGAATTCCCCCATCCACGGTAATTATCTGAAGTCAAGGGACCTTAGACCTTTTCAAGGGGATCTAGCGGGCTGCCGTCTATGGGGTCGCACAGAGTCGGACACGACTGAAGCGACTTAGCAGCAGCAGCAGCAGCAGCAGCAGCAGCAGCAGCGTGTGAAACTGCTTGGTACTAGGAGACATTCTCCCACAGGATGGGTTAAGGTGGGAGGCGGAGCCTCCAGTTCCCTGAGGAAGGCCAAGCCCAGCAGAGGGCGTCTCTTCGTTCTTGTCCACTAGGGGGCAGCACTTAACTGTGCTGGCCACTGGCTCTCTCCCCTGGGACCTGGAATCTCGAGTGACCCAAAGAGGCAGAGGCTGTTCCGGCTGGTAGCCGCTGTTGCTGGTGTAATGACTGTGACCGGGAGTGTCCCCTGGTGCCAAGAGTGATGTCTCAGTCAAGCTTTTCTTGTGGCATGCCCGTGACTGTGTTCTCTGTTAACTTGGTCTTGCCTCTTTTTTCGCTTCTTGTTTAATTTTCTAAACAATGGCTTCCCAGGTGGTGCTAGCGGTAGGCTTTCATCCCTGGGTCAGGAAGATCCCCTGGAGGAGAAAAATGGCAACCCGCTCCAGTATTCTTGCCTGGAGGAATACCATGGACAAAGGAGCCTGGCAGCTACAATCCACAGGGCTGCAGAGTCAGACACGACTGAGAGACTTAGCACAATACTTTCAGTAAGGATTTGGTATTTTCTCTTAGGTTGGCCAGGGTTGATTTCTCTCTCTCTCTTTCTGTCAGTTTAGTGGCAGCTTGGGGTTTCACATGTCAGGTGACTCTCAGCCGAGTCTTCCTATATCACCACCATCTCACATCCACTTGACTTGACTTTAATCATTTCTGTTACTGGAATATCTTACAGTATTAGTTTTCTGTGGCTAATGTATTAACAACAAAGTACCCAAAACTTAAACAGTGTGAATGTATCTTAGAGTTCTTAGGTCAGATGTCTTATATAGGTCTCACTGGGCCAAAATCGAGGTGTCAGCCAGGCTGCTCTTCATTCTGGAGGGTCTGGGGGAGAATCCATTTCCTTTTTCTTTTCTGGCTTCTAGAAGTTGCTCATGTTCCTTGACTCATGGCCCCTTGTTCGTCCACCTGCAAAGCCAGCAGTAGCTGGTTATGTCTTTCTCCCATTGAATCACTCACTGTTCTTTCTGCCTCCTTCTACATTTAAGAACCCTTGTGATCACTTTGGTCCCATCCATATAATCCAGGATAATCTTTCAATTTTCAGGTTAGCAGATTACCAACTTTAATTCCATTTGAAGCCTAATTCCCCTTTGTCATGATAGGTAACATTTCCAGGTTCCAGGGATTAAGTCAGGAACATTTGGTGGGGTGTGTGTGTGTGTGTGTGTGTGTCATATTTTGCATGGGCTTAATGGGTAGCTCAGTGGTAAAGAATCTGCCTGCTAATGCAGGAGATGCAGGAGACACAGGTTTGATCCCTGAGTAGGGATGATCCCCCCCCTGGAGAAAGAAGTGGCAACCCACTCCAGCATTCTTGCCTGGGAAATCCCACGGACAGAGGAGCCTGGCAGGCTACAGTCCATGGGGTCGCAAAGAGTCGGACACGACTTAGCGACTGAGCATGCACATGTCATATTTTGCCTTCTGCACTCACTTTCTCGCCGCAGTCAGGATTTCTCATCCTGAAAAACCATTTCTTTGGTCCTGCTACCTGTGTGCATGTGCTACCCAGCTCTCCTGGATCCCATGCTAAGCTCCTTGGAGGAGGGTCTACTCTTGCTGTTCCCCATCCTTTTTTACCCACTCCTTAAAAAAAAAAAAACAACTCAGATATGATTCACATACCACAATAGTCACTCTTTTAAAGTGTATAATTCAGTGGTTTTAGTGTGTTCACTATAGTGTGAAGCCATCAGCACTATCTAATTCTAGAACATTATCATTAGCCTAAAAAGAAACCCTATACCCATCAGCAGTCACTCCCAAGTCCTCCCTTCCTCAGTCTCCAGCAACCGCTAAACTTCTGTCTCCGGATCCACCTATACTAGCCTGGACAGTTCATATAAACGTAATCATAGAACACATGGCCATTTGTATCTGGCTCATTTCACCAAATTCCCTGGTAGCTCAGGTGGTAAAGAATCCACCTGCCTTGCAGGAGACCCCGGTTCGACTCCTTGGTTTGGAAGACCCCCTGGAGAAGTGAATGATAACCCACTCCAGTATTCTTGCCTGGAGAATTCCATGAACAGAGGAGCCTGGCGGGCTACAGTCCATGGGGTTGCAAAGAGTCGGACACGACTGAGTGACTTTCACTTCATAGTGTTTCCAAGTGTCATTCATTCTTACATATCTCCCAACCTGGCTTCCATGAACCTTCCCCATGCTTCACTTGCTGAGATCCCTGTAACATCCACTCAGTTCAGTTCAGTGCAGTTCAGTTGCTCAGTCGTGTCCGACTCTTTGTGACCCCATGAATAGCAGCACACCAGGCCTCCCTGTCCATCACCAACTCCTGGAGTTCACTCAAACTCATGTCCATCCAGTCAGTGATGCCATCCAGCCATCTCATTCTCTGTTGTCCCCTTCTCCTTCTGCCCCCAATTCCTCCCAGCATCAGAGTCTTTTCCAATGAGTCAACTCTTTGCATGAGGTGGCCAAAGTACTGGAGTTTCAGCTTCAGCATCAGTCCTTCCAAAGAACACCCAGGGCTGATCTCCTTTAGAATGGACTGGCTGCATCTCCTTGCAGTCCAAGGGACTCTCAAGAGTCTTCTCCAACACCACAGTTCAAAAGCATCAATTCTTTGGCGCTCAGCTTTCTTCACAGTCCAACTCTCACATCCATACATGACCACTGGGAAAACCATAGCCTTGACTAGATGGACCTTTGTTGGCAAAGTAATGTCTCTGCTTTTGAATATGCTATCTAGGTTGGTCATAACTTTTCTTCCAAGGAGTAAGCGTCTTTTAGTTTCATGGCTGCAGTCACCATCCACTCAGTTGCTTCCAAATTTCATGGCCTTTCATGGCCTTAGTCAGTCACTGGTAGCAACCTCCCTCTTGGAACACTCCATCCTTGGCTTCCACCATGATGCCCCTTCCTGGTTTTCCTTCCATCTTACGTCCTTGCTTCTCCTCTGGCCTAAGTCTCTCCCCTGGCTTTCTGAAAGGAACTGCCCCCCAATGGTCAGCCTAGGTTCTCTGCTGTTTCCTGTATCCCAGAGGTTCTAACACCCCAGGCTGGGACCTTAGATTGTAGATAACATTTTTGTGCGTGCATCTGTAGCTTTCATCTGCTTCTCAAATGGGTCCATGAATAGTAAAGTGTTAAAAGCCACAGCTATGTAATCTTTCTGCCTTTGAGAAGAGAGGTTGCCAAGAAACTCTGGGTTGCAAGTGACAGAAACCCAACTTAAGCCAAGTTGGACAAAGAGGGAATTTAGAAGCTTACATGCCTGGAGTAGCTCAAAGAACTCAAGGAAGCACAGCAGCTTTGTGGATTTGGGTGAACTGGAATCAGGAGCATGCTGCTGTCAGAATTCTTTATTTTTCAACTCTGCTTGGCTTATTCTCTCCTTAAAATTAGCTTTTTCACACACCACAGAGGCTGGTACCTGGCAGCCCTCAATTTCTTCCCACTCTGGGACTACAAGCCCTACTCCTCCAACTGCAACTTAACAGTCCCGAGGCAGGGCTCTGAGCACCCTGTGTTGGGTCATATCCTCATCACTGGAGCAGTCACGTGGCCAAGCGAGTTGTGTGCTAGGATTGTGTTAGGTATCCTCGTATATTGTGGGGCAGGGCTCAGCTGTCCTGCCAGATGCCCCTAATGTGCATGAAGGGGGAGCAGCTCTTAGAAGAGGTGTGTGTGCATGTGTTGGACAGTGAGAAACAGCAGATGTCTCCTTCAGGAGCCTGCCAGCCACTGTTGCCATGACTACCACCATGTGGCTAACTCCCAGGTATCCAGATGTCTCCTGAGGCCTACCCGGTGGTCCACTGGCATCCCCAAACTGAGCATCTCTGGGGTCCCCAGTCTTGTCAATGGTACCTCTCAGCAAGTCACCCAAGCTTCTCCCAGTTTCTTGCCCCATTGAATCACTGTTCCCACTCCTGCCTAGGTAGTGGTGCAGGCCCACCTATCTTTGCACTTCAACATCGTTCCCAGCCCTTGTTCTCATCCCCAAGGCTCCCTGCCTAGGGAAGACCCTCAGTGCCTGTGCCTCAATCCACCCTCCTGAACTCTTAGGGAGACTCCCTGCCTCAAGGCAGATTCAGCCACCATCCATGGAGCCTCTACTCCATGCCAGAAATGTGCTCAGCATCACTTTAAAAAAAATCCTCATAACAATTCCATGAGTAAGATAGTGTTATCACTGATTTATAGGTTAGGAAAGTGAGCTTTAGTAAATTAAGGGCTTGCTGAAAGAGGCAGGGGTGGTGGAGGAGAAGAATCGCAAGGAGAGATAAGAAAGCCCTCCTCAGCGATCAATGCAAAGAAATAGAGGAAAACAATAGAATGGGAAAGACTAGAGATCTCTTCAAGAAAATTAGAGATACCAAGGGAACATTTCATGCAAAGATGGGCTTGATAAAGGACAGAAATGGTAGGGACCTAACAGAAGCAGAAGATATTGAGAGGTGGCAAGAATACACAGAAGAACTGTACAAAAAAGATCTTCATGACCCAGATAATCACGATGGTGTGATCACTCACCTAGAGCCAGACATCCTGGAATGTGAAGTTAAGTGGGCCTTAGAAAGCATCACTACGAACAAAGCCAGTGGAGGTGATGGAATTCCAGCTGAGCTATTTCAAATCCTGAAAGATGATGCTGTGAAAGTGCTGCACTCAATATGCCAGCAAATTTGGAAAACTCAGCAGTGGCCACAGGACTGGAAAAGGTCAGTTTTCTCCAATCCCAAAGAAAGGCAATCCCAAAGAATGCTCAAACCACTGCACAATTGTACTCATCTCACATGGTAGTAAAGTAATGCTTAAAATTCTCCAAGCCAGGCTTCAGCAATACGTGAACCATGAACTTCCAGATGTTCAAGCTGGTTTTAAAAAAGTCAGAGGAACCAGAGATCAAATTGCCAACATCCAATGGATCATCAGAAAAGCAAGAGAGTTTCAGAAAATCATTTATTTTTGCTTTATTGACTATGCCAAGGCCTCTGAATGTGTGGATCACAATAAACTGTGGAAAATTCTGAAAGAGATGGGAATACTAGACCACCTGACCTGCCTCTTGAGAAACCTGTATGCAGATCAGGAAGCAACAGTTAGAACTGGACATGGAACAACAGACTGGTTCCAAATAGGAAAAGGAGTACATCAAGGTTGTACATTGTCACCCTGCTTATTTAACTTATATGCAGAGTATATCATGAGAAATGCTGGGCTGGAGGAAGCATAAGCTGGAATCAAGATTGCTGGGAGAAATATCAATAACCTCAGATATGCAGATGACACCACCCTTATGGCAGAAAATGAAGAAGCACTAAAGAGCCTCTTGATGAAAGTGAAAGAGGAGAGTGAAAAAGTTATCTTAAAGCTCAACATTCAGAAAACTAAGATCATGGCATCTGGTCCCATCACTTCATGGCAGATAGATGGGGAAACGGTGGAAACAGTGGCTGACTTTATTTTTCTGGGCTCCAAAATCACTGCAGATGGTGACTGCAGCAATGAAATGAAAAGATGCTTACTCCCTGGAAGGAAAGTTATGACCAACCTAATAGCATATTCAAAAGCAGAGACATTACTTTGCCAACAAAGGTCCATCTAGTCAAGGCTATGGTTTTCCCAGTGGTCATGTATGGATGTGAGAGTTGGACTGTGAAGAAAGCTGAGCGCCAAAGAATTGATGCTTTTGAACTGTGGTGTTGGAGAAGACTCTTGAGAGTCCCTTGGACTGCAAGGAGATGCAGCCAGTCCATTCTAAAGGAGATCAGCCCTGGGTGTTCTTTGGAAGGACTGATGCTGAAGCTGAAACTCCAGTACTTTGGCCACCTCATGCAAAGAGTTGACTCATTGGAAAAGACTCTGATGCTGGGAGGAATTGGGGGCAGAAGGAGAAGGGGATGACAGCAGATGAGATGGCTGGATGGCATCACTGACTGGATGGACATGAGTTTGAGTGAACTCCGGGAGATGGTGATGGACATGGAGGCCTGGCGTGCTGTTATTCATGGGGTCACAAAGAGTCGGACACGACTGAGCGACTGAACTGAATTGGCCTGAACTGAAGACTGCATGATATGATAGTTATAAGACAGTTATGGTGGTGGTTTATTTGGTAAGTCATGTTCGACTCTTGTGACCTCATGGACTGTAGCCTGCCCAGCTCCTCTGTCCATAGGATTCTCCAGGCAGGAATACTAGAGTGGGTTGCCATTCCCTTCTCCAGGGGACCTTCCTGACCCAGGGATCAAACTTGGGTTGCCTGAACTGCCGGTTCTGGGGGAGAGGGGAGAGCTGTACTGTCCTGGCTGCCCTAGAGGAGGCACCCTGTGGCCTCCTCTGGGCAGCTTCCACAGGCTCTGTTGTTTGTTTGCTTGTTAACGTGCTGGTTTTCAGTCTCTCCCTGTAGTCTACAAAATAAGTTGCAAATGAGGACCTTGCCTGTCTTCTTCAGGACCAGTGCTAGACCATGAGAAGGTGCTCGATACATACTGGCTAGGTAGATGGATGGTTGGATGGCCTGGAGGGAGAAGGAAAAGAGTTTCTAGTTAAAGTCCTAGAATGAGATATTCTGAATTGTTACGATACCACCCAGTGTTGTCATTCAGTTGCTAAGTGATATCTGACTCCGTTGTGACCCCATGGACTGTAGCCCACCAGGCTCCTCTGTCCATGGAATTTCCCAGGAGAGAGTACTGGAGTGGGTTGCCATTTCCTTCTCCAGGGGAACTTCCCAACTCAGGAATCGAAATCTCCTGCTTGGCAGGCGGATTCTTGACCACTGAGCCACCAGTTCCACCCAAGTGGTCATTTATTTTCTACTGAGTAGATCAAGTGTGCCTGAATAGGGAAACCCTGCAAGGACATGGCCTCCAGCCAGGTATAGCAGTCTCCATGCTCCCAGGCCCTCCAGGCTGCTCCTCCCACAGCCAACCTCCTGCTGTAGAACACTGGGCTGCTCTCTAATTGACCTTGAAAGAGGCGCTGTTTACAGCTGCAACTTAGCAGCCATTGATCTTGAATTGATTAAGCCACCATTTTGAAAAGGAGAACTACAGGAACGGGGACAAAGAACCCCATGTCCTGAGGATTTCACACCATCCATTTACCTCCTTTGTATCCAGTGTGTGTGTTAAAAAAAAAAAATAAACAAACAATTAATGAATTACTTAGAAGCGGAAACAGGTCCAAATTTTTCTCAGCAGGAGGGCACACTGGCTGCCTAGATCCTTGAAAGGGCATTCCCAGCCCTCATTAGTTCAAACTGGAGAGGTCTGTTCATTGTCCCAAGCCGGCAGCTGATCAGGGCTCAGAGGGTTGGGGCTTCGTCAGACATTGTGAACTCTTTGGATCTGCTTGGTGTTTTTTTTCTTTTTGTGGCAGTTCCAGCACTTGGCAGGGCACCCGGAAAGAGCAGAAAACCTGGGTTCTCCTCTTGGCTCTGCCTGGCTGAGCTCAACTGGGCAAGTGACCTCCCTTTTGGTGCCTCAGATCACTCGTGTGTAAAATGAGGGGGTTGGAAAAGAACATTGGTTTCTAAACCTTTTACTTTTTTTGCCCTGAAATGTGTTCTTTAAATGAAAGCTAAGTGGGTCTCCTCTTCCCCTCCAGCACATTGAAGTGAAAGTTGGAAAAAAAAGATGGGGTAGGAAGAGGCAATGGGGTCCCCTATGCCCCCACTCCCAATCTCCAGTCTGAGAAGCGGGATCCACGGAACTGCCCGGCTTCTGTGGCATGCAGTGTGGAAACCACTTCATGCTCTCCTGCCCAGCTCTAACTGGAGTTGTTCCTCATCAGAAGAAGCCTAATGCTTGTAGTATCTAGGAGTTGTGCATGGTTGCTAGTAATAAAGTGTTAGTCATTCAGTTATGTCTGACACTTTGCGACCTCATGGACTGTCATCTGCCAGGTTCCTCTGTCCGTGAACTTCTCCAGGCAAGAATACTGGAGTGGGTAAACATTCCCTTCTCCAGGGGATCTTCCCAACCCAGGGATCTAATCCAGGTCTCTTGCATTGCAGGCAGTTTCTTTATCTTCTGAGCCACCACAGGAACCTGATAAGTAAAAGTTTAAGCAGATTGGGAGGGTTGTTCATACATTCGGTAATGAGAAGTCTGAAGGCAGGCACTCCACGACTAGTATGGTAGCTCCATAGCATCATGTGAGAGAAGAGTTCCAGATTCCTTTTATTTTTCTATTCCTTTATTCTGAGCATATGGCTCCCATCCTCAAAGTTGGCTCATGGTTAGAAAATAGCTGCTGAAGCTCCAGACATCACACTCACATTCTAAACAAGAAAAAGGTGAAAGGGAAGAAGGGCAGACAAGCATTTGCCAATTCAGTCTGCTCCTTTTAAAAAGTTTCCCCGGGTGCATTACTGGAGATTCCAGCTGATGTCACCTTGGCAAGAACAGTCTCACATGAGTACTGGGTGCAAAGGAAGCCAGGAAACATTAGTATCATCAATTTTTTTAAACCAACGTGTATTGGCACCCAGCATAAAATCGGCATTCTGCTAATAATGACAAGGAGAGACTGGATATTGGGTGGGCCACAGGATAAATCAACAGCTAACAGCTCTGGAGCACTTATTAAATACCATGCATGTATTATCTCATTTAATTTTCATAACTGCCTAGTGAGGTAAACACTCATCATTCCCATTTTATAGCTGAGGAAGTCAGAGCTCCAAGAAGTTAAGTGACTTGGCCACAGCAAACAAGTGATGAAGCCAGGATATTAACCCAGGCACTCAAGCTAGAGTCCAAACCCTTAACCACCAGATTATACTGCTATGGTAAAGACCAAAATGTAGATTACATGCAGGGCTTTTCAATGCTGTTTCAGCATCTTGACAAAAGAGAGACACAGCAGTCCACAGAGAGCCAGCGCCTGCCTTTTCTCCTCCTCTGCAGTTTCCACATCCTCTTTCTCTAAGGACAACCGCAGTGGCAGACTGAATTGGCTATGATGCATTTACCAGAAGGTAAGTGTTTTAGATACGGTTTGGAGGGGGTTCAGGGGAAACATTTTCAGGGACTTGACTTACAGAAATGATTGATGAAGCAAGATTAAAAGAACTAAGTCTATTATGGGCTGGCACAGTATGAAAGGGAGGGAGGGAAGAAGGCAGCATGGAAGTTGAGCACGTAGGCAGCCTGAGAGTTCCAGAAACCTAGAGGAAGGCTGTGCTCCACGAAGCAGAGGGCTCACAGCTCAGATCCCGTTGGAAAAGGACCAACAGCAAGCCTGTGGCAATGTCTTTAAGTCGTTTCATATTTACAGACCACTTGGGCCACTTTTTTCTCTTTTAATCATCATAATATTATGCCAGGTGACATCACATACCCCAGGCAGTGGGAGATCCAGGAGTGTGGACGGCATCAAAAGCAGCATCTTGGGCTTCCTTGTTGGTCCAGTGGTTAAGAATCTGCCTGCCAGTACAGAGGACAAGGGTTTGATCCCCAGTCCAGGAAGCTCCCACATGCTTCAGAGCAACTAAGCCCGGGAGCCAAAAACTACCAGCTCACATGCCACAACTACTAAAGTTGCCTGCACACCCTCGGGCCCATACCCCACAAAAGAGCAGCCAACTCAGTGAGAAGCCCACGAACCACAGCTAGAAAGTAACACCCGCTTACCACAACGAGAGAAAACCCATGTGCAGCAATGAAGACCCAGAGCAGCCAAACATAAATAAATTAAATTAAAAAGTGGCATCTTCATTCAGTACATCCACTGACACGTCATAGTTGCACAATAAAAGTTCTCTGTAGCTAATGCAGCTTAGAACCAAATCCATGGACATAGCCCTTGTGGGTCAGGATTTCTCTTAAGGGAAGTGCAACTTCAGCTTGTTCATAAGGAGGCAGACTTCCAGAAGGGAAAGTAGGAATACTCCACTGTAAGACCAAGGAGTAATGCAAACGAAATTCTCGTGAGCCAACACAGAAAGAGCTAGCTCCTAACCTGGCATTTTATTTTCTAATTGAGTTCTTTTTTAATGGGGGCTTTCTGGGCTTTTGGTAACATTCTATAGCTTGATCCATTTGTGAAAACTCATTGTGCTTTATTATTCATATTTGCCTTTTCTTTACCAAAACAAAAACAAAAGCGGGCATCTTCAACATTTCAAGGTGCTAAAATGGCATTCTGATTAAGAATGTGATGTGGCAGAGACCACTGGGTGTCTCACAATCTCACTCTCTGCTTCCTCCTTAGAAGGAGACTCCTGATTTTTAACTGGGCACAGGGCTAGCTGGAATGAAACTACTGTACATCTTCCACCTTCTCTTGCAACTGAGTGTTGCCTTGTGACCAAGTTCTGGGCAATGGGATATGTGATAATCATAGTAAGCAGTTTTAAGAAGTCACCTTTCCTTCCTTTCTCCTTCTTGTTGGCTTGAAAGTAGATGCAATGGCTGGATCTTTGCAGCTATCACAGTCCAGGAGGTGGAAATTGTGCTGTGGATGTTGGCACACAGCACAGTTGGTCCTTGAGTATCATGCAGCTCCCACAGCAGCCTCGAACAGTTCTCTTTTTATAAAGGTGAATAAACTACTATCCTGCTTAAGCAGCTGTTTTGGGGTTTCTCTGATTTGTAGCCAAATTTAATCCCAATAGATAAAATAGGATGGACCCCAAATTCAGATTTTTTTGAAGAGGGAGGAGAGAGTGTGATAAGTTTCAATTCTATTGGTAAAAAGTTTGTTTCTTAACCTGGGTGGTGGGCATACAGGTGGTACTTATGTTAAATTAAAAACTTTTGGGTGTATATCTAAGTATCACACATTAAATCTCTTTCTATGTATTGGTAAAAATAGTGTCAAAGCAAGACCATGGGCTACATGGAAAAATAATCAAATGGTGGCCATTTGAGGCTTCACCCCAGCTCTGGGTTCAGATCAGCTTTGGTGTGAGAGTCTAAGTGCTGTCTCTGAATAAGCTTAATGGACAGAGTGAGCAAGATTTGAAAGGGTAAGGGTGGGTTCAGCCTGTAGATACCAAACCCAGTGTTTGGAAGCAGGAAGGGAAGAAGGCAAGAGCTTGGCACCATTCTCTCCCCTACTCTGCCCAGACCCTGTCTGGGACGGGTCAACCAGAATCTCTCATTGCAAACAAGCCATGGAAAGTTCTCTTTTCCGATCCACCTACCTCATCCCTCTGCTCTCCACCAATCCCCACTTTTATTTTCAGTTCAGTCCAGTTCAGTCGCTCAATCGTGTCCAACTCTTTGCGACCCCATGAATTGCAGCATGCCAGGCCTCCCTGTCCATCACCATCTCCCGGAGTTCACTCAAACTCACGTCCATCGAGTCGGTGATGACATCCAGCTATCTTATCCTCTGTCGTCCCCTTTTCCTCCTGCCCCCAGTCCCTCCCAGCATCAGAGTCTTTTCCAATGAGTCAGCACTTCTCATGAGGTGGCCAAAGTACTGGAGTTTCAGCTTTAGTATCATTCCTTTCAAACAACACCCAGGACTGATCTCTCCAAATGTATTTAAAATCCTATATTTGCATGACAACAAATTCAACTAGATGTGGTTAAAGTGAAATATCCACAAAGCTTCCTCCTCTGATCTAATCCTACCCTTCGGAGCTAGCTATGCTAAATATAGCTGCTGGCAAAGGCAAGTTTAAAGGCTGGAGCCCCAGGGAGACCAGGCAGATGTCTTGGTGGTGCAGGAGTAAAGAATCCGTTTGCCAGGGCAGGAGACCTAGAAGACTTGGGTTCGATTCCTGGCTTGGGAAGATCCCTTGGAGAAGGAACTGGTAACTCACTCCAGTAGTCTTGCCTGGAGAGTCCCATGGACAGAGGAGCCTGGCGGGCTACAGTTCATGGAGCCCCAGAGTCGGCCAGGACTGAGAGATTGCACACAGTCCTCTGCTTAGGTACTGCCCATGGATACTGTAGGCTGCTGTGGTAGGGAAGGGCTGCTACTCCTGAAGGGTAGGCCTGGGAGCTCCTTGAACCTGTAAACTCCACACCACTGCTTTCACTTCTCCTTCCACCTGCCTCCCCCTGAATGCATCTTCAGTTCCGACGATGGGGGTGCCCATCCAGGAAGCCAGCCCTGATCTCTCTCCTCCCTGCAGGAATCCCCAGCCTCACCGTTGGGCCCCCAGAGCTCGCAAAGACATCATGGAAACACTTGCAGCCCTTTATAGCATGGACGTGAGCCTGTGTCTCGTCTGGCCTTGGGGAGCTCCTGGGGGCAGGTTTCTCTCTCTGTTCTCTGAGGCTTCAGACCAGCTGGAGCCCACCCCACGCTTGCTGATTGAAAATGGGTGTTTGGCCCAGATGTCTGTTTGGAGCCACATCTAAGACAGCCTGTGTTGTGGGAAAGGCTCCCCACCTTCCCGAGTGCCCGAGCCAGTCACCACAATCCTCTCATCCTGACAAGAAAAAAACCCCGCCAACCTCTGCTGGGCTGAGCCCTCTGAGAAGTGGGAGAAGATTCCAGAGCTGGAGCCTGGCCTGCCCGGAAGGCTGAGGGCACCGTCTACCTCGAGGGCCTGGGACCGGAAATGGAGGGGCGGGGGCAGGAAGGAGTTGGGGAGGAGCGGGCGGTGAAGGCTCTCCAGGATCCACAGGCTTTGTAGCGGCGTCTTCTCTGTCACCTCCATGAAAGCACCTCAAAGTAGGTGTCACTCTCCTCTCATGTCACAGAGAACACTAGGTCAGTGAGAGAGCTTGCCCAAGGTTCTGCTGCAGGAAAAGGAGGCCTGGCTTGGGACAGTCTGCTTGCTTTCAAATAAGCAGAAGTTTGGGCCCGGGCATGCTGTGACTGCTACTTGTGGGCCCACTGCACAGAGAGGCTGCTCACCTGCTGGGAGATGGGTCCAGTCTAAATAGGAAGACAGACAAGATGCTTCCAGTTCAGTTCAGTTCAGTCACTCAGTTGTGTCTGACTCTCTGTGATTCAGATTTGGATTGCAGCGTGCCAGGTTTTCCTGTCCATCACCAACTCCCAGAGCTTGTTCAAACTCATGTCCATCGAGTCAGTGGTGCCATCCAATCATCTCATCCTCTGTCGTCCCCTTCTCCTCTTGCCTTCAATCTTTCCCAGCATCAGGGTCTTCTCCAAGGAGTCAGTTCTTCACATCAGGTGGCCAAAGTATTGGAGTTTCAGCTTTAGCCTTAGTCCTTCCAATGAATATTCAGGACTGATTTCCTTTAGGATGGATTGGTTTGATCTCTTGCAGTCCAAGGGACTCAAAAGAGTCTTCTCCAATACCACAGCTCAAAAGCATCCATTCCACACTGGTGCTCTATTGATATAGAGACGCTATACCCACATCCTTGTCTACACTGACACAATAAAGCTCAAAGCTCTTTAGTCCTGTTGCTAAAGGTTGCAAAAGGAAACTAGTGCATGGTGGCTGAGTCCAGGAGAGAAGAATGCACATTTGGGAAGAGAGATTTTGAAATCGCTGCTTAGCTGAGTGACCTTGGGCAAATGACTGCACTCCACTGAACTTCAGTTTCCTCATCTGTAAAATGAAAATAGCCATGCTTTCCTTGCCTAGTTGTCCAAGGATTACATGTACGTGAGGTATTTAACTCAAGCCTGGGCCACAGTAAGTGCTCAGTGAATGAGCTGTTATTACTAAAATAGATGAGTGCTATAATGTGCTCAATCATGTCCGACTCTGTGACCCCATGGACTGTAGCCCACAAGGCTCCTCTGTACATGGATTTCTCCAGGCAAGAATACTGGAGTGAGTTGCCATTTCCTTCTCCAGGGGATCTTTCTGAGCCAAGGATTGAACCTGCATCTCTTAAGTCTCCTGTGTTGGCAGGAGAGTTCTTTACCACTAGCACCACCTGGGAATCTACCATTAGGAGACATTTTTGTCTCCCCCGAGCATACAGCAGAGTGCTAAGCCCATGGGGGCAGGACCTGTATCCTCCTCCCTTGTCTCTGATCTCTGATGCCCAGACATCGTCTGGCAGAGAGGAGGCACTTGGTAAAGGTCTGCTGGGTTGAACTCAAGACTTGTTATTCTTCATTGTTATGGGGCACTCTGCCCTTATTCAAATCCTCTGAGTATATTATTCCTCTTGAGCTTTTCCAAATGCCTGTGGAGCAGGCTGGACAGGTGATACTATCTTTAGTATCTTTAGTTCCCACTTTATGGCTGAAAAACACGGAGGCTTAGAGCAAAGATGCCTCCTGCCCAAGTCATGTGGCTGAGCTGAGCTGAGGTCAGTCTCCAGACTGTGGGTTTCATGATCACTGTGTGTGAAAACCATCCACAGGAAGTGCATGGTGTTGCAATGAGCTGGGTTGGAAACCCCTTGGGAGACAGCCCCCTCCGACACATCCCACCACAGATTCAGAAAGGGTTTCAGAGAATGACTCAGTGTAGGTCATCTAAGTCACAATGATCTTGGCCCGTCTTTCTACCCAGGCACAGCCCTGCTCTGCATCCAAGGTAGATGCCAGCTGGACCTCCTGGCCCATCAGAAAGGACCTGGAGAGCCTGTGGATTTCAGAGCAGGTCAGACAGGGACCGCCTGGGGCACTTGGAGGAACTGGAAGTATGGGGCCTTGCCTGGCTGCAAACAACACCTACTGTTTGCATCCTGGCCCAGTTGACAGCCTCACTGACAGGTTTAGTACCGGGTTTTATGACTTTGAAGCTTAGTCACTGCCTAAGGAAGTCAGCCTGCTCAGAAACAAACATTTAGCAAAGCCATGACCCAGATGCTTAAGCAGGGAAAGGCTTCTCCACCCTTGGCAGAACTGGCCTCTGGAACCAAGTCCAGGGATACATGAGGCAGTGAGGCTGGGGTCCTGGTATCTTTCGGTGACCCACATGGTTGTCCTTTATTTGCCCAAGTTTCCACTGCTGAGTTTTAAGGGAGCAGGAAGCAGATGTCAGCTACCACCAGAGACTGCCTGACAAAGGCTTCTGATCCCTGTCCCCAGGCCTTCCTTGCGAGTTGAATCTGACCGGGTGAAGAGCAGAAGTCTGGTTCATCCTGTGGTAGATAAATCAACCCCCTTCCTGGCTTTCATTTCATGCCCTGCAGACAGAAGGTCAGTCTCTGATCCAAAGCAGTTCAAGCCTGGAGTCCTCCACGTTGTTCCCCATCCCCACCTTGGCCTCTATGAAAACTGGAAGCTTCTCCAGCATCTTTTCAGCTTTGACCCAGGTCTGCAATCTACCCTCCCTGTAAGACTGGAACAGGCCCAGGCAGAGTGGGGAGTGGGGACGCACCTCGGCCCAGGTCACACAGCTGCCCTCCTGCTATAAGGACGTGGGGTCCTGCTGGGGACTCCAGCTAACTGGGGACCCCAACCCAGGCTGAAGAAGAGATGAGGTGCCCAGTTAACCGGAAACCAGCCCTGACCTAGAGTTGGGCTCTGTAGCTCTTAAGTTTGGATGGGGAGGAGGAACTTGGAGGATGCCATTGACCTTAGGTTGGTTGACTTGCCCAGGTCCCTCACAGCGTGGCTTTAGGATGCTTGCCACATCATGTGTGTTCATTCTCCAGGAGCTCACTTAACCCTTTCACCCTTGCTCAAGTTACCACTGTCACTTGCCTGATGATAACCACAAGCGTCTTCCTATGGATCTCCTGGTTGGAGTGTTAGCTCCACTCCAGCCTCTTGAAATGAATAATAGTAATCATCTCTTTTTCCTTCTTTCCCTCACTGGGATTTTTATCTTCTTAAATACAATCCATCTCCTTCATTTCTCTTTCTCCCTTTCCAAGACACTTAAGTTTTATTCTAAAAATTGCTCCTGCTTTCTACTGAATTTTAATACCACAAAACCTGCCGTAATACCCCAAAGTGAAGTGAAAGTTGCTCAGTCATGTCTGACTCTTTTGCAATCCCATGGACCATATAGTCGTTGTAATTCTCCAGGCTAGAATACTGGAGTGGGTAGCCATTCCCTTCTCCAGGGGATCTTCCTAACCCAGGGATCGAATCCAAGTTTCCCTCATTGTGGGTGGATTCTTTACCAGCTGAGCCACCAAGGAAGCCCAAAAATACTGGAGTGGGCAGACTATCCCTTCTCCAGTGGATCTTCCCGACCCAGGAATTGAAACGGGGTCTCCTGCATACCAGGGACAGCCCAGGACCACAAAACCTGCTATTAAACAGGCACTTAAATTTTTATGAATTAGGATAGCATCACTGATAAGTCTATAAAACAACTAGAATAAACTTGTGCAACTGAGCAGCTCCAGGCTCTAGGGGCCAGTTGTCCAGTACATCACATCCAAATTCAGATTATCACAGAATCAGTATCAATGCAAAGGTTTTATTGAAGCAGCACCAATACAAACCTTTTGGAGGACTTTAGCCCCAGAAAGTCCTAGCTTTAAATCCCAACTCTGCTACATGCTAATTTTATAACACAGGCCAAAGAATAAACCTCAATTCTAGTTTATCCATCTAGAAAATGATAGCAAACAAAACTTCATAGAGTTGTTGTAAGGTTTAAATACTGTATCAGCTAGCTAGCTATTGCTGCGTAACAATCAACCAGTAAATCTCAGTGACATCCAATAACAAAATATTTACTTCTAATGTTTCCAAGGGTTGGCTGGGACCAGCTGCTGGAGCTGGGCTAGGCTGGGCAGCTCTGGCTCAAGCTGTGTGTCTGGATAACTCCAGTCTCCTCCATGAATGTTACTGCGGGCCCAGGCTGAGGTGTCAACGGCTGCCTAGGGGAATCTCTTCTCATAGCCAGAGCAGAGACACAAGAAAAAGACTGCTCAAGCACATTTCAAGTCCTTGCTTGCATCTTTTCTACTAACATGCCATTGTCTAAAGTAAGTCACGTGGCTGAGCTTGGTGACAGGGATCAGGAAGCACAGTCTGCCCACAGCTGGCCCAAGGCAAGGGCATGAGTGCAGGGAGGAATGAAGAATCAGCGTTGATAATTCAGGCAACCACAGAGGACAATGCTCACTGAAAGCAGCTATTCAGCTTCTGACATGTGGTAGGTGCTTAGTGAAAGGTAACCAACATCACTGCATGACCCCTTAGAGTCTGGGCAAAGCAAAGTGTCTGAGTCTCATCCTTGGTAAGCAGCAAAGTCAGGAATGGGCCTCTAAGCTTCTTGCTACTGGTCAATATTTATTTAAGTGGCCCCATCACTAACTTCCCATGTCTGACTTATCCCAACCCCATACACCAAGAGAGATAGGTAAGACAGATGACGGGAAGGTAGAAGTGAGAAACTTAGGCCACAGCAGCCAACGATATGTCCAAGACTTGTAGATATCAAAGGGGAGATTGATCAGCCCCTCTCTTCCCATTTGCTTAGTGATGGGGAACCAGTGGGAAGAACAAGGCTGTGCGTTAGAATCCTGGCTCTGCAGCTCACTGCCTGGGTCACGGAGGGCTCCTGCAGATGGAAGTTCTCTTTGAGTGGTCTGTTTGCATTAGGTCCCCACATCATTCACTCTCATGGTACCTTTGGCCTTTTTTTAACTATACTTTACAGTGACACATAATCATATACTTATTTGTGGGCTCATTTCTTTAATATGGGCTTCCCTTCTGGCTCAGCTGGTAAAGAATCTGCCTGCAATGTGGGAGGCCTGGGTTCAATTTCTGGGTTGGCAAGATCTCCTGGAGAAGGTAAAGGCTACCCACTCCAGGATTCTGGCCTGGAGAATTCCATGGACAGTACAGTCCATGGGGTTGCAGAGAGTCGGACACGACTGAGCAATTTTCACTTCATTTCTTTAATGTGGGTCTTCCTCACCAGACTGTAAGCTCCATGAAGGCAGGGCCCATGTCTGTTTGGGTCAGTCCTTACCTAGTGCGAGGCACAGTATTTGGTACGTTCATTTGTAGGGTGAATGAATAGATAAATAGTCGACTCTCCGAGCTTCACTATCCTCATGTAAAATGTGAGACAATATGCAATATGTTCTTTAAAGAGATAGTTTCTTTGAAAAATGTAAAGAAAACTATTAGGGGCATGCCTTCCACAGAGCCTGGCATGGTGTGGGTACATGGTCCATGGTACATCTACCCAGCACTCCACCCTTAGTTTTTACCATTAAGTGGTTAAGGGAACAAAGTTCAGATGTTCAAAGCAGACCCATACTTCTAGCTTCTCTTTTCAGCTCATTCTCCATCCCCTCAGGGACACTGGGGGCCTTAACACTAGATTCCTGGGCTGCCTCCTTCAGCTGCTCCTGTCTAGCCTATAGAGAAACCCCTCCTCATTGGTTGCCCCTCTATCCCCATCCCCCCTTCCTCATGGCCCCTAGGTCCTTCTGACTCAGGATTGTGATTTGCTAAGGACACACTGTTATTTCCTCATGGTGATTAAAATACTGAAATCCTCTCATGCTGCTGCTGCTGCTGCTGCAAAGTTGCTTCAGTCGCGTCCGACTCTGTGTGACCCCATAGATGGCAGCCCACCAGGCTCCGCCGTCCCTGGGATTCTCCAGGCAAGAACACTGGAGTGGGTTGCCATTTCCTTCTCCAATGCATGAAAGTGAAAAGTGAAAGTGAAGCCGCTCAGTCGTGTCCGACTCCTAGCGTCCCCATGGACTGCAGCCTACCAGGCTCCTCCATCCATAAGGTTTCCCAGGCAAGAGTACTGGAGTGGGGTGCCATTGCCTTCTCTACCAGATGGTAAAAAGTACTAGTTCACGAGACTACAAAGCATCATTATAGTCTCTGGTAGATATTGGCCCTGGCAGCCTAGAGGTTACCAGGTGGCCAGACACTGGCGAGTAGGCTGGCAGCCCTTGATGGCACCAAGTGGATGGGGGCAGTGAGGGTAAGTGGCATGCCAGCCCACTGCCCCAGAGCAGCCAGCATTGGTGTGTAAGAGAGCAGGTGGCAAGGCAGGCAGCCACAGTGGCAGAGGCTCTCCCCCTCCAGACGACGGGGTAGGGGTGTGTGTTCCTAGCCATGACATGTGGGCACAAGGCCATGCTTCACCGGCTGTAAGAGGACACCAGGTGCCAGGGACCTCGTGACCATCACCCCCATGGCGACGTCCCTGGAAGAATTTGATGCAGTCTTTCCTTCTCTCTTATGCACTTTATACTCATGGCTTTGAAACGTGAGGGATGCATAAGCTACAGATTTCAGAAACATTCCGGAGGTGAATGCAGAGCTAAGAATATGTCAGGGGAAGTTAGGCAACTCTGAAGTTTGTTTAAGTCCACCAGGGCAGGGTGGAGGCAGCATCCAGAACATTGCCCACTCCTCCCGCCCATGTCGGGGAGGTAAAGGACACATGGAGGCTGAAGGTAGCACTGGAGATTTTTCAACTTTCATATACCATCTACTCAGGCTACGCTTGTGTGTGTTAGTCACTCAGTCGTGCCCAGCTCTTTGCGACTTCCATGGACTGTAGCCCGCCAGGCTGCTCTCTCCATGAAATTCTCCAGGCAAGAATCCTGGATTGAATAGCCATTCCCTTCTCCAGAGGAACTCCCCGACCCAGGGATCGAACCCAGGTCTCCTGTATTGCAGCCACCAGGGAAACCTCACACTATATTTACAATGTATTAAAGTTTTCTCTGAAAAACAAAACAAAAAAAAAAATTGATGCAGTCTAGATTGTCAATTGGGAGCTTCCCCAGTGGCTCAATGGTAAAGAATCTGCCTGCCAAGGCAGGAGACACAGGTTTGAACTCTGGGTCAGGAAGATTCCCTGGAGTAGGAAATGGCAACCCATTCCAGTATACTTGCCTGAAAAATTCCATGGACAGAGGAGGCTTGCTGGCTACAGCCCATGGGGTCACAAAAGAGTCGGATACAATAGAGCCAGTGAGCATGCATGCACTGTCAATCATGGCAGAGGGACAGGGACCTCAGACAGGGACCTCCCAGCTAGTGGCAGCCAGAACGAATGAAAAAATCATGCACAAATGAGCTGGTAATTATTAGAGGGACTGAATGAATGATTTGTGTTACAACATTTATTTGTAAGACAAAATGCCAGCATAAATAATTTTAAGTTAGAGACAGACGGTAGGAGTCTGTTTTGGATTTACGTAAGGACCAGGTGGGACATATTTTGCATATTCCCTTACTCTGGGCTCCTCCCAGGGATTCTCCTCAGGGTCCCTCTTCAGTCCTGCAGCCACTCAATCCCACTTGGCTTTGTACCTGCTCTGACCTCAGAGTGGGGAACCTTAAAGACAATCAGGCCTTTCCTGGGTCAAAGGTGACTTCTCTTGCACAGCGCTTAACTGTTTTTATGCTAAGTATCCTCTCTTTTTCTACATTGAGCCCTGTGATGGTTAATATTATGTGTCAACTTGACTGGGTCAAACATTAATTATTTCAGGTGTGTCTGTGAGGGTGGTTTTGAGTGAGATAAACATCTGAATCCACAGATGCTGGAAAGCAGATTACCCTCCTACAGTGGGTGGGCCTCATCTAAATAGTCGAAGACCTGGGTAAAATGAAAAGACTGACTCTTCTGCAAGTGAGAGAGAACTCCTCCTGCCTGACTGTTGAGCACAGATATCAGCCTTCCCCTGCTTTTGGACAGGAACTGAAGCATCAGCTCTTCCTGGGTCTTCAGTCTGCTGGCTTTCAGACTGGAACATTCACCATCAGGTGTACGTACATGTCTCTTGATTTGCAGGCCTTTACACTACACGCACATCTCCAATTAGTGCTGTTTCTCTGCGGACTCTGACTAATACCAGCCCCAGTTCCTCCGGCTCCCTTCTGTCCTCCCAGTTTTGGTGTGTGTGGTGTCCATCAAGGGTTATGAGGAGGAAATCCCCCCACCCCAGGAATCTGTGGGATTGGCATTACACCTCTTATTTCTGCTGTGTCCTTCCCCTCTGGTCACCTTCCTGTCATGTTGCTGAGTTCTGCTCTGGGCTGGGCAGAGTGATCCTAAAAAGATGGTGAACTGGCCCAGAGGGATCATTCCCAAAAGCACTCTTGGGGGTCACAGGGAGACCTCCACAGGGCTGGGCTTAGTGGGTGTTGATTTATGTCACTTTTCCCAAAGATGAGAGAGGCTCAGTGTCAGGGCTGCTAATCCGTCTCCGAATGGCTCCTGGCTCAACCCACATGGAATTAAATCCAGAATTAAAATTCAGAGCTTGTTCTGGACTTGAAGGGCAGACTTAGCCGTTTTCCTCAGGAATAAGGAGAGGCCTGAGGCTGGCTTGGGAAGCACTGTCATGGTTGTTTGGAGCCCAGGGGCCGCTGGGATGGTGGATCGTCTGCTGTGTGTTGAGAGGAGACAGAGGTGCTGTCAGCAGGGGGTTTACAGATGCAGTAGGGGAGCCTGGAAGGGGCACAGGAGGCTGATGGGCCCTCAGACAGGAACAGCCTGCTGGTCTCGCTCTTCCAGAATGTCAGCTCTCCCTGTAGGTGGGGGGACCCCTACTGCTGTCTGTGGAGCTGCCACCTCCCTCTTAGCTTTGCTTTGCATGTGGGGATGCTCAATTACTTCAGTTATGTCTGACTCTTTGTGACCCTATGGACTGTAGCCCACCAGGCTCCTCTATCCATGGGGATTCTCCAGGCCTGAAAACAGAAGTGGGTTGCCATGCCCTCCTCCAGGGTAGCCTTGCTTGAGTGTGTTAAAAATAAAATATTCAAATGAGTAAAACTGAAGATCTAATTGGTTTTATTCAATGATTCAAGAATGCCAGCAGCATCCCACCTAGTGAGTAGAGGATGCTCAGAGGAATTATACAAAATGGATGGTTTTTATAGGCAGGAGGAGAGTAAGGCAAAGAAGCTCTTCTGCAAAAGACAAGAAAGCATGGTCTCAGACCAGGCCACCTTCTTGGGGGCAGAGGCAGGAGACGAAGGTCTATCATGCAAATTACCTCTTCATCCCTTGGTGGGGGAAATGGAGATCGCCCCATGATAGATGATCTCACTGGTGCTGACCAGGAAATTCCAGACTGGCTTAGTGCCATTACCTTCCTGGGGAAGGGCAAAACTATAGTTGTCAGGCCTGTTGGCAGAGGCTTTAATACAGGTGATGTCATCTGGGGCCTTTGGGTTTCTCTTTAACAGGGGGCTGTTTCTTTCCTGATTTTCCGGTAATGCTCTTCCAGAGGCTGCCTGTGGCCATGATGAGAGAAAGACAGGAGACAGAGGGATCTAGGTAGGAAGCTGGTCTGGTCTTCCTTCACCCCAGCAAGCTTGCTTTTCACTCCACTCAGCCGTGCTGTTGGGCCTGTGCCCAGCTGATTCTCAGTTCAGTTTCTCCAGTGCCCAGGTCATAACCTAAACCTGGAAGACCCCACATGGCAGAATCCACTCAAGTGAGGAGGTGGGTAGTGGAGTAGATAATTATGGAAGGACTATGTGGGTTCAAGTTCCAGCTCTCCCCTCTCAGCAGCTGTGTGACCCCATGTCAGCACATGCCTATGGACCTCACTTTCTTCCTCCCACCTTTTGGAGTTGTTCCAGTTAATGTCATTAACAGATTGAATGAGTCAAGCATAAAGCTCAGAGTCAGGTTTATCATAAGCACTTGGTTATGTTGACTATGACATCATAATGAACTGTGTTTAATTATAGGAGGGCCACCACGTCCTTCTTCATGGCTCAATGAGATGATGTACTTGCCAGGTGTTGCAAGGGTCCTGGGCTAGTTCTCTGCATTCTATTTCCTTCCTTTTCTCCTTGATGAAGGCCCTTTTCTTTCATTGTTGGTTGTAGGAGACCCAACTTTAATCAATAAACCTGCAGAAATGTAATCAGAGGGGAGACATCCTGGTCTAAGATGTAAGGGGCCAGGTCCTCCCTGGCCCCAGATAACTGTCCAAAGGCCTGGCTTTCTAATGGTCCAGGCCCCACAGGCCTTTCAAAGTTCGCCCACCTCTACGGCATGCTCACCACTGCTGCAGGACCAGGAAGGACTCACAAAAGGGGAACCCCCAGCCCTGGCACAATCACCAGCCTCACCTGGGGCCAGGGGCAGCCAGTTTCTCTGCTCTCCCTTGCTTCTGAGTGAGCACCATCTTTTCCTCTTGATTTGTCTCCCTTTTTCTGTGGGTATCTGTGTTGAGTAATTCCAAGTGTCAACTTGCCTGGGCCCCAGGGCACCCGGATATTTGGTAATACATTATTCTATGTGTTTTTTTTTGTGAGGTTGTTTCTGGATAAGGCTAACATGTAAATCAATAGCTTAAGTAAAGCAGATTGCTCTTCTTATACGGCTAGGCCACACCCAATCAGTTCAAGGCCTGAAGAGAACAAAAAGGCAGACCGTCTCCTGAGTAAGACGAATTCCTCGTCTGACTGCTTGCTGACTGAGTTGGTGGCTTTTCCCTACCTTCTGAGAGGAACTGAAGTACTGGTTCTTCCTGGGACTTGAGCCCACCAGCTCTAGGGATGGGATTTATACCATTGGCTCTTCCGCTTCTCAAGCCTTCAGACTCAGACTGGAGCTACACCATTTGCTCTCCTCGGTCTCCAGCTTGCCGACTCACCCTGCAGATCCTGGGACTTGCCAGCCTCCATGTCATGTGAGCCAATTTTGTAGAATAAATCTTTCTATGTATCTGTGTGTGCTGTTACTCAGTCGCGTCCAGCTCTGTGCAAACCCCTGGACAACAGCCTGTGAGGCTCCTCTGTCCTTGGGGCTTTACAGGTAAGAATACTGGAGTGGGTTGCCATTTCCTTCTTCAGAGGATCTTCCCAACCCTGGGACTGAACCCACATCTCCTGAGAGACCTGCTTTGGCAGGTGGATTCCTTACCACTGAGCCACCTGGGACGCCCCTTTCTATGTATATGCACATCTTATTGGTTTCATTTGGTCCCCGGTAGTACAGGGACCTTCCTTCCAGGTGCCACAGCCCTACCCCATTTCTCCCATGTGGCCCAGGAGCCCCCCTGCTGAAGAGGCTCCTAGCCTTCCCAAAGGGGCATGTCATTTGATACCCCTAGGCCTGTGACCCCTCCTGTTCCATAAATGCCCATGTGTTTGGGGAGCTCTGCTTGGCATCAGCAAGAAGACACTGCCCATCCTGACTCCATCCTGGCTTCACTTGCTCAGAGGGAAGCAGAAAATGTGATGAGTAAAATCCACCCGACAGCCCTGACCTGGGTGTTGATCAGACCTTGTGTCAGAAGCAGCAGTGTTACAATTAAGGAAATGGATGACCTCAATTCGGAGGCAGTGTTTGTTGAATTGAATCTTCAGCAGGTTAACTTTCCTCAGACGAGTAAAAATGATATTTGGGATTAAGTTTTCACTGTGCTGAATGCATTACTGGATTTCTGCCCCACGTCATTGGAAAGGGGACGTAACCTTCACTGAGGAGGTCTGCGGGGACTAGGACAGGTGGCTAGCTGCAAAGCGCAGAGTGACCACAGGGGATTAAGGCTGTGCACGACTCATTTCACACTGAGAATAAGCTGATTTGTTTTTGTTTTTCAATAAGCCTTATTAAACTGTCTGCCACTCACGCTGGATCTGCAGGAGCATCACAAGGCAGGGCTTGGCCGGCAGAAAAATCACTTGCAAACAACAGCACCTTCCTGCATCAAATCAGGAATAACCTGGAGAGCATCGCTGCTGGGGGCCCCAGGGAAGGGCTGGAAGGCACACTCTTGGGGAGCAGTTGACTGTGGGCAGCCTTGGGCCACTAGCCAAGCTGCAGGGGCTGCTGTACCAGGTCAGGTGGGCACGGCTGGCTTTCCCTGCTGGTCTCCCTGCATCTGTCAGCCTTTATGGAGCTCCTCGTAGTGAGGCTTTTCTGAACCGTACTCGATTTCCCGTTCAGATACTCTTGCCTCCCCTTTCCCATCCTCTCCACAGCCCCTCTAGAGACCCTGCCTTAGTCCTAGGATAGAATATTCTGGGGGGCTTCTCTGGTGGCTCAGTGGTAAAGAATCCACCTGCCGATGCAGGAGACAGGGTTTTGATCCCTGGTCCAGGACGATCCCACGTGCAGTGGGATAAGCCCCTGTGCCATAACTACTGAACCGGTGCTCTAGGGTCCAGGAGGTGCAATTACTGAGCCTACACGCTGCCACTATTGATGCCTGGGTGCCACAGAGCCTGTGCCCCACAATAAGAGAAGCAACTGCAATAAGAAACCTGTGCCCCACAACGAAGACTAGCCGCCACTCCAGAAAGCTTGAGCATAGCGCCAAAGACCCAGCGCAGCCCAAACCAAATTTAAGAGAAAGTATGTTCTGGGAACGTTCGAGCATCCTCTGGATCCTTTCAAGAGACCCAAAAGGTTAAAACTATTCTCATCAGAGAATATTAGGCTGTTCTTTGCCCTTTGCCCTTTCATTCTCTCATGAATATGCGGTGGGGTTTTCTGGAAGCTGTGTGGTGTGTGATGATGTCATCACCCTGATGGCCCGTGCACCTCTGTGTTCTTGTTTGGTGCATATTTCTCAGCTTTAATTTTAAGTATGGAAAATATCAATAGATACAAACGCCAGGAGCATAAGCCCTTTGGGATTCTTCAAAATTCTTTAAGAGTGTAAAAGGGTCTTGAGAATAAAAAGTTTGAGAATCTCTGTTCTGTATCTTTCCTGGTTTTTTTTTTTCCTTCAAGGGGAAGTACCATGTTCATTGTTATATTTATGTATGTTTTAACCATTCAACACATACAAAACTGTGCTAATGTTTGGTTCGGTACAGACGTATTTTTTCAAATGTGTAATCAACCAAGCTTTTGTGTTATGTCCCAACTCCATTTTCCCCATGAACTCTATTTTTATTATGTAATTTAAAAAAATTGTTTTAATTGTGGTAAAATATATGTAACATAGGGCTTCCCTGGTGGCTCAGATAGTAAAGAATCTGCCTGCAAGGCAGGAGACCCAGGTTCAACCCCTGGGTCGGGAAGATCTCCTGGGGAAGGGTAAGGCAACCCACTCCAGCACCCTTGCCTGGAGAATTCCATGGGCAGAGGAGCCTGGTGGGATACAGTCCAGGAGGTCGCAAAGGGTCAGACACAAATGAGTGACTAACACGCTCACTTCCTCTGCTTTTAAAGCTACGAGGACTTAAATGCTCTGTGCCTTAGGCACGTCCTCTCTAAAACCAGGATAAACCACCCTCCTCTCTGGGTGGTTGTGAGGATGAAGAAAGCTCCTAGAGGGGAATGACAGGGAGCTCTGAAGAAGGTCTGTGGTTGTGTGAAGGCCCAGGGAGAGGGAGAGTCTGGTACAGGGAGGACTGGAAGGTGAGGAGGGGGCAGCACCTCAATTTGCCAAGTGAGAAGTGGACGGTGAGGAGCGGAGAGAAAAGAGGATGAGAAGCCACGTCATAATGGGTCTCGTGGTACTTGGAAAGTTTGGGCTTTGTTCGGAGGCAATGGGGAGCCATGGAAGGCTTAAGGCAGAAAGAGACAGTCAGATTTGCATTTCATAAAGGTCCTTGGACTGCAAGGAGAACCAACTAGTCAATCCTGAAGGAAATCTGTCCAGAATGTTCACTGAAAGGACTGATGCTGAAGCTGAAACTCCAATACTTTGGCCACCTGTTGCAAAGAACTGACTCCTTGGAAAAGACCCTGATGCTGGGAAAGATTGAAGGCAGGAAGAGAAGGGGACGACAGAGGATGAGACAGTTGGATGGCATCACCGACTCGATGGACATGAGTTTGAACAAGTTCTGGGAGTTGGTGATGGACAGAGGAGCCTGGTATGCTGTAGTCCATGGGGTCGCAAAGAGTCGGACATGACTAAATAGCTGAACTGAACTGAAAGGTCAATGTGAGCAGGTGGGGAGTTCACCGGTGGGGGACACAGTGGGAGATGTGAGGACACTGTCGTGGCAGCTAGGAAGGATGCAGCTGGGTGTCTTGACGGCAGAACCCCAGAGAAATGCCCTTGGCATCTCTGATCTTTCCTAGAAGTTTCTCTTCCCTGCTTCACGTTGCCTCTTTCTTTTAATGTACAGTCTCCCAAAACTTCATCATTATTCCGAGCACTCCTGGGTCCACCATCAGCACTCACCCCCTCTCGAGGTAAGCCAGGTGGTTAGCAGGACAGAGACCATTCCCTGCCCCTCAAGCATACCCCTTGGGGTGCCTCCATTCAAGAGCTTATCAAGGTATTCAGAAACAAGCTGGCTGTCTGGCTAGGGTATCTTTGCCAAGAGAATGCGAGCTGATGCAGTCACTGGTTGCTTCTGGTTCCTCCTGTCCTCTGGTGCCCCTCCCCAGGGGCCATGGGACCATCACCCCAAGAGAGGATTGCTGTCGTAACACTATGAAGAGAACACGAGTTCAATTTTTGGCTTTTCAGTTTTGAAAGCCAAGGTCCAGTGATGGAACAAAAGATCTGGAAAGCTGTGTGGCCAACCCAAGCCAATTCTCACACACCCAGGAGAGAAGATCCAGTGAATCCCAGTGAGGACGGGGTAGTTGGGGGGTGAAGGGGAGCAAGAGGCTGAGGTGGGCTTGTCCTCCCTGGCTGAGTTCCTGTGTATACTATGAGCAGGGAGAGGGGAGGCAGGGAACACAATAGAACCTAAGTACGTTTGAAGATCTGCGAGCAGAAATGGGTATGTGCCCAGCAGAAGGATGCAGGAAAAGGCACGGGTCTGTGCCCAGGAAAGGGGTTTGGATTCTATTCTAACAGCTTTGGGAAGCCAGTGGGAATGGACCAGAGCTGTGAAGTCTGATTTACATTTTTTAAAAAACACTTTGGGAAGACTGAGTCTGAAGCTCCAATACTTTGGCCACCTGATGCAAACAGCTGACTCACTGGAAAAGACCTTGATGCTGGGAAAGATTGAAGGCAGAAGAGGGCAACAGAAGATGAGATGGTTGGATGGCATCACCAATGCAATGGACATGAACTTGGGCAAGCTCTGGGAGATGGTGAAGGACAGGGAAGCCTGGAAAATTGTAGTCCATAGGGTTACAAAGAGTCGGACATGACTGAGTGACTGAACAACCACTCTGTTTGGTGTGGAGAATGGAATAAAGCGATGAACCTTCTGGTGTGGAAAGGAGAGAAAACTTTTTGTTACTTACAACCCATGCTCCTTCCTAAGGAGGGTGAACTCCATTATACAAAAGACCCTTCTGTCCCCTTGTCAAAAAATCTAGGGGCAGAGGCTGGAATGAATTAAATTTCAGTGTATAAGAAAAGGGAGGGATTTTATTTATTCTTGGCAACTGTTCTTCTGAGAGAGGACAGAAAAATGGAGAGAAAACGAAAGATCAAATAAAAGTCCAAAGATCAGAGCCCCAATTTAGGAATATTTGGGGGAATTTTTAGCAACAGCCATACTGAACTCTGAATTTTAAGTTATATGTACATTAAAGTGGGCTTCCCAGTGGTGCTAGAGGTAAAGAATCCCCCTGCCAACGCAGGAGATGCAAGAGACATGGATTCAGTTCCCGGGTTGGGAAGATCCTCTGGAGAAGGAAATAGCAACCCACTTCAGTATTCTTGTCTGGAAAATTCCAAGAACAGAGGAGCCTGGTGGGCTATAGTCCATGGGATCGCAAAGAGTCAGACACGACCGAGTGACTGAACACAGAACATTCTAAGCTATAAATCCTTTCAGTTCCCCTAAGGTTTCAGTAGTCTGCACGCACAGTAAGAGGGGGTGTGTGTGTATTACAGAAAAGGGCTTCATCTGGATTAACGTGGCACAGGAGAAAACATGTGTGGGATCATTAACAGAATTTCAGGGTTGCTCAGAATGTGGAATCAGTGGTGTCCCTAAAACTTCAACTACTCACCCTTCTCTCAGAAAACATGGCAGGGCACTGACCTGGGAAGATCTGTAGAATGGAGATTGGAAGCATTATTACTTAGAATTTAAGGAGCAAGTCATCACCAGCTGGTATCTGATCCATAAACACTTAGGTGTTTATAAAGTAATTTCACGTTCTACCTAAAACTGACATGACATTTTAAAAAAGGCTGTCCTTGAGAAATTATCACCCTCTGGTTTTGGAGTTGAAGATTATTCTGAGTGAGAACTGCAAGATCTTCTTAAGAAGTGATCAGGCGGTGTCTAGTACAATTTAAACACATACTTCCTCTGATGCTGCAGTCAGGACTCTGCCCTACAATATCAAAAAACCCAGAATGTCAGGAGACATGCATAGTAATTATTAGAGGATCCTTTATAATAATAACAAAATAAAAACAACCCACCCCCCAAACAACAAAACCCAACCTGGAAACAACTTGAATGTCCATCGACAGAAGACTGGTTATTAAAAAAATGGTTACTGTAGACTGAATGTTTGTGTCCTCAAATTCATGTGTTGAAAACTAACCCTCAACATGATGGCAACTGGAGCTGGGGCTTTCAGAGGGTGCTTGGTCATGATGGTGGGGCCCTCATGAGTGGGATTAGTGCTCTTATAAAAGAGACCCCATGGAGCTCCCTCCCTTCTTCTGCCACATGAGGACATAGTGAGAAGGCCATCCCTAAAACAGGATGCAGATCCTCACCAGTCACTGGACCTGCCAGTACCTTGATCCTGGACCTCCCAGCCTCCAGACTGTGAGGAATAAATCTCTGTTGTTTACAAGCCACGCGGACTGTGATATTTCTGTTACGATGGCCTGAAAGGACTAAGAAGACAGTGGTACATCCTCAGAAAGAGATGCAACAGAGCTGTTAAAGAAGAATGACCCAGATCCATCTCACGAGCTGGAACAATACTCGGATATACTGCTATATATATATTTTTTAACAAAGCAAGTTTAGGAATACTATGTTTTCCCATTTCATCTGGGGAAAAATACCAGCAGGTCAATGTGTTTTTATAAGCATAAATAAAAATTAGTGTACATATCAAAATAGTAATCCTCAGACAGTTAGGATTAAAAGGAGAGAGGGAAAGACCATGAACTTAAAAATATATATATACCTATATAAATCTATTTCTGCTTCATTGATTATGCTAAAGCCTTTGACTGTGCAGATCACAACAAACTGTGAAAAATTCTTCAAGCGATGGGGATACCAGATCAGCTTACCTGCCTCCTGAGAAATCTGTGTGCAGGTCAAGAAGTTAACAGAACTGGACATGGAACAACAGACTGGTTCCAAATAGGGAAAGGAGCACGTCAAGGCTGTATATTGTCACCTTGCTTATTTAATTTATATGCAGAGTACATCATGCAAAATGCCAGACTGAAAGAAGTACAACCTGGAATCAAGATTGCTGGAAGAAATATCAATAACCTCAGATATGCAGATGACACCACCCTTATGGCAGAAAGCAAAGAACTAAAGAGCCTTTTGATGAAAATGAAAGAGGAGAGTGAAAAAGCTGGCTTAAAACTCAACTTTCAAAAAATGAAGATCGTGGCATCTGGTCCCATCACTTCATGGCAAATAGATGGGGAAACAATGGAAATAGTGAGAGACTTTATTTTTGGGGGGCTCCAAAATCATTGAAGATGATGACTGCAGCCACTAAATTAAAGGACCCTTACTTCTTGGAAGAAAAGCTATGACAAACCTAGACCACATATTAAAAAGCAGGGATATTACTTTGCTGACAAAGGTCTGTATAGTCAAAGTTATGATTTTTCCAGTAGTCATGTATAGATGTGAGAGTTGGGAGTATAAAGAAGGCTGAGTGCTGAAGAATTGATGCTTTTGAATTGTGGTGTTGGAGAAGACTCTTGAGAGTCCCTTGGGCTGCAAGGAGATCCAACAAGTCAATCCTAAAGGAAATCAATCCTGAATATTCATTGGAGGGACTGATGCTGAGGCTGAAGCTCCAATACTTTGGCCACCTGATGTGAAGAGCTGACTCACTGGAAAAGACCCTGATACTGAGAATGATTGAAGGCAGGAGGAGAAGGGGGTGACAGAGGATGAGATGGTTGGATGGCAACATGGACTCAATGGACATGAGTTTGAGCCGACTCCAGGAGATGGTGAAGGATAGGGAAGCCTGGGTGCTGCAGTTCATGGAGTCACAGAGGTGGACATGACTGAGTGACTGAACAACCATCTAATACTTTTTATATTGTGTGATTTGGTTCTATATTTGCACAATGAAGTAGGAAAACATCCTGAATTACTCTGAGCACGTGCTATCATTCCAAGCAGTGAGGTGGAGGGGTGTACTGGGGTTTAGTGAATACATGATATTTCCCTGGGGCACAAAGCAGGACAGCACAGTACTTGATTCTCTAAGGGGCCACCCCCAACTATTGCCTTTTGCACAAGAGTGTGTGAATGTGGGTAGGTGAGTTGGGGTGGAGAGAAGGGGTATAGCTTCAGCCAGTCCTTTTAAACCCCTTACCCTATGCATCTTCATCCACAAACTCTCTTGAATAACCAAGAGTTGAAAAAGAACAGTGTTGAAGATGGGGTTTCTAAGATGGAAGCTGAGTTTCCTTATGCAAACAGAGTAGGTGGAAAATTTGACAAAACCCTGGAGATGGCTGGCAGACTCCCAGGAAAGCTTAAATTATCTCCAGGCTTGAATTTTCCTGGTAGAGACTTAAATTTTCCTCATCCTGTTGCATGGAGAATCCAGCTGGCGAAGGAATCCCGAGTAACATGGGCCCCCGCTGGCCATTTCTCTTTCCCTCTTCTTCCTGTCTCTCCACTTCCTCTGTGCGTGTGTGTGTGTGCATGCGCCCATGCACACACACGTGGGTGCTCAGTCATGTCTGACTCTTTGCAGCCCCAGGACTGTAGCCTGCCAGGCTCCTCTGTCCATGGGATTCTCCAGGCAAGTATACTGAAGTGTGTTGCCATTTCCTCCCCCAGAGGATCTTCCCAATCAGGATCAAACCTGTGTCTCTCACATATTCTGCATTTTGGCAGGTGGATTCTTTACCACTGTGCCACCTGGAAAACCCTGAGCTCTATCTATCTCTGCATTTCCTGTCTCCCCACTTTCCTTCCCAGTCTTTACTTCCTGTGTTCACTTCTTGCCTGTCTCGCCTCATCTAACCTGTCTTAACCTGCCGCTTAATGCCCTGGGGCTGTCCTGGGAGCACAGATCCCTCTTGGTCTCAGCTCTTCCAGAGTTGGCCCCTTAGGGGGAGAGCTGTGCCATGTAGCCTCCTCTGGTTTCACAAAGCAGTGGGACTTGGGGTTTTATCGGCTGGATTTCTTTCCTGATTTAGTTTTCTCTTTGCTCTACCCCTTATCAGCTCCAGTGTGAGGAAGGCGAGGAGGCAGACGTGGCTTTGGGAAGCTTCTTCATCAGGTGAACCAGGACTCGGACTGGAAAGAAAAGGCTGAAAAGGGGGTCCAGGCTCTGCAAATGGGGCTGGGCAGTGGAGAGCTGACTGTTCAAGTCCCCTGGGTTTCTTCAGTCTTTAAGATTTAACAAGAGGCAAGCGGCCACTGGCTCTTCAAACAGTGCCTGACAGGAAGGTTTGTAAAGCACCCTCCTTCAGGGTCCTGGCCAGAGCTCCAGCAGACTGGGGCTTGGGCCATTCAGTATAAAAAATGTTAAATGAACAATGACTCTCTGCACACAAGTGGCAACTTTCCACTTGGGGGGGGGGTGTATTTTCCACTTGAAAAGCTAATGAAAACTAGTCATGGTGAAAAACCCAACCAAAGAATGAATTTAGACTTTCTTTTCTTTAAGAAGAGACCACTACCATGTTCTGGGTGGTTCTCTGTGGAATCTGGACTCAGGGAGAAGAGGGGACTGTGGCTCTTGGAGTCCCCCAGACTCCCATTGGAAACTGGGCCTTGGGGGTGGACAGGAGGCTGAGTGGGGTTGGCCATGGCTGATGAGGCAGAAAATGTGTTCAGTCTTCAGGGGGGTGTGGGGAGTGTCTGGGTAGAGATTTCTGGAACATCTAAAAATAGTGGGAAAGTTGGAGCTAGAGAGCTGGAGAGAGACAGGAACTCAGCTGTTTTAATAAACTTGACACTTTCTTAGCTGTTTCTTTTTTAGTTCCTGTGCTGAGGTGGCTATGGGGGAAATCTAGGCTGAGTCTAAAATGCTCCAGGTGTGATATTCTCTGTTCACGGCTTAATGAGACAGATGGCTTTTCCTTCTCAGCATGCTGCCTTCACTGGGACACTGGATCTAGATGGATCGTCCCATGCACCAGAAACCCCTGCCTCCAGGAACCTTCTGAGCTCCTCCCACCCCGGCTCTTCTCCTCCATCCTCCAGGGCACTGACAACGTGGCTCATTTCTACTGCCTCTACTGCCCTGTGATCTTTCAGATGCTCTCTCTCTTCCCACTTAACAACCTTCAATGGCTCCCTACTGCTTCCAGAAGTTACCCTTTTTACGTTGCCACTCAAAGTTCTTTATAATCTTGCCCCCACTTCTAGCTACATCTGCCATCACTACCCTGAAGTCCTCTTACCTTCCAGAATAAAGCCAAGGATGTATGCCCCTGCTGCTGCTGCTGCTGCTGCTATTAAGTTGCTTCAGTCGTGTCCGACTCTGTGCGACCCCATAGACGGCAGCCCCTCCCGCGTCCCTTGGATTCTCCAGGCAAGAAGACTGGAGTGGGTTGCCATTTCCTTCTCCAATGCATGAAAGTGAAAAGTGAAAGTGAAGTCGCTCAGTCGTGCCCGACTCTTTGCGACCCATGGACTGCAGCCTACCAGGCTCCTCCGTCCGTGGGATTTTCCAGGCAAGAGTACTGAAGTGGGGTGCCATTGCCTTCTCCGTGTATGCCCCTAACTGTACTCATTTACACCCAGGTGCTTTTGCGTATGTGACCCCGCTCCAGGAGTTCCTTTCCCTTCTGTTTTGCCTGCTGTGGATTCTCTGAGTCCTTCAAGAAGCAGCTCAGATACTGTTCTGCCCTTACCGCTGCCTGTCCTACCTTGAAAAGTCAGTCCTGAGCTCCCAAGACAGAGTGGCGGACTCCAGTGGGAGTGCTTTGGACACCGAGTGGCAATTATTCAGGCCGTGGCCACATTTATCCTTCAGAGCTGCAGGGTCCTTGTCTGTAAAATGGAAATAATAGGACCTCCGGCATGAGGGGAGGGGAGGATTACAAATGAAGCAAAGCCTGCAAGACCCCTGGAAACACCCTGTTAATTGCTGATTTGTTGTTGTTCAGCTGCTAAGTCGTGTCCAACTCTTTGCCACTCCATGGACTGCAGCACACCAGGCTTTTCTGTCCTTTACCAACTTCTGGAGTCTGCTCAAACTCACGTCCATTGAGTTGGTGATGCCATGCAACCATCTCATCCTCTGTTGTCCCCTTCTCCTCTTGCCCTCAGTCTTTCCCAGCATCAGGATCTTTTCCAATGAGTCACCTTTTCCCATCTGGTGGCCAAAGTATTGGAGCTTCAGGTTCAGCATCAGTCCTTCCAATGAATGTTCAGGACTGATTTCCTTTAGGATTGACTGGTTTGATCTCCTGGCGGTCCAAGGGACTCTCAAGAGTCTTCTCCAGCAGTGTAGTTCGAAAGCATCAATTCTTCATGGTCCAGCTCTCACATCCATACATGACTACTGGAAAAACCATAGCTTTGATTATATGGACCTTTGTTAGCAGAGTGATTATATTATTAGATGGTGGACATTTGGAGAATTTTAACATATGAATTTGGGGGGATATTGTTTAACTCATAATAATGGCCTGTCAGGAATCTCACCCCCTCCAGGGAGCCTTCTGCACCCACACAAGCTCATCTAATCTCCCTTCTCTGGAACTCCAACAGCCCAGAGTGTCTGAGGAACTCAGTGGTCAGGGCATGCCTGGCCTCCTTGGGTGTTCACATTCTGTCTTTCTAAGTCAGGACTTAACTTCAGGTGGATAGCATTTGTGATTTTTTAAAACAAGCAGAGCACAGCAGAAACTCTCCTATCTGATGGTATCAGGACTGGGGGTTAGGAGGTAAATTGAAAATCTGAGAGGAATGCCTGCAAAAGGCATCCTAGCATCATGGGCCCAGCAGGCAGCGGACGGCAGGTTTACATGGGGATGGAGAGCTGAGGTCAGCCACTCTAGGGTTAAATGGAAGCAGACTAGGAGAGAGTCTTCTCATAAAAACCAAGCAGCAGCCCCCCAAGATGAATGAAGACTGAGTGCAAAGGGGTCCAACCTCCCACTGAGAGTGCATTTAAAATGTTTTAAAAGAATTATGTGTTTTTAATTGAAGTATATATAATTGCTTTACAATATTGTGTTGGTTTCTGCCACACATCAACAGGAATCAGCCATAGGTATACATATGTCCCCTCCCTCCAGAACCTCCCTTCCACCTCCCACCCCCTAGGATGTCACAAGAGCACTGGGTTGAGCTCCATGAGTCACACAGCAAATTCCCACCGGTGATCTATTTTACATATGGTAATGTATATGTTTTCTTGCTACCCTCTCCATTTGTCCCACCCTCTCCTTCCCCTCCTATGCTTGCAAGTTGGTTCTCTTATGTCTGCATCTCCATTGGTGTATGGAGATTACTTTAAAAACTAGGAATAAAACTACCATATGACCCAACAATCCCACTACTGGTCATATACCCTGAGAAAACCATAACTGAAAAAGACCTACATACCCCACTGTTCACAGTAGTGCTATTTACAATAGCTAGGACGTAGAAAGTCTTTCCTGGTAGCTCAGCTGGCAAAGAATCTGCCTGCAATGCAGGAGACCCTGGTTCAATTCCTGGGTCAGGAAGATCCACTGGAGAAGGAATAGTCTACCCACCCCAGTATTCTTGGGCTTCCCTAGTGGCTTAGCTGGTAAAGAATCCACCTGCATTGTGGGAGACCTGGGTTCAATCCCTAGGTTGGGAAGATTCCCTGGAGAAGGGAAGGGCTACCCACTCCAGTATTCTGGCCTGGAGAATTCCATTGACTGTATAGTCTAGGGGGTCGCAAAGAGTTGGACATGATTGAGTGGCTTTCACTTTTACTTTCAAGACATGGAAGCAACCAAGATGTCCAACAACAGATGAAAGGAGAAAGAAGTTGTGGTACATATATACAAAGGAATATTACTCGGCCATTAAAAGGGACACATTTGAGTCTGTTCTAATGAGGTGAATGAACCTAGAGCCTATTATACAGAGTGAAGTAAGTCAGAAAGAAAAAGCATATATTGTATATTATCGTATATATATATGGAATCTAGAAAGATGGTACTGATGAAGCTACTGAGAGTATATTTTTAAAACAAACAACCAGCAATACTCCAGACCATTTTAGACTTCTTTTATCTGATACCTGGGTGTCAAGGGAAGGGGCCACATAACATGGGGGCTTTAAAAGTGGAAAGAAATCATGGACCAAGTGAGGGGCCCCATTGGAACTTGGGTTCAGATAAATAAGATAGTCTTCTGAGAGTTAAACTATGAAACAAATATAATTGTTCAGACCAGAGAGGGGCGAAGAACTTTGTTTTACCAGATTCATAGTATTAACACACCCAAAGGAGAATGTGGTCCTCAGAAGCATGTGTGTGTTAGTATGAATGTATGTGTGTATGTGTGCTATTGTGTGGGGTTGTATGTATGTGGATGCCCCTGAGTGTGAGCATGTGTGTGGGTATATGAACCTGTGGTTGTGCATGATCATGTGTGAGTGTGTGTGTGTGTGTGTACAGCTAAGCAGACCCAGGCAAGAGACAGCAAGCCTTAGCAAAGCCAAACCATGTGTTCTTGCCTTTCCCCAAGGGAAAAAGAGGGCCCCTGGGCCAGGAACTTGAGTGGTCTGTGCTGAAGGTCTGTCCACTCAGGGAGATGGGTACATCAGAGGCATCAAGTTTTACAATGTGATGCCTCCATGGTTAACATCATCCCTATCAGCCAATGCTCCACTCACTGGATTTTGAGCTCACTCAGCCACTGACTTTCACTGGACTTCCCATGGACCCTTCCTGCAGGGAGGGGATGTGCCCATGAGCAGAAGTGCCAACCCAGCCCATGGGTACAGAGGCTCAGAGCCTGGACTGGCATTGGCCTGCCTAGGCATGAATCCCAGCTCCTCTCCTCACTAACTGGTGTCCTTTGGAAAGTTTCCTAACCTCTCTGAGCTTCAGTTTCCTCATCTTTGAAGTGAATTTAATAATAGTACCTGCCACATAGGCTGTTGTGAGGATGAATGAGGTGATCCATGTAAAGAGTTCAGCACCATGGGCAAATATATCCCATATATTTGCTTTTTAAAAAAACATAAGCTATTATCAGCATAATTATAAATATTATAATAAATAAGCATGTGTGCATGCTAAATTGCTTCAGTCATGTCTGACTCATTGTGACCTTAGGGACTGCAGCCCACCAGGCTCCTCTGTCCATGGGATTCTCCAGGCAAGAATACTGGAGTGGGTTGCCATGCCCTTCTCCAGGGGATCTTCCCAACCCAGGGATGGAACTGGTGTCTCTTACATCTCTTGCATTGGCAAGTGGGTTCTTTATCACTAGCTCCACCAGGGAAGCCTCAATAAAGCCCCAGTTTTATTTTTCATGCATCAGTCATGTGCCATTGAGAAGCAGATCCCTTCCCAGGGGCTGGCTGTGCAGTAAACTTCATGACAACACATTCTGCTTCTTCATCTGAACCCCCAGTGCTGGGCGCTGGGTCTGGGATAATAGATGCTCACTCAGTGTTTGTTGAAGAAATGAAATGATTGTGTTTGTTGACGAAATGATTGGGTGTGTTAGTGGGGAGGGGGGAGTTTGGAAGCCCATGAGTCCAGGGATTCTTTACTGCTGAGCCACTGTTAGCAGGCAATGCAGGAGGCATAGGAGACGCAGGTTCGATCCTTGGGTTGGGAAGATCCCCTGGAGGAGGAAATGGTAACCCTCTCCAATATTCTTGCCTGGGGAATCCCAAGGACAGAGGAACCTGGTGGGCTGCAGTTCATGGGGTCACAGAGTCAGGCATGACTGAGCGACTGAACAATGGCAACAAGGTCCAGGGATGTGGTAAATTCATGAAGGTACGCTCCCTACACACTTGTGCCTGGTGACCAGTCTCTTTTTTCCTGGTGACGGCTGACCCCAACCTGCTCTTGCACATTGCTCACTCAGGGGAGAGAGCCAGGGAGTCTGCAGGAGCTCCTGGTGCAGTCCCTCAGTCACCAGGCCAAGGCTTGGGTCATTTCACCAAACTTCCCAGGTGTCAAATTGGATCGTCTACACTCACTATCATTTTAGAGCTGTCCGGAGGCAAGTGGAAGCGGTGCTGAGCCAAGGCACATCCTCCCATGCCTCGTTACTTATTCTCAGTGGGTTCCATGGACCAGCAAATCGCCCTCAGCTAGGAGCTTGTTAGAAGTGCAAACGCGCAGGCCAGATCTGCAGGGGCTGTGTGCGCATTAAAACACGAGAGCAATGCTCGAGGAAAACTGCTACAGGGAAGCCACGGTTCCAGTCACCTTCAGAAGAGAAGCCAGCGGCGTAAGAGTCACTGTTTCTCCCCCACCCCAGAAAGTGCTCCCGGGGTCTGACCAAGCAGACAAAGCCCCCGGGGTGTGCACTCACACTGTGCCTTCTGGCCACAGGATCACCCTGCTCCTTTCCTGAGACGCTCATTCTTCTCAACAGTCCTGCCTCTCCCCACGATGGTAATGAGAAACCTCTGCTGTTTGCGGATGCAATCAGTCTTTGCTTCCTGGAAAAGCGTTTTTAATTCAAGGGAGCTGTTAATGCAAGCGGTTCTGCTGTGAGTTTTAACCACCCCTCTGTGGTACCACCCCAGGCCATGGCATGCACCCTCTGGCTCTTAAGGAGAAAACGGGATGCTCAGATGCCCAGACAATCCCCGCTTCCCCTCTTCTGCATCTTTCCACATCTGCCCAGCTGTGCAGACCTAGCACCCAGGAACACCCTCCCTGCACTCTCCCCACCCCTTAACCTGCTCAGGGGAGAACACATGTCAACGACAACGCAGTGAAACCCAGGATAGCCCAAGAACTCCTAAATCTCCCAAACTGCTGTCTGCACTTCCTCTGACTTTATACCCTAGCATGCCTGAGTGGACCCACCCCCGGGTACAGCCCTAGCAGCTGCACTCCAGCACCTGCTCATTCTGGCTGCTTTGGGAAATGCCAGGGCTCCAGGTACCAGGCTCCTCCTGGCTGCTCCTTCTAGAGCTGGGGACAGCGAAGGAGCCAGGGGAATAGAAAACAGAACCCAGAACTCTCCCAAGCCCAACTCTTATAAGGCTCCTTTAGTTTTCATGTGGAAAACCAACCCACCAACCAGCAAATGAATACATTCTGTGAATCGGACACAGGAACCCCAGGACAGGACAAGGACAATTCCCATTGGGTAGGGTTATGGCAAAACAGTGGTATCTCTTTCCCAAGCGGCCCTGTGCTACATAGTTAGTTAGTGTCAGTCGCTCAGTTGTGTCCAGCTCTTTGTGACCGCATGGACTGTAGCCCACCAGGCTCCTCTGCCCATGGGGTTCTCCAGGCAAGAATACTGGAGTGGGTGGTTGTTTCCTTCTCCAGGGGATCTTCCTGACCCAGGGATGTATTAAACCCTCATCTCTTGCATTGCAGACAGTTTCTTTACTGTCTGAACCACCAGGGAAGCCCTCTGTGCTATATATGGGAACCCAAAAGAAAAGTCTGGAATTTTTCATGAGCAGCTAGAAATTGTGTTTCTGTCCTCAGGCTCAAGTTGAAAACAGTGGTTGGAATTCTCCCTTGAACCAGAAAAGTTCCTTGGGGGTGACGTGTCCTGTGGCCCCAGCGTTTGCAAAGGGCTTTGTGAGACAGAGGCTCTGTGGGGCCCACTCGCTCCTCCTGGGTGCAAAGAGGCCAGTGCTTTGCCTGCAATCCTTTTCTACTTTGGAGTGGACTCTTCCAGTTTGGGTGGGAGAAGCAAAGTCGTTTAAAAATTCATTTCTTAGTGGAGGACTGATCATTTTAAAGCATCCTGCCTCTTTTACCAACTGACCCTATAAAAAGACAAAGCACGATCATTTCTATTCTACTGTTGACTCCCCCAAGCAAGACAACTAGTTTGGTGGTTTATCAGGAGACAGATGGAGTGCTCAAGTTGGAAAATTTAGAGTCTCCTTTAAAAAAAAGGCCATCTACAAAGATGTGGGTGGGGTACCGAAAAACCAAGGGAGGCAGTGGAGGATGCTGAGACTAATCCCTGACTTACCACACTTGGGCCTGAAGGAGCGAGAGAAGAGAGTGTTACAGAAATCCGCAAGCATACCGTCAAGTGCGGAGGGTCACCGAGGGAGCCTGAGATTTCAGCCCAGGGTGCAGCCAGCTGGAGCACAGCTGGGAGAAGGCAGTCAGAGGAATACCCATTTCAGCTTCACTGTCCTCCTTGTTTCTGGTCTTCTGCTGGGCACTCACCCTGTCCCCCATGTTGTTTCAACTTGACCAAGGAGCCAGAGCAGAAGGAACTTAGGCAGGTGGTACGGACAGTTCAGTGCGGCCAGGCTGAGAGCAAGATGAGAAGGGCAGAGGGAGACGGTGGAGGGGCCAAGAGGTGATACCAGCACAGCAGGCATTCTTACATTCATCCTAGACCCCACCAACGAATTCCTTCTTAAGGCTGCAGCCACATGAACATCTCGTCATTTGCCCTTGAACTGTCCACTCGTGTTATTATCATGCTATGCCGTCTAGTTATCTAATCTGCCAAACCCACTTGTAAACTGGGGACAGAAACTGCATCTTACCTTGCAGCCCTGCCGCCACCCCCCACTTCACCCATGGCCCTGGGCCCCTCTCTTGCACGCACAGGTACTCAGTAAATGTGTGCGTGTGTGAGCATGTCTGCATGTGCACATCGGCGAGGATGGACTAGGTTATATTGCAGTAACAACCACCAGATCTTAGCAATTTTACACAGTGAATGCTTCCCATTCACGCTACCGGTCCGTTACAGGTCAGCAAGGGGTGATCTGCACGATACAGTTGTTTTAGGACCCAGAATGGCTTCATCTTTTTTTTTTTAACTGTCCTTTTGTATTGGAGTATAGCTGATTAGCCATGTGATAGTTTCAGGTGGACAGCAAAGGGACTCAGCCATACATAAAATGGTATCCATTCTCCCCCAGATTCTCCTCCTACCCAGGCTGCCAGACAACATTTAGCAGAGTTCCTTGTACTGTACCGTAAGTCCTTATTGGTCATCCATGTTGAATATAAGCAGTGTGTACATGTCCATCCCAGACTCCCTAACCGAATGGCCCACCGAATGGCCTCATCTTGACACATACATCTACAACCACAGCAGAAGAGGGAAGATGGAGTGAATTACACACTGGCCTGAGGTTTCTGCCCAAAGTGTCACTTTTGCACACATCTCATTGGTCAAAGCAAGACTCATGACCACATCTAAGTTTACATATGGGGAAGCAGACCCCTTACACACTCAGAAAGCAGACAGCCTGAACTGTTTTGCGAACAGTCTCCACAGTGGGCAAGGGTGGTCTCCATTGGACAGTCCTGGAGGAAAAATTGATGTTTTGAATTTAACTGAACAGTAAGTGTCGATAAAAATCAAATGACTAAACAGCTCTATGCCTTTTGACATATGCAGTTCAAATCGGTCAAGTCAGCAACAGCAACAAAATCAGAAATTAAAAAAAAGTCAAATCAGGTGCCCAGGAATTATGGAAATCAAATGATTTTTTTAAATGGACAGACTGGTTTATATCACAATATTCTATTTCTGGCTCATTTCAACACAGAATTGCTTGTGTTATTTGATATGAACTGTTACTGGGGTGTGGTTTCTTGTTCTCCCCCATAACTCCATCAGATTATGCCACTATGTTCTAGATTCTCACTGCCTTGGCTATTCTTTAAGACTCTGACAAGTCGATATGGATATGCTTGTTGATTCTGATGCTTCTTTGGCTCAGCTCCAGGGAGAATGTAGCTGCTGCCACACTCCCCTCCCACTGTGTGGAGAGCATCCTCCAGGAATGGTACCCTCTACCATCCCCAGGCATCAGGTTATATACTTGCCCAATCCTGGGCCCCCAGGTAATTCCTGACCTTATAGCAAGTCACTTCACTTCAAAATTAGGAAAGGGCGAAAAAAGTTTCCAGGTCTAGGCAATGTCTTTGTTTAATGAAAAAAAAAATAAAAAACCAAGTTCTCAGGATTGTTTTCTTAAGTAGGAAAGCATATTCACTCATCTTCAGAAACTGTCCACACCTGAGGACTGTGTGGGTGACGACCATGGGCCCCTGGGGTTACCATCAAATCGTCTTGTCTGCTCAGCTTCTCAAAGAAATTGCCTTCAAAAAACACAAGGAGGCTGTGACTAAAGGTGTAAAAGACAATTACATTCAAGAAGACAGTGTCTCCTCTCTGTTCCCTCTTACTCTTTGTAATCTTCTGCACACCAGGAACCCTGGAAGCAAAAGCCAATACTGCTTCCTCAAAACAAACTGTCAAAGGAATTTTGAAGGCTGGACTTAGTGAACAGATGTTTCATTTCTAATGGCAAACCAGATCTTTTGGGATGAACATTAATTCACAAGATATCTCTAGGGACCTTTGGGGGCGGGGTGAGAAAAGAAGTGTGAAATTGACCCTTGTGACTCAAAATGGTCATGACAGTTTCTGTAGCAGCAGCCTCAGAAGGTTATGGAAGTGGACGGCTTGTCGTTTGTTGTTTAACCACTAAGTTGTGTCCGACTCTTGGGATCCCTTGAACTATATATAGCCCACCAGGCTCCTCTGTCCATGGGATTTCCCAGGCAAGAATACTGGAGTGGGTTGCCATTCCCTTCTCCAGGGGATCTTCCCGACCCAGGGAGGGAACCCACATCTCCTGCATTGCAGGTGGATTCTTTACCACTGAGCCACCTGGGAACCTGGGATGGCTGGCAGGGTCCTTACCTGTCTCCCTGGGGGGCTGGGGTCAATTTAGATCCAGGACCTTCTACAGGGTCTTTTTGTCATCCTGCCTCTCATCTTCAGTTTTTTTTCAGCAATTTGGAGTCTGATTTGACCTGCCAGAGAGGGAGTGAGAATCATCAGAAAGAGTAGCTTCCACTTCTGTAATTCGTTTATAGGTTATAAAAGTAGTCCATGCTCATCACAGAGAATTTGGGAAAATCTGAAAACAAACCAGAAAAAGGTGTCCATATTTCCCCACTCAGCAGTAATCATCACTGAAATTTTCTGGTGCCTCTCTCTCCCCTCTCTGACTTTCAGCTTTCTCTTTACTGATTTTTAAATTACGTATTTAGATCATTCATTCATATTCATTTTTTGAGTACAAGCTATTGTCCTGTTCTCATCATTAATGATAGACTGGTAGGATAAATGGAAAAAGTCTGTTCTTCCGGAGAGAATTATTAAAATCTAAGGAGCAGAAAGAAAACAGGAAAAATCACCAAATATTTGGAAATTAAATAGCACACTTCAAAATAACCCAGGAGGCAAAGAGGAAATACAAAGGAAATAAACAATTACATAGAGTTTGAATGAAAATTAACATAGAAATCAATAAATGTGAGGTGCAGCTAAAGTGGGACTGAAAGGGAAATATATAACATGAAATGCTTACCACTTTAGAAAAGAAGCATTTCAAATCAAAAATCTATGTTCTCACTTCATGAATCTAGGAAAAGAGCAAAATTAGACCCAAAGTAACCAGAAGGAAATATTAAAGGTTGGAGCAGAAATCATTGAAATTTAAAAAGGAAAACAATAGAGAAAAATCAATGAAAGAAAAAGTTGGTTCTTTAAAGACATCAATAAAATTCATAAACATCTGGCAAGACTGACATAGATATAAAGAAGACATAGATGATCAATATCAGAAATGAGACAAGCGTCACTATGAATCCTGCAGCCACTAAAAAGGTAATAAGCAAATACACTGAGCAAATTCATGTTTCATAAATTCAACAACGTAAAAGAAATGGATCAATTTCTCAAACACCACAAACTACCAAAACTCAACCAAGATAAAATTAATAATTGGAATAGCCCTATAACTGTTAAAGAAATTGAGTTTGTAACTTTAAAAGCTTCTGAAAAAGAAATGTTCAATTCTATGCTGGAGAATTCTTCCAAACACTTAAAAGAATTAACATAAACTTTACATCATCTTTTCCAGAACATACAGTTTCCAACTTATTTTATGAAACTAGTATTGTACCCAAACCAGACAAAAAAAGGACAAGAAAAGAAAACCAAGAGACTTTTAGTTTCCGGTTTGCCATCTATAGAACTTAGCAGTAGCCACTGCATCAAAATAAATAAAAAGCTGAATAAACTGAAATATCAACAAATCTTCTTATATTCATTAGAGAAATGAGGCAAATTTCTGCTCCAAAAATTGGAGAAATAAACAGGAGGATGCAGAAAATCACAAGTTAACAGAGCAGAAACCTCTGCAGAAATCAGTGCAGCGATAGGAAAACCTGAATTGTAATTGACAAATAGTTGGAAGCTCAGTGTGGACAAGTCTGTGAATTACACTCTCCACCAGTTTAATTCACAGACATGGGGGTCCCTACATTTTTGTGTCTTCTCTTCAGAGGATCCACCAGTGGATAATGGAGAAAAATCCCCTTGTACTTCCAGCAGAGGCTGGAAAAAGGAGCCACTTTGAAATGTGCGGGAGAACTCTGTTCTTAACAAGCCTGTACTCAAACAAAACTATTTACTAGAGACGAATTTGCTAGGGTTTTATCAGAGCCTAATTGACCTAAGTGGAGAGAAATACTCAGTTTCAGCTTTTTTAGCCTTCCAGAAGGAAAATACTAACTTCAGCATTCTCTAGCCATCCTGTCCCACCAAAGTTGAGGGAGAGCAACAGATGCATTGGTGAAGTTCACAGATCAGGGGCATGGACTCACCAAAAGTCTGAGACCTAACCATGGGACTAAAGAACGCTTCCCCTCCCTGCATGTCTTACCAATGCATTGCTGCTGCTGCTAAGTCGCTTTAGTCGTGTCCGACTCTGTGCGACCCCATAGACGGCAACCCACCAGGCTCTGCTGTCCCTGGGATTCTCCAGGCAAGGACACTGGAGTGAGTTGCCATTTCCTTCTCCAATGCATGAAAGTGAAAAGTGAAAGTGAAGTCGCTCAGTCATGTCCGACTCTTCGAGACCCCATGGGCTGTAGCCTACCAAGCTTTTCCATCCATGGGATTTTCCAGGCAAGAGTACTGGAGTGGGATGCCATCACCTTCTCCAGTGCCTCTTTAAGGCAGTTCCTTTTACCTAGTACATCATGTCTGGCTTAAAAAAAAAAAATTACAAGGCATACTAAAAGTCCAAAAACAGTTTGAAGAAACTGAACAAGCATCAGAATCTGAGTCAGGAACGTTTAAATGACCAGACTAGGAATTTTTAAAATTATCATTCATACGCTAAGGACTTAATATAAAAATAAACCAATGTATAAGAAAGATGCGTTGTACAAGTGGGAAAATTATAAGAGTAAAAAAGAAAAGCTGGAGATCAAAAACATTGTAACAGTCACGAAGAATACTTTTGATAGGCTCATTAATAGGCTTGACATGGCTGAGGACAGAATCTCTGAATTTGAGAATATCTCAACAGAAACTTCTAAAAGTGAAAAGCAAAGAGTAAGAAAGACTGGAAAAAGTACACAGAATATCCAAGAGCTGTGGGACAACTAGAAAAGGTGTAATATAAATGTAATGGAAATACCAGAGGAGATGGAAAGGAGAAAGAAATAGGAACAATATTTGAAGTCACAATGACTAGGAATTTCTCCAAATTAATGACAGACACCAAACCACAGGAAGCTCATAGACCATCAAGCAGGGTAAATGCCCAAACAAACAGACAAACAAAAAAACTACACACAGTATACATCATATTCAAACTCCAAGAAATCAAAGACAAAGAAAAAAATTCTTGAAAGAAGCAGTGGGGGGCACTTTATTTATAGAGAAGCAAAGACAAGAACTATTCCAACTTCTCAGAAAACAAGAAGGAAGAGGACAGAGCAGAGTATTTTAAAGTGTTGAGAGAATGTTACCCACCAGTCTAGAATCCGATGCTCTAGGAATTATCCTTCAAAGCTGAGGGAGAAAGAAAAACTTTCTCAGATAAACAAAAATTGAGGGAATTTGTTACCAGTAGACCCGACTGTCAAGAAATGTCAAAAATTCTTCAGAGAGAAGAAAAATTATATTGATCAGAAACTCAGATCTATATGAAGAAAGGAAGAGCAATGGAGAAGGAATAAGGGAGAGTAAAATAAAAAAGTTATTGTTGCTATTCTTAATGGATCTCATGAATGTAGTTTCTCCAAAATAATAGCTACAACATATTACATTATATTGGAGAAGGCAATGGCACCCTACTCCAGTACTCTTGTCTGGAAAATCCCATGGATGGGGGAGCCTGGTGGGCTGCAGTCCATGGTGTCACACAGAGTCGGACACGACTGAAGTGACTTAGCAGCAGCAGTAGCAGTATTACATTATATATAAGGATATATAATCTAATACACATACACGCATGTGTGCTTACAAACAAGCAAATTGAATGATATTAATGATATAAGAAATGAGAGGGAAGAGTTGAGACTGTTTTTGTTGTTTTTGTTATTATACGTTATTTTTGTTGTTATTATAAGGTACTTGCACTACCTGTGAAAAGGTGTTTGAAAGTAGAGGACGTGAAGTAGTTGTAAATCTATATTGCAAATTCAAGGGCAACCATTAAAATGATTTTTTTTTAATGAAGTACATTAAGAAAGGCAAAAGGGAAATTATATAAAATATTCAATTAAAGCCACAAAGGCAGAAAAATTGTGCAGACAAAAACAGAAACAAAGGACAAGGACAACAAATAGAAAACAGTAACATATATGGTATTGTTGTTCAGTCACTAAGCCATGTTCAACTCTTGCGATCCCATGGACAATAGCCCACCAAGCTCCTCTGTCCATAGGATTTTCCAAGCAAGAATACTGGAATCCTTCTCCAAGGGATCTCCCTCACCTAGGGATTGAACCTGAATCATGCATCTCCTGCATTGGCAGGTGGATTATTTGCCACTGAGCCACAAGGGAATCCCTACATATGTGGTATATATTAATTCAATTGTATCAATAATCTCTTTACATGTCAATGATCTAAATATCAAGCTAAAAGACAGAGACTGTCATAATAGATTAAAAAAAGGACTGAACTATATGTTGTTTGCAAGAAACTCTCTTTTATGGATTAAACATAAAAGGATGGAGGAAAATATACTGGGCTAACATCAATTAAAGAAAAGGAGGAATATCTATGTTAATTTCAGACAGACTAGGCTTCAGAGCAAGGAAAGTTATCAGGAATAAAGACAAGCATTACACAATGATAAAAGCGTCAACTTTTTAAGAATATATAACAGTTCTTAATGGGTATGTGCCTAATAACAGAGCATCAAAATACATGAAGCAAAAACAGAACTATAAGGAGAAAAAGAAGAATCCAAAAATGTAATGGAGACTAACACCTGTCTATCAAAAATAGAACCAGCAGGGAGAAAATCAGTAGGGACATAGTTGAAGTCAACAGTACCTTCAGTCAACCTCATATAACTGACATTTATAAGCAAGTTCATCCAGCAACAGCAGAATATACATTTTTCTCAAGGTCCCATGGAGCATTTATCAAGATAGACCACATCCTGGGACATAAAACACACTTAAACAAATTTAAAGGAAATGGAAATCATGCAACATCAGCTTTCAGACAACAGTGGAGTTAAACTAGAAATTAACAACAGACAGAAAGTTGGAAAATCCCCAAACACTTGGAGGTTAAACAATACACTTGTAAATAACACATGAGTCAAATAAGAAATCTTAAGAGAAATTTAAAAATATATTTTAATGAAATGAAAATGCAATTTATCAAAATTTGTGGGATGCAGTGAAAAGAGTGCTTAGAGGGAAATTTGTAACACTGAATATATGTATTAGAAAAGAAGAAATATAAAAAATCAATCGTTTAAGCTTCCATACTATAAAACTAGAAAAAGAGCAAATCAACATAGGAGAAAATCCGGATGACCTTGGATGTGGCAATGACGTTTTAAAATACAATACCAAAGGCACCATCCATGAGGAAGTAATTGATAAGCTTGACTTCACTGAAATTAAAAGCTTCTGCTTGATAAGGTAGTGTCAAGAGAACGAGGAGAAAATATTTGCAAAAAATGCATTTGATAAAGGACTATTATCTTAAATATACAAAGAACTCAACACTCAACAATAAGAAAACAACCAATCTGATTTTAAAATTGGCAAAAGATCTGAACAGATCTCAGCAAAGATGATATACAAATGGCAAAAAATTATAAGACCACGTTCCACATCATATACCACCTCAGAAATGCAAATTAAAACAATGAGATGTTACTACATACCTAAAGAAATGGCTCAAATCCAAAACACTGACAACGTACACAGAAGGACTTGCCCAGAAATATTTATAGCAGTTTTATTCATGACTGCTAAAACTTGGAAACAACCACGATACACTTCAGTAGGTAAGTGAATAAATAACATTCCAGACACGACTTTGTGGGTGAACAACAAAAATCCACCCAATATTCCAGATAGTGGAATATTTTCAGGGCTAAAAAGAAGAGAGATTTGTCTGTTTGTTCACTAATGAATCCCAAGTGTCTGTAACTACGCCTGGTACACAGTTCCTGCTGTAGATATATATTTTTAAATTTTTATTTTTACTTTATTTTGCTTTACAGTACTGTATTGGTTTTGCCATACATTGACATGAATCAGCCACGGGTGTACATGAGTTCCCAATCCTGAACCCCCCTTCCCCCTCCCACCCCATATCATCTCTCTGGATCATCCCCGTGCACCAGCCCCAAGCATCCTGTATCCTGTATCGAACATAGACGGGCGATTCGTTTCTTACCTGATAGTATACATGTTTCAATGCCATTCTCCCAAATCATCCCACCCTCTCCCTCTCCCACAGAGTCTAAAAGTCCCGTTGTTTTTTGATTGAATGCAAGACACTCCATTCCTTAGCCTGCCAGCCGAGGAGACTATGTCATGCCAGGATTACCCAGCAGATGGCGGCCGAGGAACGCTAGCGACAGCTGGGAGCCTACACACTGAATGCAAGATTCCTCCCAATTAAGTCCAAGATAACAACCAGCAGACAAAATCAAGTCCAACTTACTCCTAACACAGACTTGTATTCATGAGAAAGAGGCTGTATGTAGGAGGTGAGCTGCTGAGCTGATAAAGCCTTTATCTACTATCAGAGATTGTTTACACACAATTCAGGGATGAAAAAATGAAAACAGCTGTTGAGAACTGAAGTCAGAGTCCTCCCACGGTGGGGAAAAAAAAAACAGTGAAGAAAGCTTATGGTCACGGATCTGCATCAGTCCTCCAAAGGATGGAAAAGTGACATGTGACTGCTATACCACCAAAGGACAGAAACAACACTAAGAACTAACCTTCCTTCCTCCAAACATTCCCGAAGATGCCCTCTTACAAGAACCTGAGTCTCCCTCCCTCTCCTCCAGCGTCCTCTGGACCCCTGCCAATCTGTGCTCTTCCTGGGTGCTTCTGTTACCCACGCAATCAGGGAATTGAATTGCAGTGGTAACAAACCCTTCAAAAGCCAAGTTCAAGGTGATCCCTGGATCAAATTCAGCCTCAGAATGTGACGGCTTAGGGGGAGGATCCGAGATAGATACTACTTGCGGATCTGAGTCTGCTGACCCAGAACTATCCCAGCCAGCTGGTCAACCTGCTTACTGCTATACTGATAACAAGAGCTAGCATTTATGTTTCCTATGTGCCCTGCATGTGCTGCGTGCATCACCTGCATTTTCTCATTAATCCTTAGAGCATCACTTCCAAGTCCACACTGTTCTCCACATCTCACAGGTGACACAAGAGACGTGTTATTTGCCCCAGGACCCAGCACGTTGCTCACAAACTCACTCTTAATCCCTGGGAGGATGGGAATCTGCTGAGAGGCACCAGAGACCCCGATGGACCTCGGAGAACATTTAATCCAGCCCCTTCTCTTCAGACGGAAGAACTGAGGACCAGAGTGGGGAAGGGACTGAGTCAAGTTCACGCAGGGATCCCGGAAGCCTGCCCAAGCACTACTCACTGAGAACTACCCTACACCTTAACATTCTTGGCTAGTGTCAGGAAAACCTCTTCATCCCCGTCACAGGCTTTATTTAATTTCCCCCAGACTCCAAATGTGCTTCAGTCCTGCTGCACTAAACACTCTGCATAAGATTGTGTCCCAACAATATAGCTCTTGTTTTAGGAGTTTCACCAAGTAGCAGACTGTCCAGCCAGGATCACTCATGAATTCTAGCTTCTGCAGCTGGTGTCGTTGGCTGGAGCCACTTAACCTGAGCTGGTTTGCTCGTTGGTTAAGGGAGAATACCAGTATTCGTGAAAGGGTAAGTTATATTCTAGGCCAGTGCTGTATAATGCAAATATAACACGAGCCACAAGTGCAAGCCACATTGTAATTAAAATTTTTTCAAAAGAAAAAAAAATTTTTTTTCCAGTAGCTGCATGAAATGAAGGAAACAGGAGCGTCAAAGCACTTGACAGGCACACATCATTATTAATTTCCATAATTTGTTTCATTTAAGAATCTGTCTGCCAAGCAGGAGACGCAAGTTTGAGTCCTACGTCCAGAAGATCCCTTGGAGAAGGGACTAGCACCTCACGCCAGTATTCTTGCCTGGGAAATCTCATGGACAGAGCAGCCTGGCAGGCTCCAGTCCGTGGGGTCACAAGAGAGTTGGACGGAGGCAGAGTGGGGACCGCAGGTAAGGTAGCTGAGACACAGGGGCTGGGGCTCTCCAGAGGTTCTGAGGGGAGTAGGGACCCACCTCCTCTCCCTACGTGGGGAGATGGTTTGCTTCTAAATTCATCTTCTGTGTGTCACCATTTAAGCATCCATTGGGATTTAGTTGGGGCGAAAGGAAACCATCAAAGGGGCTACTAGGGCATGTGAATGAACTTACATGCATCCAACAATCAAAGCACCACACGCATACACCAGCACACACCAACAACTGAAGGCCTCCATTGCATCCCCATGGACGAACAACAACTCCCACACCCCACAACCATATCCCACATCCACAACACACGTAACCAACAACCAGCATGCTTTACAACACCGAGAGCTTTCACTGCCCCATCCAACCAAAGGGCTTCCCCCTGCCACACACACATTCTCCATAATCAAAGAGCTTCAATAATCAATAATCAAAGCACTTCATACCAGAGAGCTTCACATACATACACACTCCAACAACCAAAGGGTTCACACACCCACTCACACTTTCCCCACAACCAAGCCCTTCACACACACACACCCCAAAGAGTTTTACTCTCCCAGCCAAGGTGCTTCTTACACACCCCCAAGAGCAAAATGCTTTACTCCTACACAGAACAGCCAAAGCTCTCTACACAGACACCCCCACAAAAGAAAACCCCAAGTACTTCGATTTGTTTGCCACAGCAGCAGGTACTTGAACACCAAGACGTTCAACTGTGACTTTCTTTTCAGATTAATGAGCAGAGAAAGATTGGAGGAGGGAGGGGGAGGATGGCAGGAGAGAGCAATTACACCCGAATCTTTTCTCTGTTGATTAGGGATTCCTTCTCCAGCCTGCTTTGGCTCCAGCTAAATCTTTTTCTAATGAGATGTGGCTTATCCAGATCAGGGCGCTGAGAAAAAAGTTGCAATTAACTTTAAGAAGAAAAGAAGTGAGTGAGAGAGAGAAGGGAAGGGGGAGGGCGAGGCTGGGAGATGTGAGTGGGGGCAGGGAAAGGGGCGGGGCTGGCATTCCTGGAAGAGCTGGGTGGACGGGCCACAGGACCCAGCCTCCTGTGGACCATCCACCAGCTCCTTTGATTCCAGACTTTAGGAATAGCCCTTGATGATTGTTGAGCCTGCGGGAGTGGCCTCTGGGCTGCTCCAGGCTCAAGCCAAGCGTTGGGAGGGCTGGGTCTTAGGGTGGGGTGGGGGTGAGGTGCGGTCCAGGGCCTTCCTAACTCTGCACTCCTGATATCTGGCGGGGATTCTTGGGGAAAAGGGGCCTCTCAACTGCATCTCTTTCACACCTGAGCTGTGCCTTCTGTTCGCTGGCTCCTGCAAGGACACGGGGCCTAGGTCACAGGTTAAGAACCTCCATGACCCCCAGGTGTCCAGCCAGCATGAACTCTTTTCTCAAGTGCTGAGTCCAGCACTTGACCCTGGCAGCCAGAAGCAGTCCTGGACTGGGTTTGCGGTACTGACAGCCAAGCTGGGGTCTCCCCAGCTCACCTTACTGTTCCTACCTGGGAGCAGGGTCCCAATCTCTTTTCCTGTGAGCCACGGAGAAGGGCGGAGAGGGTCTGGGATTGAAAGAGAGGTTTCATGTAGAAATGGTGGAAAAGCCTCAAGCCCCTGGAAGCAGCACAGATTTACCTTCCTTTGCTTCTGTGTCCAATAGCATCAAGCTCGACCAAGCGACAACCGCAGGAAAGCACCCCGTCTCCCTGGCGTTCAATTTCTTCATCCGCTAAGAGTTGTAACGGGGTGAGGTGGGCATCAGCTCTTGCGAGATCTCCAGTCCTGATGCCCTGAGATCCCGCGAGTGGTGCAGACACTAGAGATCCCGCGAGAGGCAGAGGCAGCCTCTGGAGATCGGGAGCCTTGGATGGGTGATTCTGCACGCTCAGCCTTGTGCACCCACAGGACACTTGCACCACCTGCAGTTCTTATCCAAGTGGGGACTGGGTTTCGCCCTATTTGGCAATAAATACCGAGCACTGCCTGACGGCAGTATGGTCCTTTCCCGTCCGATGGACCTCCCCGTACAAATTAGGAAGGGTTTGTGTTGCACTGCTGGAGCCTCAGTGGGAAAAAGTGAACTGGGAGCCTCTGAATCTTGCCTCACCAGACGAGCTTCCTTGATTCCCAAGGAAGAAGGGCCTCTGTGTGTTGGTGGCCACCCAGACACATGGTTCCCTCGGAGATATGTTTGAGTGACCTCTTACCAAATAAGCTATGGAGATGATACTGGGCCAGGGGACAGGTGAGCTAAGGCCGCTTTTCCTGTGCCTAGCTTCCAGAGAGGTCAGCCTATAATTCAACTTCAAGGCCCAGAAATTTCCTTGAGTCTGGTCCCCTAGATTCATGGTCAGACCTCCTTTGTGCCTCTGTCTGCCCTCCACCTTATTAGCTGCGGAAGACAGTCCTGGCTTTCTCCTATCTCTCTTTTTGGCTGTCGCCAATCTAATAAGCATATGTGCTAGAAATACTAGCTGGAGTGTTAAGTTAGAAATTCTTAAACATATAGTAAGGTCAGATGAAGGGAAAAAAAAAAAAAAAAACCCAGAAAACAAAACAGAAAACCCCGAATCAGAAATTGGACACAGGAGGGCAGATGTAGACTGAACAGGAAGTGCTGGCCCTAGGCTAAATGAAACAGCTGTCACCATTGTTCTGGACTGAAAACTGCCTTCGCAAACTCCATGCGGGCCAGGCGCAGAAAGCAGATGTTAATAATTACAGCACATGAAACGAAGGGCACAGGATTAGGCAAGTGACGAAAAAGAAATGGTACCAGTAGATTTATAACTCACTCCGGCAAATCTGTTTGGGCTGGTGGGGGGGTGGGCATGGCGGCCTCACTGCAGACGCCCCACCACCACCCCCCTCCACCCCCCTGCCAGTCCCCTTCCTAGTTTGGCATTTTGGCTTCTGGGATTATCTCAGAATGGAAGGATTGTTGAAACTGTTTTAGGGGAGTGGGCTGTGGGAGAGCTTTCCTGGCTACCTTTCTGGGGACCCTAGGGCTATAGGACTACAGCCTGTTGCCTCTGATCTGAAGAAAGGCATCAAATCCTCAATACCCAAGCCAAACACCAAAAAGCAGAATATCAGTCCTAAATGAAATCATCCCTGAATAGTCATTGGAAGGACAAATGCTGAAGCTGAAGTTCCAATAAGTTGGCCACCTGATGCGAAGAACTGACTCATTGGAAAAGCCCCTGATGCTGGGAAAGATTGAGGGCAGGAGGAGAAGGAGGCAACAGAGTTTGAGATGGTTGGATGGCATCACCATTTCAATGGACATGAGTTTTAGCAAACTCCAGGAGATAGAAGGACAGGGAAGGCTGGCGTTCTGCAGACCATGTGGTCACAAAGAATCAGACACGACTGAGTGAATAACAACACCACCAACAGACAGATGAATCCTGGAGTTGGATGCCTCACTGGTAAACAGGAACTCAGGGACACAAAGCCAGGCAGCCATCTTCAGAACCCTTGCTTTACCAAGGGGTTCATGTTTAAAATCCAGGAGCTCAAGTTCTTTGCAGCTGAAATTGATTCACACTTTAAAGTCAGCCAGCCCCCAGCGCCTGGGAGGAAGCAAGAGAGAGCTGGGAGAATGTTGGGACAGTTGAAGAAAGTAAGAAAAGCAAGTTTCTTGGGTTAATTACGTAAGTAGCAGAGAGTCTTCCCATGTTTTCTTGAACATTCCTCAGTGCTTTTCCATGTGAGCCAGAGTTGTAAAAAGCAAAGCAAAACAACACACACTCCGTCACATCCACCCCAAAGCCTCCCATCCCACCACCCCCTAGAACGGACGTCTCTAAGAAAGGTTAGAAAGAAGGTAAAGCATGTGTTTGCCATCTTTACGCCTGATATGGAAACCATATGCTTAAATACACTAGCAAACATACTTAATATAACACTCTCTTTTATTAAATGTGGTTTTATAAACGCTCTCCCCAGCCAGGGCACCTTTGCCGTGCTGGAGGCTGGAACTTGGCAAAATAATCTTCCCGCTGTTACATCTATTGATACACATTTTTTGAAAATGAGTCTCGGACCCTTGGAAAATAGACTGGTTCTGATTATTATTGCAAGCGGGAAGGGGCACACAAGGGCATCTTTTTTCCTCTGATAAATTAAAAGAACTGTAACGGGTGCTTTCTGCAACCTGTAAAAGGGCAGAGCCATCTGTGATTCATTTAGCAGCTCCTTACAGAAGATTTATTTGATTAATTCGGTCAGAAGAGAGAGAATATGGATTTTCCCCTGCTCTGAGAGGCGCATTCGCACTCACACTTGCACACATGCACCCACCCATGGGCAGACATCTCTGGAATGAAAAATGACTAATCGTGTTATTGGAACTGGCCAACGCGGGGCCCTGGTGGTGAGATCGAAGGCTCCCGCCCTGCTGATGAGAGGGCCGGTTTCAGAGTAGATTTAATATCCTTAGGCCCAATGCCACCAGAGGGTGACCCTAGAGAAAAATAATACTGTGGACCCTGAATCACGTTTATTGGGCATTGAGCACTTGTGCCAGGCTCTGTGCTGAGCCCTTTGTATGCATTACCTCACTGCACGGTCTCAACCACCCCTCTCCAAGGAAGCACTATTTCATTTCTTCTTTACAGGCAAGGAGACTCCCCTATTGCCAGCAGGCCTCTGCTCGAAATTCTTTACAATTTTTTCAGAGTGTATTTGACTTTCTCCATGCCTCTGCCATGCAGATGGAGGCCATGTCTAGCATCAGTCTCATAGCAGATAAACTTTAACACAGTCATCTGTCTTGACTCTGCTTCGTGCCCTGTGGATTTCAGTTCAGTGTTGACAGAGTGAGACGTTCTTTAGAGCTTATTTCTAGTCTCAAGGTGGAGAGCTGGCCTTGATGGTATCTAATTGGCCTTGGGTCTCTAACTGGCATGCCCCAAACTCTATAAGCAATTGTCTGCAGACCACTGTCAATTCCCAATGGGTGGGAACAGACTTTGAGATAGGTCTTCAGAGAAGGTAAAGAAAACAGCACAGAAAAGAAGACTCAGAAAATCGTACAAGATCTGAGCCAAAGAGGATTTTGGGGATCTATGCCAAGAGTGGCAAATATAGGGCAAGAAAGGTGGCTATGCTCTCCTTCCCAAGCTCACAGCAGACATTGCTAATTGATCCCAGCTCTCTCTCTCTCTCTCTCTCCGGCTAACCCTCAAAATCCTTAACCTAGTGATTGTCTGGCTTCCCTGTCTGGTATTCTCTGCATCCACCGCAGTGGAGCTGGTGGTATAGTGGAAGCCAAGGTACAGTGGGTCAGAAGCCTCTGCCTTTCTCCAGGTCTCTGAGAATCCCCATGGACAGAGGAGCCTGGCAGGCTATAGTCCATGGGATTGCAAACAGCTGGACATGACTGAGCGACTAAGCGTGCACACACACACTGCTCTCCCCCGGGCCCCTCACCGCATGGGATGGCACTGAAGCTGCTCTGTAGATAGGATGAAAGGTGTCCCCTGGGAACGTGCAGAAGACTGAAATCTCACTGCAACTTTGAGAGTCCCTTGGACAGCAAGATCAAAGCAGTAAATCCTAAAGAAAATTGGTCCTGAATATTCATTGGAAGGACTGATGCTGAAATTGAAACTCTATTACTTTGGCCACCTGATGTGAAGACCTGACTCATTGGAAAAGATCCCGATGCTGGGAAAGAGTGAAGGCAGGAGGAGAAGGGGATGACAGAGGATGAGATGGTTGGATGGCATCACTGACTGGATAGACATGAGTTTGAGCAAGTTTCTGGAGTTGGTGACGGACAGGGAGGCCTAGCATGCTGCAGTCCATGGGGTTGCAAAGAGTTGGACATGACCGAGTGACTGAATTGAGCAGAACTGAACCCCTAAACTGGGACAGACTGGGACAGCTTGAACCAGTTTATAATTTGGGGCTTCAGATTCTAGAATGAAGTGGAAAGTTTCACTTTGGAGACATGAGCGTCTGCAGACTCTCTCCACGCCAGCCTTTCCCACCTCCCTCTCACTTGCTGGACCACAGGAAATGCCTAGATCAAAGACAGCCAGGATGTGGAAGGCCAAAGGTATTGAGCACTTGTCTGAGCTGGTTGCAGGCTCTCCCTCGTGTCCTCAGATTTTTTCTGCCAGGCAGAAATTCTCTCTGGGAAAAATGATGGTTTCATGAATAGAAGGAGGGGTCTTCAAGCTCAGAATTTCTGCCTCTCGCGGGGTCCTTTCTTGCTGGTTCCCTCCTAGGATCTGAACTAAAATCTTTCTCCACTTGGTGTGGCCCAAGAGGGAATCTGAGGATCAGTACCTGATTCCAAGAGGGAATCTGAATGTCTGATTGGCAAAAACAAGCCTTTCCATAGAAGTGAAGCTGAGGATCAGGATGGATTCGGAGAATCAGAGAATCAGTCTGAAATACCATGTATTTTGAAGGGAGGCAGCCATGCGCGATGACTCCGGTCACTACCTTGTTTAGCAAGGTTACCTGGAAGGTCTTTAGGGGACTTACTTAGAGAATGGATAAGAGTTTTGTGTAACTTGCATGTCAGCTTTAGGTTCCTTGTGGGAGAGGGGGGAAGATTTCTGCGATTTTTGAGAAGGCTTGCAAACACTTTATTTAAACGTGATTTCTACAATCTTCTTTTCACTATGAATTTGTAATTCATAGTGAAGAAACGTTTACTAATGAAATCATACTCTACTCCATTGCAGTGTCATGAAAAGATCACAAATATTGAGTTAGTGAGGCCCCAAATAATGAGGATTTTACAGAGCTCAGATGACACCTCTTGAATAGGTTTGTTGACCAAACATCAATTGTTTAATAAAGGTGTTTGTCTGCACTGTGAAAGTGGTTTTCTGGAATGTTCCTGAGTGTGAAGGTGATTGAGCAGCTTGGAAAAAGAGTCAAGTTTGAGTAGTTAGGAAGGGGTGGGGAGTGGGGAGGTAAGTAATGAGGATGGGAGGCTCTTGGTGCGCCATTTTGGATTCCACGTTGGGATACATGAGCGGGCTGAGGTATGTATGAGTTGTCCTTAAAGACTCCAATAAAGAGAGGGGTCATGTGCCACTGGGGATGACAAAGAAACTTAAGGGCCAAACCAGTGTTTCTAGCTGTGTGATTTTGAGCAAGCTGGATAATCTCTCTGTGCTTCAGTTTCCTTCTCTGTAAAAAAGAGGTAATAATAACACCTGATAAAAGTTGTTGTGAGGATGAAATGAGATACAGCCCTTAGAACAGGGACTGGCATATAGTATTAAGAAAGCATTATCTTCCAAATTTACATCCACTGATATATGGTAAACCAGATGTGGTGTATCCATACAATGAAATATTATTCACCTATGAAAAGAAATGCAGTGTAGATATATGGATCTAGGCAGTATAGATACAATGTGGATGAACTTGGAAAATACTACACTAAGTCAGAGAAGCTAGACACAAAAAGTCACATATGGTATGATTCCATTTACATGAAATGTCTAGAACAGGTAAACCTACAGAGATAGAAAGTAGACTGATGATGACTCAGGGCTAGTAGGGGGCTTCCCAGGTGGCACAGTAAAGAGTTCACCTATCTGTGCAGAAAGACACAGGAGACGCAAGAGGCATGGGCTTAATCCCTGGGTTGGGAAGATCTCCTGGAGTAGGAAATGGCAACCCGCTCCAGTATTCTTGCCTTGGATATCCTATAATCAGAGGAGCCTGGTGGGCTATAGTCCATGGGGTTGCAAAGGCGGACACAGCTGAAGTGACGGAGCACGCACATACGGAGGGCTGGTGGTGGGTGGAAAGATAGGGAGGTGACGACTAAAGGCTAAACAAGGTTTCTTTATGGAGTGATGGAAATGTTCTAGAATTGACTGTGAATATACTGAAGACCATTGAACTGCATGCTTTAAATGGGTGAATGGTATGATATATGAATTATCTCAATAAATATGTTTTTAGAAAATAAAATATTATCTTATGTTTATAAGATAAAAGTATATTAGTATGTATTATATTGTAGATATTATATTATTTTTATATGAATGCAATATCCATAACAGGGGGTGATGAGGCCTGTGACACTGGACAGTGTGTGTTCCTTCTAGAAACATTTTTATTAAAAAAATGCCTGTTTTGGCTGAGGTTTGACCTCAGTTTCCCCATCTACTAGAAGAGACAGAACCTCCTTGTTCAAAGGACTGTTGGAAGGAGAAATGAGATAACTCAGGTACAGCACTTAGCATGGAGGCTGGCACATAGTAGACACTCAGGAGACAGCAGTGGTCTTGTCACTTTTCCATGAGACTCTCGAATTCTATTGGAGGGGTTTGTGGGGGACAGTCTGGTTGGAAAGGAAGGGGTGACTAAGGGTCATGGACCAAAGCTGCAAGAGTTACAGACTGCATCAAGCAGATCAAATCAGTTTAGGCGAAATGTTTCAACAACAAAAAAATTCACAGAATTTTCTAAAGAGGCTGATATACATTGTTTTCACACTTTTATAAGGTTGAAACAATCTTTATCAAATAATATATTTTCTTAAAATTTGAGGTGGCTTTGTGAGGTGGCTGAACACTGTGAAAGAACTGAATTCTCCTCCATTCCTGCAAGCTGCCTGTAGGTGCCACCATTGTTTTTAGAATTAAGTATTCAGGGAAAAAAAAAAAAAGACAAATGGCCATGTATGAAGGGCACTGGGCAGTGTCCAGTGCTGGGCTCTTGACCTCACTTGACCACTCAACAACCATGTGACTTAAGGAAACAAATTTAGCTTCCCTGGACTTCAGTTTTTTTCAACTATAATATGAGAAGATGGTGGCTGTGATCTCAATGTCCCCCAAAGAAAAACCTTCAGTCTGTGATAATGGTCATAGACTGATAATGGTCAGTGATAATGATGATGGTACAAACGTTTTTTAAAATTATTTTTTATTTTTGGTTGCACCGGGTCTCCATTGCTGCACATTGACTTTCTCTACATGCGGTGAACGGGGGCTACTCTTTGCTGTGGTGCACAGGCTTCTCACTGTGGTGGCTTCTCTTGTTTTGGAGCACAGGCTCTGCAGTTTGGGAGTTTCAGCCCTCAGGCTCAGTGGTTTTGGCACACAGGCTTAGTTGCCTTCATGGCTTGTGGAATTTTCCCAGACCAGGGATAGAATCTGTGTCATCTGCATTGGCAGGTGTATTCTTATCCACTGTATCACCAGGGAAGTTCAATGGCCCAAATCTTATTACCAACTAGGAAAACCCTTCTAGCTGTTCCAAAGCTGTGGATACGGGTTCCATGGTGTAGAACTTGTCCCTTCTATTCCAAGCGTCTTGAGTTCTAGGCCCCTAGTCTGATGCTCAGAGCACAGAGGCCAGAGAAGTACTTCATTATCACTTCCATCCTGATTCTCCTCCAGAAGGAAGTATTCATGTGGTTCCTTTCTCTCTTTGGGGCTAGAGATATTGCATTGGCTGCTGCTGCTGCTGCTGCTAAGTCGCTTCAGTCGTGTCCAACTCTGTGCGACCCCATAGACAGCAGCCCACCAGGCTCCCTTGTCCCTGGGATTCTCCAGGCAAGAATAATGGAGTGGGCTACCATTTCCTTCTCCAATGTATGAAAGTAGAATGTGAAAGTGAAGTCACTCAGTTGTGTCCGACTCTGTGCAGCCCCATGGACCGCAGCCCACCAGGCTCCTCCGTCTGTGAGATTTTCCAGGCAAGAGCACTGGAGTGGGGTGCCATTGCCTTCTCCAGTGTCCCTCAAAAAGTTCATGTCCTCCAAAAGCTGTGCATATGGTCTTACTTGGAAATAGAGCTTTTGGAGATATAATCAAGATGATGGTCATAATGGATTAGGGTGGACCTAATCAAGTGAGATAGTTGGACACCATCACTGACTCAATGGACCTGAATTTGAGCAAACTCTGAGAGACGGTGGAAGACAGAGGAGCCTGGTGTGCTGCACGCAGTCCATGAGGTCTCAAAGAGTTGGACATGACATAGCAACTGAACAACAGCATGAACAGTCAAGTGACTGGTGTCATTATAAGAAGAAGGAAGTTTAGAAACAGAAATACATAGAAACAGAGGGCTGAGAACGCAAGGTGAAGACGAAGAAGGTAGCAATGGGAGTTATAACTGCCACAGCCAAGGAATAACCAAGGCTTTCTAGCAATCACCAGTAGCTGGAGAGAGGCATGGAAAAGATTTTCCCTCGGAGGCTCCAGAAGACACTGACTCTGATGACATCTTGATGACTTCTAGCCTCCTAAATAGTGAGAGAATACTTTTATTTTGTTTTAAGTCACCCAGTTTGTGAACATGAAAGTCAATCAGTAGTATCTGGCTCTTTGCGACCCTATGGACTATACAGTCCATGGAATTCTCCAGGCCAGAATACTGGAGTGGGTAGCCTTTCCCTTCTCCAGGGGATCGTCCCAACCCAGGGATCGAACCCAGGTCTCTCGCATTGCAGGCAGATTCTTTACTGTCTGACCCAGTTTGTGGTACTTTGCTATAGCAGCCCTTGGAAACCCATATGGGGCTGGGGATTCCTATTCTCCCAAGTGTCAGGATCATCCTGATGAATCCTGGGAGGCAGGAAGAGAGAATGCTGTCGTGTGGACACTGTTGGATGTCCATCCAATAGGTTCACGTGGCTGCTTTATCAGATGATGCTTCCCCCTGACCCATGATGTTTAGCAGACAGTTGGGCAGCAGAGGCTGGGAACCACATGCTCAGACTGTAATAGAATAAGGCTGCACTTGAAGCAGGGTTTCCCCATGTAATTTTTACCATGATTAATCTTACCTTGCAACCTAGTACACACATCCACAAAATGAAGTTGATGTAATAGTACTTCTTACTTACACTTTGATATTTTCTATTCTGTATTTTTTAAATGTCGGTTGCTGTCCCATAAATTGACTTATAGCCCATCAATTGAGTGTAATCTACAGTCTGAAAAACACTTTGAGTTGGAGGAAATGTGAAAATGGTAAGATCTGCCTCTCTAAGCCTATTCTTTTCATATTTCTTTATACTCAGAAAAAATCTTGAAATGAGCCACCTTATTCACTCATCAAACACTTATTAGTGTCTACTCAGGCTCTGAAAGGGTTGGGGGCAAGGAGAGAGAAGAGATTCCAAGATATAAGCAATGCTAATAGAGCCAGTCTCATATGTTATGTATTGCATTAAGCATATTATATGGATTTTTCTCATTTAATGCTTCCATCATTAACTGCTCAGTCAGATGCTTAAGAAAACAGAAAGACCAAGGTTTGAATTCCAATCAGTCCAACCTCAGAGTTCAATGAGCTAAACCACTCGACTCTTAAGGGGAAGGAGGAAGGCTCATTTATGAAAATTTGAATAAATACAGCAAAAGTTGACTTCTCTTCCTAGCCACGACCACTGTCAACAGATTGAAGAGTGTCTATTCAGACCTTTCCCTGTATGTTTACATGAGTCCAGTGAGAAATACAATTCTCCTTTTAGTTTGTACTCATAGTTTATGAGAACTGATGACACTATTCCAGGATTTTTCACCCCTGCCTATTCCATGGACCAACTACTCCAGTTTATACCTTCTTGCCTTATTTCTGGATGTTAAACTCATTCCTAATTTTTCATTATTACAGGAGTACTTTTGTATATGGGGCTTCCCTGGTGGCTCAGTGGTAAAGAACCCACCTGCCAATGCAGGACATGTGGGTTTGATCCCTGGGTTGGGAAGATCCTCTGGAGAAGGAAATGGCAACCCACTGTAGTATTCTTGCCTGGGAAATCCCATGGACAGAGAAACCTGGTGGGCTATAGTCCATGGGGTGGCAAAAGAGTTGGACATGACTTAACTAACAACAATAATTTTTGTACCATGTATCTCTGTTCACATATGTGATAGTTTCCCCAAGATGGATTACTAGAAGGGAAAGAAAGTACTAAGTGGAAGAATATATGCTTTTTAATAAATACTGCCAAATTCTCCCTTCAAGAGTCTGTATGAGTTATATGTTCACCATCAGTGCGTGAAAGTATGTGTTTTCCTGCAGCTTCACTACAGAGGATATTATCAATTATTTCAACTTGTGTTAATCTGATGGGTACAGAAATATTCTCCTTGCTGATTTATGTTCCCTTTGACTACATGAACTTGATCTTGGCATCTGTGTGACAAACATATACCCCAATATCCAAATACTGCCCAGGGCTTCCCAAATAAGAGTAACTTCTCTCAGGGTTATCACAAGTCACAGAGCACCTCTGGGCAGATTAGAAAAAGGGGCTTCTTCCCCAAGACATGTTACTTCTATCTGTTGGAAAAGTGTTATAATACATTGATTATTAGACATTTTATCCCAGTCCAGAGAAATGGAATAAATATATAAATCTACCATATCTAAGAGGTGATTGGCACCACCTTGCTGGGGAGGGGAGGCTGCCCTGCTGCCGTGCACAACCTGCCCAACTGTATGGAGCCGTCCTGCTCTTAACTTCTGGACAGTCTCCTTGGGCACACAGTCCCCGCCTGTATCCTCTGGCAGAAACTCGTGTGAGTAATGAGCCTCCAGTCCTGGTCTCTCCACCCCCATCTCTCTGGTTGACTTCAGATTTGTCCCAATATCTCTCTCTAACTTCATGATGTCTTCTTCTTCTGTCTTCCTCCTGAATGAGGCTTAAGGGAAATTTTTGCCTGTAGGGAGCCTTTGAAGAGTCAAAAGTTTCCTTGCAGATGTGTTTTTAATACTATGGGAGCACATTAAAGTTGACATGATCTAACAGCATTCACTGTGTTTTCTTTACAGGCTGGTGGTTCTGGGCTCTTTCAGACAGCCATCCGGAAGTGTACCAGGCCTGGGCTGTGCCTGCCCTTGGAGGGGGCACCCCAAGGGGTAACCCCAGGATTTCTTGGCATCTCGTGCCATCTGGACTTGCTTTGCACAGTCACAGAGAGGCTCGTGTCCCCACTTCATATGTTTCTGGGGCCAGAACCAAGTGAACATCTTGGAAATTGTACTATTCTTCTGCCCTAATTGGTCTCAGTGCGGAGCCTGGTCCATGGGTGGTCTGCAGTGAGCTACAGCAGTCGGAAGTGACGGATAAAGACCTGCCATTCTTCAGGTAACCTGGCAGGGGTAAGGATGCACAGGACTGGGATCTCAGAGCCACAGGGTTGGCTGAGAGTTTTCTGTAGACTCCTAAGCACTTTTGCAATTTCTAAGAGTCTCACGGCATGGTGAAGATGCTCCCGAAAAGATCACTTGGGCTGACTGATACTTCATATTCCTTTGCAGTGATCTGGAATGATATCAGCTGGACGTGGTGATGCCGATTCTCTCGTGGTGGCCAGAAGCTGCCAGAAGGGCAGGACTGCAGCTAAAACTGACATATTAAAGTAAGAGCATAATTAGAACATGATGAGTGCATTTGCTGGGTAAACAACTTTCAAAATGTAGAACTATAGAGAAGAATAAAATAATTGAAAGTGTTCTTGGGAAGGAAGAAGCCCTTACTTTATGTAATAATAAATACTTTTGAACAGCACCTGTGTGCCAGGCCGTGCTTGGGGCCGGAGACAGTGAAACCTAAGAAGAGAAGACCCTTGTTCCCTTGTGTCTGATGTGCTTATAGTTAGGAGACAGGAAATAGGGCTACAAAAGTGATTGTGCTTAGGCACTTAGTAAATGGTAGTTATTAAATATCCTACAATAGGAGATTGGTTTAGTATATTTTAATATACCCACACTTTATTTTGTAGTCGTTATAAACATGGTTTTGAAGAATATTTTATGACATGGAAGAGAGCTCACAGTTCATTCATCCATTCATTCAACAGACAACAGTTAAGCACTTACCCTGTGCCAGGCTCTATCCTGGACTCTGGAGACAGAACAGGGAGCAGCCCAGGTGAGATCAGACAGGCTCCCTGTTGTCATGAAACTTACAACCTCTTCAGGGGTTAATAAAAAAGTGCAAAAATACCCAAACAGGAAAAGGTCAGATGGAGACAGCAAAGAAAGTGACATGGTTGGTGACTGCAATGCAGGAGGCCTGGGTTCAACCCCTGGGTCAGGAAGATCCCCTGGAGAAGGGAATGGCAACCCATTCCAATATTCTTGCCTGGGAAATCCCATGGACAGAGGAGCCTGATGGGCTACTGACCGTGGAATCGCAGAGTCAGACACGACTGTGACTAACACACAGGGGAGAGAGGGATCTGCTATAGCCTGAGTGGTCCAGGAGGGCCTCTGGGAGGAGCTGACCCAGAAGGAACAATGACCAAGAGGGAGCCAGTAGGAGAAGATAGGGAAGTTTTATGGAAACTGTAGGTCAGCTAGCCTTTCTTTAGTGTTACAGACTGGGAAACTGATGTGACATGGCTTGGTGGGGACGTCGGTGGCAAAGCCAGGATTAGACCTTGAGGCTGGGCTTCCTGGACAGACAGTGCTCTTTCTACACTGTGTGCCAGTTTGACTCTCATTAAATGTCCCTCTCCAGTGCTTTTATGGACCTAGGGCCACACAAAGGATATCTCTCCATCAAGCAGGTCTCCAGGATTTCTAGATGTCCTGCAGTGCACATGGTGCCATGCCCAGAGCCATGAAGAGTGTAACACACTGAACCAGGAGGGACCCACATCTATCTGCCATGTAGGAAAGTGAAAGCAGCTATGCCAGAGCACACGGATGTGGGTACAGCATCCTGAGATGCTGCCAGCAAGCAGGGATTGAAGGAGGAGAGGTCGCCGAGTCCAAGCTGGAAGACTGAATTCTCATTTATCCACAGACAACAACAGCTTCCACTTGGTCAGCCCCCAGCCCCGGCAGGGGAATAGGGTGAGGAGGGAGGTCTTCGGCCTTGCACCCAGGGATGGAGTGTCCCAGTCCTTCCAGAAACCCCAGGCCAGGGATGCAGCCACAGGAATGATAGGGGACCAGCCTCACCCCTGCTCACTTCTGTTCCTCGTTGCTCCGCCATACCCCCCCGCCGGCTTTGATCACAGTCTCACTGAGCTTGGCCGGGCTTCGAGGTCTCCTGCTGTGATGCCCCAGGCTGGGACTCCAGCTCACAGGGACTCTCTCTCTCTGTATCACAGCCTGGATCTGGCCTCCTGCCTGCTGGGCTGTGGCAGCAGCACCCCTAGGGACCCAGGGGGAGGTAACAAAGGAAAAAGGTAACTTTGGGTCAGATTGAGGAGAGGTTTGCCAGCCAAGGGCAGCTAGGCAGATGCATTTTGGTGGGTGATGGAAGCCACCCCACCCCTGGCTGTGTGAGTGGCATGTAAGACCTAAGAGGGGTGGTTAGAGGTAGTCATCAGGAGTTCAGGCACCAGGTGGGAATACCTGTTCACATTCCAGGATAAGCCATGTACTCCCCGGGTAATCATGGTCAAGTGCCTTAACCACTGTGGACTTTAGTTTGCTCATCTGTAAAATGGAGGTGATAAGATTTGCTTCAGTATCTCAAGCATGTGTTGCATGCTCAGTCATGTCCGACTCTCTGAGACCCCATGGACTGTAGCCCACCAGGCTCCTATAGGATCTTCCCCCCCAAGGACAGATTTTCCCAGCAAGAATACTGGAGTGGGCTACCATTTCCTCCTCCAGGGGATCTTCCTGACCGAGGGATTGAACCTGCCCCTCTTATGTCTCCTGTATCGGCAGGTGGATTCTTTACCACTAGCACCACCTGGGAAGCAATTGCCTCATGAGATCTGCCAATGCCTGACACACAAATGATGTGAGTTCTATCCCAGGGTCAGGAAGATCCCCTGGAGAAGGAAATGGCCACCCACTCCAGTATTCTTGCCTGAGAAATCCCATGGACAGAGGAGCCTGGTGGGCTACAGTCCACAGGGTCGCAAAAGAATCAGACACAATTCAGTGACTAAACCAGAAGGTTGTTGTGAGAATTGAGGTTGTATATGTGGAAGCACTTGGCTCGTTGTAATCACTCTAAACTGTAGCTGTCAAAGATGCTGAAGTCTCAGCTGGTTTTAGGAGGAATCAGAGCCAGCTCTTCTGAAGCACACCCACAGTGTTTCTTGGAGCCTCTTTCTCGCCTTCGGCATGATCGGAGTCTAACTCGCTCTCTTGCACCCTGTCCTCTTTCTCCTCTGGCTCCTGGCCCAGGTTGGATGTCACTAGTTCTGAGGGACTGCCACATGTTCCTCCTTCATCCTCCTGTACCCAGCCTCTTTCTGCTCTGGCTTCTTCTGCTCTTAGCTGCCCCATGGCTCTTCTAGCTCTGCTCAGAGTCCTCGATGACTCCCTGTGGTGGCAGAGGAAATGGCAACCTCCTCAGTTTTTCATTTGGCTCAGCTGGTAAAGAATCTGCCTACAATGCAGGAGACCTGGGTTCGATCCCTGGGTTAGGAAGATCCCCTGGAGAAGGGAAAGGCTACCCACTACAGTATTCTGGCCTGGAGAATCCCACGAACTGTATTATAGTCCATGGGGTCGCAAAGAGTCAGACACAACTGAGCGACTTTCACTACACTTCACAGCTTTTCATTTAAGACCCCTGGCAAACTGACCTCTTCTTAACTTTCCAGCCTTAGGTGAATCTGGGAAGTTGAAGCCTGAGTTGGAATCTAGGCTTCGCTGGATCTGAACTGTGCAACCCTAGGGAATGTATATAACCTCAGTGCACTTTGATTTTCTTATCTGTGATGTGGAAATAATTATCCCTGCCTTATCAACTTCACAAGGATGTTTGAAGGTCAGAGTGGGGATGGGTGTGCTGACTCTACCTTGAAAGTGACTCACAGTTTCTAAAAACTCAAAGTTTTTAGACCACAGTGGCGTCCTTTGTTCTTGCCATTCCCTCCACCTGGAGTGCTTAGTCACCCTCAGTTACCATAGGCCACGTGGGCGCACCCTCCAGGGCCCAGGGCAAACACCATGTCTTCCCTGAAGTCCCTCTCATGTTTCTTATATTATGTTGCTTTTGTTTGTTTTTTGCTGTTTTAGTCACTCAGTTGTGTCTGACTCTTTGAGAGCCCATGGACTGTAGCCCACCAGGCTCCTCTGTCCATGGGATTTCCCAGGCAAGAATACTGGAGTGGGTGGCCATTTCCTACTCCAGGGGATCTTCCCGACCCAGGGATCGAGCGAACCCGGATCTCCTGCGACTCTGCGACTCTGCGACTCCTACGTTGGCAGGCAGATTCTTTGCCGCTGAGTGAGTCACTGGGTACCCAGTCATGTTGCTTACTTGCTCTCACACACCGTGAGAGGCCTCATAGTACCTGTCTTCCCATATCTGCCTCACCTCCTTAGACAGTGAGCCGCTGGAAGGCTGGACTAAAATCATCTCTGGTTTTCTCATGGCAGATCATACCCCCCACACAATCGGTGCTTGAGGAGTATTTGTTGAAAGGACAGCTGACTGGATGCATGAATGAATGAATTTTGGTAGATGAGATGCACTGGAAGGGGAAGAGATGAGTCTGATCCTTTCAGGGGGCCTGTTTTATGGCCTAGATTTTCACAAACAGAATGGATCCAGGGTGCCCAGACAGGAAGGGTTTAGGGGCAAAAATGGGGTGGCAGGTTGGCGAGGGACAGCTGTGTTCTAATGAGCAAGCACACGCGTTCGCGGAGGACTTAGGTTAGGGGATGGGGCTCCGCGCACAGCAGTACCCAGGAGTGCTGGTATGTGCAATACCTCACTCCTCCTCCTGAGGGCGCCTGCCCGGCGGCGGCAGGGCGGGAGGGGGGATGGGGAAGGGGCAGGGAAGGGGGAGGGAGGGGGAGGGAGGGGGAGGGAAGCGGAGGGAGGGGGAGGGAAGCGGAGGGAGGGGGAGGGAAGGGGGAGGGAGGGGGAGGGAAGGGGAGGGGGAGGGGAGGGGAGGGGGAGGGAAGGGGGAGGGAAGGGGGAGGGAAGGGGAAGGGGGAGGGGGGCGGGGGTGGGGGCAGGGGCGGGGGCGGGGGCAGGGGCGGGGGCGGGGAAGCGTGGGTCGAATCTCGGAGCCAGGGAGGTGACTCCCGGTGATCTAAATTTTGTTTGCCACGTAGGAGCACCCGATTTATTATCAGGGGCTGAAACACACGGAAGGAACAAAGGGCCCAGGGGACCTTTGTGACCCAGCTGCTCCCTCTCCGTGTGGAGCTGGAGCCGAGGCCTTGCGTTCTCAGAGTCGCCTTTTCTGACTTTGTAGGAGGCAACGACCCTCCTCATCTACCCCTGCACCCCAAAGGTTATAATCTGGGGCCACACATTCCTCAGGCACTGTTGAACCCTAAGTATTTTAATGCGTGATATCTATCTCCGTGTGCATTTTAGTTTTATCGGGGGGGGGGGGGCAATGGAAAAGTTTTTTTTGATATCTCTTTGAAACAGATGTCAGGAAAAACTTCCAGCACAGATCAAGGGCAGGTTAAGGGCTTTGAGATGGGTCTGAATGTCCCTTTAACATCATTCAATCTAATACCCAACTATACCGCCAGTCATTACCCTGTTTTTATAAGAAGCTCTGAACCATATGTTCGGGAACCAATTAAACATACACATCAAGCCCTGGGATCAGGTGGAGCTCTGTTTAAATATCTTAACCTTTTATGATTATCTTAATTTAGAGAAAATTCAAAACACATTCAGAAGTCTTAGAAAATGAACTAACTAGGAATTTACTGGCCGGGTTCTTTTCTTGATGTTGGGATCATTTCTTTACAAGCCCAGCCTGGATTCCTGGGGAAATCTTCTGTAATCACAACTTCTGGAGAAATGTAGACATGGGCGGGCCTAGGAAGCTCAGAAGGGGCCACAGCAGACTTCTTTACCTTCTACTGGTGGAGCAGCTTCTCCCAGCCCCAGACCCTGCCATTCCCCTGTCCCAGCCCCAGAGGTGTCCTGCTTCCCAGATGGAAGGGGAAGAAAGATAAGCAGACTCTGAATGTGGACGTTTTGTCTCCTTTAATAAAATTAATGAGGTATGGAATGAGTTGGCATAAAATACTCTTGCAACCCCTGTTGTTTTGGGGGAGCGATGGATTGGGGGGAGTTCAGGGCAAGGTCTGTGGTATAAACTGCACAGATCTGACTGCACACATGGTAGTCACGCTGCTTTTCAATTCCAGCTTGATTCTGGGGGTGGGAGTGAGGGCTGGGGTGGTCAGTGGGTCTGTCTTCATGTGAACCTCAAGTAAAGGAGATGCATGTTTAAAATATATATGCCTCCCCATCTGATGGACTTATAACAAGGTCTTACAGGCTCTTAGCTGCTCATGCAATACATTTTTATTGAGCACCTACTAGATGCCCGATTTTGTTCTGGGCACTGGGAATTCAGTGAGTAAGAAAGACACAGTCTTAACAAGGATATCAAACTGCCTCTGACAGAGGTGCCCAGGTAGAATACCAGGACCCAACTGGGTCTCAAAAACCCTCTTTCTGGTGAGATGAATGGAGAGAATTGCGAGAACGCATATACACTACCATATATAAACTACATAGCCAGTGGAAATTTGCTGTATGACTCAGGGAACTCACACTGGGGCCCTGTAACAACCTAGAGGGAAAAGGGTGCGAGATGGGAAGGAGGTTCAAGAGGGAGGGCATCTATGTATACCTTGGCTACTTCATGTTGATGTATGCAGAAAGCAAACCAATATTGTAAGGCAATTATTCTTCAATTAAAAATAAAATTTAAAAACCCCTCTTTCTTAGGATTAGTAAACCTTTAGAATAGGGTTTCCTGATAAAATACAGGATGCCTTGTGTAAGTATATCCCAAGTATGGTCTGAGACATATTTATGCTAAATAATTATTTGCTGTTTACCTAAAATTCAAATTTCACTGGGTATGCTGTATTTTTGTTTGATAACTCTTGCAAACCTACTGTAGAAAAAAGGATGAGGGGTAATATCTCAATCTTGGATGTTAAGTACAGATTTTGGAGGTAGGCAAGCAGAAAGCAACTTTGTGCCAAGTCTCTTTACCGATGTTATTTCATTTAGATCTCACTGCAACTCCATGAAGTAGTTTTTATTATCATCCTCATTTTGCTGAGTAGGCAGAAGCTCAGGGAGGGTTAAGTGACTCACCCAAGGTCCCCCAGCTGAACTTCTAGTACACTTTTGCTGAACTTGGAGAGCTGGGTTCTTTTCATGGCACTCCAGTGCCACGCTGATGGCTATCTTTACAGAGTTCTTATTTTCCTAGCCTGCCCTGGCTTCTCTCAACTTCTTCCCCCTTTCATCCACAAACGTTCAAGGAGAGATTCACTCTCGTCAGATCAATGTCACTGCCGTAATGAAAACCACCACCCAAATCCACGAAGGATGAGATCTGTCGAACCCTAATGAGAATGGTTCCGATTATGCAAAAAGCAACCTCATGGTTATTCTAATGTTACAAGTAAATATAAAACATTTAGAAATACTTGGCTTGGGCTGTTTTTTTCAAGTACAGATGTCTGACTCCCTGCCAGTTTGTTATTAAAAATGCTACGGTGGTTTGGGTACAAAGATTGCTGTAAAAATAAAAGCTGATGCACTCCGAGCACTCGTTTTGACTTTGTAGGGAAAGTCAGCAAGGGCGAGGCCGCAGCAGATGGTGGTGAATGGCGCCTCTCAAGTGGGGACCCCAACCTTCATAGCTCAGTTGCTCCTCCCCAAAAACCCTGCAGGAACTTCCCATGGCACCTCAAATCCAAAACGGGCTCCCGCCTGGCTCCAGCGCCATCTGCTCACCCTCTCCCTCTCACCTGCTAGCTTCTTCCAGCTCCCCACGCTCTTGCACTCGCGCTGTCTCTGCTCACCGTCTTTCTCCCCTGGCCACCGTTCATCTAGCTGGCTCCTTCTTGGGCTCCGTCCTTCAAGTCTCCCCTGACCACCTTCTTGGATGTGGTTGTCCTTCTCTCGCCTCCCATCACTCTTTATCACGTAACTTGGCGTCTTTCCTTTGTTTCTCTTGAAACTCTGAAATGATCTTGATGACTTTTTGTCTGTCCTACCAGAAAGTAAAGCCCATGAAGACGGGGACCCTGTCTCTCTTGTTTACACACCTTGTCCCCAGAATGTAGAGCAATGGGAAGGAACGTGGTAGTCGCTTGATAAAGATTTGGTGGACAAACTGATGGATTTCCCAAAGCACCTCAAGCCTTGCGTTGCACAGTCCCTTCTTGGTCCGTGGATGGGGCAGCTTCTCCAAATGTAATCAGCTCATAGAAAATACTGAAACCTGGGAGAATCTTAAACCTCTGTGAGCAATGGTTTTGAGGCTAGCAGGAATTTCCAGGATGGTGCTCCAAAGCTCAGCAATGTGAAACACTTGAATTTGCCATGGCATTTTCTTATGTATAGAAGAAGTGTAAAGAGATAGAAGACTGAGGGGGTTCAAATGTCACCCTAATGTTCTCCCTGGTTCTTTTTTTATTTAAAAAAAATATATATACATATATATATTATATATATACATATATATATTATATATACATATATATTATATATATACATTATATATATAATATATATATTATATATATATACATGCTGCTGCTGCTAAGTCACTTCAGTTGTGTCCAACTCTGTGCGACCCCATAGATGGCAGCCCACCAGGCTCCCCCGTCCCTGGGACTCTCCAGGCAAGAACACTGGAGTGGGTTGCCATTTCCTTCTCCAATGCATGAAAGTGAAAAGTGAAAGTGAAGTCGCTCAGTCGTGTCCGACTCTTAACGACCCCATGGACTGCAGCCCACCAGGTTCCTCCATCCATGGGATTTTCTAAGCAAGAGAACTGGAGTAGGGTGCCAGTGCCTTCTCCAATATACATACATATATTCTCCCTATTTCCGACAAATGTGGTGATGTGATGAGAACAATTTTGGGGACATGAAGGGGGAGCATTCCCTGGCACTCAGTCCTTACACTGGCACTCAAGACTCCTCACACGCTTGTGTCAATCTCCCTTCCCCAATCGTGCTTCTCTTTATACCGACTGTGTTCCGTGGGTCCTGAATTGTCTGTCATGCCTCCACACTTCCCTGCATGCTTTCTCACACCTGTCCTGTGACTCTCACTGTGTTTTCGACCTAGAATTCCCTTCCTCCTTCCTCTGCGTAGGTCCCAAGCATGCTCACCAGCTGGACCTGGTTCCAAGATCATCTTCTCCATCTTTTCTTACACCCCTCCTCACCTGGCAGTGACCTCTCCCTTCTCTGAACTCCCTGAATGTTTTTGCTTTTCCTTGTCATGTTCTACTTGATGTCAAGCTTGACTTCAAACTTCTTAAGGGCAGGAGCTATGCTTCATTTTTGTGTCCTTCACTGCCCCCAGCACAGTCCTTTTTGTGATGAGTTAATGCCATGAAATTAAAAGACGCTTATTCCTTGGAAGGAAAGTTATGACCAACCTAAATAATATATTGCAAGGCAGAGACATTACTTTGTCAATAAAAGTCCAACTAGTCAAGGCTATGGTTTTTCCAGTGGTCATGTATGGATGTGAGAGTTGGACTATAAAGAAAGCTGAGCGCCGAAGAATTGATGCTTTTGAGCTGTGGTGTTGGAGAAGACTCTTGAGAGTCCCTTGGACTGCAAGGAGACCCAACCAGTCCATCCTAAAGGAGATCAGTCCTGAGTGTTCATTGGTGGGACTGATGTTGAAGCTGAAACTCCAATACTTTGGCCACCTGATGCAAAGAGCTGACTCGTTTGAAAAGACCCTGATGTTGGGAGGGATTGGGGGCAGGAGGAGAAGGAGATGACAGAGGATGAGATGGCTGGATGGCATCACCAATTCAATGGACATGGATTTGGGTGGACTCCAGGAGTTGGTGATGGACAAGGAGGCCTGGCGTGCTGTGGTTCATGGGGTCGCAAAGAGCTGGACACGACTGAGTGACTGAACTGAACTGAATGACATTTCCTGAACACACACAGCCTCAAGTCATCTGCTCTGGGCAAGTCTTCTTTCCCAAGACTGGAGGAAGAAGTCATGTGACTTATGGAATGGGCAATTGAAACCAGTGTCTGCGAGACCCCCATGTGTCCCAATGAGAGGTCCAGAAAACAAAGGGAACTTTCCCTTTTCCATTCAGATGTCTTCCTGTTGGGTGGCCAAAAGCCCGGAACAAAATTCCTGGGCACCCTCAACTCTCTCCGCTTCCCATCTTTCACAAATGTTTTATTCCAAAACTCTGTCCAAATAAAAAATCTCCAAAGAAAGTCAAGTGCTAACACTGAGCACATGAGTCTGAGAACTAGAGATACAAGTGGAAACAAAGACTCTGCTTTTGCTAGGTAAATGTTGTCAAATACAGAAACATGCAAATGTATTAATCTCAAGTGGGTTGTAAACAGAGTGTGCATCTCACATGGGGTCCAATCACTTGCAAGAAGATGGTAACCGGTTTTGGAGAATCTCACACACATTAAGCCAAGGATCCTCCCTTTCTGCATGATTCAGGAGATTTGGAAATGTTCTGCGAGCAATGTGGTTTTAAAATGAAGCCCAGTACAAGCTTTTGATCTATATGGGATAGTATGTGTGCATGTGCAACTCTACTGAACCGATGGGCTAAATTTAAACATTCCTCACGTACAGAATCTGGATTTACTGTTTTGCTTTGGGACACAATCTTTTGAGTTTTCTACATCTATGGCACATGGAGAGGTGAGGAGAGGGAAGCCTGTGATCTTTCCAAGGCCAACACCCAGTGTGGCCTTGGCCACTCTGGGGGGATTGTCATATTTTCAATAAGCAATTGCTGTTAGAGAGTGAACCAGTGAAAATCTTTCCCTGAACACATCGTGGATCGCAACAGGAGGAAACACTCCATCACTGGAAAGTGACACTAATGTATTCTATTAGATTTGCTTATCATGTTAAAGAGCATATTAAAAGGAAATGTTTGGAAAAGGGATGCCATAACATGGTATGATGGATTGAGAATTCCTAATTTGGAAAAAATGTGCTAAGACAACATGATTGATGTGAGTGACCTACTTTATTTTATAAGAAAGTATGAGCTGCCTCAGGCTCATTGGTACACATATTTGGAAAAAGTTGTTTTTTTTCCACATTAAGTTTTTATTAACATTTTCAAAAGAGCAGAAACACCATAGAAGGATATAAGTTGTGACTTGTCAATGCAGATGTGTTTGTAGTCATTTGCTGCTTAGAAAATGTGTCCCCCTTGCTGGAAGGGTTTCTGAATTAGGCGTTTCTTGCCAAACAAACACCTGATGGGGAGAAATATGACACCTTTTCCTACTGATAAAAAAAATGACAGTGAAGGGGTGTTTTTATGTAAACCATAAATGGATCTTCTGCTCCTTGTAGGCAGCAAACTCTTAGAATACTTAACATTTCAGGAGCATCCTGGCCACCTTCCTGCTACACAGAGGAAACAAGATCAAAGCTGAATTAACCATTTTATTTCTACTTGAGAATTTGGAACCCTAAACTGAGGCTCCCCATCATTGAACAAAGCTGCTAGAAGTCAGAAACTTTCTGGAAGTCAGGAATTTGGGGTTATCCCAGAAAACAGAAATAACTGCAAAAGTTCCAGTGAGGGTTGGTGGCTGACAGAATACTCTGCAACTATTAAAAAATGGTACAAGTCCATTTAAGAACTTAAGAAATCCATATGGTATAATGTTCACTGATGAAAGGGAAACATGAAGAAGAAATACGTATGAAAAAGTGGAGGTGGGAGAATAAGCTTTCTAGAGGGCAATTTGTCCACTTCATCACAGAAACCTTAGATTTCTGCATGCCTTTGGATATAGAAAGTCCATTTCTAGAAATTTCTGTTAAAGAAATAATCATGAATATTCACAAAGATTTATGTCATAAGATGTTCACTGTAGATTTATAATATTAAAAAATGGACTCTAAGTGTTCAAAGATAGGGGACTGCTTAAATAAACTCCTACACCTAATGGAGCCATTAGAATGATAGTTTAGAACTATAATGTGAAATTTTATTAAGTAGGAGAAGTGGGTTAGAAAACAATATGCATATTATGATGCTATTTGTAAGACTCTATAGACATATGTCTACTTAATTCTTAGGTATATATGTCTGTTTACATCAGTAGATACATGTATAATGTTATATATATTATGATACTATTTTAAATATATATGTGCATATTACATGTAGTTTTTTGAAGGGCATTCATCACAAGGTAAAGAATGACTACATCTGAAGGGTAGATTTTACAGATATTGCTTGTTTCTTTCCTTTTGTATGTTTTCATTTTCTACAAGAGACAAGCTTTATTTTGGTAATAAGTAAAGCCGTTATTAAATGGAAAATCCAAGAGACTCAGCTGATTACTTAATAGAAACAATAAGAGACTTTGCAAGGATTCCCAGACACAAGCTAGTTTTCTCATATAATAGTAGTAACAAGTTAAAAATATAAAATGAAAATTATTCCATTCACCATAGCAAAAACAAAACAAAGCATAAATCTCCCACAAAACTGAAAATACAATGACTTATTCATAAGAAATATCTAAGACCTGTTTAGAAACATACTGAAGTACATCAAATAAAATCAAATGAAGTAAATTACTCTTCTGCTTGGGATTGCTAAATATTGTGAAGATTTCAGTTCTTCCTCAAATTAGTTTATAATTCTTATGCAATTTCAATAAAATTTCTGATTAAAAGAACAGACAAGTTGATTTTAAATTTTATCTAAGCCGTACACATGAGAATAGACATTTTTTATAAAAGAAGAAAAAGAAGAGGATTGCTTTGTTGGATTTTAAAAGCTATTACAGAGTCAGAGTAATTAAGCAGTATGATAATGTTGTGCTGTGTCTGTTAGTCACTCAGTCATGTCTGACCCTTTGCGACCCCATAGACTATAGCCCACTAAGCTCCTCTGTCCATAGGGATTCTCCAAGCAAGAATACTGGAGTGGGTTGCCATGCCCTTCTCCAAGGGGTCTTCCCAATCCAGGGATTGAAACCAGGTCTCCCGCATTGCAGGCGGATTCTTTGCTGTCTGAGCCACCAGGGAAGCTTATGGCAATGTTGTAGGAATATCAGATAGATAAATGGATAAAATAGAAAATAGGATAGAAGAAGACAGATGAACGAAATAAAATGTATCTATGGGAATCTATATATGACAAAGATTGTATTTCTTATTAGTGAAGAAGGACCGGATTTTTCCATAAACAATGCTGAAATAGTTATCTGTTTGGAGGGTAAAAAAGTCAGTTTTCACCTTATGCTACATTTACAGAAAAAAACAAAAACAAATGTATTAAAGATGTATACATTTAAAAAAAATGATATGAAGTTGGAAAAGAAACTTAAAAATAAGAATTCCATAACCTTGAGAATGAGGGAGCTTTTTCTTGAAAAGAGACATACCTCAGACTCCAGAAAGGAGAACACGAACAATTCTACTGGCATAAGTGTTTAAATCTTTGGTGTGGGGACCACCACCCCCACGCCCACCCCCTGCCCCCAGCCCATGGAAGCAAGTTCCCTTTGTTCCAGATTGGCTGGGACACAGGGCACTCGTGGAGTCTTCTAAACAGTTGAGGATGACTTTTGATCCGCATCCCCTGACTCAGTGTCTAGAGTGCCTGGGCTCCCACCAGCAGCTCTGGGGTGAAACTGGCTTGGCTCTTGAGTGACTAACACCCCTCGCTTTCTGCTCTCTCTCGGGGCTCTCTGAAGAAGGGCACAGACCTGTGCCCTGTTTCTAAGTGGTTAGCGGACAGGCCTCTAACCACTGAATCCCGGCTCTGTAAGCCCTGTGTTTGATTCACATCTGTGCTCCCACAGTCTAGCCACGTGCCTGGCAAAGAGTAGGTGCTTGCTAAGAGAGTGCTGAATCTCAGTGGATTGACTGTAAAGGCCCAGGTCTATCTCCCATCTTCCTAGAGCTCACCCTGACCCTCCGTTATCCCTGTCCTCACTGAGACTGTTTTTTTTTTCTTTTTTCTAAATAACATGAATGTGGTTCATCTCTAGGACCTGAAGCCACCCAGCATGGCTAGGGGCCCTGCTACCAGCTTAGCTTCAGACTGAAGGGGCTAGAAGAACACAGGCCAGCTTTCTCCAAGATTTTTAGAGCCAAAGATGGCAGAGAAGAGGAGGAGGATCTCCCTGCTTCTCTTCTGAGTCCACTTTTCCAGCAATTTCATCAGCTTCAACATCCGCACCCCCCCACCCCACCACAAGAATCTGACTCCACCACAGCTCCTTACGGCCAGTGACCTTGTTTTTCTGCATCTTGGTCCCAGCACACGGCACGTGCACGTGAACAGTGTGATCTCAACATCTTGCCACAATAGAAATCCGAAGCTTAGGAGGAGCCATGATGTTACAGGCTGTACGGTGCGGCTCCTGCCCTCGAACTCAGAAGCGGCAAAGACCTGCCCAAGGTCACAGAGATGATGGAAGAGATTCAGCCAGGATTCCTGACCTCATTTTCAGAGATCAGCCACAGCTAAAGCTAGTTCACTTGGCTTAGTTTGGGAACCAGGGGACCCTGTTGGGATCCACCCATCCCATACCAGATCCCCTGCGTTGGCTCCAGCTGAAGCTCAGTTACTGCTGGAAGAGGCATGATGCTCTCATAATGAAATCATATCTTCAGCAAAGATCCTTGAGGCTACTTAACTGAAATAATTACATGGGCCTCAAAACTGGGAGATCAAGTGTTTCTATTCCAACATCCCATGATGCTCTTAGAAAAAGCTTCACTATAAACTGGGGTGGGGAGAGACAAGATTTCTGAGCCAGGACCCAGTGGTTTAATTCCACCTTTTATGTTTTGGCATCATCTCATCTATGTGTATATCTCTCTATAGACATATTAAAACAACATTATAGGAGATTAAAAGAGTAACAATTGTCATCTGTAATCATACTGCTATAACTCAATTGTACCAGCATGCATGTGTCTCCTTATTTAATTACATAATGCATAAATGCACCCTTGTTGTCAGAAACCACTATCATTAAGTTGTAAAGAGCATAAGGAAGGCTGAGCGCTGAAGAATTGGTGTTTTTGAACTGTGGTGCTGGAGAAGATTCTTGAGAATCCCCTGGAATGCAAGGAGATCCAACCAGTCCATCCTAAAAAAAATCAACTCTGAATGTTCATTGGAAGGACTGATGCTGAAGCTCCAATACTTTGGCCACCTGATGTGAAGAGCTGACTCACTGGAAAAGACCCTGATGCTGGGAAAGATTGAAGGCAAAAGGAGAAGGGATGGCAGAGAATGAGATGGTTAGATAGCATCACTGACTCAATGGACATGAATTTGAGCAAACTCTGGGAGATAGTGAAGAACAGGGAAGCCTGGCATGCTGCAGTCCATGGGATGTCAGAGTCAGACATGACTTAGCAACTGAACAATAGGTTGTAAAAGTCCCTGGTCCACACCTTCCCCAACCATGTCAGCTCTCCTACCCTAAAATAACACAGTTGCCAGCTGTGTATCTTTCAAGAACTTTCCCCTGAGTTTACATGTAAGTATCCACATGTAACTTTATATTATAATGTGAATAAAACACAGATAGATAGTGTTTATTTGAAACATTAATAGGATCATCCTATGTTTTATTCTGGAACTTGTTTCCCCTCACCTTTAACAGGCTTTGGGAATCTTTCCATAATACTATACACAGATAGCTACTTCCATCTTTTAACAGTTACACAGTTTTCTGTAGTATGGCAGCATCATAATTTTTAAAAAAAACCTGTCCCATATTAAAGGATACTTGGATTGTTTCTGATTTTTCAATGTTCTAAACAGTATATATATATGCTCATTTTAGCTGTAAGCTTTCTGCCTCTCTCACAACACATGATTGATGAGCCTTATTCATGTCAGCAGAAGGTCCTACTAAGGGATGTCAGAGATTTTGTCTGTTTTCTTCACTGCTATGTTCTCAGTGCCCACAACAGTGCCTGCTCAGCCTAAGTGCACAATAAACATTTGTTGAATGAATAATTGACCATAAAGGGAGGATGCAGCTGAAAATCATTTTCACAATTAATTGCCTAACACTTATACTTTACAAAGGCATTTTTACTCCCTAATCATATTCTAGGGCTTCCCTGATAACTCAGTTGGTAAAGAATCCTCTTACAATGCAGGAGACCCTGGTTTGATTCCTGGGTTGGGAAGATCCCTTGGAGAAGGGATAGGCTACCCACTCCAGTATTCTTGGGCTTCCTTTGTGGCTCAGCTGATAAAGAACCTGCCTGCAATGTGGGAGACCTGGGTTTGATCCCTGGGTTGGGACTCCAGTATTTTGGCTTAGAGAATTCCATGGACTGTATAGTCCATGGGGTTGCAAAGAGTCGGACACCACTGAGCGACTTTCACTTTCACTTTCATCATATTCTAGCCTTAGAACAGTTGTGTGAGGTCAGTACAGCTTGCATTGTTATTACCCCCAACTTACTGATGGGGGGAAAACAGGAAATTTCATGTCTGAGCACATTAAAATTTCTAGTTCTCCAACTAGCCCTTGAAGGCAAGGATCATAATTCACTAAATTTTTTAACCCTGTTAATTGCAAGTCAATTGCAAATTTCCTTATAAATGGTAAATGTACAATATTGGTTAAGTGAATAAATGATCCCCTGATACTATAAATGTTAAGTGGTCCCATCCTTGTGAGAGCACAGGGCTTCCTAGCCCACTCTGCTTTCAAGACGGCCACCAAGCTGTCCTGAGCCAACTTCGCCACCTGGTGGCTGGTGGGGAAATCGCCTTTTCTTCCCCACTGCTTCCGGATATGCTTTTTCCTCCATCACGACTGGCTCAAATCTACCTCTGACAATCCTCCTTCTAGGCTTACATACCTACTAAATTTCCTTTCCTTTTCTCTTTAGAATTTTAAGTCTTACCCTCCTCTACTCTCTCCAAATTATTTAAAAGTAAAGGACAACCAGCCAACCCCAATCATGACTGAGAAGTCAAACTATAATGCTCTGGTAGCAGTGAAAAGGGAAGACATACATTTTGAAGTAGAAACAGATTCAGGGCCACTCAGCCTTCAAAGTACCCCAGGACCCCTTACAGTCTCTCCATAAGTCTTCATCTAATTCCTTATCCCGTCAACTCTGCCTGCTTTGAAATGTGTTTTCCCTTGTCAGTTAACATTCACTTCTATTTTTCTGTTTTTTTTTTTTTAAATTATGACAACCTCTATCCAAACACCTATAAGATGTCAACATAGTGCCTTGAAGATAGCAAGATATGTTTCTGGAAAAAGAAAAGAATTTTGCTTTCTTCCTATTTTTTTTTTTTTCACACGGGGCACACAACCACTAAAATTATGTTTCTACCAAGTGTAAAATTCTATATCTTATGAACACTTCACTTAATAGACTTTGGGGGAAGAGAAACTTGGAACTTTGATCATCATTTATAACATCGTTTCTATGAGGTACAAACATATTGAGTCCTAGATAGTGATTAAGAAAGAAACTTTTGGAACATAATCTATTTGAAAGTTAAGACCGTCAATCTCCCTTTCTGACTCCAGCACAGATTCTTATTAGGCTCCAAGGGGCACACACATACACACATCCTCACCACTTTACCCCCCTTTAAAAATACCGAAAATCCAAATAAATCCCTCCCACCCCTTCGCCTCCATCCCCTGCCTCTATCAGGAAATGCAATGCCTCACTGCAAATATAAAAGAGTTACAGCATCAAAGAGGGAGAGTTTGGTAGATGGTGGGCCCAGCTGGATCTTCAGATTGCATTCCCTTTTTAAGGCCTTTTGGACTTCACTGCTGTCCTGCAGAGGGAAGCAGTGCTGAGGGTTGGTGCACTGGGAGGTGGGTACCCAACCCTGCTACTCTCTTCTATTTAGTTCCAGACATTGTATTTGCCTTGTCTTAGCTCAGCATCTCTTGCTTTCTTTTTCTCCTTCCCCATATTCCTAGTTTGGTCTTTTGCTATAGTATTTTTCCAGGATGCTTTCCTTTCTTTTTCTTTATTGAGGCATAAAAATTTACAGTAAAATACACAGGTCTTAAGGTCGGTGAGTTTTGGCAGCTGAATGTGTCTGTGTTACCATGGCCCAAATCAAGATATAGAACATTCCTAGGATCCCAGAAAGTTCCCTTGTTCCCCTTTCAGTGAACCTTCTCCCAGAGGCAACCACTCTTCTGAATTCTATACCCAGTTATGAACTTCATGTAGATAGAATCATTTAGTATATTTCTTTCTTTTCCTTTCCTTACCAGAACACTGGCAATGAAAAGGTATAAATATAAACTTCTTTTCTTTTCCAAGATTGTCAAAAGTTAACATCCCAAATGCTGACAGTAGTGCCCTCTGGTCAGGAGGGGTTTAAGTGATTGTTACTATCTTCATTATACATTCTAATCTAGTATGTGTGCACATGTTAGTTGCTCAGGTGTGTCTGACTCTTTTCAAGCCCGTGGACTATAGCCTGCAGGCTCCTCTGTCCATGGAATTCTCTAGGCAAGAATACTGGAGAGGGGTAGCCATTCCCTTCTCCAGAGGATCTTCCTGACCAAGGAACAAAACTAGGTCTCCTGCATTGCAGGCAAATTCTTTACCATCTGAGCCACCAGGGAAGCACTAGTCTAGTATACAGATATACATATAATTTTATAATAATGAAAACAAATAAAGCTTTTTCATGGGAGGTGGGGCCATGGCTCTTGGGGAGAGTGAAGATGTGAGGTTCAGAATGAGTGTGGGGATAGAGCCCTGGGCACCTGAAGGCTGAGAACACACTCCCTAGCTAAGGACTCGCTAGAGGCAGGGGACATGGTACACCATCTCAAAGTCAGAGACACCTTGAGCTATTTCCTATCTGGAGTCTCAATTATCCCGTTAGATGTGGAATTATTTGCTCAAAGGATTTCTCCAACCTCCAACTCTTCCCCTTAAATCTTAGCAAAGAAAAGCATTGTCTAAGCAAGAGTTAAAAATGCTATTAAAGTCATGAAAACACACACACATATGCAACTTTAAACTCTTAATCACACATTTGAGCGATGTAAGTAAAGCAAATGGCAATTGAACAAAATATACAAATAATAATACAGCAAAAATTGTAGATAAAATCTGTACACTATGGTCTCTAACATTTGAAGTCAGATAGCGGCAACTCCTTGTTCTGTTTCCTTGATGGTCCTGCAATACAGATTGGTACGTACATGGAGAAAGAATGTGTGTAAGAGGGGCAGAAATGAAGAAAAAGTTTTGAATCCCAAAATAACATTCGCAGAAATACTTAAAACAAAGAGAAAACAACCTAGCAATTTCACAACAGAATGCAAGGCCTAACTTGGTTAAATGGTCTCATATGTGGTATCTGTGGAGCTCGGAGGCTTGGAATGAGCCAGCTCAGGCCAGTCCCAGGGTTCTGTGTGAACTGGCTGGGCAGTGATCGTGTCCTGATAGTTCAGCCTCACAGAGCCTGTTTCTGTCTCTTTAAACTGCAGTGATAGTGGCTACCCACCTGAAGGGGTTGGTGGGAGGGATGACTGAAGTGAGGTGTGAACAAACTCCTTATGCACCGTATATACTAGCCATATGCCAACTGCTTATTGTCTCTTCCAGAACTGGAATAAATGCTCTGGAGAGAATGGGGGGTCCAGACTCTGGTGGGCTCAAGAGCAAAGTATTCAGTCTTTTCTTACCCTGTGGAACTTCCTCACTGGGGAAAGGGAGACGTTTTGATAGGAAATGAGATGGTGGGATGGTGGGGGTGGGGTGGGATACTGGAATCAGATAGACAGGCTTGGAATTCAGACCCCTTCGTTTACTAGCTGTGTGTGAGGTTAGGTGAACCTCTTAACATTTCAGAGCCCCTGTGTTCTTATCTGAAAAGTGAGAAGAGAAGTATTTTGATGGATTGTTCTGAAGACTGGATGAAATAGGTCCTTGTAATGAGTGCTTAGCCCAGTACCCTTGGCAGGTGCCATGAGTGGTAGAAATGCAAGATGCTTTGGTGGCAAATGCACAATGAAAAAGACCCTTTCTTGTTCCCAGCACACGTGAGCATCTGCTCCTTAAACTATGATGGGGTTGGCGGGGTGGGGGCTCAGAGCAAGGGGCAGAAACATGGAACTCGTAACACTTCCACAATTAGAACAAAGTTTTCTACCACTCTGGGCAGGGGCTAGACAAATCACCTGGATGAAGGAAATACTACAGATGGGCCAGATGTGCTGAAGTCCACCTCGGGGAGATTCACATGGTTGGCACTGTGATCCACCCTTCATCTGGAAGCCCTGGCGTCTTGTGCGTGTTCAGACGCCTCCCCAGGCAGCCAGGCTCCGAGACTGCAGCCGTGGGGAGGAGGAGGAGGAGGGGTCAGTTGTTTTATTTTTAGCAGTGTGAAGACATTTTCCCACTTCCTGGTCCCCAGCTCATCTTAGCAAATACCTCAGAGTCCAGCCAGGGACCGAGTCGCGAGGGCATAGCCTGCACTCTTCCACGTCGGCAAAAACGTGGAAGCCTTTTCCTAAGGCTGGGGACTGGACCAGATCAGAGGAGGACTCGCTGAACCCGGGGTTTTGCCTGAAGTGGGAAGCCCACCTCTTGGTCAGATTTTAGCCGAGTTTCATTGCTTTGTTCCACAAGGTGTTCGCCAGGTAGCCATTTGGGTGATCTACTTTCAAGAAATAAACAGCTCGCCACACCCCGCCTCCTGGCGGTCTCTGATTGTTCTTGCCCTTTCTCCAAGTCTTCCTCCCGCCGCCCATTCCCACCCCCCCTCCACTCCAATTTCTCTTCCCGACTCCCAGGCCTCAGAAGTAGACCCTTCAGGTTCATCGGGCTGTAAAGTCGGGGCGTTTCTCTTTCCTGATGCTTTAGTCGGCACTAGACTTCAATGATCTTTTTTCCTCCCTCCGTAAACTGGATCTCCGGCGTGGGGCTAATAACCTAGGGACATCTGAAATCCCGATTCCGTTCCACCTGGCCCCAGCCCTCCTGCGGGAGCTCTCAACTGCTTGCTTTCTTCGGCTCTTAATAGATATTAGAAGCCGACCACCTGATCTGCAAGCGGTCTAAGCCACAGACAGCTTTTCCAGCCGCGGGGTCGGCGGAGGGCGGCTGCAGGTTGGAGCCGGGCCCCGCGTGCGCGCCCGCGTCGGGCGCCGAGGCCGGAGCAGTCATTCCGGCGTCTGGAGCCCAGAACCCGGGGTGAAAGGCCTCCGCTGCTCTCGCAGGCGCCGCAGCCGAGCATATGCTGCACTCTCCAAATTCATTTTTAATTCATGACATCAGTGTAGGGACCGACCACAGGAGTCTCTAAACAGCCTCTCTCAAAACCAAAACAACCACGCGAGCAGGGAGAGGGGCCGGCCGCCGAGTCCAGAACGTCGGCTCCTCGGTCCCCAGGGACTGGGCATTTGGAAACCACTTTCCAGAACGAACCTGCTGTCCCTTACGGCAGAGTTCCCTCCCTCCCCCACCCCCCTTCGGTCCCTGGAGCCTAAACTGGACTCCAGGGTTATTTGTTATAAAGACATGGCTGGTGTCAAAGTGGTTTCGATTAGGATTTTTTTCAATAACGTTGCATGAAAACGATCAAATATGTACTTGCAGGAAGATTAAAGGCTTCCCTAAATACTTTTACACACATAAAATAAATATATTTATATGTACTTATATATGAAGAACTATCTACACATACAGTATAATATATAATGTATAAAAAGATGTTAAATAATACAGTATTGTAATATTAGAGGTTAAATATATGCCAAGCAGTACATAATATGATGAAATACATATAATATATTTTCTATATTAAACAATATAGAAAACAAACGGCCCGAATGTAAAATATATTAGACAGTATCCTTCTCTGAAATATCCAAAGTCCTGGTGTCCCTGAATCCCAGCTCAGCACAGGGCACCTAAAAGGAAGGAAGGAGGCTCACAGTGGTTCCTGAGTGCTGATGCTGCCACCCCGGCTCCCCACAAGACACCCAAGTGTCTTGGGCTGGATCAGCTGCTTATTGGAGTGACAGAGTTAACAGATGATCTCTCTCTCTCTCTCTTTTTTTTTATATAGAACATAACCACATTTATTTAAGAATGTATTCCAGTATCAAATGGCAAATTTCAACAACGCAAAAACTATTACATTTGCACCAAACTCATATTCTCTTAGCAAATTTCAAGTATTTAGTACATTTTTAGCAATAGTTACCATGCTCTTAACGGAGGAGGTCAGACTCCAAATGAAGGGGAGACACAGATTTCCTAAAGGAGACCTGAGGGCATCCATTCCCAGGACCACTGCAAGCCCTGAATCTGGCCTTCTGTCCCACGAGTGTAAACGTAAGTGTTCTTTTCTCAGGCACCTAAGACAACTTTAAGGGCCATTTTCCAACGTAGGCATTTACAGGCAATTTGGAGATTGAAACGGATCTTTTTATGCAAGATATGAACGTTCTGGAGGCCCTTTTAAGTTGTGGTTAGAAAGGCGGTTAACAAACCCGGGGATGGGCTGCAGGAGACGACTCAAAGCAAAGCAAAATGCAGTTAGAAATTTGATATTAACCGCGCACTCGCCAGTCCTGCAGCCTAACTACCATCGCTGCGTGCTTACTCTTCTGGTGCTGGGGGAAAAAGGAGAAACACTGACAGCGAAGTCACCCTGAAGAATTACCTCGTTTAAATGGGAAAAAAAAATAGCTCCGTGGTTTACTGGCAAACTAAAAGAATGTGCGTGGGAATTCGTTTTTCTCCGGAGTTACCCAGGAGTGGAACCTCAAAATCAGATGGGGGAGGACGGTGGCAAATGAGGGCGGTTTTCGATGGAAAGGAGCGGCCCGCCTCGGAGCGGCCTCCGGACCCCAAGCCCCTCTTCCGAGCCCCCGTTCCCGAGTCGGAGGCCCGGGGCGCACGCCACTGGGAGCGCCTGGCGGCGGGGCCGTAAGCGGCCCCGGAGCGCGCTGCCGCGCCAGAGCTTTTATTTGCAGCCTCTTGAACTCTCCGCTTCTGGTTCTCTTCCCTTCGAGCGCCCTGCCGTGGAGTGTTAGACAAGCCCTGTCGTCTGTGGGCTCTCACCTCAGAGTCAATATTATCTCAGATGGGCACAATAGACTGGAATGAAAAGCTAATATTGAACCAATGAGGTCCCTGCCCGCGCCGCCGCGATGCCACCCTTTGTTGCGCAGCCCCGGGCGAGCGGCTGGCGGCCGCGCTAAGTGCGGGGCGGCTGTGGCCCGGCCTCTCAGAGTCCCCCCCTCAACGGGGGTGTGGCCGGGTTGGGGGACACGCGGAACGCAGCTGTGCTTCGGGTCGCCGGCAGTGGGGCCCCACTCTCGCCTCTGCTCCACCGCCAGGAGCTTGGCTGGGTCTCGGGAGAAGCGGGCAGCACCGCGTGCACCGCCCCCCCCCACCCCCAGCTCAGACATAGAGGGGACGCAAATAGGGGAGCAGGGCCTGGTGTGCCCAACCTCTGGATGCCCTCCCCTGAATATAACTGTGGTGGGCAGCCAAGCAGCTTCGGGGCCCTGACCTTCAGAAGGCTTCTCTGGATCGTCTTGGGGAGCGGCCTGGCCGTGACGGGGGCCGCCTGTAATTAAAGATCGCCAGGGGCCAAGGCTCCGGGAGGAGGGTATCCTCAGGAAGGGGGCCATCAGACCCTCCCTGTGGGACTCTTCGGAAGCTCCCAGCTGGCGGCTCTTCTGTCCCCTGGCCAGGCCAGCTCCGCGCAGGCTGGGCAGAGCCAGGGAGGCAGAGATCGGTCGCTAGGCCAGGGACTTTCGGGGCACCTTGCTGGCTGCGAGGGGTCCTCGGGCCGCGCTCCGGGATCCCCGACGCCGGCGCAGGGCCGCTCTGTGGGTATCCGCGGAGGTTTCAGGGCCGCTTTGAAGGGCAACAAGAGGGTGTGGAGCGCACGATGTCTCCGCCGGGTCAGCCCCTGCGCTGACTGGCCGCAGTGAGGCCGCCGACCTTCTGATCCTAAACTCGGGGCTTTAGTCCGCAGAAGACTACCCGGGAGGAAGCAAGAGCGTGTGGGGTGAGGCCTAAGGTGGAAACAGTGGCCTGGAGGACAATAGTGGACAAATGAGTTCAAGGCAAGTGATGGGGTTACGGCGCCTGGACTGGCTTCGCAGCATGTCCCTTCAGCCTGCCGGGTCTTCACTGCTATTTCTCATTGGCTTGAACGCATTGACGTTGGACGCTGGGGAGCTGGAAGTGGAAGGAACCTGGCCCCAAGGCTCTTTGCAGATGACCTCTCTGAGCCTCAATTTTCTCATCTGGAAAATGGGTCTCATGACTCCTTCTATACCAGATTACGAGGTTCACTGAGAACTGGGTGTGCACAAACATGCCTTTAAAAGCTAAAATTCATTACAGGGAGCAGAATTGCCCTTCTAAGTCTTCCCCAGTATCTTCCCAGGGTTTCTTGGAGAGCTGCATCGTCCAAGAGAAAAAGCCTCCAGTTTCTTTCTTTTTTCCAACAGCCATGATCTTTCTAAGCCCTAGTTTAGCCCCCAGAGCCCAGAAAACGAGGAAGTACAAAAAGAGGAGACAAGTTCCTGAGAGAGGGCCCGGCGGCCCACCAGCATTTCAGAAACTGTCCCTAGGTTTGAAAGTGGATTGCCACTGACACCCCCAAGGATGTCCTTGAAGGACTGGGCCCCACTAGTTATAAGGCCCGTGAAGGGTGTCAAGAGCGGAGTCTGAAACGAAAAGACGGCAGAGAAGGTAGCCTAAGAGTCAGCAGATGAGTTCCTGCTGCCCGTGTTGGTCCTGTGACCCTGTGCTGCAGGTCACCTTATCCGGCCACAGGCAGCTCCTACAATAGTCGGTGACCTGGCGGCCCACTGAAGCCAAGGCTTTTGGGACTGTTGGAGGGGAGAACAACAACTCTAGACACCCACCAGCGGGGAGAGGGCAGGGGAGAGGGAGCTGTCTCCACCCCTGACCCGGGAGTCGCCTGAGCAAAAGCGTCCAAGTTCCTTAATTCTTGCATCCATCAGTCTGCCCCCACACCTATCCTTGCTTGGGTTTTAGACTCATTTGAAGGTAGCCAAGGGAGAGAGAAACCGAAACTTCCTTTGATCTGTTTCTTTGCTTTCAATAGTGAAAAGGGACAGCCTGTGTGTTGAGAGATTGACGAGTTTCAGCGTCGTGAAGGAGGTAAACTCGATGGTCAGGTCCTGAACTTTCTGCATCAGTGCGGAGTTCCTGGCTCCTGAAACGCTGGCTCTCAAAAGGGATGGATCTCTGAGACCCAGACGCTGGCAGCCTCCTCCTAACAGCCGGAGAAGGATAGCGTGTTTCCTGCAGTTGTCTGGGGCTGCAGAAGCCTGGACCTGGGTCCAACCCTCCTGGGAGGGCTCGGTCCCCCCTCTCCCCCCAGTGAACGCCTTGAACAGTTACACACCGGTTTCCAATGAACCCCGCTCGGATTCCACGACTTCATCTCATGGAGGAGCCGACTTGCCCTGGGACAGATAAGGGCTCCGGGAGAAAGGGGCCGGTCACCACGGCCGCCCTATCCGACTGCGTGATCAACCAGTGCCCCAGTAATAACCATCGGGACCCTTGTCTCGGGGCGTCCTCGGCCGGCCTCGAGGGGGCGTGAAGTTAGGAGAGCCGCACGCGAGACCCCCACGGGAGAGAACCGCACCGGAAAGCCCTCTCGACTGTACCCCAGGCCGGGCCAGCGCAAGCCAGCATAGGCCCATGCTGAGCCACCGTGGTCAGGCCGCAGGAGAGAGGACTGACGCATGAAATCGTGGCCTCATCTGAGCGGTATGGCCCCGACAACAGGTGATGGGGGCCTCGCCGTCCTTTTTGGAGCACTACAGGGTCTCTCTTTGCATCCTTCCGAAAGAAGCCCCACTGGGGTGGAGCTGGAATTCAAGCGTGGGTGGTGAACTTTGAAGCGGCGAGCTGATGGAGGGAGGAGAGACGGATCTCCAAGCTGCCCTCTCTTTCTCTGAGCCAACTTTGACGTTCTCTTCCGGCTCAGGCTGCGGTCGCGGGAAGGTCTTGGCAGTGGGGCACACAGGGGCTCAGCCGCCGGCGGGGATGCGGCTAGCGCCCAGGCCCTCGCCACTAGGCGCCGCTGCGCGCACGCGGATACCCGCCCCAGGCCGCTGCGCCAGCCCAGCGAGCGGCCTCAAGGGAGGACAGCAGAAAGGGATTTGCCGTAGTAACAATTTAAAGAAATGTTTTTAGGATATTAATTGTTCTCTTCGTTGTCCCACCGCCGTTCTACGCATTTGGAGAGGCCAGGTGGCTGGGAATCACAGTGGGTTGGAGGAATTCTTAGCCGGGTCCCAAGGATCTCCCCATCCCGGACACCTTTCTCATGCCTTGGTCCCAGGAAGCGGCTTCCCCTCCATCGACGTCCGCGCTTCCCGCGCTGCTAGGCGGGCCCACAGTGCAGCCTCACGGTACCGCTGGTACCGCTCACCTGGAGGCTAACTGCCGCGTTTAGCGGAGTGCCACACGTACAAAGCCATCGCCTGACATTAACATTTGATAAACGGTAAAAAAAAAAAAGACCTCGATGCTGGGGACAATTGAGGGCAAGAGGAGAAGGGGGCGACAAAGGATGAGATGGTTGGATGGCATCACTGACTCAATGAACATGAGTCTGAGCAAACTCAGGGAGATGGTGATGGACAGAGAAGCCTGGAGTGCTGCAGTCCATGGGGTCGCAAAGAGTCAGACAGGACTTGGCGACTGAACAACAACTGTGCCAAGCATTAGCTCACTTACTCCTCTCAAACAACTAATAATAATAATCCTATATTTCCTTTTCAGAAAGAAAACCGAGGCTCAAGAAGGTGAAGGTCACACAGGTAGTGGCCCAGGCAGCACCTGGCGTCCATCCTGGGTTGCAGGAAGCTATGCATCCACCCCAGTTGTCAAACAGGCCTGGCAGGAGCCGGAGGAGGGAAAAGCACTGCTGTTTGCTCCTCCAAATGTAGGGGGTCTGCTGGGAAACTCAGAGCAGATGGTATGGGAGAGAGGACCAGAAATCGCTGCCCTTTGATGTCTCCCTAGCCAAGAATGCAAGCCTCTCTCACCCCCAGCATCCCCTTAAAGAAGCCCCTGGCCTTTAGGAGAAGGTGGAGGGGAACATGTCAGGAGCATGAGGTGAGCAGTAGCTTATGTTTGTACAACTTTATTGTTCAGTCTTGAAGCCCAGTGAGAAGCCTTGGAGGGGAGCCTTGCTTTGATAATAGCAATATCAAAGACAGGGACTACCTTTATTACAGCTCATTCATTACATGCTAGACACCAAGCACTTTGCTGGGCTTATCCTGAATGATCAGCTAGGTTTATCATTGAGCAATCTCAAGAGCCAAGATGTAACTTTGCCTAAGATCATCCAGGTCTGGCTTTGGGAGGGTCGAGGGTGGGGGCAGTACATACAGTAAAACTCACCCTTTGTTGTACACAATTCTGAGTTTTTAAAACACACACACACAGATGTATAACTGCCTGCCATGATCAGGAGGTAGAGGGGTTCTATCACTCCCTCCACAGCCTTGCAGGCAGCATTGGTTGTGATTTTAACAGATGACAAAATGGAGTTTGGGAGAGGTGGTGGTGTTGCCTAAGATTGCTCAGTGAGTAAGCGACAGATCAGTGACTTGAACTTTCATCATGTGCCTGCCAGATCAGCTACCTGCACAGTGTAGCCTCCTAAATCTACTGAGCTCAACCCTCAGCGGCTGGGGCTGTGGAAGGGAAGAGCCTCCGAACCACCCCACCACAACACTCTCCACTGCTCGCACTGGTACTTAAGCCAACACCCACCTTTCCAGGAAGGGTGAGGAACAAAGACAGGCCAAATTCTGCAAGGCTGGGGAAGCCACAGTAAAGAGAACTGCAGCTGCTGGGTCCAGGGAGCGGAGTCTAGGGGCAGCTTAGGCTCCAGGTACAGACAGACTAGGGTGCCCAGCAACTTGATGCACCTCCACCGCCAGCCTAGTTAATGAGTTACTCTCCTAGTTAATTCCCCTGCATGTCGAGGCCAGCAGCGCCAACTCTTCCGAGCTCTTGGTCCTGGCGCATGAATTAGCATAGATTACTCTCCCCTTCCAGGACTTCGGAGTGAGGCCCCTCACTCACTGGAAACCCGCTTCTTCCTCACGGGGGCCCAGGAAAGGCGTGGGGCCAGCAGCAAACAGGGGCAGAGGAACTGGCTTGTCCTTCTGCCTCCAAGAAGGCCGATAGGAGATTCTCTCAGCCTCATCCACCTGCCGATAACTAGAGCCCTCTGGGGGTCAAGCCAGACCCCTTCAGGGCAGTTTGCAAGAGGCCGGTGGTCTGTCTCTTGTTGTAGGCTGGGAGAAGCCTGGGCCCTGGGCCCTGGCCAACTGGTCCTACTTTGGGAGGGAGGCTGGGGTCTGGGCTCCAGACCACTCACTTCGTTAGGACACTTTCTGGACACATCTTGACCAAAGCAGGGGAAAGCGTTTAAGGTGGTACCAGTAACACTTGAGTGCTCAGCCTGAGAGTTTAGAAGAGATGGCTTCACCCCTCCACCCAGACACTGAGTGGAGGCCCTTGGCCTTCAAGATCGTGTCCTTTTATTCCCTTCAGCTAAGATCACTAATATTGACTGTGCAATGAATGGCCATTCCCTGCCTGCAGACAGGGTGGGGCTTTTAGTACCCCCAGTTTCCATTTGGAGCTTAAGGCCGAGTTTGACAGGTCTGGTCTGCAGGCAAATCTGAACCTCCAGCCCTCCTGGAGATGTTTCTATGGAGAATGGGGTCCTCTCCCATCGACTCCAGGATCGGGGATCTACAACCCACCTAAACTGGGTGCTTCTTTCTGGGAACAGAGGGCTGACCTCTACTTCTACCCCAGACTGGCTGGCTAGTGCACCCCAAAGACTTCCAGTTTTCCTTGTGGCTTCAGGCTCTCTGTTGGCCTGGGCACAATGGGGCTTGTGTCCCTACAGCCTAAGTGAAGGAAGGTTTTCTGAACTGGAGATGATATTTTTGGTGGTCTGTGGTTTAGGACCCAGGGAGATAGTATTCAAAATGCACCTCACCCCAAAAGGCTGGATCCAGCACCCTCTTTCCTTGGGCCTGTGGGAAAGGATGGGGGGGATGCCACAAAGCAAGGTGGAGAGAAACTGCTAAGGGTGAAAACCCAGCCAAGAGCGTTGCCCAGAGCTGCCATCAGAGAGCTGAAGTCTGAGGCAGGGGCAGGCTTCTTGGGACATGGACACAAAGCTGAGGCCCAAGACTGTCCCATGTGTGAATGTGTGTATGTGCCCTGGGAAGTTTGGGAGGAGGCAGCACCTGATCTCTGCTGGGTCCTCCCTAAGGCCAGGTGCCTGGACAACCCCAGAAAACACACTCCTAACCCCTCTCTCGCCTAGAGTGTTTTCTAAAACGAGCGTTTGGACCCTCCTCTCACTGCACCCCCAATACAGACTATACCTGGAATAAAGAGAAACTGACATGAACATAAATACACAGTAGATGAATCCACAGAGGATCAAGGGTGACCCCAGGACAGGCAGCAGATAGCTGGCAAGGCAGGGGAACATGTTCCCAGACCTGCGGACTTATGACTGATGAATCTAGGGGTGGTGCAGCCTGACTTACAGGACTTCCCTCTTCTCCCCCTCCCAATCGACATTTTTTCAGTCTCACGGCAACCTCATCACCAAACACAGGCATTTCTTCGTCCTTAAGCAAAATGACATGGGCCGCCAAGTAAGAGATTTAAAGGATGCCAGTTTTTTTTTTTTTAATCATTGATTGTAAACGTGCAAAATACCTGCTGGTACTTCACTTTAGAAGAATGTAATTGGCAAAAAGAAAAAAAAGAGAGAAAAAAAGAGGCGGCTGATGAATAGATAATAGATCTTTAACCACCAATAAACAGAGAGCAGCGCCAGCAGCCTGGGGGATGTGATCATAATTATGCTGCTGCGTGAGCCAATGGGGACGAGGGAACTCGGCCCTAAAATCATCCCAAAACCGAAGGCAAGCTCGAAAATGCGGACATGGCCTGGAACTGGAGAAACGATCTGCGCTCCCTAATTGTAAGCCCTGGGTTTGCACAGCAACCCGCCCCTGGGACGACAGATGGCAGAATAATAATAGAAATAGTGACAATAAATAACAATAATGACAACAACACTGACAAAAATAACAACGACAACCTAATAGTAATAGTAACAGCACATCAGCCTCTCCCTTGACCTTGGACCCCTAGTCCCAGATGTTGAAGAAAGAGCTGTTTGGGGGAAGGAGATGAGCCCCTTTCCGGAAAGGAAAATCGAGACCCTGTGGGGAAGTTGGAAGCGCCCACCGTCCCGGCAGGTTCATCCACTCCGGTCTCAACTTGGAAAAGAACGAGCCGCGTCAAGGATGGAGACATCAGCGATCCTGAGACCTCGAGGCTACGCGCGGTTGGAGGACCCAGTACTCCTCCACGCCAGGCTCCCTCCTCACCTAGGAAATTGCCGGGAGTTTCGCTGACCGAACAGCTCCGTTAACCCTCGCCGGGAACCCACCCCTGCCCGCTTACCCTCGAGGGCTCCCGGGACGATTCCAGCTCCCCAGACGCGGGGCTGCGGGAGGGCAGCAGCGCGGAAGCGCTGGGCGCGAGCAGTCTGTAGTGTCCGCGCGTCCGTCTGTCCCCCTAAGCCCGGGCTCGGCAGGCTGGGGAATCCAGGGGGCCGCAGAGGAGGCGGCGCCGACCGCGGACTCTGCAGGGACCGGGGTGCCCCGGAGGGAGTGACGGCGGTGGAGAGGAGGCGGTGGCCGAGGGGGAGGAGGTGGGGAAAGAGGAGGAGGGAGAACTGAGGAGGAGAAGGAGGAAGAGGAGGGAGGAGAAAAAGCGAAGGAAGAGGAGGCGAAAGAGGAGGAGAAGCCGCTGCGGCGCCGCGGGATCGAGTGAGCTGGGGGCGCGGGGCGACGGCGCGGAGCGGCCGGGCGGCCCGGCGGGCGCAGGAGGCACGGCCGCAGCAACGGCGGCGACTCCGTTCCACTCTCGGCCCGGATCCAGGCCTCCGGGTTCCCAGGCGCTCGCCTCCCTCTGACGCACTTTAAAGAGTCTCCCCCCTTCCACCTCAGGGCGAGTAATAGCGACCAATCATCAAGCCATTTACCAGGCTTCGGAGGAAGCTGTTTATGTGATCCCCGCACTAATTAGGCTCATGAACTAACAAATCGTTTGCACAACTTGTGAAGAAGCGAACACTTCCATGGATTGTCCTTGGACTTAGGGCGCCCTGCCCGCCTTTTGCAGAGGAGAGAAAACTTTTTTTTTTGCCTCCCCCGAGAATCTACCCCCCCCCACTCCGCCTCTAACTTCGACCCCCCACCCCACGCCATCTCGCCAAAAAAAAAAAAAAAAAAATTACCCCAATCCACGCCTGCAAATTCTTCTGGAAGGATTTCTCCCCCTCTCTCCAGGTTGGGCGCGTTTGGTGCAAGATTCTCGGGATCCTCGGCGTTGCCTCTCCCTCCCCCTCCCCCCTCCTTTCCTTTTTCCTTTCCTTTCCTTTCTTTCTCCCTTTCCTCCCCCCACCCCCACCCCCACCCCCACCAAACAAGTCCCCAATTCTCGTCCGTTCTCGCCGCGGGCAGCGGGCAGCGGGCGGCGGAGGCAGCGCGCCGCGGTCGCCGGGAGCCGGGAGCCCCGGGCGCCCGCTCCTTGGCGCAGCATGTTCCAGCCGGCGCCCAAGCGCTGCTTCACCATCGAGTCACTGGTGGCCAAGGACAGTCCCCTGCCCGCCTCGCGCTCCGAGGATCCCATCCGTCCCGCGGCGCTCAGCTACGCCAACTCCAGCCCCATAAACCCGTTCCTCAACGGCTTCCACTCGGCCGCCGCCGCTGCCGCCGGCAGGGGCGTCTACTCCAACCCGGACTTGGTGTTCGCCGAGGCGGTCTCGCACCCGCCCAACCCGGCTGTGCCAGTGCACCCGGTGCCGCCGCCGCACGCCCTGGCCGCCCACCCCCTGCCCTCCTCGCACTCGCCACACCCCCTCTTCGCCTCTCAGCAGCGGGACCCGTCCACCTTCTACCCCTGGCTCATCCATCGCTATCGATATCTGGGCCACCGCTTCCAAGGTACGTGCCACGTCGCGGGGCCGCGGAGCGCTCCATCCCACGCTGCCCTCGGCCTGCTCCGGGTGGGCGCCCGGCGAGGCCTGGATGGAGGTTTTTCCGGCTCGACCGCCGGCGCGCTGAGTCTGGAAGCTGGGCGGCGAGGAGTCGGGCGTGGTGTTCGTCCCCAGCCTCCGAGCTGCGGCCGGTTTGGGGGCTGGCCTGAGGCCTCTTGATCCTTTAGTGAGGGACGCAGAAGAGTTGCCTCCGAATGCTCTCAAGGCGGGCTGTCTCAGCCTGCTCCGAGGGCTGGCCGCCGAGGAATCCATGGCCCGCGGGGTGCCCAGGCTCTCCGTCTCCTCGCCTATGCTCTCGCCGTCCTGGCTCCGAGGGGCTCGGGCAGGGCCCGGCCCCATGTTCGCCTTCCACTGCGTGTTCGCCACCCACTCCGCGCCCCTGTCTCCTAGACCCGCGACGCCTCGGTCTCTGACCCTCTTCCGGCAGCGAAGAGACCCTTACGGCCCCGGAGGAAAGTCTGGGGGGAGATTGTTTTATCCTGCTTATTTCGGAGGCTGGGGAGGGGCGGGAACCCGCGCGGGTAGGAACCTCTCCGAGGCTCGGGACTCTCGCGGTGACCTGCTCAATTCCGGCGCCGCGCCGCCGCGGCGGGAAGGCAGGTTCGGACTGATGTTTTTGTTTTTCTTTTGAAAGAAATGAACCGGGTCGGAAGATGGGCTAGAGGAAATCTGTTTGGGTGTTTTCCTTTCTTGCTGTTTTTTGGGATTTGTTTGTTTTCTCTGGGTGGAGGGTAGGAGGAAAGTTAAAACTCCAGTAAAGGGGACAAGTAATTAGTTTGGCGATCCGAGCGGGGAAAAGACCTACCTCCGGAGGCAGCCGATCAATACTCGGCGGCTTGTCCATTTGTTAACCCTTTGCGTTCCTGCCAGCGCCAAAAGTCGGGTAGACCCTCCCCCTTCCTTAATTTCAAAAACCAAACCAAACAAAAACAACGTTTTACCCTTATTCTCAGACCGAATTTGCCTCCATTCCCCCCTGAACTGTCGGTTTGTTTTTTGGGAGAGGGATTTGGTGAATCGATTTCCCACCCCAATGAGTGAACCTGAAACTGGCTTTGCTTGCAAAGTTTAGGGCTCCCTTTCCTCATTCTCCAGCAGCCACGGTCTTGGTCCTCACACCAGACTCGGAGCAGCTGGGATCTTCAGGGGCCGCGAACAGTCCTAAAAGTTGCCCGCAGCTCCTTACTCCCCCGGGTTACGATGTCTTCGCTCGCGTCTCCTAGTTCTCCGGAGCAGGGCAGCGGGGAAGCCAAGACCTCGGGGAGGCAGCGGCAGGAGAAACCCTGCGCGTTCGCCGGAGAGATTTCTGTGAAGCCCGGGCTGCAACGACACGCCCGGCCGCTGCGCTTTTCCGGAGGAGAAAGACTTTTAAAATACGTACCCGAGAAAACTTTAGATAGCGGCTCATCACCTCTCCGCCCCTCTTCCCCGGGGGCAAACTTTTCTCCGAGATGAGAAAAAAGAGAAAGGCGTTTCTTTGGGTCCAGGGCGCCAATCCCCGGATCCGGCCTTGGTGCCCGGCGCGGAGGTGGCGAGGCCCGCGGCGCCCAGGGGTCTGCAAAGCCCGCCTAGGACAACTGCTGGGTGGCAGCTGCTTAGGTCCGGGCCCAGCGGACAGGGCCAGGAGGCTGGACTGGCGTTCCCTTCGCGCGTCTGGAGGGGCCCGAGCCCCCATGGGCCAAGCCGCACCGGCTACGTCCGCGAAGGCCCTGAGCTCTCTGCCAGGTCAGCCCGGCTCCGGAGAAGCGCGCGGCCCGGGCTAGGATGGCCCCCTCTAACAGGACTTCTGCTGTGTTCCCTCAGGGAACGACACAAGCCCGGAGAGCTTCCTTTTGCACAACGCGCTGGCCCGAAAGCCGAAGCGGATCCGCACCGCCTTTTCCCCGTCCCAGCTTCTGAGGCTGGAACACGCCTTCGAGAAGAACCACTACGTGGTGGGCGCCGAGAGGAAGCAGTTGGCGCACAGCCTCAGCCTCACGGAAACTCAGGTGAGCGGGCCCCGGCGCGGCCACCGCATCCCCGATCCCCAGACACAGGCAGCCCGCAAAGTGCGAGGGCCTTCCACCAACAGGCCGGGAGTTACTCCCACGCCCTGGGCTCAAGATGTTTGTTTTGAGGGGCTCTTGGCTTCCTTGGGCTCCAGCACCAGACTGTAGGAGCCGACCTGCTGGAGGTTCTGGGGGGGAGGGGGGGGAGACCGGCTGAGTTGCTGTTTCTGTAGGGCCGGGCTGGACTCACAGCTCCTGGCTGAGACACCTCTGCACTTTTGATGAGACTTTCAGTGCGAGTCTGGGGTCACGGCTGGGGCCAGGAAGAGGTGTAGGAGCGTTTGGGGCTCTAGGCTGGAAAGAGAGGGCTTGGAGTGGGTTAAGAGCGAGGTCTGTGCTGCCAGAGGCTCACGGCTCACACGGACAGCTCCCAGTTACTCCCCTTGAGGGGACAGGAGAGTCAGGCCGTCGAGCCAGGCATCCTGGGTGCGTCCCTAAATCGGAGAAACTGAGCCAGGAGGCTGCGGAGAGGCGCTGCCTCAGGGGCAGACCCTTGCTGCGCAACAGGGTCCCCCGGCGGGCCAGGCTCCGGCCTGCCTCGGGGTTGGGGAGGTGGCTTCGGGCTACAGTAGGCGCAACTGTACGCGGAGCCGCAGGGCGGGGTCAAAGTTCCCGGCAAACAGTAACATTTTTGGGCAGATTAAGTTGTAACACTTTTCCTGGGAGGCGCAAAGAGGTCGAGGCTTTTGTTTTAAAACGTCCCCCCAGACAAAACCGAGGAGGGCCTCGCGGGTTGGTGCGGGGCCCGGCACAAGGCGCGGCCCGGCTGATTTCTCCTGGATAGCCGAGGCGGCGGTGGTCTTTGTCCGCCTCGCTGCCCACGCTGCCTGGAGTCTTTGTGTGCGTGTCAAGCCCCGAGCGCACCGACGCGCGCCTTGGGCGAGCGCCGGGGAGAAATGAATCGTCCTCCCCCTCAATTAGCAAACTCAAAGCAAATTAAACTCAGCCTTGTTCCAGCTCGGCTTTTTCAAGGGAACACTTTGGGGGACTGGGGGCATTCGGGGAGAGCAAGCCGGGACCTGGGCCTGCCGACTCAAAAGAGAAAGCCCAGCGGACTTCAGGGGCCTGGGGGTACTGCTAGCAGAGTAGGGACAACCCCGGGGTCGTGGAAGGAGCAGTCACCACCGTTTTCCTCACCTGTCCCTCGCTGCTGAGAAGCTCGGGCAGCGCCATTGTCTGGTCTGGTCAGTGTATAGGGACCCATCACCAATCTCCCCCAGGGACCGTGCAACCCAGTGCCACATCAGTGCTCCCCAGACTTCTAGCTGCCCTCGGGGGAGGCCAGGCCGCCAGCCCCGCCCTGGTAGGAAGTGATGCTATCGGGTGGGAGCTTGGCCCTGGCCTGCCCTGGAGCTGGTCAAGAAGAGGACAGAGGGGGCTCTTCCCTTGTCTTTCTCAGTTTTCCTTTTACTTCCCCTCTATCCCACGATCTTGCGGAAGCTTTCACTTTTGAGCCTCTTTTCCCAGCTGAAAAGATTCAGCTGGGTTAGTCCCCAGGGCTCTGTACCCCACCGTCCCCACTGGTTTTCCCCCCAAACCCCCACCCCCGACTGTCTCCCACAACCGCTCCTGCTCACCTGCGAGAGTCCTGGGCACAGAGGAGGAAGCGCAGGCAAATCCTGACTGCCTACCCCAGGGCCCAGGCCTTGCAGAGGAGGCGCTATATTTAGTCAGTCGCTGCTGAAACCGGCAGAAAATAGAAAGCACGTTGGGCCCAGCAGCGGGAATGAACTCTTTGCGGCACTGGTTAGGCAGAGGGAGTCAGGGACCTTTTAATTTTCCTTTACTTATTATTTTATAGGGGCTTCCCAACGTTTGGCAGGCTTTTGCACTCAACGGGGATGTGGGGGTCCTGAGCTGGCTGAAGTTAAAAGGGGCACCAAGCACGCGGAGCCGGCGGGGCCAGGGGAAAGGTTTCCCCAGGAGGGCTCAGAAGGGCCGGGATCCAGGCTTCGCGGGGCCTGGCAACAGGAGCTCTGTTCCCCAAGGGAGGGCTGCAGCGGGGTGGGGGTGCCGCTTAACAGGATGTGCGGCCCGGGACACTGGACTTTTGTGGTCTCAGCCCAGGATCTGGCCAGGCAATAGAGGAGGAGGTAGGAGGGCGCTGTGCAGGAATACTAACGCGCCCTCTCTGCCTCTCCTGCAGGTAAAAGTATGGTTTCAGAACCGAAGGACGAAGTTCAAAAGGCAGAAGCTGGAGGAAGAAGGCTCAGATTCGCAACAAAAGAAAAAAGGGACGCACCATATTAACCGGTGGAGGATCGCCACTAAGCAGGCGAGTCCCGAGGAAATAGATGTGACCTCAGACGATTAAAAACAGACAGAACCCCACCGAAACGGACATCACAGAGCAAAACAGAGACAGGGAGAGGAGGGGAAGATGAAAAAAAAAAAGAAAACAAAAAACCCTACAAAACAAAAACAACCGCACACACACATTCACGGAGAAGGGGACAGGGAGTCAGAGAGAGGAGCCGCGGCGCGACGTAGACGGGCGGCAGAACGCAGGGTTCTGATCCGAGGCCGCGCCTAGATGGCAGAAGACGGGAGGCTCCTTGATGAACACGCTACCCTTGTCTAAAGAGGCAGCTGAGTGAGTGAGTGAGTGAGGCAGAAAGAAAGAGAGAGAGAGAGAGATCCTAAGGTGGCAAAGCCGAAGGCGCTCTGACAAGGGGAGCTGTCAGTCAAACGCCAAACCAGAGAGACAGATGATTGGCAGGTATTCCGTTTATCGCAGTCCAATTAAAAAAAAATGATGATGATAATGGTGATGATAAAAAAAAAAAACCCAACCAGGCACAGGACTTTCAAATTTTGCCCTTCAAAGTGTTTTTTCCCCCCAATCTTTAAAAATAATTAGTAATAATAACAATCGAGATTCCATATCCAGCCCCATCCCACACCTGTTCAAAAACTTGAATTGCATGTAGCCGTTGTTGGGCGAATGGTGTCTAAAGACAGAAAATGAATTGTAATTTTCTTTTCCTTTTAAAGACAGGTTCTGTGTGTTTTTTATTTTGATTTTTTTTTTCAAGAAACGTGCAGTCTGTAAACACTTTCTGATACCTTCTGATGTCAAAGCGACTGTGAAAGCTAAATGAGTTAGGCTCAGCAACAGTGGCCCTCTTTCAGAGAAACGGGGAACAGGATGGGGGGCTGGGGGTGGAGGGGGAGGGTGCCCATAAGAGGGGTCAGAACTTGTGCTGGGAAGAGAAACGACAACACAAACCCTGAGTTCTATTTCTTGGACATTCCCTTCCCTAACATCCCGAGGCTTAAAACCACGAAGTAAACTTCTCCTTTTAGTCATTGAAGATATTGGCTGAGTTCAACCATTTGCCGTAAAGGCCATTCCAAACTTTAAATCTATATATTGCGAAAACTGAAGGACTGTAGTTAGCGGGGATGATGTTAAGTGTGGCCAAGAATACTGCGGCAAGTTTTCAAGCACTGAGTTTCTATTTCAAGATCATAGACTTACTAAAGAGAGTGACAAATGCTTCCTTAATGGCTTCTATACCAGAATGTAAATATTTTTGTGTTTTGTGTTAATTTGTTAGAATTCTAACACACTATATACTTCCAAGAAGTATGTCAATGTCAATATTTTGTCAATAAAGATTTATCAATATGCCCTCAGAGTAGTCGTCTTGGGAGATTGAAGTGATTTTTTTTTTTTAAAGCATCTTTTTAATTTGAGTGTGGTCCTTCCCCAACTAGGCTCAAGAAGCACAGGCTCACCACCCACAAAAGGGCCAGGCTGATGGATTCTTGGGCATTTTAAAGAGAGAAGAGGGTGGAAAAGGGAGAGGATTAGGAAAACTTAAGTCCTTCAGAAAAGAGATGGAAGAAAAGTTTTCCATCCAGAACTTTGCCCATTGCACGGCCTAAAGAAGGAGTTTAATTTGAATTTCAGGTTAAACATGCTTACTACTCTTAACCTCTAGTTATTAAAAAAAAAAAACCAAAAACCAAAACTAGACATATAGCTATGCACTGAAGAATATTCCCCTAGGATTAGGGAAAACACTTAGCAGAATCAGAATCCTAGGATTTTAAAAATGTGTTTCTGACCTCAAACTCCTGAAATATGTCTCTTCTCCCTCTCTTTTTCTTCCTCCTTCCCTTCCTTCCTTCTCTCCTCGCTCCCTCTCTTCTTTACTTCCTCTCTCCAGCCCCAATCTGCTAAAGGTGATGAGATGAGCCCAAGGGCCTCAGCAGCCTTATAAGGCAAGCATTCTGAGAAACCTTCAACTCTCAATTTTAACAGTAAAGAAAAAGTTGTAACCAGTCTTGGAGGAAACTTAGCTCCCCCCACCTCCTTCCCCCTTCTGGGGGTACGAGGTTGTTTTTGCATGCTTCATTTGCTTCTTATCCTGATAGGCTGCATTAATCAGTTTTATTTCCATTGATAGAGAAACCTCGTCTGTTCTGTTCGAGCTACAAAGCGTCCTGCGAGCTTTTGTGAAAGTGCAAATCAGTTTAAGCAATTATCATACCAGGAATATGAAGGGGAAAGAGGAGGCCTTGCCCAGTGGTCTCCTTTAATCTCTTAATCCACGGATCCAGGGGGGCTGCCTGGACATAATTTAGGACAATCTCCCCACCCTTTACACTGTGATAAGGCCAAGTTACAATGCAGGGCAAAAATACAAGCTTTGTTAACATCCTGCCTTGAAAAGTTAAGATTAGACATTCTGTGCACGTGTGGGGACTATAGGGCACTATGGAAATTTTTCTTTCTTTTTTTTTCCCCTCCCTTCCTCTCTTCTAAAGTAGATTTCATTCTTGGTCTCTCTCTACTTTTTCCCCTTTTTATCTCTGCCTTTCTCACCCCCTTTCTCCCTCTCTGTTTCTTTGGAGAACTCTGGCATTTCTACACAGACTCCCTGGAAAGGTGTGTGTGGACTGGGGGAGACTCGGCTCTGGGGATGCTGGGCCAGAAGGGGCTGATTCAGAAGAGGGGTATGCTTCAGGAGAGGGGGACAGGTGCTGCCCTGTGTATCCTGGGGACTCAAGTCGGGGATTCCAGCCACTTGGACAGTGGGACTCTGTGGCCAGTAGCTGTCCTCTGTGCTTCGCAGTCCCTGCTGCAGCACCTCCGCACCTCTTTCTTTTAAACTAGAGGCCTTTCCCTTCGACCCACTTCCTCAAGCCCAGAACGCCTCAAATACGGAGCACAGACCTGTTAAAATTCAGACTAGCCTTTCCTGAAGAAAATTTTCCATCTTGACAAAAGGCTTATTTCTGCAAGAAGCTTATACTTCTCTTTTTTTAAGTACCAGAAAAGGGGGAGGGTGATGAAGATTTATTATTATTATTATTTGGTAAATGTCCTATGTAGTGTAACAGCAATAAAATCATCAGAGAATACTATTAGCTTTGGAAAAAAAAAACCTAAAAGCTTTATTACAAACCAAGCTTTGAAAATAGGGGGGATTAGGCGGCTGAAAGGGTCCCACAATGGTAAGAAGAAAAGGTTTCATGCTAATGAGGTTAATGCCCTTTGTATCTCGGGCCTCCACATCTTCATTACGCGCTATCTCCGGCTGCACGGAGCGGCTCAGAGAGCCGCAATCCACTCCAACGCCCCCCTTCCCGGCCCAAAGAAGGATTTGATAGCAGCTCTGTTCAAACTAGATAATTATATCTTTTCAAGTCGGAATTAAGATAAAGAAAGTGAAGCAGAGGCGGCTCGCCTTGATCCACTGCAAACAAATTTGGCGCACTTTCGAGTCCTTCCCCCGCCTCAAAAAGGCTGGACAGTCAGCTTATTAGCCGCTCGTTTGCTTTATTAATTCATCTATTTAAAGTGGCAGGATTAGAGGGTCTAATGTGGACGCGGGCTGCCGTGGCGCCGAGGAATATAAATATTTGCGAGATGCCATCCCACGATGACTATCTGGGCGCGGGGCGCGGGGCAGGGTGCGGGGCGCGTGTGCTGTGCGGCTGCGTCCCCGTCGCAGTGTGCGCGTGCTGGGCTGGAGCCCCTTGGGGAGGGCAGCGTGGGAGCTGTGTGCTGCAGGTCTGTGTCCCTCCCTCGTGGTTCATGGGTACCAGGCCTAGATAACCCCGGCAGGGCCCAGTGGGCATCCAGGGTCAGGTTCGGCTTTTCTCCCTACACCTGGAGCTGCACGCATGTTGCCTTGTGTCCAGCCTGTTATCCCGGATGGGAATGTAGGTTACACGTCTGATCGATGACCCGCTCTCTTGTCGATTGTGTGCGTTCACCTGAGCTGAGTGGGTTTAGGGAGCCGAGAGGCATGGGTTCTCCGTTAATATTTCCCCGAGGGTCAAACGGAATGTACAAGGCAAGGGTGCCCCAACTTCATTCTCCTTCCTACGAGGTACAGAGGTGTTCGGCGCGCGTTTCTCATTTGGGGTCCAATTCCTCAGGGCGGCAAAGGGCCGGGTAGGCGCAAGCAGAGGTCGGGGGGAGGGTGGTTGCATTCAAGGCATCAGAAACTCATAAGATGAAAGCCTGGGACCTCCGGACCGTTAACCCCCTTCTGCCTCTTGTTCTGCGTGCCCGGTACCCCCGGCTCGCTCCAGCTCTGTTTCTGGCAGCCAAGCGCAGCCGGAGCGGTAGCTTTGGCGGCGGCCCGGAACCTGCCGGGCCACTTTTGTGCTAGGGGCGGATTGTGGCAGGCAGAGAGCCGCGCCAAGCGGGCCAGGCAGAAAGGGGGCTCGGGCCTGCGCGCGGCCTTGGAAACCTCGGCTCCTCCCCGTCCCCGCCTCGAGTCGCAGGAAACAAAGTCTCGGACGCGCAGGCCCATTGGGGCGGGGTGGGGGGGTGAACTCTGGCGGGTCGGAGGCCTGGCCCGGGGCCCCGCGCCGCCGTTGGGGGGATCTGGGCTGGGCTCCCCGCATGTGGGCAGTTGCAATTCGGAATAAGGGTGGGGACGTGAGTTAGGGCGGGAGGCTGCGCTTGTGACTTTGTAGGGGTTGAGTGTACGAGTTAGGTCTGTAAAACAGTTGTGCTTGTGTGTCTGAGCCAGGAGTGAAGTCAGGGTGTGTAGGTGCTAATTGTGTTAACTGTGTGAGTTAGAGGCCGGAGAGGCCAGTCCTGCGTGTGTAGATTTGAGAGTGTGTCAAGGTGGCCAGCTTTCCTTGCGCGTCCAGATTGTATGGAGTTCGGACAGGAACGTGCAGCTGCGCGGCTGTAATTAGCGTGCTTACAGGGGTGTAGAAACACAGTTGTGCGGGGATTCGTGTGCCAGCGTCTAGTGGCCGTGAGCCCTGCCGATAGCTGTGGATCTCGGAGGATGGGAATGACCTCGGTGTGTGTGGCTCGCGGGAACATTTCTCCGTGTTTGGATGGGCGTCCCGGGTGATGGCGTCCGTGCCGCCACCGGGGCGGCACTTGTGTGTCGCGGGATCTAGACAAGCGTGTCTAGTGAGAAAGCTTGGGTTTGGTTATTGTTTCCGCAGCGCACCACTCGCCCCGGAGTTTGGCAAACAGCTGGGGGTTTTTTGGTAACTGCGCATTTTTCCAGGCAGGCCTTTCTTATTCCGGCAATCAGCGTTTGGTTTACGTGGGTGCAGCCTCCGAGCAGCGGCAGGCCGGGCGGGAGAGGAAGCGGGCCTGCCGCGTTCAGCGGGCGGCGGTGCCCCAAGGCCGAGTTGCGGGGCCGCGGGCGCGCCAGGTCCGCAGCTCCGCTCCCGCGTCGGCCGCTCGGCCGCCGCCTTCACTTCCCCCAACTCGTCCCTTGGCGAGCGGGAAGTGGGAGTTTTGAGAACCCGCCGACCCCAACCGTGACCCCGCTCGGGGAGGTGGCTTCTCCCGGCGCGACCCAGGACTCCGGGAAACCCGAGGCGGTGCCACGCTTGAAAGCGAAAGGTCCATTCATCAGCAGAGCCCCGGCGTCTAATTGGCCTTTTGTTCGCTAGTGCCTGTTGCCCCGCAGAGGGGGTGGGGGAACTTGGGAGGGCTTCGCCGGGACTGCAAGTAGGGGTGCCTGGCGCTCCGGGCTGGGGTCCGCGTAGGGCAAAGGCGCGTCGCACTCCTAGGAGGGGGCGCCAGAGCGCGCCAAAGATCACGCCCACGTGCGAGGATACTCGGCTGGCGGCTGGGTCTCCGAGAGCCCCCGCGGGATCCTCCGAGCTGCTGGAGACCCACGGACTCGTCTCTGCTCCCATCTCCACCTGCATGCAGACTTAGTCTCCACGTCTTTTCTTCGCGCCTTCGGATTTTCAGACCTGCCTTCCTGCCTTTCCTAAGTTCGCAGCTCAGGCTCTGGCTTAGGGGCTGAGTTGGGCTCACACCCAGCCGTTCTTCCTGCGTCTTTCGCCCTGCTCTAGCCGCCTACCACCGAGCGACTCTGGGTCCCCCTACTAGGCACCAAGCTGGCACTAGCGTCCCCCTGCACCCAGTTTCGCTGGGTAATGGGATTGAGAGAATGTTTTTTTTTTGCCCGCCAAGGAGGTGGGAATTGACCGTTAGGCGATCAGATCGCGGAGGAAGACCGGGTCTCCACCACTGCAAATTCTACCTGGCTCTAAATCAAGCCTGACCATCCCTCTCCCTGTCCCCCACCCAGTGGACCAGTCAAGCCTCCCCCGTCCCCCCTCTAACCCACATCTATTGCACACCGCCATCGAGTCCTACAGAGAGCGCAGGGGCAAGGTCTCCTCTACCAGCATAAGCCCAGGGACCCAGACGCACCTGATGCGCCAGGGAGGTGCCTGGAATGGGGATGAGGTCGCGTTTGGAAAATGATCCAGGGCCCCCAACCCACGCCTCTCCTCTTTCCCGGACGAGGACCTGCATTGCCCGGCAGTGGTCTGGCTGCCCGGCTCCTGGTCTCAGCCCGATCCCAGGCCGCCCCTGCCCCCAGCTAGCTCCAGGTCCTATATATAGCGCGGGTCTCCACAGCCCTCGGCTGGACCTTGACGTCAGGAAGAACTTGATCTTGCCTGCTTCGCTCCTGCTTCTGAAACTGATCCTTGAAATGAGAGAACAGACTCTACACAATTCCCATGGCCTTGACATAAGGTACAGCGATAAATATACACCACTAATGAGCAATTACCATATAATCACCTTCCAATTAGCTCGCATAATGATGAATTAAACATTCTAGCAGGCGGGATTAGGTTTCTTACTTTGTATATTATTTACGAAGGCTATAGCTTCTGCAAAGAACCAAATATCAAATTAGATGGGGAATTTTCACTTGGGGGTAATTATGCATTCAGGCCAGCGGCTGTATTCTGGTCACTTGTCAAATGAGGCCTCCTGCAAGGTACTGACCAGTTCGTTTGGGCGTTTGTTTCCTCCGTTTCCTCTTTTTCTCTTTAGGCTGCAATTGCCTTTCCTTTTCCTTTAACCGCCCTGGCCAGAGGGTGGGAGGCTAGTTGGGTGGGGGGAGTGTCGCTTGGGTCGGGGAGGCGGGGTTAGGGGAGGGAGGTTCGTCTCGCACCTAGGATGCGGCTCAGGCGTCCAGGCCCTCGCAGCGCAGGTTTCTTGGGCCCTGCTGGCTCTGGCTCCAGCTCCTTTTCTCCGCGGCCAGGAAGGACGACCCCGGGCGCACCCCGGAGGCCATCCGAGCGCTTGGAGAACAAACGCGCAGGCAGGGCGCTACTGCTGGCGCGGGGCCAGGGCACCGGCCCTCCCCGCCCCGCCCCGCCACACCTCCAAGGCCCCGCTTGCTGCTGTATCCTCCGCGGGTTCTCCCCTAGGCCCCCCGGGGCCTCCAGGAGGTCTATTCGCCCCTTTACCCTCGTCCGCACCCCAGTGACAGGAAGGGAAAGAGGGTGTGTGGGGAGGAATATAGAAACAAACAACAGACCTCCACCCGCCCAGAGCCACCTCTCTTGTTCGGAAATGAATTTTGGCAAGAGATTAGCTCCTAATCTGATCTAACGCTGCTGACATTTGGGAAGAAGATGAAAATGGCAGCTCAATTTCATTCAGAAAAGGGGTCACTTCGCGGGGCCTCGCTGTGCTCCCCAGAGAACGTGGGTGCCCCTCCTCCCTCTCCCCTAAACCAGAGGAGCTGGTCTGAAACTGGGAGGGGGCAGGGAGGCGTCCGGAACTGCCCACCCCCAGCCCTGGGCTCAACCCTGCCCTGTCCCGGCTTGAAAAGTGAGGCTGGAAGGAGGGTGTAGGCTGAGGCATCGTCTTCAGTCCTTCACCCCTCACCTTCTCCTTGTCTTCAGAGCATCGTACTTAAGGATTGGCCGGGGAGGAGGGAGTGTCCTAGGCCCCCATCCAGAACATTTTAGGCTGGAGAACCCATGGGAAATAACATTTCAGGCCTCATCAGCGGTGATGCGGTTAAAGTCAGGTGTCCCAAGGCCTTTTCTTGTGCTTCCTGGGCAGGTAAACACGCACCTAGGAGAAGAAAGGTTGGACCTTGCGCTCCCGTTGGGTCCTAGACCTGCCTCATTTAGAAATCATGGATCTGACTTAGCCTCTCCCAATTTGGCTCAAAGAGAAGGCTGAGAGGTGGGAGCTAGGACTTCCTGGAGGCAGAGGCCGCCTCCACAGCACCCTCATGTTCTTGGCCACCCAAGGGCCTCATCGTGCCTAACTTCTCCCCCCAGCTGGAACTGTGTGACCAGTGGCCTTATCCTGGTTCTGGGCAAGGGGGATAGGTGGAGTGACTTTTGGGGGGCACCTGCCTGATCACTGGATCTTGAGGCAGGATTCCTGTCCTCCCCGACCCTTCTAAGGTCCTCTGTGTAGGGTGCAGGACCTGGAATGGGGGCCGAGGGCATCACCTTCACCCTGGGCGAAGGACAAGCAGAAAGATCTGTGCCTGGGCCCCTGGGAGTGAGCCTGGTAAGGAAGCGATTTTGTACCTGAGGATGGCCGTGCACTTCACATATGATACACGAGTGGCCGTATATGGATGTGGTTACAACATGTGACCTGAGCATGTGGACACATACGTAGACGTGTAAGTGTGCACATGGCCTTGGGGTGAAAGGGCTGCTGGAGCACATACAGAGCTTAGGAAAAGGCACTCCTTCTGGGTGGATGGTTCCCTGTGACTTGAAGAGTGAAATGTGGGCTGGATTGCAATGAACAACCCCTGCTCCACTGCCGCCCCCAGACAGCTTATGCCATACTCAGCCTACTCACTCGGGCTCTGGTGGGGATTTTGTGTGTTGGGTTGACATTTTATTTATTTTTGTCTGTGCTGGGTCTTCATCGCTTTGCCGGGGCTTTCACTAGTTGCAGCAAGTGGGGGCTTCTCACTGTTTGTTGTGGTCTTCAGGCTGCTCATTTCTGTGGCTTCTTATGTGAAACATGGGCTCTGGGGCTCAGGCTTCAGTAGTTGTGGTACACGGACTTAGTTGCTCTGAGCCTGTGAGATCTTCCTGGACCAGGGATCAAACCCATGTCCCCTGCATTCGCAGGCAGATTCTTATCCACTGCACCACCAGGGAAGTCCCTGGGTGTGATATTATTGAAGGTCTTTATGATTGAGACTCAGCTTTGGGCCAAGCTGTCTCTCCTTCACTGGCTGGGGACTGCCCCCTTCTCAGTGTGGAGGTTTTGGGTGTACCAGCCACCTCTGTCTGCCACAATGACATTCCTAAACATCATGTAAAAGGCTTGTAACTGCAGGTGCCTTTGCACTTGTAAGTGAGGCTCAGGAACAGAGTGCCTACATAGGGATGAATGAGTTTGAGTGAACATAAACAGTTGTTTGAGTTTGTGGGAGAAGGCTGCAAGCCTGTGTATGTGTCTGTGTAGTGGTGGTGAGGATAGGAGCATGAAAATCTTTTACTAATAGGACTTTCTTTGAGCACTGGAGAATGTCCTATCTCCTTGGAGTTTACCTGGTGACGTGACAGTTGTTTGAAGCATTGCCTGCCTCCATGCCCCTTCCCTCCAGTTATGAAAAAATATAAGCTCGAACAGTAGTAAAGTGAGTTATTTAATTTATACATCCCCTATCTTCAACAATTACGTGAGGAGTTGAATTGTGTACTCAAATTCATGTACTGAAGTTCTATACCCTAGGATCTCTGAATGTGACCTTATTTGAAGACAGGGTCTTTATAGAGGCAATCAAGTTAAAAATGAGGTCATTAGGGTGGGTCCTAATCCATTATACCTGGTGTTCTTCTAAAAGAGGAAGTTCAGACCCTGATGTACAGAGAAAAGCTAATGTCAAGACATGGAGAGTAGGCAGTCATCTCCAACCCAAGGCAAGACAGGCTGGAACAGATCCTTCCTTCAAATTTTTGAAGGAACCATTCCTGCAGACACCTTGATCTTGGACTTCCAGCCTTCAGAACTGTGAGAAAATAAACTTCTGTTTTTTCAACCACCCAGGGCTTGATACTTTGTTTCAGCAGCCCTAGCAAATGAATACAAATAATGAAATCAAGGTCACTTGCTGCAGCTGTCATTCTGGACACGGTCTCTTTCACTAGTGACAATTTTAGGATGTGCCTCAAACAGGATTCTTTTAAAAGCTTCATCACAATACCATGACTCCTTAATTATTCTCCTCTCTATGAGGTGATGGGCTGATTTGTGAGTAGACGGGGGTCTGGATGTGACTTGTGGCCTGGGGTGTGAACTTCCCTAGATTATAGTGAAGAACAGCCCATCTGAGACCCAGGGCAGGTCCATCGATAAACGCTGGTGCCCTCCTACCACTTGGAGGATTTCCCTTTCCCCAAGTCTGTGTGTCTGTGTTGACGGGTAAAGTAGGTCCTCCCTTTCCTTAGTGGGGACCATGGATCTTGATGTTGCCAGTCTGACCAGACTGCAAACCATAGCAGGAACTGAGGAGACTCGGAGGGAGCTTTGCTCCCTTACCTGGGGTCTAGCTGCCTGCTTGGGTGCCGGCATCTTTGGCCACAGCTTACCCTGCCATGCCCTTGCATGGAGTGCCCATGGGGATCAGCAGGGGTCCCCAGGACAGAGGGGCAGAACCCGAGCCGTGCTCCTGTTACTCCTTAGTGTCACCTCTGTAGCTAGGGAGGGACCCGCCAGGAGGGGCAGCCCAGGAGGTCCTCCTCGTTGCTCTCTGAACAGTTCCAAGTGGACCTTTCTGAGCTTCCTGGCACCCGGGTGGCTCCTAGGGAGCAACTGGGTCAGGGCTGCCTTCCTCTAGTTTGCTGGGGGCTGGGGTGGAAGCCACAGCCATGGGGCTATAGCCACTAGGAGGGGAGCCGAGCCTGGTTCTCCATGTGGCCCAGCTGTGGCTGCATTGCTAAGCAGTGTCCCTGGCAAGTAATTACACTATGCCAGCTCAGTTGCACCCTAAGCAAATTAGGTGCTGATCAGAAGGTGTCACGAAGCAATGGGGAGTGCAGTTTAGCCTTTCCTCTCTGGGCAGCAGTTGCAGACAGAGAAGCCCATTCCAGCACCTGCTGGAAGCCCATTTCATTCCACGACCTGCTTCGTTCTAAGTCCAGGCAGAGAGACTTCAAGGCCAACTTCAGTTCAGTTCAGTCACTCAGTCATGTCTGACTCTTTGCGACCCCATGGACTGCAGCACATCAAACCTCCCTGTCCATCACCAACTCCCAGAGTTCACCCAAACTCATGTCCATTGAGTCGGTGATGCCATCCAACCATCTCGTCCTCTGTCATCCCCTTCTCCTGCCTTCAGTCTTTCCCAGCATCAGGCTTTTTTTTTAGGATTTCTAAATACTGAGAGGGAGAACCTTTGGCTGTGTCCGGATGCTCAACATAATTAGCATTCTTTAGGAACAAAATACCCAACAAACATACTATTGTTTCCTTAATTATATGTCTTCAGATATAAAACAATCCCTTGGTGTTGGTGATGTGCAGATTAATTATCCCAAACAGTTTCTTTTGAAAGTTGGGAAGCGTGTATCTTGACCTCCTTCTCCATTTCAAGAGAACCATCCTCTCGAGTTTCCTCCAAAGCCTTGTCACTAGAGGTGGGGGGAGAAATGGATACCTCTGGGCTGTGGTGGGGCCAGGCTGGTCAGTGGGCTTTTGGGGCCTTGGAGGCCTCAAGGTGGGCAGACCCCCACAGCTTTCCAGACTGGCCCGTCAGAGACTGACCTGCAGCCCCAGAGGCCTGGTCGGGGTGGCGGAGGGAATGCCTGCGGGTGAGGATGGAACAGCTGTGGTGTTTGTCCGGAGTCTCTGGACCTTCCAGTCAGGACGGCCCTGTGACTCGCTGAACATTCTTGCCCCACGGCCACCCCCAGTGGACCACCTCTCATTTTCTCCCACCCTCTTTTGTGTGTGGAACCCTCCCAGCGGCCTCTGAGAAGCACGCCAAGGTCAGACAGCAGTGGGTACAAGGCCTGGCCTGAGGGGGTCCACAGGGCTGCAGCCAGGAAAAGGGCCTGGAGCTTTGTTAGGTGTGTGTGGATGACACTGTGCGTGCTGAGGGGAGAGGCCCCCCAGAGAGCTCTATGTGTATGTGTGTGGGGGAAGGGTGTGTATATGGAGATATATGGGTATGTGGGTGTATATGGATGTATATGGGTATGGATGTATATGGAGGTGTGGGGGTATGTATATAGGTGTGTGTATATGGGTATGTATGTGTGTGGGTGTGTGGGTGTGTATGTGCACTGGGGAAATGGAGCAAGGAGGGGAAGTTTTCCTGGGAGGGTTTCTTTTCTGTTCCTGGTCTCAGTCTTGGCTCTCAAGGGCCTGAAATGCCTCCCTCTGTTCCCTTACTTGTCGTCACTAGGCCTTCCACCTCCAGGAAGTCTACCTGGATTTTCCAGCCAGCCCTCTCCCCATACAGAGCCTGCTGTCCTTTCCCCCTGCTGCCCCTGGTAGTCACCTCTCCCAGCAGGTAAATCCACCTCTCCAGTGGGCTCCAAGAATGCGCGTGGGAGCAGGGCTGCTCCTCGTCTTTCCTGGTGGCTCCTTGGTACTCAGCTGTGGCCAGAGCTGCTTGGTCCTTCCTCCTCTAGCCCTCCTGCTTCTCTCTCCTCCCAGCTCCCTCTCTCAGCCCCATTTTTGGTTTCTCCTTCTCTGTCATTTCTGCTTGTCTCCATGTGTCTGTCTTTCCTGATTCATTACAAAAAACATTTGAGGTGAATATAACTAAATGTAAGATACATATTGACACCGAAGCACCCACAGTGATGGCACCATTTGGCCACCTGATGCGCTCAAAGAAAAGACTCACTGGAAAAGACCGATGCTGGGAAAGATTGAAGGCAGGAGAAGGGGACGACAGAGGGTGAGATGGCTGGATGGCATCTCCGACTCGATGGACATGCGTTTGAGCAAACTTCAGGAGACAGTGAAGGACAGGGAAGCCTGGTGTGCTGCAGTCCATGGGGCTGCAAAGAGTCAGACCCAACTTAGTGACTGAACAACAATAACAAGATACATATGAAATATAAACCAATTATAATGTAAAAAAACAGTAAAAATTAACAGTGGGAATACCATAAATTAAAAGAATCAAGATGGTGGGAGGCTGGGGGTGGGATTTGGAACGTGGATATGTTGCAGGAGCCTGTCATGGTTCTGTGACAGCAGTGATGGTGAGTGTGCTTCATACTAGGCTCGGACCTTTATGTGTCTGATCTCATTTAATCCTCTCACTAGTAACCCCAGAGGTGGGGACTCCTATACCCCCATTTGACAGATGAGGACATGGGCTCAGAATTCAGTCTCCTCCAAGGCCACAAGGCCAATATATGACACAGCAGAGGTTTGAGCTGAGGTGTTGTTTGGCTTCTGATAAGCCCCTCTACAGCTTGTACCAAAGAATGCCAGGCTCAGCCTGGGAAGGAGAGAGCACTCGCTGGGGGCAGCAGTGGTCAGGAGGGTCCTTCGGGAGCAGGATGCTGGGAAGGGTGGAGAGGAGGGTCAGGGGGTCTTTCCACCCAGGAATGTCAAGTGGTGAGTGAGGAGTGATGGGGATGAAGGCTGGGTCAGTGCAGGGGCTTCTGTGGGTTAGGCAGTCAGATCCAGTTCTTGGAAGGAGGCAGCGGGGTGGAGTAGAAGCAGACCTAGCCAGCGGGTCCTGGGAGGTGAGATTCCACCTGCCAGGGCGGCCCAGGTAGCCTGGCTGCAGAAAGTGGAGGCCCTTATCAGCTCCCCTTCTTCCCCAGCAGAAGGGGGCCTCTTCCAGAAGAGGAAAAACAGCCTTGTGTTGGGGCACACCTGGCGGCCCCAGTGGACTGGGCATAGGGTTTCAGGAACACTCGATAACATGCCTGGGGCAGTTCCCCAGGGAGGGGTCTGTGTGCCCCTCTCTGCTCATATCCAGTCCCCTCTCCTGGCTGCTCACCAAACGACTACTTACTTTCCCGAGAGCAGGTGAGCAACAGTACACTATGGTGTGGTGTTGGGGGCGCTGGGCAAACGCTGCTGAATTAAGTGACTCAGCTGAGGTCTGAGGGGAAACAGGAGTAGGGGGCGTGGCGGGGTACGCAGGGACGCGCCATTCAGGAGGAAAAGGGGAAGGTGTCTCATCTCACGGGGCGAGTAGACAGGCACGGCTTACAAGGTAGAAACAGGATCACTTCTTGCCACCCCTGTCTAGGGCATCGGTCTTGGAAAATATCTATGTGGTGGGTTTAAAAATCTTAGCTGAAATGAATGACTTGGGTGCAAGGAGAAGTGGCTGGTAGATGCAGCTGCTCTTGTCTTGAAGGGAAAGGGTTCAGACCCTGGTGATTAAATGATGGCCCATTTTGGGACTTTGCTTGTATGCAATGCTTAGGATTCCATGATTCCACTGTGGGGGACATGGGTTTGATCCCTGGTCAGGGAACTGGGATTTTACATGCCCTGCAGTGCAGCCAAGAAAAGTAAAAAAGAAAAAAGATATGGCCCATCTTAATGGACTCTCACTTGTGCTAGCCATTCAGATTTCCGAAAAACTGACTATGGTGGTAGTGGTTTAGTCGCTCATTCGTGTCTGACTCTTTTGACCCCATGGACTGTAACCCACCAGGCTCCTGTGTCCCTGGGATTTCCCAGGCAAGAATACTAAAGTGAGTTGCCATTTCCTTCTCCAGAGGATGTTCCTGACCCAGGGATTGAACCCAGATCTCCTGAATTGCCGGCAATCTCCTGCATTGGAGGTAGATGCTTTACTGATTGAGAGCTTCCCTGGTGGCTCAGACAGTAAAGAATCTGCCTGCAATGTGGAAGACTTGGGTTTGATACCTGGGTTGGGAAGATACCCTGGAGAAAGACATGGCAACCCACTCCAGTATTCTTGTCTGGAGAATTCCATGGACAGAGGAGCCTGGTGGTCTACAGTCCAAGGGGTTGCAAAGAGTCGGACACGACTGAGTGACTAACACTTCCACTTTCTTTACTGACTGAGCCACAAACTGACTGTAGAACTCAGTTTATTTAGCATGAGGAAGCCTGTTTCCTACCATGGTTAAAGTGCATGTCCTGGCAACCTGTCCTTGAGGCCCCCAAGTCTGAGATGAATTGGTCCAACCACTATGGACAGGCTACTTAGCAGCTTTGTGACCTGGGGTAAGCTTTTTGGCGTCAGTTTCTTCATCCACAAATGAGGGCAATAACAAGACTTATAACATGGGGTTGCCATGTAAATTAAATGAGAAGAGCAGGAAGTAAGAACTCAGTAAATGCTGCATTTATTTCTACAGTTGGGGAGCAAATGACTGCCCTTGAATTCTCAAGAATTCATCTTTCTCTTGACTGTGTCCTGCTATTGGAAAGAGTCAGTTTATGCTGTGGGGGTGAACCGGGGCTGGAACCAGGAGACCTGATTCCAGTTTCAGCTCTTTCTGATGGGCTGTCTGATTTGTGAAGAGGGAAAGAGCCCTTTCCCTCTCTGGGCTTCAGTGGTCTCACCTAGGCAGGACCCTCTCAGCCTGATAAGACTGTGACATACCTTGAACATCATGTGTAGAATGGCCTCGGAAGGAGCCTCTGACCAGCTTCACAGGTGGGTTTGGCAGGAAGGGTCCTAAGCTTTAAAATGGTGGGGAAGGCCTTGGGAAAGTCTTTTCTTTCAGTATAATTCACCTAGACCTCTAGTGAGCCTTTCCTTGCCCTGAATGCTTCGTTCAGAGTTGGGTAGAGGCCCAGGCCCTACATGGTTTTAAAGTTGCACACACACAGAGCATCATCCCAGTGGGCATGGTGGCACACACGTGCACACACGTCACATGCATACTCACACACAGAGCTGCTTCTATGGTCTGTGCAGAAACCACACCCCTTGCTCCCACCCAGGGTGTGGTGTGGTTGGTGGTCTCAGAGGGCCTGGATCCTGGGAGTCGTGTTGCCAAATTTAGCAAATAAAAATGCAGGATGCCCAAGTAAATTAGAAAGCGGAGCTCCAAAAGAGCTGAATTTTTGTAATTTATTGAACTTTTAGAAAGTCTTGCCAGCCCTGACAGGGTGTAGCACACATTCAGCAAATACACCTTCTGGGGAATTCCCTGGCTGTCTAGTGGTTAGAACTTGGTGCTTCCTCTTCAGGGGCCGCAGGTTTGATCCCTAGTCTGGGAACTAAGATCCTCAATGTGACTATTAAAAAAAGGTACTTTCTATGCATACAAGATTCCTGGCAACCTGTCCTGGAGATCCCAAAAGTGAAATGGATTGGTCCAACAACTATGGGGAGCTTCCTGGCTTGGAGACAAGGAGTTCTGCTGGAAAAGGTCCAGGACAGGGCTTAAGGCTTTGCTTGGCCAGGGAACCTGGCCACACCATCTCCTGAGAGCTGATTTCCCCCTCCTGTCTCACTGAGCAATGCCCCACTCTCCGCTCACCTTTCCATCAGCCTGTTGTTTGGGGGAGTGGCTGTGGGATGCTGCTATTCCAGGGTAAAACTGACTCAGGGAAGTACCACCTTGTTGGGAAGAAGAGACAGTTGGAAGGACCCAGATCAGCCCCTTGCCCACCCCCAGCAGGGGCCTAGGCTAATGACAGCCCCTTTTCAAATTTGTTGTTCATCAGCCTGCTGAGTGGGCCGAGACCCTCCCTGTGTTGCAGTGATGAATGTTGCTGCAGAAACAGAAAAAGGCAAGAGAACAGTGCCTCCTCCCAGAACTGGGACATGTCAGCGTTTTGTGTCTGCACTGCCTGATTGATGGAACTTGACATTCTGGGCTCATTAGTGCAGGAGCCCCTTCAGTGAGCAGCTTGCCATGGGGAGGTCACAGAGGTCCTTTCACTTTGGCTTCCAGGGGGAAGCTGTCTGGTAGGTAGGGCTGATCCTTGTCCCAAGGTGTCCCCTGCTGCTTGGCTGAAGCCCAGTTGGGCTCTGTGTCCTCTTCTTCAGGGAGGAGGCCAGCCACTTCCCCCCGCATCTCCCAGGTCAAGACCCTTGATTGTCGGGGTGGGAAGAGATCTCAGTAAGTCCTACCTGACCATTGGCATGGGGGCAAATTAAGGTCCAGGGATTTGCTCAAAGTCACTGAGGGTCTCAGGGAAAGAGTGGCTGCAGAGAAGGGTGTGGGCTCAGGAGGCGGAAAGATGAGCCTTGAGCCTTGCACTGACCTTGGGTGGCACCTGCCCTCACCCAACAAGAAACACTTGCAAAATGATCCATAGCTGAGCCTGGTGCAGAGAGACGGCTCCGCCCCTGCTGGTTATCGCCCTTCTTGTTGTGACTGTCCTTAAGCCCAGATCTCCTGACTTATGGGGTGGCCTGTCAGTTCCCGGTGAGTCCTTTTCTCTACTTTGGTGAGTTGCCCAGCAGAAGTCATGCAGCAGCTCTGCTCCAGCTTTATCCTGTGGTCTGGAGTGAAATGGTGGAGACCAGGTCACTAGGAGGCAGGGCTCCAGCAGATGGGAAAACACTGCCTGTGCATAGCAATACTGTCATTATTATGCTTAGCTGGGCTCCAGAAAAACCCCAGCTGAATGAATGAATGATGGGAGGTTTGCTTGTTGATTTCTTAGAACCTAGGACCCCTCTGGAGGTCCCTGAAAGAGCTTGAGTCTCAGAGCCAGAGGGCTTATTTTATTGTCTTACTGTTTATTCTATAGACTCAGTGGAAAGATGCAAGCAGTGTGTTGGCACATGGCAGGTGATTCCAAGGGGCTTCCCTGGTAGTTCAGTGATAAAGAACCTGCCTGCAATGCATGAGATACGGGAGACGTGGGTTCGATCCCTGGGTTGGGAAGATCCGTTGGAGAAAGGCATGACAACCCATTCTGGTATTCTTGCCTGGAGAATCCCATGGACAGAGGAGCCTGGTGGGCTACAGTTCATAGGGTTGCAAAGAGGTGAACATGACTGAAGCGACTGAGCAGGCATGATTCTGAAATGGAGGCTGCACCGAGCTTTCCCCACCTCCATCTGCACGGACAGGCGAGTCCTCCCATCGTATCCCTCTCAAGCCTCTGGACAGGCAGGAGATGCACTCTCACTGTGCAGGTGAGGAACCTGAGGCCCCCCAAAGGGGAAGTAGATTTGTCCAAGTCATCATCTCAAAACCAGGGCCTCAGGCCAAACCTCTGGGCTCCCAGGCCAGTCCTTGTACTGATGTGGTGCTTCTGGATGAAATTAAACCAGTCAGCAATTTCTCAGCCCTTCTCTTCACCTGCCCTGGGGGATCAGTTGCATTTTCCTGTTTCAAGGCGTAAGCAGCCCTTAGGGTTGAGAGTGCATTGGGTTTCCGCCCCCAGAGACCTGGGTCAGGCTTTAAGCACGGCTCCAGGAAGAAGGGAAGGGGGGTCCCTCACCATAGGATAGGGTATATGGGCAGGGGGCTGTGACCTCAGGTCAGGGGTCCTGTTTAGGCTGGTTTCCAGGTGAGCTGTTCATAGTTTCCTCCTTTGGGCCTGTCACGCAGCCCAGGCCGGACACACAGCGCTCCCCACCTGGCTTGGTGTCCTGGTGATGAGGATTTGATGAGCTGGCTGTGGAGAGCTCGGCTGCTGGGGCCATTCTCCCAGGCCTGGGGGATGTGTCTTTCCCCTGCTCCGGGCTCTTGAGTTTTGTGTTTCAGGCCAACCTGCTCCTCATGTATCTATTTGGAACCAGCAAACCCCTGAGAGCATTTTGTTGGGTTATTTTGAATGAAGAGTTTTAACAGCCTGCAGTGCAAACATAGAAGCCTTTAAGGAGAGAAAGAGTAAATGAAGCCAGCAAGGGGGAGAAAGGAGGAAATCCCTGCTGAGTTTTGGCTCAGGGCGTGATTGTGTTGGTGACAGGAGGCTGCCTCATCTAGGACAGGAATGATAGCTTACATCCCCATGGCTTACAAAACACTCTGCCCTACGTAATTCTATGTAAACCACGCAACCACCTTGAGAGGCAGTGATTTGTTTTCCTTATTATCTGGATTTTACAAACAGTAGAACTAAAGCTCAGAGAGGTGCTGAAACTCGCTCAAGATCACACAGCAGAGAATAGGCAGAGCTGAGATTCTGGGCCAAGCCTGGGGTTCTCTTCCTGGCATCACAGTACAACCCTCACTCCTAGTCTTTCTTTTTTAAATACAAATTTTTAAGCTTCATTCAGATACAGATGATATACAAAATTGCATATATTTAACATACATCTTCACGAGCCTTTTTTTTGTTTTTTGGCCAAGTTGTGCAGCATGCAAGATCTTGGTTCCCCCATTGTGGATAGAACCCATACCCTGTGCAGGGGAAGCAAGGAGTCTTAACCACTACACCTCCAGGGAAGTTACCCTGCTCCCGCTGAGTCTTTGTTATCTATGCTCCAGTTAAGTGTCAGTAGTGGGTACTGATGATGCTCTGTTCAGATTCAGGGTCCCCCACCTAGGACTACCCGCCAGCTTCCGTGTGGTGTGCTTCCCACGGCTCTTGCCTGCCACCTTCTTCAGGAGGCGGCTACCTTTGTGCCGTTGAAGCTGTTTGCCCAGGCATAGGGCCACAAGTGCTTGAGAGCTAACTGGGTGCCCATGAGTGACTGGAACCAGCTTCCTCATCTGCAGGCAGGTGTAGTTTGCACTGTAGAGCTCCTCGAGGAATCAGGCTGGTGCTGGGATTCCCCTGGGATGGCATCCTTGCTTTGTTTCTCTCTTCCCTCTCTTCACCTACTCCCTCTCTCCAGTCTCTCTTGAAAGCACCTCCAACTCCCTTGCAAATAAATTCTCATCCCAAGATCTGCTTCCGAAACTGACCTAAGAAAGGTGCTGAACAAGGGTCCTGAGATCAAGACTGTGAACAGAGGTGGGATCAGGGAGGGAGGTGTGGGTCTTTTGCTAAAACCTGATCTTGGAGAGGAGCCCTTAGTGAAGCTGTGGCGGGCAGAGAGGTGGGGAAGAGGTCGTCTGAGAATGTGCTGGAATTATGATCGTAGATGGCTGAGATCTCACCCACTCGTCTGAATGACAGAGGTGGGAGGTTGGGGAGTGGACCCTGGCTGTAGATAAGGGCACAAACACCTGGGTACCCTCTTGGGTCCGAGGCAGAGATGAGCCGACGGGGTTCTATTTTGTTGTTGTTCAGGAGCTAAGTGGTGTCCACCTGTTTGTGATCCCATGGGTTTCAGTATGCCAGGGTCCTCTGTCCTTCTCTATTTCCCAGAATTTGCTCAAAGTCATGTCCGTTGAGTCAGGTTCTATTAGGGAGTTCTTGTAGGGACAAAAGCTTCCCGCATAGCTCAGTTGGTAAAAAATCTGCCTGCAATGCAGGAGACCCCAGTTAGATTCCTGGGTCAGGAAGAGCCCCTGGAGAAGGGATAGGCTACCCACTCCAGTATTCTTGGGCTTCCCTTGTGGCTCAGCTGGTTAAGAATCCACTTGCAATGCTTGAGACCTGGATTCAATCCCTGGGTTGGGAAGTTCCTCTGGAGAAGGGAAAGGGTACCCACTCCAGTATTCTGGCCTGGAGAATTCCATGGGGTCTCAAAGAGTTGGACACAACTGAGCAACTTACACTTTATACTTTAGGAACAAAAGCTGCAAAGAGGTGAGGGAGACAGGAATGGGCAGTGGGGAACTGAGGTGATTTTAACAAAGCCCCCAGCTTATCCATGGCGACCTCTGGCATGGGCTGGTCCTTCAAGGACATCCTGAATCAAGGCTGGGGATGGGGTCTTTGTATCCCCCATGGGCCAGTCACTGGACATTGGCTGCCCCAGGGAGAGTACCTTGGACTAGGCATCTCCCTCCAGAGGAGAGCAAGGTCTGGAGAAGGAATCAGCCATGGGGGAGCTGGGCTGCTCAGCATCACAGACACCTGTTGGCTGACGGTTGGCCTGTTCTCAACTGGCATTTTCTTGTCAATGGTTCATCCAATCTTTGAGTGGAGAAGTTGTAGAAAGGAAACCTGCCTGCTTTCAATTCCATTTAAGCAACATGGATTTCCTCAGGGCTTCATGTGTGTTGGGCTTTCAGAGGCCCTGTGGAGGATGAGAGATGAATAAAGCGAGGTCCTTAGCCTCACAAAATTTCAATTCTCATCAGAGAGACACAAATTTTGTCTCTGAAAATAGAAGTGATAGCTCAGAAGAACTGGTGTTTTAATGGCTAGTGTTTACTAAGCACTTAATGTGTGCCAGGCACTGTGCTGAGAACTTTATCAGCATTAGCTCAGACATCCTCTCAATAATTCCTGATGGCTAGAGAGTCTTTCAGCTTCACTTCACAGATGGATTCCCTGACTTCGCCCTATAGCTGACTTTCCACATATGTATATGGTCAAACTGGGGATTTTTAACTCAAACATTTGGACTCCAAAGCCTGAGCCTGAGGAACCACCCTCTACTGTCTTTGTAGGAACTGAGAGGATGCTGGGGTTACCTGTAGAGTTTGGTGAGGAGTATCAGGGAGGTCTGCCTGGAGGTGGTGGCACTGGCTCTGATATTGAAGATTGTGTATATTAGGGAAGTGGGGTTTGCTCCAAACTCACACAGAGAGAGGGCTTCCCTGATGGCTCAGATGGTAAAGAACCTGCCTGCAATGCAGGAGACCTGGGTTCGATCTCTGGGTCAGGAAGATCCCCTGGAGAAGGGAATGGCTACCCACTCCTGTATTCTTGCCTGGAGAATCCCATGGACAGAGGAGCCTGGAGGGCTACAGTCCACAGTGTCACAAAGAGTCAGGCACGACTGAGCAACTAAATTTCACTTCACTTTTCGCATAGAGAGAAGGCAATCCCTCATTGTATACATGATTAATGAAATGGTTTTTTTCTCTGAGTGAGTGAGTGAAAGTCGCTCAGTCATGTCTGACTCTTTGTGACCCTATGGACTATATGGTCCATGGAATTCTCCAGGCCAGAATACTGGAGTGGGTAGCCTTTCCCTTCTCCAGGGGATCTTCCCAACCCAGGGATCGATCTCCTGTATTGCAGGCGGATTCTTTATCAACTGAGCCACAAGGGAAGCCCTTTTTCTCTGAGAAGTCTCTAAATATTGATCAGTATAAGCTTCATGGTTTAATGGTACCCCCACTTCTGAGTGGAAGAGGAACTCTTGTCTGCTTACAATTTTTGCAGTTGCCACCACATCCCAACAGCTACATCCAGTCTCTGCTCTCAGCCAGTGACGTACTGGTAAGTGTTTAACAACTGCTCTCCAAAAAATGAAAGAAAAAAAAAACAGGACAAAACCACTCTGACTTGTAGTGTTTGCCACTGCTATGGTGTAAATACTTCCAGTGTGGCCAATTCGCGCTACTACCATGATGCTGTTGAAGGCAGAGTTGGGGGCATGGTTGTCTGCCAGAGGGCAGTGTGAGCTGGCCCTAGTGAACCACTGCCACCCTCTCTCGGGGCTCTAACATCTCTGTGGCCAGAACTGGATCCTAAGTGTCCAACTTTTACAGTATCTGGAGAGAGGAATGACTCCCTGGGTCGATTTGGCTGTGACCCAAATGGCAACCCACTCCAGTAATCTTGCCTGGAAAACTCCATGGACCGAGGAGCCTGGTGAACTACAGTCCATGGGGTCACAAAGAGTCGGACATGACTGAGAGACTGAGCAGCGGGTGTCACACTGACAAGCTGAGGACATGGATTTCACTGTGTAAGTCAGCTGTTCCCATGGAGTGGACATCTCCCACCCCTCCCCTGGGACACCATACCGCCCTCTCCCACCTTCCTCTGTGCTTGATGCTCCGAGGTCTGGATCTGCACCGGGCCCTCTCTGATGCCAGCCTGACTCCTCACACTAGAGAGCACTTTACAGTTTGCAAAGCACTTTTTGCAGCCATCTGCTCATACAGCCTTCCAACAGTCCTTCAAAGCTGACTGTGTAGGTGCAAGTACCATCCATTTACAGAGAGGTCATCTAAGACTTGGGGGAGGTTTACAGACAGGCTCAAAGTCTTCCCTGGTGGCTCAGACAGTAAAGAATATACCTGCCCTACAGAAGACCCGGATTTGATCGACGGGTCAGGAAGAGCTTGTGGAGAAGGGAATGGCTACCTACTCCAGTATTCCTGCCTAGAGAATCCCCTGGACAGAGGAGCCTGGCGGGCTATCACCCTGGGGTTCTCAAAGAGCTGGACACACACTTTCACTTTCCGTGGCCACACCAACTAGTACCTGGTGGCAGAGCAGGACCTGAACCCCATGGTCCCCACCGCCCCGTCTAGCACATTTCCTGCTGTTTGGGGCAGATTGAGCGTCACAAATATTCCAGAATGCATCATAAACTGAAAGCTGGATTACAAACCACATGCCGACATTTATCCTTTTAATTTAGAAATGTTAATCTTTCAAAAGTATACCCAGTTTTTCGTCCTTCCCCTGTTCAGTTGTCAGTAGTAGGTGAAAACCGGGAGATTCGGGAGGAGCAGGGGAAATGACACTGATCTCAGGTGATCCTGTCCCTCCCTGGCTGGTTCATTCTCTCCCTGGCCTCTCCCGAACCCCAACACTGCAAAGTCCAGGTGACCATGAAGAGGTAGGCAGAAGTAATATTTCAGCCCAAAGTGTTTTAGGTCAACAGCTTCTGTTGCCGAGATGACAGAGGTATTTATTACAGGAAATCCCTGGCAAGGATGACCTATGCTTTTCAAAGAGATGGCAATAAAGTCACTTTTGCCTAGAGCATGGGACTTCTGAGGCTGATCTGCAAGTATCTGAGGGCAGCGGCATTAACATTCCTGCAGGAGATGGAATCCGCTCTTCTGGTTAGGAAGTCTTGAACAGCACACACCCAGTCAGCCCAGGGAGATTTATATCCATGACTTCACTTGTGATCTGTTGTTTTCTCAACTCCAGGATGGGAAGCTTCAGTGTTTAATTAGGCATCCAGGAAAGGTAAACCATCTCTCTGCCAGAAACACCCACCTACACTGTGCGAAGTCTCATCTTTGTTTTCTTCCAGTTCAGTGTTAAAGCCTGGATGAATGTTTGTAAAACTTGTTTGATGTTGGGGGGGGACTTTACTGAAAATACATATTCCCAGGTTCCCTCCAATCTGATTTAATAGATGGAGAGATTTGTGTGAAGAAGCTATACAGTAGTTTTAACAAGATCACTTGTAATTCTTATTACAAGAATTGCAGTAAGATCAGATTTATCTGGGTTTTTTGTTTTTTCTTTTTTAGTTGCTAAGTCATGTCCAACTCTTGTGACCCCCATGGACTATAGCGCACAAGGGTCCTCTGTTCATGGGATTTCCCAGGCAAGAGTGCTGGAGTGAGTTGCCATTTTCTTCTCCAGGAGATCTTCCTGACCCAGGGATTGAACCCACGTCTCCTTCATGTCCTGCATTGGCAGGTGGATTCTTTACCACTGAGCCACCTGGGAAGCCTGGAGGGCCCATTAAAAACAGTGCTGACCTCCTTGTCTGGGCCTGAGAATTTGCATTTCCAACACACCCTTGGGTGATGAGGATGCTGCTTGTGTGGAGACGACCATCTGAGAGGCGCTGGTGTAGACAGATCCTGGAGCCAGACTTAACTTGTGTAGCCTCAGTTTCAGCATCTGTAGTATGGGGTTGGTCATAGTATTTACCTCTGAAGGGTTATGACAAGGATTACCTGAGTTAGTGATTGTAGCTGTGGTACTGGAGAAGACTCTTAGGAATCCCTTGGACTGTAAGGAGATCAATCAATCCTAAAGGAAATCAACCCTGAATATTCACTGGAAGGACTGATGCTGAAGCTGAAGGTCCAATACTTTGGCCATCTGATGTGAAGAGCCAACTGATCAGAAAAGACCCTATGCTGGGAAGGATTGAAGGCATAAGGAGAAGGGGGTGGCAGAGGATGAGATGGTTAAATAGCACCACTGACTCACTGGACATGAGTTTGAGCAAACTCCAGGAGATAGTGAAGGACAGGAAAGCTTGGCGTGCTGCAGTCCAGGGGGTCCCAAGGAATTGGATACGACCGAACAACTGAACAACAACAACGCTCTTACAGCAGTGTCTAGCACGTGGTAAATTAATATTACATCAAAGCTTGTTAAATAGATAAAATAAATGCCAGCTTAGATTATGGGTACCTATTCATTCATCCACTAAATGACTACTCAATGACCCCTACCCTGTGCTGGAACGAGCAGAAGTATGGGACCATGTAGTGGTGTGGAAGGCAGACACAATCCCTTCTCCTTCTATGATAAAAAACACTGAATTTCCTGATTATGGGTGATGCGTTCTTCCAGCATTTATTTACTCAGACCTTGAAAACAATCCTGTGGTCAGCACAGGACCCTGTCCTATGGTCTCAGGTCCCTGTTCTTTGTCTACAGAGCACCCACACAGCCATCTGTGCAATGGTTCAACAGCTATGTCCTTGAGGATGGCTTGCTTCATTAGGATGGCTGTGTTTCTGTGGCTTGTCCCTGCTGAGTTCCCAGCACATGCGCTGTGCTTGGCACATTGTAGCTGCTCAATAAATTTGTCAAATGGATGGATGGATAGATGATGGATGGGTGGATGAGGGATGATGGAGGGGTGGATGGTGCACAAGGATCAACCTGGGTCACTTACCAGCCTCTCCCAGGGGACCACTGCAGTTTCCTGACAGACTTTCTCACTAGTGTTCTTGGTCCCTTCAATCCATTTTCCCCTCTGCACCTGCGGAGAAGATTCTAAAATTCAAGTTTGCTATGCTCACTCCCCTGCCTGAAACCTCCCCGCTGGTACTCTCTTTAAATAATTTCTTCTATGGGCATGTGTAGTCCAGTCTTCATGACTTATGAATTAATTCATATCTTCATTTACAAATAATCAAAGCCACAAGGCTGCCAATCAGCATTGTTGATGAGCCAGAGATAAGAAGTGCTAATAAAATTTTAGCTCAAAGCAAAGAAACTTGGTATCTTACCGACCTTTGCATATTTACCTTGCAAAGCAAGGTACAGTTCCTGCAAAGCTTTTAGAAGTGCTGAAAATAGCTCATGGATACTCCTTCCCCATAACTGCCTACTCAGACTCTCAGGGGTCAGAGATGCCTGATGGGGAAACCATGTGATTAGGGGCAAAGGGCAAACTTCTTAACCTGGAGCTGAGGCTCACATACTTGGCTTGATCTTCCCTTTTGGGTTTTGTCTCTTGCTCCTTCCCATTGGCTGTCTATTCTTGGGTGTCTCCTTGATCAGGTGAGAATGACTTGAGGGCCAAAGTCTAGTCTAGTAAAACTTGTGTTCAAAAACTATGGAATAAAAGACCGGCACTGCGTAATGTGGGCTTCCCTGGTGGCTCAGAATCCATCTGCCAATGCAGGAGATGCTGGGCCCTGGGTTGGGAAGATCCCTTGAAGAAGAAAATGGCAACCCACTCCAATATTCTTGCCTGGGAAATCCCATGGACAGAGGAGCCTGGTGGGCCCTAGTCCACAGAGTCGCAAAGAGTCAGACACGACTGAACAAGTAACACATTTTACTAAAAGGATCAGAAAGATGCGAAGCTTCTGTGGCAAAGCGATTGCTTGAGACCTGGAACTTACAGCAGACCCTGAACAAGCACACAGGTGATGACAATGTTTTGCAGATCCCAAGGGTCCTGCATAACAGGTGACCACCAATGTGGATGGTCAGGGGCCGACCAGGAAAACAGAAACCATGCCAGGTATTTATAACAGAAGACATATAATACAGGGAATCTGCTACACACATGATCTGGGGGAGTCTAGATGTCAAACGGGGTTCAGTGACATCCTCGGAGGGGAATCTGGGCAGGAAGACATGCCCACCTGAAACTGGAGAAACAGAGGGAAGAGACAGTGCTTCTAGAGCCCAGTGTCCTGGGAATCAGGCAGGCCTGTGCCGTGAAAGCTGGAGCTGCTGCCAGAGAAGACACCCCAGGCAGAGGAGCAGGAGCAGAAACGTGCGTTCCTCCTTCCCCCACCCTCCAGTCCCTTTTCAGTGCCTCCCATTGGCTGACTCGGGAGTTTGGAGAATGAGGCCTGCTGGCTCATCCTGCTGTGCCATAGAGGGGAAGGATGTGGAGTAGACCCAAGAGCACAAAGGTCCAGGGCTGGCCCAGCATCCTAGCACAGAGTGCGAGTGGATACTCCACTAAAAGGCTAGCAGAAGACCTCCAGGCTGTGAGAAAGTCATACAGGTTTAGCCAGAATAGTAATGCTAGCCATTTATGGATAACACCAGGTACCAAGTGATATACTTGATTTCACGGAAGATTTTATGACAACCTTGTGAAGCAGATGGAGTCTTATCCCCATTTTATGGATGAGGAAACTGAGGCCCAGACATTAAATAACTCGCTTTAAGTCTTAGCCACTCAGTTGTGCGGTTGGAGCTGGAGGTTGGATCTGTATCTCTCATAACTTTGCTTTCTAACCACCACCCTCAAGGGCTTCCATGGTGGCTCAGATGGTAAAGAATCTGCTTGCAATGCAGGAGACCTGGTTTCCATACCTGGGTCAGGAAGATCCCCTAGAGAAGGGAATGACAACCCAGTCCAGTATTCTTGCCTGGAGAATCCCATGGTCAGAAGAGCCTGGCAGACTAGATCACATAGGGTCACAGAGAGTCGGACGGGACTGAAACGACTTAGCACGCTCCACCTCACTTAGCTATCCCTGGGCCGAGTGAGAGGGGAAATTGCTGATCAGAATTCCCTGCAAATCACCCACAGTTTGTGGATACAGTTGTCTGCAAGGGAACGGAGCCATAAAGTGTCTAGAATTTTCACCCTGTGGATTGATTCAGCAAGTTCTTCTCAGCAGATCCTTTTGCTGGTGTTGTGAAGTGTCAAGTTAGTGGCACCTCCAGGTGGAATTTTGGCCAAATATGGACACTGGGCAGATCCTTCTGACAGTCTAGTCCCCGAAGTGGGAACTTCTAGTGAGCAGAAACTTGAACAAGCCTTATTCTGCATTGTCTTTTTAATCTTTTTGGTAGCAGTTCCAATGGTTGTGTAGTAGAATCTCCTTATATTTTTAATTTGCATTTCCCTGATGACTAAAGGTGTGGAACATCTTCTCATGTGCTTATTGCCCATCTGTACATCTTCTTCAGTGAGCTGTCTATTCAAATCTTTTCCCGTGGGTTTTTTTTTCCCCACTGAGTTTTCTGCTTATTGGGTTGTAAAAGTTCTGAATATACTTTGGATGTATATTCTTTGCAAGTCCATGGAATTCTCCAGGCTAGAATACTAGAGTGGGTGACTGTTCCATTTTCCAGGGGATCTTCCCAACCCAGGGATTGAACTCTCACATCGCAGGTGGATTTTTATCAGCTGAGCCACCGGGGAGCCCCTCTTATTGAGTTGTAAAAGTTTTTAATATATTCTGGATGTATATTCTTTGGAAGTTATCTCTCTATATACCTATCAAGTGGTCTGTGTGTGTGTATACATAAGTATCTATCTATCTATCATCTATTTATTTAGATAGTGAATCTTTTCTTGTGTCTGTTGCTTTCTTATTTTTTCTTAACAGTGTCTTTGAAGAGCAGAAGTTTTAGTTTTAATAAAATCAACATTATCTTTTCTTTTTATGATTAGTGTTCTTTTTTTGTGACCCATCTAAGAAATCCTAGACTACCTCAAGGTCATGAAAGATTTTCTCTTAACTTTTCTTCTAAAAATTTTACAACTGTAGTTTTAATCCAGGCCCATGACCCAGCTATTTAAAGCTTATTTTTTGGTGTGTATGGTGTGAACTCTGGGTCAAGATTAATTTTTTTCTCTATTTGGATATCCACTTATTCTCCTGGTGCAGTCCCTGGCTCTTAGCAGGTATACCCTAAAAATTCTTGTTTTCTAACCTCCCCTTGACCTAATTCCTGGGCCCCTGGAAAGCTCCAAGAGCAAATGAATGAGATCTCCTTTTATATGTGTTAGGAGAAGGTAATGAATCAATTAAGGTGTTCAGCAAGATAAAAAGAAGATCAGGACATCTGCTCTGTCCAGGTGGTTGAAATCAACGCGTTTCCTGAGGAAGTTTTGCCCAAGTCCCCTCCAAAGTGTTCTGTTGTTTTAACTTCTAGAAGAGTTTAATGATAAAAATATGTCCTGGACATGCGTTTCTGTCAAATATGGAGCCCAGCCAATAATGCTATTTTCAGACCTGACAGTAAGATGCTGGGGACTCTGGGTACCAGAAATGATGATAAGTGTCACGATGGCAGAATCGGGCCACTCTGCTCTGACAAAGATAGCTGCATGGCTTCAGGGCATTCTCCTCTGCAGGAAGATGGACCCCTATCCCTGTGCTGTCTTCCTAACCATGTAAACCTTATTCTCATGTCATCTACTGTAGACTTGAGCACAGAGAACCTTCAGGGAAGGTGTGGGTCACCTGCAAGAGCAAAGCTACTGACCCCCTTGTTACCTGCAGCTCTGAAATGACTGAGCTGGCGTGGGGGAAGGGGAAAGATGAGGAGGGAGGAAGTGAGGGAAACGTGAGGAGGTTGTGATAGATAGAAAAACTGAACACGACTCTTCACTCCTCCCTAGGAGCGTTCTACATCCACTCCCTTGTCAGAACTTCATGGTGGACAAGGGGAACCTCTCTGTCCCTTGACTATGAGCCTTGCTTTGGCCAATGGGATGTTCGCAGATGTAATGTGAAGGAGGACTGAAATGTGATTGCTCAACTGGCTTTCTATTTCTGTGATTCTGCTATTGCTGAGAGGTGTGTGCGCCCTGGCCAGCCACTGCCCTTTCAGTTGAAAACCCAGAATGTGGCACGTGGAAGAGAGCAACCCCAGTTGAATCACAGATTTGCAAATAAGAAAAGTGAGTATTTGTTGTTAGTCATCGATATTTTGAGGTTGTTTGTTACGCAGTGGTATGTGTTAGTAGCTGACTAATACAGGGGAGAAAGCTGGTATGTGTCAGGGAGGTATTATGTTGACAGGAAGTTCCAGTTCCTTTCTCAGGATTTCAGCTTTGTCTGACAGACCTCAGCTACCTGCTTCTTCATCTCTCTGGCTCCCCTGGTGGGCTTCAGTGCTCTTCCTCTCCGAGGAGTTTTTGGAATATGGGTTCAGTCAATCCTGTTTTCGATTACCTTGTATGGTAGGTTGTTGGAGTAATAGCCCCCAATAAACCTACCATTTTCTGTGTCCGTTCTCTCATGTGGGTCTTTCTCAGGATGATTCTGGGCTTGGCTGTGTGACTTGCCTTAGTACACACTAGCAGATGCGATATAAACAGAGTCTCATAAAGTGCATACACACTGGGCTTTCAACCTCCTGCTGCTGGGAACTCATCTGCCATTTTGTGAAACAGTTTGGCCGGCCTCCTTGAGGATGAAAGACCATGGTGAGAGAGGACCCAGTCATACTAGAAGCCCTAGACATGTGAGTGAGGAGATCCTGGACTGTCTGGCTCCTACTCAGGTGCCCAGGCCAGAAGAAGTACCAGCCAACCCCCGGGATCGTGAGAACTAGTACGTGTTTGTTGTTTTAAGCCAGTTCATTTTAGTGTGGCTTCTTTTGCATCAATCAGTTCAGTTCAGTTCAGTCGCTCAGTCGTGTCTGACTCTTTGCGACCCCATGAATTGCAGCACGCCAGGCCTCCCTGTCCATCACCATCTCCCGGAGTTCACTCAGACTCACGTCCATCGAGTCCGTGATGCCATCCAGCCATTGCATCAATAGCTAACTAATATACCCAGGCAAAAGATAGTTTGGGAAACCAGAGGGGCATCATTCAGGCACATAGACTTGGTGTTGTATCCGACTCTTTGTGACCCCATGGGCTGTGGCACCCAGGCCCCTCTGTCCATGGACTTCTCCAGGCAAGAATACTGGAACGGGTTGTCAAGCGCTTCTCCAGAGGAATCTTCCTGACCCAGAGATGGAACCTGGGTCTCCTGCATTGCAGGCAGGTTCTTTACCATTTGAGTCACCAGGGAAGCCCGCCTGATACTTTGTAAACACTATGTTTTTGGTACTGTGCTGTGGGCTGGGCTTGGGATCTTCAGGAAGGAAGCAAGTGTTACTTTTCAAGTGCGGAACCAGAAGGCAGACAGCCTCGCAGGGGCTTTGTCTAAAGTGCAGTCAAGATGCGTCCCATGAGAGGTGGATGTTGACACTGTGGAGAGCAGCGTGTCTAAGGCTGAGAAGGGCAAGTCAAGGAAGCACTGAGTAGTATGAGGGCAGGTTCAAGTTAGGCTGACTGTGATAGCTGCAGTGGGTGAAGAGAACAGAAGGTCCCAGAAGGTGGGGGATGCCCGCCCGACAGGAAGCTCTTGCCCCTGAGCTGTAACATCAGGATAATAAGAATATTGCCTGACATCTGTTGCACACTCTCACACCTAGTTTCTCATTTGATTCTCATGACCTTGTGTGTAGGTGGGCCAGGCGTTCTAGCTCCATTTACCAAAGTGGAACTGTGGTAGAGAAACCCGCCCCAGGCCAGATGGCCACTAAGGGGCAAAACTGGACTCTGCTTGAGTCTAAGGCCCATGTGTATCTCCATCCATCACCCCAAAATCTTCCAGTACCTGGAGCCCAGCTCTGGTCCCACAATCTCCCTGGAAGGTTCTGAAGATGCAGGATCATGGGCCAAATAGCAAGGAGTGGGATAAAATGGCAAGTGCTAGAGGTTGGTCAGGCCAGGGAATTAGGCTCATGGGAGTAGGCTGGGGGTGAAGGACCCTAAAGGAAGGAAGGAGAGGTTGTCCAGTGAGAAGGAAATACATGACACTAGTTAGTGAACAAACCAACCCCTCTACTACCCATTTGCCTGACTATAAACCAATCCTACAATTCATCTTCTCATCCACCTGTCCACCCATCTATCTATCTAACTATTCAACCACCTACTCAACCAGACAACTATCTATCCACTTCACTGTTAACTAACTACCCATCCATCTATCCTTCCATCCAAACAATTTTTTGTTCAGTTGCTCAGTTGTGTCTGACTCTTTGTGACCCCATGGACTGCAGCACACCAGGCTTCTCTGTCCTTCACTATCTCCCAGAGTTTGCTCAAACCCATGTCCATTGAGTTGGTGATGCCATCCAACCATCTCATCCTCTGTCGTCCCCTTCTCCTCCTGCCCTTAATCTTTCCCAGCATCTGGGTCTTTTCCAATAAGTCAGCTCTTCGCATCAAGTGGCCAAAGTATTGGAGCTTCAGCTTCAGCATCAGTCATTCCAGTGAGTATTCAGGGTGGATTTCCTTTCCAAACAATAAACCTTTCAGATAACCCACCAATCAACCAGCCTACCTTCAGACAACCAAGCATCCAACTAGTCATTAGTTCCTGCTGTGAGCAATGCAGGGTGCCAGATGCTGAGTCTCACTTGACCCTTTCCCCCACCCCCTTAGCTCCCACATCCAGTCCATCGGTGCTTACTTAAAAATATATGCCCTAAAATTATACTTTAAATCTGCCTCCTTGCCATCTCCACTGCCTCCTCCCTAATCTGGATCATCATCATTGCTCCTTGACTCCTGAAATAGCCTTTTATCTGGTACTTCTCTTTCTGCTCCTGCCATTGTACAGTGAGAGGGATCACATCCTTCTCTGGGTTAAGCTGTGGTTTACTCATCACACTTAGCAGTAAATCCAGGCTCCTTACCAGGTTGACGGCACCCTGGCTGACAGCTCCAGTCTCATCTTCTACCACTTCTTCCTCGATTTACCCTACTCCACCCTCTCTGGTGTCTTTGTCTCTCACGCTCATAAGCTTGTTCCTGTTTTAGAATCTTCTTTGCTTTCTACTTTGGAATGAACTGCCTTCAGGTCTCAGCATGCCAGGGCTTCCCTGGACTCCAGTCTTCAGATGTCATCTCATCAGAGAGACTTTCCCTAAGTGCCTGCTAAAATGTTAGCCACTCCGTCATGTCTGACTTTTTGCGAGCCCGTGGACTGTAGCCTGCCAGACTCCTCTGTCCATGGAATTCTCTAGGCAAGAATACTGGAGTGAGTTGCCACACCCTTCTCTGGAGGATCTTCCTGACCCAGGATCAAACCCAGGCAGATCTTGCATTTCAGGCAGATTCTTTACCATCTAAAGGGCTACATCTAATCTCTCTCTCATCATCCTGTTTCATGCTCTTTATAGCCTATATCGCTGGAGTGCATTTATTTAAACTCAATAATAAATGAAGAATAAATAAATTGTGGGTTGTCTGTTTCCATGTTTAGAATAAGCTCGGCAGAGCAGGGCCTTGTCTGTCTCACTCACCTCTGTATCTCTAGGTGCCCAGAACAGCAGCTGGCACCTGGCAGGACCTCAGGGAGTGGCAGTTGTGGATATTACAGGCGCCACCTGACTTCTCCTTGCTGCCCGATTTCTTTTGTCCCAAAGTGCGCTTGTCAGTCTCCCGTCCACATAAAAGCTGTCCTAGTTTTTCCAACAGAAGGCGTGCTCACTTATTTGTCTTCATCCTCCCCATGGGCCCCCTGAGGGGTACCCACACCATAATGAGCACCCAGGCTGGTGCCTGTGAGGAATCTGCTTGCCAGCTTCATTTTCATGGCCCACCCTGGTGGGATGTTGGCTTCACCTATTTTCATGCAAGGACATCCTTCATCTTTCTTTTTGGGGGCTTTGCCCCCTTGGGCCCTCCCTCATACCCAAAGCTCTCTGCTTATGGTGTGAAATTAAGCAGATGGAGTCAGAGCAGAGCCTTGCAGGGTACGGCATGATTGAAGTGCAGTAGTGAACCCCGTCTTGCCAGGCATGCAGCAGTGAACGTGACCTAGTGCTCAGCTGTCCCAAGTGGAGAATTTCCAGAGAGCTCAGTGTTTTCATTCAAGCTCCAATTCTCAAAGTATACTTTCAGTAGGATTATCTTGAAATGCACCATCTATGGTATTTCCTTATTAAGAAGAACTCATGGAGCATAGTTAGGTCTTTGGCTTCCAGACTTGGGGTACTCATTTTGAACAGGAATGATTTGTGAGCTCTAACACCACGAACCCAGTGACCACAGGACCAAATGGCCCCAGGCCATAGCAATGTGGAGAGAGATCCTTAAGTCTGTTTTCCCTTTTCTTAGATAGACTTTATTTTTTGAGCAGTTTTAGGTTCACAGTCCCTAGAGAACAGTTAGGGTAAATAGGGCTGGATTACCTTGGGAATGATGTCCCCACTCAGAGAAGCAGCCACAGGTCTCCATCAGTGGCTGGAGACACATGTTTTGAAAGCAAAAGAGAAGAGAGAAACCGTGTCCTTCTTGAGTCTCGGAATCCTGGCCACACCCATTGCCTTCAGGCTTGTAGGTGGCCACGGACCATACTTGGAGCAGCTGCCCACACATCTGTGTCCCTCCACAGCCCTGAGAAATGTGTTATGCTTAGAGAGGAATGTAGAGCGGTAGGCTTGAGGTCTGGGTGGTGGGGTGGTGGTTTACGATAAAACCTTTCCACTAACATCTCTTTTTTTTCTGGATGGAGGACTAGATCTAGGATTCTCTCATCCTTTACCCCTAACCTAACCTTGCAGGGTAGAAGTGACCCTATCTGGCGGCCAAACTCACAAACTCATCAGCAATCACTGATACCTTTCCGATTAGCTAACATGTGGTGGACCAAATGGGAGTCCTGGACAGGGGGCGGTGGGGCAGGGGAGCAGTTTGTAGAGGTGAGGAGGGGTCTTGTCAATGAGGCCTCTGGGGTTCAGGAAGGAGGCTGTGTGTCCTCTTGTCCATGTCAGGACAATGCAGGAGGAAAGTATACTGTAGAGTTCACCCCACATTCCTGGGAAGATCAGAATATTTTGAAGACTAGCAGTAGGCAGTGGGGCTGGGAATCCTGCCTCTGCCCTTGACACAATCATGGCAGGATCAGGTCTTTGGACTCATGCAGAGTTGGTTTTTATTTTGGCTGAGAGGGGTCTTAGTTCCCCAGCCAGGGATCGAACCCCTGCTCCTACACTGGAAGTGCAGCATCTTAACCCTTGGACCACCAGGGAAGTCCCACAAAGATCTAGTGTTAAATTCTAGCACAGCCACTTTCAGGTTGTGTGACCCTGAACAAGCAGCAATCTCCCTGTCTCAGTGTCTTCATGTATGCGATGGAACTACTAATACCACTTGTAGGGTTTCATGGAGATTATATGAGGGGTGGAGGTGAAAGCCTGGCAGAGTAGATGTTCAATGCATACTAGCACTTTCAATCTTTCCTGCTTATAAACTCAGCCTGCTTCTTCTTTTCTTTTCTCTTTCCCTTCCTCTTCTCTTTCCCCTCATCTCTGTGTGAACCATACGCAGATCACTTAAGCAGTCTGTTATTACAAACCTGGGAAGTTGACAAGAAAGCATGGCAAACCTTTTATTTCTCTGAAGCCTGAGTGCGTGCATATGTATAATGGGAGCCTGGGTGAAAGTGAGTTTAACTTCTCCAGTTCTAACCACAAACACACTGTAGGTACCGTTATTCCTGTCTATTCTTTGTATCCTAAATGATTTATTTTAAGGTCTGCTATAAAAGCAGGACATTGCTTAATTGTCTTGCTATAAAATATGTAAAGTATTACACTATTGGGGCTCATTAGCTAAAGCGGAGCTGCTGTTTAGAAATCCATACGGTGATCCTTGTTAATGAACGCTGCAAATGATGCTGCTAACTACCTAAAGAGTAATAATAGATATGTCATCTCGAACAAACAAGTCCCCAGTCCCCAGGGGGCGAGGAGACGTTGGATCATAATTAGACCGAGGGGCAGAGCAGACACTTGTATTTTTGTGGATATGATTCTCCGTGTGCTTTTCCATCACTCCTTCCCTGTCTGCAAAAGTGGAGTGCCTCTTGCATCTCTACCCTCATCTGGGTAACAGCTCTTTTCCTGCTGATATTGGAAGTTACCACTGGGTGTTCCTGAGAATCAGAGTTCCACTTGCTGAAATGTGGGGCATTAGGATTCTTATTTACAGGTGGAGTGGTACGTCCAGTGGGTCTCTCAATCCCTTGAGGCTAAAGATGAAGCTCATTATTGTTATCCACTCCACGCTCTCAAGTCTGAAATAAAGCAGAGTGGGTGTGGGGGGAGAGGGAGTATTGGGGGCACCTGTGTGTTAAAAGCCATTTGGTCCTTAGAAACCAATATGGTGGCTCTTCAAAAACTAAACACAGAATTACCATATGGCCTAGGAAGTCCACTTCTGGGTATATGCCCCAAATAATCGAAAGCAGGGACTCAGATAGATATTTGTACATGCATGTTCATAACAGTACTCTACAGTAATCAAAAGGTGAAAAAACAACCCCAAATGCCCATCAGTGGATGAATGGACAAAATAAATTTGATAAGTATGTACACTGGAATATTATATAGCCTTAGAAAGAAATGAAATTCTGATACATGTTATAGCATGGATGAACTTTGAAGACTTCCTTCTCAGTAAAATAAGTGAGATACAAAAAGATAAATACCACACGAATCCACTTGTGTTTAGTACCTAGAATAGTCAAATTCATAGAGACGGAACGTAGAACAGTGGTTATCAGGGGCTGGGGGTGGGGAAGGGGTGGGGAGTTACATTTAATGGGTACAGAATTTCAGTTTAGGATGATGGGAATGTTCTAGAGCCGGATAGTGGTGGCAATTGCACCACAATGTGAATGTGCCTAAAGCTACTGAATTGTGTACATGAAATGGACAAAATGATAAATTTTGTGTCATGTATTTTTTTTTTTTTGCCACAATAGAACAAAAAGCCAGTTGGTCCTAATTTAAGTGTGATCAGATGTAGCTAGAAACAGGGCCCGCATTATGCCCTGACCCTTTGGTCTGGTGACACTGTCAGAGCTAAAGAACAAAGGCAGCACCAATCCCAAAAGCATTTCTGCAATAACCAAAGGCCATGACATTGAACCAGAGTCAACTTCTGGTTGCCTCAGTCCCAGCACCACTGGTCTCGCCTAGTTCACTGTCTACAAAGTATCTCAATGCTTGCTCATGCCTTTGATATGTCTATGTCCCACATCCTCCCAGCCATAAGATATTTATTTAATTATACAGAGGAAAATGGTAACTTTACAGTAAGAAACCTGGAGACACCAGATGAACTAAGGATCAAAACATTGTTTATCTCCCCGAATGATGCCCTGAGATGGCGTAACACCTTTACTATATGATTGTCCTGCTGAAAATGCAGAATCTGAACTTGGTCAGGAGAAAAACTTGGACACACTCAGATCGAAGGACATGCCACAGCATAACTGTTTTTTCCCTTCAAACTGGTCAAGATGATGAAAGCTAAAGTCAGAAGACTGTCCAGATTCAGTGAGACTGAAGAGGTATGACAAGTAAATGAAAGGGCTGTCCTGGACTGGCTTCTGGGCCAGGGAAACGACAGTGGGGTGACAGTTGGTGAAATGTAAGTAAAGTCTGAAGATTAGATAATGCTGTTTTATCAATGTCCATTTCCTGATTTTGATAATTGCACTGTGGTTATGTAGGAGAATGTCTTTTTTTTTTTTTTTAAAGAAATACACATTGAAGTATTTAGAGATAAAAGAACATTGTGTCTCCACCTTGCTAGGAAAGATTGAAGGCAAAAGGAGAAGGGGGTGGCTGAGGATAAGATGGTAAGATAGCATCACTGACTCAACAGACATGAATCTGAGCAAACTCCAGCAGATCGTGAAGGACAGCGGACCTCGGTGTGCTGCAGTCCATGGGCTTGCAAGAGTTGGACACAACTTAGTGTCTGAACAACAACTGCCTCTACCTTACTCTGAAAAATTCAGAGAAAAAGTTAAACTTATGCACGTATAAGTTTATATACATTAGAGAGAAAATGGGAAAATGATAAAGCAAGTTGGGAAAATCTTAACATTTGGGGCAACTGGGGGAACGATATATGGAAATTCTCTACGTTTGCAGCTTTTGTAAGTCTGACATTATTCCAATAAGAATTAAATTTTTGTAAAAAAATTTATAAGCATTATCCTACTATGTAACCACTTGTTTCATTTAATTAATTTATTTGTCTAGGCCACTGTGGGAGGTCAGTACTGTTATATCACCCATTTCAAAGGTGAGAAAATGGAGGCTCAGCAAGATTCAGTAACTTGCCCAAGTCTCAGTGCTAGTAAATGGCAGAGAAGTTCTAAAAAATAATTTATTTATTTATTTACATTTCTGGTTGCGCTGGGTCTTTGTACCTGTGTGTGGGCTCTCTCTAGTTGCCCCGAGTGGGGGCTAATCTTCACTAGGGTCCAGTGGCTTCTCATTGTGGTGGCTTCTTTTGTTGCGGAGCACAGGCTTTAGGCTCATGGGCTTCAGCAGTTGTAGTGCTTGAGCTTGGTTGCTCTGTGACATGAGAAATCTTCCTGGACCAGGGATCAAACCAGTGTCCCCTGCACTGGCAGGTAGATTCTTATCCACTGTACCACCGGGGAAATCCCCAGACGGAGGAGTTTTGATTAGAGATTTGATTATAGGTGGTTTCATTGCAGTGCCTGACGCTTGCACAGTTCACCACAGGTATCAATTGTGTCCATTGCTAAGTGCTCTGCCCAGGATGCTTTATGTAATTCTTATGATAACCCTTTGCATAGGCAGTGCCATTCTGATTTTTTGATGGGAACATGGCTGCTCGGGAAGGCTGAAGGATGGGCAAATGTCCTACAGCTAAGAGACAGCAGATATGGGATTTGAACTCTGGTCCTCTAAGGCCAAAGCACTACGCCTTGTGCTTCCCGGCCAGCTCCAGGCTGGGAATTATCAACAGAGTATCCAGATCCTGGAGCACATCAAGATGGTGGCTGTGCTGCCCTTCTTCCTTGTGGAAGAACCATCTCTCTGTTATAGTAAGTCTAAAAGCTGCAAATTTTCAAAGATGTGGGCATTCACAAGTCCAATGACATAACAGTTCAAGTGTCTGGTGTACATTGTCACGTGTGTGCATCCTCTAAAGAGGTTGCGCCTTTGTTTGCTTTACTGTATAATACTGTATAGAGTACGGAGTGCAGTATATTTGTTTCAAGCCCAGGATGTCTGGAAGCAGCAGTGATGTAGCTGGTAATGCTAAGAAACAGCAAGCAGTAATGACGGAGACAAACGTACACGTAATTGAGAGAGTGGAACGAGGAAAAAATATGGTAGAGCTGTTATATTGTACTCCTGTGCTTTTCAAGGCTCTGTATTGTAAGATTAAAAAAGTTTTCTTTGTTTTCTGTTTTTTATGTGTTATTTGTGTGAACAGTATTATAAACCTATTACAGTACTGCATAGCCGATTGTGTTAGTTGGGTACCTAGGCTAACTTTGTGGGCTGAACAGATTGGACTTACGAACGTGCTCTCGGGATGCATGTAGAGGGCTTACTGTACAAGCCTGGGCTCTATATTCTGGAGAGCTCCATGCTAGTTGCACAGTGGCAGGAGCTGTCATTGATGGGGATACACAGTATCACCGCAGCTGGGAAGACTCCTGGGGAAACTTCTACAGACACACCATCCACATAATGATCTGATCCCCATGAACTGTACCCCCGACTCTTGACCCACTCTCAGTGGGAGGGGCTGGGGCGGGAGATCCTCTTCTCCCAGGAGCATTTCACTGTGGTTTGTGGCACGTGGACCCAGGGCCTTGTTAAGAGAGTCTGCAGTCATCACAGAGCACCAGGCTGGGCTCCCTGGGTTGTATAGCAACTATATATCTATAGCTATAACTATATATCACTAGCTATCTATTTTATACATGGTTGTGTATATATGTCAACGCTACTGGGATGGGGGAGGGAAGGGAGGATCAAGAGGGAGGGGATGTGTATATATATATATATATATATATATATAAAATTACGGCTGATTTGCATTGTTCTACGGCAGAAACCAACACAACATTGTAAAGCCGTTTTCCTCTAATTAGAAAGATTTTTTAAAAGAGAGAGTCTGAGGGATTTATCCACTGCTCCAGGCCTGCCTCCCTCTCCGAGGGATGGCTGTGGACAGCATTTGCTCACAATTTTGGCAAGGCAGCCTGATCATGAGTTAGGTATAAAAATATTCAGGGGAAGACAATGATTCATAATTGGGGAATTTGAGGGGATACACGCGATGTAATATTGTTCTAGCACACAATCCAAGGGGCCGAGGGATGTGAAAGACAGGGATAGGCAGACAAAGAGGCCCAAGGGGGGACTATTAATTCCTGCAAACAGGCTGTAGATGTCACTTTGATATTTTCGTAGATTAAAAATATGTGTGATGTTCCTAGATGTGGGTCTTGGAGTATGCAAATAAATCAACTTCCAAAACAGAATCTTAGCCGGTTAGCGCTGGCTGGAGCCCACAGGTCAAGGAGTTCAGTGGCCGTATTTTGGCCCGAGGTGGAGGAAGTCCCATCGGTCCTGACTCCGGGCCCAGTGATTTTTCTCACTAAGTTCTCTCAGCCGGGCCTCCCCTCGAAGGCCTCCCCAGCTCACCCTCCGCCTGCATTCCCCAAGCTGTTTTGCATTAGAATTCCCCTGGGCCAGTGGCTCTTACACTTGAAAAAAAAAATTGTATCCCACAGTAAGAAATACATTTTACATTGTGGTGCAGTACACACAGACACACACACACACATTCACACACAGACACTGGATCAGCAGGAAGTCAGGGTCCCAGCAGCAAACAAAATCCCTCCAAGTGGTTTGAATAAAGAGATTTATTTGAAGAGATACTGATGGAGGCGTGGGCCAGTGAAGGAAAACATGGCCGAGAAGACGCGCAGACCCTAGCAGCAGTGGGAAGTTATTACCGCCCCCAGGGCAGAAGGGACGAGGTGAGGAGCAGTGTGGGATCCTGAAGAAGACTCCTGGCAGGAGCTGTGGTCCTGGGAGATGCGGTCTTCATCAGAGGCACTGCGCTGAAGCGGGGCTCATGTACACAGACTCTACTGGCCCATCCCAGGTGGTGCCGGTGGTAAAGAATCCGCACACCAACGCAGGAGATGCTAGAGACGATCCCTGGGTTGGGAAGATCCCCTGGAGGAGGAAAATGGCAACCCACTCAGTATTCTTGCCTGGAGAATCCCGTGGACAGAGGAGCCTGGCGGGCTACAGTCCATGGGGCTGCAGAGTCAGACACGGCTGAGCATGCGTGCAACACAACCCACGGTCCATATGGCCCCTTTGTGAGCATGTGAAGAAGGGCACCCCCCTCTAGAGAGACATCCCAGTTGGCGCACAGCCTGGCACACAGGAGAGCATCTCTGTGCACCTTCCTCCTGGGGATGTACTCCTGTGTCAGAGTGTGGGTGGTGAGTTAAGTTTGGGCTAGTGCATGAAGGCCAACCTGCCAACTATTCCCCATGGCCCTGTACACATGTGCAAAAACAAAATAAAATTTTCTGAAACAGGACTCATAGTTGGTTGGATTGCATCCATATAGCTTAAGTATGCTTCTCTGATAGCTCAGTTGGTGAAGAATCCACCTGCAATGTAGGAGAACTTGCTTCGATTCCTGGGTTGGAAAGATCCTCTGGAGAAGGGATACACTACCCATTCCAGTATTCTTGGGCTTCCCTTGTGGCTCAGCTGGTAAAGAATCCTCCTGCAATTGTTTACAATACCCGGGGCATGGAAGCAACCTAGATGTCCATCGGCAGATGAATAGATAAAAAAGCTGTGGTACATATACACAATGGAATATTACTCAGCCATTAAAAAGAATGCATTTGAATCAGTTCTAGGTGGATGAAACTGGAGGTGGATGAAACTGAGGTGGATGAAACTGAGGTGGATGAAACTGGAGCCTATTATACAGGGTGAAGTAAGTCAGAAAGAAAAACACCAATACAGTATACTAATGCATATATATGGAATTTAGAAAGATGGTAACCATGACCCAAATGCGAGACAGCAAAAGAGACACAGATGTAAAGAACAGTCTTTTGGACTCTGTTGGAGAAGGTGAAGGTGGGATGATCTGAGAGGGTAGCGTTGAAATGTGTATATTATCATACGTGAAGCAGATTGCTGGTCCAGGTTTGATGCGTGAGACAGGGTGCTCAGGGCTGGTGCCCTGGGATGACGCTGGGGGATGGCATGGGGAGGGAGGTGGGAGGGAGGTTCTGGATGGGGAACACACGTGTGCCCGTGGTTGATTCATGTCGATGTTTGGCAAAAACCACTACAATATTGTAAAGTAATTAGCCTCCAATTAAAATTAAAAAAAAAAAAAAGGAATCTGCCTGCAATGCATGAGACCTGGGTTTGATCCCTGGGTTGGGAAGATGCCCTGGAGAGGGGAAAGGCTACCCACTCCAGTATTCTGGCCTAGAGAATTCCATGGACTGTATAGTCCATGGGGTCACAAAGAAAGACTTTCATTTCACTTCACTTCAGTTTAAGTCGTTCTGTTCTTTCACAAAAAAATGCTTGTTTTGACATGACTAATGGGTGGTCTTTGCAGTTTAAAAATTTGCTCTTAAATGTGGGTTGGGGAACTTCCAGTGCCCAATGACCAGGTGTAGCACAGAATGGACTTCACTCTGGCGCTGCTCACCCGCTGGGTCTAGACTTCCTGGGGGAGCCCAGGCTCCAGCACAGGTGGGTAGGGGCATGGACTCTGTGAGACATTATTGTGGCTTTGGTGTTAGAAGGATCTGGGCTCAAATCTGGCCTCCATCGTGGGTGGTGTTGGCTGGGTGACCCAGCCTCTTTCACCTCAGTGTCCACCTCTGTAAAATGGGCATGATAATTATCCAGCTTTTAGATTTCTGCTGCTGCTGCTGCTGCTAAGTCGCTTCAGTCTTGTCCGACTCTGTGCAACCCCATAGATGGCAGCCCACCAGGCTCCGCCGTCCCTGGGATTCTCCAGGCAAGAACACTGGAGTGGGTTGCCATTTGTTATGAGCATTAAATTATACTCAGTGGGGTCAGTAACACACTTGGCACATTCATACCTCCGCCCCCCACACCCGCCCCCCCCACCCCGCCCAAATATTGCAACAGTTGTTATTGTGATTATGGCTCCTAGGGATTCTGATTCTTTGTGAGGAGTCTTCTCCCACCCCTGGGAATGGCAGGCAGAGACTATGTTTCTCAGGCAGATGTTGGAAACTCGGGGATTGGATGACCTGCAGTGAAAGCTGGCTACCAGCTTCTGCCTTTCTAAACTGTGAATAAAATAGGCCAAGGGTCAGTTTCTATGTGCCCTGGGGCACTTGGAGGATGGGCGAGGCCCTATTATAGTCACTGGGTGCATTTGTACAGCATTCTCCTGGCTACTGAGAAGCTGGACTGAAAAGTCCAAATACTCAAAAATGTTTTCTGCACTTAGCTTTCATGAAGGAGAGATGCACACAAATAAAGCAGCTGAGAGTTGGGGTTTGTGCATGAGAGCAATTTCCTGGGCAGGTCTTGGAGGATTAGGGACACAGCCCCAACCTCAGTCATGCCCAGACCATCAAAATAATTCCCCAGCACCATGAAGAGGGCCCTTGTCATTGCACAGCAAGGGCAGAGTCAGCGGTCACCAGCTACAACCTTCAGAGAGGACAGTATGCCCCCCTTCCCCTGTGTGTGCATGCTCAGTTGTGTCTCTCTGTGGCCCTTTTGCAGACTGTAGCCCGCCAGACTCCTCTGTCCATGGACTTTTTCGGGTAAGAAGACTGGCGTGGGTTGCCATTTCCTACTCCAGAGGATCTTCCTGACTCAGGGATGGAGCCCACATCTTTTGCATCTGCTGCGTTGGCAGGCAGATTCTTTACCACTAGCGCCACCTGGGAAGCCCCACCCCCTTTCCCTACACTTTGCTTAACCCAGCTTGGTTTTTCAGGTCTCACCTTTGAACTCCTCTTCCAGGAAGCCTTCCATGACCATCCTAGTATAGCCAGGCCAGCCCCACCTCTGAGCTCCCTCATAACTACCCCCCTCAACCCCTCCCACACACTGAATTCCCTCAGAGCTAACCCCTCCCACACTTAATGGGAAACTCCTTTAGCTCTGGAACACTTGAGCATGGGTGGGACTGTGAGTTACTTGGGGGCAGGGCTTATCTTGATTCACCTCTGTGACCCCAGTCCCAGGCAAGCAGCTTTGGATGTGGCAAGCAAGCACTGATTCCAGGCTTGTGGAATGAATGGTGTGAAAAACATTCAAATGAATACTTTTTGAACTTCATGTCATTTTCCCCGTGTGCTGTGTGCTGACTACATTTGGAGGAGGCTACTTAGTTAAATTAAAACCAAATGCAAACCCTGATCAAATCCCTCCCACCCAAACTTGCTGATTTGTGTAAGGGGAGCATCAGTCAAAAAAGCTTTGGAGATGAAAACAATCAGAGCACCATGCGTCCTCATTTTTCCTTGTCTTCTTAGCAACTTAGCTTAAGGCTTGTGGAATCTTCCGCTCACCCTGACCTGTAGGCCTGGGATTCATTCACTCACCTTCCCCTCACAAATAAAAACAGCTTTGTTCTGATCGCCAAAGTAATATATATTTATCATAAAGAATCAGACAATACCTGGAAGGTATTGTCTAGGTATTGGACAACAAGGAACAAGGAAGAAAGTAATAATTACCTACAAGCCACTCCTGAGGGATAACTCCTATTATCAGATAGTAGGAGTGTGTTCTAGATTTTTCCAAGTATGTGTAAACACATACACATATTTAAAAACACATGTCATCATCACCTCCACAGCGCTTTGCAACATGTTTTTGTCAGTGAACATCACACCGTGACAGGTTTCCATGTCAATAAATACAGTTCTGGGACCTCCCTGGAGGTCCAGCAGTTAAGAATCTATCTGTGCTTCTATTGCAGGGGGCGAGGGTTCCATTCCTGGTTGGGAAGCTAAGATCCCACATACTGCAAAATAAATAAATAAACAAAAAGTAATCTTAAAAAAATACATTTCTGAGTCACGTCATTGTTTTCAAAGCTCCTTTAAGTTCTATTCGTCACATGGCTTTGTCATAAGAGTCTCTCATAACGGGGCATCTAGGCTGTTTTCAATCTCTTTGCTATTGGAAACAACACTGAGTGTGGACATAACCACGTGCCCCAGAATTTGGGAGGAGAATGATATTTTGTGTCCTGTGAGAGGGTTGACAATAGGACTGTTTATCCCCCCACTAAATAGACTAATTAGTGTGTAGATAGCCTTAAAGTGAGAAAGCGCGTTTTCTCTTCTGCCCAGATGATAACCAGTCTTATCAGAAGGAAGATGAAGCCTTTTGCAGGGACCTGGGTGTTTTTTCAAGTTGGTGAAAAAACCCAGCGGGTTCAGGGAGGAGAACAGTTTTCCCTGTGGCCATCACGCCCATCTTAGGGGCTGAAGCCTTCTCTCTACCAGTACACAGATGTGTGTTTTACTCTCTGGCATGACAACCTACTAGGGAAATACAGACAGAAAGCCCTAGAGAGCTCAATAAGATGACATAAACATGCCTATGTTGAAGAAGGTGAGAATTAAGATCAAGACCCGAAAATCTTCTATCCACTTCCTCCCCGTTCATGAAAAAGGGTTTTCTTCCAACAGCCTGTAATCAAATGTGAAAGCGTGTACCATGATACAAAGGCACTTACATTGGTGCGCTCCAAGAAAAATCCTGGTGATGTAACTTGATTGTGTTGACAAATTAACCTAATGAGAATAGTTTCCCACTATGAATTCATTAAGCAAAAATGTGCAAAGTAGGTATTTGCAGCCTGTTAACCCTTAATTGGCTCAACACTGAAAACACTTAATTGTGACGTGTGTCACCAAAATCCCTAATGTAGCTAATCACTGGTAGACTTATGAAATGATACATTTTAAATGATGATCTTTAATTAAAAATTATTTGGGATTATCTTTAGCCCCCGCTTTAAAATGAGCAGCTTGGGTACACTTGAGAAAATGGTGGTGAAGACAATAGCGTGGGGAGGGTTGCTGTCTGCTTGTAAATCAAAATTCTGCTCAAGGGGAATGTGGAGATAAGACCCAAGCAGTTTTCAAATAAGCTTTTAACATTTCAAAGTGGTATGATGGAGAGTGCTGGACCAAAAGAGATGAGAGATCTTGCTCTTTGAAGGCTGTGTGACCTTGGATGCATCGCTTCTCCGTTTTGGGACTCAGGGTTTTGATTAGAATAACGTGGGGATTGGATTGGTCTGGTACACACAGGAGGGAGATGAAAATAAATGTTTTAATGCAGCCATCTCCAGCCTTTTTGGCATCAGGAACCTGTTTCCTGGAAAACAATTTTTCCATGGACTGAGTGGGAAGGATGGTTTTGGGATGATTCAAGCACAGGTTGGATCCCAGAGGTTGGGGACTCCTGTTTTAATATATCCATTGGCTCAAACAAAACTCCAGACACAACAGATAAGCTTCTCACTTGATGAGTTGATGAGCAAATGTGATATAGACTCTAAAATGTGCCCTGGAAACTTAAAAAATGGAAACAACACAAGTGGGGTTCCATTCAATTTTCTTTCTGGCTCCTGACTTCAGAACACTTGCTGATACAGATAAGTAATTGCTTCCTTCCTTTCTTGGTGGTCCCAGTAGGTGGGAAGGAAACTTTTCATCCTAACCAACAAGCCCCATATTGCAAAGAGAATACTTTTCTTGAGTTGGGGGAAAAAAAAAAATAACCACTTAAATTCTGGAGTTGTGCTAATCTTCTCAACCCCTTCTATATCCTGCACAATCCATTTCAGTGTTCAGATACAAATTATAGTAGCATCTTTTGGCTCCCTGGTGACCCTTCATCATGTACACAATTTTAATGATCTATATTCTAAGGTGGTTGAACAGTGGTCTCCCCGAAGAGACCTGGAAGTCTCTGAGGTGTGTGTTCAAAAAACACAGCTGGTGGCAGGCCTGGAAACCTCAGTGGGGTTGAACGTGGAGTGGATGGGGGAAGGAAGGAGGTTGACCTGATGACCGTGTCTGCACAGAGTGTTGTGGCCACTTCAGCAACATGGCGGCCTCTGGCCTGATCCCCAGTAAAAAGAAGGATGTTGGGAAGAGGTTAAGGATGGACTGCAGTGGGGCTGAAATGCCAGACTTGTCAATCAAAGGGAATATGGGTATTCTTAGGTCATTGTGATTCTAGATCAGAAGCAAAGAAGGCCAAGTTCTCTGGGTGAGGCTTACCTGAGATCTAGTGTGGCCCCCTGTAGGTCAACTGAAATTCACCCATCAGTGATTCAATGCCTCTTGGGTACAAGGGTCCATGCTGGGCCCTGTGGGTCCTGGGAGGCCATGGGGCCTCCATCCACTTCCTCTTTTCCATCTTAAGTCCCTCCCTCCCAGCCAACTCGCTTGATATAAACAGACCCTGGCAGCTCATTAATGAGCTCTGGAGCTTTGCTAGCCTGTTCTCATCAGGCCTCTAGGATCATTAACCTCTATTGTTTGAGCTTAGCTGTTCCTTGAATTACACTCCTTGTCAAAGGCATCATAAAGACCCCTGGGCTCTTTATGCTCTGACCGGGCTGTTTTTCCGGATCTCCTTCTGGCTGGGGCAAGCACCGTGGCTGCGGGTAAGAGGCACCCACGTCCACCACCTCAGGGTTTCCCTGAGGCTGGGTTCCTCTGCCTTCCCAGTGAAGGATGACATGAAACACCGTGAGGCAACTCCAGCGGAACATGAGATGAGGTCCCCGAGCTCATGGGCTTTATGCAGGCTGGGGAGGGCTCATGACTCCCAGAAACCAGGCGCATGAAGAAAAGCCAGGGGGAAGTCTTTTCAAAGCTCAGTATAAACTTTACCTCTCCTGGTATCAAATGAAACTATATAACCAAGAGAAACAGATAAAAGCTGAAGGTGGAACTTCCCTGGTTGAAATGAGGAATAGGAGTCTAAAGAATAGAGATGGAAAAGGCAATGGCACCCCACTCCAGTACTCTTGCCTGGAAAATCCCATGGACAGAGGAGCCTGGTAGGCTGCAGTCCATGGGGTCGCTAAGAGTTGGACACGACTGAGCGACTTCACTTTGACTTTTCACATTCATGCATTGGAGAAGGAAATGGCAACCCACTCCAGTGTTCTTACCTAGAGAGTCCCAGGGATGGGGAAGCCTGGTGGGCTGCTATCTATGGGGTCGCACAGAATTGGACGCGGCTGAAGCGACTTAGCAGCAGTAGCAGCAGCAGAGAACAGAGAACATGTAAAAAAACTATCAGTCACTCAGAAAATTCATACTCCTTTGAAACAAACAACAAACATTAAAAGATTACACTAAAATCTACTCACCCTCCATGACCAGGCTTGCTTCTCTTGAGCCCTCCCCAGAGGTAACCACATTACGAGTTGGTGGGTATTCTTGTTAGACCCGTAATACACACTTGCAGGCAAATCTCTGTCTCCCTTCATAGCACTGCCTTGAGTGTGTTTTATATCAAAGTTACTGGACTGTCAACCTGTATACACTTGGCTCATTCCTTTTAACTGCTGTATAGTATTCCATTGTACACTTATTCCTCGTTTTACAGAGCAGCCCCCTGTTGATGAGCACTTAGGTTACTTCTATTTTTCCTGATCACAAACAAAGCTTGTGCATGACTTCCCAGGCACAGGTAAGAGAGTTTCTCTACTGAGGAAAGTTTTTCTAACAACTTGGAAATCACTGTATAGGGACTTGGGTGGGGTGGGTGGTGGAGATGGGGGAGGGGAGGGGAAAGGATGGATGGGAAGGCCTCACAGAGGAGCTGGGCTTACATCAGGTTCTGAAAGATGAACCAGGGTTTCAAATAGATGAAGAAAAGGAAGGAGGGGTCTGAGTGGGGAGAGGCAGATGGTGAGGTCAAGGTGCCAACCCAGAGGGCATAGGAGGTTGGTGACTGGTGCTGGAGTAGGGGTTGGGGTGGCATGGAAGAGGATGCTTTTTGGGGGGTGGGTCAAGAACAACTCACAGAGGTGTTTGCAGGTGTCCAACTGCAAATGTTGGACCCAAGGCTGGCTCTTTCTTAGGCACCTAGGTTTATTTCAGCCTTAAAATTGTCAAAGTTGGGGGAGGGCTGTGCCAACACCTGTCTTCTTCCCTCTGACTCTGTAACCCAGGCCTCTCCTTTCTCTTGCCATCATGCTGTCACTCAGCTGTCACCCCTGCACAGCAGTAGGGAGGAGCCAGCAGCCAGCGTCACCAGCCTCCCCAGCGGTTAGAGGGCAGGGCCCATCCAGTGCTTATAGGACCCTTAGGAGGCGTGGAGAAGGACACTGCAGGCGAGCTCCCTCTGGGTGATCCAGGGAGGATCCATCACTTGGGTGCTGGGAGGTACCTCATTGCTTCATGGTGTTAGAAATCATGGCCATGGTCTGCTCACACCTCAGCTGTACGCCTGGCAGGGAACCATGGTCGATAAACTACTGTGAGGATGCTGGGGGAGGTCCTTCCATGTTGGCCCTGGGAGGGACATGGAAGTCCAAGGAGGGGGCAGCAGTGAGTGTCCCTTCTCCTGGAGGGGACATCACTCCTAAAACTCATTCTTGCTCCAGTACAGTCTTTTCTAATTTTTTTTAAAAGACTTAAAAAATTTTTTTGACATGGAGCATTGTTGAAGTCTTAAATGAATTTGTTACAGTATTGCTTCTGTTCTATGTTTTTCAGTGTTTTGGATGTGAAGCATGTGAGATCAGGGATTGAACCCGCACCCCTTGCATTGGAAGGCAAAGTCTAAACCACTGGATTGCCAGGGAAGTCCCTCCAGTACAGTCTTATCAGCAGGAAGCCTCTGACTATGCCTCTTTTCCCACATGCCTTAGCACTGGCTCCTCAACCTCTTGACGTCTCCCCAAGTGGGCCTAGGAATCTGCGTCTTGTCTCCTGGGTGGGAGGTTCTGAAGACCAGTGGGGAGTGGAGACAAGGGGTGACAGCATGTTGGAAGTCTCAACTGTACTTATGCATCTGTAAGCATCTTGGCCGTGGCCTCTATCACCAGCCCCTCTGAGGTCAGCACACGTTCCAGGCAAGAGGTCTGACACCCAGTGGGCTTTCAGAAGAGAAAGAGGCCTGAGCCCCGGAGCTAAGGTTGGAGGATAGAGGGCAGTGGGGTTCAAAAGGAAGCTGAGGCTGCCGGCCTGAGGGACTTCCACTATCTCCTGTGGGCAATAGGGAGCCACTGAAGGTTTTAGAGTAAAGGCAGCAAAGTACCTGCTAAGGAAATATAAGATGGATTGGGTGGGTGGGGAGTCTAGCTCGGAGAGACTGGGTGGTCTGAGTATGAGTAACAAAGAGCTGAGCTATGGGACAGTAGGGCAGGAGCAAAAGGAGGAAAAGCTGCAGAAGAAATTCTGGAAAACTCAGGAAATGCACTGGAAATCAGGGAGGTGGTACATGCCCAGTGGGATGACATGGCCCAGCTCCTACTGGCTGCGTTTTCTTTGGGAAAGCCATCCTAATTAAGGTGACTTTTGTTGGTGGATGAGTAATTAAAGGAGCAGAACTTCTAACCTTTGAGGCCCTTGGCAGTCCCAGGTCAAAAACAATGGTCTGGTCCTTGGAGACAATTAATGCCAAGGCAACAGAAGAGAGGCCTCCTCCACTACACCCATCTCCGCCCCCAACTAGCTGTGTGCAGGGATGAAACCTGTCTGGATCTTTGTTTTCTTATCTGGAAAATGGGCACAGTGCTATCCCCAGACTTTGTGGAGCCATTAACTGGGCTGATGGGTGCCATGGGAGCTGAATGCAGAGCCTGGTGTACAGAGACTACGTAAATGGCAGTTGTCATTCATGACAACAGGATTCCCAGGTGGCTCAGTGGTAAAGAATCTGCCTGCCAATTCAGGAGACGCAGGAGACCTGGGTTCTATCCCTGGGTCAGGAAGATCCCCTGGGAGAGGAAATGGCAACCCACTCCAGTAGTTTTGCCCAGAAAATACCATGGATGGAGGAGCCTGTAGGGCTGCAGTCTTTGAGGTCATGAATAGTTGGACACGACTGGGTTTCTGAGCATGCACAGATTCATGACAACCTGGCTGAGGCTTTTCTCAAAGCTTCTTCCTTTTCTCAGCACTTCTCAAGAGTCCTGTCTGATTTCAGAGGAGTCTTTGCTCTCAGGATATCCTACACGTCACTTTGTCCCATCCCATCAGTCAATCCTGAATTCCCATGAGGACCACTCAAGGGCCATTTGAACTCATGCTTCCACAGGACTCTCCCCAGCCAGAGCCCTGTCTGAGGTCACCACTTCCACAAGGGCATTCGGACTCATTGCCTTGCCTACCTGTGAATTTCTCTCTCCCATTTTCCTGGCCTGTGATATTGAAAGTGCATATTTTTCTTGAACCTGGGTCAGGCAGTGGGTAGTTTCTTTTTTTTTAAGAATTAATTTATTTATGGCTGTGTTGGGTCTTCGTTGCTGCTCACGAGCCTTCTCTAGTTGCAGCGAGTGGGGGCCACTCTCTAGTCGCAGTGTGGGGGCTTCCATCGTGGCGGCTTCTCTTGTGGAATATTGGCTTTAGGGTGTGCAGGCTTCAGAAGTTGTCGCACACTGGTTTAGTTGCCCCCTGGCGTGTGGAATCTTCCCGGACCAGGGATCGAACCCCCATCCCCTGCATTGGCACGCAGATTCTTAACCACCGGGCCAGCAGGGAAGTCCCAGTTGTGTCCTTCTGTCTGTAATAAAACCCAGCAATGTTGCTGGTCCAATACAGCCAAGTTTTTAAGACAACAGTGATATAAAAGGACATAAAAGCAGGGACAGCCTTATTAACACTTTCTCCAGTTGGCACATAGCTCTGAATGCAGTGCCCTCAACTGTCCCACGTGCTCTTCTTATCACAGTGGCACATTCTTCCCTGCGCTAATGAGGTGATGCCAATGTTCCGCTGAAAAGGGAGGGGATTAACCTTGGGCACCTCTGCGATGGAAGGATCCCCAAATGAGGAGAGGTTCAGGGGCATCTGGGGTCCAGGGAGGTCAAGGGAATACACTGATGAAAAGTCTCTCTGTGGAAGAGGACCGTGGTCCAGGGCTGAGACCTACAAGTTCTCGGAATGTGCCCGATGGAAAGAGGGAGGCTGGGTGGGTATTGGGATTTCTTCTTTTTGCCAAGAATGGAAATGAGGCAGGACATCAAAGTCCACTCAGCGCCTGGTGGCAAATTCCTGGCAGAGAAGCGAGCTATTTTGTCCTGTGGGGAGAAGTGTGCCTCCTCAGCATGTCCATTAGGACTCGCATGTGCTCCTGGAGTCACTGGAATGTGGATGAGGACAGGTGCACCCATTTGAGGCCTAGTCATTTGCCTGTGCGTTGATGGCTGGAGGACTGTGTGTGAGGAATGCAGAAAGGGTTAGTGAGCACAATGACACATGTGTGGGGCAAAAAGAAACACGTGATCAAAAAGCCTTGCCAAACAAGTCAGAATTTACAGTGGGAGGTGAGTGTAGATGATACTTTATTGTTCTGTTTTTATCAGCCCAGCAATCATTTCAGCCTTCATTGGAAACTCACCACCCCCCGCCTCCACCAAGAGAAAATTATCACTTTCTGTTCTCAAACCATGAGAATGAACTGACATTACTCCCTGATCCAGGGTAGGCCCATGAATCAGGCCTGGCCAATCAGAGCGTTCCACTCCCCATTGGCTATGGTGAATGGTTCAGGGTTAGGGCAGATGACCCAAGCCCATCTACTGGGGCTGACTTCAGATTATATTGTGAATGAGGAACATTTTGTCTACTAGTGTTTAAGCCTGGAATTAATAGCACTCATGTGGGGAAGCCTGTCTGAAATAAAGCAATCAGAGAGGAAAGAAGAGTTTAGAGATGAAGAGACGCAGATTTCCTATAATACTGATCGAGCACCTAGATTCAGCCATGCCTGAAGTCCACTTAAACAATCAGTCATATACGTCTCATCCTCCCTTTTTGACTTGTGTTTATGTTCCTTCAACCTTAAGAATATTGCCTACTTCAGAATCTTAGAGGTAGACTAATCCAATTGCCTCTACTTTAATACCTCTATGGATGGGGAATCTCATTCCTCTTTGAGGCAGGAAAACGTTAATTTAGAGTAGCTTTCTTGGGACTTCCTGGTGGTCCAGTGGTTAAGAATTCACCTGCCAATGAAAGGGTTATGAGTTCAATCCCCAGTTTGGGAAGATTCCACACGCCAAGGAGCAACTAAACCTGAGTGCCAAAATTACTTAGCCTGAGTGCTACCATTACTGAAGCCTGTGTACCCCAGAGCCTACGCTCCACAACAAGAGAAGACACTGCAATAAGAAGCCTGTACACTGCAATGAAGAGCAGCCCCTGCTCGCCACAGCTAGAGAAAGTCTGTGCACAGCAATGAAGACCTAGCACAGCCAAAAACAAATACATTTATTTAAGATTAAAAAAAAAAGTAGAAAAACCTAAGCAACTCTTTTTCAGAAGCATGAGCTTGTGTGCAACTCTTCTGAAAGAAATTTTCGAGTCCTGCCAGCTTGTGACTAACATTTTCATTAATTCTTTCTGCCACAGTCCAACTTGAGTGCGATTCAAACTGTTCTGACAGGTACCTGGGGATGCAGGTTGTGTGAAATTGGTAAGCAGGCCAACTTGGAAAAGCAGGTAGCTGTTGGGTGCTCGACGTCATCCAATCCCCACACTGGAGCTGTGAGCTCATGACCAACTAAACCAGGTGCGTGGAGCTCTGGCACCGTCACTTTACCTTCCTATTAGTTTTGCAATCGTTTTTCTTGTCTAATAATGAACTGATATTCTTTAAGGGATGATTTGGTTAGATCTTGGCCTATCTTTTCTTGCCTACTTATTGATGCTTTGCATGTGAGATCCTGGGGCTTCCCTAGTGGCTCAGCAGTAAAGAACCCACCTGCAGTGCAGGAGATGCAGGAGAGTCGGGTTCGATCCCTGGGTCGGAAGCTCCTCTGGAGGAGGGCACAGCAACACACTCCATATCCTTGCCTGGAGAAGCCCATGGCCAGAGGAGCCTGGCGGGCTACAGTCCACAGGGTCGCAAAGTGTCAGACATGACTGAAGCGACTGAGCACTTACATGCAAGTCAGCTCCAGGCTCTGAGAGTGTCTGAGAGCTGCTGTTAATGCAGTTGGCGGAGTCTTTGCAAAGGGTCTGCATGGAGATGTCCCAGCTCTTTCCTAGAAGGGACCAGTGGGTGAAAAGGGCTTGAAGGTGCTAGGATGCAGATACATCCACAGAGTGGGGCAGGTTCAATACAGCAGCCTCATCAGTCCCAGGCCCTGCTGGCTTCAATACAGAGCCTGAGGCAAAGCTGAATTATGTGATTCCCCAACGAAGACCATGACATTCACTGACTTCTACTGCATAACAGAACTGGCAACTTCGTGGAGGTAGGCCTAGGTTCTTCCACAATTTAAACATCCCCAGGACCTGTTTTTCTCTTCTCTGTCTCTGCTCTGGTTTCCACAGTGTCATCGTCATTCCCAGTGTAAGCCCCACATTCACATCTTTCTCGAGACCAGCACTCCCAGACTGAGATATTGCCTTCTCTGATCCTCACCTGGCTTCATCTCAGAAACAAACTCTGATTGGCCAATTTGGGTCACATATCCTCCCCAATCAGGTACTAGGAGTTGAGCATGGAGTACTCTGACTAGCTAGTCACCCTAGAAGAAGTAAGTGTGGCCCCTTGATTGACAGCTCTATCAAAGTCCAGGGAAGTCAGTGCTGTTAACTTACAAAAGGGATGTACTGCATATCCCCAAAGTAAGTGAGATCTTCTATATTCATAGTTTAAATTTAAATTTTCATCTTTCAACTCCATCAGATTAATGTTGGCTGCCCACAGTTGGTGGATTGGAAGCCTACCACTGATTAGCAGGGTCTGCCATGGGGGTAAAACGTGGATGCAGTGGACACATGCTCTGTTTTTTGCTGCATGTGAACTTCTAGGGCGTGAGAGGCTAAGTTCACATCGATTTAGTTTGGAGGGACTCTCCTAATCACACACGAGAGTTGCTGATCCAGAAATCTCAGGGCACATCATTAACTTGCTCCGAGCCTCTCTCCCCATTCCATTTCCCTGCTCCAGGGGAGCGGTTCCTCCCTCCCCATTCAGGGCCTCTGCTTGGACTGGGGGAGGAAGCCAGATACTCTAGCTGAGGACCCTTCTCTTCCGCTAGTGATGGAGCTGCTGCTGCTGCTGCTGCTGCTAAGTTGCTTCAGTCGTGTCCGACTCTGTGCGACCCCATAGACGGCTGCCCACCAGGCTCCTCTGTCCCTGGGATTCTCCTGGCAAGATCAACTAGTCTTCTTCTTGGGAGGAGGGGCTGTCCTGGGGCCAGGTGCTTGCTTTTTGCTTTCTTATCCTAGTTGGAAAGGAAAACAAAACAAAACAAAACAAACACAGGAGAAGAAAAGAGAGTTCTATAGCAATTTTGATGCTTTACTCTTAGCTGATTCTTCTCTGCCAACCAACTGCATCCTGGCTGGTGAAAGGAGATGGGCAGGGGCCCGGACACCTGGGGTTGAAAGCCATCCTTGAGTGGGAGTACTTGGCACCTTTGCTGGGCTCCATGTCCCCATTCCTAAAACAAGGGATCAGTCCTTTACAGACTTCTCCAGCCCAGACCCTCTGGAGTTCCATGATAATAGTTGCTCTTTTGTCCTCATAGTGGTTTTTCACACAGAGCCATACAAGTGGTTCCTTCTAGTCACACACACACAGGTGCAATCCCATATAGATTTTTTATGTATTATTATTCAAAATTAAAAAAAAATTTTGGACCACACCATGTGGATTTCAAGATCTCAGTTCCCCAACCAGGGATTGAACCCTGGTCGGAAGAGTGACAGTGCTGAATCCTAACCACTAGGCTACCGGAGCACTCCCCGGATTTTTTTTTTTAAACAAAGGTAACTTTCAATAACAAAGAGAACCTGGACCCCACATGTTCCAGATATATTTGACCTCCGTTTGCTTTACTCTCACAGGGCAATAGTTTAACTGACCCCCCAGTCTATTTTCAGTGACATAAAACATGAAATCAAATGCCACCTGTGCCTTGTGACTATTTTTCTTTTTTGCTGGGCGACCTTGGGCAAATTCCTTTGCTTCTCTAAACATGATATTCTTCCTCTGTAAAGAGTGGTTGCCCACTTATTGGGCTGTTGACATTTTCAAATATTTAATAAAGGGTTTGAAAAATCATAAAGAATTGTACAGGAGACAGGGATGAGCTGTTATTAAACTCTCACTCAAAACTGGCCTAAGAATGGGCCAGGAATTCCTTCAGGCCTGTTTGTACTGTGCCTTGCACGTAGCAGACACGTGGCAAATATTTGTTGAATGATTGGAATCCCAGGGGCTGCTGGAGTTGTGGTGGCTCTCCACACTGCATATGGGCTGTGCTTCTTTCTGTCCCAGAGCAAGTCTCTGATGGGGCAGCTGAAAGGGTGGGTCGAGGGCCTGGACCAGGGCTTTCTGGTACCGGCTTGGTGCCAAGGCCATTTATTCGCCTGACATGAGGCATCTGTCAGCCAAGGTAGGAAGATGGATTTCCAACAGCCGATGGGGGTGGTGCTGGTGATGGAGCTTGTGTTTTTCTGCTCATGTTGTAGCTGTTTTTCCTCTTTCCTTTTGGGAATAAATTACTGTGGCTTTATAGCCCTTACAAGGGGTTCCTGGAAACTCCAGTTGGATGAATCCCAAAAACTGAATTCTTTTTCGAGTTTCCAACTCCCTCAGATCCTCATTTGGAAGGAAAATGGGATCAGTCTCTTTGCTTTTTGACAGATCCCCTATCACCCTCCACACGGGGTCACCTCTCCCTGATCTTGAAAATCTTTTTTTCCCCCCCAAAGGATTCCCAAGGACATGGCTGAGCCACTCAGAAATACAGCCACTCCCTGAGAGTGAAGAGAGCGCTTTGGAAGCCACGTCACCTCCATGACCAAGTGATCAAACCAATCAGGACAGGGCTGGAGGGTGGGGTGGGGTTGAGGACTTGCCCAGTCTCCTTGTCTAGTCCTGTGTTCCTTTTTCCTAAGAAAGAGGCATTGACATACATTGAAGGCTTTTGCACCCATGTAGGTGCATAGGGTTTCATAAGCGTTAGTGATGCTCTATTGTCAATTAAATTAAACAACTCCTCTGTCCCTGCCCCTATCTTAGAAAAACACTCTGTGCAGCCAAACATCTGTAGCCCAGGATATGTAATCTCCCTCTGTGTCGTTTTGCTCCAGACAAAAATGGTGGAAAAGCTGAAATTTATGCCTTTGGAATCTGAGGCATTAACCGTTGTAAATCAGCCCTAGGTGCCCAAAGGTAGCAATTACCGCTCTCATTAATAGATTTCCCCAGTCTCGCTCATAAAACAACTCTGGAAATGTCTCAGGGGACAGGGTGGGGGAAGTGTGCCCGGGGATCATTAACAGTCAAGTACCCTGGGCGTAGAGGGAGCCCGAAGCCCTCTCCCCGGGGCTGGCCCAGCGGACGTGAGAGAAACTGCATGCACGCAGGGGCCCCCAGACAGGACCAGGGTGCCGCTTGCATGAGGTGGGCGTGCAGACTGAGCAGAAGCCCCCACATCTGTGCAGTCCCTCCCAGGCACTGGGAAGCACTGGGTCTTGAAGAGGAAAGGGCTGAGGAGAGAGGCTGGGAGGCTGAGAGAAGGAAGGGGGAGAGGTGAGGAGAGCTCACATCTCTATGACTACCAGTGACTTTCTTCTCTTGGGAACACCAGGACTGGAAGACATCTTGCCTTCAGTAACTACACGGGGGCAATGGGAGCCCAGGACTGGTCCAGGGTCCCCTGGCAAGTCAGTAACTAACTCAATCGTGAGCGTGAAGAAAGATGTAGTGGCCTGCCCAGAGTGTTCAGCGTGGACCCTTCCCATCTCTGGTTGGTTGTAAACCGGATTTGCACCCAGGCAGTGCTTTCTTCTGCCTGGTCTGGATATGGAAGGTGCTCGAGCTGCGGATGTTGCTTGTTCACTGCTAGGCCTCCCAGGTCCCGAGGCTGGGCTGCCTGTGGGGAATGGCCCACGGTGACTGGGGCAAAGCGGGGAGGGCGGATTTATTATCTCTGGTCTCTGGTGCTTCACGGGTCAGGTGACATGGCTAATCCTTAATTACACCTAATGTTAAAGGTTAGTCCACCTCTGGGATGTTTCCCAGCTTGAAGGTGCCTATGGAAAATTAGTTCATTCGTAAAACAAAGTGTCAGGTTACAGACCCAAATGGTTTCCCCTCATCTCTGGTGGAGGTAGGGTTGGGGCTGGGGTTGGGGGGGCGGGCGGCGCTGCTGCTGAGAAACATCCCAAAGCTAGCCTCCTGACTCATCCGTTACCTCTAACAGGGTGTCAAATGAATGATTCCCTTCCAGAGAGATAGTAAGTGTGCCCAGAGGAAGGGCGAGTTCAAAGGGCTTCAGAAGCATCGGACAATCACTCGGACAGACAGAGGTCAGCGTGAGGAAGATGAAGCCCAGGGAATTTCATGCCGATGGTTCAACTTCCCTGTTCCTCCACAAATGTCTTCCCACCCCCATGGCCACTGTGCTTTTTATGATCAATGGAGACGTTGCCAAGTTGCTGAGAAGTGCTGGGGCCCCTAACTCTGCCCTGGGCAGTGCCCAGGTGGCCCCAGAAGTCATCACAGCCAAGTGCCTGCACTCTGCGGCAGTTTTGCCGGGGCAGAGTTCTGCTCGCTGTAAAGATGAGTTCCCATCATTCCAAAATATATTACATCCTGCAAGTATTTACTGGGCCCTCACCGTGCCAAGTACTATTCTAGAATCTGGGGATGGATTGCAGTGACCAAACGGACAAAACAAGAATGGCTCCCCACCCAGAGATTCCATTCTAGTGTTCGAGGGCACAGACAGAAAACGAGTGAAACGTGTTAGCAAAATGATAGTGTTTTCTGATGGTGATGAGGACCACGGAGAGAAAGAAGGCAGGGGAGAGAGATAGAGGAAATACTGACCCGAGTGTGTGCTGTATGTTTTGATAGGGTATTCCGAGAAGCTCTCACCCAAAGTTGAAAGTGGTGCAGAAAACAGGAGATGAGCCAGTAAGCCCAGAGGAGATCTCGAAGAACAGATACTCCAGGCAGGGAACAGCAAGTGCAAAGGCCCTGAGGCAGTAGGATGCAAGTATGTTTGAAGAGCAGCAAGGAGGCTGTGTGGCTGGAGCAGAGAGAGTCGGGAAGGGTAACAGAAGATGAAGTCGGGGAGAGCAAAGGGCCACGCATTGGTTTCTGTGCCTCTAGCTCGTGCTCAGCATTCCCTGACCTTGACCACGGATGTGACATGTCGGTGTAGTGTTTTAGAGTAGGGGTCAGCAGACTACAAGTCTAGCCAAATCTGCCCACCTGCCTGTTTTTGTTGATAAAGTTTGACTGGAACAAAGCTATACTCATTCATTTGTGCCTGCGTGCCAAGATGCTTCAGTCTTGTCCGACTCTTCGCAACCTTATGGACGGTAGCCTGCCAGGCTCCTCTGTCCATGGAATTCTCCAGGAAAGAACACTGGAGTGGGTTGCTATGCCCTCCTCTAGGAGATCTTCCTGATCCAGGGATCGAACCCACGTCTGTTACATCCCCTGGATTGGCAGGTGGGTTCTTTATCACTAGCGCCACTTGGGAAGTCCACCCATTCATGTACATATTGTCAATAGCTGCTTTCAGGCTATTGGGTTGGCCAAAAAGTTTGTTTGGGCTTTTCCAGGAGATGTTACGAAAAAAGTCAAATGAATTTTTTGGCCAACCCAATACAGACGCATAGTAGTTGTGATAGTTGCTGCTGCTGCTGCTAAGTCGCTTCAGTTGTGTCCGACTCTGTGCGACCCCATAGACGGCAGCCCACCAGACTCCCCGGTCCCTGGGATTCTCCAGGCAAGAACACTGGAGTGGGTTACCATTTCCTTCTCCAATGCATGAAAGTGAAAAGTGAAAGTGAAGTCGCTTAGTCGTGTCCGACTCTTCGCGACCCCATGGACTGCAGCCTACCAGGCTCCTCTGTCCATGGGATTTTCCAGGCAAGAGTACTGGAGTGGGTTGCCATTAAATCCTAAGATATTTACTATTTGGTCCATGTTTTAGGGCACAGGCTTCAGAATTAGACCACATTGGTTCAAATCTCTGCTCATTTATTTATCCAAACAGCCCTGGGCAAGTTGCTTAACTTCTCAGAGCTTTATCCTTGTGAATGTAAAATGCTGATAATACCTATCTTACAGGGTTTCCTGAGATTAGATTAAACCACTAATATGAAATGCACACGCTTGATAAATCCAAATACTTTTTAAGGAGTCAGCAGTGGGTGCCTCATCCCTGACTCATAGGTTCAAAATCTTAGCAAAAGGCTTCATTGGTCTTAGTCTCAGTTTCCCTATCTGTTAAATGGGGATAATTGTGAAACTAAAATGAGATACGCTGTGTGGCTTCTAGGAAGCACACATTAAATGAAAGTTGCTGCTTTTAGTTTCATCAAGTTACCCTCCATCATCTCCTTTGTGTGGGGCCATCTGCAAGTCCTCCAGGATCTGGGAGAAAAAATCCAACATCTGTCTGTATATCCATGTGCCACTGTCCTGCTGCTGGCTCCTGGAGCATACTCCAGCTGACGGTGGAAGGGAGTGAGTATTAAAAAACCTCCCTTCCCCACAGCTTGGCATCTGGCCTAAACCCACTGCTACCTGAAAGAGTGCCAACCTGTTCAGCACGTTTGAATTTGCAAATAATCTCTTATTTACTCTCAGAGTATCCACAAAGCTGAAGCTTGTCATGGGTTTTTATTATGTGGTAATAAGTACTGTTGGGGAAGATCTATCTTTGCAAAGCCCAATTAGTGTATTTATTATTAGGCTCTTGTATCATCAGGTAAGAGTAATAAATAAGAGGGTCATTATAGGATTCTGCCCACTGAACCCAGTTTGTGCATTTGCTGATGGGTGGGGGTAGATGGCAAATGGCAAGAATTTGGGGTGGGACGGTGGTCTGGGCTTGGGAAACATTGATTTTGTTGGACTTTGTCATGCCGCTTGGCTGTGATGACAATCCACTTGAGTTACATTGCATTAAAAAAAAAAAAGTGGCGAGAGTCCAGTGGTTGAAATGCAGACGCCCACATGTATTTATATTCTCAGTGCCTGGGCCATGTGTGTGGTGATACAGCGAACGAGCAAGTTGTGGAACTGAAAATAACATATGTCTGTCTGAAGTGCCAGAGGAAATTGTAGGATGGGCGAGAAGGGGAAGGGTCCAGATTTAGAGATGGGGGAAGAAATACGCTCCTTGTTCAGCCGTGGTATTTATACACAAGCCCTCATTTCTGCTCACACGTAATGAACAGCCGCAAAACTGACAGGAAAACAAATGCAAAACTGGGCAAGTTGATTGTTTCTTTGGGAGCTGGTTGGAGGAATGGAGTTCTGGATTGAAAATAAAGTTCTGGCAGATTGAACTTTGACCCTCGCCCCCATCCCCTTTTTGCGGTTTTCTGAGTTCCTGGGATCTGGTTCGTGAGAACGACGACGCTGTGGATGTGGCTGAAACAGGTCAAGGAGGACATGGTTAGAAAGGAATCCATCCTTCACCACAAACCTCCTTGACTTAAAAATGATTAAAATAAAAATCTCCAAACCAATTACTTTCAGTCCCCTGAGAGCCAGAGGATCATTTAGGGTTTTTCTGGACTCAGGGACCCCTAAGATCACATTTCTCTTCTGGCTGGGGTGTTATTTTTAATCCTTGGTTACCAGCCTCCAACTCTTAGTTCCATGTGTCAATATGTATAAATAGATGTGACTAAATTAAAAAAGAAATAATAGGTTGAATTCACATCTTTGTTTTTTTTCCCATCTTCATGAAAACGAGTAACAGGTTTGACTTCATTTTCCACATTTCTCTTTGCCGTTTTGACATTATCAGATGCAGCCCAGTTCATATCTGAGTGTGACGTTATCAGACTCAGAGCACATCTGATCTTTGCAAACAAAACTCCATAGAAAAACTCAGTCTCTGACACCTCTCAATGGTTCTGTGACTCACTGCCTTCAGAGCACCCCTGAAACCCAACCACAGATCCAGCTGGAAACCTCCCACCATGGCCCTTGGCTTGAAACTAGACCCTCAAGATTTTAACATACATGATGGCCAAGCCAGTTGCATCTAACTCCCTCACCTCAGTGTTTTCATCTGCAGAATGGACATAATACTCTCGCCACCTGCCAAGATCCAGGAGAGGATGGGAGGAGTTGGAGAAACACCCTTTGTGGAACTCAGAGTAGCTGCTGAAGTGAAATAGAGCCCGATGGCCACTCAGCAATTGTTTTCGGTTTCTTTTTCACCTTACTGGTTAAATGTGACCAACACCTGGTTTTCATGCCCTTATCTCCCTTCTGTTCAGAAGTGAGTTCAATTTGTCAGGCATGCTGGTCCCAGAGACCTGAGCCTGGGGGCTGAGCTATCACAGCTTGAACCAGGTGCCTCCCCTTGGTTTGGTATGTTACACCTCATGACAACTGCCAGAAAGACACTGCTGGTCCCATTTCACAGACTGGGAGACTGATGTGCAGCTGCTTTTGGTTGTTACAACCAAAGACATATGCAGCTGTCTATCTGTGGAGAAGGATGAGGCAGACAGGCAGAAGGCAGGGCATTCAGATAAGGGTCTTGGGAAGAAAGCACTGGATTCTTCCACATCCTGGGTAGTGGGTCTAATAGTGTCCCCTTACCTCGGAAAAAAAAAAAAAAATTGTGTCTGCCCAGAGGTCAGAATATGCCCTTGTTTGGAAATAGAGTAATGAACATGTAATTAGTTAGGGCTCTTGAGAGGAAATCATCCTGGATTTAGAACAAGCCCTAAGTCCAATGACTGGTGTCCTTACAAGAAGAGGAGAGGGACACAGACACAGAGGGAAGAAGGCCATGAAGACGGGGACAGAGACTGCAGCCAGAGGATGCTGGGAGCTGCCAGGAGCTGGAAGAGGCAAGGAAGGATGCTCCCCTGGGGCCTCTGGAGGGAGCATGACCCTGCTGACACCTCGATTTTGTACTTCTGGCTTCCAGAATGCTGAGAGAATGAATCTCTATTGTTTTTCTCTGTTAAGATTTTTTAAAAAAATGTAGACCATCTTTAAAGTCTTTACTGAATTTGTCACAATACTGCTTCTGTTTTGGGTTTTGTTTTTTGTTTTTTTTGGCCACAAGGCATGTGGGATCTTAGGTCCCTGACCAAGGATCCAACCTGCACCCCTTGCATCGGAGGGTGGCGTCTTAACCACTGGACAGCCCAGAAAGTCCCAGTTTCTATTGTCTTGGGCAGTTGGTTAGGGCAGTCTTAACAAACTAACACTTTCCTGCTGTCCTTCTGGTGAGCTGTTTACATTTGGTCACCAGAAATGAGGGCAGGTGGGAACTTGTGCTGAACACACACAAGGAAGTGTTGGCTCTGTAAAGGGAAACATTAAATCTCTTTGGTAAAACAAAACAAAAGGCTGAGAAGTCTGTCTTTCCTTGGAACGTGCCTTAGAGACAGGATCCGTGAACCTGTGAGGAGTCTGGCAGTGTGGGGTGTGGGATCGGGGCAATGATGTAAAGTGATATGATTTATTGCTATGTTGAGCAATATTTTCAGCCGTGGATCTTGCTTTCAAGCTTAACTTATTGCCGAAACAACCGGCAGGCCAGGAGACTCTGAACACACAGAGAATATCTCCGGTGACAGCAGAAAGAGCGTGGCTGATGGATCTATGGGGAAGGCGGGGAGGTTAGTGGTTTTAAGACTTGATTATGGAACCGCTGCACCGGTAGACTGGATGCCATCATCAATAACAGAATGACACTGGAGCTTGGGGAATACTGAAGTGGTTGGTGGAGCCTTATCTCCAGGGGACTGTTGTGAGAAGTCTTTTACAATGGGACACTGGGAAGGGGCATCTAACCCCAACAGGTGAGTGGGAAGTGGTATAATTAGCATTATTGCGGTAATTGAGAGACCTGGGAAGGGTCAGCCCAAATGTGAGGCCACATTTTGAAGAGGACAAATGACATGGTAGATGAAGGAAGATCAGCCAAAAACAAATTACAGCGGTTCAGCTGGGGGATGACTAGAGCAAAATCGAGAATCTTGGCAACAGTTGTTAAGTATCTGGCCATCCATATGTGAGTATATGCGTGCGTATGTGTTGTATTTTTAAAAAAGAGAGTGAAATGTAACAATTGCAGGTCTCCACTCATGCCTCTGCAGAAGTTAGAAATGGTAATCTATATCCAAAAGGACACACACGTTTCTAACTTGGGGTGGAGGCTGTTGCTGGGATGGCTTACCCTCAGGAAACTGGCAATCTGTCACTCGAGGGGGTGAGGACAGGTCTGCTGGGGACAGGGGAGGGCTTAGTCCAGGAGAGGGTGGGAGAGGGTTCTCTGGAGCCAAGAGTTTCATGGCTGAGTGTCCGCCCCCACAGAGGAAAGACCACCTGCTTTCGTTGATCTCTCTGCTGGAGTCCAGGGAGTCCCGTCAGAATGATTTTTTAAATAAGGTAATATCAAGTTTTGGCATGTTTGTGGAGCAATTAATGGAATCCTCTCTCCTACAATGCTGGTGCCCACAAGTGGACAGATGAAAGACTATTTTTCAGTTGAGCATACCTGTGTTTCTAGAACTCAGTTCTCTCCTATCCAGCAATGTGATAAGCACATACACTATGCTGATCTCATGACCTCAGAGGCATCAAACAGCTCTGAGATCTCAAACAGGTCGATCTCATATACCTAGAGGCAGGATTTGAACTCAGGCGGCAAACTCCAGAGCTCAGGCTCTGAGCCACTAGCCTGTAGTGTCTTTTTCAAAATGTGGGAGCTGCTATCTCAACCTAAATCACATTTTCATTTTTATAAGCTTGAGAAATTCTTGACCCCTGTGATTTGGGCACTGACGGACAGCCCAGGCTGTCATGTCCGTTAATTGCTCCACAAACATGCCAAAACTTGATATTATCTTATTTAAAAAATTGTTCTGAAGGGTCTATAGCAGTCTATAATTATGATTTTAATGTGCATTTACTTGATTGCTATTTATTTGAATACTCTATTTATTTATAAGCTGTACTGGGTCTTCATTGCTGCGAGGGCTTTCCCCTAGAAGCTGTGTACAGGCTTCTTACTGTGGTGGCTTCTCTTGTTGTGGACCACAGGCCCTAGGGCGTTTGGGCTTCAGTAGGAGAAGGAAATGGCAACCCACTCCAGTGTTCTTGCCTGGAGAATCCCAGGGACGGCGGAGCCTGGTGGGCTGCCGTCTATGGGGTCGCACCATCGGACACGACTGAAGTGACTTAGCAGCAGCAGCATCAGTTGTGGTGCACAGGCCTAGTTGCTCCAAGGCATGTGGAATCCTCCCTGATCAGGGATTGAACCCGTGTTTTTCTGCACTGGCAGGCATATATATATATTTTTACCATCGAACCACTAAGGAAGTCCTTATCTGAACACTTAAAAAAATTTTTTTCCCATTTAAGACTTTTGCCCTTTTTCTGTGCAGTTGTTGACTTTTTCTTAATGAGTTCCAGTTCTTGATATACTATGGATATGAATGTTTCAGGCTTGCCTTCTCATTTTCTTTATGAAACAGAGATGAACTGAACAGAAATTTTTGTTATTGATCAGAAATTTTCAAATTTTTTCAAGTTAACTACATTTTAGTAGATGCTAATAATGATATAAGATAGGAATTATTTCCTTTGAAATATTATTTCCTACATTGGATTTCTTAAATGTTTATTCTTAATTGTGGAGATTCTCAAATGTAATGAAGTCCAATTTATCAATCTTTTCCTTTATGATTTTTGCATTCTGTTAAGAAAATCTTATCTATCCTTTGGCTGTGAGGATATCCTCTCATGTTATTGTCTAGAGGCTTCATTGTTTAACTTTCACAATTTAGGCCTCTGTTCCCATTTGGGGTTGACTTTTATGTATGGTGGAGGTTGGGGTGACCTTTGCTTCTTCTTAATCCAGACATCCATCTTGACCCTGAAGTATGGGTGGATCATTTTTCCTCCATGCATTGCACATGAGTGTTTATTGTAAGCTTTCCAGGTGGTGCTAGAGGTAAAGAACCTGCCTGCCAATACAGGAGACCTAAGAGATGCAGGTTTGACCCCTGGGTCGGGAAGATCCCCTGGAGGAGGGCATGGCAACAGATTCCAGTATTCTCTCCTGGAGAATCCCATGGACAAAGGAGCCTGGTGAGCTCCAGTCTGTAGCGTCACATGGAGTTGGACACAACTGAAGTGACTTAGCACACACAGACAACCATATGTGTGAGCCTCTGTTTTCTGAACTCCATTCTGCTGGCTCGGTGAATACTTCAGGGATGAATAGCAGATGACCTGAGCCTCATGTGCCCCTGAAGAAGATGAAGTTTCTGAGCTTTTGCCATCCAAGGAGCTCCTGTGTTTTCTCAGCTGAATCATTTGGTTCATCTCTGCCCTTTGCTGACTTCTTCCATGTATGTGTGTGCTGAGTCGCTCAGTCGTGTCTGACTCTTGCAATCCCCATAGACCTCAGGCATAGATACAATTAATTGGCTGACAAAATCATCAAGATAGCAAAGGCTTTCATAACATATACCACCTGCCAGGTTCTCCTCTAAATACGCTTTAACTCATTTAATCTTCACACAAAGACATGACGTATTTATTACTATTGTTTTGCTTCCAAACTGGGGCTCCAAGACCGCATGGGTGGTATATACAAGATCTGGAATTTGAACCCAGGGGTTCAGCCCTGGAGACCATGCTCCTAAGCACAGTGCTGGGCTTGCTTTCAGCCAACAGCAGGAAGTGAAATGGTAGAGGTCACAGTCACCCTGGCCTAGGAATAAAGACATCTGAGCTCTTATCTTGGCTTCTATTAATACATCTACTGGATGGGAGGTTTTGGACACATTGATTAATCTCCTTGAACTAGTTTCCTCAACTAGAAAGTGAGAGAGTAGAGTGTTATTTTCGGTTCTGACATTTTACAGTGTCATCTCTTTGGAAGATTCCTAGAAAGGCTGTGGAGGTTTTGGAGAGGTGACTGGTATACAGTGGAGACTAGGGTAGGGCACAGATGGGGGAGTGCCCCAGAGGGAGTGGTGAGCACTGGCTTGAGGTGGGTAAGGAGGTGGGGAGGCGGGGGCAGTGGGAGAGAGAGAGGAGGAAAAGTCCCAGCCCTCCAACCTGTCTCTCCCCATCTGTTTACCCCCTTCAAGGACCCTCCAATCCAGCCTATCAGGTTACACGATGGAGGGGGTGGTGAGGCCTAGGGGCTAAGTTTTCTAATTGACCTGCCTCCTGGGAATTTGTTTGAGAGGCTCCCCTTTGTTCCCAAGGCCATGGTCCCTGTGTGAGTCTCCTGGGGGGCAGTTTCTCTGCCCAGAGCTGGCTAATTGTTCACCCACCGTGTCCACTCTCTGGTGAAAATCACACTAGACTCTTCCATATAGACACCAGAGGCCCACGGGGTTGTCTCGTGACCTTGGAGGCCCTCACAATCCGAGGCCGGGGGACTGGGACAGTCTTTTATCATTAACTTCTGGAGAGGGACATTTGGTAGAGGTAGTGAGTGGGGGAAGAGGAATGGTTAAAAGGTAACTTAGAAACGCCACGCAGAGGCATTTTAGACAGATTTTATTTTAGACAAATTTAGAAAAGTCAGGTACCCAGAAAAAGGAAGACTGAAAAAGTGATCTGTAATCACTTAATCCAGAGATAACTGTTAACATTTTGGGAGTGATTTTCTTTAAAAGTGTTTTGGATGTCTCTTTTTCTCTCTTTCTTTGTAGATCTTTCTCTCTGTCTCTATATGTGTGTGTGTGTGCTAAGTTGCTTCGGTCATGTCCGACTCTTTGCGACCCTGTGGACTGTAGCCCACCAGGTTCCTCTGTCCACGGGATTCTCCAGGCAAGGATACTGCAGTGGGTTCCCATGTCCTCCTCCAGGGGACCTTCCCAACCCAGAGACTGAACCTGCTTCTCTTATGCGTTGGCAGCCAGGTTCTTTACCAAGGGTGCTACTTGAGAAGCCCATATATACACACATATATATATTAAAAAAAATGAAAATAGATTGTACTCTTCTGGAGCTAGATTTTTAAATTTGGCAATATGTTATAAGCATTTCCTCAATCACTCAACATGTTTTATCATCTTTAATAGTTGCATGACAAGCCATAGGCGATAGTTTCCCATGTTTGCTATTATACACTGATGAACATCCTTATTCACACATTTTTGAAAGTGTGAATTTCTTAGGAAATTTTTTGAAAATATCAGAATAAATATGTCCCCGTGATTTTGAAAGATAATAAAGTTCTTAATCCTGTCCTTGTCATTACCAATAAACATTTATATAGTATTACTAACATTAAAAATTATCTTTTAATTGAATACTTTAGAGATTACCAACTCTCTTAGGGCCATCTTATTTAATTTTCTGAGAGGTGTGTATTTATTAGGACCATTTATTCCCATTTTACAGCTGTGAAAATTTAGGCCTTAGGAGGGGAAATACTCCTCCAGGTCACCCATCCTAGAAAGGGACAGGAAGCATGTCTGAGTTCCATCCACTCTGCTGGGCTCCTTGCACCCAGCAGAGACTGTGAGCCCTCCCAGAAAGAGGCCTCTGCTTGCCAATGCCCTGGACAGGTCCCAGCAAATGGGCTGAAGATTGACACTTGTCGAAGGAGAAACCCAGGTAATGCCTGCTGGGGCATCAGAGCAGCCTTCCTGGAGCTGAGCCTCAAAGTGGGGAGAGAGGGAGCCACAGAAGAGTGCAGAGAACACCGCAGGCAGGGGGCATGGTGTGAGCAAAGGGGTAAGTCGGGGAAACTGGACACCACTCCCTCTACTTGCTCAGGCCAGGGGGCTGAGATCAGCTTACAGGCCTGTTTCAGCACCTTTGCCAGACACGGACAGTAAACGTTCGTGGGATAATAATGGAGGTTTAATTTTCTGTTAAGCAGCCTTGTGTATATTTAAATCATTTCATTATACAGATAGAAATATTTTCCTGATTTCTTCTTTTTGCCTCACAATGGTAATAGCCTTTTGCCTGATTAGAAGAACAGTATCTACTCAATTGTAAAAAGTAAAAATTTTGCACAAACAGAAAAGCGTAAAGATACAAACAAAGGCAAGAGGAGGATCCTCCCTATCCTGAGATAGCTGTTTAGCGTCCCAGCTTCCAGACTCTCTCTGGGTGCACAGACTCAGGGGATTTTCCTTCACAGTTTTACATAAAGGAGACGGAGCCCAACACGCTCTTCTTCTAGGGCATGTTTCCCCATTCAGCAATCTGTCTTTACGTATGGATTTGCAGCATTATTTTTATTAATTTTTGTTGAGTCTGACCTACATTAACTCAAAAGGGTCATATTGTCAGTGTATAAAAATGTTCATTAGTATGCCCAGAAATTAGGGTTTGACTCTTCTTAAAATGGCAAGGGCTTTGTCAACCTTGGTGGCCCATGAACAAGGGAAGTTCCTGTTTATATTTTTAAGTTTATTTTTATTGGGCAAATTTTCAAGCTACTTAAAAGTAGAGAGAAGAATGCAAGGAAATTTCCAACACCTGGATTCAGTAATGATCAAGATTTCGCCACATTTGCTTTGTCAATCCTTTCTTTTGCTGAAATATTTTAAAGCAAATCCAGTTATCTTGTCATTTTAGCCCTGCATCCTTTAGCATGCGTTCCTTATAAAAAGAAAAAAGAAGATACTTTTTAATGCAGCCACAATGCCAGTACCACACCTAACAAAATGAACTTTGATTCCCTGGAGAGTCCTCCAAACTCTCTTTTTAAATAATGGTTTTGTTTAAATCAGGAAGCAAAAAGGGGGAATACTTTTCATTCTACAATTCTGTAACCTCATCTGGCTAGATTATAATGACATGATTTCTTTGCACTGTGGTTACTACTATTTATGGTAACTGACACTAATACTCTGTTTAGGGTAATATATTATTTTTTAAAGAAATGACATTTATTTGAATAAAATAAATGAATCAGTTTAAAGAAAAGTCATAGAAACTTAGTTGCCATATGTAAAACAAATAGCCAGTGGGAATTTGCTGTATGTCTCAGGGAACTCAAACAGGGGCTCTGAATCAACCTGGAAGGGTGGGATGGGGAGGAAGATGGGAGGAAGGTTCAAGAAGGAGGGGATATATGTATACCTATGGCTGATTCATGTTGAGGTTCGACAGAAAACAAGAAAATTCTGTAAAGCAATTATCCTTCAATTAATGGTATGGGGAGGGAGGTGGGAGGGGGGGTTCAGGATGGGGAACACGTGTACACCTGTGGTGGATTCATGTTGATGTATGGCAAAACCAATACAATATTGTAAAGTAATTAGCCTCCAATTAAAATAAATAAATTTAAATTAAAAAATAAATAAAAGACTTAGCAGAAAATAAATAAATAACTTTTTTAAAAGAAAATAAGTCATAGCATGGATGATATGCAAATACAACAACCTTCTAGAAAGTGGTTTGAGAATGGAAGATACAGCTTATCATCTTTTAAAGGGCATTTGGAGTGTTCCCAATTTTTTCGGTTACTGAAAAGAGTGCTGTGATGAATAATCTTGTATATATACAGCTCTGTGCCCCAGTCTGGTTATTTTCTTAGGGTGTATGCTTTAGAAGTGGAACTGCTGATTTTAAAGGCTATGAGTCTCTGAAAAAGTGTGAGTGTGCTGTACTTAATTTAATATTTCTTTCCTATTTTTATCTTTGGTTGGCTCAGGGTCCTATTGGGTGTATCAACAATTGTACCCTGATGGCCTCAAAGGGTACCTCGAAGGCTTCCTGCACTTTTTCTGTCTCTCTCCAGGCTATGTTGGTGAAGGTTTTGAATCCGCTTTTAATAGTGCTTCTGTCTCATCCTTTTCTGTACATTTTTCCTTTGTCCTTCTCTCCCCACCGTTTAGTTTGCTACTTCTCAAGTACTGTGAGCTGGGAAACAGATGAGTAAGTTTGTTCCGGTTGTACCTAAATTAAGAGTAAATAGAATCTTGAGTGAGGATCTGATGGGACAAACATGAGGCAAGATTTTTCTTAGGTCCTGTTCATCCCCACCTCTTTTTAAATATATCCTGCTTCGGCTCTCCGGGGCTGTTTGAAGGGTGGTGATGGTCTTAGAAGTTATTGCTACTTATGGCAGAAACCTTGACACGTGAAAAATATCATGGGTCTCTTGTGTTCCCATAGAGATTTTTCAGGATACAACATGGGTTTGCTGATTGCCTTGCTCAGTGGTAAAGAATCCACCTGCAAATGCAGGAGAGGGAGGTTTGATCCCTGGGTTGGGAAGATCCTCTGGAGAAGGAAATGACAACTGGCTCCAGTATTCTTGCCTGGAAAATTCCATGGACGGGGAAGCAGGGAAGTCTGGAAAGCTACAATCCATGGGGTTGCAAAGAGTCGAACATGACTTAGGGACTAAACAACAACAAAAATCCTTACTTACAGCATTTTGATGTAGCATGATGACCTCTGATTTGTGGAGGAGGAATCTGTGGTTCAGAGGTTAAGTGATTTTCCAAAGACCACACAGCTGATTGTGCCAGAGCTATGACTTGAATTTTTTCTGCTTACCACCTGGGCCAGATGCACCTGGGGGTTTGAATAATGGGTGTCTCCAGGAGAAGTGATGCTAACAGCAAAGAACCAGTACATCATGGGGCATTTGCCCAGCTAGAGTATGAACAGGGTCCAGGGATTAGGACAGATTCACCGGAATTTGGCTTTTCTGTGACTCGAGACATCCTCAGCTAGAAGGACAGCTGGGGAGGACTTGGGGCCAAGAACGCTAAGTCCTCATTACTACTCAGCCTCCTGGCTGTGGAAGGAGGAGCAGGTCTCCAGGAGTCCCTGAGCGGGGTCCCGGAGCCGTCCCAGCTGTGTGCTCTGAGCCAGGAAACACCCCACCTCTGAGCCTCAGCTGAAAAGGAGGCTCAGACCCACATCAGGGGCCTTCCAACAGCAATCCTGGGGAGGCCAACCCCCGCCACACCTTTCCAAGACACTTTAGTTATTGAAGCAGCACTGTGTATTGTTTTTAATTCTTAAGGATTTGTTTGAAGGATTCTAATGCCAACATTTTTTCTGAACGATTGACCAAAATGATCTTGCATGTTTCACCCTCCTTTCCTCCTGAGTGTCCACCCCTGGCTCACGGCATTTCCCCACCCCATACTGGCCTTAACGAGCCTTTTGGAGACAGCCCTGGATGCTACCCCTGACTCCTCCCCATTCTGCTTCCTCAGTTTCCCTTTTAGCCCCTGCACCCTTCCTGGCCCCACTCAGTTGCCTGGTCTACTCACCGGCCTCCCCAACCCCTTAGCCTTAGCCCTGCACTTGGCCTTCCATGCAGTTGTGTTTACTGTTGGCAGAAGAAAGCCCAAGATGTCAGGCATTCCAGGCCCTTTGATCCTGCCCTCTTCTCGGTGTCTAACCCAGGGAATAGTTTACAGGTTTCTGAACACTGCCATCTCTCATGCATCCAGGGTACAAGATTCTCTTTGCCCGGAATGCTCTTTCTGCCCCTTGTCATCTTGGAGCCCCTGGACTCTTTCTGAAGACTCAGTTCAAATGTCATGTCCTCAGCAAAGCCTCCTGCAAGCACCTGCTCCAGCCAATGAGTCACTTCTATGTCCCTGCAGCTGCTGCTAAGACTCGTCACAATACCCAGGACTGGCTTCCCTGCTCAACCCCTAGCTTCCTGAGGTCTGAGATTGAAAATTTCACCCTAGTCACAGACATTCAGTGCTTCTAGCAAATCTGAGTTCAGCAAATGCTTGGTGAATGGACAAATGAGTTTTCTCTGCAACCAGGGCCCTGTGCCAGGTACAGGGAGCTTGCACCTTGCCATTTGACCCTGTGAACATGTATTAATAAATCCTATGGTATTGACCCCTAAAATTCTCTGACTGCAGCTTTGTTTACACAAACTTTAAAAAATACAGAATGGTACAAAAACAGATGTATTTACAAACGAGACAGGAAGCGCACTCTGCTAAGCCAATTTAGTGGATTAATTAAACACGGTTTACTTGGTTAAACAGGTCCTGATTTTCATCCATTTTCAACAGTATCAACTCCTTAGGTAGATTTTACAATGAATATTTGCTTCATTGATCAATTTTTCTGGTCCTCATCAACTTATACAAACTGTAACAGTTTCTGTTGGAATTCTCTTTTGTGGGTGTTACTTTTTTTGTGTGCGGTAGATTTTAAAAACTTAATTAGCTTTTAATTTCTTAGAACAGTTTTAGGTTCACAGCAAAATTGAATGGAAAGTACAAAGACTTCCCCAACGCTCCTTGGCCCCTACACCCGCACAACCTCCCCCACCATAGACTTCTCCCACCATGCTGACACATTAGTCACAGCTGATGAAGCAACATTGACGCATCATCACGCTAAGTCCAGAGTTTACATTAAGGCTCACTCTTGGTGGTGTGCATCCTATGGGTTTGACCATATGTAGAATGACAGCTATCAGCTGTGATAGTACTATACAGAATAGTTTCACTGCCCTAAGAATCCTCTCGGTTCTGTCTATTCATCCCTTTCTCCTCTGTAACTCTTGCGATAAAAATCTTATCAGAATGATTTCAATCTTTCGTTAGTTCCAAATACATTTTAACATGTTCAGTTTGAACTGTTTGCAGTTGTATTTTGTGTAGGTCAGTTCCACCCTTAACGATTGATTAAAAATAAATCTATATTTATTCTTTGGGTCATTTATGTGAAAATTGTGAGGAACTTCCTACTGGATATTCCAGGCTTCTTCTAGGAACGAAGAGGAGCCAGGTGAAAATGGAAAAGTCAGACTGTCCCTTCTCAGACACTAATGTCCCTCTCTTTACTGTGAACATAAGCTGGTCTCTATCCCACAAGAACTCAGAGGGCTTAAGTTTCTGATCAAGGTCATGGAGCTTACTCTGAGGTCAGAATCAAGACCCAAATTCAGCCAGCGTGGCTCCAAAGCTGATGCACTTTTGTTGAGCTCTTGCCCTGTCCTACAACTCTCCCAGGAGATGACAAAATTTTGTAGAGTCCTTTGGTGGAGGGTGTCCATCAGGTTTCCATGAAAGATCAATTAACAGACCAGACCAACCCCGAGTTGAGAGGCTGGGGAGGGTAGCAAAATCCTCTTAGAAGCAGGAGACTGCCTTCTAGAACCAGTACTCCAGTCGGCCTCGGGTATGACCTTATATAAACCATTTACCTTCCCTGACTCCTGGTTTCCTTATTTGTAGGGTTCATTTATCCAGTAAATATTTGTTGGACACTGCATGCTATAGGTACCAAGGTTACAGCCGTGAACAAACCAAAGTTCCTGACCCTATGGAGTTGACTCTGAACTAGAGGGTCCATGATGCTAGGGAGGAGTAGGGCCAAGGGGAGGGAGAGGGGCATGTTGTTGGGATACAGCATCAGTTCAAGGCCAGTCTTTGGCTAAGAGCAGTTGATTGTTGGGCAGGGGAAAACAGAGTCCCGCTGTGAAACCATTGGAGACACAAATTGCCGCTAAAGATGTCAAGCACCTGCATCATTTCCCCCCCTTTATCCTCTCTGGCCTCCTCGAGGGCCAATCCTCTTTCTACTCACCAGCCAAGTCCTTTCCAGCCTCTCAGTTTGTATGCCCCAGAAGCAGGCTCTGAGGTCAGCAATTTGAGTCCTAGCAGTTGATTTGGGAGGCGATCTTAGAAAGCAACAGAGGCAGAGTGGAGCGGTAAGGCTGAGAAAGAAAGGAAAGGAAGCCAAGTGTGTCTCATTACAGCAGCTCATTGCTGAGAGCAGTTGGAACTCAGTCCTGATGGGGAATTATAAGGATGAGGAAGCTGGAGTATTTACCCATCAATTCCTATAGGGCGTAGGCTGAAGGCTACTCCTAGGGACATTCATTTCCTGGCATTTCTGATCTGTTCAAGGCACCATCCAACAGAGAGCCCTCAGGCAGAGACTTTTGGGGGTTTGCAGTAGAGCACTGTAGTTGTGTGCTGGAAAGGTAAGTGCTGATGTGGAATATGGGAGGGCTGCTGTAAGACCTCAGGACCTTTGCACCTACTGCTCCTTTGATTGGAGCAGCCTTCTCCCCAGGTCTTTGCAAGGCTGGCATCTTAGCCTTCTGCTCTTAGCTCAGAGTCTCCTCCTTTGACAGACCCTCTGTAAATTAGCATCCTATGCCACTAGGACTCTCCATCATGTATTCTCATTTCTTTCTTTTGCAGTGCATGTCACAATCAGAAATCAGCTTCTGTGCTTGTTTACAAGCATTTCTGTTATCTCCAGTGCCTAGAGAAGCATCTGTCCCATAGTTGCACTTCCAGAACTATTTTCTGCACGCACATGTGCCTTGCCATCCGCAGCCAGCTAAATACAAACATAACTTTGACTCCCACTCCCAGACTTGTCACCAGATGAGGGAGTAAAGATTGAATTTGGATTATGGGAGACATGAAGAGGCTGCTCAGGTTTTCAGGTACATTGGCTAGACATCTGCTCCATAGAAAAGTCTGACACCTCTGTTGTGCTTTGGGGGACAGATGGTGGTGACATCTCAGCAGGGTAAGAGAAGCAACGCCCAATATTGATGAAAATAGTGAAGCCTGCAATTTCCCCGTATGACTGGATATTTTTTACTACATCCCTTCTAACAGCCCACTTGTAGGTATTAAGCAGACAAGAGCCCAGTGAATGTCCTTCAAGATAAATTTCATGTCATCTTTTCTTGTGTAAAGAGGTTTATTCCATCCGTTCAAAAATCTGTAGGGTACCCTGCTTCTATTGTTTAAAACTATATTTAGTTTGCTTTGAAGATGAATAAAACGAGATGCTATTATGTTCCTTTCTTACTTTGCAGCATCCAGAAATTCCTTTGCTATTAATACTCTAGAGAAACAGATTTCTTTGATTTTTTTCTTTCAGTTTAGAAGATCAAAAGCTGCCAGAAATTGTTTCAGGAGAAAAATAAATCTCTGAGAAGTTGGATTTGAAATGCCGAGGGGCCAGCGCTTGTGTCCGCTGTGTCAGGAGTCATGTAATGACAGTGGCTCTAACTGTGGAGTCTGCCCTCTGTGTGTCTCTCTCCTCTCCTAGGGAAGCCCTGCCTCAGCCTCTACGATCTGCTTTCTCTTATGAAATCATAGAATATTGGGCGTAAGTTAAATTTACTGTAAATCTGAGCAGGCAGCATCAGTTCCCAAACAGAATGAGTAAAACAAATGACTGCCAATCTTTGGAAAAACCCTCTGTGTCTTGGAGCTGAGGACTCAGATTATGGAAAATTTTGAATGAAAGATTCAGTTTTCTTTTGATGTCTGAAATGTACGTCACATCTGTTTCATCACCTCTTTTCTATCATAGAGGAAGTGCCTGGACCAATTCCTTATGCTGTTTCTCCTCTCTGCCAAGAGGTCAAGAGTTCAACAACCACCTCTCTATACTTTCCTATGTGCCCAAGGATGTTTGTGCTTTGGGCTGCCAAGAGGACTTGGGGACCTAAGAATGCTAACAGATGGCATTTCAGAAACCCCATCTGTAGAGGTCGGATACCTGGTAGGAGACAGAAATCAAAGAAGGAGAGAAAGGTCCAATATCGCCTGTGTTGATGCTCTGCAGTAAAACAACAGACTGGATTCAAAGAAGACGATGACCATAGCATCTTCATGACACACCCATTGGAGCTGAATCCTGCAGCTGAGTCTTGCCCAGATTTCCCAACTCAGCTTCATCCTTGGATTACACATAAATATTGAAATGATAAAATTTCAAATATACACAGGAAAATTGATTAATGGCATAAGAAAAAAAAAAGACAAAGAAATTAGTTCCATCCACCATCCCACTCACTCTGCAAAACAAACGGCACCACTTCGGTATTATTTTATATTTTGTGTATGATATATTAGTATGTATAAATTTATGCAATCGTAAATATAAACAGATATGTGAAAGTGAAAGTGTTAGTCCCTCAGTCATGTCCAGTTGTCTATGACTCCATGACTGTAGCCTGCCTCTGTCCATGGAATTCTCCAGGCAAGAATACTGGAGGGAGTTCCATTCCCTTCTCCAGGGGATCTTCCTGACCTAGGGAATGAACCTGGATCTCCTGCATTGCAGGCAGATTTTTTATCATCTGAGCCACCAGGGATGCCCATAAACAGGTATTTGCACATGTTTATGGGATTTCCAGGTGGCGCTAGTGGTAAGGAACCCGACTGCCAAGGCAGGAGATGCAAGAGACATGGGTCTGGGCTGAGACGATCCCCTGGAAGAAGGCATGGCAAGCCACTCCAGTATTCTTGCCTTGAGAATCCAGTGGACAGAGGAGCCTGGCAGGCCAGAGTCCTTGGGTCACAAAGAGTCAGACACGACTGAAATAACATAGCACACATGTGCTTATATACACATTTGAACGATAAATATGTGCATGTTCATACTTGTCTTGATAAGTAAGCAAGCATTTTATAGATGTCTATTTTGTGATTTGCTTGTTCTCCTGAAATGTTGTGAAAATCTTTTGTGTCCATAAATACATATTTACATCTATATAATTTTTAAGTTTTGGGGGATATAATTTTAGACAGTGAAAAGGTTGCAGAATAGTACAGAGAGCTCCTGTATGGCCTTTGCCAAGCTTCGCCTGAGGTTAATATCTTGCACAACCATGATGATCAAAATTCAGAAATTAATATTACTGAACTACGGACTTTATTTGGACTTCTCCAGTTTTTCCCCTCTTATCCCTTTCTGTCCCCAGAGCCAGTTCAGGATCCCACATTGCATTTAATTTTGTCTTAGTGTCTCATCTGTGACAGTTCTTCAGTTTCTTATTTTTTGTGACTTTGACCCTACTGAAGCATACTGGTCAGCTGTTTTGCAGATGGCCCTTCAATTTGGGTTTTTCTGATGTTTTCTTATGATTGGATTGAAGTTGTATTTTTTTGGTAAGAACATCCCATGTGTTCCTCACCCATTTATCTTCAGGGGCTGCATGGTGTTATTATGTCCCGTTACTGGTGATGTTAACCTTGATTGGTTGGTTAAAGTGAGATCTGCTGGCTGTCCCTCCAATGTAAAGTCATTTTTCACTTTGCAATGAATGAATCTTGGGGGAGATACTTTGGAAATTTGCAAATATCCTTTTTTGCTCAATGTTAGTCTGCTGATTTTAGCATCCACCAGTGGATATAAATTGCAACAGTTATTACTGTGATATTTTAATGATGATTTTCTATTTGCTTCATTCCTTCATTTATTAATTGAAATTCTTCAGTACAGAGGCCAGTCCTTCCTTCTTCCTCCCTCTCTTTCCCCCACGCCAACCCCAGTCCCTCCATTCCTTCCTTCCTTGTTCCTTCCCTTTCTTCTTTCCTTTCCTGTTGATTATGCATATTAGCATGGCCCCATAGATATTTGTTCTATTTTATGATTTAATCCAATGCTACCTTTATTTTGTTGCTCAAATTGTTTTGGTTTGACCCTCGGGAACGCTTTCTGGTTGGTTCCTATGCCTTTTCATCAGGTCCACCTCCCACTTCCCCAAACTTCTTTTGAGCACTTTCTTACTTTCTGACACCTGGAGGTGTATATTTTTTATGACCAGTCTTAGAATCAACTGGTTCTCCCAGGAGCTTTATTTCATTTTACTGGAGAGTGGTGTTTAGAAATCAAGATCTGGCTAGATGTCCTCACTTGCTTCTAAGCCCATTCAGCAGACAAATCTTGGAGATATATATTTGGTGCACACACACACGCATTTATTTTCATTTCTTAAAAATATCCCTTGAGTTTGTGCTGATACCTCTTGTTCAAATCCAACACTGCAGGGCTCATTCTAGCTTTCTCACTTTCCTTATTTTTAACTTCCTCTGACATGAGAAGCCAGGCTCTCATAATCTACAATATGCTGACTGAATTGTTCAACTAGTCTATACACATAAAGCAGTTTCAGAATAGCTAACTCTTCCTGTAACAAAAATATAGTATTTGTGTACAATTCTTTTGTCTTTGACCTAAAAATATCCAGTCAACATTTTGTTTCCTGAAGTAGGTTAGTTGTTTTTTTCTCACCCACTTCAGTTCATTTGTAATACAGTCAGCTTGACTTGTTACGCTAGGTCTTCTGGTTGAGGGTATCCTCCACATGCTCAGTTTTTGAAGTTACATGCAGTAAAATTCACTCTTTATGGAGTAAAGTTCTTTGGTTTTTGATAAATTCATGCAGTTATATGTCCATCATTCTAATATCATATAGAACAGGTCATCATCTCTAGTAATGTCTTTACATAGTCCCTTTATGGTAGTCCCACCAATTTGTTTCCATGTCTAAAGTTTTACCTTTTTAATAATGTCATATAAATGGAATCATACACTATGTCACTTTTTGGGTCTGACCACCATCACTTGACAAGTGCATTTAAAATTTGCACGCCTTCTTGCGTGCATCCAGAGTTATTTTCCTTACATTATTGAATAGTATTCCATATTATGGAGAGGAAATGGCAACTCACTCCAATATTCTTGCTGAAGAATTCCATGGACAGAGCCTGGTGGGCTACAGTCCATGGAGTCACAACAAGTTGGACACTTGTTGTGCAACTAACACTTTCACTTTCTTTCATTCCACGTTATGGATGTACCATAGGTTGATTTTTTTCCTATTTACTAGTTGAAATATATATATGGGTTGTTTCCAGTTTTGGCAATTAAAAATAAAACTACTTTAAATACTTATGCACAGGTTTTTTTTTTTTTTTGTATTTAGATGTAAAATTTTATTTCTCTTGGATAAATACCTAGGTATGGAAATGCTCAACCATGTTGTGTACATATTTAACTTTTGTAAGAAATTGTCTAACTGTTTTCCACAGTGGTTGTACCACTTTGAACTCCTACCAATGATGTATGGAAGTTCCAGTTCTCTGAATCCTCACTTATGCTAGGTATTTTCATTTCAAAATTTAAAAAATTGTGGCCATTCTATTAGACATATAAGTGGCATCTCCTCATGGTTTTAACTTGCATTTTCCTAATGACTAATGATGTTGAACATCTTTTCATAAGCTTACTTGTCATTTGCATGTCTTCTTGGATAACATTTTTATTTATATCTTTTTAATATAAATTTATATCATCCTTAAAACATCTTTTGTTTATGTCTTTTGCCTCATTTTAAACTACATTGTTGTTTCCTTATTGTTGAGTTTTGAAAACTCTTTACTTACTTTGGATACAAATCTTATGTCAGAAATGTGATTTGAAAATTTTTCCTACTCTGTGAACAGTATATTAATTTTCTTAACAGTGTCTTTTGCAGAACAAGTTTTTAAATTCTAATAAGGCTTATTTATCAGATGTTTTTCTTTTATAGGTTGTGCTTTTGTTATAATATCTAAGAAATGTTTGTTAACTCTAGGTTACAATGATTTTTTCCTGTTTTCATCTATAAATTTTATAGCTTTATATTTAAATTTAGGCATATAATCCATTTAGGGTTCATTTTTGTATACAATGTAAGATTCAGATTGAGGGTTTTGGTTTGTTTGTTTTTTTTCCTTGTGCTACTTTCTTTTAGGTTGAGTATTTTAAAATAAATTTATTTTTATTTTCTATTGATTTATAATTTATACCTCTTTTATATTGTTTTGTAGCTGCCCTAGGGTTTAAAATATGCATTTTTAGCTAATCAGAGTCTGCTTTCAAATAATATACCATTTCATGTATGGTCTAAGGACTTCCAACAGTATACTGTTCCCAATTCCTCCCTCCAATTCTTTGTACTACATTTGAATACAGTTTACATTTACATATGTTTTAAACACATAACACACTGCTACTATATTTTGCCTGAGATAGTCAGTTATCTTTTAGAAAAGTTAAAGTTAAGAAAAATAAATTTCATTTTACCTTCTCTTTTCCATATCTTTGTTTAGAGACAAGTTTATGTTTGATATCATAGTCCTTTGGCCTGAAGGACTTCCTTTCACTTTTCTTCTAGCATAAATGTCTTGGCAATGAATTTTCTGTTTCTGTTTCCCTGACAATGTCTTTATTTCCCTTTCATTAAAAAAAAAAAATTTGTGCTGGATACAGAATTCTGGGTTGACAGGTGTTTTTCTGGCTTTCTATACTTTAAAGATATCACTTCATTATCTTCTCCTTGCATGCTTTCTGATAACGTGCTGTAATTATTCTCTTATTTCCTCTGTAGCTAAGAAGTCTTTTCCTCTGGCTGTCTTCAGAATCTTTTTTTGATTCCCCCCCCTGCTTCTTATGTACCTAGGTAGTATGTTTTGCTTTTCTTTTGAATGTATCTTACTTGGTGTTCTCTGACCTCTCTGGATCTGTAGTTTAGTGTCTGTCATTAATTTTAGAAAATTCTTAGCTTTTATTTCTTCACATATTTCTTCTGTCTCTCTTTTTTTCCCTCTTCTTAGGTGTCTGTCTGTGTCTGCCCCATTAAGCAAGTGCTCTTGCTTTATCTCTCCCTCTAGGCACCGTCTTTCTCCAGATTTTCAGGTGGTTGGCTGTCCCATGACCTCAGGTCTCTGATGGGTTTAAGAAATGTAGCAATCTTGCAACTTCTGTGTATTTTTTTTCTTATAAGAATAGGAATGAATCTCTTTCCAGATCTTTCCATCTATAAATGGAAACCAGGAATCCACAACATAATCTGAAAATAATTGCATTATATTTTTTGTATGTGTTGTGCCTTGTTAAAACTACTTTCTATTTTTGACATGTAGATGACTTAATATTTGCTTTTGTTATTAGTAGTGATGAAGCAATTAATACACTTGGACATATGTCTTTGTTCTCTTATCTGAGTAGGACAAGCTAGTAGAAACTGGATTGTTAAGTACATATCTTTTGAAGAATTTTATGAAATTTTGCCAAATTGTTTCTCAGGAAAGGCACCCATCCATCAGCAAAGATGAGCATGTTCATGATAGTGTTGGACCTCTAGGGAAGCTGTCACCATGGCATGAGTGACTCTCTCTCACCACAGACATATCATTTGCTTGAACATGCCTAACTGTGAACTTGTGTTTCCTAGATTCCATCTCTGGCCAGTTTTGGCTATCTGAAGCACTGCCAGAAAGGAAAGCCTGAAGTGGAGCTAGATTAAATACTGATAAACCTCAGCCCAGACTGTGACTACAATGTGCTCTTCCAATGACTGATTAAGATATTGGAAGAGCATTTGGCATTTCCTGTCTTACGAGTTCTAAACCAGTTCCAAGGCACAGGCCGACCACACTCATGCAAGACTGATAGCTCAAATTGGACATGGTGGAGATTAATTTCTGATCAAGGCAACTTCTAATTATTGTGCTGGCAAAGAAATAACTGAAACAATCTTGAAATATTTTTGATGTTGGGGGATGTTGTGGTTTGGATTTTTAATTCCAAATTAAAGTATTTATTGCTTTATAAAGCAGTTGCTATTTAAACTGCCAATAATATTTAACGTGAATTTACTCACCATTTCCTATCCTCATACTGTATAATTTATAATACTAAGCCCTTTCAATACTCCAAAATGCCAGATAAACTTTTCTCATTTGCTCTTAATTTGGTCATGCAGGATAATACCAACATCTGAAGGCTCTTTAAACTGCTTTTTAAAATGCATTCCTGTGAGCGCACCCGTGCCCCCTCTGCTCCTTGTCATCATCCATAATTATTTCCAATCCAAAGCGGCCCTTAATGCACTTATTAATCTGGCATTCTCCTCAGTGTGAAGCACATTCAGCTCGATTAATTTTTAAAAACCCCCCCTTTTTATAGGGGACTGCAGATGCTTGGCTATTACTGAAAAGCTATTAGAAGTTAACACCTTTCTCTCCCTGGAGACTGGCATCGTCCTAGGCCTCCAAATGCCACCCTGTTTTGCATTATCAGCTGCTAAGACGAAGTATTAGAGTCTTTTTTTTTTTTTTTTCCTTTTCACTTCAGGACTGGTAATGCTATTATTAGCTAATGGCAGAATCTTGCATGGCCTGTGGATAGAGTGAGATGGTTCCTGGGCTAAAACAAACAGATTTTTAGATGTTATGGCCTTCTCAGAGTGTGTACATTTAGCTCTGGAATTCCTGTGCTTCCAAGTGAGACAGACAGGACTGGCCTCCTTGGGGGATGGGGATGGGGAGAGAGAGAGAGAGAGAGAGAATGAGATTACCTTCTCTCTCTCTCCCAGTGACCCCTTCCACTTTGGATGACACCCTTGGGCCTTTCCAGTCATCATGAAAACATCAGAAAATGGCTGAAGACTGTTGTGTAATATAAAAAATGCAGGTTTCCTCCTGTTTTCTTAGAAACTACAATAGGGACAGAAGCAAAGTGATGGCTTTTGGCTTCACGAGGCCTGATGATGCTCTGGGGGCCTGGTGGGGACTAGGAGAGGATGCTGACAGATGATTTTGCCAAGGTCTGTTTTGGGATATTGGGTTTTACAGTGTGGGGCTATGCTTCCAGCTCACCTGCTGGGAAGTAGTAGGGACGAAGGAAGCCAACCTCTCAGGAATGGCTGTTCTTTTGGAGCTGCTCATAGCCTGGGGTTCCCAGTGAGGAAAGACTTGAGGTCAGATCATGCCAGGAATCAGAGCCTCCAGTTGAGTTTTCTGGGCTCTGGGGTTGAGCTCAAACAGGCAGAGATGGCTGCAAACAAACCAGACAAAGAGGATGCTGACCATGTGTATCTAGTTACATAGTTTCTCTCTCTGTCCTTCTTGTATTTGGGAAATCAGGAGGCCAGGAGACGATGCTGGAGATGCTGAAAGAGAGACCATGGGCCATCCTGACTGCAGATCTTCCCAGGAGCCCTCTGCTAGGGTGAAGACAACCCTGGCACCCACCCATTGAGCCTGGACCTCTGACCATGTGTTCCATCTTTGCTTTCCTGAAGCTTGACTATTGGTCACATTGACCTCACCTGTAGACAGTTTCCTTAGGGAATGTTCCATTAAAACATTCATAGCCACAGTGCTGGAGAAGACACTCTTATATCCAACTTGCAGATGAAGAAACAGAGGCTCTGAAAAGTGGAATGATTTCCTGAGGTCACACTCTGATAGGGACAGGGGTCATCCCAGGCCTTGCTACTGCCAGGGCCTGTGCTTGTCCAACCTCAATACCTGCCTCCCTTGCTTGGATGGTTTCACTAGGGTCTTGAGTCTTCACCAACACCACCCTGGTCAGTTTAAGTTGCAAAGGCTGGTCTCTGCATGGTCTTCTTGACAATGATTGATCTCCTAAAGAAATTTTTTCAAGGCAGTTTTCTAAAGGGCAGTAGTTAAAAAAAAAAACTAGACAGGAGTTAAGATGTGGAACAGTAGCCCAAAATTAGAAACAACTCATGAACGAACTGTTCTAATATTAGGCTTTAAAACAATACTGTTTTTTGTAACACTATAAAGATCATTTGATAGGCAGTTCTATTTTTCCTGGATGCCTGGAATAAATGCATTTTGTTTTATCTCAGCTTGACATTGCTTGTAATTTAAAACCTTCACTCGACTTATCTCAAAAGATAGTAGATTAATTATGATGTTAAAAATACCAATAATAATACTCTCAGCACTTTCCAAGATTAATTATGATGTTAAAAATACCAATAATCATACTCTCAACACTTTCCATATATTGAATGCACCCTGACCATTCTCATGTGCATATTATTATATTACCATTTTGGTGGGGGGGGGGTGGTGGTGGGTGGGGGTGGGGAGGGGCTCTGAGAGGTTAAGTAACTCTCTCAAACTTCCAGAGGTCAGTTGGAAGGGTCCTGGCACTGTAATTCATTTCTGATTTACATTGTATTGTTGCAAACTTTATCTTTTTGAAGAAAGTAATCTGACAGTAGCCATTAAGAATACATACATATATACATTTGACCATGTAATATGCTTTGAGGAAATCTTATCTACAGACAGTTTGACCTCTGGATTTTCTGCTTCTGGGACAGACAAGTAAGGATATTTTTCTCTAAGATTATTTGTCATAGCAAAAAAAGAAAAAAAAATACACCAACAATCTAAACTAAGTCTTTTAAAACAAGATTGATAAACTGATCAATCATGATTAATAATAAATTAGAGAGTTAATGTGGAGTAGTCTTTGGTATATTAAGTGTCAGAAGCACACTCTCAAGTAATAGCTGTAGTATGATCTTACATTCGTAAAAACAGAATCAAACCAAACCAAGGCCATACGTGTATCTGTAATTTAACTGCATTTGTGTGCACATGGACAATGTCCTCCTGGGTATTAATATGGGTTGTGAATGTGGTTAAACGATTATTAGCTTTTCCTTTTGTATCTTTCATGGATTTATTTGTTAGAGCAAGCATATATTATGCTGTAATACAAGCATCAGATAAAGAAAATAAGAGGAATAAAGTCACCTGGAAAAGTCAAGGCTGAGAATTTGGGTTCCCACTTTATAGTCAGAGGATGTTAAAGATTACCTGGGCTCCCATTATGGGAAAAGTTATTCCCACAACTAGTCATTTTGAATATGTATTGAGATATTTCACTTTTTAAATTGCTAGCTCCCGATGTTATATTCCTACATTTGACTTTAGAAAAGAATTTACATGTTAACACAGCTCAGCAATAATATAATCACTGCAATGGAGAATATTCTTCAGTTGTCATAGAGGGCTTGTCTTTCAAATAATTTTTCCTCATGATTTTAACAGCAGATGTGGATGGCAGAATAGATAACAGATAGTGAAGTGGAGGTTTGAATAAGAGCTGTTGCCGAAGCAGAATATTCTATCTTTTTAATAAAAAGTAATGCTGATTTAATGCCTGATAATACACTCGATTGAATATTTTTGAAAGTCTGCTAAATAGATTGATTTTCTAATGGACTTTGCTCAGACTTACTCATGCCTTTCTTGTCCCTCAAGGAATATTCTAATTTCAAATGATTGAATAATTGAAATGAGTTCCACTCAATCTAAAAGTTGTAATAGAACCATCAATCTGTTGAGAGGAATTTCTGAGCTCTAGGAAACTTGAGGTGCGATTGGAACCATGTGTCTAGACTCATTTTCTTGATGGTCTAGTACCTTTATTTGATGGCTATCACAAGACCATTTCCCTTTGTGCCTCTCTTTACAGTGATTATTCTTGCGGAAGTCTTCAGATGAGAGAGCTGGCCTCTCACCTACTAATTCTATCATCTGTGTCATTTTGGGGTCTGTTTCTATTGATTGATTTTTCTCCTCATTATGGATTGAATTTTCTTGCTTCTTGGCATGCCTGATAATTTTTGATTGGATATCAGACGTCACTTTTTACCATGGGTGGTGCTTGACATTTTGTATTCCTTTAATATTCTCGGCTTTGTTCTGGGATACAGATAAATTCTTCAGAAGACATTTGGTATTTCTAGGGTTTGTTTTTAAGCTTTGTTAGGTGGGAAAAAGCAATCTTTAGACCAGGGCTAATTTTTCTCTAGTACTGAGACAAAAAATACCCTTTTGGGTACCTCCTTGGTGCCTGTATATTATGAGTGTTCCTCTCTGGCTGATGGAAACACAGACTCTTCCCAGCCAAGTGTGAACTCTGGTGATTGTCCTGCTTGATCCTATCCTGTTTCACCACCCTCTCCCCGCCACCTTCTTGAGTAGCTTTCTCACATGCATGCACTGATCAGCACTCAGCTAAAGACTCAAGGGGAGCAGGTAAATGGACAGTTCTTTCTGTAGCTTTCTCCTTTCTGTGCCTCTGTCTTTTCATAGATACCCCATCCTTCAAATTCCGGCCACCTTGGCCTCCCCAAATTCATAACTGTGTCTCTTCAACTCAGCTCTATTGCTGGACTTGTTTGAGTTTCCCCATCTTGTGCCATGGTCTGGAAACTCCAGCGGCAAGCTGGGCCAATCACAGGGCTCATTTTTCTTATTTCCCTTCTTTCGAGGATCACTGGCTGTGATCCCTATTGCCCAAGTTCTGAAAAAAAAGTTTTGTTTTGGCATCTTCATTTTTTTGGTTAAGGTAAGGGGATATTTCCAGTCCCTGGTACTGTCTCATCATTGGAAGAGGAGACCTTAAAGACTCCCAACACAAAATGCCAGGTGGATCACTCATTCTCACTGGGCTTCATCACTGTCTTATAAACCTGCAGTGAAGCAGTGTCCCTTAGTGGGGCCCTAAAGCTGGAAAGTCTGATTCCAGTCTGGGAATTCTGAATGGGGCTTTGGGTCTATGAAGAAACAAGATGTCCAGGAAGGCTTTGCTAGTGACAAGAGGTAAGATGGTACCTGCCATGTGGTACCCACAAGAGCTTCTTTAAATCAGAAACCTGTCACTTTCCTACCTGAAATCCTGCAATGGTGACCTGTTGCTCCTTTGGTGAAGAGAAACACCCTGGTGCTTTCCCACATCTGCACTCATCTCCTGTACCTGCCTCTGGCCATGTTGGCTTTCTTTTACTTCTTAGACCTTGCCAGCCTGCCTTGAGGCCCACTCCAGGCATATTCTCACCTCTAGTCTCTGTTTATCTCTCAAGTCTCAGCTGTGGTTCACTTCCCTAGACTAGCTAAGACCCCTAGACTAGCTAAGGGGTCTCAGAGCCCTCTGTACTCTCCTTTAGAACACTTACACCAGTGTGATGACAAGAGGCCTTGTTATCCATGGGTAATCATACCTGGAAAGAGCAAGTTCACTTAACAAGGGAGCCAATATTTCATAGGCAACAGAGGGGAGTTTTTAAAAAAAATTTGGATTCAGACTTTAGATTGAAAACTGAACCTATACACCATAAAAATAAATTTATTTTAATCTTATTCTTTCCAGTTTTAGAGTCTAATTTCCATCACACACTGTGGTTTTAGAATAAGCAAAGTTATGTGTTGACAATTTTGAGGAATGTAATTTTTAATGACAAAATTGGATAGCGGCACGATACGGCTTCCCTAGTTTCATGTTTCTTTATATCTTCACAACACAAACATAAAGAAAGCTGTTTATTGCAAAAAGAGCTTCGAGCTTCTAAAGGCTTTCCTAAACCACTTGATGGCCCAGCCATTCTGTTTTGACCACCAGTTCATCACCTCTGCCAATCCCCGCCCCTTCCCTTTGTTACCTGATGAACTGCGAGAGGCCCATCTGTCACTGGCTTGGCATGAAGTTTAAGTATTTCTCTCACTGACTTCATAAAATCTTACCTCTTTGGTAAACTCTTCAATTTCTTTCTGCAATTTGTTTGCATTGTAATTGAATTGTACTGTCAGATAACCCAGAATGAAAGGAGATGGATCAAAAGTGATGACAACTCTTTGGGCCGTGATAGACTCTGATACTATATAGATTTGAATGGAAACAGCTTACAAGTGGTTGGTTCAATAATGTAGATTTTAAAATGATTGAGATTATTTTTGTTTTTCTATGAAACCTCATGAATGTGGACATGACTTGATACACACTTAAAGAATATGAGGTCCTTGTAAAAATGTTCATGTACTTACTCATATGATGTTTTCTCCCCAGGTGGACATCTGCTCCACCAGAGAGAGACCTTTGAACTGCAGGTGCCCAGAACAGTCCTGGCCCAAAGTCAAGGCTCAAGAAAATCTTTTCTGAAAAAATAAATACACTAAAGAAGAGCCAAGAGGAGAGGCGCCTGGGTGAAGTTTCAACTTATCAAATCATTCCATTGTCAGTGATCTGAGCTCTTTAAGATCAGAAACATACACTTTGGTGGTAACCATTGGGTGGATTTGTTGAAATTCTTTCCTTGTTCTTAAGTAGTGTTTCCTAAGACGAGTGCATGACCTAGTTTTTTTTTTTTTTTTTTAAACAAGTTCCTTGAATGGCTTTTGAGAGATTCAGGCCTTTACTGACAAAGTTACATATAGCCAAAATTATAGTTTTTCCAGTAGTAATGTATGGATGTGAGAGTTAGACCATAAAAACGGCTGAGCACTGAAGAATTGATGCTTTTGAACTGTGGTGCTGGAGAAGACTCTTGAGAGCTCCTTGGACAGCAAGGAGATCCAACCAGTCAATCCTAAAGGAAATCAACCCGAATATTCACTGGAAAGACTGGCCACCTGAAGCCAAGAGCCAACTCATTAGAAAAGAACCTGATGCTGCAAAGATTTGAGGGCAGGAGGAAAATGAGGCAGCAGAGGAATGAGATAGCTGGATGGCATCACTGACTCAATGGACACGAGTTTGAGCAAACTCTGGGAGATAGTGAAGGACAGGGAAGCCTGGCATGCTGCAGTCCATGAATTGGAGATGACTTAGCAACTGGAAAACAACGATAACAAAGGTCTATCTTTAGAATTGCTTCTCAGGTCCAGGAAGGTATAAGGTATGTCCAGATAAGGAACCAACATTTTAGCCCCAGACCATCTCTCAGAGGAAATGCAGTGCTTTTGATGATTTTCTTTACTCAGGAAAATAACACTTTAAAATGCTTACCCTGTGGATATTTTAGATTGTCTAATATTGGCCTTTCACCCTTAGTCACATCAGTATCCCTGATGAAGGAGGTACTCCTGAAGACACGTGCTGGAAGAAGGACAAATTTTGATGTTTGATGTTTTACCCTTCAAGTAAAAATTATGCTTCTGGAAGATTCAGCCAGTGGATTCTGTGCGCTTGTGTACACTCAGGCAGTGACCCCAAGGGTTTACATATTCCAGTTTGTGAAATTCATGCTAATAACTGTTTTCTGGAAAGGTATCCATTTTCCCTGCTTTTCTCCTGCAAACTTATTCCCAGATGCACCAGCAACCTCAGTGTTGGGTCCTTCTGAGTAATGATACTGAAATAGAAAAATAAAATTACTCTTGGCTAATATATACTCTTTATTGCTTCCAGCCCCAGTTCCAAGAATGCAAATTCATGAAATATCAGTTCCATTCAGAGAGCATTTAGAGGGTCATTATGATCTATTTCAATTGCTGAAGAAAACAAAGAAAACCGACATATGTTGCTCCTGTTTCCATTTTTTTTCCTAGGTAACTTTTAAAAAGAAATCATTGGGTCACTTTCTAGATGAATAAAAATATGAATTTGGGGGTTCTGCAAATCATAAGATTCATTAAGATTTTTCTTCCTTTTGCAATCTGGGGGCTCTTTCTCTTCCACAAGGTATAGTCCCAACCCTGTTTTTGAATTTTCTGAAAGCCTCACATCCCAGCAGAAAGCTCTTTCTGGATTTAGATGTTGATAGTAATTTCCTTTCTTTGCATGCCAGGATCAGTTATAGTTTCTTTCTGGTCAGCTTTTTTCAGCTTCATATTTTAGCCTAAGAGTCCAACAAGATCATAAAATGCTGAAGAAGCATTTTGTGTTTATGTTCATATGTCAGGTAAGCAAATCTCAGAATCTCTTGCCTTGAGGCAAGAAAACTCCAGAGACTCAGCTATGCCTCAGCTCAGTTCATAGAATTTTAACTGCACGCATGAGTATTTGTGATTGAGGTTTAGAATCACAGAATGTGACAGAATTGGAAGGAGTTTTTAATGCTTGTTTAAGTTTGATAATTTAATTGACTGTCCTCATTTTATAGTGCAAGAAGTAGGTGCACCAGAAAGGTCCAGTAACTTGCTGAAGGTTGCACAGTGAGCTGGAGGCAAGACCCTTGTCTCCTGAGTCATTATGGGATGCCACAATGTAAATAGTTAACTTCCGCCACATATCAAACAGCTTCAAATTTAGTGGCTTAAAACAACCACCAATTATTTAGGTAATGATTCTGTAGGTCAACAATCTAGCCTGGGTTCAGCTGGATGGTTCTTCTGGTCTGTGTTAAGCATGACTGATCTTGACTGGGCTTACTCATGTGTCTGCAGTCAGCATATATGTTGCCTGAGGCTATCTGGTTTATGATGATCTCATCTGGGATGGCTGATGTGACCGAGGTTTCTCTCCTTAGGGCAATTGTGAGGTTCCAGGAGCGGCAGGGGAGAGATCCCTCAAGGTGCAATCACTTTTAAAGACTCTGCTTGTGTCATGATTGCCAATGTGCTATGGGTCAAAGCAAGTCACAAGACCAAGTCCAGATGAAAGTAGGTGAAAGAGAATGGTTTGTGGCCACACGTGCTGATTTCCATTTTTGAATTACAGGGTATCTTATAGGCCATGTTTTTAAGTCTCACTTCTAGTTACCTTGTATTACAATATTGACATACAGCCTTTGTAAATTAGGTCATGGGATAGACTCTCAAAATCCAATTTTTAAATTTATGGGAGATTATAATTTTTTGGATAAAATTTTCCTCCTAGAGTATAACCTTAGATGGACACATACAATTTTTTAAAAGCCATTTCTAGTCTCCCAATTTATGATGGAAATTTTTTTCAGTCTTCCAAAATGCTGTTAAAAAGAAAACTAAAATGTCAGTTTATCCACCCAATTATTTTCTGCATAGCTCTAAGAGGCAATGATGGTTTCACCCTTTATATTTTTAGAGCTGTTAGATGGTTTGTACATGAATCATGACTTTTTGGGATTTCAAGCCCCACTGACTTCTGTAACACTTGTGGAGTAGTCAGACATGGGTTATTTGTCCCAACCCAAGAACCTGATTCTATCTGCTTGGGCGGGATCAGTGGATGGTCCCTGGAGCAGGTGATATGTAAGCTGGCCCCTGAAGGATGAGTATAGTCAGCCTGATGAAAGGCATGGGCAATAGTATGTAGCATTTTCTAGGAAAGAGGAATTGGTGGTGATCAAGATGAGAACTGCCGGTGAGTTTTATGACTGGAGGGGAGGAAAAGAGAGAGAGAGAGAGAGAGAGAGAGAGAGAGAGAGAGAGAGAGAGAGAGAGAGAGTGTATGTGTGTATGTGTGTAGTGGGAGAAAAGGGAAGGGAAAAAATGGATCCTTCCCTCAGCTGGGCCCACCACAACCTGAATTCACCTGGAGGGAAAAATCATTAACTTGTGTGAATAAATCTTGAAGAAGTGGCCATCTTGCTAACCAGAGGCCAAAATTCATGGCCACCTGTTGCTTTCCTCCAGCTGGGGCAGGTGAGCACATATCAAAGGACTGGAATGGTGGAATGGTGTGGAAAGAGACCTTTGCTTGATTGGTGAAGGCAGGTTGTGAAGATGCCACCTCCATACCAGTCAGCATCTCCTCTATAAATCTGAATGCCTGGAAAAGTTGTATTTCCTCTGAGGAATTGCTGCACTTTGCTGGGTTGGTTTATTGTAATCTGATGGATGCCATTCATGGTTAGACTATAACTGAATGAAGGTCCCTTTTTTCTTTGGCTGCTAGGAAGCTTAAGGATGACTATTTCTCTAACATATTTTAAAAAGTAAAAATCACTTGATTGACTTTATAAATAAAAATATAATAATTTAAAAATTCAATCAATACAGTGATGTATGAAAAAGTATTTAAAAATCACTACAATTATTACCATGAGATGAAAAATATTCCAAATATCATACTATGTTTGTTTGTGCATGCTTATCTATATCAGTTGTTATCCACAAATGGGCTTCTATGTATCTATTTATTTCTACTTATTTACTTATGTATCTATCTTCCATATATCTATTTATCTACATGTATAAACGTCCATTCATGAGAAGAAGATCATATGAATTATGCACATTATTTTTAATATAAAGTCTTAGAGTCAATTTTATTTGAATGTAAAAGAAGGAAAAGAAGCTAAAGAGAAGTGGGAGGAATTGTTGAACTTGAAATAAAAGTTCAAGTTCAACTTGAAACAAGAGATATTCTTTTAAAAAATCTCTCTAAGGTTAAGAAAAGAGGTTTTGAAAAAACATGAAGGTTGTAGTAATTATGATTTTCTAATTGCAAGTTTCAGTTTTACATACTATCAGTACCTCCCTGCCATGAAAACTAAGGATGTTCATACCTTCTCTTACTCCCTTCCCCTATTAATTTTTGTAAGTTCTATGATTATTACCCTTTGAAGACTTATAAAATGTTCACAGTTCACACAGTGATTTAGTATTAATTCTTTATCTAAGTAGACTCTCAAGTCTAACATTCTATTGCCACCATTGGCTCTTTTACCACACGTATTCCATTGCGCAAGTCCTGATTTTAATTTATCTCTCAATTGGCTGGATTTCATTAGCCAAGTACAACAGTTTTGTCAAGAAGTCACTGTATTCCATCAATTTTTAAAATGTGTCTTGAAATTATTTTGATGTCTGAGAATGTTTGCTTTTTGCCTATATACCTGACCAGCACCTTGGCTGAAAGAAGTACTCTTGGTCTCGCTTCCTTTCCTTTTGAAGTGAGTGTCCTTTCACCACTGTGACCTTGAATGTTGCCATGGAGGCCTGAGAGCAGCCTGGTCAACGGTCATTTGCTTTTTATGCCTGGATTATTGTGGACTTGTTACTTCCTTATTGAACTTGAATTACTTAATTAGGACATGTCATGGTGTTGAGAATTCTGAATTAATTTTTAAAATCTCTGAAACAGTACATATTGTGGATTCAATCCTCCCTGCATTTCAGACAGTGCTATGTATTATCCAATACTTTTTGCATTCATTATTTTTCCATTCCATTTTTTGATTTCTCTGTATCAGTTCAGTTCAGTTCAGTCACTCAGTCGTGTCTGACTCTTTGCTACCCCATGAATTGCAGCACGCCAGGCCTCCCTGTCCATCACCAACTCCCGGAGTTTATCCAAACTCATGTCCATTGAATTGGTGATGCCATCCAACCGTCTCATCCTCTGTCATCCCTTTCTCCTCCTGCCTTCAATTTTCCCAACATCAGGGTCTTTCAAATGAGTCAGCTCTTCGAATCAGGTGGCCAAAATATTGGAGTTTCAGCTTCAGCATCAGTCCTTCCGATGAACACTCAGGACTGATCTCCTTTAGGATGGACTGGTTGGATCTCCTTACAGTCCAAGGGACTCTCAAGAGTCTTCTCCAACACCACAGTTCAAAAGCATCAATTCTTCAGTGCTCAGCCTTCTTCACAGTCCAACTCTCACATCCATACATGACCACTGGAAAAACCATAGGCTTGACTAGACAGACCTTTGTTGGCAAAGTAATGTCTCTGCTTTTTAATATGCTGTTTAAGTTGGTCATAACTTTCCTTCCAAGGAGAAGCATCTTTTAATTTCATGGCTGCAGTCGCCATCTGCAGTGATTTTGGAGCCCCAAAATATGAAGTCTGACACTGTTTCCCCATCTATTTGCCATGAAATGATGGGACCGGATGCCATGATCTTAGCTTTCTGAATGTTGAGCTTTAAGCCAACTTTTTCACTCTCCTCTTTCACTTTCATCAAGAGGCTCCTTAGTTCTTCACTTTCTGCAATAAGAGTGGTGTCATCTGCATATCTGAGGCTATCGACTTTTCTCTCGGTAATCTTGATTCCAGCTTGTGCTTCTTCTAGCCCAGCCTTTTTCATGATGTTCTCTGCATAGAAGTTAAATAAGCAGGGTGACAATATACAGCCTTCATGTACTCCTTTTCTTATTTGGAACCAGTCTGTTGTTCCATGTCCAGTTCTAACTGTTGCTTCCTGACTTGCATGCAGGTTTCTCAAGAGACAGGTCAGGCGGTCTGGCATTCCCATCTCTTTCAGAATTTTCCACAGTTCATTGTTATCCACACAGTCAAAGGCTTTGGCATAGTCAAAGCAGAAATAGATGTTTTTCTAGGACTCTCTTGCTTTTTTGATGATCCATCAGATGGCAATTTTATCTCTGGTTCCTCTGCCTTTTCTAAATCCAGCTTGAACATCTGGAAGTTCACGGTTCACGTTCAGCTGAAGCCTGGCTTGGAGAATTTTGAGCATTACTTTACTAGCTTGTGAGATGAGTGCAATTGTGATGTAGTCTGAGCATTCTTTGGCATTGTCTTTCTTTGGAATTGGAATGAAAACTGACCTTTTCCAGTCCTGCAGCCACTGCTGAGTTTTCCAAATTTGCTGGCATATTGAGTGCAGCACTTTCACAGCATCATCTTTCAGGATTTGAAATAGCTCAGCTGGAATTCTATCACCTTCGCTAGCTTTGTTCATAGTGATGCTTTCTAAGGCCCGCTTGACTTCACATTCCAGGATGTCTGGCTCTAGGTGAGTGATCACACCATCATGATTGTCTGGGTCGTGAAGATCTCTTTTGTATAGTTCTTCTGTATATTCTTGCCACCTGTTCTTAATATCTTCTCCTTCTGTTAGGTCCATACCATTTCTGTCCTTTTTTGAACCCATCTTCTCTGTATCAGGGATGCTAATTTCCTGTGGTTTTTATTAATGTTTCTTTCATAATACATTTATGTCTGTCTTTTGGTTGCTGTATTTCTTTTCCCCTTCAGGAAGAATCACCACAAACTGGACATCCTAGTGGCCTAGCCGCTATACCATTACTTTTTATTTGGCTCATGCTGAATAATTCTCTTTAGACATTGGTTTTGCTCTCATGGAATGTGGCTGGCTTCTTGACTTTCTTTCCATTGTATTTGAGGATAGTTTGCTTTTTCCCCCTTGGTTATGTTATTTTTTTTAAGTCAGGTTTATTGAGGTATATTATACATCCAATAAAATTCATCCTTTTTCAGGTATACAGTTCTGCAAATATTGGCAAATATATGCCGTTGTATAACTGCTGCTACAATTAAGATCTATACTGTTTCCATCCCCTCACCGAGTTCCCTTGCTCCTCTTTGCAGTCAGTTCTCCCCCAACTCGCTGTTCTCCTCTGTCCTCTGGCCCCTAACCCCTGATGTGTTTCCCATTCCTATAATTTTGCTTTTCCTAGAAGAATCATACAGTAAGTCACTTTTGCTCTTGAAACTCCAATACTTTGGCCACCTGATGCAAAGAACTGTGTCACTGGAAAAGACCCTGGTACTGGGAAAGATTGAAGGTGGGAGGAAAGTGGGACACAGAGGATGAGATGGTTGGATGGCATTACCAATGCGATGGACAGGAGTTTGAGTAAGCTCCGGGAGTTGGTGATGGACACAGAGGCCTGGTGTGCTGCAGTCCATGGGGTCACAAAGAGTTGGACACGACTGAGCGACTGAACTGAACAATTTTGCCTTTCCTAGAATGCCATATAAATAGAATCATGCGGTAAGTCACCTTTTGCTTATGGCCTCTTATACTTAGCTTAATGCTTTGGAGGTTTATCCATGTTACTTGCATGAATTAATAGTCATTACTTTGTATTGCTTTATTGTTAATTTTTATTTATCTATTACTTAACTTTTTATTGAGTATTATTCTACTGTATGTACGTGCTACACCTTGTTTATCCATTCACTAGTTAATGAATATTTGAATTATTTCCAATTCTATGTGATTGTAAGTAAAATTTCTATAAATCTGCACAATTTTTCTTAATGGATGTTCATATCCTTTGCTGCATTTTGAGGGATGGTATTTCATATTGTTGTCACATGTTTTTATCCTGATGCTCCAGTAAAGAGGCATGTGGGTTAGACCCCTACTTCTGACATTTTGCTAAGTGCCCTCTCCTGGGCTCACCATAGCCAGTTGCGGGCAGGGGATCTGTACACTATTTCCTCCACTGGCTTTGGATTTTTTTCCCCAATCACCTGTCCAAGAGAGTCAAGGTCCTTATTATATTCCTATTTTTCCTGTTTGTTTCTTTTTTTTTTCAGCAGCATTTTCTAGTCTCCTCCAGTCATCAGAGAGAAAGCCGTGGGTCCCCCTTTGGCTGGCTTCACTCCAGATCTTACATTGCTAGGGGTCTGCTGGCATACAGTTGGCCTCCTGTATTATTCAAGGTTCCCCAGAGAAAGAATTTCAACAGGAGGTACAGGTTTATGTTTATTATAAGCTATTGACTCATGTGATGATGGAAGCTGAACACTCTTATGACCTGCCTTCTGTAAGCAGAGATCCAGAAAGTAGGTGGTATGCTTCCAAGGCTTGAGAGCCAGATGGCTGATACTGAAGATGAGGGTTGAAGTTTGAAGCCTTGAGCACCAAGAGTGCTGAGTCAGAAGATCCATGTCCCTGCTCAACCGACAACCTCACCCTGCTCCTCCTTTTTTTTTTGTATTTGGGCCCTCTGTGGATTGGGTGACATCCACCCACATTGAAGAGGGCAATGCACTTTACTCACTGTGTTTTTTCCCCCCATCGTTTGGCTGCGCTGTGTGCAGGAAGGATCCTAGTTCTTAGACCAGGGATCAAACTCCAGCCACCTGAGGTGGAAGTGCAGAGTCTTAACCATTGGACCACCAGGGAAGTCCCTACTCAGTCTATTGATTCAGTGGTTAACCTCTTCCAGTAATATCCTCACAGATATATATATATATATATGTATGTATGTATATATATATGTAAAATCCAGGTATAATGTTTAACCAGAGAGCTAGGCATCTTGTGATCCAGTCAAGTTGATGCACACAATTAACTTTCATACCCCAAGGCTCCTAAGGGGCTTGGATAGTGGCATTGGACATTTGCTGTGCTAAATGGTTTTGCTCTGCTATTTAACTTCTTGTTTCTTTTCTTAGCTGACGTTTTTGAAATTTAAAATTTTGGGCTGAGCCTCTTTCCCTCATGACTGTTTCTTTCTTTCCTTTTTTCTCCCAAAGCAATTTTATCAGCTATTAAAGGAGGGCAGTTCCATATACCTCTGTGAACCATCCCAATGCAGAAATCTCTGCTTGCTGTTACAAAACATGCAGACATCTTCAACTGTGCTTTTGTGTGCTAACTTTTCATCTGGCCTCATCTTACTATTCTAGTTGGGTTTTCCTTCCCTCAGATGTCTTCTATTTTTAAAATTTATGATATACATGCTTATTTACAAGCTGTTTTGGATCCTTTTTGGAATGAAGTGAGGTATAAATAAATACAAAAGATTAAGAAAATATCAGAATAAATCAGTGAAAGGTTGCCTAAGACCTACAGGATCCAGCAGCTGTTGGTAAGTCAGTATTTTGGATCCAGTGGTGACTTCTCTGAAGAAAGCAGTACTGCTTTTCAGGGAGTTGTTTCATGTAAAGGCAGCTGAGACAGGATTGATAGGAGTCACAAACTCAAATGCCTCTGGGGCCAGGCAGGTCCTACTGATTAATGAAATAGGGTGGTGTAAGGCAATAGGGAGGGGAGGGGACTGTAGCAAACCATGGAGCTGTAGTCCTATCTTATAATGTTTACAATAGGCAATCATGTGGGCTAATCTTGCCAGACTTTTTAGAGGGACCAGATATAAGACAACTGGCCAGGTACTGGTTTTGAGCACCCACCACTACCTTTTGTCATGAAATCGTACCTTTGGATGAAATTTTCAATGGAAATCCAGTATGTACAGGAGTGAAAAAGCTGTTTTACAACTAAACATTCAAAAACTAAGATCATGGCATCCAGTCCCATCACTTCATGGAAAATAGATGGGGAAACAATGGAAACAGTGACAGACTATTTTCTTGGGCTCCGAAATCACTGTGAATAGTGACTGCAGCCATGAAACTAAAAGACACTTGCTCGTTGGAAGAAAAGCTATGACAAACCTAGACAGTATATTAAAAAGGAGAGACATCACTTTGCCGACAAAAATTCATATCGTCAAAGCTTTGATTTTTCCATTAGTCATGTACTGATGTGAGAGTTGGACCACAAAGAAGGCTCAGCACCGAAGAACCGATGCTTTCGAACTGTGGTGTTGGAGGAGATGTGTGAGTGTCCCTTGGACAGCAAGGAGATCCAACCTGTCAATCCTAAAGGAAATTAACCCTGAATATTCATTAGAAGGACTGATGCTGAAACTGAAGCCTCAATACTATGGCTACCTGATGTAAAGCACTAACTCATTGGAAAAGACCCTAATGCTGGGAAAGATGGAGGGCAAGAGGGAAAGGGGGCAACAGAGGATGATGAGATGGCTGTATGGCATCACCAACTCAATGGATGTGGGGTCACAAAGAGTTGGACATGACTTAGTGACTCAACACAACAAAGGTTAGGTGGCTTAGTTGATTTGAATGTGGCAGCCTGAGGCAGAGAACTCCAGAGGTCCCCTCCTCAAAGGCCACATGACTCAGAGGAACAGTTTAGAAACCTTCAGACTAGATCACAGGCAAGGTCTTCTTTCCCTGCCCTGATCGCTTCTTGTATTTTCTTCTGTGCCTCTGGGAATAGTCGCTAGTTTTCCAGCCCTGGACATGGTGGCTTTGCACATTACAGATTGCCCTTGAATTAACTTTCAAGCACGTGTGTGCTTTGCAAATTTGGAAATTATTTTTGTCTCATGGACAAAACACTGACTGTGTGTGCGTGTGTGTGTGTGTGTCCATGGGTGTGAATATGTGTGTCTGTGTGTATGTGAGCCTGGGGATGAGGGCACATCTGTTTTTTGGGTGTTTATAGTCCCGAGAAGGCCAAGTTGATTGTGCAGGGCGTGTCTTGAGTTAGTGATATTCTAGAACAGAGGTTGGCAAACTACCACCCATGGACAAATTCAGCCTGTAGCCTGTATTTGTATAGTGTGTCAGCTGAGAATGGCTTTTACTTTTTAAAAAGTTTGTTAACATAAAAGACCTGCACACGTCCTACAAAGTCTAAAAATTTACTATCTGGCTCGTTACTGAAAATGATTGCCAAGCCCTATTCTGAAACGTCTTGCATGTTTTCATTTGTTGCTGTTGTTCAGTTGCTAAGTTGTGTCCAACTCTTTGTGATCCCATGGACTGTAGCACACTAGATTCCTCTGTCCTTCACTATCTCCCGGAGTTTGCTCAGGTTCATGTCCACTGAGCCGGTGATGCTATCTAAACATCTTATCCTCTGCTGCCCTCATCTCCTTTTGCCGTCAGCCTTTTCCAGTATCAGAGTCTTTACCAAAGAGTTGGCTTTAAATATTTTCATTTAGTCTGAACCAACCAGTTACAAGTCTTTAAATAAGCCTCCGGTATAGAAGCGGTATCAGCGGGCTGCCTTGCTCTGCTCTGAGCAGGCTGCTACCATGAGCTTGCTCCCCATTTCTCCTCCTGACCAGCATGCTGCTCCCCAGGTGGGTGAAGACAGCTGAGTACTTGACCAGCCTGGAGAACGGGGGCTGTAACCCTGCAAAACCTGTGGCCAGGCTGAGCGGCTCACGTGTCCCTCTCCAGGTTTGGCCGCCTAGGAGCTGGATTCCCCAAGGAATACTCTGTTGCTGCCACATCCACGTTTAGGGTCTGCTAAACTGGGAGGCTTCCATATGATTCCTCTGTCTGAGCCATGCTCCAAGACAGTGAAGACTTGGATTAACTTTAGGATTCAGACAGTCTAGTTTTCTCTGAGCCCAGGTGAATCCCACTGACACTCTTTGGGCTAAGGAAGAGGGCTCTGCCGTTGCAGGGGCTGCATGGCTGTTGCTTCACTTCTAAAGTCTGGGAGGGGCTCTTGGAAGTCATTCCAGCCAGTCGTCTACCCTGGTAGAGCCCCTTCCCCGTGTGCTTCCCTGAGGCTGGCTCCAGCTGTCACTCATGGTGTCCGAGAGCACAGCTCCTCTCCAAGTCCAGAGGAAGCCATTCACGTCATAGTCAGTGACTCTAGCTAATGGGCACCCTTCTTGGTTCTGGTGGGCAGACTTCTGCTCTGGTCAGCTGTCTTGGGCTGAGCCCCTTTGGGCTGAGGAGGAGTGCGGGGCGCTGGGAGTCAGCACACCCCCATTCAAACATGGCTTCAGCCCCAGCCCCCTCCGTGATCTCGCCAAGTCACCGTCTTCCTACGGGACTCAGTTTCTTCATTTGGAAAAGGCGAAGGCTGGGCTAGATCCCCCAACCAGTGGACAAATCCTCTAAGAGGTTTTTTTTTAACTACTCTATTTTTATTTCAGAAAATGGTTGTAAATATTTTCTGGCTCATCTGGCGGGTCACCATACACCTAGACGTAGTCATAAAATGTTAGTGCCTAACTTCTGTGTTCAAGAGGACACTGAGTCAATCAGAACTACGTACTTTAGTTCTCATGGGCTGATGAGAGAAAGCGCAGATGTGACTGAACATTTGTATCCACCGAAGGCCCACGATGTCATTGCTTTCTATGTCAATGAAGGTTTTTGAAAGAGAGAAAAGCTGAGTGGGGGAAATGAGTCATCACAGAGCACTCTTTTCATAGCAGTCTTGCCAAATGCAAACAAATCTGTACATGAGCAGCGCATCCCTGCTGTGAGCAGCAATGCTCTTCAGCAAAAGCATCACCGACTGCATTATTTTAATGCTCTTCATTTTAATTTTAATGTTTCTGTCATTTTGTTGGCATTTAATCCAAGAATGCTTTTGGTTTTCCAGTTGTGTAAGAGCTAAAAGCCTAAAACATTTATACCTAACTTTACATATGTATGTGTGTGTTTACTACTATAATAAAAATAATTTAAGTCAGAGTTAGGGCCCTGTGGACACTTTTTTCCCTCTCCAAGTGTCATGCACTTTACTCAAGAATCAGTGGTGTAACCGAGGATCTTTGGACCATGTCTGTAAAGGGCCAGAGAGTAAATATTTAGAATTTGTGAGTCATATTATCTCTGATGCAACTTCTCAGCTCCGAAGTTGTAGTGCACAAGCAGTCATAGATAATATGTAAACAGATGGGTGCGGCTTTCTTCCAATAAAACTTTATTTACAAAAATAAGCAGCAGGCTGAAGTTGGCCCTCAGGCCATAGCGTGTGGACCCCTGGTCTACAAGATAACTGAAGCATCTTCCTTCTCAGATACTTAACAAAGTAATCTTACTCAGGAGGTGGGTTTTCTCGGGGTTCTCAAAAGACCCTCCTGGTTTCTGCAGTGTTAATTTCCTGGGGTGCTCCAAGGAGACGTGCTGACAGCCCAGATCACAGGGAAGATTCCTTGCTTTGGCCATGGTGTCCGGCTCCAGCTCCGGACCCAGGGTCAGTTGAGATTTCACCAAGTCTCCCCAGGGAACTGCCTTGGCACCTTTGTCGGGGAACGATCTCCACTCCCTGGCACACACACCTTGCCAACATTTGGAGGCTGTTATCAAAATAATCCTGTAGCCCAACCTTATGAAGCTGGGCCCTTTTATCTTTCTTTGTAAATCACCCTCTCCCTCCACTTAATCCTGCCTGGCCTGCTCGTCTGAACTCCCTCCAATCTGTCTCTAGTGAGCTGATGCTGGGCTCCGGGGCTGCAGGCAGCCAGGTGCGCCCTCGCTGAGGCTCTGGGGAGAGAGAGAAGTCTCTCTTTCATCTGCAGGGGAGGAGCTCTAGCTGCAAATCCTCACAACTTTCTCTGTTCTCGTTGAATGGAACCCAAATAGGTTATTTATTCAGCATTCTTTCAACATTTGTTTATTGAGCTCCCCAATAAGTGCCATGTAGCATGCCAGGCACTAAAAGCACAGTGGTAGATGATGGCAGTGCCACACTAACTTGGGATTGACATGGAATGGATGGACAAAAACACAAATCCTTACATATTTTCAAGGTGCTATGGAAGGAACCAACAAGGGTTGAACTGGACAATGGGGCAGTAGCATACAGGGACTTCTGTCCAGACAGAGTGGTTGAGAAGGCTCTCCAAGGAAGTGACATCCTATACCTAGGTCTAAAAGATGCCAAGGAGTCAACCATGAGGCCATTGGAGGGAGGAACATCCCATACAGTGAAACAGCATGTGCAAAGGTCCTGAGGTAGGAATGGGCTTCTGGTTTTATTGTGTGAGGAGTAGAGAGGAGAGTGTCTGCTCAGAGATTCCTGCCTAGGGCTTCTCAGTGCGGTTAGCAGAGCCCTAGTCAGTACATGGAAGCACATACACATGCAGATGTGAATACATGTGAATACTCCTCACATAAAAGCTTAATAATCACACAATGAACTTAATAATCATTATCAAAATAGCTTCTACTTAATGGCAAGGACCGGGCTTCCCTGGAGGCGCCAGTGGTGAAGAACCTGCCTGCCAATGCAGAAGACATAGAGATGCGGGTTTGATCCCCAGGTCGGGAAGGGTCCCTGGAGGAGGGCATGGCAACCCACTTCAGTATTCATGCCTGGAGAATCTCCATGGACAGAGGAGCCTGACAGGCTATAGTTCATGGGCTCACAAAGAGTCAGACACAGCTGAAGTGACAGAGCACAGCACAATGGCAAGGGCCTATATGGCATGGCTCTACCCTTTATCAAATTTATTACACTTACTATTCAGAGGGGGGCTTTCCTGAAGGCTCAGTGGGTAAAGAATACCCCTGCAATGCAGGAGACACAGGAGACTCATGCTCGATCCCTCGATTGGAAAGATCTCCTGGAGGAGGAGATGGCAACCCACTCCAGTATTCTTGCCTAGAGAATCCCATGGACAGAGGAGCCTGGTGGGCTATAGTCCAAAAGGGTGGCAAAGAGTTGGACACAACTGAGTGACTAAGCACACGTACACACACACACACACACACACACACACACACACACACACACACACAATATTCAGGGCAACCCTTTGAAGGAGTAATGCCCTTCCTGGCATTTTACTGATTAAGAAACTGACATTCAGAGAGGTTAAGTCATTTTTCCAACGTCACACAGCTAATAAGCGACAGAACTGCGATTCTAATCCAGAGCAGCTGGATTCAAAGCCCTTATTTTATTTTCACTTTGATTCAGAATTCTTCTATTGCATTTGGAAATAAATTAAGTCTGCAGCTTGTTCATTCACACCCTATGCAAGATGCAGGCAATACAGAGGAAAAAGACACAATAGTGCTCTTGAGAGTTCTTGAGAGCTCATTGCTTAATGGATGAGACAGATGCCAAAGAGAGTACATGCTGTGCTGGGTTCAGTGCAGGGGCTGTGGATGTATTGGGGTTGGGAGGTCAAGGAAGGCTTCCTAGAGCTTAATCTTGAAGAGAAAGGTGGGATTTGGAAAGGTACCTGAGGCAGAGGGAGCAGCAAGCATGACGGCTCAGAGGCATAAAAGTGTCTGCTGTGTTCAGCCGGGGACAGTATGTCATTTGGCCTGGCTGGAGCCCTGGCTGTGGGAAGGTGATGAGCGCATGCTTGGAGGGTCGGCTGGGTGCATCGGGGTATGAGGGGCTCTGTTCTGGGGTCTGTGTCCTGTGGTGATTATGAAGAAAACCACTGAGTGTCTTAAGTACGGAAGGCTGGGGTCAGACTGCCTAGGTTCGTACCCTGGCCTCATTGTTCACTCCTGTGTGATCTCTGTAAATGACTTAACCACCATGTGCCTCAGTTTTATCATCTGGAAAATGGGGATAGCTCCTTGACAGAGCTGCTGGGAGGCCTATATGAGTTAATTCAAGCAAAAGACTTGGGACAGGGCTCGGCATAAAGTCAGCACTGAACAGCATTCAGTGTTGTCATCACCGTCATCATCACCACCATTGTCCATCATCACCATCGTCATTTGATGGATCACAAACATGCCCATCTTGCAGCTCTGTGGATGCTGGCCTGGAGGAGGTCCTGTCGGAGGCTGGAAGGCAAGTTAAGGGCATTGCCAGCAGTGCAGGGGACCCATGAAAGGGCCAGGATGGGGCACTGGGCATAGCAAGAAATGAACCATCTGGAAGACGAGCAGGAGGTGGAGGTGACAAAACCTGAGAAGCAGTTGGAAGCCCAGCAAGGGGTTGGCCAGAGGAGACTAGCGTTAGAATCCCATGGACAGAGAGCCTGGCAGACTACAGTCCACAGGGTCACACAGAGTCGGACACGACTGAAGTGACTTAGCATGCACGCACACACGGCTGCTCTTCCGGCTCTTATAGATAAGGAAACAGAGTCTCAGAGATGTTAAGTAACTGACCTAAAGTCACACAGCTAATTGGTGGTAGAAGCTGGCCTGTCTGACTTGACTGTTCTTTTTCCACTGCATTGCTTTAGTTTTTCCAATTCATCTGCTACTTCCCCCAATGGCCAGTCTCCCCACCTGACTCCTGTAATTCCTGGGCCTGACACAGAGCAGATGCTTATGTGTGCCTAAAACACTGCACTTCCTGTTTCCTGTACCCATCTGTGTTTCTGATAGTGGCTGGAAACTGGTCCTTTAACACAGCCTTGCCAGGTGCCTGGCTTAGTGGGAGGAACTCGAGTCTGCAGATTATGATCAAGTCTATTTTTAATTTGAATCCCCCCAGTAGCTGAGTCAGTGGGCCCAGACACCTTCAATGTCTCCCTTTCCTGGGCTAAAACACGAGGAAGAGATGCTATTTTCTGTATGGATTTGAATCGGCTAGGAAGTTGCCAGAAAATGTCCTGCCTTGGAGCTGCCCGGAGGGACCAGGCCATGTGCCCTGGCAGCCTTGGTTGGGAGAAGCGAGTCCTTCTTGCTCAGCCTCCCGCTCCTGGTCCCCCAGTCCAGCCCAAGTGCAAGGAGCCAGGGTCCCAGGAGGGTCGGGAGCTGAGCTGCAAATGTCCGGCCCGGCCTGGCCTCTCTCAGCACATGTGATACATTAGGCCCCAAGGGCTCCCTGGAGATTCTGTTCCCATCATCTCCTCCGCAGCAGTTCGGAGGTGATGGGAAGATCAAGATGAGCACGTTTGTGTATCATGTGCTGAAGGCTTGTTGGCCTGGGGCCGTCTCTGCTGGGGTGTGGGGAAGGAGGTGACATTTGAAGTCTGAGTGAGGAGAGGGGTGAGCCCCGGCAGAGCGGGGTTTGCAGAGGCTGGCCCAGGGGCAGTGACCGAGCGGCAATCAGTAGCCTGTGAATTGAGCATCCACATTTCCAGGGCCCAGCAGGGCCTGGATGCAGCTCTCTGGGCCCTTCTTTCCGGCCAGGTTTGGCTCCCCACGTGTCAGACTGTGGATCTGCTCCTGGGGAGGAGGGAGGCTGGAAAGCTGGCAGAGGGAGCCCACTGGGGACCCTGAAAGAAGCTCCAGAATCTCTGGAGGGGGTGGGGTGCAAATGACCTTCCTCACCCTAGATTCCATCCCACTTCAAGGGCAGCCTCGGGGATGGAGACCATAGGATCCCGAGAGAGAGTGCAGCTGAGGGTTTCAGCTTATGTCTGGCCCCAGGCTGAATGCTGGGCAGTGTTTTCCTGTGGGTGATTGGTTCTTTTAGCCACTGATTCATCGATTTAAAAACGTATTAAAAAACGATTCCACGCTAAGTGTGAGGAACGAGCCAAAAAAGTTTCAATTCCTGACCTTGAGAAAAGATGGATGCATATGTAAGTACAGAATAATGAGCTAGTTATAGCATTCCTCTGTGTTAGGCAATTTCTGGTCCTCCCACAGTTCAAAAGCTCCTCCTGCACAGCAGTCAATATTCCTTGCAAAATGCAGTCAGGTTCACTGGTCCCCTTCTGATCCTTAGTGAGTCTGCAAGTGTGATGCTAAATGCATTTTGGGTTGTGGGTCCCTCCAGTTCTCCTCTGGGCTTCCATCCCAGTGCAGCACAGCAACCCCAGAACCTCTGCTCTGGGAGGACTGGGAGCCCAGAACTCTGGTTGAGCTGAGATGCTAGGCAGTAAGGTTGGTGTACCCTCTGTAAAGCTGTGGTTCTCACATTCCAGCCATAGGTGAGGCGGAGGAATGAATACAGGCGAGTTTCCCAGACCACTGGCTAACAGCTCCAAACAGCTGCTCTAAGAGCCCTGGATGTTTGGCTCACTTGGAAGGGTCAGCCTAGTTATCCCTTGTGTCTTTACCCGCAGGGCGCGTGCCTGTATGTATACTCGTGTCTGTAGTATATGTGTTTCTTTTAAGGGCCACATCTTCTCCTGGACCAGGAGGATTTCACACTTGAGGGGAACTGATGGCTCAGATGGTAAAGAATCTGCCTGCAACGTGGAAGACCCGGGCTCAATCCCTGGGTTGGGAAGATGCCTGGGAGGAGGGCATGGTGACACACTCCAGTCTTCTTGCCTGGAGAATCCCATGGACAGAGTAGCCCGGCAGTCTACAGTCATTCCATGGGGTTGCAAAGAGTCGGATATGACTGAGCAACTAACACTTTCACTTTCTTTCCAGACAGGGAAGTGCCCTGGGAGAGCCCTGCTGGTGGAGTCCCTTATGGGCCTTAGCCTCTTTGGGTTCTGGGCTTGAGGAGGCTGTGTCTGTACAGGTTTGATGACAGCAGGTCTCATGATGGCTATGGGCATGGACTCTGTCCAAGAACCCCTTCCCCCATTTGCCCAAGGCAGGCAGGAGCAGGAGGAACAGGCTGACCCTCAGTCTCAAGACAGGTCCACTTGCTGTCAGGTCACCAGGCCCTTCTGCTCGGATGGTGACTCATGGGAAGGCCTGAAGGGACAGGTGTACTGAAAGAAGGCTGAGCTCATCTCCTTGGAGAGGGAAGTGTGCATGGGTGTGTGCTCAGTTGTGTATGACACATGGACTGCAGCCCGCCAGGCTCCTCTATCCATGGGATTTTCCAGGCAAGAATACTGGAATGGGTTGCCATTTCCTCCTCCAACGGACAGGGAAAGCCTCTTCAAACCCTCCGGTTGGGGCCACTCTTGGGGAGCAGCTGAGGTCCTCTTTCTGTAAACCGGCTCCATTCAGACCCCAGGACACTCACTGCCCTGGCTGTAACTATCTGCTCGCACCTTTTCCCGAAGCAAATGCCAGGCTTTAGAACCCTCATTTACATTTCATTAGGAGGTGTCAGGTGGGGTGTTAAAGAACAGAGCTCTTCTATCCCTGAATCAAGAGTTTTCAGGGCAGCACTCAGCTCTAATTCTGCAGCCACCACCTCAGTGGATCGACCTCCCCCACCCCAAATCAGAGCCCAGAACCATCTGAACCAAAATACTGCCTCCCATCCATGGAGGGAGCCCCACTGCTTGTCAGCTTCAGCACCAGGCACTTTGCCTATGTTTTGACCCATTCTCAACACAAACCTGAAAGGTAGGTATCATCATCTCCATTTTACAGGAGAGGAAACTGAGGCTCAGAGACAGTTAAGTGACTCAACCAAGGCCACACAGCCAGGAAATGGCAGAACTGAGCTGCAGACTTAAGTCAACCTGCCTACAGTTTTCCTGTTCTTTTCATTTCACTGACTACCCCGCTACCCAGGTGAAGGGAATCAGGTGTGACAACTACCTGTATCCTAGGAGTTTAGTGTGGGCTCTTGGAAAAGAAAGGCAAGAGAGAATAAGTGAGGGTGAGAGAGAGAGAGATTCTATATGCGGTGTGTGTGTGTGTTTAGGAGACATTCATACAGCTTTCATCAACTTCTTTTTGTCGTTGTTCAGTTGCTCAGTCATGTCTCACTCTTTGCGACCCCATGGATTGCAGCATGCCAGGCTTCCCTGTCCTTCACTATTGCCCAGAGTTTGCTCAGACTGTGTCCGTTGTGTTGATGATGCCATCCAACCATCTTATCCTCTGTTGCCCCCTTCTCCTCCTGCCCTTAGTCATTCCCAGCTTCTTCTTAATGTCCCCCAAATCACAGAGCGCAATGGTGGTGTTTCTCTGTCCACTACCAGGCACAGTGTGACATTCTCAAGTTGACCACAGCTTAACTTAGCTCCTGGGTCAGAACACTGGAGGCATGGAGACCTCCAATACATGCCTTATAGAGGGAATATGGCATCACTGCTGTCTTCCAGTCTGGTACTTAGGGCATGGACAGTTTGAAATCTTGCGGAGCAGATGCTACGGTGGATTTATCTCAAAGGCACAGAACCCTGAGGCTCAGAGGAGAGTGGGGAAGTCCTGTTGTTTTCTCTGTATTTCCAAGGACCTGCAGCCATGCCCAGCAGTGCGTTGGCTCTGAAGAACAGTGGCATGCCTCTCCCACCTGTCCTGGAGAGCCAGTTCCTCCTCAGGATCATAGCAATTTGTGTTTTAATGCATTTCCACGTGCAAAATGTGTCTCAGCATTTTTCATTAGATTTTTAAGGCTCAGATTGATGAGGGCGAGGTGAGAGGCAGACACGGGGGTCTGAGAGACAAAAGGTTCAGTAATGAGTTAGAAATTTACAAAACACGGAAGCAAATGTGGCTTCAATACACAGCGTGACCCTTTATAAGGCTGGAAATTACTCTTCAAAAAATCATGCTGGCCTGACTTCAGAGTCGAATGGACGCGGGGATACCACAGATTGACTTTGAGAAGTGGGTTGGTATTGCAAGAATTTTTTAATTTCCTGTAACTCACAACAATTTTCCCCCAGTGAGACTTTAGAACCACTCCTGCGATGGTACATTGACTGCATTTGTGGAACGATCTGCTGCTTGAACCAGCTGATGCAGAAAAAGAAAACCCAAGGAAGGAAGGACACGAATGGGATTACCTCCCTCCTCCATCCCCCATCACGAAAAGTTTAGAAGAGACTTCCAGGTAAATGAAGGATCTGCCACTTCAGCCTACGCGTTTTAAAATGCGAAGTAAAAATGGCGTCACTTACACTTCTGAACTGAAAAGAATTTGGGAAAAGCAGATTATTATTAATTATTTTTAATAGCTTCTTAATTAGCCCTTCAAACAAGTTTTTCAAAATCCCCAAAGGTGTCTAATTTGCATGACATGTTTTTACTTGTCTATGCATTTCATTAGCAGTACTTCTTTTTTTAAAAAACCTAACGGCAAGACAGTATTACGCTTTCAGAAGGTGGACAGAAAAAAAAAAGGGGGAAGAAAAAAGAACTTGAATCATTGCTCCAAAAAGTCTTGCGTTTCTTGTTCCAGTTCGGTGGTGTCTTGCCTGTATCTCAGGGCACTTATTGGAGCTTGTCTGTCTTTCAGAAATCACTAAACAAATCCGCGAAAGTGAAAACCTGCATGGAAGATGGGCTGCTGGACGTGATCCACCAGGGGCAGGGGTTTATTAGGCGGACGACCCCTTCTTCTTCCAAACAGCAAATCCATTACAATAATGGGCTCCGGAGCCATCAGCGGGTCAGGAGCCCGACGTGTGGACACTGAGCAATCCGCACACGGCTGCTTTTTACAATGTGTGAAGCCAGGCAGAAAAGCGGCACATTTGATTGAGAACAGAGGAGAGCGGCCGAAACCAGCCTTCCCTTTGCACCAGCTTCCGGGGGCGATTCAGGGCTGTGGAACAGGAGAGATGACACTTGGCAGCCTAGGGCGTGGGGCTAAACAGAGGGCCTGGACCCGGAAGGAGAGGAGGGGGAGCTAATTAATGTTTCGCCCTGCTTGCCTTGCACGCCTCCTTTCTGTACCTCTGCCGACAACACCGTTAAGAAAAAATAGCAACGTTATCTAGTGCTTAGCATGTGCTAGGCCTTGTCTGAAATGCTTTACTTGAATTATCTCATCTTTATCCTGGCAGCAAAATAAGACCCTTTATTGCTCCATTTAACAGATAATAATCATTTCCTCTCTCACTTTTATTGAGCATTTACTATGTGGCAAGACCTGTACTATACATGTATTAACTCAGTGAATCATCACAACACTCAATGGGGTTGATATGGTTTTTTTTTTTTTGCCCACTTTACAAATGTAACTTCCCTGGTGGCTCAGGCGGTAAAGTGTCTGTCTACAATGCAGGAGACCTGGGTTCAATCCCTGGGTGGGGAAGATCTCTTGGAGAAAGAAATGGCAACCCACTCCAGTATTCCTGCCTGGAAAATCCCATGGATCGAGGAGCCTGGTAGGCTACAGTCCACGGGGTCGCAAAGAGCTGGACACGACTGAGCGACTTCACTTTCACTTTACAAATGAGGAAAGGGAGGCACAGAGAAGTTAAGTAACTTGCCTTGGGCACACAGCTGCTGAATGTCGGAGATGAGATTTGAAGCAAGGTGGTGGGGCACCATTTATTATCATCCTTCAAGGCCCATTCCTCCCAGGAAGTCTTTCCTCCCAGGAAGTCTTCCCTTGGATCCGCAGGTCTATTCTTTGGCCATGTATTATCATGTGTGCTGTCCTCTGAGAGTATATGCCATGGGGGAGCAGGGCCCATGTTTCTCCCCCCCTGGATCCTCAGCATCACCCAGCCCATTGCCTTGCATGGAGCAGGTACGCAACACATATTTGTTGAACGAAGGATGTAACCACAAAACAACTTTCATTTTGAACTTGAGCTCCGGGTAGAATTTAGCACGTAGGACATTGCAAGGAGGTAAGCGACGCTGATGGTCAGTATTTGGTGTGTCCATTTTTGGTGTGTCAATTTGACTGGGCCAGGGAACATCCAAATACTTAGTAAAACATTATAACTGGGTATGTCTGTGAGGGTATTTCCGGAAGAGACTAGTATTTGATTTGGTCGCCTGAGTGAAGAAGATCACCCTCACTCATGTGATCAGCATCATCCCAACCCTTGGGTGACTACGTGGAACGAAAAGGTGGAGGAAGGTGAATGTGCCCTCTTGCTTGGGCAGAGAAATATATCTTCTTTTAACCTTGGACATCAATGCTTCTAATTCCTGGGATTTTGGAATCAAATTGGGACATACCCCATTGGCTTCCCTGGTTCTCAAGTCTTTGGGTTTGGACTGGATTTAACTACTGCTTCTCTGGACCTCCCTGGTGGCTCGGACGGTAAAGAATCCACCTGCTGTGTGGGAAACCTGGGTTCGATCCCTGGCTTGGGAAGATCTCCTGGAGAAGGGAAAGGCTACCCACTCCAGTATTCTGGCCTGGAGAATTCTGTGGACAGAGGAGTTTAGTGGGCTATAGTCTATGGGGTCACAAAGAGTCGGATACAACTGAAGAGATTTTCACATCACTTTCTGGACGTCCAGCTTGCACGGGGCAGATCACGGAGTTTCTTGGCATCCATAATCATGTGAGCTGGTTCCTGTTATTAATAGAAACCTCCTCTTCTAAATAAATACCTCTCTATATATATCTTTTTATACAGTTCTATGTATGTGTGAGGGACAAGGAAGCCTGGCATGCTGCAGTCTATGGGGTTGCAAAAAGTCAAACATGACTTGGCTGCTGAACAACAACATCTATACATCTATCATCTATCTGTCTATCTCTATTTATATCTTATTGGTTCTGTTTCTCTGGAGAACCCTGAAAAATACAAGGCACAGTACTGCTTATTAAATTTCAAGGTTATTTGTCTTCTTTTCTTACCTACTAATGGAAATTTCTCTTCTGGAGTCACACTCATTAGCACTCAGAGGCTGTCATGGCAAAATCCTTCCAAAATAGCCCCAAGTATATTCGTGGGAGGAAGAGAAGCTAAGTCACCAACAGGAAGAGTATTATGGCTCGGCACACAGGAAGAGTTTGAAATACAGGGCTGGCAGCCTCTTGCCTCTGTGCTGGCCCCAGAGGGCTTGTGAAGATTTGGGGTTTCCTGGGAGAGCGGCATGGAGAACCCAAAAGACTTGTGCCAAAGCCACGTGGAAATTTTGTGATGTTGGTTCATCTTTCCAACATATTTAGTATCCAGCAACACAGAACTAATCAATGGTAGTAGAAGGCACCTCCCTTATTATCAGATGCATGAATCAAGAGAGAATCTTTCTCTAGTTGGAGCAGGAGCTTAATCAAAGCAGTGCAGGACTTTGCTTTAGGACAAGTCTTCCATTTTCCTCTGGGCTCTCTTCGTTTGCTTTTTTTCCCACCATATACACCTTTTGTTCACTCACCCATTTTGAGCCTCAGCATCCTCATCTGTGAAATGGGCAATAATTAAACTTACTTCAGAGGGCAGACTAAATGAAATGAGGCATGTAAAAAGCATGGCAAAGTGCCTCCTAAAAGGGCTCAATGACCATTGGCAGTTATTCTATTCTATTGTAGACTTCATACTCTCTTCTGAAGGAACTGCGAGAAGCAAGAATTTCAGTTCTTCACCAGGCCAGCCTCTGGGGAGTTGGGCGCTTCATGATGTAGATGCTCTCGTCTTTCCATCCTTTCTTCCCATGCCTCCTGCCTACCAGGTTCCCAGCCCTTCCCCCACCCGACACAACTGCTCCTTGGGAAAGGACTCAGCCCCAAGTCGAGAAACCCTACAGGGCGGCTCATTCCCGTGTTCCTCCTTTCACAAATGAGATACCAAGGCCCAGAGAGGTTAGAGGCTTGTCTAAACTCACACAGCTCATTAGAGGCTGAGCCAGTTGAACCCTCAGTATGAACTGGAAACACCATGTCCCTTCTCTCCAGGCCACCCGTCATGTCAAAGGGCAGAAATACCATGGGTCCTACTGAAGCAATGATTCTTGACCAGAGCTGGTATTCCGCCCAGTAGAGAACACTGGGCAACGTCTGTAATATTTTTAGTTGTTGTAAGACTGGGTGGAGTGGGGCTGCTTCTAGCATTTAGTGGTGGAGGCAAGAGATATTGCTAATTATCCTACAGAGTTCAAAACAGCCTCCCTAAAGAGGGCTTAGCCTACCCTGAACATCAACAGTATCGAAGCTGGGAAAACCTGTACTAAGGGAATTTCAGAGATCAGAAGGGGAAATCAGTTTGAGGGTCCAGGGGTCACCATTCTACTCTGCCTGGATGTGGCCACAGAATAGTAATGGCAATTCACACCAGGAAATCTACTTTTCAAGGCAAAGGGCTTTCACAGGGATCATATAATTTTTTTTAAGTTGCAGTATAGGATTTACAATGTTTCAGATGTATAGCAAAGTGATTCAGTTATATATATGTGTATATATATATATATTCTTTTTCAGATTCTTTTCCATTATATGTTATTATGAGATATTGAATAGAATTCCCTGAGCTGTACAGTAGGTCCTTGTTTATCTAATTTATATATAGTAGTGTGTGTCTGTTAATCCCCAGTTCCTCTTTTATCCCTCCCCCATCTTCCCCTTTGGTAACCATAAGTCTGTTTTCTATAGGCCAATTGCAGCCACATGGATGGATCTACAGATTATCATACTAAGTGAAGTCAGTCTGAAAAACAAATATTATATGATATCACTTATATGTGGAATCTAAGAAAAAAAAGATACACAAGCATTGTATTGTTTAAGCCTCACAATAACCCCAAGAAAGTTGGTGTGATGATTCCATTTTACAGATGTGAAAAAAGGGTATCTGAGAATAGGTACAACCTGCCCAAGGCCACACAGGCAGGAAGTGGCTCGTGGCAGGGCTTGAGGTCAGATCTTCTGACCAGCTTTACCCCATTCTAGGGCTGGGCCTTTGGGTGACAGACCCCCAGAGTATGGGGGAGGAAGGACCCATGGCCATTTAGAAGGGAGCCAACTTCCCAGACACCTAAAATGAATCCCACAGTAAATTCCACTTCACTGAGTCTCACTGATCAAAGAAGATTATCATCAGGAAAAACAAATCCTGGGTCTTGGGAATGACTTCTGTGTGAGTGTGAAATTTTAACCAAAAGCGTTCATCTGGGGAGGTTTGTAGGGCTTCCCAGGTAACTCAGAGGTAAAGAGCCTGCCTGCCAATGCAGGAGACATGGGTTCAGCCCCCGGGCCAGGAAGATCCCCTGAAGTAGGAAATGGCAACCCATTTCAGTATTCTTGCCGGGAAGATTTCATGGACAAAGGAGCCTGGAGGGCTACAGCCCATAGAGTCGCAAAGAATCAGACTGAGCGACTGAGCACACAGGTGTGGGGAGGTCTGTGGTACAAGTGAGGGTCCTCGGCACAGAGCAGTTACCAGTTCAAGGTCTAGGCCACATCGAATTTTACCCATGGAGCACCAGAAGCTCAGAGAGGAGTGGATGTCCCTGGAAAATCACACAGCAAGTGGGAGGCCCCGGCTGCACCAACAGTCAGGCCTCTGGACACTGGCTCTGATCCTGCTTCTCTGTGAAGAAAACGTGCATAGAAACTGGCTCAGACCTCCCACACCAGAGCAGAGTGCCTTTTAGACAAAGGGATGGTGGCCACGTGGGCTGAGCATTAGAGCCTGCAAACCCAGATCCCGGGGTCGATTGCAGCCAGCACATCCCTGGGCTCACAGAAATGCTCTCTTTTCCCCTCTGTCCCCTACCTGCGCTGGAGCCTGGCAGTGTCACACGTGACCCCCGATGGGGCCGGGGCTGCTTGTGGACAAGAGGCTATCTCTGAGTCAGGGGCTTGTCCAGGATCAGTCATTCCTGGACCCTGGGTTTTGGAGCCTCAAGGGAGAAGCCCACGGAAGCGTGGAAGCGCAGCCTCAGTTATCTGCCTGGTCATACCCATTCGTGGCGGAGGATGAGAACACATCCTCCCAAATGGGGCTCCATGATGGATGTGGAGAAGCAACCAAATGTCCCTCATTAATCACCAGCTCCATCTGGTTCCCTCCTGATGGTTTTCAGCTGACTTGAAAAAGACCCAATTAGATCAAAACATTTTGACAATTTGTCTTGTGGCATGAACAGGTCCAGATCGAGGCTATGATTTCATCATCCGGGAGGGAGGAAGGAATTGGGGTGTGGGTCACACACAGAGCTCAGCGGGACGTGGGGGTCTCCCCGGGGAGCCTTCCTGTGAAAGCAGAGAGCGACCCACCTCCTGCTGGCCGCTAACCCTGTCAATCCAGGGCCGGCAGGAGCGGGCAGGATGGGGAGTGGCCCTGGGTTTGGGTGGAAAAGGCCTGAGTTGCGGCAATATGGGTGGGGTGGAAAAGATGGACAACAAGGAAGGACCAAGTATTTCAGCCACTTGGCATGTGGGTGTTGGACGGGGACCAGGATTAGAAGTGGAGATGTGACTAAGGCCAGGCCTGTTCCAACTTGTGTACCAGTGTGATGCCTGGGGACCCAGCTTCTCAGCCCCAGAAAAGAGTCGATGATTTCCTGGTGGTTCTGGTTCCTGGAGATGGGCTTATAGATCCCAGAGATTCCTGCACTTCTCTTGCAGAGTGGGGGACTCCAGCAGGGCCCGAACACAGCCACAGCGGGCAGTCATGTCCATGGAAGCAGAGCTCTTGGTTCTCGAAAACCATGGGTTTAGCTGCCCCCTTGGAAGTTCTTGTGGGAAGCTCACCAAAAGAGAGCGCCGCCAGACTGATCAACACCACTTCAGGTTTGCTCATCGCCTCTCTGAGGCATCCAGAAGGTGCCTTAGGACTGGAAAAGAAAATTAGACTGTCTTTCCCGACAAGTTCATTTCCCCAGCCTCCAGGCCAAACATGAGGTGTGTTGGCACCCTGGGGTGAGGAATCAGGTTGGTATTTCTGGGCTGGATTACTAACACAGGCAGCCGGCCAGGCCACGAGGCCCTGGGGTACACCACCTTGGCAATGGCTGGGAAAGCCAGTTACCTGGGGCTCAGGGTCTGGGAGGAGGGCCTGATATATGGGACTGTCTGCAGCCTCACCTGGAAGGTCTGGTAGGGGCTGCTCACCATCAGCAGATGCCTCACTCCCATCCCCTAGCTCTGGCATATACGCCTAGCAAACACATCCCACCCACTCCACTTCCCCGAGTCAAGTGGTACCCCTCCATTTTCGAGGCCTGTTTTGTCATGTGTTCACACTCCCCTCACTATCCTTTACCCCCTTTCCACGTACTTGTCACTCTTTGTCCCTCATCTGCCCTCTGTAAGACACCCATGTCCACTCACCTGCATGAACTTGCCTTATTTATGAACATCGCATGCCCTTGCAACTGCTCACAGATGCTCATGCAATGGCTGTGTCATCCCAGTATCCCACTCTCAGGTCTTGGGAAGCACATGGGTACACACACGTGCGGTTACGTGTATCCTTCATCCAGACACACAGCTGGGGAGGGGCAGAGCCAGGCAGAAAACGAGGCACAGGTGCCATCCTGGAGAGAGCCCAGGTAGTAACAGGGTACCTCCAGTCCCCAAATAAATGCCACTAAGCTCCCCTTGGCTGACTGGCCTATATTCCTGGAATCCTGAGTGAGCCTTCATGAATGAATGAAGCCGCTTTGGTCTTTCAGGAGTGTGTTTCTTTCCTGTCTCTTTCTGGCTGGAGTCTGTTTCCCTCCCTAGGATTCAGTTCCTCTTTGGGCTTTTATGCCAGCCCTCAGCTCAGCTCTGAGCGTGAGGGTCTTCCTCATGTGCTGGCGCCAAGAGGATCCTTTCTGGGACACTGGCAAGACTGCAAGACTCATGGCCCAGGACTGATGGGTCTGGCTTTGGCTTTGGCTTTGGGTGGGACAAGCCTCCCTCTCTGAAAAAGGAGAGCGGTTTTTGAGGAACGCATGCTTACCTGGTCACCAATGACCCTTCTGGATCTCTGGGTCTCTGAGTGTCCCTGAGGCCACAGCCCGTCACAGTACTTCCTTACCAGACTTGGTTGATATATTTACTCAGAACCCTTTTTATTTGCTAATGACAGAAGCGCAATGCAAACAAAACAAAACAAAAAAAATCAATCAACAGGCTCAGGTATTCAGGGAGGATAAAGAGGAGTGCTTTGAGGCATTTGAATAGCCACCAGCTTCCCCCTGCTGTGTCTCCATGGATGTTTCTGCACTGGCCTTGTGCTTTTGGGCCGTAAGCAGCTCTAGAGCCAGATTCACAGGGTCTGTTAGTTTAGGAAGGAGAGCTATTACCCCTCCTCCCAGTCTGGAAAAAAAAAAAAATCCAGGAGATCTGTGATGGTCTCATCTTGAGTCAGGTGTTGTCCTCACAGCAGTCACTGTTTCTGGGTAAGGTTCTACTGTGATTGGTCCACCCTGGTATGACCCCACTTTCATAGCCAGAGTGGCAGATCCCTCCTCATCTGGACCCAGAAGGAGGACAGGTAGGGAAGGATACCAGGAATATGTTATGATTGCCCTCTGCCCCCTCTCTCCCCCTCCCCCTCCAAGGATTTGGGCAGTAATAACAGTAGAGATTGGCACTCTTTTCTTGGCTCAACTGCCTCAGTTTGCAAACTCCTTGGCAAGCTTCTCCTCTAGAACGCTTGCCTCAGGCCCCTAAAAGAGGCATCCCTCCACCCTCTATCCCTAAGGAGTGTGGGAGACTTTCTCAGGGAACAAGCAAGAAAGAGCTGAACAGAGCCCTGTTTACAAAATTCAGACCCAAGGCCAGCCTCAGCCCCTGAACCATCTCTTTCCCATCTGGCCTCTCCCTGAATTGCAGATGTGATTAGGAATCTTGGCCGTCAGGACCCCTAGCCACAATGGCCCACTGAGTCATGAGCTGGACTTGTCAAGTATCATGTCTTTATCTTGTCCAGTTCAGGTGTCAGCTGGGCACAGAACTCCCCGCTCCTTTTTTCCTTTGAATTTTTTTTGAAAACCCATCAGTTAAGTCTCCCATGGATGCTGGCCTCTCTGCATTGGTTAAAGTGGGAGGTGTGAAGTAGGAAGTGGAAGTTTCTCAGTCGTGCCTGACTTTTTGCGACCCCATGGGCTATATAGTCCAGGGAATTCTCTAGGCCAGAATACTGGAGTGGGTAGCCTTTCCTTTCTCCAGGGGATCTTCCCAACCCAGAGATCGAAACTTCGTCTCCTGCACTGCAGGTGGATTCTTTACCAGCAGAGCCACAAGGGAATCCCACGGTGGGAAATGATCCACACTAAATCTGCCTTAGCAACATGAGGCCCAGTTTCCTGATGGGTGCCCTGTAGCTGAGTCAGTTCATGCCGGGAAAGTGTTTCAAGTCTTTGGACATGAGAAACTCCATCATTTGGCCCGCTTTCTCTGAAGGATTTTGATGGTATTTCTGGGTGAATTGGCTTCAGCAGACTATTAACTAACTGGATTAATAACGATAATATGAATCATAGTAATAATGCAAATAATACTTAAGGTGTGGTAAAAAAAAAATTGCAAATTCTGCCACTTTTGAGCACTCCCTATGTACCAGACACTTCATTCATCCCTTTCACTCTATGTCATTGAAAACTTTAATTCTGTGAGGTTCTCATTTGACAGACAAGGAATGCAAGGCTCAGAGAGGCCAAGGAACTCCTCCATGGTCAGAGAGCTGGTCCAAAATTCAGTTCCAGGTTTCTGGGAGCCCAAAGCCTCTACTTCCAACTACCATATCACGTGGTTCAAAGAGTCCAAAACTGGAAACAACCCAAATATCTGTCAGTAGGGGAGTGATGATATCCAAATTATGGAATATTAAGTAGTTGCTTAAAAATAATGTCTGCCTGCATGTCCTGCTGTAGAATGATTTCGAAGACAACGAGTAAGGGAGAAAAAGAAAATTGCAGAAGATACAGAGACATTTCATTGAAGTGCTCACCAACAACACAACAGGACCGGAGCGCTATGCATTCACTTACGCAGAGAGGAAAAGGCCGAAAGGATGTGCCCAAACTGCATCAGTCTGGGAAGGGGAGTGAATCTGGGTGAGGGCTAAGGGTTCTTTGGCTTGAGCTGTATTTTTGAGATGTTTTTTTAGATGAATTTGGCCTCCTAAAGAGAGGAAACTTGAGTCCCGTTTCCTTTAGAAGTTTGACAGCCTAGGTTTACATCCTGGCTCTGCCACTGAGGGGCTATGTCACTGTTTTCGGCTTCCACATCTGTAACATGAAAATTACCACCAGCAGTACCGCCATTACAACCAGACAACTACTATAACGATGATGATAATAAAATACTACGTAGGGTTAATGCAATTTCCCAGTCATAGCACTATTGATGTTGGATGCTGGATGATTCTTTGTTGTGCGGGGCTCTCTTGTCTGTTGCTGGATATTGAGCAGCATCTCTGGCCTCTACCCAAGGCATGCAGTAGCGCCCCCTCAACCCAATCATGATAATACAGACACTCCCCAGGGGGCAAAATCACCCCCACTGAGGACCACCGGATCAATAGGATGACAAGATGAGTTAATTCATGTAGGTGGGAGGACAGTGCCTGGCCCAGGGAGCCCTGGTTAAATGTTAGCTCCCATTCATCCAAAGGAAGGAGAAGATGGATGGAATGACTTTCTCCAGCCGGCCAACCCCGGGGGCAGTGGTTGGTGCAGGGGAAGAATGCAGGGCTGGAGGTCAGGGCACCTGGGGTCTGCTTCTGCCCTCACCCCTCAGTGGCTGACTCTGAGCTTGTCTTTTCAGACCTGTTTCCTCATCTGTGATAACTGTGGGGGCTGCATGCAGGCACTCGGTTTCCCAAGGAGTCCTCCTCTGACTCTCAGAGCTGGAGGGTAGAAGGATGTGAGTGAGCCCCCCGCCCTCCCTGCCCCCCCTCCCCCCGCCAGCTGCCCTCCCTGGCGGCCGAGGCTTCTGGCTCTCCGGCTGGGAATCCTTCTCAGATGCAGCCCCCCCTTTCCTCCCTCCACAACTGCAGAGCAGATGCGGCCCGAGAGGCTGCTGCCCAGACACAGGTGGCACCACCTGCCACAAGTTCCTTGATTCTTCATCGCCCTACAATCACTTTTGGCCCCGAAACAATTTGCTGGGTGAAGGGAGAGGAGGGTCTGGAGGGAAAGGAGGAAGAAAGGGAGGGAAGAGGGGTGGTTCGGGGTTAAGAGTGGCCTTTGAAGTCTGCAAGCGTCTTATATAAAACATCCTCAGTCGTTCCCCATTTGGATGATGTCAGGAGAGCATATTACCATCCCGAGATCAAATGCAACAGCCAGAATCACTTGTTGCTCACCAGGCTACAGTCATATATCAAGTATTCCAGGCACACGCAATTCGTAACTTTCCCCGAAACAGATTGATATTTTCCTCTTCCACTTTCTGGGAAGGCGTCATCTGACTTTGCTTCAAGTGCAGTTTGGGAGGAGGTGGGGAAATTAAACCAGTGCCCATTGTCTCTGCACACTGCTGGCCACGCCGCTGCTGGGACGATGCCGTTTCATTCCTCCTTTGTGTTCACTTGGTGATGGGCTGTTTGCTATCAAAGCCAGGCAATGAACAGGAAATCCAAATTATTCTCTGAGGCTCTCCAGAACTGAGCCTAAATGATAAATAGAGCATCAGGAGTTGACTTGTTTTGTGTGTGTGTGTATTTTCCTGACATGATGTTGTCTTTCCCTTTTCCTTTTGGTTATTTTGAACCCATGGGGTCTTCCTAAAGCAGAGGTATTGAAGAATCAGTCAGACTGGGAGATGGGGATTTTCTCCTGCTTTTCTCCCCTGAGAACTGCAGATTGTCAACTGTGAATCGTCAGGGTCAACCCTTCTGTTTTACAGATGAGGACACTGAAGGACAGAGAAGGTAAGAGACTTGTCCAAGGTCACACAGCCTTGACTTTGGGCAATTTGTTTACCCTCTCTGGGTGCTTCCCTCCTTATCTGTCAATAGGGATGGAGTGCTTTTCACAACATGGACCAACAGGAAGGCAAGAGAGAGTAGAAGTTTTTTCAATAATTACAGTGTATTTTCCAAAAGCAAGGGCCCCTGAAACACCCTATTAGATGAAGTAAAAATGAACAGGATATACCTACTTTTCTCTTCTGCCTTCTGTTTCTTTTCTTTACTTTATACATCTGTGATAGCTACACAGCGCTGGAACCTGGAGCAAATGCAGGTAGATTTGTGAGCCTGTTGTGAGCTGGGGTCACCATGCATCCAGTGGAATAAGGCAGGTGGATTCAGAGGCAGACTGTAGTCCCCTGGAACCAGCTTGGGGAAGAGGATGATCCAGCACTGACCTCACCTTGAGTCATGTCTGACATGCACCTGTTTGCACCTGTCCCTTTGTGGAGTAACCTGGGTCATTCAGATCACTCCGTCTGTCTCCCCACCCCCCACCCCACCCCTAGGCCCTGTAGTCGTGTGTGTGTGTGTGTGTGTGTGTGTCTGTGTGTGTGAGTTGCTTAGTCATGTCCGACTCTTTGCAACCCTATAGACTGTAGCCCACCAGGCCCCTCTGTCCATGGGATTCTCCAGGCAAGAACATTGGAGTGGGTTGCCATTTCCTTCTCCAAAAGGAACTATAGAAAGAAAGAAAGTGAAGTTGCTCAATCGTGTCCAACTCTTTGCAACCCCATGGACTGTAGCCTACCAGGCTCCGCCATCCATGGAATTTTCCAGGCAGGAGTATTGGAGTGGGTTGCCATTTTCTTCTCCAGCCTGTAGTCATACCTGTGGATAATATTGTATTTGTAGCTGCTCTTGGGGACAGCCAAACACACAAGAGACAGCTCAGCTCAGCTCATGGTTATATGGACTCTGCAGTCAATTGCCTGTGTTCAAACCCCAGTGCTATCAATTACTAGCAGTGTAATCCTAGTCAAGCTATTGCCTTTCTGACGTCAGCTTTCACCATTTTGATTTTTCTTGGAAATTATATATATGCACATATAATAGAAGACAGACAACATATGAATAAGCGATAAATCCCCATGAACTCACTTCCCAACCTAAGAGGTATTTTTTCCCAATATCTTTGCATCAGCTATGGGCCTGTTTCCTTCAGCCCTCTGCCTCCACAAGAGAAGTAGCTGTGATCCTGAAATGTGTCTATGGCACTCTTCCTTAAAAACAACAGAACACAATAGAAAACAGTGCAAACTTTTTTTTTTACTATTTACATATCTACCCCTAAATAATATATTTCTTATTTTTGCTTGTTTTGGGTTTTTTTTTAGCTTTAAAAAAGTTGTATTGTACTCTCTTGAGATCTTGTCTGACTTGCTTTTTTCTCACTTAAACATATATTTCTGAGATTCATTCTTGCTATTAAGCAAGGCTGTGTTTCATTCATTTTTTTTTCCTGCTGGAGAATATCCTGTTGTAGGAATACATTTAAATGTATTTATCTAGTCTCCTTTTGATGAGTATTTGGGCTGTATTGATTTTTTTTTGCAATTATAAATGCACTTCTGTGCGCATCTTAGTGCATGCCTTCTACTTCACATGGGGATGAGTTTCTATAGGACATATGCATGGAAGTGAAATTGCTGGAACTTAGAGACAAGGGAAGGGCTTCCCAGGTGGTGCTAGTGGTAAATGAACCTGCCCACCAATGCAGGAGATGTAAGAGACATGGGCTCGATCTCTGGGTTGGGAAGATCCTCTGGAGGAGGGCACGGCAACCCCAGTCCAGTATTCTTGTCTGGAGAATCCCATAGACAAAGGAGCCTAGCAGGCTACAGTCCATGGCATTGCAAAAAGTCGGACATGCCTGAAGCAACTTAGCATGCACGCAGGCAGGGAGTAGGGATCTTCAGCATTACATGCATGCATGCCTTGTCACTAAGTCATGTCTGACTCTTTGTGACCCCATGGACTGTAGCCCACTAGGCTTCTCTGTCCCTGGGATTCTCCAGGCAAGAATATGGCAGTGGTTGCCCTTTCCTTCTCCAGGGGATCTTTCCATCCAGGGATACAACTGGAGTCTATTGTATCTGCTGCACTGGTAGGCACATTCTTTACCCCTGAGCCACCTCAATGATTTTCCAGAGGACTGTACTAAAAGCCTCCATTTCTTTCATTTAGAATATGAATGTCAATCTCATATGGCTGATGCAAGAATTAAACGCATGCAAAGCCTACAGAACATTTATTTTAGCACAGGCCTGGACAGAGGAGGTGCTCAGGACCCTGGAGCTTTGACCAGCTGGTTCCATTCTCCAGCAGGGTTGGGGAGGGTCCTTCTCTGTCTTCAGTAGTACATTCTATTGCTACTCATCATGAACCCTTTACCAGAGTCTGCTCCATGACTCTCACTTTAGAGCTTATAAGCCACTGATAGTTTTCTCTGTCCACACAGCATGGGGGGCTCTCTCACGAAGCCTCAGAACTAGCTGCTTAAGTTCCTGGCTAGAAGACCAACCCTTCTCAAATTGTTACAGGGATCTGGCAAAAAGGCAGATCTTGATCCAGTAGGTCTGGGGCAGTTGAGTGATTCAGCATTTTTAATCATCTCCCAGGTGAGTCTGATGCTGCTGGTGCTGGGGAGAGGGTGGGAAATGCTTTTGCCCAAGCTGGGTACCAGAGGAAGCCCCGGGAAAGCCAGGCCATGGTGGGGGGTGATGGGCCCAGGCCAAGGGGCCAGGCCTTGCCAAGGAGTAGCCTGGGAGTGGGTCATGCTCTTTCCATTGTGGAGGGTCAGCTGTTCTTCCAGGATTTCTGTCAATGAGTTTATAAAGAGTTGGTTCAAGTTTTATTCGAATGGATGAGAATCGAGTGGCCCCAACCGCCTGGTATGGTCCCTACCAGAACATTCCAAAGAGAAGCTTGGGGAATCAGCTTCTTATCATCAGTTAGGTGTGGAGTGAGACTCCCATTTTTTCTCACACAATTTACCCTGAAGCCCCGCAAAGCACGGACCCAACCCAGTGCTGACTCCTATCTCCAGCCCAGGGATTCCAGGGGGCTGCAGACAGGACAGAGTGCAGGGACGCCCCCCTGCCCCCCGCCCCCGGCAAATGTACAGCCTGGGATTGTGCCCTTTCCTCCCACCCAAAAGCTGCCTTCACCCTAACTCTAGGTAAAATGGCTTCATCTCTAGGTAAAATGACTCTTTGCTTTTCATAGCCAAGAACTTCTTGGGATAGTCCAACTGAGGGCATTTCTTTAGAACTTACAAGTGAGAAAACTCTCATTCTGTGGTGAGCTCAGGGTGTTGGGCTTTCAGAGATTAATTTCTATTTTTAAGTGGAGGCTTGTGCTTTTTCTTCATCTCCATCTTGGCTGCTGACAGCCAGACACCCAGGAAAGCATGCAAAAGCAGTTAGCCACGGCTTGTCACTGAAGACATCTATCACTTCTCAGCTCTGTGCATGACCCCTAGGTGAGACACCCAAAAGCACCTGAAGGGGGCACTTTTTCTTCCTTTTGGAAGTGACAATGCCCAGATAACCTCTGACATCAGGGTAGTAGTGACTCAGATTTCCTGATATTTAAGCTGAGATCCACACGATAGCTCAATTGGCAAAGAATCTGCCTGCAAAGCAGGAAGACCCCAGGTCGATTCCCGGGTTGGGAAGATCCACTGGAGAAGGGATAGGCTATCCACTCCAGTATTCTTGGGCTTCCCTTGTGGCTCAGCTGGTAAAGAATCCACCTGCAATGTGGGAGACTTGGGTTCGATCCCTGGATTGGGAAGATCCCCTGGAGAAGGGAAAGGCTACCCACTCCAGTATTCTGGCCTGGAGAATTTTGCGGACTGTGTACTCCATGGGGTTGCAAAGAGTCAGACACAACTGAGTGACTTTCACTTTTCCACATGTCCAAACCCCAAGAATGATGCTTTGTGACATGTGAGTTCACTCCTGCTTCTGACTCCAGCGGGACTGTCACCTTTTGGCACCAGCCTGGTGGCTCAGAGGGTAAAGAACCTGCCTGTAGTGCAGGAGGTCTGGGTTTGATCCCTGGGTCAGGAAGATCCCCTGGAGGAGAGTATGGCAACCCACTCCAGTTTTCTTGCCAGGAGAATCTCATGGACAGAGGAACCTGGTGGGCTATAGTCCATAGGGTCACAAAGAGTGGGACACCTCTGAAGTGGCTGAACATGAATTGTATGAAGAAGAGATTAGGAGACACACACACACACACACACGGAAGGCCACGTGAAGACTTTGGAAGAAGACGGCCACCTAGAAGCCAAGGAGAGAGGCCTCAGAAGAAACCAACTCTGCTGACACCTTGATCCTGGACTTGGTCCTTGACTGTAAGAAAATAAATTTGTGTTGTTAACTTCACCCAGTCTGTGCTACTTGTCATAGCAGCTCTATGAACTAATACATGGGGAGATATTTTCCCATACAGGTCATCGTTTTAAGAAATTCTATCCCATTCTCTAAAGACTAGCAAACACTGAATGTCTCCGCTCAAAGGGTCTGAGTTAGTGCTCTTTACAGAGTCCATCCCTGTCTTCAGGAGGATAAGAAGCATGCTCTTGAGTTTGACTGTGCCTGGTAGGGGCCTGGCTTCAGCGGGCATCCACAGGAGAGATGATGGTGGGCCTGGTGGCCAGAGCCTTGGGAAGACCTCTGCTCGCTCTTGGTCTGTGAAAGTCTGGCCATGGGAATATTTAAGGCCTGCTAGGAATATAACCCAGGTTTTACTTCTTCCTGATCAAATTGTGTTGATCTAGCATCCGTAGTAATAATAGTCATCAGTGGTAGAGCCGTGTGAAACTAGCAATTTTCACTTCACAGGAATTTGCCTTGGAAAATAACAGTTTTTCGCCTTTGGAAACCGCCATTTGGTTTCACGAAAAATTCAAGGTGAAAAGAAATGTAAAAGAACATTTAAACTTTTTCATGAACTGGATTAATGGCAGAGCTGGTGAGAGGGTCCCCTGTGGTGTGGACCCAGAGCGGTGGAGGTTGGTGAAAATGAGGGGAAGGGGGAAAACCCAGGTTGTACAATCCCTGTCTTTCCAAGGGCCTCTCTGGGAAAGGGGTGGTGCAGGGGTGGCACCAATCCCTGGGCAAGCAAAGAGGAACACAGGACTTTAGGACAAATGGTTATTATTTTCTTTGATGCCTTGCCCAGGGTTTTCTGGGAAAGAGTGAGGCTTATTTATCATCTGACTTATAAAGGTCCGCAACATTCAAGTATCAGTGACTAACCACATGTATCTGGCTTGTGCCTCCTTAGGGTTTTAAACACGTAGAGTTCATTCATTCAGCTATTACTCAGTTTCCCTTGTGTATCTTATGTGTGCAGTCACAATAGACACTGGGCAAGCATGTGTGTGTGTGTGTGTGTGTGGGTGGGTGGGTGCACTCACTTGTGCACAAGCTTTGTGGGGGAGAGGAGGAAGATGGAAAAGCTGAGGGCAAGGCACAGAAGAGTAGAATAAGATGTGACATCTTTACACTTGAGGAACTGGAAGTCTGGGAGAAGAGACAGAAATTCTGCTTGAGACATCTGGAAAACAGTCGTGGGACAAGCCAAGGTACAGGTCAAAGTGTAAGGCCTGGCTCAAAGGAAAAATGTGATGCTTACTGAATTTGTCAATATAACTCAAGAGCCTTCAAACTGTAGTTCTTCTGAGACACTGTCCTAAGAAAATAATCAGAAATGTAGACTGGGATGTCAGCACCAAGATCTCTGCAGACTTATTTAGAACAGCTCTAATTTGGGACCAACCTAAGCTCTAACAATGAAAGGGACTGGCTCGATAACTGATGAGCTAGGCCAGATCAGTAAACTATGGCCCTTGGGCCAACCCAGCTCTCCATCAGTTTTTATAAATAAAGTTTTCTTGGCACTCAGCTGCAGCCATTGCTTTCTGTATTGTCTGAGGCTGCTTTGGCATCACGATTTATTTCAAGGAGTTCTGGAGGCTGGAGATTGGTAAGTCCACAATCAGGGCACTAGCAGACTCAGTGTCTGATGAGAGCTTGCTTCCTGATTCATCGGTGGCCATCTTCTCCCTCTGTCCTCATGTGGCTGAAGGAATAAGAGAGCTCTCCAGGACCTCTTATAAGGACACAGATCCCATTCGTCTCTGCCCTAATCAGCTCCCCAAAGCCCCAACCCCAAATACCATTACACTAGGGACGAGGTTTCAATGTATGATTTTTTGTGCAGGAGGGGGACACAAACATTCAGTCTACAGCAGGTGGATAAATCAGGGGGCTTCCGGAGGACATCTGCTTTGATTTGTGGGGTGACTGGAGAAGGGGAAATCCCCTCTCTTCCTCTGTTACCCATGAGAGCCTCAAGCTTTCTAGGGTGTGCCAGGGAAGCCCGGAGATAGGCTGCCGGACTGGCCACTTCTCCTGTCCTGGGCAAGATGAACCACTGGGATCAGCCCTGCTCACGCGGGCCCCTGGGCAGGGCCATAGCACGTGGACTGAGAAGCTACTGAGGCTCCAGCGACAGGGCCAGGAGTCCACAGGCCACTCTAGCAAAGGTGACCCCAGCTCCTACAGCGGGTAGAATTGGGTTCCTGCCCAAAGAACTGTTAAAGTCCTGCCCTGCACTACCTGTTCAGAAACAGGGTCTTTGCAGATGTGATCAAGTTAAGATGAGGTCACACTGGATTAAGATAGCCTTACAAGGGGATGGAAAACTGGACAGAGACACAAGAGATCCAGGGAAGAGTGCCCTGTGGAGGTGGAGGTGGAGGTGGAGACTGTGGTGATTCATCTACACGTCAAGGGAAGCCCAACCTTGCCAGCAACCACCTGGAGAGCAGCTTGCAACAGTTTCTCGCTGAGAGCCTCTGGCAGGAAGCAACCCCTTGAACACCTTGGTTTTGAACTTCTGGCCTCCAGAGCTGTGGCCTTGTGAACTTCTGTCCTGTTATCCAAAGCCAGTGTGTGGGCATTTGCAATGGGATGGCAGCCCTGGGATAGGGACCGCTCACTCCTGGAAGGATGGGCAAGGTCTGGCCCTCTGGTCCCCTCGGGTATCCTTACACAGGAGGTCTCCTGCATCTTGTCTTCTCTAGCCTATGGATGGTGCCCCTCCCCACTGAAGCCAAAAGGAACAAGGATACCTGGCTGGGCTTCCAGCTTCCACAAAGGCCAACACCTGGGGGGAGGCACACAGTTCTTTTTGTAAACTTTTTGTTTTCTGTTGGGGTATGGCAACCAGTCAACAATGTTGCAATACTTTCAGATGGACTGTGAAGGGACTCAGCCATATATATATATACACACATATCCATCATCTGCATCAGCACCATCTCCAAAGCCACCTCCCCAGTAAAACACAATCTGCATGCATGCAGCAAGGGAAGTCTCAAGTTTAACGCTACTAAAATTTGGAGGATAAGAATACAGAATTGCAAAGGCAAAACCGTGCACAGGGCCTTGGAATGCTCAGGTTCAGAGAGGGGTCCTCCAGTAGGAGCTCCTGGACATGAGTCAACTCAGCATGCTTGTTTTGCACATGCTCTTTCAATGCAGCATCCTTCTTCCTACCAGATTTCAGCTGCCTCTGCCTTTGGTGACTTTTGTGTGCATATGTTGTATCTGACTTTTTGCGACCCCATGGACTGTAGCCCGCTAGGTTCCTCTGTCCATGGGATTTCCCAGGCAAGAATCCTGAAGTGGGTTGCCATTTTCTTCTCCAGGGCATCTTCCTGACCCAGGGATCAAACCCATGTTTCCTGCATCTCCTGCATCGGCAAGCAGATTCTTTACCACTGAGCTACCTGGGAAGCCAAGCCCTTGGTGCCTTCTGCACTGATGTGTAAATGACGGCTAGCAGATCTTTACTTGGGGGAGGCTCTCAGGAAGGAGAGCCCAGAGGTTGCTGGCTTTCTGAGGAGCGTCAGAAGCTTGGCTCTGACACTTACTATCTGTGTGACTTAGTATTCCCATCCGTCAAGTGGGAATAATAGTTGAAGAAAGACTAGAGGTGGAGTCGCTGGCCTACAGCTTGACAGTAGGTGCCAAGAAAGTGTCTGTTCCCTTCTACTTCCCTTTCCTGGAGGGAGCGAGAGCAGAGGGCCTGACGCCCAGATCAGGGTCACTAATCACAAGCTCGACAGACTGCCCCAGAGTTGACCTTACCTATGGGCCCTGGGTTTCTTTTCTCCCTCAAAGCACCAGGAAATCAGGGCTCACTGCAGATTTACTCAGCCCTGAAACCTTGTTTGTCAGGACTCAGCCTCGGGAGGTAATGGGAGTTTCCATTTCCCATTAAATTACTGAGCAGCCACTGAGGACCCCTGCTCTTTCCATGTGTGCCAGGCCAGGTGGCCACCAGCTCTGCGGCGGCCCTCATGGTTGCCCATGGCAGGTGAGCCAGGCTTCCTGAGCTGTAAATGAAAACTTAAGATTTCTTCCCTTGGCTGAGTCTCTCATTCATGCAGAAAATGAGACATGATATCAAAAGCACATGGGCTCAGGGTATTAGGCCGCCTTTATGGGCCTGTCAAGGCCGGTCTCTGTAGGGCGGAACCTCGTTTATCTGATATCTGTAGTAACTTTCGGATTCCTGGGGCCCAGGCTCTGTTGGCCTTTCCTGGACACAGTAGCAATTCTCTCTGCACAGGGCTGGGAAGCTAGTTTTTTCTCTGAGGCTCACGGGTCTGGGTGTTTAATAGTGGGGTTCATATCCCCATGATAGGTCATCATTTGAGTGGATACTAAGCTCCTGAAAGCTTGGATACAGGGAACAAGATTGGGGCTATATTTTATGATGCTTCTCCGTATAGAAAATGGGGAGGCAGGCAGGAGGGGGGTTCAGGATGGGGAACACGTGTACGCCCATAGCGGATTCATGTTGATGTGTGGCAGAATCAATACAATATTGTAGAGTAATTAGCCTCCAATTAAAATAAATAAATTTAAAAAATAAAATAAAATCCAGATGCATATCAAAAAAAAAAAAAAAGGCAAATGGGGTCTCTTTCCACCTCTCCCACCCCTACCCAAGACATTGGATTGTGAAAGAACAGCGTTGGGAAGTTTCCATCAGAGCCCACTGCCTTGTAAATGCTGAATTTGCCAATGGGACTCCATGAATGGCCATGTTCTTTTATATAATTTGCCTTCGTGCTTCTCTGGAGTGGGATCTGACCTGTTTTTTTCTCTTCACATAGAATTTCGTTCAAAAGCAAGGACTTGAAAGGCCCTTAAGGGTCTAACTAACAAGATGATGTTTGAGCCAATGGCACCAGGGCTGCTGGGAAGGCTGTGGTGCTGCATTCGCCCAGAGGAAGGGGTGCATTTTTCTAACTCACGAAGGTGACCGATAGGCTAACTGTGGTCCTGAGTGGCAGCCTGAGATGTTGGCATAAAGGATGTCCACAGAGGAAGCCGCAGTAGGGCGAATTTGTGGGGACATCCTCCTTGTCAAGCTCTTTCTGCCCAAGGTCAGCATAACTAGAAGTCACTGTTACCTTCCCTTCTATATCTAACTCAGTTTCTGTCTGCTGATCCACCTATGTGCTGTGAATGTATATGCTCTATATATATGTGACTTTTTAGCTCTCACGCAGGTATTTTCAGCCCCTCTGCCAGCCCTCCCCACTCAAGCCAGCCATTCCTGTTGCTTTTTTGCCCTGGTGCCATCATCAATCACCCAAGATGTCTTGTTCGTTGTTCAGTTGCTCAGTCGTGTCTGACTGTTTGCGACCCCGTGGACTGCAGCACGCCAGGCTCCTCTGTCCTTCACTGTCTCCCAGAGTTTGCTCAAATTCATGTCCATGGAGTTGGTGATGCTATCTAACCTCTGCTGACCCCGTTTTCTTTTTGCCTTCAATCTTTCCCAGCATCAAGGTCTTTTCCACTGAGTCGGATATTCACATCAGGTGGCCAAAGTACTAGAGCTTCAGTTTTAGCATCAGTCCTTCCAGTGTATATTCAGGGTTGATTTCCTTTGGGATTGACTGGTTTGTTCTCCTTTCAGTGCAAGGGGCTATCAAGTCTGGGGGCTCCTAATAGTCATACTGACATTCCCTGGGTATCTCCGCTGGTTCAGTCTTCCTGGTGAAAAGAGGGGAGGATGGAATGTGATGGTGCGCACAAGCCCTTAGCACAAAGCCTGGCACAGGGAAAGTGCCTAGTGGCAAGGCTGAGACTAGGATGTGACCAAAGAAGTAGGTGGGAAACAAAATTTGAGGAGGTGCTTACTCTTGGGTGCTGACCCTGAGAGTGAGCGCCTCTTTAAATGTCAGCGCCAAGCATCTCAGTTACCTCCCCCTGGTCCCATCCCCTCAGCTATGAAGATACAGCTGCTCCTCTGCCCGCAGTGCCTCCTGCATGACTTACTCCAGCAAGCACTTTCCTAACTACTCATTACCAAATTTCAGGGGATCCCAAAACCACTTTGCTGGGTGTTTTCCACAGCCCTGGCAAAACATGAAATAGAATTGAAGAGAAAATATTAAAGTTCCTTTTGCATAATAGGAGTCATTACTGACTCAGGAAACCCTCTCCCAGCTCTGCATATGCTCCGAGGCCTGGGCCCAGCAACAGGATAGGTGGAGCCCGACCTCAGCCTCGCCGCTTTGGGTTACCTCCATCCAGGACACATGGGGCTGCTCAAGGTTTGTCTCCTGTCTACCTCTCCAGGGTGTTCTCTGGCCCTTGTTCATCATCCTTGAGACCTCTGTGCACCTTAGGGATGGTCACTGCTTGTACTCTGGGCAGGTTGAGGGGCTGGGGCACCTCTGAAGGGTGGGAGCGAGGGCAGAAGATACACAGGCTTGTATGGCCCTGTTGCCACTTGTTCCTGCACAGCCAGGCCAGACTTTCCTGGGGCGATGGGAGTAACCAACAGGGCTGACAACACCAGAAGCGGAAGATGCAAAATTTCCCAGTCCGTAGGACTCCCACAAACTCCCTGAAAGAAAAGCACAAAGACCAGATCAACCACCCACGGGGAGTCTGGGCTCCTAGCTGGGGCGGCCCTCTCCTCCTTGGAGCCTGCCTCATCCTCTAAACCTTCTAGGTGAGTCTCTACTTCACTCTGGGAAAGCTTCGTGCTCAGCTTGGAGGTTTGGCCTGACCCTGGAATTCATTCCCTCCTTTCAGCAGATAGTCTGTGAGATTCAGTAATCTTTGTAATTCCTTTCTAGAAACTGAGTGATTTGATCAAAGCATAAAAAAAAGTGAGCATGAAAACAAACAAAGTTAACCACTAAGAACCTACTGTATAGCAAGAGAACTATGCTCAATATCTTGTAATAACTTGTGATGGAAAAGAACCTAAAAAGAATATATATACACACACACACACACACATATATATACATATGCAGTTGAATCACTTTGCTGTACACCTAAAACTAACACAACATTGTAAATTAATTATATTTCAGTAAAGAAAAAAAGGATGAGCTTGTGTTTGTGTGTGTGTATTTGGGAGAAGACCAGTGGGACATTTGGGGTGTGGTTGGCCACACCAAGTCAGGTATGTTAGGCTTCTCACAGGGGGAGGTGTGCAGGGGTGATTCTTCCTAGCCATCCAGTAACAACTGGTAGATCACCACCCTCATTTCCAAACACAGACACAACTGCAAAGGAGCATCCCACCCCCCGACACACACAACTGTTACATAACCACACCAAAAGTATAACAGACATCACACATACGTGTATACATACACGGTAGCATACCCACTTACCCGTAAACACATGTAACCACATTGGCACACAAACATGTGAACATGAGCAAACATACATATACACATGCACCTGTACCTCTTCTAATGAGAAATAGGAATTCTCAGAGACTACAACAAAGGTCTGTCAAGGCCATGGTTTTTCCAGTGATCTTGTATGGATGTGAGAGTTGGACTGTGAAGAAAGCTGAGTGCCAAAGAATTGATGCTTTTGAACTGGGGTGTTGGAGAAGACTCTTGAGAGTCTCTTGGACTGCAAGGAGATCCAACCAGTCCATTCTGAAGGAGATCAGCCCTGGGTGTTCATTGGAAGGACTGATGCTGAAGCTGAAACTCCAATACTTACGCCACCTCATGTGAAGAGTTGACTCATTGGAAAAGACCCTGATGCTGGGAGGGATTGAGAGCAGGAGGAGAAGGAGATTACAGAGGATGAGATGGCTGGATGGCATCACTGACTTGATGGACATGAGTTTGGGTGAACTCTGGGAGTTGTTGATGAGCAGGGAGGCCTGGCATGCTGCGATTCATGGGGTCGCAAAGAGCTGGACACAACTGAGGGACTGAACTGAACTGAACTGAAACAGTGTAGACCATGCTAAGAGAAAAAGACATTTCTCCAAATGCCACCTCATCTTCACAGACTCCTCTCCATGGGGAAAGCCATTAGAGTATTAAGGTGGTCTCTATTTCTCTTTTAATCCTTCTGTGGTCATCCTGGGCTGCCCTCTGAGTGTTATCTGTAGAAGGAGCTGGCACCGTCTGCAGAGCCATCTACTTACTCACTTATGGCTACACAAAGACCAGGAAGAAGTTCTGAAATTAACTTTCATCACGGCAACTCGCCTCTTGAGCATGGCATTCTCTTGAGGGTGAAAGGGAGGGAGGCAACACATGGATTTATGATCCTCCTGTACCGGCAAAGCCCTGGGATTCTTGCTTCAATTACATAGATAGTTGTTAAAGTCTTGATGAGTAAATGAATGAATGAATCATCTTGCAGAGGTTTTGGAATCCAACAGACATGGGCTTGAATCCTTGCTTTGTATTCATATAAACTTGGGCAAGTTACTTAATCTTTATGAGCCTAAGTTCCCCAACTGTAAAATGGGCATAATAATACTGTTTCAGTTAAAGATGAAGCTACAGTGAGAAACAAAGAGATGGCAAAATATGGGGCTCAAAAAATATATGTGTATTTTTCTCTCATGTATCAGTCCTGCATGAATGGCCGGTGGTGCATGAACTGCACAGCCAATGTGCAGTCATGTTCATTCCAGTCGTGTGGTCATTCCAGGACCAAGACCCCATCTACCATACTGCCCTGCCTCTCAGGGTTATTGTCCTCATCCATATGGTCAAAATCATTATGCAGAAATGGGAATGAGAGAGAGAGAGAGAGAGAGAAATCACAGTAAGGAGTTTGCCTTTGGAGTTAAAGAATGACCCCAAGGGAGGTGGGAGGGGGTTTCAGGATGGGGAACACATGTACACCCATGGCAGATTCATGTCAATGTTTGGCAAAACCAGTACAATATTGTAAAGTAATTAGCCTCCAATCAAAATTAATAAATTTCTATTAAAAAAAGAATGACCCCAAAGTTGAACACAGAGCTTACAATAACATTCTGATATAAATGTAGTCACGTGACCAGACTAGTTGCAAAGGAGCCTGGGAAATGTAGTCTTTAGCTGGGCAACCAGGTATTAGGCTACCATTCTCTTATTATGGAAGAAGGAGCATTGCTCTCTGATGGATAACTAGCTGTCTTACCACAAATAGCTTCATCAGCTGGCTGTAGAGAGGACTAAATCAGACAGTGTGCTTATGCTGTAAAGCACAGGGCCTGACATAGTGCCTGCACTTGAGTACTGGGAGCTATTATTTAATAGTTTCAAAGGCATTCTTTTAAGTTGAATGTTATAATAATATAATCAGGGTACATATTTTCTTGTTCTTTTGGTGGGGCAGGGTGGGGTGGAAAAAATAAAAGAGTCCAGTCACAAATGTTTGAACAAGATCAGGCAGTGGCTAGTCTGCAAGGCCAAAGCCCCCCTTCTAGGATGGGACACCTGCTCTAGGTACCTCTCAAGATGGAGTTTTAGAGGAAGCACAGGCCCCCTAGAGATGTCCCTTAGGAACAGAGATATGAGGATTTGGCAATGGCAGCTGCAGTGATGAACATAGAGCAACCTATGAATTTATTCTCACTGCTCTCAGTAAGTTCTGCTTGTCACACTCAGGAGGAAAGTTTCCAGGAGGGCGAGGGAGAAAGTAAGCAGGACATGCGTGTTCATGGGGAAAGCTGCAAGGAGCGGTGGGGTACCTGCATTCTAGTCGCCTCATTACCTTGTGAATCACCTACCCTTTCCTCAGTTCATTTTTGCCCATGCACAAAACAGGGACCAAAGTGATTCTTACCCTAAGAGGTGGCTAGGAAGCAAAAGCAAGATAATGGGTGTGCTGTAAATGCTGAAAGGCTCTCCAGATGTGAGGAATTAGGGTAATTAAATAAAAGTGGGGGAAATCCATCACCAGCAGTCAGGTGTGTCCCCCAGACCTGCTCGGACTCATGTGGTGAGTGGGTGGAGCCCGCTACCTGTCCAAGAGACATGCCGGCCTGTCCCCCGGCCCCCTCCCCCGGGAGTGGCAGCAAGGTTGTCAGTCTTAATCAGAACTTCCTTTCGGGGAGTGGCTTCCTTCGTGTCACAAACTTGGCACAGTTCAAACCTCTGCTTCTAGAGTTATTTTCTTTGGGTTTCGTAAATCCTCTTTTGCCTGGAGGAGACAGAAAGCTCCACGTTTCTTTCCACCTGGAAATCACCACGGTTCTAAGGCTGTCCTTGTTTTCCTGCTAAAGACATATTTGTGTGTCTACACCCTGCAATTTTCCCATGAAACTTTCATTAAAGTTAATTGGCGTCACAAGATTAAGGCAGGCAGCAAGAGACAAAGAAGTCAGTGCCAAATGGGGCCTGACTGGGGTGCTGGGAGGGTGACAGGCTTCCGGAGGGGGTGACACCCAGTGGGAGTCCCAGGCTTTGCTTTGGGAGTTCCTGCAGAAGGGGCTGGAGAGGTGCCTTGTGGGAAGATCTTAAGCCCAGGTTCCCTGTGCCAGGTTCAGGGCTGAAGACACCTTCTTTCTTTCTTTCTTTTTTAAATTAATTTATTTGTTTTAAATAAAGAGTCCATCCTAAAGGAAGTCAGTCCTGAATATTCATTGGAAGGACTGATGCTGAAACTCCAATACTTTGGCCACCTGATGTGAAGAACTGACTCATTGGAAAAGATCTTGATGCTGGGAAAGATTGAAGGGGACGAGAAGGGGACGACAGAGAATGAGACAGTTGGATGGCATCACTGACTCAATAGACATGAATTTGAGTAAACTCTGGGAATTGGTGATGGGCAGGAAGGCCTGGAGTGCTGCAGTCCATGGGGTTGCAAACAGTCAGACACGACTGAGCAACTGAACTGAACTGAACCAATTTATTTTAATTAGAGTCTAATTACTTTACAGTATTGTGGTGGTTTTTCATACACTGACATGAATCAGCCACGGGTGTACATGTGTCTCCCATCCCAAACCCCCCTCTCACCTCTCTCCCCATCCCATCCCTCTGGGTTGTCCCGGTGTCCCGGTTTTGAGTGCCCTGTTTCATGCATTGAACTTGGACTGGTCATCTATTTCACATGTGGTAATGTACATGTTTCATGTCCTCGTACACTGCTGGCGGGGATGCAAACTAGCACAGCCGCTATGGTGAACAGTGTGGAGACTTCTTAAAACACTGGAAATAGACGCCTTCTTTCTGATGTAAACTGGCTGGGAAGGAATTTGCACCCGTTTCTCCTTCTTGTGGTTTTTGATAAGAGTAGCACATAGTGCAGTCATGATAGCAGCTGTCCATGGGGCATCTAACGGTTCATCTCCGGGGTCAGGGCAACACTCGCACTTGGATTCTCACAGCGCCTCTGTGAGGGGTATGGTTATCTGTATTTTGTGGATGACAAAGTTGAGACGCAGAGAGGTTCCATGATTTGCCAGAGCTTGTGCAGACAGCACAGAGCAGAGCGGGCATTCAATCCTTGTCATCTGACTGTCTAGCAAGACATCAGCTGAGGATGGGGTGGGAAGGAAGGCCTGCCTACCTGACATTGTTTTTAGCTGATGCCCTACCACTTGGAGGGGCTTCCTTGGTGGCTCAGTGGTAAAGAATCCGTCTGCAATGCAGGAGCCAGAGGAGACTCAAGTTCGATCCTGGGTTGGGAAGACCCCTTGGAGGAGGGCATGGCAACCCACTCCAGTATTCTTGCCTGGAGAATCCCTTGGACAAAGGAGCCCCGAGGGCTATAGTCCATGGGGTCACAAAGAGTCGGACATGACTGAAGTGACTTAGCATGCATGCGTGCACATCTGGGACCCATCCTGTGCAGGGCTGTGGGAGCCTGGTGCAAACATTGCTGACACTCCTAGGGAGCCAGGGTTCAACCCCCTCCGTCTTCTGCATATTTATTGGGCTCTTCAGAGTTCACAGCCCGTGAATCCACCCCTGCTTGATAGTTTTAGTTACAAATATCCATTTAACATGAAAACATTTCCAATATTTTTAGAATGTATTAATTGATAAAAAGCCAAATGATAAAAAGATACTCCCAATTTAATACTATTGTATTTTATACATCACATCTATGTAAATTAATGATAACGGTACAGATATAGATAGGTGATTCACCGGGGAAATTCACAAATGGCCCATAAATAAATGAAAAGATGATCAATCTTACTAATAATCAGGGAAATGCAAATTAAAACAACAATAAGACATCATTTCATTCATCAGATAGGCAAAAATTAAGAGTGATACTATCTCGTATTGGTTGGGGTGTGGAGAAATGGTTACTTTTATCTATTTTCTGTTCACAGGAGTATAAATTGATGCAGCTAGTTTGGAGGAGAATGCAGCAGTGATTATTAAAATACAGCACACACACACACGCTGGGATGAGGCAACTTCACTTCTTGGTAATTCTTCGTAATTCTTCTAGGGTACAAAATGAGATGAACTTTGAAACACTGTGTGAACATGCGGGCGTGTGTGCATGTCAAGTCGCTTTAATTGTGTCCAGCTCTTTGTGACCCTATGGACCATAGCCTGCCAGGCTCCTCTGTCCATGGGATTCTCCAGACAAGAATACTGGAGTGGGTTGCCCTGCCCTCCTCCAGGGGGTCTTCCTGACCCAGGAATTGAGCCCCCGTCTCTCATGTCTCCTGCATTGGAAGGCAGGTTCTTTACCACCAGCACGCCCTTGAAACACTGTGAGAGTGTGTGCTAAGTTGCTTTAGTCATGTCCGACTCTTTGCCACCCTATGGAATAGGGAATGTATGGAATAGCGAAAACATTGGAAATGGTTAAATGTCTGTCAATGAAGGGGTAATTACACAAACAATGGAATAGTCACACAATGGAATAAAACCCAGCCTTTAAACTGAGTGAGCAGATCAAGATTTCTAAGATGGGTAGTTAAGTGAAACAAGTGACCAGCTGCAGAATGATAACATCACCTGTGCTGTTACACGGCCGCCCTGAGAACAAGTCTCATACATCTCTAGGTAGCATTGCAGATTGAGGATCTTAGTTGTCACGTTTTGAAATCAATTTCTGTGTCTGAGTCAAGGCTGTGCTTCACAAGAGCTGCTCCCCACAATGGCTGGATGTGGGAAGAAAGCTAAAGCCAACCTGTTTCTGGGAGACATGCTGCTGCTGCTGCTGCTAAGTCGCTTCAGTCGTGTCCGACTCTGCGACCCCATAGACGGCAGCCCACTAGGCTCTTCTGTCCCTGGGATTCTCCAGGCAAGAATACTGGAGAGGGTTGCCATTTCCTTCTCCAATGCATGAAAGTGAAAATTGAAAGTGAAGTCGCTCAGTTGTGCCCAACTCTTAGCGACCCCATGGACTGCAGCCCAGTAGGCTCCTTTGTCCATGGGATTTTCCAGGCGAGAGTATTGGAGTGGGTTGCCACTGCCTTCTCCCCTGGGAGACATAGGACTCCTCTATTGGCCAACTTTGACTTCAAGGATTCTCCACCATCAGTCTAGACAGCCCCTACCTAACCTTCTCTCCCCTTTCCTTCCTCAGGATCAGACTTCCTCTTATTTCCCCTTTATTCTCTTCCTGCATGACTCTCAAGCTTCCCTTGTGGCTCAGTTGATAAAGAATCCGCCTGCAATGTGGAAAACCTGGGTTCGATCCCTGGGTTGGGAAGATCCCCTGGAGAAGGGAAATGCATGACTCTCAACCTCTATCCTCCAACAGAGGAATTTCCATTAATGAGGTTCTCACGTGCTTCATCCTACCTTGGTGTCTACTTCTTGGAAGACCCAGTCTAGGGCACACCGCTAACACAGCCGTTCTTAAGAGTCAGAGTATATTAGAATCACCTGGAGGATTTGTTAAGCCACAAATGGCTGGCCCTAGACCTAGACTTTCTGATGTTGTAGGTCTAGGGTGGAGTCTGGGCATTTGCATTTTAATAACTATGCAGATAATGCTGATGACAGAGGACTATACTTTGAGAACCACTCTGTTAATGTATAACACATGGTAATTTTAAAATATTTTTATAGGTTTACCTATGATCTAAACATGAAGAAAAATATCTGGGAGGCATCACAGAAAAGTTGTAACAGTGTCTTTTCCGGAAAGGATCGATTGGCAGAAACTGCATATAGCGGTGGATAAGAACATGGACTCTGAAACCAGGCAGCCTGGGTTCGAGTTTTACAACATGTTGGCTGTGTCATCGCAGATCGGTTTTTTAACTTCCCTCACCTCAGGTTTCTCATTGGAAAATGTGGATAAATGTTAGGACCAATCTTGAGAGTTATCTGGAGAAGAATGTAAGTTAATACACGTAAAGCACTTAGAATGATGTCTGGGACATAGTACACAAATGCTATTTTATTCATTTTGAATGAAATAAATGGTAAAGGGATCTTGAATTCTGAACTTTTTGCAACAAGAAGTAGTTGTTTTACTTGTAAAATTAAATGTTTTCAATAAGGAAGAAGAAAAATAGTTGTGCATGTATATGTGTTTGAAGCATATTCCATATTCAATCTACATGTGATGTTTGGTGAATAAATGAAGGCAGAGATTTCTTCCAAAGTTTTTGTTTACCCTCCATTCCCTGAGAGCCCCAAATCCATAAATTTTGACCCTTGAAATAAGCCAACTGCCACTGTAATACTGGCTGAGTTTTTCAAAATGAGTGTAACCCAGATATAAGTTAGATCCTATGTGACCCAGTCTAGGTAGGGTCCTATTCAAAGAAGTGTTCTCCATTAGCCAAATCTAACTCAAAAGGAATTCCAAATTTGACTTACATCATCACAACAACAGAAGGAGACCTATTGACTAACCTCTACAGTAGTTCTTAATATATCCTTTTCTTTCTCTCCCCAGAGAAAGCCTGAGAGCACTTGCATGTTAACAGTTAACGGTGTTGGTCCCTGTCACAGTGGATTTATCAAGAAATCAGATTAATTAAGCCTGAGTGTTAACAGGCCTCCTGTTTTTGAAGTGAGCCACTGCTACTCTAAAAGGTTCCCTTTGCTTGGGCACATGATCCTATTTTAACATTGAACTACTGGCCGTGAATCCTTTCTGTCTTGGGCAGATTATCAAGTAAATCATGACCCATTCAGCAAAAGGAGAGGGGTTGTCAGGGAGTGAGAAATTAGGAAGGTCTTCTTTTTTGGGGGAGAGGGTTGTTTTCTAAATTTTTTCATACATTTATTTATTTAACTGTTTTAAAAGACTGTTAAGTTATATTCTGGATCCCAAATTAGGGAAATGCATATCATATCTTATTCTACCTTCAATATGCCACCTTTGAAGCATAATTATCTCCATTTTTCAGATGAGTAACTTGAGGTTGGAGGAAGTCCGATAAAAGTTTAAGCCACTTGGCTGGTTACTGGCTGAGTTTCTGTGATCTTTTCAATGTATAACTCTTCTGCTGGACTAAGACATAGGAGAACAAAGCTCAGCTCTACCATACACTGTATGATGTGAATGAGTATGATGTATGATGTTGAGGAAATTTCTAAACCTCTCTAAGTCTCAGATTTCTTATCTGCAGGTAAGATGGTACCTATCTAGCCAAGGGTATTTGTATGAAAATTAAATAAGTTTATAAATGTCAGGTTATTACTCATCATGGATACTCTGTAGTGTACGGTGAGCCTCATAGTGTATGGGTTAGTTTTTCCAAATAGAAAGCTATGACCAGCAATACTGTGGTTGATTTTGTCTAGCTGCTTACTTATCACTCATCCCAACTCTCTTCTAGCGTATCTTTTTGTATAATAGATGCTCTAGAACTGAAAACAAAACAAGTAGATTTCCTAGATTACCTTGCAGCTAGGAATTTGCATATGACTTAAATTCTGTTCTGTCTGGGTGTCATGGAAATCTTGGAAGTGAAGTGAGCAATAGAAGATGGTAGCCACATGTAGGAAGATCAGACGTGCTGATGGGTGGGTGTAGGTATCTGTGTTTGCAGCTGGTTCTGGTAGAGTTTGTAGAGCCCTTAGTTCGGTACCATAGGTTCTGATCAGTGGACTACAGAAACCCTGGGTTTTATAGAACAGGAGTTTCATGGGTTGGGTTACCAGTGAAGTGACCTCTTGGCTAAGTGTCTTTCTTGTAGAATCCAAATCTGGTTCTCCAACACCCCTGGAGGTTCTGTGAGCTACTCAATTTTCCTTGAAAACAGTCCCTTTCTGCTTAAGCTGACTGGAGTAGCTTCTGTTGTCCAGAAATAATATTCAAAGACTGACAATGTGTCATCCAGGAATATGGAACTGCAGCTGTCAACCTTGAGTGATCAGTTGTTGAGTGGTCCATCAGCATATGGCCAGTGCTCCGAACAAGTATATTTTAAAATATATAATATGTTTCCAGGTTGCTCCATCAAGGCAAGGAATATAAGCTTGATGGGGGAAGCAGAGATAGTTTCTGAATTTTCTCTGGATTTTTCATTTGATGAATTATTACAGTCTATACCTAGATAGCATATTGAAAAGCAGAGACATTACTTTGCCAACAAAGGTCCGTCTAGTCAAGGCTATGGTTTTTCCAGTGGTCACGTATGGATGTGAGAGTTGGGTTGTGAAGAAAGCTGAGTGCCGAAGAATTGATGCTTTTGAACTGTGGTGTTGGAGGAGACTCTTGAGAGTCTCATGGACTGCAAGGAGATCCAACCAGTCCATTCTGAAGGAGATCGGCCCTGGGTGTTCATTGGAAGGAATGATGCTAAAGCTGAAACTCCAGTACTTTGGCTACCTCATGCGAAGAGTTGACTCATTGGAAAAGACTCTGATGCTGGGAGGGATTGGGGGCAGGAGGAGGAGGGGACGACCGAGGATGAGATGGCTGGATGGCATCACCAACTTGATGGACGTGAGTTTGAGTGGACTCCGGGAGTTGGTGATGGACAGGGAGGCCCGGCGTGCTGCGATTCATGGGGTCGCAAAGAATCAGACACGACAGCAACTGAACTGAACTGAAGGTGTAAGATGGTCTTTGAAGAATATATTTAAAAGAGGGACACGCCCTCTCTACTAGTCTACTCTTTCTCCTTTTTTGCTGACTGCAGAGCTGAGGATGTGATATTTGAAGCTGGGGCAGCAGTCTGAGACCTCATGGTTGAACAGGGGCAACAGAATGTCTGAAGCCTGGGACCGTTGTGCTGTTATATTAGTCCTGGACTGCTCATCTGTGGACCTCATTTATGTAGGAGAAGAGAACATTTCTTCCTATTTAAATTACTATTATTTTTAGTTTCTTGTTATTAGCAATCGACTATAACCCTAATTGATAGATAAACAGCAACTCCAGCATGTTGTGCAATGAAAGACTTAACGATTAAAAGTCTAGAGGTGGGAGTTTAGCCACCATCAGTAATCACCTCGAGAAGCACAGCACTCAGTTCACTCTGATTTCCATCTATAAAAGCGGTAAAAAGTGGTTCTTACTTCATTTTGAGTGGTGAAACGTGAAAGTGTTAGTGACTCAGTCATGTCTGACTCTTTGCAGCCCTTGGAATGTAGCCCGCCAGGTTTCTCTGCCCACAGAATTCTCCAGGCAAGAATACTGGAGTGGGTTGCCATTTCCTTCTCCAGGGGATCTTCCCAACCTAGGGAGTGAACCTGGGTCTCCCACAATGCAGGCAGATTCTTTACCATCTGAGCCACAAAGGAAGTAGCACCAGGCTCCTCTGTCCATGGAATTTTTCAGGCAAGAATACTGGGATGGGCTGCCATTTTCTCCTCCAGGGAAACTTCCTGACCCAGGGATTGAATCCACACTCCCTTATTGGCAGGCAGATTCTTTACCACTGCGCCACCTGGGAAGCCCCTCTGGGTATGTATATCTCTACAAAACATATCAGTATATAAAAGTACATAATATATAAATATCTATTAAAAACTATATATGTGTGCATATATGTATACACATGTGTATATGTATACACACACACAGACATATAGTTGTGGGTGTTTTGAACAGAGGTGCTGCAAGCAATTTACATAAGTGTGTGATAAGCAGGGGATCTTCTGCCTCTGAAAAGAGTCCTTATCCATACGTTAGTCTAATCCTTATAAAACTTCAGGTCAATTCCTAATTGGCACCTCTGTGGCCAACTAAACCAGGAGGCCATGGAGGGAATGGATTACACTTGCCAAGTGACCCCTTGAACAAATCCCTGACTCTGGGTCTGGGGTACACGAGGAAGAATAAGAGAACCTTAGCACTGCTACTGCCTGGGTTCTATTTCTTCCTTAGATAAACAGAGGTAAATCTCTGTCATTGTCTATATAAGGTATTTTTAACAGCACTGTTGTTGAGTCAAATGAGTATGAAAGGGAAATAAACAAAGAGAAGAGAAAGAAAGAGAAGGTTAAGGGTAAACTGAGATGACCACACTTTGCTACTCAGAGATTGCCCAGATTTTGCAAAACTCCATCTTCCCGGTTTAGTTAGCTGTTTCTACACTGGAACAAACAGACCTTTAGAAAAAAATAAAAGCTGAGTAAGATGCTTGGCTGTATTCTTAGACCCAAGTGTTCCATGGGTTAGGTTAGCTATAAATTAACCAGTCTGCAAAATATATAAATAAATGAATTGCTTTGTTCCGAGCTATCTCCAGTAGGGCTTTGGCTGCTGGCTCTGAAGCCTGGTGGACGTTCCACTGCCCAGAGCTTTTATAAATACTAATGAGTGACATATTGAGAAAAATTGTACCTACAAAAGCAAAGACTTCTTCCATGCAAATCAGGCCCCAATTCCCCACAGATAAGGATCTTTTTGATGGAACACATGCAAAATCTCCAGCTCTTAATTCTTTCATTAGTATTCCAGGCAGATGACTGCCAAATAACAGAGAAAACTGTCTGAATTGCTGTGTCTGAAACCTAATATTGATTTGTTTAATAGTGTCAGGAAGTCAAAATTCACAAATCTCCTGTCGATTGTTTATGAGGCAGTTAGCAGAGAATTGGTTGCCCCTGCTTAATTAATAACTCATTACTGAAATTTGATTATATGCTTGAATGCTTTAAATGGGTTCTAACACAGCGTCTGCAAAGTGGTGACGTGGCGAGGTAACGAGTCTCTGAAAGCTTCCATTTAAGGATTTCCCGACAGTCGTATGTCTCAGACCACTTTTGACTTTCCTTGCAGGGTCAACCTCCCTGGCATTAATGTGTTAGCTGAAAAGGTGTTCTGGGTCACATGTGCTGAGTACAGGGTGGGTCTAAAATTTGGGATGGAGTTGTTTCTAGAAAAATCACTAATGTGAACATAATTTATTGATCACTTGCTCAGAAGAGACATATACATGGTATTGTCCTTGAAAGCATCAATTCTGAAAGTAGGAGCTTCTTTCGGGCAGGGGGAGGGGTGCATGGGATTAACTGGGGAGGGGAGATTAAAAATGCTATACCTTAAGTTTCACTGCTTTTAAAAAATAGACATTCAGCCTGTCTAGTCAGCAGGTGTAGACAGACGGGTAGGATTGGAGCCCAGAGGGTCCCAGCACTATCTGACCTTGTGCTTGGAGGCTGGGTGGTGGGGTAAGGGGGGGAGTGGTGCACCACCTGGCCTTATGCCAGGGACAGAAAGGGAAAAAGATGAGAGTCCTCGTGAGAGTGACATCAGAGCACACGGGTGTCTGCCGTGTCTCCCAATTGAAATAATGCCTTTGGGAGAGAACATGTTTGAGGGCTGGGTTTGGGCATGCTTGGAAGGGCAGTTCTCCACAGACTTGAGATGTAGGTGCTGCCTCCCAGGGTCCCTAAACTTATAGCCCTCACCCCCCACCCCTGCTGCCAGCATCCAACAAAGAATTGGCTTTGAAAGGGGCATCTCTGGCCAACTAGGACTCCCTAAGTCTCCCTCTCTCTTTTCATTTTAGGGCAACCAGGCTGACCTGACCAGTAGAAGAAAGCAGGAGAATAGATCCATAGGTTAGCCTCTTTTCTTCATCCTGCCAGCTACTGTGGCATTGGACGGATGGGAGGAAGGCTGGGGAAGTGACTGGGCTTCCCACCAAAGCATTTCCCTTTAGTGGATAATGGGGTCAAGTTTCCAGGCTGGCCCATAAAAAGTTATTTAACTCCCAGTGGATTAACACTGTTAATTGGAGCATGGCTGTTGAGTAGTATTGCAGGTATGTTACAGGCAAAATGGGATTCTGTGGGCTAGCCTGCGATCCAGTCTCCACCAGAGCACTATTGCATCATTTTAGGACTTTGTTATTTTGGAAAAAAAATAAAAGAGCACATTCTGAATTCCAAACAGCCTGACTCACAAATGAACTTTTGGAAGCCAACCCTTGGTCGTCAAGGACTGCCTGTTTGCAGGCTCGCACAGGGGTTAGAAACACCCGTCCTCAGTTAGCGGTCAGGGTGTGCTCATGAAGGCCACGTCTCACGGCCAGGCTCCTCAAGGAGCTTGCAGTCTGGTTGTTCGGAAGTGGTAAAGAGCAGCTTGAGACAGACCACAATAAAACCCTGAGTGAAAGGATTCACAATATGGCTGCAAAATTTCAGAGGGAAGGCAGGTCCCTGGCAGCAGGTGGGCCCAGGGAAGGCTTCTGGGAGGAGGTGGGAGCAGGATGAGGCCTTGAAGGGTGGTCAGATTTCATCAGGGGGTGGTGGAACATTCCAGGCAGGCACAGGAGTGGGCTGGTCAAAGGTAGGTTTTTGGGGACGGCGACTGGCCAGGCCGGCTAGAAAGGAGGGTAATATGACCGGCCTGTCTCCTGCCTGTGATCTTAATTGAACCAGTCAAGCTTTCAAAATGAACAGTTGATCATTTGATTAAGAAGGGCCTTTGACTCTTTCAAGACCCACGGAGACTGATTTTTATCACAGTGGATCAGAACAGTTTGCACGGAGGAATGCTGGCCAGATTTGGGAGGGAGGTGCCTGGCTGCTCCTGGGGGCCAGCTGAAGCCGCTCCTCCCCAGTGGACTGTCCCTTGGCTGGTGGGTGTTCAGGGCAAAGGCCGGAAATTGCCACCCTCTCAGGGTGGCTGGGTCCCAGGGAATCGGTCACTCCTGCCAGCGTCAGGAACTTTATCAAGCCCTGCTTCAAAGGTAAAACCTGGGTTTCTCCCAACACCCTCCAATCAAGAATGTCTCCGGATGGCTTCAGCTTGGCTTAACTAGCTCCAGTGCAAGGGAAGTTCGCTGATGTCTGCCATGACGCCGATTTGTCAAAGTGCTATTTAGGATTTTCAGTTATACAAAGAAAAAAAAAAAGGAGTCAACTTAAAAAAAAACACTCTAATTTATTATGCTTGATTACGCAGCTGGAATGGGAAGGTAGCTGCTGTTTGTAGTTAAATAACTCCTCACAATTTCTTAAAGAAATGATCTTCAAAGCTTTAACGGGTCAGTGGCTCAAGTACAAAGGAAAGATTGATTTTCTTCCTCCCACCCTTTGTTCCCAGAGTTTAAAACAGACACGTTTGGGTAAATTAGTTTGTCTATGTTATTAATGGAAGAAGTTATTAAACTCCCATAAATATACGGTTGTATCTCGCTTAAGATGCCAAATTTGTTTTAAAGAGAAAAAAAAAATCTCAGGAGGAAAATGTGGGAAAGGTCTCTTGGTTCTCTGGGTCTCTTGGCTTTTGTAAATTTCATTTCTGGATATGAAGTGGGATCAGTGAGCTGGAGAAGGGAGCTGGCTCCAGATACCCCCTAAATGGTGGGACAAATACCCGAGGAAGGAGATCCTTGTGCATTAAAAAACAAAACAAAACAAACATTGAATTTAATGGAAAATATTCTGAGGCCTGATTGTGGTAGAGATGGGAGCTGTGTGTGGGTGGGAGGGTGCTGGAAAGATAGTCTTTCCACTACGGAGGGAATGATGAAGGACTATCCAGCTTTTAAGCCCGAAGGGCAGAGAAACATTTCATGGTTGAAGGGGGATGTGTTTTCCCTCCTCCAGAGGCCTTTGAGGGGGCACTCAGAGAGGACTCGCCGAGGGAGGCAGTCCTCAACCCAGATTCAGGGCCGGGTGTGAGGAAGACACAGCCACAGGACCCACCAGGGGGGACTGTGCCCCAAAGTGCAGGAGGTTCAAGGCTCCAGGGTGCTTTTATGGGCAATTCTCCAACTGTGTACAGCACTTCACAGTTTATAAACCCTGGAATTTGGTGTCTCCTTGAACCTCCCAGTAACCCTGGGAAATATGTTGATCAAGGTTTGGCATCCTGATTTTCAGATGGTAAAAGTCAAACACCAGCATTTCCCCCCTGATTAGAAAAGTAAAATAAAGAAAATCATTTGAAAAGCAAAGAAAAGCATAAAGAAGAAAACCCAAACCACCACCAGAAGACATTTAGCACTTTGGATTTTTTTACGTTGGAACTCTTCTCAGTGGCTGCACACACCCACAGTCACATGCAGGCACACATACATGTACACAAACACACATACCCACATGTATACACACAGAACAATGCTCAGTGTGCCAGGCACTACTATAATTGCTTTTCATGTACTAACTCAATTAGTTCTCAAAGCAGGTCTATCAAGTAGATACCATTATTATCTTATTTTACAGAGGAGGAAATAGAGGCACAGAAATGTTTTTGACTTGCCTAAGTCAGTTCAGTTGCTCAGCCATGTCCGATTCTTTGTGACCCCATGGATTGCAGCATGGCCGGCTTCCCTGTCCATCATCAACTCCCAGAGCTTGCTCAAACTCATGTCCATTGAGTTGGTGATGCCATCCAACCATCTCATCCTCTGTCCTCCAATTCTCCTCCCACCTTCAATCTTTCCCAGCATCAGGGTATTTTCCAGTGAATTGGCTCTTCACATCAGGTGGCCAAAGTATTGGAGTTTCAGCTACAGCATCAGTCCTTCCAATGAATATTCAGGACTGATTTCCTTTAGGATTGACTGGTTGGATCTCCTTGCAGTCCAAGTGACCCTCAAGAGTTTTCTCCAACACCACAGTTCAAAAACATCAATTCTTCAGTGCTCAGTTTTCCTTTCCTTTCACATCCATACATGACCTCTAGAAGAGCCATAGCTTTACTAGACGGACCTTTGTTGGCAAAATAATGTCTCTGCTTTTTAATATACTGTCTAGGTTGGTCATAGCCTTTCTTCCAAGGAGCAAGCATCTTTTAATTTCATGGCTGCAGTCACCATCTGCAGTAATTTTGGAGCCCAAGAACATAAAGTCTGTCACTATTGCCATTGTTTCCCCATCTATTTGCCGTGAAGTGACGGGCCCAGATGCCACAATCTTTGTTTTTTGAATGTTGAGCTTTAAGCCAGCCTTTTCACTCTCCTTTTTCACTTTCATCAAGAGGCTCTTCAGTTTCGTTTCAGTTTCTGCAGTAAGGGTGGTGTCATCTGCATATCTGAGGTTATTGACATTTCTCCCTGCAATCTTGTGGCCTAAAGCCACACAGCGAGAGGTGGTGGGAGATCAGACTTGAGCCTGGACAGACAAACTGCCTCCAGCATGCGTCCTGTGTTCCTAACCACCCTGCATTTGGCCTTGTTTAGATACACGGAGACTTATTTAGTATGGGTGGAATCATGCTGTATCTATAATATGCCTCATGAGCTTTTCAGATGCAATTATAATGCTTCTAAAATGGTTTTCAGTAGTTGCACTACCACTGCCACCCATATGGCAGTGGAGAAGTTTTGGTCAGGGTTAGCTGTTTTGTGTGGTGTCCCATGACCCCAGATCTGACCTGGAGTTCTCAAGTGTCCAGATCAGCACCCTTCCCATTGTGCACATGGTGCAGATAGTCACAAAATGAAACAGAGAGAAGGCATGAATTCAAAAGCAGCTGGGGGGCACTGGCAGATTCAGAAGGGGCCCTGGAATCTATGGCAGCTGCTGAGGCTGGATGTACTGCTCTGGGATAAGGCAATTTTTCCTGTCACCTAGCATCCTCATCTTAAATTTCAAGTAAGAAAGTAATTTTTAAATTTAAGACTAGGAAGAAATTGTGTCCATTGAGCAACTGAAATGCTTTGCTTCCCTCCTTCATAATTGACTGTCTTTCCCTTTTTGCTTTTGCCACTAGGAGCCTCAGTGTTTAAACTAGGGAAACTTCTTGATGGTCTGCTCTTATTTGCACTTTCTCAGTCTGTTTCACGTTTACATGTTTCAGTGACATACATATGTGACAAGGTCTCCTGGAACAGTGCCCTCTCTTGTGCACACCTGCATCTGCTCAGGACTGGCAGCCTCACAGGTGGGGAGAGCTGAAGACGATGCCAGTGAACACTCAGTTGTGTGCCGTGTCACTGTTTACAAAGCTCACAAACAGCCACAATCCTAATGAATCATCCTCCCAAGCCTCTGGGGACGGAAAGGATGATCACTTTCAGTCTCACCTTTGAGCTGAAGAAACTGAGCTTGAAACAGAAGCGGCTTCAACAAGGTCATATCCAACCCTCCCTCCACACCCTGGGATTTTCTTGGAAAGTGCTGTGCAACCTCAGCGCAGATATTGAAACTCTTTCCCTGCCTTCTCCTAGCCTCACCTTCCTGTGTGTGCTCATGTGTCCATACACGTTATGTGCCATATGGGTGGCATGTGGATTGGCTGAAGTTATTACACTGAGAAACATTTTATATTTTGAAAGTTATATTTGGGTTATAATGAATTATGGTAAGTGAAGTTGGTTTCTCATTTCCAATAGTAATGTGATGTGTTCTTTTAAAATAAATGTATTAAAACTATTAACGAAGAAGCAAATCAACTGAAAGTTAAATTTCGAGTAAAGAATATAAGGACAGGTGTGTAGCTATGACCAAACTGGTGAGAAGGTCCCATTCTTGGCTCACTGCCAATTTATAACCACACTTACAGATGAGGGCACTAATCTCACAGGTAAGACTCTTGCCAGTTGAGTTATTCTGCACATCCAAAGGAATGAATCTCTAAGGTAAGAATTTCAGGCTAGCAGCAAATGAAAGTCCTAAGTCTAAAAAAGGCAGTCAACACTTCCAATCAAATATTCAAGGATCAAGGGGCATCAGGAAGTTCAGATTAGGTCCCCTTAACCACTATGGCAAGCCAGTTAACCTTTGAGATGTTTCTCACAGCTGTAACCTGGGACTCTCTACTACGGCAAGCCAGTTAACCTTTTTGGACCTCCATTTATTCATCTGAGAAATGGGTGACCTCTGCCTGATTAGGTTAAAGTTAAGGTTACTTTCCTCAAGATGGTTCAGGCTTGTGTCACTGAAAGTTTCAATGTTCCTATCTTTCCTTCTCAGCAGGCCAAGCCATTCAACATGATTCACTCTCAGGCAGCACATAGTTGCAAAGGGCCAAGAAGAATTATCTCTGTGAGGCACTCCAAGCTCTGCGAATACCTTGTGTGCCATGGGGGAGTTATTATCTGGGCCTCAGTTTGCTCATCTCCAGGATGAAGAGGATGAATTAAGTAGGTCTGGCAAACAAGTGGTTGCATGGAGTGCTGTGTGTCGAATTCACTCAGGCACTGGGACAGGGAGGGGACCGGTGACTCACCTCTAGCCTTTATAGATGATGGCGTGATTGTTGACATAGAAATGGCCCCAACAGCCAAGATCCTCTGAGTCGGTGTGGTCTTGGGGCCTGTGTCCATGATCTCTACTTCTCGCTGTTTCTAGTTGCCCAAAAGGCAGATCCTAGAGAAAGTCTGTCTGCCTGTCTCCTTCCCTCTGTTCCTTCCTTCCTTCTTTTTTTTCTAGTCCAGTCTCCATAGTCATAATGCAATTCTCTTAGGAAGGCTTAAGCTCATGTGAGCCATTTGTAAAGACCATACAATTATCACCTACTCAGAGAGACTTTTGAGAATGAAAGGGCCATTCTTAACTGTTTCTCACAGCTATAACCTGGGACTCTCTTGGGGGAAGTAGCTTCCCTTGAGGAGGTAGTTCTCAAACTTTACCATGGGTAAGGATTGTCAAAGGATATTCCTGGGCCCTGTCTTCAGAGATTCTGATTCAGTAGGGTTAGGGCCTGAGAATTTGCCCTGGGTCCCAGGTGATGTTGATACTACAGGTCCAGGGACCACACCTTGAGAAGCCTGACTTGGAGCCTAAGTGCTTAATAGTTCATAGAACTCATTCACAACATGTTCTAATTGATTCTGACAAAAAGTCCACGAGGTCTGGAAAGTTAATATCAAAGATTCCACGCTAAGCGGAGGAACTAAGACTCAGAGAGGTTGCATGATTAGCCCAAGGGTACCAAGCCACGGTGGTAGAAGCCCTTGATCGGATTCAGGATGACCGACTCCTGCGCTCTGCTCTGACTCACTAGTCACCCAGCTTCTCTGCTCAGAAATGCATTCAGAGCTGGTTTTGCTGCAATGCCTCCTTCTCAGCAAATGCTCTGACCTAAATGAAAGCTGACTCTTTTAAATTAAGTCAGAGGGATATAATGTACAGTGTAGCAAATACAGTCAATATTTTATAGTAAGTTTGTATGGTGTGTAATCTATAAAAATATCAAGTCACTCTGTTGTACACTCCAATGATATAATATTGGAAGTCAACCATGCTTTAATTAAGAAAAAAAAAAAAACTGACTCCGCTTTATAAATACCATTTCAGGTCAACCAAGAGGTCAGAGATTTGGGGTAAGAAATTACTTTAGCCATGCTTTTGTCTATATATATATATATATTTAATTAATGCTTTAGAGTTTTAATCATTTTGATATGCTAATGATATAAAATATTCAAATTTAAATAATCAGGTATAAATTGTAGAACATTTGTGCAAGATAATGTCTATGTTTTCTGTCATTGAAAGAGAGCTCCATTTCTAACACTCCAGCCTGCTACTCAACTTCTATACATTTAATCCTCATGTGTATTTTCAGGAATGCTGTAGAGGAATGTCTGTATTATTCAACCTCTCTGTGCCTCAGTTTTCTCATCTATAAAATGGGACAGGTACTAATAATACTGCCTTCATGATAAAAGAGGTGTGAGGATTAAATAAAGTACTAATGCATGTTAGAGAAATTGGAAGCATGCTTGGAAGACGCTGACTATTTGAAAATATCAGCCCTTCTTGTTTTATTCTCTGCTGACACCCATTTTGTTCCACCCATCGTCATCTTTGTCATTTTTATTTTTGTCCATCAGTGCGCTCTCTCCAAGCATAGATCTCTTTTCCTCCCTCTCTTTATCCCTCCAAATCTTGCTTGCACATAGTAGGTGACTAAGACCTACTTATTGAATGAATACAAAATTTAAAATGCTTAGGAAATCTAGATCATAGAGAAAAACTGTGAAACCCAAAGCATGAATGAGGAGATATTTCCTAGAAGTTCCATGGAGTTTGCTGGAATAACCCAGCTTGGTCACAATTCAGCTTCCAAAATCTCACTTTCAGCTGAATGGTATGTGTTATGGACTCTACAACACAGTACCAGACACAAGGTCTTATGGGATTTCCAACATGAGTTGCACTCCAGGCTTGGGAAAGCCTGGAATCGATGGATCCAATGGGAAAATGGACAATGAGTTGGAGGAGTCTCATTCAGCCCTGCAGGCTGCTGGTGGCTTTGGGAGGGATAAACATTTTCCTCTGGATGCCTGGCTATGAAAGGAAAGAAAATAAAAGCAAGAGTCTCAGTGGATGTGGGTGACTTTGTGGTTTGGTCCAAAATTAGAACCAAAAGTGGGAATGAATCTTACGCCCAATGACTGCAGAGTTAGACTTTTTAAAATAAAAATTCTCAAGTGTCAGTTGTGAACCAAGCAAGGAGGTTTCATGGTATTCAGGACTGGTGATGGGAGAAGTGCTGTTGAATCTCACTGGATTGACAGGTTTCTGGGTCTCCAGCAGAAGCTCTGACATAGCATTAAAGATAACCAGTCAATTAAAGAAGAAAACAGTCTGACTGTGAGGGTGTGCCATAGTTAGAACCTGCTGTGAAATAAACTACTCCCAAATATATAGCGAATTAAGCAGCCACCAGTTATCTATGATTCTGTAGGTCAGCAAATGTGGTTGGGCTCAGCCAGGCGGTTCTTCCTTTTTAATATGCTTCCTTGTGCATCTGTGGTCAGCTGTAGGCCAGTCAGGTGGTTTTGCTTCCTGAAGTTGGCGATAACAGCTGTTGGGACAACTTGGGCATTTATCTCTCATTTTTCTAGCTGGCTACCCTGGCCTTATTTAAGTGGTGATGGCAGGAGTCTATGTGTGTGTGTGTGTGTGTGTGTGTGATGGAGAGAGAGAGAGAAAGGAGAGGAAAGACAGAAAGAGAGCAGGAAAGCGTGTAATACCTCTTGAGACCCACTCTGAGACTTGGCATAGTGTTGCTTCTGCCACATTTTATTGGCCAAGTCAAGTCACAAGGCCAACCTTGATTCAGAAATTCACTCTGCAAAATGAATTCCATCTCTTGAGGAAAGGAGCTGCAAAATCCCACTGCACTCTGCTTAGCTCCTTGGCTACCTGTTGAGGGAAGAGACAGCTCACACAAGGCTGAAGAATAGGCCTTCATCTGCGGAGATGGGGTGAGGTTTCCATTCTGATCCACTGTTAACTAGCCATGTGGCTTTGGGGGAAGTCAGTAAGTCCATTCAGCCTCAGTTTTCCCATCTGTAAAATGAGATTGCAGTGCACATCATAGGGCTTTGTGAAGACTAAAGAGACAACAGATCTGCATATGGTAGGCACTGGAAAAACAGCCACAATAATGAGTTATATATAATATCAATGAAGTAGAGAATAATAGAATATATAACTAAAGATAACAAATGATTAGAATTTCTCCCTGGCATTTCTTAGCCTGGAAGACAGAGTGACATCCCAGGTTTATAGCAGTGAAGGCAGATACCAATTTGGCCGGCAGAACTGACCGTGTGTCACTTCTGGGCTCGATGGAGTCAGACACCTCCCAGGGTTCTGAGAGATCTGGGGCTTTTGTTCCCCAGGAGAAATCCCATGGAGTATCTGCTGAGCTCTGGGTAACACACTCAACCTGGGGTCTGACCTCAGCTCTGCCTCAAAGGCCAGATATCATAAGAAGAGGTCTTCCTGAGGAGGCAAGGCAGCCTCTTACTGGCCACAGGAAAGCAGCTCTGGCTTCATCTTTTGATGCCCTCTATGCCAGTGTCGCTGAACAGGGAAAGCTCAGAACAGATAGCAGAGGAATTTGTAGAGTTCTAGATCAACTATCTTGAATAGATTCCATATATGCCTGCCAATATGGTAGCCACCAGCCCACATGGCTATTGAATACTTGAAATGTGGTCAGTGCAACCAAGAAATGGAGTCTTCAATTTTAGTTAAGTATTTACATAGCCACTTGTGGCTAGTGGTTACTGCATTTGACAGTGTGATTCTAGATGGATGAGCCTCTGAAGAGATAGACTTTGAGGAGGCTGAGTCAACTGTTTGCTGAACCTTAGTGGGTTGGGGACATTATCTCCAAGCTGTGTGGGAGCCAGGCCAGGGACTGGGCGTGGGTCAGCCGGCTAGCAGGGCTTTGGCAGATATTCCAGGGTTGATTCCTGGTTTCTTCCTAGCTCTAAGTTGGGCTGAGAAAAGAGGAAAGCTTATGACTCTGTGGAAATACAGAATCCAGTACAGAGTTAGCCTCTCTGTCCCCCTTGTTCTACTCTGAATGGCCACTTATAGCTCCCAGAAAGGCCAGGGGGATATACATGCCCCCATCCTTTGCTGTGCCGAGGGAAAGTAGACCTCAGCATCCACACAGGGAAACTAGACCTCAGCATCCACACAAGCAGGGAGAAAGGTCCTTCCTGTTTGGATGGTTACTTTTAAATAAAGGGTCCACATGGCCCAATGTACCTTTTAAAGAGGTTAAATTAGCAAGCTAGCACTTGCTCATGCATGTATGTATATGACTGCACACACACACACACACACACACACACACGGAATTTGTGAAAAAACTTTTGGAGAGTTGGGACAAGATGCCCCAGTCTGGAAAAGCTGAAGGCTTTGCTTCTGCTTTAATTGGGTTCAAAAAGATGACAAATCAAGTCTGCCTCAGGTAGGTTCTTGAAACTCACACTGGAATTTATTTTAGGACCTTCCCCACATCACAGCACAAGGCGGCTTGCAGAACTGATGGTGGATTTTGCCTAGAGATTTTTTCTTTCCCAATTGCCTTTCAACTCTAGCAGCAACAAATCATCTAAGCCAGTCTTTGTATGAAAGCTGAATGAGGAAGACTGCTCCCTGCCCACCTCACCAGTATCTCAATCCCCTGATATTTCTGATAAAGTTGGGACTCTGTCGCAGGCAAACGTGCTGGTTTCCTTTAAAGGAGAGACTCTTTCTGGATCTTTCGATTAATTGACTGAGGTGGAGACCAGCGGCTCCACATGGGCTTTTTGACATGGTGTGGGCAAGATTAGTCTTCTGCGATTGCCATAATTTACAAGGCTCATGTAACCATGTAACGACTTGGTGATTACATGGAGAATATCGTATAAATACATAGTAATTACAAATTCATGCAGATTACTTGGTACATACATTTGAAGTTACCGAGTAGTTCAAAGATTAATTATCCTGTAACTGGCAGCATTTAAATACTTTTTTCTCCTATTCGAATACACTGAGGTGGACTTCAAGGCTGGCAAGGACAGGGATGTGATGAGTATGATCTGAAAAGAAAAAATGAAATTTGACAGGCATGGATTATTTAAAGCAAGCATGTGTGAGCTGAATAGCCAGGACACTTTGATGCAAATCGTAGGGGAAAGAGCAGGGGGATGGTGTGTAGAGAAAGGTGCTGAACAAAGTAAGGATTTCCTGCTGGGGACTTGAAATTTAAACAAATAATCATTTAAATGGCGGCCCGGCATTACGTTCCGAGTTGTGTGCATTAATGTCAACATCTGGTACCAACATTTTGACAATTCTATTAAAATGTCCCAGCATTCCCTATCTAACACCTGTTAGCTCTAATTTTCTTTCCTGAGAAGCACACCAGTAGACAGGGTAGATTCCAAATCATTTATCACTTTTAAAGTGCTTCCATATGCGGGTTGGACCCAGCCTGGCCCTAGGCAAACGTTTTCTGAATGCATTAAAATTCAGGACTATTTTTTTTTTTTAAGTGTAGACACCAATGTTTCATTGAATTCATGTCTGGTAATTATTAGCTTAAATTATGGCTCACACATGACTTGACAAAGTAGACCATGAATTAAAACACGCGTGCACACACGCACACACCCCAGAACTCTTCAATAGATGTGCCCAACTCCTACATTGCTTGTTATTGAGATGTCAGTCAGTAATCATTAGGCAAACACTCTTCATGGAGGGAACTGCTAAGAGGCCCAGGAGTCCCAAGAGACAATCTAAAAATGTCAAAAATGTTACAGTATAAATGAATGACACCAACAAGAGAACATGTGTTAGCGATGCAAGCAATTAGTTAATATATTACAAGTTTCAACCTCTGAGCAAAACAGGCAACACAAATTTCCTCTTGACAAAAGGCTGCAGATAAGATCAGGTGGATTCCCAGACAATACAACCTCCCAGAATTGGAGCAACCCTCCAGCAGGCTGGGAGGGAGAGGTGGGGGTCTGAGGAATCTGGGGTCTGTAGAGTGAATCACCAGGTAGGTCTCACTGTCCCTGAGAATGACTGGCTGGACTTCTGGGCCCTTTGCAGAGGAGAAGTGGAGCCTGAAATGGAAGAGGACATCCGGTGTCCCTTAGATATGGTTCACCTCAAAGCTGCCTCCTCCTTGCTGGGGCTTCAGAATGAAAGTTAGAAGGTAGAATGAAATCGTATTGCTATTTTCAAAGGCAAGGAGGTACCTGCACAAGGTGATGGGCATGGGGATATTATATGGGCAAATGCTTGATCATTGCTTTCCAGAGGAGATTTTAAAAACTAAATATTGTATATTACACAGTTTCTATCTCCCCCCTACAGCCTTCTCTTTCTTCTCTCTCTCTTTCACACACACATAAAGATGTTTGAAAGAGAAAAATCATCTGACATATACATACAAACAGAAAATATGTTTTGGGCAAAATACACATGATTGATGTACACTTGGACTAAGGATTTGAGTAAGTCCCTTAGAAATACCAAGGAAATACTGAGAATGCAAGAAGGCAGGAAAACCTGAATTCACCAACTCAAAATGTAAAAAAATTTGTAGACAGTTAAAAATGTCTGCCCCTGTATACACGCATACCTACACTTTCACACTTCCTCTGTTTACTAAATAACATTTCAGCACAGTTTTCATCTTATAAGGAAAGTGTTTGAAACTTGGAATAAGTGCACTTAATTAAAGGAAGGCTGTGAAAATGTGCACTAATCTGATATGACTAATAGCAAAGTGCATGAAATTGCTAATTAGAATTTCATTAAAGGTGCTGCTTTATCAGCCTGTGAATATCACAACCTTTAAAATTCTTTCAGGAGAGCTTAATTCCTTTTCAAACAGAAATATTCTTTAAAGACATTTGATTTGTTCTGAAGGAATTTGTGGCTTAGGCTGGAACTTAAAATGTTGCCGATATTCCAGGAGGTGATATCAGAATAGGAATACAGATCAGGGACTTTGTTTCATTTGCCTGATGAATCCTTTTCTCCCCATCTCTATTATGGATTATCGTTCAAAAACCCAGTCATGAAAACAGAGTCGAGTCCTGGGTTTATTCCACATGTAATTTGTTTTCTACTGAAGCCAACATTTATTCTCTCCTAAAAGAATAAAGGAAAAATTACTTTAAAAAAGTCACTGAATATAAAATTAAACATTTTAATTTTTATACTCATTTCAAAAAATAAAAAGTAGACAATATTTTTTCCTTAAAGGAAACAGACATAAATTTAAAAAAAGTAAGCTGCCTTCGCTTAAAAAAGCTTTTTAAAATAAACTGCATTTTTTAAAATTAGGAAAGTCCACTATTAACAATAGCAGATGTATTTTTATTCTTTCTCTGACTTGCTTTCCTAGGTTACAGGATTTTCTTACTCCGGAGTTTAATTATTCCTGGCACTAAATCCGCATTTCACCTTGCTTTTTGCTTTAAGATTTTAAAAGTGCTGCCTTCTTCTTGCTCCTTCGTTTTCTCCATTTTCAACCTTATTTATAGATTTGTGGATATGAAATGATCACTTCTATTTTCATATCCATAAAGCTTTATGACATATTACTTTCCCTGAACACAGTTCCCAATGTTAACAATTGTATTTTTTAATTTGCAGTTTTTCCCTGTTGATGAAGTGTTCTCCAATTAGTAACTGGCTTCTTTTTAATATTCAAGTTTGATTGAACAGTTACATTTTGTTACTGAAAACTCATTAATGTTAATGGAAACTACAGCTCACTGAAAGCAGCAGTTTACTTTTACAGAAGTTGTTAAAAACCTAGCCTGGCTTCAAATTTGCTGAACACATCAGTTAACAGTGATGTAATTTCGCAGAACTGAATATTTTAAATACACTTAAAAACTTCGATTTAAAAGCTAATCAGTCATATTTACCTGACGACCATATCTGAAAGGAGAGAAAATGAGAACAGAAGTAACTTTGAGAACCAGTGTGATTTCTCTGGACACTTAAATCTCAAGTGGCTTAATTAGAGTTTGCTCTGATTTTTGCTTCAGCAAGAGGAATTTACATGGCATTTAGATAATTTATCTACTGGACTAGGTAACAGACAAAAGATTACATTTTCCCTTCCAACATTTGGGAGGTGCATTTTTAATGCAACGATTTAAAAAGATCGGTCTAGACTTAAATGAATGAAAATTAGGCTCGTTAACTGTAATGTCTGCAGTCGGAGGTGGGGTGTCAGTCTTGCCTATCTGTGGGCCACCGTCGTCAAACAAAGCTGCTAATTCGAATGTTTTAAGTTTCAAATTGAGAAATATTGTTCTAATGTGGCAACAATGGGGCTGTTGTCCTTTCAAGCACCGCGATTGCGGCTTCCTTACTGCTCGTTTTATGCAAAACGAGTGGCAAGTAATTGTAATTTAATTCTTTTCAAGTAAATTACAGTGAGTGCGTGACACAAAGCCGCGGCGGACCCTGCTTTCTCTGTCAATAGTTGAATTAATGATGGCAGGAGTAAAAACACCAATTGTGCACCACAGCCCTCCCTCGGCCCCCACCCCTGCCAGGGGGAGACCTGCCAATCAGGCCGCGCCGCCGTGAGACTGGGAATCCTCATGGACCCGAGGATCGGGGGTGGAACGTTCCGGAGTCTCGCCGCTGGGGTCGCGGGGGCCGGAGGCGGCGGCAGGGGTCAGCGTGTGCGTGCCACCGGCTGGGTGCCCGCCGCGCGGACACCGTGATCGCCAGGGGTTTATAGCGCTGGGCACGCGCTGCCGAGTGGAGCGCAGAAAGGGTTCCCCAGGGGGCTTGGTGGTCCTGGCTCTCGGTCTATGGGTTAGCTGGGCCACGCTGGCTTCCCCGAGACACCCCAGAGGGCTTCCCGAGGAGGCGGCACGGCCCGAGCTAGAGGCGGAGGGGAGGCAGGGCTGCCAGCCGTGTTTGCGGGCAGCGAGGGGTGGCTAGGCTCTGCGCTTCGGGGTCCGAGGGCCGGTGGCTGGAGCGCTAGTTCTCACCCAGAATCTGCGAAGCCCGGGTCGGGAGGAAGCCGCTCGGGCAGGGCCGAGCAGGAAGGCAGGGTCGCCCGAGAGGACCGCAGGTTGCGACCCTAGGCTGCCTGCAACCTGCCTGAGTGCAAAAGGTGCTCAATAATCACTGCACTGACCACGAACGTTCAGTGTGATCTGATCACTTCCCGTTGCACTTGAGCGAAATCGCAACTCTTTTTCTGAGGCCCAGAGGTTCTCTGTCCTCTAGCTTTTGCCTGGATTCCCAATGCAGGGCGGGAATCCTGCCTGCCCTGTTTTTCAGGCGTAACTTCGGAGGGTGACTTGACCGCTCTAGCCTCAGTTTCCACAGCAATGGGGAAATCCTTCCTTCTAGGGTCCTTGCTAAGTTGCTTCAGTCGAATCTGAGTCCACCTGGTGGACTGTAGCCCACCAGGCTCCTCACTCATGGGATTTTTCCAGTCAAGAATACTGGAGTGGGTTGCCATTTCCTCTTCCAGGGGACCTCTCCCAACCCAGGGATCAAACCCACGTCTCCTTGGCTCCTGCATTGCATGAGGATTCTTAACCCCTGAGCCACCAGGGAAGCTCTAGGTTCCATTATGAGCATTTAATAAGCTACTGGTAAAGTGCTTAGAATGGTAACTGAAGCAAAGTGAAGTGCCCAGAACTGCCAGCAGGGCTTACTTGACCTCAGCTTACTTGACCACCTTCCCTTCCTGGGTCTCCATAACCAAGTCCCTGCCTCAGGATCTTTGCACTTGGTGCCAGAGCTGTTGCCCAGCTCCTTTCATAGCTTCTGATTCAGGCCTCAGCTCTGAGACCTTCATGACTCATCACTGTTACAAAGTTCTTTGTTTCCTCCCTAGACATTATCCTTATCTGAATTTTTTTTTTTTTTTTTCTATTTGCTTAGCCATTGTTGTCTCTTTCCTCCCCAAAATGTAAGTTCCATGAGAATGGGAACTGAGTTTGTCTTGTTCTCTGCAGGTCCCAGCGCCTTGATCAGTGCCTGCCTTCCAGCAGGGGCACAGTAAATCCCTGGAGAATGGATACGTTCTTCTCACCTGTATCTCAAAGTGGTCGAACAGCGTCATCGCTGAGTGCCCATTTCTGTCATTCAAGATTATAAGTGAAATCATTGGCCTGGAAATAATATTTTAAAAATTAAAAAAACTAGTAAGTTTCTAAAGATTTTGAGGTTCTCAGGAAGGGTGCTAGACAGTTGAGGATTTTTCTCCATGTCACCATCTTTCTACCTTGACAAGTTTTGACTGTGAGGCTGAAGTTCTCCCCATGGCTCCCTGATCCTGCGAGGTGATAGAGGGACAGTCGAATTTCCTCCCTAACCTGCGCCCGAGAATCGTGTAGAGCTCCACCCCGCAGCAAAGCAATATCCACCTTCATGCTATGTGCCCTTTAGCGTCACCCTGATGACCACCCCTCCCGCCCTACGACTACATCATGTGGCCCTGGCCTTTTGTCCCCAAGCTCCCCTGCCAGAGCTTTCTGCTCCTTTGGCTGCCCTCTTTGGTATTCATCACAGATTCACACCTGCTTTTTCTCCTCCCAGGAGCCAGTTGCCTTAGACTGGCTCCTGCTGGGCTTGCCAGATGGTCTGAAGGAGCCAGAGAAGCCAGCAGAGGCTGGGTGGGGCTGCCTCAGCAGCTCTGCTCATGCTGGGGTGATGAGTCAACTGGCTCGGATCACCATGTCACTGCATTTCCTTGTCCTGGCTGGAGCCAGGGACAGAGTATTTCTGGAAGTCTGGCCAGGCTCCCCATCTCACACTATGTATTTACTCAGTGAGTTCATTATAAGCAATGAGTCTCTCGGACACTATGACCGTCCTTGGCCGACTCCTGGCCTAGGGTCCTATCTTTGGGAGAGAATTTGGAGAAGAGTTCTGGCTATCTGGAGAACAGGAAGTATAAATACTGAACTCATTCATGGGTGCAAAACTAGTTTCTTAGCACCACTGGACCGGACACAGTAATGGCTGCTGGGGACATGGGTACGATAATAGCTAACATTTGTTTAGCACTTCTCATGAGTGTGTTATATCACTAAACGAAATACTCAAATCTCAATGAAATAGGTTCTATTATTATCCTCTTTTATTCAGGCGGGAACAGGCTCAGAGCAGACATAGAACTTGCCAAGGTTACCCAGACAGGAAGTGATGGGTCTGAACTTGGAACCAGAGCCTGCACTTCTAACCAGCACATTGCATTGCCCTCTGTCTTAGTCTCCAAGACGGATAAGATGCAGCTTTGATCATCCAGGGGCACAGGGCATCAGAAGCAAACAGAAGGTAGGTAGGTGGGTATGGTTTCCCACACAGGGAATCAGTAGTGACTGGTAATGGTTCTCACTATACACCAGGCCCTGTTCTAATAGCTCTACATACATTATTAGCTCTTTAAATCTTACAGCACCCACAGCACCTAGGAAATAGGAAGTGGTGTCATCCCCATTTTATAGGTAAGACACTGGGAAGTCCAGCCACTCATCCCAAGGTCTCGGGGCAAGTAGGTGGCAGAGCTGGGATTGGAACCCAAAAAGGGCCTCTCTCCAGGGCCCATACTCATAGCCCTGCCCTGGGTCAGACCTCTGCCCAGCAGTCCCAGTATTCTGTGCTTGTCCTCAGATGGTTAAGAGGGTGCTGATCCCCTTGGGTGTCACCAGAGACACCCTGAACTTGGAGCCCAGAGCTGCTCCTCACTAACGAAAACCCCAGGGGAGTCTCCATGACCAGAAGTCATGAGGTCAGCTCTCTCCACCTCTCAGAGCTGCTTCCAGGAGTAATGAAAAGAACGGACAAGGAAGAGCCCTGTGAAGTATGAACTCTGACCTCAGAAACACTTGGTTCTGCAGGCCTAGCCTGTGCTGGGTACCCTGGGAGAGGGCTAGGTGACTGACCTACTTTAAAGATCAGAATGTAGGGCCACGAAAAGGGAAGAGGTGATTATTTTAATTGTAAAATGGACAGCTGTAAATGAGGTATCTGGTTTGATGGTTAGACTTGTCTGCTACTTTTTTGTTTGTTCATTTCTAAGAGGACGGTACTCCGAGACCCTCGGAGAGCTTCATGCCAGTTCAGGTGCCCAGTGCTTTCTGTGCCCCATCCCTGGGCCCTCCTGCAGTCCTGTGTGGAGAGATGACATTGTGTGCATTTTACAGGCCGAGAAACTGAGGGCTAATGAATGGAGGAGCTGGGCTCTGAACCAGGTCCTGCTGACTTCAGTCCTGGCCTCTGTGCTCCGGAGGGTCCTGGCACAGACCTGATACAAGGGGGCTGCCCCTCTTTGCTTCTGGTTCTGGGCTTCCGGGTTGAGTTGCACTTCTGTCCGAGGTCCCCCCTCTCTCAGCCTTGGTGCTTTTACATCCTCACCCCTCCTCAGTCCTGGGGGTCCGTCACCCACACACCTCTACTGAGTGTCAGAGGGATGATCCCACTCTCCTCCACCCACGCACCCACCCACCAGCTTGCGGCTTGCTTGTAAAAGCTTGAAGTCAGCCCCTTGACTTTGTGTCGACATCTCTGCCCAAGATAAAGACATGTCTCTCCATCCCCAGGAGCTCATCCTGTGTGAAGTGGCATGCAGAAGGACTGGGGAGGAGAAGGGCAGGTATCAGTACAGACCGGGCTGCCTTGGTGCTCCATCACACTCACTCCAGGCCTGCTTCTGGTCCTAGCAGCTGAATTTATTTTGGCTTAAATGACATAATGGTCAGAGATGGTAAAATTTTCCTTTTATTGGGTGGACTGATGGCATTGTGAAGGGGATGGCAACTGCTCTTGGGCTTGCAGCGCCTGCTTTGCATGGGCTCTGCCGTGGGGCTTCCAATTTGCAAGTGGCTGATGACTGTACTCGTGTGCCAGCCTGCCCCTGGGCACGTGCCCACCCTTAAACGGTGACTTCTCAGTGTGGGGGACAGGCCTGGGTTGCAAGATAGGGGCATGAGGATGAGAGAGATGTGTTCTCTGTTTGCCTTGAACTCGTGGGGCGACCAAGGGCAGCTGCAGCTGAGTCAGTACAGGCACTAGAAGGAGGGTTTGCCTATGGAACTGGCTTGGCTCAGGGGATGGAGTCTGGGTTTCCCCAGTTACTGGCCATAGGGTCTTGGGCAAACTACATGACTCCTCTTTGCTTCCGTTTCCTCATTCCTAAAGCTGGAATAAGAGCTGAATGTAGCTCAGAGAATTACTGGAAGAAGTTGATTATTTGTTCCTGGAAAAGCATTTTAAATGGTATCTGGTACAGAGTAAGCAGCCAATAAATGTTAGCTGACCCCAAAATACAAGCTCAAGATGACCTTCTCCATTCACATCTGCCTTCCCACTCAAAGTACATAATATGCAAAATTCGTAAAATGGGATGCCTTTAAAGCTCCATGTTGGCAAGAGACAGTCCTGATGTGTATTTTGGGCCTCACCATTCACTACTGTGTGATCCTTTGCAAGTGACTTCATTTCCTGAGTTCCAGTTTTCTTCTCTATAAAATGGATATAAAATAAAATATCTGTTGTTAGTGGTGAGAATTAAGTGAATAACGTACATAAAGCAAACGGTACTTATCATTCTTCCTCATACCCTGTCCCATTTCCCCGCGTCTGTACAAGTTCTTTTGCAAGGCTATGAGATGTGTGCTCCAAACCAGTTTTCCTTCCCTCCTGGGTACACAGGAAGACTACATTTCCCAACCTCCTTTGTGCTTAGAGGCCTCATGTGACTGAGTTCTAGCCAATGAAATATGGGCAGGAGTAATCTCTTCCACCTCCAGGCCCAGGCCCTAAAATGTCTTGTAAGATCTTTCATGCTCCTTTTCTCCTCCATCCACCAACAGAATGTGGCTCAGGGTGACCTTGGTGAAGATGGTGGAGCCCCTGCCAGCAGAAATCTGTCCTTCACTGCCTGCTGCTTATCAGGCTGCTTGGACTGGGACATGTGTATTAAACCACTGAGATTTAGGGTTTGTTTGTCACTTCAGCTAGCAGCTAGTCTATCTTGACAAATAAAGAATTTTACAGAGACTCTACCTAGTGTATACACCTGCATACATTCATATTATAAGATTTCCCATGTATTTTAGAGTCTTCCTGGCCCTCATCCCCCTTAAGCTCATCTATATGACGCAAGTTTAGAAACTTACCGCCTTAAAGAACCAGACCCAGCAATTGTTATTCGTACTGATGGTGAGATAATTCCTGAGAGCAACTTTCTGGCTTCAGAGCTGCCCTGTAGCATAGAGGTTTTGAAGAGAACTCTTTACCAAGAGATTTTAGTGTCAGCCTCTTTTCTCAGGACAGAGGTCTCCTAAGAGGGTTTTGCTAGTCATACACTCTCCTTCCAGTTATAGTTGCCAAAGTGCTTGCTTTTGTCCTCCCAGTACGTCCACCAGATTTGATGGGTCACACGTTACAGGCTCTGGCAAGGGCTCCTCTCAGCTGAGCCTCTGAGACTTGGCCCAGGTCCCCCTGATAAATCCCGGCCCTCCTTCTGGCTTGGGTGAGATGGGATCCTTCTGTGCTGCCTCCCCTTGTTAAATCGAGGGGAGCCTGAAGACTGGGGCTGAGATATATTCATCCCCTCTCCTTAGAGCCAGCTGCAGGGTTGGGGTACGGCCGATATCATTTGTTTTGCACAGGATTGTTGATTTTAGGGGTCAAGTACCATCCTCATGGTGTTCTGGAAAAAAAAATCCTCAGTTTGGATGAAGTTTATAAGAATTAAAAATAGTGAGGATCTTAATATATTGAATATCTGTTCTGTACCAGGCCTCCTGTTATTTCTTTAGATCCTTTCCATCATCCTGTGAAGTGAGTCTTAAGTAGCCCATGTGTAGATGCCGGCCCAGTGGCCCAGAGCTGCTGGAGGTGGACTGGAGATTCTAACAGGGATCAATTCAAAGGTAGTAACAGTTAACTTTTCCTGAGTTGGGAACTGTGTAACATGAGTGCTTTTGATGAATCATTTCATTAAATTTTGATAATGTCTTCATGGAGTAGGAACTACTATTATTTCCATTTCTCAGGTGGGAAAACCGAGGCTCAGTGAGGCAAATAATCTCTTTCCCCCAAGGTTTCATGGCTAAAAAAGGTGGTGCCCAGATTCAAATTAAAGTCTCTCTTGCTTTCAAATTTGTACTTTCACTCATGAGGTACCTTGCACTGCCTTCACTGCTGCTTGGAAAGTTCAGCAGGGACCGGGTAAACACACTTCCGGGGTCATGGCTTTGGGTGGGGAGCCAGCCTGTGGTCAGGTGGACAGCCCACTGAGTCAACACCTATTATGTACAAAGTCTGACCCCGTGCCCTGATATGATACAGGGGAGGCCCAGACTATCCCATGGCATTGGTGCCCTGGGTTGAGAAGAGACTTGTGTCTCTCTACCTGCAACCTGGGTAAGTCAGTGCCTTGCAAGGATAGATGCCACAAACCTCAGAGGAGAAAGGGAGCACCCAGAGAGGGCCAGGGATGGCTTTCCCATGGAAGTGGGATTAGATGAGCCTGCTCTGCCTGTATTTGAATCCCGGCAGGCTCAGTGACTTTGCGTGCTGCTGCTGCAAAGGCGCTTCAGTCGTGTCCGACTCTGTGCAATCCCATAGACGGCACCCCACCAGGCTCCGCCGTCCCGGGGATTCTCCAGGCAAGAACACTGGAGTGGGTTGCCATTTCCTTCTCCAATGCATGAAAGTGAAAAGTGAAAGTGAAGTTGCTCAGTCGTGTCCGACTCTTAGCAACCCCATGGACTGCAGCCTACCAGGCTCCTCCATCCATGGGATTTTCCAGGCAAGAGTACTGGAGTGGGTTGCCGTTGCCTTCTCCGGTGACTTTGGAGAGATTACTTAATTTTTCTGAACCTCCATTTTGCCATGTATAAAATAGAGATAGTAAAGGTACATAGCTCAGTTGGTAAAGAATCTGCCTGTGATGCAGGATAGCCCGGTTAGATTCCTGGGTTGGGAAGATCCCCTGGAGAAGGGATAGGCTACCCACTCCAGTATTCTTGGGCTTCCCTTGTGACTCAGCTGGTAAGGAATCTGCCTGCAATGTGGGAGACCTGGGTTCAATCCCTGGGTTGGGAAGATCCCCTGGAGAAGGGAAAGGCTACCCACTCCAGTATTCTGACCTGGAGATTTCCATGACCTAAGTCCATGGGGTCGAAAAGAGTTGGACACAACTGAGTAACTTTCACTTTCACTTTTTCACCTACCTTGGCGGATTAAATAATAATATATAAAGTGTTTGGCACACAGGAAGCTCTTGATTATATACTTATTCACTCTTTGCATCATCAGGGACTAGTGGACTTTCACTAGGTAAAGAAAGGAAACTTAATGTACCAGTGAGTGTTATAAGCAAAGCTTCAGAGCTGAGAAAATGGAGGTTTTTTTTTTTTTTTTTTTTTAGAATAATAAATGGCTTGGCTTGGCTTGGCTGGTTCATATGGGAGCAATAGCAGATGAGGCTAGAAAGAGAGCCTGAGGTCAGATTGGTGACGCTATGAGGAGCCATTGAGGGGTTTTGAGCAGGGGAGTGTCATAGCCAGAGCTGGGTTTTAGAAAGATAAGTCTGCCGGGTGTAGGGTGGATTGGGTGGGGACTGATGGGAAAATCCCTGTAGAACACTGTTGTCATCAGCCAGGAGAGAGGGCGGTGGCAGCTGGTTGGGCAGGAAGGTGTGAATGGGCACGCATGGCAGGGGAAGTCCTTTGGAGCTTGGCACGCTGTAAGCTTGGAGCTGCATGGGGTGTGGGCTATACACACCCTTGGCCAAAGGCAGGTGCGAGAGTGGTGCCCATCCAAGTCCAAGCGAGTGGCTGGGAACCAACAGCAGGTTTTCCTTTTGCAGGCCCAGGCTTGGGAGGCTGTCCTTCTGGGATCATGTCATCACTGGTATCTTTGTTCCAAGAAAGAGACAAAAGAAAAACTAGAGAAAGGAGGGACCAGCCTCCTTTTCGGTCCTGAAAACCCAGGGTGCCTTGTATCCTCAGGGTGGCAAAGCCCTTTGATGGTCTGGAAACAGGTTTCAGAAGACGCGCTTGGAAGTGAGAAAGGAGGCAGGCTCCTTTTGGGTTTTCATCTAGGTTTTTGAAAAGCAAAGCAGGCTGGCGAGAGCCGCCTGTCTGAGGCGTGTTTTATCTTAACCTTTCCATGTAATCCTGAAAGCCCACCTAATCAATTGAAGATCATAAAATATTAGACTTAATGCTGCAAAGTGCTGCTTTTTAATTCACATAACAAGCTCCTAAATAATTCAAATAGCAAACAGACCCGGCAAGTCAATGGTGGGAGGCTGCCTGGATCAGCGGGAGAGTGTCAACACATGCCGCATTTCCCGGATCGACTCCATTTCAAGAACCCTATTAAGTTAATTGCCAGTTTCTGACATCAGAGAGCATGCTGGGAGCACAGCAAGCTTTATTAGCTGCCGTGGCATCTGGAGACATCAGCCATTTTGCCCCTACTCGCAGGCATCGAGAGCAGCATGGAGAAAAGTAAATCAAATTATGAGACAATAAATGCTTTGGCAACACGTGGGCATCAGATTCATCGGCAGATACAAAAGAGTTCGAGTGTCAATTGTTGGCTTGTTAAATCTTTTATAGCAACACCGTCTGTTGCGAAAGTCTCATAGGATGACATGGAATAGTGACATCATTTGGCACTGTCTGGCTGATGTAAGTCGACAGTGCAATCGAGGGGCCCCCACTCCCTAAAGAAACTGCTGGGTGGAGAGAGAGTTTGTAAATAGAGCAGGAGTTGGGGTAGACATTTAGAGAGACCTCAAATAGTCCAGCTTCCTGAGTGGCTCGGTGGTAAAGAATCCACCTGCCAATGCAGGAGATGCACGTTCAATCCCTGGGTTGGGAAGATCCCTCAGGAAAGAAAGTGGCAACTCTCTCCAGTATTCTTGCCTGGGAAATCTCGTGGACAGAGGAGTCTGGCGGGCTACAGTCCATGGGGTTGCAAAGAATTTGATACGATTTAGTGACTAAACAATAACAGATAGCCCATCTGCTCCGCAGAGCCCAAGCGTTACACGTTTAGGTTTGTAGGCAGACCTGTCTGGGTTTGGAGACCCAGTGGAGACACCCATGGTGTTCTGGAGGCAGCTGGAGATGGGCAGGCAACATGTGTGAAGTCAAGGTCCCCAGTCTTCTGTCCATTGGGAGGTTCCCAAGTAGGCCATTGTTTCCATGGCTAGCTGCCCTCCCCTTGGCAACCCTGATACATATTGAGTATGCAGTGGGTGGGGACATCCTGGCAGCTTGGAAATATACCAACAGGTGCCGCTCTGCAGAATGGGGCTCTGATCTATCCAACGTACATTTCTGCTACATGAGAAAACAGGCAGAGAGAGATTCCTCAACTGTCCCCAGGTCACATAGCCAGCCAGTTCTCTTCTGGCATCGTCCCATTTTGTGGTGTTTCTCTTTCAGGCCTTAAGAATGTGGTGCTATGGTGACAACCTAGATTAGATCTAGATTATCATCCTGGTTCAACTGTTTATTGTCTGCCTGACCTTGACTTAAGCCAAGTATGTAGAATAACTTCTCTGTCCTTCTATCCTGTTGGCAATCTGAGGATGAGAGTGCTTACTCGGTGGGGGTTTTATGGAGTGCATCGAATTGATGATAGGTGAGATCGAGAATCTTAAGCTTGATAGCTCGGAACTAAGCATAATGTCATTACCTTCAACTGTGTGGGCGATTCATGTGAGTGAGAGAGATGAGCAAGATTATTTATGCTTCTCAATGATTCTTTTACAAACCAACAACCTTCCAATTTATTTGCACATCTGAGTTTTTACATCAAGTTTACATAAAGTGAGACAAATGATGCGCCCAAGTCTCTCCTTGCCTGAGTCCTGAGATCTAACCTCAGTGTCTGCAGAAATAACACTTATTCCAGAATCAGGGCCTTGATATGATAGGAATTCAAGAAGTAAGAACGTTGTCAATGACTGGTGGAGAGAGGCTGGGGAGGCTGGCGGTAAAATCGGCACAGATAGAAGAACAGCAGGTGGACTCTCTGTTCTGATCCTGGTTTTCAGATTCCCTTGTGTTCCTGGGGTGACTGCACTTTGAAGCTGGGAGGGGTCTTGGAGATGGAGTCTGGCATCCTTGGGAAACTGCCGCTCAGAAAGAGTTGGTGACTAGCCTGAGGTCACACAGCTAGACAGCAGTGAAGCCAGTGACAGGGGCTGGGTCTCCTCCTGCCAGTCCTCAGACAGTTAGGACTGACCTTTATGGCATTAGAGCTGATTCCACTTTGCCCAGGAAAGAGAACTAGTGTATACATATGCATGTGTGATTAGTCGCATCTGCCTCTTTGCGACCTCATGGACTGTAACCCGCCAGACTCCTCTGTCCACAGGATGTCCCAGGCAAGAAGACTGGAGTGCATTGCCATTTCCTTCTCCAGGGGGTCTTCCTGACCCAGGGATCAAACCTGCGACTCCTGTGTTTCCAGCACTGGCTGGCGGATTCTTTACGACCAGTGTCACCTGGGGAGAATGTGCCACGGCCCCAAGACCTCTCTCTGAGAATAATAACTTCTATGCGTAACTAAGCTGTAATAATCACAGCTGTCATTCCTAAGGGCTGAATTTCAGGGACTTGATATACATTATCCATGGAGCCCTTTGTGGTGGGCATTACTGGGACTCCCATTTTTCAGAGAAGGAAGCTGAAGCTCCAGGGTTAAGTGGTTTTGCCCAAAGTGACACAGCTGTTAAGATTCAAAGGTAAGACTTGAACCAAGGCTCATGCAGACTTATGTTCTTTTCCTGCGGTGCACCCTCACCCACATTGGATTTTGGCTTAGGTTGGAGGTCTCTAGAACGTAAAACAGGGAGGGATGGATCACTGCTCAGGGCTAGAACTAGCCAAGATCGGTGGGCACAAGTGAGAAGATGCTGCTGGATGCTCCGCTGGCACCGGGACATTCTGCCCCCTTACATACCACCCCCACTTGTATTTCCTGCCAAGCATGGGTTAGTAGCCAGGGACACAGAGCAGTCTCTAGTAACTCAATATATATGTTGGTTACTAGATGTATATTGCACCCAACAGAAAACTCCAAAAACAGTGGCTTAAATGCATAAAGGTTTTCCCTGTAATGTATGAGAAGTCCTGAGCAGGCTGGTGTCGTGGCCTCACGATCACGTGGGGCCCAGTCTGTGTCTCTCTTCTTGCTCTGCCATTCCCAACACTTGGCTTCCATCCTCGGTGTGTCAAGATATGTGCTGCCGCTCCAGTCCCTACATCCACATTCCAGGCAGCAGGAAGGAAGGAACAGGGTAAAACAAAGGGGTCTTTCTCCTGTCATCTCTTCTTCCTTTCAAAGAACCTCCCCTGAAATCCTCTGTGAGTTTCTCTTGTTTCAGTGACCACACCTTAGCCACATGGCCATACTTAGCGGGAAGCAGAATCTTGAACTGGACATACAACTACCTGAAGAATATAGAGCTTGTGAGCAAAGAGTAAACCAAGAAGCAGCAGGCAGACCCTGCCACGGCACGATTCTGCGGCACCTCTCCTACCTGCAAAGTGCCGATGACTTAGAACAGTGATGTTTTGAATTAAAGAAAACTCTAGTTATCCCTGGTCTGAGTTTTGTTTAACACACGTGGAGATAATCGGAAACGCCCTGGGATGCCTCAGACCTAGGGCTGGAACCACTGTGCTTTCTGGGGCTGTTTGTTTCGGGGATGGCAACAATGATGAAATCAACAGTAATTCACACTGTCAGCAACTTTCATCCTTCACTGTCCCTTTTCAAAATACGAACACATTTTATTTCTCTGGATTTCTGCTGTTGATGACACATTTATTCTGTGGGTCTTCTGAGGTTGATTGGAGGATGCGTTTCCTCTCCTGGAGGAGTCACATGATTAATAAGCTGTAAAAAACAAACACAGACACCACTGAGTCAGCTCCACCCATGTCCCAGGCACGGTACATGTGGCACGTCCTGTTATTCTCACAACATGAGAATATGGGAGAGGGGTTAGAATCCCATTTTACCAATGAAAAGTAGAGGCTCAGAGAGGCTAAGCAACTTGACCAAGATCACACAGCTGGTGCTTTGGACTGAAGGTGTGTCTCTCCCCTCCTCCCACTCACCCCCTGCCCCCCGCGCACTGCAGTTCATATGTTGTAACCCTAACCCCCGATGTGATGGTATTAATATCAGGCGGTGGGCCTTTGGGAAGTAATTAGGTTTGGATAAGGTCATGAGGATGGAGCCCCATAATGGGATTGGTGCCCTTAGAAGGGGATAAAGATTGTAGAGCTCTCTCTTTCTCTGCCACCTGAGGACATAGTGAGAAGGTGGCTGTCTGCAAGCCAGGAAAAGAGCTGTCAGTGCACGCTGACCATGCCAGCACCCTGATGTTGGATTTCCAGGCTCCAGGACTGAAAACTAAGCATCTGCTCTTTAAATCCTCAGTCTGTGGCACTTTTGTTGTAGCAGCCTGAACTGACTAGGGGCTTCCTAGGTGATCAAGTGGTAAAGAATCCACCTGCCTATGCAGGAGATGTGGGTTTGATTCCCGGGTTGGAAAGATCCCCTCGGGGAGGGAGTGGCAACCCACCTCAGTATTCTTGCTGGGGGTAATCCCATGGAGAGAGGAGCCTGGCAGTCCATGGGGTCGCCAAGAGTCAGACATGACTTAGCAACTAAGCTCACCTGTGTGCAGAGCTGACCAGGACAGCTGGTCAGTGCAAGAGCTGTGTTTTCCCTCACACCACGAGCCCACCTCGAACATCCCCATCCTTCAGGCTCCTTCCCCATTGCTGACGACGACAACAGGGCCGTCACTGAGACCTCCAAGCCTCTGCTGTCTTCTGAAGTCCCTTCTTACCTCCAGCTCCTCCTTCTTGCTCCTCAAGCCCTCCTCTTTTGCAAAGACCCCTTGAAAACTTGCCATAGGAATCCAGTTCCATCACCTGCCCCTGTGTGGGCTCTGCCAGCCACGCCTCCTTTCTGGCCCCACTTGGCGCATGCTCTGGTCCAGCCCATGTTCCCGCATCTCAGCTCATCAAGTCATCATAATCCACATCACCTGCTACCTAGGACCAGGGTCTGTAAATAGGAATAAAACATAGGTGGTTCCCATCCCCTGCACTCATCCCCAGCTCACTGAGTGAAGCCAGCGACTCTGAGGACAAAACCAGAAACCCCTCTCCCTGCAGCCCCAAGAGGCAGGAAGGGCTGTGTGTGCAGCTGAGGCCTGGCTGCCTGCCGGCGCCACTCACATCCTCATATATATAATCTAAATATATACTTTGAAAATTGAAAAATTGCTCACATATAGAATGTGGCTGCACTCTCTTTGAACATGTCTCTTTAAAGACAAAATTTGCCAAGTGCTTTCCTGCCCTTAAGGAGACACTTGAACATGGCAGCAGATATAAAATGGAAATTGAAGTGTCTCTCCCAGGCCACCGTACATGGATAAAACAGGCACAATCTATTCTAAGCGCTCATTAATAGCTGGTCTCTGAGGGCCCCGGCAACAGCTAGAGGATCTTACTCATTAAAAAGGTGGCGAGCTAGAGTTTTGTGCCTTCCGTGCTTCTCGCTGCGAGATCCTGGTGTTTAGATGTCACCGGCAGGCCCCGAGATTGCTGGCACGGGTGACTATTTTCTAAAGGGTCTGAGAGTGTCGCTGGCTCATTGGTGGGGCAAGAAACCCTTGTCGCTTTTCGAGGGGGAATTCATCCCTCTTCAAGGTGGGCCCAGAGCAGCGTTATCTAAAGACAGGTGCAGAGAAGAGAGAGCTTTAGTTTGTCAGCTAATCAAAAGATCATCAGTGATGCTCAGCACAGCACTGTGGTCCTCTGAACGCCACTGTTAATGACACAGAGCCACCAGGCTTGGTCCTGGCAGGGAGGTCTGGGGTCTCTAGACCCTTGGAATCACAGGGGCTGACAGACAGCCCCTTGGGTTTCACAACCAGCAGCGATCACTTGCAAGACAGCCATTGGTTTATTCTAGCAAAAGAATCCTCAGCTTTTTTAAACCTCCCGCCCTCTTTGTTCTTTGTTTTGATTCTCCCACTGTGAGGATCAATATTTCGTCCTCTTCTCCTCTCTTATGGAGAGAGTAACATTGTCCTGTCCCCACTGGCACATCAGTGGGGATTCTGGACAGTTTTCTAGGCATTGGGGGTTCTGCCTGTCCACCCAGAAACCTGGGTGGAGGCAGGGAGCCCCATGGCCTCTACATTCCTGCATGTTCCAAAGCCACGTTTTCCTGCTCTGGAACTATACTGTTGTTTTCCTTGACTTGGTTCTAATGCTCTTCTCATGGTGGCGTCACCTCCTTGGAGAGGCCTTTCTTAATGTGACCGCTTCCCTGCCACTTTGTTACATGAACACAATTTGGAATGACTTTGTTTACTTCGTAGCTCCCTTGATAACTGTGGTCTCACCTCCACACCAAGGGTAGGTCCAGGGGGCACGGATTTTCTGTCCTTTTGCCTGTTTTCGCCACTGCTCGGCAAGGAGCCTGACCCCAAAAAACATTTGCTTTATTGAATGGGGCAGCACACAGAGGGATGAATCAGGGACCTGAAATGGCACCCCACTCCAGTACTCTAGACTGGAAAATCTCATGGACGGAGGAGCCTGGCTGGCTACAGTCCATGGGGTCGCAAAGAGTCAGACATAACTGAGTGACTACTTTCTTTCACTTTACTTTTCTGTCCCAAAGCTGGTCTCTTAGTCACTCCACTGGGAGATTTGTGTGTGTGTGACCCTTGGTAGCTTCTAGGCTGTGGTCCCCAGCTATCCCTGCGGTGTTCCCTGCAGGAGTGCTACAGGGCTGCCCTACCTGGTACATTAAATCAGCATCACCCCAAGGCAACAGACCTGAGAGTCAGACAACAAGAAGATAATGGTATAGAGTTCCCATAAGGAATGTTTCCTCATTTGTTTTTATGGCACAACATCAACCCTGGATTGAGAAATTCATTTATCTATCTTCACCCCACATTAGCAGGTAGAAAATGTATTATTTTTGGAAGGCTAATAATAAATCGAGTGGTTTAAACTAAACTTCAAAATAATTAAGCTCAATATGAATAAAATAGGTGCAGGGTTAGAGGGGGTGGGGATATACAGAGAACATTCTGAGATTATGATGACTTTGTACGTAAAGAGCACTGGCTCATCCATGGAAGTATTTGAGTTGGCCTAGAGATATGCGGCCACCATCATTTCACAGATGATGAGGATTTCAACCAGAAATCCTCAGGGAAGAGAAATAGGCAGCAAAATCCACTCAAGTGAGGACTTACTATGCAACATGTCCACCATTAGGGTCCAGATGCTTTGGGGCTACTATGTATTTGGCTCTGAATGTCTGAGAAGCCAAAGTCAAGAGAGAAAAAAGAACAGATGAGGTTTGCAGGAGGTGCAAGTTCTTGAACTCTGGAGGGAAGTCACCTGAGAGGGAAGAGCACAGATAATGCTGACTCTTGAAAAAAGGATTTCAAATAATTTCTTAAAAATTCAAAGAATTGTCAACCAAGTTCTCAATGTACCCATCAGGCTCCTGAACTATCCCTCCCCAGTTAGTTAAAACCACCTCGGGGCTGATAATCTGATGGCCCAGGGGTACCACTGTTCAAAATCCCCCCAGGCCTCCATCTGAAGACCTACCATTAGAGCATCGCTTCCTGGAAAGAGCATGTGATTATGCTGCTGTGTGACAGAGGCTGTAGGAATCGGCTGTGTTTAGGATGAGGGGGGCAGAGGGCTGGGACCCTGCAACGTGGGGTTTGGGGTTCGAGGAGATGCTGATGATGGGTGCACTGATTTCACAGTGGGATTGGATGGTGTGGATGGTTGGTGGGATAAAGGTCCAGTTGGGGCACTACTGAGCCAAGCTTAGATGTGACCCTGGTCCCGTCTGTGCACAAGGCACCCAGAAGAGTGACTGGTCCACAGCATCTTCGGAATCCCCAGACTGTCCTGACCCTGGGATCAACATCTCTTCCTTCCCTGAGAGCACTGTATATTCATCTTTGTCTTATAAGCAGCTGATAAGACACTGAACAGATGTACCTGAATGAAGGAATGGATTAACGAACTGAGCAAGTGAGTGCCAGGACTACTACCATGGCCCAAATCCCATCTTTCTTTCAGTTTTTGCTCAGGGTCACTTTCTCCAGGAAGCCCTCCCTGAATTCGCCTGCCCAATTCCATCACTTCACTTCAGTTCAGTTCAGTTGCTCAATCGTGTCCGCCTCTTTGCAACCCCATGAATCACAGCATGCCAAGCCTCCCTGTCCATCACCAACTCCCAGAGTTCACTCAAACTCACATCCATTGAGTCGGTGATGCCATCCAGCCATCTCATCCTCTGCTGTCCCCTTCTCCTCCTGCCCCCAATCCCTCCCAGCATCAGAGTCTTTTCCAATGAGTCAACTATTCTCATGAGGTGGCCAAAGTACTGGAGTTTCAGCTTCAGCATCATTCCTTCCAAAGAACACCCAGGGCTGATCTCCTTTAGAATGGACTGGTTGGATCTCCTTGCAGTCCAAGGGACTCTCAAGAGTCTTCTCCAACACCACAGTTCAAAAGCATCAATTCTTAGGTGCTCAGCTTTCTTCACAGTCCAACTCTCACATCCATACATGACCACTGGAAAAACCATAGCCTTGACTAGATGGACCTTTGTTGGCAAAGTAATGTCTCTGCTTTTCAATATGCTATGTAGGTTGGTCATAACTTTCCTTCCAAGGAGTAAGTGTTTTTTAATTTCATGGCTGCAATCACCATCTGCAGTGATTTTGGAGCCCAGAAAAATAAAGTCTGACACTGTTTCCACTGTTTTCCCATCTATTTCCCATGAAGTGGTGGGACCAGATGCCATGATCTTTGTTTTCTGAATGTTGAGCTTTAAGCCAACATTTTCACTCTCCTCTTTCACTTTCATCAAGAGGCTTTTTAGTTCCTCTTCACTTTCTGCCATGAGAGTGGTGTCATCTGCATATCTGAGGTTATTGATATTTCTCCTGGCAATCTTGATTCCAGCTTGTGCTTCTTCTAGCCCAGCATTTCTCATGATGTACTCTGCAGATAAGTTAAATAAGCAGGATGACAATATACAGCCTTGACGTATTCCTTTTTCTATTTGGAACCAGTCTGTTGTTCACGTCCAGTTCTAACTGTTGTTTCCTGACCTGCATATGGTTTCTCAAGAGGCAGGTCAGGTGGTCTGGTATTCCCATCTCTTTCAGAATTTTCCACAGTTTATTGTGATCCACACAGTCAAAGGCTTTGGCATAGTCAATAAAGCAGAAATAGATATTTTTCTGGAACTCTCATGCTTTTTCCATGATTCAGCAGATGTTGGCATTTGATCTCTGGTTCCTCTGCCTTTTCTAAAACCAGCTTAAACATCTGGAAGTTTACAGTTCACGTATTGCTGAAGCCTGGCTTGCAGAATCTTGAGCATTACTTTACTAGCATGTGATGAGTACAATTGTGCAGTAGTTTGAGCATTCTTTGGCATTGCCTTTCTTTGGGATTGGAATGAAAACTGACCTTTTCCAGTCCTGTGGCCACTGCTGAGTCTTCCAAATTTGCTGGCATATCGAGTGCAGCACTTTCACAGCATCATCTTTCAGGATTTGAAATAGCTCCACTGGAATTCCATCACCTCCACTAGCCTTGTTCGTAGTGATGCTTTCTAAGGCCACTTGACTTCACATTCCAGGATGTCTGGCTCTAGGTGAGTGATCACACCATCATGATTATCCAGGTTGTGAAGATCTTTTTTGTACAGTTCTATGTATTCTTGCCACCTCTTCTTAATATCTTCTGCTTCTGTTAGGTCCAGACCATTTCTGTCCTTTATCGAGTCCATCTTTGCATGAAATGTTCCCTTGGTATCTCTAATTTTCTTGAAGAGATCTCTAGTATTTCCCATTCTATTGTTTTCCTCTATTTCTTTGCATTGATCACTGAGGAAGTCTTTCTTATCTCTTCTTGGTATTCTTTGGAACTCTGCATTCAGATGCTTATATCTTTCCTTTTCTCCTTTGCTTTTCACTTCTCTTCTTTTCACAGCTATTTGTAAGGCCTCCCCAGACAGCCATTTTGCTTTTTTGCATTTCTTTTCCTTGGGGATGGTCTTGATCCCTGTCTTCTGTACAATGTCACAAACCTCCATCCACAGTTCATCAGGCACTCTATCTATCAGATCTGGCCCCTTAATTCTATTTCTCACTTCCACTGTATAATCATAAGGGATTTGATTTAGGTCATACCTGAATGGTCTAGTGGTTTTCCCTATTTTCTTCAATTTAAGTCTGAATTTGGCAGTAAGGAGTTCATGATCTGAGCCACAGTCAGCTCCCAGTCTTGTTTTTGCTGACTGTATAGAGCTTCTCCATCTTTGGCTGCAAAGAATATAATCAATCGGATTTCGGTGTTGACCATCTGGTGATGTCCATGTGTAGAGTTTTCTCATGTGTTGTTGGAAGAGGGTGTTTGCTATGACCAGTGTGTTGTCTTGTCAAAACTCTATTAGCCTTTGTCCTGCTGCATTCCGTACTCCAAGGCCAAATTTGCCTGTTGCTCCAGGTGTTTCTTGACTTCCTACTTTCCATTCAGTTCAGTTCAGTTCAGTCGCTCGGTCGTGTCCAACTCTTTGTGACCCCATGAATCGCAGCACGCCAGGCCTCCCTGTCCATCACCAACTCCTGGAGTTCACTGAAACTCACGTCCATCGAGTCGGTGATGTCATCCAGCCATCTCATCCTTGGTCGTCCCCTTCTCCTCCTGCCCCCAATCCCTCCCAGCATCAGAGTCTTTTCTAATGAGTCAACTCTTCGCATGAGGTGGGCAAAGTACTGGAGTTTCAGCTTCAGCATCATTCCTTCCAAAGAAACCCCAGGGCTGCTCTCCTTCAGAATGGGTGCTGATAACAGGTACGAGTCACTGGTGGCTCCATGGAAAAGAATCCGCTTGCCAGTGCAGGAGATGTGGGTTTGATTCCTGGGTCGGGAAGATCCCCTGGAGGAGGAAATGGCAACCCAGTCCAGTATTCTTGCCTGGGAAATCCCATGGACATACAGTCCATGGTGTCACATGAGTCAGACAGGACTAAACAACAACAAGAACAACAAAATAGGTAGGTGTTTTTTTGTGTTCTCTGTTGTCCCTCATTCCAGCTGGACAAACTCATTTTTTCAAAATACCTTCATTCAGTTGCTATGTATTCCCCACACTGTGCTAGACAGAAAGAATTCAAGAGTAAACCAGAGAGACAAGGAGTGATAGTCCAGTGCAGGGATTGTTGAGTCACAAAAACAGGCAGGGGCCAAGCCCAGCCTCTGCCTGTTTTTGTAGGTAAAGTTTTATTGGTGCACAGCCACACCCATTTGTTTACATATTGTATGTGACTGCGCTTTTGAGTGAGAACGGCAGAGTTAAGTTGTTGTCACAGAGACCATATGGCCAGCAAAGCCTGAAATATTTACTCTCTGGCCCTTTCAGAAAAATGTGCTGACCTTGCTGGGGAATAAAACCTAGAAAAAGATCTTCACAGCGCGATGTGTGCCCTGAGGGGCCAGAGCAAGGTGACGTAATTAAGACTAGCTGGGCTGGTGGTTGTGCTCTTGTAGATTGGGTGGCTAGGGAGAGCTGCTCTCCTGGAAATGTCACCTGAGTGGAGACATGAAGGAGGAGAAGGTTGCCATGAGAACACCTGGACAGGGGCATCCTGGTGGAGGGAACAGCGTGTGCAAAGGCCCTTTGATGTGTTGGAGGAAAGGAGAAAAGCTACAATGTGTGGCCGAGAACATCTAAACAGGAGGAGGGCAGGAGAAGATGAGTGTTGGAGAGGCAGGCAGGGGTTAGATCTGTGATTCCCATGGAAGCTGATATTGCCATGAGTTCATCTGGGATGTCTGTTGGAGTGCAAGTGTGCTCAGTCATGTCTGACTCTATGCGACCCCATGGACTGCAGCCTGCCAGGCTCCTCTGTCCTTGGGATTTCCCAGGCAAGAATGCTGGGGTAGGTTGCCATTTCTTACACCAGGGGATCTTCCCGACCCTGGGATTGAACCTGCATCTCTTGTGTCTCCTGCATTGGCAGGTGGATTCTTTACCGCTGTACCACCTGGGAAGCCACTTGTTGGGGGAGGGGAGTGCCATATATGCAGTGAATAGGCACCAAGGGTGCAAGATTTCAATCAGCTTCTCCAACAGTCCTACACATAGATGGGCTGGCCTGGGTCCTGCAGGCTTCAGGATGTTCTGGTAGATAATCATGTAGGTAAAAAGCCAATTTCTAATAACCTGAGCCTGGGTATAACTCTCTAATTCACACAAACAGAAAGTAATTTTAGCACAGTGTTAATTATACATTGAATTTTCTAGGAATGGCGCTACTATATAAATTAAGGGATGATTTCTGTGTTTTGTTTGGAATGTTACCAAGTGGTGCTTGTCATGTTGGGAAAATGTCACCTATGGCAACATCACTCTTGGTATTTGAGTCTCCAAACAGCACCCTGTCATCAGGTATGAGTTTCTTGTTGTGACATTCACCATGATTTTACACACAAACACAAGTCCTTGTGTTGAATAGTGAAGTTGTGTCAGAGAACCTTCCAGTTGAAATGCATTTTTTTTAATATGAATTATGTCTCCCTTCCATATGAAAATTAATATATTAATATATTGAGTAAAACATCTTGTGGGTAGATAAATTCTATTACTATTTCCACTGAATTCTATATCAGGATATCAAAGGAGCATTACAAAATATTGGCTGAGACAAGTCCTGGGACTGGATCCCAAAGTTTTCTGTACATCTTGATACAGGGTTTGGATTTTATCCTGAGGAAAACAAGGAGCCATGGCAAGATCTTAAGAGGAGTGATGGGTTCTTTCAGGCAAGGGTGATGATTACATCTTCTCTTTTTCTCTTTGATCTGCCATCCTTCTCCTTCCAGCACCTGGCACGATGCTGGGTGCCCAGCAGGCACTCTGTAAATTAAAGTGCTACCAGCCAGAACAACCATGGCCCATGAGCTAAGCAGGTCTGTACGCCTCCCATCAAACTGAGATTGCTGAGGCCAACAGGGGTTAAGCTGCTTTCCTGGACCAGGTAATATCTGGTAAGTGATATCTGATAAATAGATATCTGTATGCTTGAGTTGGGGGTTGTTGTTGTTTAGTTGCTAAGCTGTGTTCGACCCTTTTGAAACCCTATGGACTGTAGCCCTCCAGACTCTACTGTCCATGGGATTTCCCAAGCAAGGATACTGGAGTGGGTTGCCATTTCCTTCTCCAGGGGATCTTCCCAAACCAGATTGAACCTGCATTTCCTGCATTGGCAGGCAGATTCTTTACCCCTGAACCAGCTAGGAAGCTCTGGGTTGGGGGTTACCCATTTCCTTTTCTTGCCCCTGAGAGCAGTTCTTTGGGGCTTCCCTGTTTGCCCAGCTGCCCACTAATTCTGTCCAGGCCCAGCACTGCCCACAGGCCTACCTGCCTCGCTCCTGTTACCTGACTGAGGCTGCAGGCATCAGTATGTCCCAGGAGCCAGCTTCTCCATCTTCAATCCTGGCCAAGATCTAAGAATATCTCCGAGAGTATTCCCCAATACCTGCAACAGATGTGCCCACAAATTACCTGGTCCCAGGGGTGGGGAGCAGGCCAGGAAAGGGCAGTGCTTTCCTAAAAGCATTACACACTTAATTTGCAAAGTTACATCACACATTTGTGCAGAGGTTAACTTTCTGGGAGCTTATTTCAGAACCGGAGGCAGGTCAGGGATCCTGAATGAGTCCTTCACAGAGAAGGCAGGGAGGCCTGTAGACATTCCGTGAGTATCAGATTCTTTCACATGAACCAGGGCAGATGGGGAGAGATGGATATTTGAGGGGCCTGTTTCATCTCTGCAAGGGCCCAGTGGGTGCCTCTACAGACACCCTCTCACTTCTTCCCAGGAAAGCCCCTACCAAATGCGTAGGCGCGGATCCTCATCTCACAGGTGTAGAAACTGAGGCCGGATGAGGTCAGGTGTCTTTCTACCTCTTACAGACCATGTGACATGGGCCGAGTCTGAGTTTGAACCCAGGTTCCAGACTCCTAACCCTACTTTCTCCCTCACCGCCCAATGCAGTGAGAGATGGAACAGGGGTGATATGTGTTACGTACTAATTTTTAGAGTGCAGTTGCACATATACATCTGGCTACACTTCAAAAAATCTTTATTGAAGTATAGTTAGTTTACAATATTGTGTTATTTTCAGGTGTACAGCCAGGTAGTTCAGTTTTACAATACATATTTATATATATTCTTTTCCAGATTATAATTTATTATAAGATATTGAGTATAGTTCCATGTGCTACAAAGTAAATGGCCTTATTTACAAGACAGAAACAGATTTACCCAGAAAACAAACATGGTTATCAAAGGAGAAAAAAGATGGGGGAGGAATAAATTAGGAGTATAGGATTATATACACACTACTACACTGCTAGTAATATACACACTACTATATATGAAGTAGATTTTCAAAGGACTTACTTAACTATAATTTTTAAAGGTTATTTAATGGCCTTGGGTACTTTATTTATAAGAGTCACAGAGAAAGCTAGGGAACCTATGTGAGATTACAGCCAGGAGTGGACAAGGAACTGTCCACAGAAGCAGTGAAACAGCAAATTGTAAAAATGAGTAAGATTGAGTTCACTCGACAGTTGTGTCAAATTCAGCTTGTTTCATTGACAAATTAATTGCCTTGAATTGTTATTCATAATGTTATGGTTTTACAAAATAAACGTGGTCATTGCATACTCAGAGGGGACCATTTAGAAGTCCATTTATTTCTAAAACTAATATTAGATACATTACAGTTGCAAAGTTGGAACCCTCATTCTTCCTTATGCTTTTATATTCTGCCTCTAAAATATATTTCTGTTGCTTCTCCTAGTTATTGTTTTTGCTGTGATAAAACATGCGTGCCATAACACTTTTTGTTTAAATAATTTTTAACTGTATCGTAGGGTCCAGTGGCATCAAGTCCATCCTACTGCTGCACATACCTATACTTTTTCATGAAACGTAAGAAATCTCTTCTGGAAATTCTAGCAAAGAGCAAATGGATCAAAGGCATGGAGAAAAGTCAGCCGCGCATGCCGCCAGGTCCCCTTCCCCGGGTCCAGGGAGCACTTGTAAGCAGGTCTGCCTGTCTACTGAGATGTGGATTTCTGCCAGATTTGTTCATTCGCTGAGACTTCATCACTCCTTACCACCGAGAGCATCTCAAACCCAAACTGCCTCTTCCCTACCTCTATATTTCCAAGCAACGTTTCCCCGACCAGATTTACATTTTCAAAAACCCTTCAGATAATCACAAACCCAAGAAACTTCCACTCCTCTGAGGTTTAATTAGGGGAAACTGTCTTCCTGGTACTTCCGAGTGCCTGCCTCTAAATTTCTTGGCGGAAAGGCTAGGTTCACGGCGGATGAGCGGGAGCTAGCAGAACCTGTGAATAGCCTCCCCCTCCGTCCCCGTCTCTCCCCAGCGACCGGGAGAAGGCCGGGCTGCAGGTCATTGAAATCACATTGTGCGTGTGCCCTCTGTCATTAGGACCTAGAGAATGGGGACGATCGGAACGTAGGATAACACATTAGCGATAGATAATAGAGTCTAAATAAACATAATCAGCTTTCCTCTACGTCTCCAGACCAAAGCTTATCTATAAATACCCTAATGACGCGCCACCAGCCAATTACTCCTTTCTTGGAAGAGCCCCTTATTAATGGCGTTTGCAGTGAGGGAAAAACATTAATTATTGGACACAGTGGGATCTTTTACGTGCTGTCTGGTCCGGACAGCACCAATTAATGCAACAATTATTATCAACGACTGTGGCAGCATACTGAGCACAGCCACCCTGGGCTGGCTCGATGGGGTGGGAGAACCTGTGTGCTGGGGAACATCACCCACTCGCCACTTCTTCCTCACTGCGGAAACTGCTGGAACAAAGCAGAGGGTGGCCAGAGTGTGTTGGGTGTTCCTTATTTTTTTAAAAAATCTATTTATTTTAATTGGAGGATAGTTACTTTACAAAATTGTGATGCTTTTTGCCATACATCAACATGAATTGGCCAAAGGCATACATGTGTCCCCTCCCTCCTGAAGCCCCCTCTCTATCCACCCTACCCCTCCAGGTTGTCACAGAGCCCTGGTTTTGGGCTCCCTGTGTCGTAGGTTTTTCCTTTTAAGCCTGAGCATAGTGCTCCTGGGGTGCTAAGTAGGGGCAAGGGGGAGGAGTCAAGCACTGGTCTGTTGTGCTGAGTTGTTCAGTGAAGCCAGGTAGAATATTGGAGAAGACAGGCCACCCTTCTGCAGAGAGGGGTGCACCTGGCTTGCCCACCCTAACCCCCACCTCTAGTCCCTTCCCTCTCACTTATCACACTGCAGTCCCTGTATCTCGCTCAGCTTCTCCAATTCAACTATAATCCATCTGCCCCAGGACATTTGCACAATCTTGAAAGATCTCCTGCCCTTTGCAAGGCTGGCTCTTTTCCAGATGTAGTATGAAAGTTCTCTCTGTAGTGAGGTCCTTCATGAGCTTGAGCCCATAAAACAGCTTGCCTTTAATATTAGTCACTTCTTGTTTCTATTCTTTGCTCAGCATCTATCCTAAATTATATTTAACAAACATTTATCATTTTATTTGCGTTTGTCTCCCCCACAATAATGCCAGCTCCATGAGAACAGAGAGTCAGTTTTCTCCAGCATGTCTTTGAGTGTCTTGCATTTAGTAGTTGCTCAATAAATATTTGGTGAGTGAACAAAACTGTGGAGTACAGAAACAGTTTATACTTAAGGGGCTCCATACCCTTATTTTGGCCACCTGATGCAAAGAGCCAGACTCACTGGAAAAGAACCTGATGCTTGGGAAAACTGAAGGCAGAAGAAGGGGACAACAGAGGTAAGACGGCTGGATGGCATCACTGACTAAATGGACACGAGCTTGAGCTAACTCTGGAAGATGGTGAAGGATAGGGAAGCCTGTTGTACTGGAGTCCATGGGGTTGCAAAGAATCAGACACAACTGAGCGACTGAACAACAACAAAATATCAGATGCCAAAAAGACTAAACCAGCAATTCTGTTGCAGAAATTCCACAGGGGAAAAAAAAAAAAAAGCCCAAATTGCTCTATTAATAGCAATAATGTCTCCTGCAAACTCCATGTGGACTCTGCCTCTGCATTTTAAAAGTGATGAGCATGCTTGAAGGAACTTGATGGACTGTCTTGTAAAATATGGGCCTCTATTATTACTCACATCATGGTACTTTATTGGAGATGGCTAGAAATGAACCTGCCCTGCCCAAGGTATAAAACAGTTGCAGGAATGCTTTATTTTTCTCTTCTCAGTGACAAGCAGAGGATCTCTTCTGGGAGGCATTAATTACAGAGTACTTTGGAAAACTGGTTCAGAGAAGGCTGGGAGATCTCCCCTGGGCCTTGGTCAGGGCTCTGAGAATAGGGTGTGCCCTTGTGGTCCTCCTGGAAAAAGAGCTCCAGGCTATTTCTACTACAAATTACCCTTCGGAGTGTTAAATTTGCTTATTTGTGTTATTCAAAATCAGAGTCAAGTTCAAGATGCTCATTCAACCTCACTGAACCTCAGTAACCCCCAGGGCCACTCGCTGGGGTTCAGCCTCATGCACCCTTGATGGAGGTGGTCTTCTCCTGAGGTTTTCTTACTGACTTGGGACCGTGGAGTCTTAAAAGCAGCCGTGGGGAGTCCTTAGCCTAGGGCTGCTGTACAGATGTGGCCATGGCAGCCTTTACCATCCCAACTCCCCTAAATAACTGTCTCCAGGGAAACACTCAGAAGTCATGGGGACACTCAGGGCATCTGTCAGGGATGCTTTTGCTTTCATCTCCTAGAGGGTGGCAATGACCTCAGCTTGCAATGATCTCACTCCGTTTGCATGCCTCCTGCACATTTGGTCTTGACCCTGTGATCGAGTTCAACACTACCCAGCATCTAGGCAGTTGAGGGGCAGACAGACTGTGAGCTGCTGGAGGGCGGGGTCTGCAATGTCCCCACGCTCTTCAGTGCCAGCTTGGCGATGCCAGCTTGGCAGTGTTCAGAAGTCTGTCTCAATGCCACGTTGCACTGACATTGTAAGTCTCTTCATCTCCACCCTACCTCTCCGACACCCGACCAGCCTGTGATTCTTGGATAGCTAGAACCACAAAGTTGCATCCATCTCTAGTGCCTAGTACAGGGCCCAAGCCCCTGAAATGACTTTCAGACTCCAGAATGAGGGAAGTCACAGGTCTTTGAATGAAGCTGCCTCAAGGAGGTGCCCAAGATGACGATCCCCACTACAGAAGTACCTCCCTCTTCCTTCTCCTTGAGAAGGAGCATTTGGGGTTACTGTGGACTTCCGGATGCCCAGGATGAAAATTAAAATGAAGCATTCTGCTAAGTCACTTCAGTCGTGTCCGACTCTGTGTGACCCCATAGATGGCAGCCCACCAGGCTCCTCCGTCCCTGGGATTCTCCAGGCAAGAACACTGGAGTGGGTTGCTATTTCCTTCTCCAATGCATGAAAGTGAAAAGTGAAAGTGAAGTCGCTCAGTCATGTCCAACTCTTAGCAACCCCAAGGACTGCAGCCTACCAGGCTCCTCCACCCATGGGATGTTTCAGGCAAGAGTACTGGAGTGGGGTGCCATTAGAGTGAAGTTATTCCAAACAAGGAGCTTGGCTGATCTGGGTTTGAATCTTGGTCCTGCCACCTACTGGCAGGAGGCATCGAACATGAAACTGAATCTTCCGGCAGCTTGGTTTCCTTGTGTCTAAGATGATGGCTCAGTCAGTAAAGAATCTGGCTGCAATGGGGGAGAGCTGGATTCAATCCCTGGGTCGGGAAGATCCCTTGGAGAAGGGAATGGCACCCCACTCTAGTGTTCTTTCTGGGAGAATTCCATGGACAGTGAAGCCGGCCAGGCTCTAGTCCGTGGGGTTGCAAAGAGTAGAAAACGGCTGAGCAGCTAACACACTTTCAAGATAGAAATGGCCAAATTCTCATCACTTGTGTGGAGTGTTCCATGGGGTGATGTCAGTATAGGGTTTGCCATGATTAGGATAAGATAAACCTCTAATAGATGTTAGCTGCTGTGATTACTGTGCTATAAATGGAGAGCTTCAGCACACGGGACTGAGGTCAGCTGACAGATTTGTACTGGATGCTCCCTGTAGGGGGCTAAGTGTTGTCCTCTGCCCTGAAGATGCCATGGTGACAAAGGTTGAATCTATCCCAGAGAATCTGTTGCACATTAACGATGCATGGCTTACTGCCGACTGGAACTCACTTATCCTGGAGACTCTGGCCCATGTCTTGCAGAAGGACACCTTACATGGATGCAGAGTGTTTGACAAAGGAAAGGAAGACCAGAGATTGCGGAGTGTGGGCTGCTTCCAAAGGCACCAACGGCAGTACTGGGGTATATTTCTCACCTTGCTGTAGTCCCCAGACTGCGCTGGACAATTATTGCACATATGCATACTCAATCAGTCATCATTGACTCTTTGCAACCCCATGGACTGTAGTTTGCCAGGCTCCTCTGTCCGTGGAATTTTCCAGGCAAGAATATAGAAGTGGGTTGCCATTTCCTATGCCAGGGGATCTTCCAAGCCCAGGGATCAAACCTGCATCTCTTGCGTCTCCTGTGGCAGGCAGATTCTTTACCCCTGTACCACCTGGGAAGCCCCTGGACAATCATTAACCATCTTTAAATCAACCAGTGCCTGCAGCCATGTAGAAATGCCCAAGTCAGAGGATCTAAATCATAAATCATGGGCTGTAATTCAGATTGTCTGCCATTAGGACTCTACATCAGGGCTTGTGTTTGGGAAACTGCTGTTTATCTTCTCTGTGGCGTCCTGATGTATTTCTTAATCAACTGATAGATACTATCAGCTGCTCAAGAGGATGACTGTCTGTTTCTCCAGGATACTGTGAAACTCCCTAAGTGAATATCATGTGTGCAATATAGCAGCTATCTTGTTTGGCCTCCCCAAATGTACTGTCTAAATTTGGAGAAAATCAGCCAGGCATTTCATGTGCTGTGAAAACAGACAGACAGAGAAGTATTTCATTTATGTAGATTTGATGTATAGGGTCTCTGGTTAATGTCACTTGATATCCTTTGATTCTAATTCCTCCTTCCTCTTTTTATTTGTCATCTCCCCAACCACACACACGCACGCGTGCACACACACACACACACACACACACACGTTCCATGCCCGACTCTCAAGCACAGTGATTCTTGATTTCCTGGACTGTTGAAGAATATGGTAGTCATTTAAAAAGTGTTAAATTCCTTCCTCTAAATTGCAGTGTCTCTTCCAATGATTTCCATGATTATTTAAGACAAATGACTTTTCTTTTGAATTCAGAATATAATTTATTCCAAAACAACAGCATAAGTTTCATGTCAGTGTGCAGTCTCTGTTGTGCAGTCAGCTGCACTGTGCTATGCCATGCTAAGTCACTTTAGCCATGTTTGACTCTTTGTGACGCTGTGGACTGCAGCCCACCAGGCTCCTCTGTCCGTGGGATTCTCCAGGCAAGAACACTGGAGTGCGTTGCTGTGCCCTACTCCAGGGGATCTTCCTGACACAGGGATCAAACTCGCATCTGTCTCCTGCATTGGCAGGTGGGTTCTTTACCACCAGTGCCACCTGGGAAGCAACTCCAGCCGTTAGTGGAAAGACCGATGAAAAGCAACGCTCTTCCAGTTTGGAGGGTTTACCAACCCACGATAGTTAAGGAGTAAAACTCCTTCGCAGCTGGCTCACTGCTCTCCGCTTCTTATCTGATCACACGTGCATCACGCTTGCTACCTCATGGTCTTTTGTGGCAAGTTCAATACCTTCTCTAGTGCAGGGCCCATCTGTGAACCTTGTACAATTGGGGTCCCTCACAAAATGTGTGTACTTTACATAATTGCTCTAACAGTGTACCTTATGTAATTGGAAACCAGGGACCTTTGAGCTATCTAATGACATCATATGACTTTTATTAATTTCTGCCTATTTGCTCAGTTGCCCATTTCTATACTTGTTCTAAACTTTGATGAGGAAAGGAAATCCTGATTATGTAGTTACCTACAGAGTTTATTCACACAATAAAAGAAATAGCGAATGAAAAGGAATGAAGTCGGTGATAAATGAAACCCACAAAAATATAAAGCCACGGTACTGAAGACTGTCTTGAGTACCAACAACTCCTTCCTTTACTTTGAGGATGGAAAAGTCTCCTGAGCTCCAGACTGCCTCTAGGTAGGGTGCCGGTGAGTAGGCAGAGGATACAGGGAGGCCCTGGTGTAGTGAGAAAGAAAGCCCTGGCAAAGGAAACAGGTCCTGAGACAGACTGATTAGCAGAGAGATCTGAGGTAAGTTATTTGGATTTGTGGGGCCTCTGTTTTCTCATCTATATAAAGAATCAAAGTTAGCCCTCATCTTACTGAACAGTACTGGGCATAAATGAGATAATTTATGTGATGGACTGAGCACAGTGCCCAGTTCCTAGAGAGTACTCAATAAAGGAAGGATAAATGCTTTTCTAATAATTAGAACCAGTTAAAGCTTTATTGACTATGCCAAAGCCTTTGACTGTGTGGATCACAATAAACTGTGGAAAATTCTGAAAGAGATGGGAATACCAAACCACCTGACCTGCCTCTTGAGAAACCTATATACAGGTGAGAAGGCAACAGTTAGAACTGGACATGGAACAACAGACTGGTTCCAAATAGGAAAAGGAGTATGTCAAGCCTGTATACTGTCACCCTGCTTATTTAACTTCTATGCAGAGTACATCATGAGAAACGCTAGGCTGGAAGAAGCACAAGCTGGAATCAAGATTGCCGGGAGAAATCTCAATAACCTCAGATATGCAGATGACACCACCCTTATGGCAGAAAGTGAAGAGGAACTCAAGAGCCTCTTGATGAAAGTGAAAGAGGAGAGTGGAAAAGTTGGCTTAAAGCTCAACATTCAGAAAACGAAGATCATGGCATCTGGTCCCACCACTTCATGGGAAATAGATGGGGAAACAGTGGAAACAGTGTCAGACTTTATTTTTTGGGGCTCCCAAATCACTGCAGATGGTGATTGCAGCCATGAAATTTAAAGACACTTACTCCTTGGAAGGAAAGTTATGACCAACCTAGATAGCATATTGAAAAGCAGAGGCATTACTTTGCCAACAAAGGTCCGTCTAGTCAAGGCTATGGTTTTTCCAGTGGTCATGTATGGATGTGAGAGTTGGACTATGAAGAATGCTGAGCACCAGAGAATTAATGCTTTTGAACTGTGGTGTTGGAGAAGACTCTTGAAAGTCCCATGGACCGCAAGGAGATCCAACCAGTCCATTCTGAAGGAGATCAGCCCTGGGTGTTCTTTGGAAGGAATGATGCTAAAGCTGAAACTCCAGTACTTTGGCCACCTCATGCGAAGAGTCGGCTCATTGGAAAAGACTCTGATGCTGGGAGGGATTGGGGGCAGGAGGAGAAGGGGACAATGGAGGATGAGATGGCTGGATGGCATCACCGACTCAATGGACATGAGTTTGAGTGAACTTTGGGAGTTGGTGTTGGACAGGGAGGCCTGGCGTGCTGCAATTCATGGGGTCGCAGAGTTGGACATGACTGAGCGACTGAACTGAACTGAAAGATGGCATGGGCTTCCTTGGGCACGGACTAGTGAGTCCCCTGCCACTGGAAGTATTTAAGAGGAGGTAACTGGCTTCTTAGTTTCTTGTGCAAAAGAATTACCTGGGGGGAGTGATTACAGTTGACTTCTGATTTACATAGGTTCTGGGTGGGATCTGAGGTTCTGCATTTCTAGTGACCTCAGGTCAGTGGTCCCCAACCTTTTGGACACCAGGAACCGTTTTTGTGGAAGATGATTTTTCCACAGACTGGGTGAAGGGTGGTTTTGGGATGATTCAAGGGCATTAAACTTATTGTGTTCTTTATTTCTATTATTATTACATCAGTTCCACATCACGCATTAGGTCCTGGAGATTGGGGGGCTTCTGCTATAGGTGATATTATTGCTACCCTGTGACTGCATTTGGGTAGAAGGGAGCTAGTTGATTCACTGGGGTTGGGGTTTGCTGGGGAAGACACTAGACAACCCAGATGGAGCAACATGCTCCATGTTGTCCTATTTGGTGGCCATTGGTCAATTGTGGCTATTAAGCGTTTGCAACATGGTTGAGTCCAAATTCCAATGAACTTTGAGTATAAAATAAAAAAACTCAGTATATTAAAAAGAGAATATAAAATATCTCAATAACTTTTATATTGATTGCATACTGAAGTGATAATATTTTGATATATTAGGTTCAATCATATATGAAAATTAATTTCACCTGTTCCTTTTTATGAATTTATTTAATTTTTTACTATAGCTATTAGGAAATGTAAAATGCCATGTGTGGCCCACATTCCATTCCTATTGGGAAGCACTGAGCTGGACCATTCCCAAAGTCCCCCATTGCACCCAGGGGTCCGTGGTTTTCATGTGGACTCTAAGCTGATGTCCACATGTGTCTAGGTGTGTGTCTCCTGGAGGATGGTGGCCTGCTTCCTCCCTCTGCTGATGGTAGTGAGCAGGGGAGAAACAGAGCCCAGGTTCTCCAGCCTCCTGATTGCCTGGGACCAGGTGCAGGGTGAGGAGGGAGCCTCTAGGTCTCTCCACTTTTCTCTCCCTCCTCATCTCCTTCAGAGCTATCAGACAACAAAATGCCTACAGAATAATCAGTTTCTACCTTTGAATATTCATTGGAAGGACTGATGCTGAAGCTGAAGCTCCAGTACTCTGGCCACCTGATAGGAAGAGCTGACTCACTGGAAAGCACTCTGATGCTGGGAAAGATTGAAGGCAAGAGAAGAGGGCAACAGAAGGTGAGATGGTTGGATGGCATCACCGACTCAATGGACATGAGTCTGAGTAAACTCCAGGAGATGGTGAAGGACAGGGAAGCCTGGTGTGCTGCAGTCCACGGGGTCGCAAAGAGTTGGACCTGACTTAGTGACTAAGCACACCTTTGAACATGTAATTTCTTGAAACTGCCTTTCTGGAGGAAAGCAAACTTTGTCTTTTACCCAGAGCTCCTTACTGAACTTACACCTCACCACCCAAAATAACAAAAGCTGCCTGGGGGAGACATTTCCTTTGGGAGCTGGGTGTTCAGGAACCCAGGAGGCAGAGACCCTGGCAGTGTCCACGGATGGACTTATGTCATCTCCCGGAAGGTCTCCTGGTGGAGGTGGCTTGAGGGCCCCTGAGGGTCTGAGGAAATGAGTCCTGTCACCCTGCATATGATGTGGCAATCAGAGGTGGGGCATGCACATGTCAGAGGTCGATGCTAGTTTAACCCCATAACTGCAGACTTTTAACATCATCTCTAATCTCTGCTCCCCATGTCCAGCCTCCTGCTATTTTTGCAATACATGGTTGGGTTTTTGCATGCATAAAAGTCAAACTGGAATCTGCAAACCACCTGCTATATCATCTCCCCCATTTCCATCTTTCAGCATCTGTCCGTATCCATAGTGACTGCTGGATATGAGGTTCTGATTTTTGCTTGAAGAACAGGCTCTACCCCTGCTCCTATGACTTTGTACAGCCATCTCTTTGGATGAGACCCAGTGCAGTAAGCAGTAAGAAGCTTGAATCCAGCCCCTGTTCCTGTCTACCTTTGGACTTCAGACAAGCGGTACAGGAGTTCTGCACCTTGGTTTCCTTTCTGGAAAATAGTGACTTTGACAACACCTGACTCCCCCCTCGGCAGAGCTCCTGTGAGAATTGCTGAGATTATACAGTAAGGGGTTGAGAAGAGTTCGTTGTCCTGGAAGACTGAATACATGATGGCTGTTATTCTTGGCTAATAAGCACTCCCTGAATGGCAGACTCTTTTTTCAGCTGGCAGAGTACCTAGAAGAGCCCCCAGATTGCACACCTGGGTGAGTAAGTCAGGTCTCGGGTGGCGATGATGTAACATACCTATTTTCAGTGGACTTGGCAGTTCAGGGAGTGACCCATTTTCTTGCACTTTGTCGAGGTCATTGCAACGGATTTCATCAACCGGCAGGTCTGGAAAGGAGCTTTTCCTGCCACTCTGGACCGCTTTCACCCTGTGTGAGTCAGGGCTGGGAAGGGTGGAGGGACATCTCCATGCAGACATCCACATTCAACCGGATGGTAAACAGAAGTGGGAAGTGGAGCAGACCACACAGGGCACCACTTGACTCCCCAGGGACATTTACTGCATCGCCAGAGAGGGGTGGATTTTTGTTTGTTTAGTTTTTGACCTGTAAAAAGTAGATTGGATTTTCCAGGTACGTGCAGGGCCTTTTGAAGATGGGATGACAGTGTCCTGGGGGAACACATGTTGCCTAGCTCCTCCTATTTTTCCCAGTGGAGGGTGGCATGGTTCTCCTTGTCTGGGAGAATTTCTCAAGAATTCTGAACTTGCACCCTGGGAAGAATCCTCGTGAGTTTCTGTACCACCAATCCAAATGGAGCAAAGGGCTGTATGTGAAGGAAAACTCCAGCAAGTACAAAGAACCTGGGGGTTCAAACTCTCTTTAGGATGAGACTGAGTGTGAATAAAAAAGTATAGATACACAACTGAGTCATTAACTGACCCAGTGTAAATTGAGTTGCCAGAGCTGGTAACTGATGTCAGTCATTGAGTCAAATCAAAAGAGGTCAATGCTAAGAGCAGAGGTTTGGGCCAGATGGTCCCGGATTAAAATCTCGCTCCATTGCTGTTGGCTGCATGGTCTTGATCAAGTCACTCAACCTCTCTGAGCCCTGGCGTGAGTGTCTGTGCGATGGAAGGTGGAGCCAACCTCCAGGGCTGTCAGAGCAACTGGGCAGGAGGCAGCCTGAGGCCTCCTGAACCTCCTGGTGAAAACTCAGGCTCTGCTGGTCCCACGTGACCCTTGATTCCCTGGCTGCTTCCCATCTTCCTGGTGCAGCTTAAAGGTCACCTCCTCAGTGAGGCCTTCCCCGGTCACTCATGGAAAGCACCCTGCTCCTCCCACTCCCTCGTACTTTCCATCGCTTCCTCTGGTCTGTTTCCTTTCCGGCTTGGGACACAGTCTGCAATTTCCTTGTTTGTTTATTGTCCTTTTTTATTTGTTGACCGCTGGCTGTCTCGGGTCATAAGATGGAGGTCACTGAAGGCAGGGGCTTGATCCATATGTGTTGGGACTTGGGATGCCTGACTCACAGCAGATGGCTGGCATATTTACCCAAAGGTCCTTGTAAACAGGGCAAGCTTCCGAGCCTCGCTGTTGTGGTTATTCAGTCACTAAGTCATGTCTGACTCTTTGCGACCCCATGGACTGTAGCCTGCCAGGCTCTTCTGCCCAGGGGGATTTCCCAGGCAAGAATACTGGAGCAGGATGCCATTTCCTTCCCCAGGGGATCTTCCTGGATCAGGGGTTGAACACAGGCAGGCAGATTCCTCATCACTGAGCCAGCAGGGAAGCCTTCTGCGCCACGTTAGTTCTCAGTTTTGCTGTATCTGCGGCACCGGGAGCCACTTTAGAGGGATGTCGTGTGAAAAGGATGCACTGAGATCCAGTGTGGATTTCACTGAGCACAGGAGTGAGTGACGCATGGCAGAAATCAATAGTGTTAAATAACATCATGAAACGGCATATGGAGTAATCAGTGCCACCCCCCCAAACATATGTATATATATTTTCCCCTCTGCTCCTCTATGAGTTTGTTAGTCTTACTTGTAAATACAAGCTACACAGAATGGAAACCTTGGGTTAGTAGATGTAACCCTGAGAAACGACAGACGAGAAAACAAGAGTTTTCAAAACCCACCATTTCACTTATGACGGCAGTGGAAGGGGACACTCATTAACACCTCAGCTGACTGAAGGAGTCATCCTAGACGGGAAAGTCATTATCTTTAGACTTACTGGTACATCCCATCAAAAGAAGAGCACAACTCTTTTCCTCTGTAAGTTTATATAAGGACATTTCTTCATGAGATCATCTCTACTAAAAAGAATTGATGTTTCCTCATCAATAAGAACTATGGAACAGAGTAGATGTCTATTTTTTTTTTCCTTGAGTGGCAGGAAGGTCAAAGTTAATTTCACCATTCAATCATAGTATTAGCTCTCGTTTCTATTCCGACTTATTTCTGTTTTGAAAAGATGCAGACCCGAAGGAAATACTAATAAATGCATTTTGGAAATGTGATTTGCTTAATAAAACCCTATGGTTGAGTTTTCTGGGATGGAAAAACTATCCCGATCCTTCTTAACTTTTGCTGTGGTGTTTGTTGAGAAGTCTCTGTAATCCTGAGCGTATCTCTCTCTAGCTCTGGTCTACAGTGTCCTCAGCTGTTAAGAGAGGACTTTAGACTGAGGAAGCCTTTCTGGGCACGTATAGATTGAAAATGCTTTCACATTTTTAATGTCCTAACGAGCAGTGACCGTCTCTTCTCATCCCGCTGTGTCTCAATGCAGTGAAGCAAGAATTCTTTTCAGAATTTCTTTTTAAAGCTACATTGTCTCTCATCCAAAAGAAAACTGATGGGGAATCCAAGTACATGAAACAGATCAGAGTAGAGCCCTTGCGGTTGAAGTGAGGGGTGGGGTTGTGGGCAAAAAATCCTTCCCCCTCGCAGCCCCCCCTCCCACCCCAGGGCACCTCTGAACCATCCACAAAGTTACTAGGAAACACAGCTTGAGACCACAGTATTGCAGGACTGTGCCACAGAAGCAGAATGGAATTTGCTTTCTAAAATCTATCTGCTTAGAACCCAGCCTAGATGGTAAGCTTCTCAAGGGCCAGTAGTATCTGCCCTGAAAACGTGTGTGCGATGAAAGGGACGTGTGAGTTCAGCAGGCTGTTCATTTCAGAGACTGGAGTGGCGTCACTGGTCCAGTACACACCTCCCAGCAGCCCTTCATCGTCTTTTTTTTTTTTTACATCTTTATTGATTTTGTTACAATATTGCTTCTGTTTTACCTTTTGGTCCTTTGGCCAGGAGGCATGTGGGATCCTATCTCCCCGACCAGGGATCGAACCTGCAGCCCCTACACTGGAAGGCGAAGTCGCAACCTTTTGGACCACTAGGGAAGTCCCCCTTCATCATCTTTTGAGGCCACGGAGCAGGGGGTCCCTGGCTGCTAGGGAACTATGGAGCGTGCGCTTCTGTGGCCTTTGCATCAGAATGATTTGTGACTCCTCAGGTGCAACTGCCAGTGATACAGTTAACATTTCAAAACGTTGCCAACCACAGATTTAATTTCTTTGAACCTTTGGGGATGTTTAAACAGTAGCTTGAGTATTATAATTACACTTTATGAGGATGAGGGAAGAGGGACATGGAGTGGGGGTGGAGCAGGAGGGGAGAATTTCCCAAAACTGTATGAAAAAAGGATGGAAAACATTGTTGAGTTTCTGCTTTAAAAAAATTTTTTTTTTCTTCAATTGAAATACTGCTTTAAAGCATTGGCAGGCTTACAGAAGTGAAATGAAAAACAAATCCCACAAAAATCCTGGAGTACCATAAAAATAATGAATAAAGTAGTGCAAAATGCTTTGATTTCAGTAATATTTTTCAATAAAGCTGGTGCATTCCAAACTGGGGCATATTTATCTTGAAGGAAGCCTTCTACACTGTGGCTTAAGAGTTTACAACAAATCTGGTGGTCTTGGTTGTGATATGATAATAAAAGCTACTCACGTAGTAAAAACGGCATGGGCTTTGAACGTGGGCTGATCTGGGCTCGAATTCCTCCTCCCCTTTAAATTACCTGAGTCTCTTTAAATAAGTGACTATGCTATCTATCTAGTTTGAGTTTCCTCACCTGTAAAAATGCTAATAATAATACTGTCTCAATGGGAAGCTTACATGTGTGGAAGCTGCTGGGGTTGTGGGTAGGCACTGGGACTGAGCTTGTTTGGGTAAGGAAAATGATTCTGTATTTGTGTCCAGAGCATTGCAAGATATCTGTAGTATCACACAAAGTTCATAGTCCAGCAGCACAGGAAACTACACCTGTGTCCTTGTTTTTTTTTTTTTTTCTTCTGATTATGCAATTAATATGTATTTACTGGAAAAAACTTGAAAACTAAAGATGGATATTAAGAAGGAAAAGAAATCACCCACGATCCCAATAAAAGATTGGTGTGTTTTTCTATGTCTACAAATAAAATTTTTCTTTGGTCAAATTTATATTTCTTGGCAAGAAAAGAGTCTTATTCACTGAAAATTTTAAATAGAATATAATTTTACATACTATTCTTCTCTTATAATTTCTTAGGATACCTTACCTTTTAAGTCTTACTGAACTTGTTACAATATTGCTTTTGTTTTATGTTATGGCCTTGAGTCAAGTGGGATCTGAGCTCCCTGACCAGGGATTGAATTTATATTCTCTGCTTTGGAAGGCAAAGTCTAAACCACCGGACCATCGAGGAAGTCCCGGAATACTATCTTTAATAGTATAAAAGTAATACTTTGGCCACCTCATGCGAAGAGTTGACTCATTGGAAAAGACTCTGATGCTGGGAGGGATTGGGGACAGGAGGAGAAGGGGACGACCGAGGATGAGATGGCTGGATGGCATCACCGACTCAATGGATGTGAGTCTGAGTGAACTCTGGGAGTTGGTGATGGACAGGGAGGCCTGGCGTGCTGCGATTCATGGGGTCACAAAGAGTAGGACACGACTGAGCGACTGAACTGAACTGAACTGAATACATGTACATTGTTAAATATTTACAAAAAGTGAAGGCACAAAAAGAAATGGAAATATTACCTACAATCTCAATTCACAGAAATAGTCACTGCTGACATTTAGTTGTGTATCTTGCTATTCCTTTTTTAAAATTTTATATATATATATATAAAACAATTCACAATATGTGAATATATATATAAAGTGTATGTTTACATTTTATATATCATGAACTGTTAGATCTGAAGTTTTCTTGAGATCTAATTGTTATATAACATTTATAAATTTAATGTGTACAACACAATGATTTGATATATTATATATTGTAAAATGATAACCACAATAAGTTTAGTTAACATCCATCATTTCACATGGTTACAATTTTTTTTCTGATGAGATATATAAATTTAAATTTTAAAATGTAAATTGGGAATTTCTTGAATAACCACCACTACAGACTACTTTCTTTGGATGAATACTGCCCTGAGAATATTTCATACATCATTAACTTTCTCTGTGTGTCATAATTTTTGATAGTTGATACTATTTCAATGTGCTATATCATAGTTTATTAATTCCCTAATATTAGCTAGATTTCATTGTTATTATCATAGGCTTTTTTTGGTTGGGGAATATCCTAATAGCTTATGCTATATCCAGGCTTCCCAGATAGCTAGTAGTAAAGAATATGCCTGCCAGTGCAGGTGATGTCAGAGATGTGGGTTCGATCCCTGGGTTGGGAAGATCCCCTGGAGGAGGAAATGTCACCCCACTCCAGTATTCTTGGCAGGAGAATCCCATGATCAGAGAAGCCTGGCAGATTATAGTCCATGGAGTCACAAAGAGTCAGATATGACTGAGTGTCTGAGCACATGCTATATCCATGACAGATTTTTAAAATAAATTTCTAGTGGGCTTGCATGTATATTTTTAGGTCTTTTGCCCATGTGCCCTCCAGCAAGGCTATACCAATTTATCCTTCCATTAACAGTACATAAAATTACCTACTTCCTTGCACCCTTATGGTTATTACACTGGTGATACCATCAAAAAGAGAAAATCTTTGTTAATTTGTCAAAAATTTTTATACCTGATTGTAATTTACTTCTTATATTAGTAGTATATTTTTTCTGTTTTGCATTATCTTCCATATCTTTTACATATTTTTTTATACCCATTTGTTGTAGTAAAGCAAAACTACAGAAAATGAATAAAATACATTAATTGAGTACAAATAGATTTGCATTGGAGAAGGAAATGGCAACCCACTCCATTGTTCTTGCCTGGAGAATCCCAGGGATGGGGGAGCCTGGTGGGCTGCCATCTATGGGGTCGCAAAGAGTTGGACACGACTGAAGTGACTTAGCAGCAGCAGCAGATTAGTTTTGACAATTGTACACATCTGTATAAACACTTAGATTAAGGTATAAAATATTTTCTATACTCAAGAGTAGGACAGAACCTCCACGGATCTAGTTGTCTATTCTTGTAGTAATGCCACATTAAAAAAAAAAAATCACATACCTAGGAATGGCTGTTTAAAAAGGTGTGCAAGACATATGCTCTGAAAACTACAACATGTTACTGACATAAAATTTAAAAGACCTGGGTAAATGGAAGGATAGACTATGTTCATTGATTGGAAGACTCTATGTTGTAAAGCTAGCATTCTCCCCAAATTCCTTTCTGGTTTAAATGTCATCCCAAACAAATTCTAGAAAGCTTTCTTTTTCCTTTGCAGAGTCAGCAAGTTGATTCTGAAATTTATCTGGAAATTCAAAGGCCAACAAATGCCAAGTCAATCTTGAAGAAATGCAAAAGTGGATTTATACTACGAGATATCAAGACATGATACAATGGGAGTAATTAAAGGAGTATTATATGTAAACGACTGGAACAGATGTTTCAAAAAGAGGATATTCAAGTGGCCAAAAAACATATAGAAAGGTTCTAAACTTTATTAGTCATCAGGGAAATATAAATTAAAACCACAATGTGATACAATTACACATTTGCCAGAATGACTGAAATTAATGACAAGCATACTACATGTTGGAAGGACACGGCAGAATTGGAACCCTTGGTACAGTCACTTTAGAAAATCGTTTGACCACATCCATTTACTTTAAATGTATGTCTTCCTATGATGCAACAATTCCATTTGAAGGTATGTAGTCAGCTGAAATTCACACATATGTTCACCAAAAGATAACCTTCATTAATGAAGTGTCCACCAGGAGCAGAATGGATGAATTGCAAGATATTCATACAATGGAATACTATTTGGCAATGAGAGTGAATAAACCACAAATACAAGTAGAAACATAATGCTCAACACAAGAAGCCAGACATGAAAGACTCATACTGAATGACTCCACCTATACATGTAAAATTCTATTAATGAGATAGGCTAAATGAACCTATGGTGTTAGAAGTCAGGAGACGGTTACCCTTATGGAGTGGCTATTGGGACATGCTGGGGTTCTGAGCTGATTGTCATATTCTGGTCTTAACCAACTGCTTATTATATGGGTGTTTCTTTTTGAAAATCCATTAAGCTGTGCACCTATGATTTGAGTACTTTAAATTTTGTATATTATTTCTTACTTCCCCCCCGCCAAGGAATGGCCAATACTGTTTAATCTTTTTGTTTTGTGTTGCTGGGAAGAATTTTGAGGCCAGATGGGTTTCCCTTTCTTGGGTGGGATTATAGTATTTTTCCTAAGACTAAAACCTAATTATCAGAATATTTCTATATATTAGCTATTTAAATTAATATTGTCCAATCTTCAGTGTCCCCTTTGTATCTAAAGACTTATTTCTTCTTCTTTTTTTTAGTTTTATAAAATTTTATTCTAGTACTTGTTATATTATTGTATCTTCCATCTCCATCTTTTTGGCTATCTACATTGACATTCTGGATAAATGATGATTGAATCTAGTTTTAGAAAAGGCAGAGGAAGCAGAGATCAAATTGCCATCATCCGCTGGATCATCAAAAAAGCAAGAGAGTTCTAGAAAAACATCTATTTCTGCTTTACTGACTATGCCAAAGCCTTTGACTGTGTGAATCACAATAAACTGTGGTAAATTCTAAAAGAGATGTGAATACCAGACCACCTGACCTGCCTCTTGAGAAACCTGTATGCAGGTCAGGAACTGGACATGGAACAACAGACTGGTTCCAAATAGGAAAAGGAGTACGTCAAAGCTGTATATTGTCACCTTGTTTATTTAACTTATATGCAGAGTACATCATGAGAAACACTGGGCTGGAGGAAGCACAAGCTGGAATCAAGATTGCCGGGAGAAATATCAATAACCTCAGATATGCAATGAACCACCGTTATGGCAGAAAGTGAAGAAGAACTAAAGAGCCTCTTAATGAAAGTGAAAGAGGAGAGTTAAAATGTTGGCTTAAAGCTCAATATTCAGAAAATTAAGATCATGGCATTCGGTCCCACCACTTCATGGGAAATAGATGGGGAAACAGTGGAAACAGTGGCTGATTTTATTTTGGGGGGCTCCAAAGTCACTGCAGATGGTGATTGCAGCCATGAAATTAAAAGACGCTTACTTCTTGGAAGGAAAGTTATGACCAACCTAGATAGCATATTCAAAAGCAGAAACATTACTTTGTCAACAAAGGTCTGTCTAGTCAAGGCTATGGTTTTTCTAGTAGTGATGTATAGATGTGAGAGTTGGACTATAAAGAAAGTTGAGTGCCAAAGAATTGATGCTTTTGAACTGTAGTGCTGGAGAAGGCTCTTGAGAGTCCCTTGGACTGCAAGGAGATCCAATCAGTCCATCCTAAAGGAGATCAGTCCTGGGTGTTCATTGGAAGGACTGATGTTGAAGCTGAAACTCCAAAACGTTGGCCACCTGATGTGAAGAGTTGACTCATTGGAAAAGACTGATGCTGGGAGGGATTGGGGGCAGGAGGAGAAGGAGACGACAGAGGATGAGATGGCTGGATGGCATCACTGACTCAATGCACATGAGTTTGGGTGAACTCTGGGAGTTGGTGATGGACAGGGAGGCCTGGTGTGCTGCGGTTCATGGAGCTGCAAAGAGTCGAACACGACTGAGCGACTGAACTGAACTAAATCTGTTGAATAATTTAAAAAGAATCCTTCCTTTTAAAATGTGCAGCTCTTTATTCTGGGAAAATTTCTTGGCCTTATTTTGTATTTCATTGACTTAAAACTTTAGAAGTATTCAAAAATTGCTACTTGTTGCTTTCAGTTCAGAAACTGTGCTCCCCATCATTTAATAGCATTTCCTGATCTCTGATTCTTTTTAAATTATCACTTGCTCTTGATATGGTATTGAGAATACAAATTAGATAATTCTTAAAAACTTCTCCTGTTTATTGCAGTACCTATTTCTTAGGAAAGTACTTTCTCTGATTCCTCAGAGGTTCCTGTCTTTTCTTTTTTTTTTTGCACATCATAATCTTTTGGTGGAGATGTTCAGAAATTGGAACTAAGTTGGATTCTGTTATTCCATACATCTTTACTATATATTTGCCAGTCATTCCCCTAAGTCCTGAAGATAAAGTAGTGAATTCTCCCTGAACCATCCCTGTTCCCATGGTTCATGAATGAAGCCTGTTGAGAATAGGTGGAATTTGGGGAGGCTGGCATTGTGGGTTTTGATCTTTGCAAATACTGGTCATGAAAAATGTGAACTTTTAGTCATAGGTAGGAAACTCATTCTCCAACTTCATGAACCTGAACTTCAATAATGAATGAGCCAATATCATCCTGGAGAATACGGGGTAGCCAGTCAATGTTGTTAGGATTCATAGAAAGAGTGACCCCTCCCACTGTCACATTCTAGGCAAACATTCCTGAGACAGTTGGCAGATGGGAAAAGAGGAATTAAAAATCACTCTATGTGATGCTGAAATCCTAACCTTGTCAACTGGGTTCAGTTTGTAGCTGGTTGGCCTCAGAGAGTTTTCCAGGAAGTTCTGTTGCCCAAACATAGATGGGAGATGAGGGGTTAGTGAGATAAACTTAAAATCCAAGTGGAACTTGGTTCCGAGTGCTTTAGGAGACCTTTCAGCCAAAATGAGTAGCTGTGCCAGATGGTGGATTTGTGAGAAGCTCTACTACCAATCAGGCTATGTGTCCGTCCCAAACCGAAATCGGTCTGAGGAGAATCTGGCCTGCTGTAGATTCTCCCAGGCCAGAAAGAGTAGAAGAGGGTGATCCCCCTTGCAGGCACATGTTCTAGTCACGCCCTCCCAGTTTCTACAGGAGGATATTAGTGGATATTTTCCCTGCTCATCTGATGGTTAAAGCATGTATCTGTGGATACAGCTGGAAACCCAGAATGGCAGGTTCCTCCCAAGGAAGAACAGGTCAAGCTCATTGCTACTCTTGTGGCTGCTCCTTGGCTTGTCACTTCCTCATGGCCACCCACATCCCATTCTTTATCCCATATGGTGTCAGGTTTTGGTATTTTCTATCCTGCATTGTATGCATCCTGTCTTCTCTCTGAATTAAATTATTTTATCTCGTTATGATATATCCAATTGCAAGCTGCATTAAATTCCTTAGGAAATATCAGCAAGGTACCGTTTAAATGAATCAAAATAAATAATATATGGAGGGACAGTTCACTCTTAATTTGCCCACCAACCCCGTACTTCTGGGAGGCTAACTGTCTTCATATAAATAATAGGAGGGAAAATGCTACGTTTCCTAGCTTATACCTCAAGGCAGAGAACGAGTCATAAACTCTTCTAGCGCAGAAAGGGACATGAACTATTCTTTCCAGCCTGACCTTTCCATAAGCTCAGAGGCAATCAGTCCTGAGGATTCTCCACTTTGCCCTGTTCCTTTCACAGGGTCTTGATGCATGAGAGGTGAGGATGGGAAGACAAGAGTTTAAAAGAACCAAACAATGATGGTCAGAGATGAGAGAGAGGAACTAGGGGAATTCTGTCTATTCACTGATGGACCAGTGACATCTTCACCATCTGGGAATTAGGCCCAAATCCCAACCAAGCCATAGACTCTCTCGATTGAATTACATGGCTTGAATTAAACATAAAGAACTGATAGAAAATTCTTTGGGATTCTGAGTTTGTTCTTGACTTGTCAGGAGGAGAAGTCCCCTATTTTTTCTTTGCCCATCCATCCTTCCAACCACCCCTAGCCATACTTCCATCAGAAGTCTGGCATCTAGCGAAGAGTCAGTAAATGCTGGTTTTTATGATTGTTGTGTGTTACAATTTGTCCAGTGTCTGTTGTAGGCAAGGCCATTGCAGACCTCCTTCCCAGAGGCCCGGATGAGGATGCTACACACCACATGTGAGACTATGCTATGAATATCTAGTCTCAAATGAAAAATGTGGGACTTTGCATTTCTTCCTCTCTTCTCTAAGAGTTCCTGCTTCCTAGCCAAAGGAGAAACTGTTTAGAAAAATCAGGCTATGATTACCCCCAAGAGAAAATATGTTTTGAGTCTAGTGAAGGCCTTTGCTGAATGACATTAATTATACTCATTTAGATTTGACATCATTAATTAACCTCCTCAGCTGTTTATATTGTAGCCTTTTATTAAAACAAAATGATTAAAACAAATAATTAAAGAATAGTACTACCATCTTAAATGTGCACATCGTCTTAAGCTCACAAAAGGCTTTTATCCACAGTCTCACATAACACACATTGATTCTACCATGTGAAAATGGCAAAGCTTATTTTTTTGTTTTTTCATTTTTAAATTTTGGTAAAATATACATAATATAAAATGTATAATTTTTAGCATTTTAAAGTGTACAACACAGCGGCATTAAGCACATTTACAACATGGTGCCACCATCACAGTTATCTATCTCCATAATTTTTTCATCTGAAATAAAAACGCTATACCCAGTAAACAATAACCTCCCATCCCCTCCCCTCTCCCAGACCTTAGTAACCTCTAATCTACTTGCTGCCTCTATGAGTTTGACTATTCCAGGAATCTCACATAAATGCAGTTATGCAATATTTGTCCTTTCATGGCTTCTTTCACTTAGGGAAGATCCCCTGGAGAAAGGAATGGCAGCCCACTCCAGTATTCTTGCCTGGAGAATCCCATGGACAGAGGAGCCCGGTGGGCTACAGTCCACGAGGTCACAGAGTGGGACATGACTGAGCGAATAACACTTTCACTTATATAATGTCTTAAAAGTCATCTATGTTGTAGCATATATCAAGATTTCATTTATTTTTACGATTGCATCATATTCCACTGGCTATCCACACCACATTTGTTTATCCTTTCATCCACGGATGGATATTTGGATTGTTTCTACTTTTGGCTATTGTGAATAAAGTTGCTGTGAACATTGAAAAGTTTTATTTTTATTTGAAAAATGTAGCTTAGTGATTCACCAAGTCTTGTGGAGATAGAGCCTAGGGTCCAGTCCTGGATGCATGTTAGAATGGCCTGGGAATTTGAAAAAAAAAATCACTCTGGACCACCAGAATGTCAGATTCTCTGGAGGTGCAGACTGGACAGAGCAGTTTAAAAAACTCTCTAGGGGACTTTCCTGGTGGTCCATGGGTTAACAGTCCACCTTCCAATGCAGGAGACATGAGTTCAATCCCTGGTCAGGGAACTAAGATCCCACACACCCCTGGGCCTGTGCACTGCAACTGCTGAGCCTTGTACCCCAGAGCCTGTGTACCACAACTAGAGAGCTGGCCGCAGTGGAGACCCAACACAGCCAAATAAATAAATACATACATATGAAAAAAAATAGCCCTCGAGGTGATTCTTCTGTGCAGCTAGAATTGAGGGCTATGGAGCCCAGATCGAGTCATTCACTGCCTTTTGCAGGCTTTCTGCTTAGATCTTCTGTCTCTCTTTTATTAAAGTCACCCATCACAAATTGGTGCACCAAAGTAGATCCTCTTTGTATCATTTTAACCTATAACTTGAGGCAGGAAAAATAAAACAAAAATTTTAAATTCCAAATTCAAGTGAAAGAAAACAAACAAACAAATGGAAAACACCCATCCGCTCAACACCATGAAGCCAAATGCTGGTTTGTTGGCTAAATATATGAACCTATTTGTTTTTTGCATTTTAATCATCTTGTTTTAATAACACACCACAATACAAACAATTGTGCGGGTTAATTCAGCTCTATTTAAGAAGTCTTGTTCTGTACTCCAGAGCTTGTTGTTCTGTCTGGTTAAATGCTCATGCATTAAAATGCTAATAATTAAACTGTTACGATTGACTAATGAACTCTGCCAGCGATAAATGATGGTCTTGTTAGATTCACCGCCCAGCAAGCCTCCTTTTGTACTGAGAAAGTTAAAGGTTAAAGTGCTCTTGAAACCAGTGAGTGGATCTAGAAGCAATTACAATTTTTTCCCTGAAACAAATAGTTACTACAATAATGTTTCAGTTCCAAGTCAGTAAGAGTGAAAAAAGTGCCCTCTTTATCCCGCAGGGCAGATGACATGGTTTTCCAGACAAAAGCCTGCTTAGACAGACATCCTTCTTAGAACCAGTCTTCCCAAGAATGCAGACGCAAATGGTGAGTTTTCAGGACAGCCAGCAGGTGACCCAGTATCGTGGGTACAACTTAGACCAGGATCTTTAAGTAACGCAGAAAGTTTCTCCTCAATTCTCTGTGTGACTTGGGGGAAGCTGCTTAATCTCTCTGGACCCCAATTTTCTCATTTGAAAGAGCAGAGTCATAATCACAACCCTCTATGGCAAACATTTGCTTTATCCTTCTGAGTAACTAGTTCCCGTTTTTTTCCACTCAGAGCCTCCCAGCCAAGACTTCCTCCTGGGTTCTCGGTTCACAGGGTTTGAGGCTGGTGGGACGGGGGAGGGAACTGATCGCAACCCACAAGCTCCAGGGGCGGAGCATGTGACCAGCCCTGGCCAATCAGAGCTTCATCTCCCTCTGGCGTCAACACGGCTCCATCTGAACCAGTCAGAGCAAATTGTGGGACTCCAGCTAGAGCCGTCTAGAAAGCAGCACCCCTTGACAGTGGACATGAACCTAGAAAGATGTGAACCTAGAGCGGCTCTGGCCACTGTAGCAGACGGCCTTCTGGACAAAACAGAAAAAGAGGCAGATTCTTCAGGAGCTGGGTCCAGACTTACCCAGGGAGTTTTCAATGCCTTGAGCCAGAATCTCCCTTGTGTTCCCCCATCGGCTGGGTTAAGCTGGGTTTCTGCTGCTGGCCAGGGGTTCTTCCTCATGGCCGAGGAAGGATTCCAAAGCTCAGACTCAGCCCTGCCTACTTGGGCAGCCCCTCTGAAGGCTCCGGTGCGACAGGAGCCACTTCCTTTGACTCTCAGCATCACAGGGTTCTGGGTATTGCCTGGGGGCTCGCTTTGCGGCTCTAGGAGCTTTCTGTCTCCCACACAGCTGGGAATTCCCCAAGGGCCGGGCTACCACACCCACCTCCCGTGTGCTCTTCCTCAGACCCTTAAAGGCATGGGCAGGGTGAGCCTGGCTTGCTCAGATGTGGCAAAGATGCCGAACTGACCAAATTGCACAGTGACCATGGATCCAAAAGGCAGGCGTGGCAGAGAAAAGCCTAAAGGCATTCAGGGTTTTCCCTCCTGGAGACCCTGTGCCTTTTTCTAAATAGGCCTTTTTTTTTTTTTTCCCCCTGAAGGAAGAAATGGAAGAGTCTGCTGAAAAAAATGAACCAAAATCATAAACTCAATTCATTTGCAAGTTTCCTTAGCTCTTCTGCTTGATCTTTGGACTTGAACTTAACGCTGGCCACATTTAATCAACCCGCATAGTTTCTCCAAGCACTTGGTGATAGTGTGTTTTTGGAAGAGTTATGGAGAGAGCAAAGCTTAGGATCTCCAATCAGAACACTATTCAGGGGACATAGAGCAGGCCACTGCCACTCTCTGAGGGGAGTGATGCTCAGAGGATAAAATCCTTGTCCTGGGTTGCTGGGAAAGTAAGCTGAACCATGGCAAGGATGATTAACTATTTGTATGGGGATCTCTAGTTTCTATAGAGTGTTCACATCTACCTTTGTGTTTGGCAAAAGGCATGGAAATGAAAAGCATTATATAAATGTAAGGGGATTTATTCCTTTAAATTCTTTCCTGGTCACTTCATGCATTTCTCATCTCCCTAAAAAGTTAATTCTTTTGATAAATATTTACTGAGCATCTACCATGTGTGCAACCTTTAGCTAGGTGCTGAGGGTATAGCTGTGAAAATGAAAATGTGGTGTCAGCCTTCACGATTCTTTAATTTATAGTCTCCTTCCCCAAACCAAAAAATCCACAAGGGCAGGAACCATGTCTGTTATCCATCCTTCCACCCACCTATCCATCCATCCATCCCTCCATCCATCATCCATACATCCGCCCAAAACAAACATTTCTGAGTAGTGCCATCCACGGGCTAGGCACTGATCTGGCCAATAGGAAAGTTGCAGTGAACAAAACAAAATCTCCAGCTTACATTTTGATGGATGGAGAGAGACAATAAATGAAAAATCAAATACATGAGGAACCTATCCAGGGTAATAAGTGCTATGCAGAAAAATAAAACAATGTGGTAGTAGTGGGGGACGTAGCGTGATGAGCAATGGGGGTCCACCCCCAGGACCTCAAAGAAACCTCCAGATTTACCTCCCAGGATTTTCTTCAAAGGACAGGAAGTCCTGGCTGTCACTGGTCCCCGGCCGGCAGCTGGCCCATTTTCTACTGGGACTCCTGGGCTCTGCTTCTGTTCTCTTCTTAGGAAAGAAACAAGTGAAAAGGAAAACATAAGGAGTAAACTTTCTAGTATCCAGCCAAGGGCCTGGCATTTAGTGAGCACTCAGGAGCAGATGAATGAATGCAAGATGGATAGATGGGTGGATGGATGAGAGGGTGTTGTCATGGAGATATATGGGGTGGGTTGAAGGCTGAGAACAGCCCTGAACCCATCCAGAGCTGAGGTGGACTTTGGGATTGTGGATGCCTCACCCTCCCCTTTGCCCACTGCCCACGAAGCTGCCCATGGAGAGAGCAAAGTTTAGGATCTCAAATCAGAACACTATCCTGGTGACTTACAGCAGGTCATGGAGGATCCTTTGGGGAAGATGAGATGGGGGGAAGTCGCCCTCAGAGGAGACTCCCTGAGTCTCTTGAAGACTTCTCCCCCAACTCCCCTGGCATGAAAGGCACCTCAACCTGATCCCTGGGGCAATGTCCTGGCCCAAAGCCTTGAAGCAAAGGGTGGGGTCCTGGGGTGAGGCTCCAATCCAGGTGACCACAGGAATTCCTCTTCCTGGATCCACTCAAGTGCAACAGAGGCTCAACTGGCAGCTAAAGTAAGTTAATAAGAAAGCCACATTGTGTACCTAATGAATTTTCTAAATCAATTATGAAACAGTCTCGTTGGTCATTTGTTAACATCTTGAAACCTTTACAAATTAATTTTACTGTATTAAAAAAAAAACAGACCTCTCACAGTCTGTTAACTCCATAAATGTGTTTTAAATTTGTTTTTGAATGCAACAACAAGCCGTGTGTGTGTGTGTGTGTGTGGTTCAGACTGACGATTCCCAGATAAACTGCTTGGCATTTGAATGGAGTCCACCTGTCCATTCACAGACAGACTGTTTGGCGGTCAGTGTCAGTGACAGTCCTGTCCTGGAGAGTGGCAGCTATGGTACAGTTGCCCTATGTGTCTGACCATCCTGGGCCAGCAGGGTGGCACCTCTGGAGATACTGCTTAAAACTGCCACCCAGCCTAAGGCCAAGTCTTCTCCTGGGGCAGAGTTAGTGGCTGATGACTGCAGCAGGCAGCACTGAGAGAAAGGGACGACGTGAATGCAGCTGCGCTGAACCCTAGACGGCAAAGAGACACAGGAATCAGAGCTGGGAGGCCTGGTTAATGAGGAGGTCACCAATGCGGTCCCCAGAGGCCAGGCTGCCCGGAGAAGCTCGCAGTGGTCCCATTTCAGTGAAGTGCTGTTCTTTTAAGCCGGTAACATGGGAACAAATTGATAGGAGGTGGCTTTGCAAGGCCCTAGAAGCAAACTGCTTGGCCATTTTCACTTTGGATAAGTCCATGTCCAAGTTCGGTTTGGGGTACCCTGTTTGGAGAAAGATGCAGGGATCCTGGAAAGAGGCCAGGGGAGCTTACAATCGCTTGGAAGTGTTGAAAGGCAGGATTAAAGGAGCTAAAAGTATTTAACATTTGGAGGGAGAGAGGGATAGAGGATGTGGAGAGGTGGGGACGGCTTAATGGCTCCCCACTTTCAAGTCTGCTGAGGGCTTTGTAAGCACATCACCAGGCATTTTCATTAAGACTAATGATGGGCTTTCTTTTGAAACTGGAGGGAATTAAGTTAGACCCGAGGAAGGCTGACTTGAAGTAAAGGAGGTTTATCACAGTGATGACCTCTGATGGGAGTATAGAATCTGTCTCTTCCTGAAAACTCTGAAGAACATCTCTGCCTTCTGACCAGTAGATACAGTCTTCACTGTAGACCAGAGTCTCATTCTGATTTGATACGCTTTATACATACATACATACATACATACATATATATATATAGTTTTTTCCTTTTATTATTTATTTTTAAATTTTATTTATTTAATTTATTTAGTTTTATTTTGGGCTGTGCTGGGTCTTTGTTGCAGCATGGGTTTTTCCCTAGCTGTGGCAAGTTATGCTCTAGTTGAGCTGCACAGGCTTCTCATTGCATTGACTTCTTTCATGGTGTAGCACCAACTTTAGGGTGCATGGACGGGCTTCAGTGATTGTAGCTCCCCGGCTCCATAGCACAGGCTGAATAGTTGTGCTGCACAAACTTAGTTCCTCCACATTATGTAGGATCTTCCTGGATCAGCGATCAAACCCGTGTCTCCTGCCTTGGCAGGTGAATTCTTTACCACTGAGCCACCAGGGAAGCCCTGATTGGACAGTTTTTTTTTTTCAAATTAAAATGTTCTTGTTTCCCATCTTATATGTCTACATAGTCACATTTCTCATAGTGAAATATAGCTATGTTAAATTTGTTCTTTTTAAATAAATCTTTTTTCCCCTGACTATTTGCTTATTGTAAGTAATTTTGAAAACAGACAAGTACCAAGCAGAAGAAACAAATTGAGGTAAACCCTGCTGAAATTTCTTCTTTCTTTGCTGGACATGTAAATCTACAGAATTATTCCATCTAAGTGTTTGTACTTCGAATTTTTTTTTTTACGTTAACCCTGCTTCAAAATTATTTTTCCATGTCATTACAAAAACCTTCAAACTTTTCCCTACATTAAATAATGTATTTTTATTGTTTTGTTTACAAATGAAATACAAAGTAATGTAAAATTTATTTCAGAATTATCTAATAGGAAAAAGGGAAGACACATTCCCTCCTGTAAAACTACCCCCAAGGATAATGACTGTGAGCAGTTTGGGGTATATTTCATGATATGAACCCTTTTTGGTGAGTGTATAATATTCCTTCAAGGAGATATACTACATTTCATTTACTTCCATGTTCCCATTGTTGAAGAGCTACATTTTTAGGTTTTCACTGAATTTCTGGTCTTCTCTTGGAGAAGCCAATGGCACCCCACTCCAGTACTCTTGCCTGGAAAGTCCCATGGATGGAGGAGCCTGGTAGGCTGCAGTCCATGGGGTCGCTAAAAGTCGGACACGACTGAGCGACTTCACTTTCCCTTTTCACTTTCATGCATTGGAGAAGGAAATGGGAGCCTACTCCAGTGTTCTTGCCTGGAGAGTCCCAGGGACGGGGGAGCCTGGTGGGCTGCCGTCTATGAAGTGACTTAGCAGCAGCAGCAGCAGCTGGTTTTCTCTTTCTCACTGTTTATGTGTTTGTTTATTTAGTCACCATGGGCGAGTTCCATGCGCACTGTCCAGGAGGGAACAAAACAGATGGAACCCATGGCCTCAGGAAGCTTCCAGTTTGGAAAAGGGCACGTGACATAAACAAGTAAACACAGAGGGTGTAGGAAGTGGGAAGTGCCCCAGAGAAAACGTTGCAGGGAAGGTGGCAGAGCATGCCGAGTGGGGCGCACTGGAGGGGCTGCTGCAGGGGTTCCTGGGGGTGGGCACAGCGCTCAGCCTGCCCTCTGACCTTATGACTGTGGCCACCTCCTCAGCAGACTTGGGAAGGCCATGCCCCTTCTCCTCTGATGCCAGACCTCCACCTTCCTCCTTTCTCACATCTGTTAGAGTTGAGTCTGGAGAATTCGACCTCAGGCTTTTTCTTTCATGTGAAAACTCATCAGAAATTAAATTAACAGCAGCCCTTTGCCTGTTTTCTCACCTGCTCAGTAAGCAACACAATTACCACAACCTGGGGGACTGGGCAGAGACCAAAACCCCACGAGAGGAGACAAGCCCCTCCCTCAGGACTCCCAGTTCTGCCTCCTCAGAGATGGCCCCTCAGGCTGTGCTTTCCACAGCCTCAAAGCCTGGTTCCCAGGTGGCCAGCGTGGTGGAGGGGCCACCCCAGGCTTTGTCTACCCATCAGAGGACCCCTGGTTTGCATGAGGAAGGCATTTCCACCAGTACCACATCCAGGCCTCCCCAAGTCTCTCACAGGAGGCACCACAGTCCTTCAACCAGGCGGCCAGGGAGGGGCGGGGTCCTAGTTGCCTGGCCTGGGTCTTCCCCACACTCAGCAACAGCCATTCCTGCAGAATACCACCTGTTTGGGTAACAAACAATCACTTAATATTTCACTTAAAGTCACCAAAGAATAAGCACATTGGAACACTGAAAGCGCCATCAATTTGATAACTTTTTAGAATGCAAAAATTAAGTTTTTAAAAGCATTTTGTGAGACAAGAATAAAGTACAGAAAGAAAAGGTGTCTCCATCCCAGCCATCTCCTGAGTGTCCAGTGATGCTGTCTGCGGTCTATCCTCTACGGTCTCTCCTCCTCCTTCTCACATACACATATACCCTGAAAGAAAGTGAAAGTGTTAGTCTCTCAGTCCTGTCTGACTCTTTGCAACCCCACAGACCGTAGTCCACCAGCCTCCTCTGTCCATGGAATTCTTCAGGCAAGAATACTGGAATGGGTAGCTATTTCCTTCTCCATGGGTCTTCCATGACCCAGGGATCAAACCAAGTCTCCTGCTTTGCTAGCAGATTCTTTACTGTCTGAGCCACCAGGGAAGCCTGCTCATACCCTTTTATTGTTGTTGTTCAGTCAGTCAGTGGTGTCTGACTCTTTGCAACCCTGTGGACTGCAGCATGCCAGGCTTCCCTGTCCTTCACCATCTCCCAGACCTTGCTCAAACTCATGTCCATTGAGTTGGTGATGCCATCCAACCATCTCATCCTCTGTCGCCCCCTTCTCCTCTTGCCTTCTATCTTTCCCAGCATGAGAGTCTTTTCCCATGAGTCGGCTTTTCACACCAGGTGGCCAAAATATTGGAGCTTCAGCTTCAGCATCAGTCCTTCCAATGAATATTCAGGTTGATGTCCTTTAGGATTGACTGGTTTGATCTCGTTGCAGTCCAAGGGACTCTCAAGAATCTCCTCTAACTCCACAGTTTGAAAGCAGCAATTCTTCCATGCTCAGCTTTCTTTATGGTCCAATGCTCACATCCATACATGACTACTGGAAAAACCATATCTTTGACTATATGGACCTTGGTGGCAAAGTAATAGGGGCTTTATTTGTTGTTCTTAGGTAGATGAAACCCTACTTTATAAATTTCTCTCAACCTAGTTTGCTTTGAATACTTAATGGCTCTACAAGTCAGTGAATATGAATCCAACTCAATCTTTAGTTTTTCAGGGTCATAAGCACCCACACACAAATCATTTGTATATTTACAGTTTTATTAAAATGATGATTTTGAGAGCAGGCTTTTGAAAAACTTGCTTTCCCCGTCTTATTCCCCCACCCCCACCTACAACTCAGGCGAGTAATCTGTTTTCTGTCCCGCTACACCCTTTTTCCAGGTGGCACAGTGGTAAAAAATCCATCTGCCAATGCAGGAGACTGGGTCAAGAAGATCCTCTGGAGTAGGAAATGGTAACCCATTCCAGTCTTATTCCATGGACAGAGGAGCCTGGTGGGCTACAGTCCAGGGGGTCGCAAAGAGTCAGGTATGACTGAGCACACACACACACACACACACACACACACACACACATCCTTTTCAGTGCTGATAGAATGATGCATAGATAAATATAGACACGTACAAGATGATGCATCTAGGAAAGGCACCGCTGCCTCTTGCTTTTCTCATTCACCACTGTGCTATGGAAATCCACCCCACCCCACAATCTCATAATGAAGTTCTCATTCACTCACATCTGATTTATTTGGCCGTTCTTCCATTGATGGAAATTCATTTAATGTTTAGTTTTTATTCTTGGCTACTGTGAACAATGTTGCACTAAACATCCTTACGTGTTTACATGCAGATCCATATCTTTTAGGTAATTGCTTTTCCTTCTATGGAATAGGTTCCCAGGAATGAAAGTTCTGAGACTTCAGTAGGATTTAAGGTTTAAAACAAAAAAAAATACTGAAGGAGGAAAACAAATGATTCATTTTATATAAGCCCTTAGCTAGGAGGTTCTGAGGCTGGGACATTTATCATGGTCTTACTTTTCTACCCTCATTCCTAAATGGTTCAGAGTGTTCCTTCTGCCTCTTATGGATAGAGCGACAGGGCTCTCAGGCCACTCACATTCTCCCAGAGGCTAGTGTAGGAGGGAAAATACCAAAGTAGGGGCAGGGACCTCTCACTGGCCTTGTGATCTTGGACAATTCTCTCCATCTGCAAAGAGCCCAGTGGATCTGGTATGGAGAACTGGGTGGTTGGGGATCCCCATGAGTAGGCGAAGGGTTTGGGAAGGTGCAGGCATCAGCCCTAGTAAGGCTCCAACTTGAACTTGGTTTCGGAGGCCTCAGCAGGGGATCAGTATGACCCAGCCTGCCTCTCCCTCCCGTACCTACAACTGTGGCCTCCCTGGGGGATTCAACTTAGCATTTCTTTTCCTTGATGAAAAAAAATAATCACTGCAATTGAGCAGAATAAGCAACCATCCATGTTAGTCTCGACACAAGAATGAATCATGATGGATGAGAAGGAAAAACCACAAAGGCTTAAGGTGGTTTAGAAAAAGAAATCTTTGTTTGAAGCTGGTTGATACCATCTCCACCCGTTCATTTGGCCTTGTTGTTTATTAACCAGGTAGCTAGACTGGGATGAGCCAAGGGGTGGGGCAAGCCGAGGGTGGAGCTGTGTCTCACACTCGTCCTGCATACACAATGGAGACTTGGACAAGAATAATGTGCTGAAACCTGGCGTAACATTCACCTGGTGTCCTGGCACCTATGCTGTGATATGTGCCATTGGTATTACGACCTGCGGGAAAGAGGTGGAGACAGAAGCAGTAAAGGGCACCTTTGATTTTGAGCCAATTAAGAGATGCTGAGCTTTGCTGGGAGGGAAGGGGGTTTCATGCAGGTGACTTTATGAAAACAGTTTCTTCATATTTATAAAAATCCCAGAGACATCTCAGGACTTCCTGGAAAGAACGGGAGTAATCAGGGAACCTGCCTCTGCCACCAAACAGCTTTGATGACCTTTTTGGAGGCACTTCACTTCTCTGGGCCTCAGTTGACCCACCTGCAAACTAAAGTCATTAGACTAGATGAATTCCAAAGCTACGATTAGCTCTGAAACTCTAAGTACCTTTTTTTTTAATTAAAAAGAACATTTAAAAAATATAACAGAAGAAATCACTTCTTATAGAGAAATTGGAAAGCACGAATGGACCAAAGAAAGAAAATCGAGCAAAATGTGAAATCTGAAATTACAGTACTGAGAATAAAATTGAATAAAAATTATAAAAAATTGAAATCATGTGACTGAGCAGTAAACATTATAAACCAACTCACGTGTCCCCTCATGGGTTTTTAAAAATAGGCCTTTGTATCTTTTAATAAAGATGAAAAAAATATAAAGCTTGCTTTTCTAGTAAACAGGGGATCAGTCTAGACACAGAGCATTACAGTATGCTTATTTGTAACTTAGCACGACCCATGGATTTCTGTTCACGTACGCAATGAACCTCTTTCACATCACTATCAACCTCATGTAAATAACACCTGCCTTGTTCTTCAGCCGAACTAGGATGAATGCTCTAAATTTTATTAATGCTGGGCACTTAGGATGTTTTGTGTTTTCAATATTATACTAAGGCTTGAAGAACACCCTGGTAATTACCTCTGCACACACATCTTAAAATTATGTCCTTAAATAGGATGGTTAGAAAGGTGTAAATGCATAGGATTAAGGCTGGTGTGTGTCAAGAGTAGAGAGTAGAGATCGAGTGGGGTCCAACATGGTTTTTGAAGGGGAAGAGATGAGAGACATCTGAGTCCAACACTCACTGTGATTTTGTTGAAGGGAATCTCTAACTGTGCTGACTGGGGTAGGGGCAGAGCCAGTGGGGTTTGGGTGGCTGGTTAGTGAGATGCGTATAACCGTGTTCACGTGGCGTACCTGCCATGTGGGGAAGGGTTTATGCGACACGTCTACACAATCTTTCAGAGATGTGCACCAAGTAGTGGGTGTTGGTGAGGGGGAGGTGAGTAATCCTGCACGGCTGGGAACTCTGGAGAATGTTCTCTGATAACAATCACTTGTTCAGCTATTCCCTGAGGAAAGAACTAAAGGGTTCTCCTCCATTGACTCTTGGAATGCCATTTCATTGCCCTCCTCATTATAAGAGGGAAGAATAAAAGCTGAGGTCTCATAAACAAGTGCTTGCAAGATTACTGAGATAATATGTAAAAGCATTTGAATTCCTTCATGAATTAAAAAAAATGCAGAGAGTAGGTTCAGCTCCTGAGGATGGTATGTGCTGTGATTCACAGGGAGGCCCTCTGTACCCATTTCACAGATGGGTGCTCTCAGGGTGTGGCAGTCCAAAGATGGGACCAATCCCATGCAAGGGAGCCACAGCAGAGGTGGAAACCCACAGCTGGTCCTTGGATGATCATCCCTACCTTGCCAGCTTTAACCGTTGGGAGGTTGGAATGAGGTAACGTCTCAGAACGTCCTTTGTAAACTATAAAATATTATATGTCTATATGAGAGATTACCATGACTTATAAAGCTAAGTTACAGCAAATTCTAAATGAAAAACTCAAATGGCCAGGCTGTCGATGACTAACTTTTCACATTCATTTTTCCTAACGGGACAATAAGGATGGGGAACGTGTATTGAATACTGCTATGTGATCTACGAGCTTCTAAGATGTTAACCCATTTCATCCTCACAAAATCCCTGTGAGGTGGGCGCTACAGTTATCCGCACCTCAGAGATGAGGAAACTGGGGTACAGAGAGGTTAAGTTAATTGCACAGAATCATGCTATCTCTGGAGAAGGAAATGGCAACCTTCTCCAGTATTCTCACCTGGGAAATCCTATGGACAGAGGAGCCTGGTGAGCTACAGCCCATGGGATCACAAAGAGTCAGACATGATTGAGTGACTAAACCACAAAAATGCCATCTCTATGTACAAAGTTGGCTGACTCGTCATGTTTGGGGCATCCGTAGATCAGAGAATAATATACTTAGAAAAAGAGGACTTGGATTTGAGTTGCCCATTAATGCACCTTTGGAGAGTCTAGACCAACCCAAAGAGGTGTCCTCCTGTTTTACTAGCACAAGGCTGCCCCTCCCAGGATCCTCTCTGCTCTATGCATGTGCCTCTCCTGGAACAGAAAGGGTTAAGTTGACCCACAACCCACAGGACCCTGAGACATTTTCCTTCTGGGCCACATATGTAGATGGGCTCTGAAGACGAACCTCTCTCCTCCTTGGAAATCATGAATTTTTATGAAGCCAGCCCAGAATTCCCAGAATTCAGCCGGGTGCACTTTGCAGACCCTAAAATGCTGTCACCATGGAAGGTTTCATTGCTTGCACCTGCTAAAACATTTGAGGCATTTGAGAGGCAGTGAAACACATTTGCTTTTCATTTTATCTGACTTTGGAAACCTTTGAAGTGTTTAATAGTAGAGCCCAGGAAAGATCCCCGCCTCTTAATCATTTACTGGTAAGTCACATTCTCGGCTGGTAGCTTGTCAAGCAGAAACTGACCTGAGCCCAGTTTTATTAAGTGTCACATGCCCAGTCACTGTTCATTAAAGGTGTTTTAAGGTTTGAATTATGTAATTTATGAGAAAAAGAAATAAAAATTCCATTGTTTTATTAATATGCAGCCCAAGATCTCTCTCTCATAACAAATGAAGGAAAGTTGGGTGAAAGGATGGGGGGCGGTGATGGAGGTGGCCTTCCGTTCTCTGGCCTTCCTTGGCCCCTAGCGCCCCACGTCCACTCCACCCAACCCCAGGCAGGAGTAGGCAGCACTCTGGGAAGGGAGCCATCTCAACCTGTCTTCCTGTGTCCTCTGTGAGACCTGATGACAAAGCAGCCACCTTCCTCCTCTTTCCAGCTCTTCTGTCTCTTTTCCAGCAAGGCAGGAAAAAGCATTTCTAGAGTGACCTGGGGTGATGTGTGAGTCACAGTCATTGAGAACGAATGCCCCTTGCTTTCAGGAGAGCTGGGAGAGGGTGCAGTGCTGGGCACATGGCCACCTGCTCCAGGCAAGCGATTTCATTGGATCCTCGCCTTACCTAAAGGAAAGGGGAGACTGTCCCCGTTTTATAGAAGAAAGCAGAGGAGCCAAGGTGGGATCCCTGGGCTGCGCTTGTCCTTTTGTCTCTGTAACCGAGGGCATCCTTAGCCCTGGTCAGCCTTCTTGGAATCATTCAATTGGGCAGTCAGGAGGAGGGGCTGGACTGGACCAGGCAGCTTGTGCCTTCTCTGGACTTGGGCTCTGTGCGCAGGCCCAGCAAGATTAGCAGCCTTCACGAAGGACATTTTTCTCCCGCAGATTCTCGATTTATCATCAGAGCGCTTGTAAGTCTGCGCCCACTGAAGGCTCTGCATGCGGGGTTGCTCTGGGCGGGGTCTCTCTTATCTGACACAGTGGGACCTCTGCTACTTCTTAGACCCCCAGTCTGCTCCCTGGCATCTCAACAAAGACGAGGGAGCCAGCTCTGCCTGCCTTGGGGGTACGGTGGCTCTGAATTCCTCTGGGGTTGTTTGCCTGTGTGCGTCTCCCTGTGATCAACCCAAAAAAAGCACCAACAGGGGAAAAGTCATTTTCCCAAATGTGGACAGCCCAGAATATTGGGACTGTGATTAGGGTTTGAAAGCTGATGCAACTGAAGGTATTTCTCCCCCTCCACATGCTCCCCTCAACCACCAACTTTCCCCACAGGAAAAAAATTGTGAACTTGATTTTAATTTTGAACTTGATTTTCTTAATCAAGTGACTCATGCGTTACAGGTGCGAAGTTGCACCGGACTTTGCCCCCTTGGTTCAAATTTGTGAGTTTTTAATTCTGAAAGGGGATCTCAGGTGCTAGGGTTTTCTAAGACATCTCACAGGAATGGTGTAGAGTTTTGAGAATAAGGGCCTTTTAAAATCTGGGTGGAGTGGGGGCAGGGCATGGCAAGAGCTGAATGAACTCCTGTTTGGGAAGCTCCCAGCCAAGGCAGAAAAGGAAAGGCCCTGTTTGGAAGGAGTGTTGGTGGGCCAGGTTTTGCAAATGGACCGTCAATCATTAACCCACTTAATTTTGAATCCGATTCCACTGATATTTCAATAGCTGGCTGCTGGTGACCTGAACTGTAGGGGCTGTTGTCTTTGATCTGCCAGGCCAATTTCCATTAGCAGTAAAACCACAGACCTCTGCTGGGCCACAGGCCAGCGAATTCTAACATCTCCCAGTGTCTTAGAGGAGCTCTGAACTGCTAGTCCCAATGCCAAGAGAGCCTTGGGTAGAGTCTCTAGAAGCAGTTGTCACAAATCAATCAACTCATTAATTTTGCACAATTTTCAGTTCTGCAGTAGGCACTGGGAAGCAGAGAGAACTGACTTATTTCAGAAAGTCAAAGAGACAGGATGTCAGTACATAGGGTTCAATACATGCTTCGGTGGAAAAGAACAGCAGCTGTGGGAACTTTGAGAGGTGCATCAGGGAGGACTTCCTAGAGGAGGTGACACCTAAGCTGAGACACGAGGCTAGAATAGGAGTTAGCTGGGCAGAAAATCAAAGGCAGTTTCAGAAAAACCTTCTACATCCTGGGGAGGAGTTGGAATTTCAGTCACTGATTGGTTTGAAGAAGGGATGGGTAACTGGAGTAGATTCATAGTCTAGAGCAGGGGTCCCTATCCTCCGGGATCTAATGCCTGATGATCTGAAGTGGATCTGATGTAATCATCATAGAAATAAAGTGCACAATAAATATAATGCACTTGAATCATCCTGAAACCACTCCCCGCCCTCCCTGGGGTCTGTGGAAAATTGTCTTCTATGAAACTGGTCCCTGGTGCCAAAAATGCTGGGGACCACTGTTCTAGAGGGTCAAGTGTGGCAAGAGGGGTGCAGAAGAGCAGGAATGGGAGTGGGGTGGCCAGAGAGGAGTCTGCTATTAAGACAGAGGCTGCCCAGGGGGCATTTAGGGTTTCACAAATCCTAATTTGAGACTTCCCCGAGATGGCTCAGCAGCTGAAAAGTCTGTCTACAGTGAAAGAGACACAGGAAACACCAGTTCGATCCCTGGGTCAGAAAGGTCCCCCAGAGAAGGAAATGACAACCCCGTCTAGTACTGTTGACTGGGAAATCCCATGGACAGACGAGCCTGGCAGTCTGCAGTGCCAAGAGTTGGACACTACTGAGCAACTAAGCAATGAGCATGCGTGCACACACACACACACACACACACACACACACACACACACACACACAGCCTAACTTGGGCAGATGTGGTACAAAGTATTGGAGGCGAGGTCCTCCTTGGAGTTCAGGCTCTCGGAGATGACAGGACCATTAACAGTGGGGGGCCTCCTGGTATCTGTCTGAGCCTGAACCTACTGAACCCCTCCTCAGAGGTGGAGACCCTCAGGGAGCTATAGATGGACACAGGGAAGAAAGGACTTGGATACTGATGGGAGGAGCGGTGCTCTCTTTTCAAGTCGAGGAAGATTTAATTAGGCTGTTGGATAACTCTGAGGACTGAAAATTGAGGAAATAACTTCCCATGGACTCTAGATACACACTGGGCAAGAGCAGGACCAGGGCAGTCATGGACAGCCATGCAGGTTTATTTAGCACACAGCCAGGTAGCTGTGGCAGGTGGCCCCGGGTGGCGTGGAACTTGTGTCAAGCATCAGGGAGACTTGATCTGAGGGTTGGAGGCTAATTTTTTCCCCTCATGGAGTGTGGTGAGGTTGGCAGGAATACTCACTATACCCAAAGGGACCCAGCCCTTTGTTTCAAAAAATGGTGTTAAATGTGGCCATCATCTATCAATCACAATTATTTTTTAATTAATTGAACACTTCCCTGATAGCTCAGCTGGTAAAGAATCTGTCTGCAATGCAGGAGACCCCAGGTTGATTCCTGGGTCAGGAGGATCTGCTGGAGAGGGGAGAAGCTACCCACTCCAGTATTCTTGGGCTTCCCATATGGCTCAGCTGGTAAAGAATCCACCTGCAATGCAGGAGACCTGGGTTCAATCCCTGGGTCTGGAAGATCCCCTGGTAAAGGGAAAGTCTATCCGCTCCAGTATTCTGGCCTGGAGAATTCCATGGGTCCATGGGATCGCAAAGAGTCAGACACAACTAAGCGACTTTGACTTTCTTTCACTTTATTACCTGATGGCTCTGTTGTGTGTTTTCATGTCTTAGTTCATTGAATTCCCCCCATCCCTGAGAAATGGGCATCATTATCTGCATTTTCACTGATGAGAAAATTAATGCTCAGAAAAAGTAAATCATCGGTGTAGGTTCTCACAGTTGATACTTGGAAGAGGGGGGGAAATGTCAGAGCATGACAGGGTCAAAGCATTAAGGGCTGGAGTGGGGGCATGTGACCCAGCCTTCTCCAGCCGCTGCCTTTACCAGACTGTGGAACGGCAAGGCACTGTCTGCCAGCTCGTGCAGCACGGTTCTGATTCCTGCACATCCTCCCCTCCACTCTGACTGTGCTGCTCACTTAGATGAAGTCACCTATCTCTCTTTTTCAAGGCACTGAACGCAGCACTGCCTGTAGACCAAGCAGGCAGAGAATAGGAGAGGTTTGCTGCACCCGGCCCTCCCTCTAACCGCCTCTCCCGCAGTCGGCGGCCTGGTGAACGGGAGGAGCCCATCGAGGCTTGAGATGAGGGCATCGCATCTCTGCTTCCACTGTCAGCTCTGCAGCGATTTCTGTGGCCATGGGAACAGCACGTGGGTGACAGCATGCTGCCGGCTAGAGCTGGTGGTGAATGTTGACCCCAGAGAAGCTGAGAGAAATGGGGGAGAACACTGCTTATCACTCGGCTGCCACAAGTCAGAGCAGTCTGATACCATCTCTGAACGGTAGACAGCCTCCTCTGGATGATGCCTTATCCAAACAGACTGCTTTTCCTGGGGTGGCTAGGAAAGAGAGCCCCCTTCTGATTTCACAGCAAGTTCTAGCGGTGAAACAGGAGGCAGGTATGCGTGCATGCCAAATCGCTTCAGTCGTGTCCGACTCTGCGACCCTATGGACTCTAGCCCACCAGGCTCCTCTGTTCATGGGATTCTCCAGGCAAGAATACTGGAGTGGGTTGCCATGCCCTCCTCCAGGGGATCTTCCTAACCCAGGAATCGAACCCACATCTCTTATGTCTCCTGTAGAGGCAGGCCGGTTCTTTACCACCAACACCACCTGGGAAGCCGAAGTGGGAGGGCTCAGCCGCTATTCTGGGCTGGGCCCTCTGATAGGCACTTATTTATTTCACTGACCCCTCCTGGTCACCCCTTCATGGCTGATACCACCCACATTTTCCTCAGCTGAACATCGACGTGGGAGGCTTCAACATAGTGTCCAAAATCTTGGCAGCAGAGTTGGTGCTCACTTGCTTCTGGCTCATTCTGTGGGGTGTCTGGGGGGGGGGGTGTGTGGCCTCATGCAGAGGAGACAGTCTGGAAGTGCAAAAATGTGTTACAGTCCAACAACAACAAGCAGAGTGCCATCATTTTAGATAGATTTGTTCTTCATAAAAGCAGTGACTACTTTCCAAATTCAAGTTAAGGGATATTTTCAACATATCTGAGTTTGAAATTTAACCCAACACCATTGAGATTTTTACCCCAAAGTGACAGTTATGCTGGGAGAAAAATAAAACACAAAAACTCTACCTGCCCTCAGATGAGAAGAGGACAGGTGCTGGCTTGCCAAGCAAGGGAGGCAGGTTTAGTGTCGTGGGAATTAGCTCCAAGTTGCCACCTAAAGGCAGGGGGTGGGCACAGGGGCCCAGGCCAGGTGTCCATTCCCTGAGGCTGAGAGGTGACATGATGGATGGGACAGCGTGTCGTGGGCCATCCCTTCAGGCTGCCCTGGCCTTTCACAAATGACCCCCACACTGCCATTCTCCCTAATCCGGTGACTTTCAAATTGTTTATACACATAGTCTTGGGAAAGCCCTAAGTCCTACAAAAACTTTTAAAACATCATATTTTATTTCAATAATATAAAAAATAGATCCTTAACAAGACATCTAAACCTATCTTCTCTGTTAAACTGATAATATACACTGTTGTAGAATAAGCCATTCATTTTGCTGTATCTCAGATTGGGGTTCAAGAGGAATTCTCCAGAATCTCTTAATTTTTTTTTCCTTTAAATGGAATTCACACACAGTTGGGGTTTGAGAAATCTGGCCCTCATGTAACACTACACTTCCAAGCCCCCAAGCTCAGATACGGTGAACAAATGACCAGGAGAGACCCGGGTAGCCCTGCTCCGTGCCCACAGGCTTTGGCACTGGGGTAATGGAAGAAGATCCATTTGCTGACTTGGCTCTTCTTGCCAACTCTAAGCAAAACCTGGCTTCAGAAATGATGAAACCCACCCCAGTGACATGGCTGCCAAGCTGGGGGACACTACAGGGTCCCTGGAGACCCAGTGCACGTTAAATGGGAGTAATTTCCTGACTAGCCCCTGATTCTCCTGGAGGTGGCTCCTGGAATACTGCTGAGTTTCCGGTTTGGCTGCTTTGGTCTGAAATGGCAAACATGTGCTTCCACTTTCTTGTGCACCATTAGATATGGAGGATCTGGGGTGTTGCCCAGAGTGCCATGTGGATCTGCAGCCATCACAGCCGCTGGCTGGACATAGACCACTGGGTTTGCATCAATGACAACAGAAGTATTATAGTAGTGGCAGCCAGTGTGTGCCAGCATCCCACTGTACAACGTTGTCTCATTTTATCCTCCTTCAGAGAAGGTGGGGGTGTTGTCTTCTCCCTCTTTATAGATACCCAGGCTCGGACAGGTCAAGTAAGTCACCCAAGACCACCCTCAATAAAACTGCATCCACAACCGCTTCTTCCAAATTCAAGCTTCATGAAATGGGTTTGCTGAATACCTAGTGTGAGCAGATCCTTTTTCTTGAGTGCAGCTGGGGATGACATATCTTGCCATTTAGAATCATGTCCAAACAACAGTCGTTAGTTCCATGTGGCTACTGAGCACTTTGAATGTGGCTTGTCCTAACTGAGATGGATTGTGAGTGTCAAGAAACTTTAGTGTCAAACACATTCTGAATTGAAAGATAGTCCAAATCAGAGAATGCAAATCATTTCATTAATATTTTGTATTGATTATATGTTGAAATGATAATATTTTACATATGTCAGGTTAAATAAAATGTATTATTAAAATGAAGTTTGTCCATTTCTTTCTATTTTTTTGGTAAAATGGCTGCTATTAATGAGATTCCATAGGACTCTTGCCCTTCTTCTACCGACAGCACTACCCTTGAGGTTCTTTCTGCTGCTCACGCACACAAGGTTTCTGTCTTGATCTCAGGCTGGTTCAGGCAGTTCCAGACTTCAGGCTTCGCTGCTTGTGGTGATGAAGAGCACTGGGAGGAAAGAACTGTGTTTTCCTTCTGCCCTCTAAGAGCAACAAGCAGAGGCCTGTGTGCAAAGAAGAAACTTCAGAAGTACAGCTGATTCTTATTATTCATGGCAGTTTATGTCCTAAGGTAGCTTCAGGGGCTTCCCAGGTGGTGCTAGTGGTAAAGAACTCATCTCCCAGTGCAGAAGACTTAAGAGACATGGGTTCAATCCTTGGGTTGGGAAGACCCTCTGGAGAAGGACATGGCAGCCCACTCCACTATTCTTTCCTGGAGAATCCCATAGACAGAGGAGCCTGACAGGTTACAGTCCCTGGGGTCACACAGAGCTGGACACAACTGAAGTGACTTAGCATTCACTTACAGGCAAGGTTGCTGCAGATGATGAAACAGCAAGTAAGGAAACATTGCCCCTCAGGGAAATACAGGCTTAGGTTTCCATGATCCACTTCTTACAACATTTTTGCCAGCTGATCAATACATACTCTTGTTCAATGTGTGCTTCTGTTTAAAGAAACTTTACTAATATATACATACACATGTGCATGCATGCTCAAGTTGTTCAGTTGCGTCCAACTCTTCACAACCCCATGGACTGTAACCCACCAGGCTCCTCTGTCCTTGGTATTATGCCAGCAAGAATATTGGAGTGGGTTGTGATTTCCTCCCCCAGGTCCCAGCCCAGGGTTCAAAACTGTGTCTTCTGCATTGGCAGGTGGATTGTTTACCACTGCGCCACCTGGGAAGATGCATATACAAAAAGTGGGTATATATAGTTGGTATATGTAGTTGATTCGCTAACATTGAACTTGCAGCCACCAACACTATAACTCATGCTTGACTGAAGCTTATCTAACACTCCATAAGGCACATCACAGTCTTCTTGAGCTTGAGGGTAACAGACAGTAACATGCTTGGGGACCTTTTTAAACAGTGAACTCACCACCAACAAAAAAACTCAAAAACATGATAAACATGGCTCTAAATATATCACAAAAAGAACATTTATGCACACGAGTCTGGTGACTCAAAATTTTCTCCATTCTGTGCATGTCTGCACATGACCGCAAAAGCACCTGCAAATACTGATTTGGGTGTTACAAATAAATTTTAGCCAGAAGGTGAATACAGAGTCTACAAATAATGAAGATCGATTGTGTTTGTTAATTGAGGTCAGTCCTGACTCTCTCCTGCCACTGGCTGCTGATCTTTTGTGCTCAGAATGTACCCTGAGAGTCCTGGTTGTGTCCGTTTAGCATCAGCACAACCCCCTCCATGGTGGACCAGGAGGTGTGAAGCCCCGAATTCGGAGGAGAGGAGAGAGACGAGTCAGCCCTGGACTCACAGTTTGTAAATCTCACAGGAATTGGGCAGGATGTGTCACCTCTTCAAGCCTCAGCTATCCAGTCTGTAAAACAGGGGTCATAATGATTTATCTTCCCATCTTGTGAAGATCTAATGAGATGACTTTGCAAAAGTGCTGTGGAAGCAGTAAATAATCCACAGACGTACAAGATTTACAGGCTTTCCTGATAAGCTTTGAGCTGGGGAAGGCAGAACCCTGCTAGGGTTTGAATCCTGAATGGCACTGACTGCTTACACGAACTTGAGTGAGTGACTGAGCCTCTTAAGGTCTTAGATCCTGTCCTGTGAGATGAGGATGATACTAACATAGTATGTATAGGGATGCTATAAGCTTTCAGTGAGACATGCATCTAAAGCACTTTAATTCCCAGTGAATGGTGGCTATTTCTACTGTAACAAGTGACTGTGCCCCTCATTTGAGCTGAGTGATGGTGTAGGGGAAGTCAGAGTGAAAACCACAATCACAGAAAACTAACCAATCTGATCACATGGACCACAGCCTTATCTAACTCAATGAAACTATGAGCCATGCCATGTAGGGCCACCCAAGATGGATGGGTCACAGTGGAGAGTTCTGACAAAAGATGATCCACTGGAGAAGGGAATGGCAAACCACTTCAGTATTCTTGCCTTGAGAAACCCATAAACAGTATGAAAAGGCAAAAAGATTGGACACTGAAAGATGAACTCACCGGGTCAGTAGGTGCTCAATATGCTACTGGAGATCAGTGGAGAAATAACTTCAGAAAGAATGAAGAGACAGAGCCAAAGCAAAACCAAAACCCAGCTGTGGATGTGACTGGTGAGGGAAGTAAAGTCCAATGCTGTAAAGAGCAATATTGCATAGGGACCTAGAATGTTAGGTCCATGAATCAAGGCAAATTGGAGTGGTCACAGGAGATGGCAATAGTGAACATGGACATTTTAGGAATCAGTGAACTAAAATGGACTGGAATGGGTGAATTTAACTCAGATGACCATTATATCTACTACTGTGGGCAAGAATCCCTCAGAAGAAATGGAGTAGCCATCATGGTCAACAAAAGAGTCCAAAATGCAGCACTTGGATGCAATGTCAAGAACGACAGAATGATCTCTATTTGTTTCCAAGGCAAAGCATTCGATATCACAGTAATCCAAGCCCATGCCCTGACCAGTAACGTGGAAGAAGCTGAATTTGAATGGTTCTATGAAGACCTGCAAGACCTTCTAGAACTAACACCCAAAATGGATGTCCTTTTCATTGTAGGGTACTGGAATGCAAAAGTAGGAAGTCAAGAGATACCTGATGTAACAGGCAAATTTGGCCTTGGAGTACAAAATGAAGCAGAGCAAAGGCTAATAGAGTTTTGGCAAGGCAACACACTGGTCATAGCAAACACCCTCTTCCAACAACACAAGAGAAGACTCTACACATGGACATCACCAGATGGCCAATACTGAAATCAGACTGATTATATTCTTTGCAGCCAAAGACGGAGAAGCTCTATACAGTTGGCAAAAACAAGACTGGGAGCTGACTGTGGCTCAGATCATGAACTCCTAATTGTCAAATTCAGACTTAAATTGAAGAAAGTAGGGAAAACCACTAGACCATTCAGGTATGACCTAAATCAAATCCCTTACAATTATATAGTGGAAGTGACAAATAGATTCAAGGGATTAGATCTGATAGACAGAGTACCTGAAGAACTATGGATGGAGGTTCATGACATTGTACAGGAGGCAGTGATCAAGACCATCCCCAAGAAAAAGAAATGCAAAAAGGTAAAATGGTTGTCTGGGGAGGCCTTACAAATAGCTGTGAAAAGAAAAGAAGCAAAAGGCAAAGGAGAAAAAGAAAGATATACCCATTTGAATGCAGAGTTCCAAAGAATAGCAAGGAGAGATAAGAAAGCCTTCCTCAGTGATCAATGCAAAGAAATAGAGGAAAACAATAGAATGGGAAAGACTAGAGATCTCTTCAAGAAAATTAGAGATACCAAGGGAACATTTCATGCAAAGATGGTCACAATAAAGGAAAGAAATGGTTTGGACTTAACAGAAGCAGAAGATATTAAGAAGAGGTGGCAAGAATACACAGAAGAACTGTACAAAAAAGATCTTCATGACCCAGATAACCATGATGGTGTAATCACTCACCCCAGAACTAGACATCCTGGAATGAGAAGTCAAGTGGGCCTTAGGAAGCATCACTACAAACAAAGCTAGTAGAGGGGATGGAATTCCAGTTGAGCTATTTCAGATCCTAAAAGATGATGCTGTGAAAGTGATGCACTCCATATACCAGCAAATTTGAAAACTCAGCAGTGGCCACAGGACTGGAAAAGATCAATTTTCATGCCAATCCCAAAGAAAGGCAATGCCAAAGAATGTTCAAACTACCATACAACTGCACTCATCTCACACACTAGCAAAGTAATGCTCAAAATTCTCCAAGCCAGGCTTCAACAGTACATGAACTGTGAACTTCCAGATGTTCAAGCCAGATTTAGAAAAGGCAGAGGAATCACAGAGATCAAATTGCCAACATCTGCTGGATCATCAAAAAAGCAAGAGAATTCCAGAAAAAACATCTACTTCTGGTTTATTGACTACACCAAAGCCTTTGTGTGGATCACAACAAACTGTGGAAAATTCTGAAAGAGATGGGAATACCAGACCACCTGACCTGCCTCTTGAGAAATCTGTTTGCAAGTCAAGAAGCAACAGCTAGAACCAGACATGGAACAACACACTGGTTCCAAACAGGGAAAGGAGTATGTCAGGGCTGTATATTGTCACTCTGCTTATTTAACTTACATGCAGAGAACATCATGAGAAATGCTGGACTGGATGAAACACAAGCTGGAATCAAGATTGCCAGGAGAAATATCAATAACCTCAGATATGCAGATGACACCACCCTTGTGGCAGAAAGTGAAGAGGAACTAAAAAGCCTCTTGATGAAAGTGAAAGAGGAGAGTGAAAAAGTTGGCTTAAAACTCAACATTCATAAAACTAAGATCATGGTATCTGGTCCCATCAGATGTTCATGGCAAATAGATGGGGAAACAGTAAGAAATTTTATTTTCAGGGGCTCCAAAATCACTGCAGATGGTGACTGCAGCCATGAAATTAAAAGACACTTGATCCTTAAAGTTATGACCAACCTAGACAGCATATTAAAAAGCAGAGACAATATTTTGCCAACAAAGGTCTGTCTAGTCAAGGCTATGGTTTTTCCAGTTGTCATGTATGGATGTCAGTCATGTTTTCTTTATGGACCATAAAGAAAGCTGAGCACCAAAGAATTGATGCTTTTGAACTGTGGTGTTGGAGAAGACTCTTGAGAGTCCCTTGGACTACAAGAAGATCCAACCAGTCCAGCCTAAAGGAAATAAGTCCTAAATATTCTTTGGAAGGACTGATGTTGAAGCTGAAGCTCCAATACTTTGGCCACCTGATGAGAAGAAATGACTCATTAGAAAAGACCCTGATGCTGGGAAAGATTGAAGGCAGGAGGAGAAGGGGACGACAGAGGATGAGATGTTTGGATGGCATCACTGACTAGAAGGAGATGAGTTTGAGCAAGCTCCAGGAGCTGGTGATGGACAGGGAGGCCTGGCGTGCTGCAGTCCATGAGGTTGCAAAGAGTTGGACACAACTGAAAAGCTGGACTGAACTGCTGTGTGTAGGGCAAGTCACATGAGCCTCAGCATCTTCATCCTTAAAACTGGTACTAGGACCTTCTCCCATTATCGGGTGAGAAGTAAATGCCCCTGAGCACAATGCTACTTTCTTATCTCCCTTCATTTGTTTACTCCTCTAGGACCAGCATTTCCTCACCTGTTAAAGGGGAGTAAAGCACCTGCCCAGCCAGGTGGCTATGTGATTGGATGAGGTGAGTTACTGAGAGTACCAAGCACAGCACCCAGCACCTGGAGGAGGCCATGGCAGGGGACACGGTAAGTCCATCTGTCCTTTCTCTATCTTGCCTCCAAATGGGTCCAACAAACTTCTGGGCAGAAACAAACAAAACTTGGTTAAGGTTCACAGAGAACTTGAATTTCAGGAAGGCCAGGCTCACTAATTCCCAGGAAGATGCCTGGTTTAGGGGAGGAGTTGGGGGTGGGTGGATGGCTGGAGCGGGTCACCCTCTGGACCAAGGAATTTGATTCTCTGGAGAGCTTCACGTGTAAACCTCTGGGGTCAACCTGGGGCAGACCTGTCGGGTTTGGAGAGCTGTTGGGGGTGGTGCCAGGGGGGTCATTTGTCTTTGCCTCAGGAGATGGTGAACTCTGGGCCTCCAGAGCCATGGAATTGGGGACCGGGAGGGATGTCCCACCATCCCTCTGCTTTCTCTCACCCAGCTTCTAAGGAAATTCCATTGCATTGTATTTACAAGGCATCCCCAACTGTCAGCTTCCTTGAACACAATGTATTTAATAAAAAGCCATTAAGCCTTGTAAAGCTGTCAGAAATCTAAATGACACTTGTAATAAAATCTTGTCGGGTGACCCGTTCCAGTTAATCAGGTCCAGCGACATCATCACCCGCGGATCTGTCTGATACTCAGGGCGCTAGGTCTATTTAGACAGCTTTATGATCCACGCGGATTTGAGTTATTAAAATTGTACAGTTTTGCAAGGAATTTGGGATTTAATAAAGCAGCAGAGAAACTACAAAAGGAGCAATAACCTTCCCAAAGGCCAGTCCTCCGGGTGCTGGGGGTGTGTGCTCTGGCTAGTCACAGACGTATCTGATGCCAGGCGCTCAGAGGGGCGATTTTATGTATCTATAATGTGTGTATCTGGCATCTGCAAAGCTAGAAAATATATTACATGGTACCCAATGACTTCAAGGTGGTGAATTGTGCTTAAATGTAAAGATTTATGGATTTATTCAATTACAAGAAGATATTACCACCAATTGCATATTGGCTCTATTAAACCTTTTTTTTTTTGAGAAAATACAACCACTAGATTGTAAATATCTTTGGCCCTGCTTACCACCTGGGTAGTTTCTAGGGCGCTAGGGCCTTTAAGGCATGACTTTACTTATCTTGAACTGCAAAAGTTGAGCTTCAAGTAACCATCAGGATGAGACAGACAGACAGACACAGACAAGTCATATCCATCTGCTCAATAATCTATAAATTTAGACTAATGAGGCAGATATCAAAAAAATGTGTTTGGTGCATGGTGAATAAATCACACCTGGTCTCCTGGCATAAACTGGCACAGCGTTCCTGATATGGCAGTCAAATTATTCCATTTGTTTCTAAAGATATTTTAATCCCACATGACCTCAAACTTCCCGTGAACCAGGGCCTGGACCCAAGGCCGCCCACGGCCTTTGCAATAAATCCGTTGTCTCCCTTCTCAGCCCTCAACCCAGGCCCATAGATCACCTCTCCCTGCATCTTGCTTCAATTACTCAATTAACTGCAGTAAAGTTCTTGTAGGTTTTGCAGATGTTGCTTTATTATCAAGGCCTCAGATGAACAGGAGAGTTCAGGAGCCGAGGTTATAGGAAGGTTGTGGGGGAAGGGCTGGGATGGGGCATAGGGGATATTCCCAGCAACCACTGGGGGCTGAAGGTCCAGAGAGGAATATTGCCCCCCATCCCCCCTCCACCACTTTTCCCTGTGCCGTTAAATGCCCTTCACTGCTTGGGGGAATTTGTGATGTTATCTCACTGAGAAACTGCTTGAGAGAAGTAGGTATTCCACCTTCTGATGAGATAATGCTGTGATTAACAGATACTTAATTGGGTCATTTATCAAGAACAGGACCTGCCCCCAAGTCAGTGGGCTAAGTAAATTATTACCCACCCTGCAGGTGTTGGACTGGCAGATCTATTACTCTTCTCGAAATGGTCTTCAGAAGATTTTATATGAAAAGATGATTTATTTCCAAAAGGAATTCTATTGTGCTGTTATTTATCCCGAATGTAGCCTGGTTCTGCCCAGCCCCTCTTCCTTTGTGCACAAAAGAGTATTGTTGAAAATTAGAATCATGGAACGGGTCAGAGCCAGAAGGACTCTTAGAGATCACCTAGTACAACCTGGCCATTTTACAGATGACAACACTGAGGTTTAAGCAGACTATATCAAATTACATAGCCAGTTAGCATATTGGCAAAGGTATTTCCCTCCCTTTTTGTTTTTGTTTTTGTTTTTTAAAGGGTGGTTTCTCTAGCTGATGTTAATAGAATTCCTAGAAAGCAAGACTTTAACTGTGAACAAGACATGTTTATACTTGAAAATAAGGTTTCTTAGCCTTGGCATTATGGACATTTTAGGGCAGATTGTTTTGTACTAGGGGCTGTCCTGAGTATTAGAAGATGTTTAGCAGCATCCTGACCTCTACCCACTAGTTGCCAGTAACATCCTCCCTCTTGGACAACACAATGTCTCCAGATATTGCAAATTCCTCTCGGAGGCAAAGTTGTCCCTAGTTGAGAACCACAGCTTTAAATATTGTCATCATTAGCATCATCATGAAATTAATAATGTGAATACAAGCAGCTAACTTTTATTGAGTGCTAGGAATGGTTCAACACTTTTTATCCATCCTCTCATTTAATCCTCACACTAACTTGATTATGTGGGTATTTGTATTAGCCCATTTCATGAGTGAGAAACTTTCAGCTCAGGGAGGTTAAGGTTTACCCAACTTCACACAGCTATAAGTGCCAGAGGTGGGGTGAGCCCTGAAGCTCCCATCCATACCATTGAATAAACAATGAAGCTGCTGAATCTGGATTCGTTATTAAGTGATATAACTGAACAAATTTGTTTCCTGTTATCCCTCATAGTAAACTTCTCTTTGAGAGTCTGTTGGAGTAATAAGTCATCTTGTTCCCACGTTACAAGGAAAGTAAAATGTGGCTCGTCTGTGGATATGCCGTCTTCCCTATAGACGATGGCATAGTGTCCTTCTGGTATCTGGAGGAAGCATGATGCTTGTCCACGTCATGGATGAAGGCACCCATAGCTGTAAGCTCACAATGGAATTAGGAACATCTGAACAACCATATTTCATGGAGCAAACCTCTTCAGCTATATCCAAAATTTCCAAAGAAGCTCAGCCTGCTCTTCTTCAATAGACTGAGTCAGATGGCTTCCCCAGACCTGGGAGATGTCTGATATCTGGGAAAAATTTCCCAGGTGAAAAATGATGAAGGCCATGGTTCTAAAGGTAGAGTGGGTTTCATGATAGGAAATAAATTATATGTAAAACGGTGATGTGAGGTGAGATATCTGCATGGGGGATTTGCTATATCAGTGGCAACAAGTGTGTCTGGGCGGCTCCGAGGACAGTATTTGGGGGTAAAATAAAAGAATGTCTTTGAGTGTAAACTTCCCTATCCCACCTGTAGCAACTGGCAACTGTTCCAGATTTTATGACTTAGTGCTTGGATTAATCTGATTTTTACTACTTTTATTTTCTTTTCATCAGGATTTCTTTATCTATTTATTTTATCCTGTTGTGAGCTGTATATGGATGTATGCACGTGTTTATATATATATATATATGTTTGCACATATATATGTGCATATAGATATGTGTATCTATGTACACACCTATCTATAATGTATATATATATATATAGTCTTCCTTCATAAAGAGGAAAGTATACGTAACAAAACTGTGACAATGTAACAGCTCCAATGACTAGGTTTCACTCTGGAGTTTTAGGGCCTGGTGGTTACTGCAGATCACTATGAAATCTTGTGATTTTATCATATTATGAAATTTTGATAATATTTTATGATATATATTTATCACATAATACATGATAAATATCACAATATGAAATTTACCCACCTTCCCATCAGCACTTCCATAGGCTGCTGAGTGCTGTTGGCACTACGCTGTCAGAGCAAAGACCAAGCCCCCAGCAACACCTTTAGCCAGATGCATGCTCCTGGACTGGCGGGCCTGCTGGACCCTTTATTTACTTACTTCCACCTGTTTCGTGTTTTTCTTTCCAACAAGAGTCCTTGTCTGTCAAGAGAGGCCATACATCAAAATGCTGCCAGCTCTAAAGCACTTTTTCAAGCTCAGGCTCTCTTGTCTGTTCTCATCCTAATCATTGACTGTACTTTTTGTATCCAAGCTAAGATGTTCAGGGCAAGTTGAGTTCTCGTGAGTTAGCGTGAGCTCCAGACTTAAACAGAGTGATGGGAAACACTGGCATGGATTCTAGCTCAGAGAGAGGCAGGTCTGCAGGGTGGGGAAACCCCAATGAAGGCCACGTTTTCTACCCAGGACATTCGTTTTCTTCATTACATGGAGAAAGACATTGGTGCATGCACCAGGGTAATATGTGGAGGGCATCCATAACTTCACCCATAGCTATCCCGAGGATCTCATAAAAGATATAATGTTTAACCCACGTGAAAGATCAAAGAAGATGAAACTAGATAAAGCTAAGAGAGATAACGGGCTTGTTCAGCAACTGCCCACATTTGGATTTAAACCCTGACCTGTCTGAGCTTGATGGTAGAGAAACTGCATGCAGTGCAGGAGACGGGGCTTCTATCCCTGGGTTGGGAAGATCCCCTGGAGAAGGAAATGGCATCCCACTCCAGTATTTTTGCCTGGGAAATCCCATGGACAGAGGAGCCTGGCGGGGTATAGTCTATGGGGTCACAAAGAGTCGGCCATGACTGAGCAGCTGACATACTGTCTGATGCCGAACTCAGCCCTTCTGCCTTACATTTTGCTGCTAGAGGAAGCGACCCCAGGCCCTCCTGGGTGCCAGGCCTTGTCCCTGGTACCATGGGAGTGGAGAAAAGGACACCTCTGCGAGGTTCTCTGGAAGGCCCCTGGCTTCTCCCATTAGCAATCTGGGGTCTCTAGTGGGGCCCTCCTCTGTAGCCTGCTCCACGGAGGTCCAGGCTTGGCTCTGCCGCTTTCTTTCATCAGTGTTGTTACACTAACTTTTCTCTGCCAAACAGGCATCTCCCTGCTTCCCTGGTTTGGCAGCCCACTTGTGGCCCCCTTGCCGCCCCTGGCACAGGCTAGTCATGGGACAGGCTGCATAAATACCTGCGGATGGACTGTGGATGGATCTGGCCTCAGTTTTGATGGGTGAGGAGGGACTTGCTAAGTTGCTCCTGACAACTGCCATCTTTCCCATCTCCAGGCCCAGCCTGAAGTCACCAGCTCATAACACACCTCCCCACCCACAGAGAGAGGAGAGAAAGGCAATCATTTCAGATCCTGAGATGTGAAAACTGCCTGTGGCTGCCCCCACCTGCCTGCGGCTGCCCTTTTCTCCAGCCTCCCCTGAGGGGACAGCAGGTTTTTAGCTCACGGGCAGGCTGCTCTGGTGACTCCTGTACCTGGGGGCTGCGGGGAAGGATGTTCCTGAAGGAGGTGAATGTCGATCACACTCCCTCTTGGGAAAGGTGGGGGGGCATTTTATTTTAACGAAAGTTTGCTGGTCTTGGCTATTGTTAAAACCCCATTAGATTATCTCTCGAAGCTTAAAAGGGGTGGTGGAAGCTGAGGCTCCTGTAATTGGGGGCAGAGGACAGGGGTGGGGGCTCTCATTGGAGCAGACAGAAAGCAGACCCATTGCTTTCTGGATGTCTGTAGGTCACATAACCTAGGCTTCAGGGTAGAATTGATAACTTGACCCCAAACTACAGTTGGTAATCAGGCTTATCCACTTGTACATCAAATCTTTATTGAACACCTACTGTGTCCCAAGCCCCAGGAGGACGGTAGGGCTCAATGGCCAGGCACTGCCTTCGTGGGTTGTACAGATGAGTGGGTGTCACAAGTGAGTCCCCATCAGATATTCCCACAAACCGGTATTTGAAGAAAAACTGGGCTAGGAACCATGAAGGGATAGAGCTGAGGAAGGGGTCCTGTTTGGATTGGGCACCACAGGTGGTTTCTCAGAGGAGGGGGCCAGGTTTTGAAGGACTTGAGCTGGGAGGAAGTCATTAAAGGGAAGAAAGAGGAGCGTGTGTGGAGGGACAGAAGAGCGTCTGCTTCATTTGAGGGTCTGAAAGGCGGACGGAAATGAGGGCAGGGCTCCCAAGGGTGAAGCAGACAGAGATTTCCAGAACTTGCAAAGATGACAAAGGCTGGCTTTACACAAAACTGAGGTGGCCTCTCCTGGGTGCTTCCTTCTGTGGCAGTGCCTGCACTGTGTATGCCTGTGTTCCCCCCACGCTCTTCCCCAGAGCCTGCTCTTCAGTAATAAGCTCAGGCCAGTGGCTCAAATTAAAAGAAAGGAAGGAAGGGAAAGAAGCAAAGTTTCTTAGATGAAGAACCTGTGAGGGACAGATAGGCAGGATATGATCTCTGCTCCAGGATGCTCACAGCCTCCTTAATCTGTCCCCATGGACACATCTGCAAGACCCCAGAGGTAAGGACCCAACCGAGGGAATTACAGGAGTTCAGAGAAGATCACATGGGCACCAGGGCAGGTGGATGAGGGGGCTTTTATTGGAGGTAAATTTCTGCAGATTTACCTGATGACAGATTAAGGGGACCACCCAGAAGGGAAGTCCCGTATCCCCTCTCCAGAGAGCTCTGTCTTTCAAGCCCGATGTCTGGTGGGAAACAAATGGAATTTCAGGAGCAGGGAGGAGACCCTTGGAAGGACTGGAGCCCCTTAATGCAGAAGAAGAAAAGGCTCTTTGCTCTGGTAGATTGTTCCTCCTGGACAGGAGACGTGCCCTGTGCTTTGAGGAAAGTTGTCAGGACAACACTCAGCGTCATGGTGGACAAAATCAGGAAAGATCCCCAGGTCTTGCCCCTAGAGACCTTCTGGAGGAGGGTGGGACTCAGATCCCAGCAAGCTGTTTCCTTATCATTTCTTCAGAACTCAGCTCGAACATTCTTTCCTGGTCTTTAAGGCAGACCACACGCTGGTCACTCTGTCAGTCTGTGCCTGACTTATGATCCTGCCAATTCCCACCTCAGGGCCTGGGGCTGAATATACGAGCACGATGGTTACAGGGCCCGCGGGGTGTAGCGAGTCCCAGGCTGCAGGCACTGGGCTTCAGTCCTACCCCCACTCCCCACCCCACTATCCTGCTGGCAGACTCGCTAAGTGTCCTGCCTCTCCAGGAAGGGGTGCTGACCTGAGAAGGTTCATTGCTTGGTCAAGGTCACAGTCACCCACATGACTTTGAGACTGTGCTACCTGACCTCCCTGAGGCTCTGTGCAACCCTCTATTGTCTTTCCCAATATTTTTTCTAGTGCCCCGAGCAGTAGCTAAAGCATGGTGTGGTCAGTTGACTGGAGCCCTCTGAGCAGGTTCCCCGAGGAGGCTCCTTGGCCCCATTTTACAGATGGGAAGGATGTGGCCAAGGGCAGGGATATGGAGGAAAGTGGGCAAATGAATTACTCCAGTCCCAGAAGGAGTTAGCAGCGGCTGGGATAGTTGGAGGCGGGCGCAGGACAGTTTCCACTCAGCTGCCTGAGCCGCACTCCTAGGGCCCGGCTGATAATTGCTCATTATGTGTTTAATCTGGGCACAGCCGGGCCTGGCAGTGGAATTGCATCACATCAAAGCGAGCTCTTCAAAGGAGCAGAAAGCTGGCCCCTGGGGTAATTAGCAGAGGGCCTATTCTCTCCTGCTTAGGACAGTTGGGGGGTTTCCGGCAGGGTCCAAACGGCATGAAGCAAAGATCAGAATAGTCAACTCTGCTGAACTTGGACAGGCAGGGCGATGCCTCAGATCATTCGGGGTGTGTGTGTGTGTGTGTGTGTGTGTGTGTGTGTGTGTGTGTTTCTTTCATAAGCTGCTAAGACAGTTTTCTGCCCGCCTGGCCCAGATGCCCTGATCAACTGAATTTCCCTCTGCTTTTCTAGAACCCTGTGGACCCTTTCTCTAGACTGCTACGTTCTAGAGGAGCTGAAGAAAGCACACATATTCACACGCACATACACTCATCACCACCACGACCCCAAAATAAAAGCTGAAAGACGGCGACACCACCTGGCTTGTGCAGAGTTCAGAACTGCATCACCATGGCTCCATCTCCCCAGCCATCTGCATGGAGGGGCCCCAGGTGGCAGCCCTGACTGGCGGGGTGTTGGTTCATCCATCAAAGTGCAACTCGGTCAGGAGGCAACAGGCCTGGCACGTGGCCTCTGAGAAAATCAAAAGATGCAGCTGGTTGCTGAGCACGACCAACCTCCTCCCTTGCTCGGCTGGAGGAGACAGGCAAGGTGATGTTCTGTCTCTAATCCCATTTGCAGGCCCCTCTTGCACAGCCAGGTACCCCACCAGCACGGCGTGGAGGTGCGGAAAGTGCTAAGAGACGTTATAATGGAGTCTGGTGCCTCTTCTTGATGGCCTGTGGGGCACGCAGGCTAACAGGCCTGAGTGCGTCTGCTAGCTGAGAAACAGTGGTGCTGAACTGGCCCACAGGGGACCTGAGACCCTTTACATGTCTGGCAGGGGAAGTGCTGATTCCAGGACTGGTTGGTGTAAGAGGAAAGAACGGGGTATTTTTTTTTACCCTCGCTTTAATAAATGGCAATGTTTCACTTTCTTGAAAGTTGGGAAAATAATTCATCTTATCTATCTCTTGCTCATGCTCATCCGCAGTCCTGTCCGACTCTTTGTGACCCCACGGATTGTAGCCCACCAGGCTCCACGGTCCATGGGATTTCCCAGGCAGGAATACTGGAGCGGGTTGCCATTCCCTTCTCCAGGGGATCTTCCTGACCCAGAGATCAAACCTGTGTCTCCTGCATCACAGGTGGATTCTTTACTGCTGAGCCATCGGGGAAGCCCACCTATCTCTTAACCATGTTTGAATCATAACCATAATAATGTGGCTATTAACATGGCAGAACTTTTCTGAGCCACACGAGGAAAGCATTCTTAGACACTGAACAAAATCCATCAGAATGGGGGGTGGCAGTGAATCATAGTACACAGGGATGTTATATTTTATAGAAATAAAGCTATCGACTTTCTATTTCCCGATAATGCAGACTGTAGCCCAACAGTGTCTTCATCTATAATTTCTGAGCATGAAGATTTCTTATATCAGTTATTCTGCCAACAGTGGGAAAGAAATGATTGAGCAGACACTTCGAGAGTCAGTTGCGAGTCAGTTGAGACATTACCCCATAAAGGAAGCCCTTGTGGCCCCAGGAACAGATTCGGACACTATTGTTTCTAAAATGATTTAATCCAGGGCCATTCCCTTTTAGATCTCTCTGCCTCCTAGTCTCAGGCTCTCTACCCTACAGCCAGTTCCAGTCCTGGGAGCAACAGGCCTGGCGTGAGGCCTCATGTGATTCATGAGCCCCATGCTGCAAACATGAGCCTTTAAAATAACTTCACAAAATACCTGCTGCCTGGCTAATCATCAGGTGAGAATATACCACACATCTGCTCCATGCCCCCTTAGTCTGTGTGTTGAGTACATGGGAAGTCACTTAGGGCACTCTGGGGAGTGGTGAGGCCATAAGAAGAACTTAAGACCAGGGTTTGAGCCTGTCATTCACCAGCTGGCCGAAATGGGCAGGTCAGCCTCCATTTCATCATCTCTAGGATGGGCTTTGGGGGATGTGAAACCATCTGGACTGGGGATACATCTTCCGTGGTGCTCCCTTCCCCTCCTCCATATATGGACATTGAGCTTTTTGTCTTCAAGCCTTTCCCTCTCTTCAGTTCAGCTTCCTAGAGGATAAAATGTGAGCTTAATTTTTCTCTGTGTTTAGGAGCAAAGTGCCTGCTACACAACCAGTGCTCAATAAATGCTTAGTGAATAAGAGAGCACCTACTTGGTCTAACTTGAAGATTGGAGATATACATAGAATAATGGGTACAGTCCGGGCTGACTTAATACTTTATGGCCCAGTGCAAAAGAAAACATGGGGTTGCTCGTTCAGAAATTATTAAGAGCTTTAAGATGTGACAGCAGAGCCCTGAGACAAGTGCAGGGCCCTTCTGCATGCTGGGCTCTGAGCAATTGCTTGGGTCATATCATCATTACTGTAACTTAATGGTGCTGTATCCATCTGCCTGGGCTGCCAACAGCGAAGATCCCGGTGGACATCTTCAACAACAGAAATTAATTTTCCCACAGTTCTGGAGGCTGGATGTCCAAGATCAAGGTGTCAGCAAGGCTGGCTTCTTCTGAAGTCTCTCTCCTTTGCTCATAGATGACCATCATCTCCTTGTGTCTTCATGTCCACTTCCCTCTGTGTGCATCTGTGTCCTGATCTCCTTACAAGGACTCCAGTCATAATAGATAACAACTCACCCCAATGACTGCATTTTTAACTCCATGACCTCTTTAAGGACCCTCTCTCCAAATAGGGTCCTATTCTGAGGTACTGGGGGTTAGGACAGGATGGACAGGGAGGTCTGGTGCACTGCAGTCCCTGGGGTCACAAAGAGTCGGGCATGACCGAGTGACAGAACTGAACTGAGGGGTTAGGACCTCAACATGGGATTTGGAGATGGTTGCTATTCAGTTACTAAGTTGTGTCTGAGTCTTTGCAACTCCATGGACTGCAGCATGCCAGGCTCCTCTGTCCGCCACTGTCTCCCTGAGTTTGCTCAAATTCATGTCCATTGAAACAGTGGTGCCATCCAACCATCTCATCCTCTGCTGCCCCCTTCTACTCTTGCCCTCAGCCTTTCCCAACATCAAGTCTTTTCCAGTGAGTCAACTCTTCACATCAGGTGGCCAAAGTATTGGAGCTTCAGCTTCAGCATCAGTCCTTCCAATGCATATTCAGGGTTGATTTCCTTTAGGATTGACCGGTCTGATTTTCTTGCACTCCAAGGGACTCTCAAGATACAATTCAGCCCGTTATATGTACGATCACATATAGATGCTCCGTGCTCATCATTCTGAATTTGGTTTCAATCATAGGCTATGGCGAAGAACTGACTCATTAGAAAAGACCCTGATGCTGGGAAAGATTGAAGGCAGAAGGAGAAGGGGACAACAGAGAATGAGATGGTTGGATGGCATCACTGACTTGATGGACATGAGTTTGAGCAAGTTCCAGGAGTTGGTGATGGATAGGGAAGCCTGGCATCCTGTAGTCCATGGAGGTCACAAAGAGTCGGACACAACCGAGTGACTGAACTGAACTGACAGGTTATTTCAACCCTACCCAGTAGAGATTTGTGTAACTTTTACTTTTTGTTGGTTATAAAAGAAAAAGGTGAAGAAGTAAAGCTCACCGTTCGTCTCACTATCCAGGGGTTAATACTTTGATGTACATCCTTTTTGTCTTTTTTCAATACCATCTTTAAAAAAAATTATTTTAATTGGAGGCTAACTACTTTACAATATTGTAGTGTTTTTTTGCCATACACTGACATAAATCAGCTATGGGTGCACATGTGTTCCCCATCCTGAAACCCCCTCCCACCTCCCTCCCCATCCCATCCCTCAGGGTCATCCAGTGCACCAGCCCTGAGTGCCCTGTCTCATGCATCGGACCTGGACTAGTGATCTATTTCACATATCGTAATATACATGTTTCAATGCTATTCTCTCAAATCATCCCACCCTCGCCTTCTCCCACAGAGTCCAAAAGTCTGTTATTTACATCTGTGTCTCTTCTACTGTCTCACATATAGGGTCATTGTTACCATCCTTCTAAAGTTCTTATATATGCATTAATATACTGTATTGGTGTTTTTCTTTCTGACTTACTTCGCTCTGTATAAAAGGCTCCAGTTTCATCCACCTCATTAGAACTGATTCAAATGCATTCTTTTTAATGGCTGAGTAATACTCCATTGTGTATATACACCACAGCTTTCTTATCCATTTGTCTACCAATGGACATCTGGGTTGCTTCCATGTCCTGGCTATTGTAAACAGTGCTGCGATGAACATTGGGGTACACATGTGTCTTTGAATTCTGGTTTCCCTGGTGTGTATGCCCAGCAGTGGGATTGCTGGGTCATATGGCAGTTCTATTTCCAGTTTTTTAAGGAATCTCCACACCATTCTCCATAGTGGCTGTACTAGTTTGCATTCCCACCAACAGTGTAAGAGGGTTCCCTTTTCTCCACACCCTTTCCACCATTGTTTGTAGACTTTTTCAATACCGTCTTGATGGTACCAACTGAGATTGTACCATTTAGGATCTTACCTAGCCCACCCCACTGAATAGTTTGAATTGGTTTTGGGAATTTTTACAGCAATATATCATATTCCAGACTCATTCACATTTCTCAGATGCTGAAGTCACCTCCCAGGATAAGTCAGTAGCAATTCTGCCTGGGTGGGCACAGGTGATATCGTCCCTGGAGCCACCTTGGGGCACTCAGACCATAGGGCAATGAACCCACCCAATCCTTGTGGGATAAGGCATTTCTTGACCCTCAATTGGCTGAGCAACATGGAACAGAAAAGAGAGTGAAGGATAGCATTGTGGTTTCATGGAGGAGTCTCCATCTGTCCACAATGGTTTCAAAGCTAATTGCTTTGATGTGATGGCTCAGCATTCATTCCTTAATATATTTCCCTCAAGAAAGAAGCATTTAGTCCACCAATTATTTTATCTCCTTTATACTTTCTTAATTGCAAAAGAATCTAAAAATACAATTGGCATACTTGATATGTGCAGTATCTTATTTAGAAAGTTAGGCTAGGAGAAAGCAATTAAACTGTCAAAATGTAATTGTTTCTCATATTTAATTTAAAGTGGCTCATTTTCATTTACTTTTCATGGTGTTGGGGTTAAAAGCAAAGAAAGTTACCAGGGCAACTGGTGGTTACGAAGTGAAGATGGTGGGGCTCTGAGCACGGGTGGCAGCTTAGCTGCTGCTCTCAAATGAATTTGGGTTAACAACACAATCTGATGCTCAACTTCTGAGATACTGGAAGCACAGAATTAGCTGGTTTGGGTCACAATGCACCATTTTGATGTAAGAAATGAGAGAGTTAATTCCTAGGTAGATTGATAAGAAGTCTAGGATCTCCATGGAGGAGAAAGGGGTCTGTGGCTTTCAAGAAGAAAAAGACAAACTTTTTTTTCTACATTGCTTTGTTTTAGTCAGTATAACAATGTATTTCCCTTGAGGATATGCTTCTCCTTAACAAGAAAGTTTCCTGACGAAATCTTGTTATCTTAAGACATATGTTGTGGGAGTGGGTCTGCTAAGACCTTTCTATTGTTAGTTATAATCTTGTTAATTTAAGATGTATGTTGTGGGATTGGGTCTGGTAAAAGTATATAATGAAATGTGAAGTCTCTCAGTCCTGTCCAACTCTTTGGAACCCCATGGACTGTAGCTCACCAGGCTCTTCCATCCATGGAATTTTCCAGGTAAGAGTACAGGAGTGGGTTGCCATTTCCTTCTCCAGGGGATCTTCCTGGCCCAGGGATCAATCCCAGGTCCCCCACATTGCAGGCAGATGCTTTACCATCTGAACCACCAGGGAAGCTCCCAAAATATATAAGGCCCTGATAAGACTAGTGAGTGGGGGCACTCTCTGTCCCTCTTCTGATATCTATGTCAGAATCTGTCCCTTTTCACTTTAATAAAACTCTGCTACACAAAAGTTCTTGAGTGATCAAGCCTGGTCCCTGGTCCCGAAGCTAAATCTTCTTCAGAGATTGCTCACCATATGCTACCAGAGATACACTTTGTACTGATAGTAACTCCAAAACCCACCAAAAGAGCAGGGGTGTGTTTGTGTGTACAGGTACCATGGGTTACTGCTTTGTTTAGGTTGCTCTTGATTTCTTTATAAGTAATGAAGGATCATTAGTTAAACAGAATGGGCATTCTTAGTCAGTTTTCTCAAAGGGAAAAGTCACACTGGCTGGTTATATGCGTGTATGTGTGTGCATGCATGCTAAATTGTTTCAGTTATGTCTGACTCTGCCACCCCATGGACTGTAACCCACTAGGCTCCTCCTTCCATGGGATTCTCCAGGCAGGAATACTGGAGTGGATTGCTATTTCCTTCTGCTGGGGATCTTCCTGACCCTGGAATCTATCTGCATCTCTTAAGTCTCCTGCAGTGGCAGGCAGGTTATTTACCAGTAGCGTCACCTGGGAAGCCCCAGCTGGTCATGTAAATGTTGTTTATTCTGGAAATGCATATGAAACACTGATGTGATGTTTTAGGCTAGGCTCCTGGGAGCTGGAGATGGACCTGACTTGAATTCACTCCTCAAGCTGCTACGAGACAAGCTGGGGAGACAGAGAATTTTGATTGAATGTCATAAACACCGAGACAATTAGGAAAGAACAGTTGGGAAACCACTAAAGAGGGAAAACCACCCTGGATGGCTACACACATCTGCTCAGAGGCAGCAAAACGTGTATGTAATTCAATTCAGAAATATTCAGTTGCTTGCTGTACTGGCGGCATAATCCAAATCAGGCATAAGCTCAGTCCAGAGCTCGTGCTCTAGGAAGGTTTGGCCCATGAATGAGGTGAAATGAAAGAATGAAAAGTGAGCAGAGTCATAGGTGTTCCAGAAACATTTGACAAGTGAGTGAGATGAACTGTAACAGAGATGAGTACTAAACGCTGCAAAGAATATCCAGATGAATGAGACAAGGTCATAGTTCCTGCCATGGATGAGACAAGGAGTGGGAACTGGTGGGGAGTAAGGCTATATTCACTTATCAAGCCATTTCTTTTTCATAGCATTTTCCCTTTTATTTAAAATCTAACTGGGACTTCCCTGGCAGTCCAGTGGTTAAAACTCCATGCTCCCAACAAAGGGGCCACAGTTTCCACCCCTGGTTGGGAAATTAAAATCCTGCATGCAGCCTAAAAATAAATAAATAAAAATGAAATAACAAAAACAACATCAAAAATGCCTTAAAAGGGGGGAGCAGAAGATGCAAGTATATATTTAAATAAACATTAAAAAAACAAAACTCAAAGCATGCATGCTTAGAAAGACGTAATATCACTTACATGATATTCCTGCCAAAAATGTATAACCTGAATCTAATCATGAAGAAACATCAGGCAAGCCCCAAGCGAGGGATATTCTGCAAAAACAAATAAATAAATACACCAAATAACAAGCATATAAACTTCAAAATTATCAAGGTCAAGAAACACAAAAAAGGATAAGGAATCATTCCAGGTTACAGGTAAGAAGAAATGAATTTCCTGATTTTGATTACTGTATCATTCATGTATTTAGGGATCAGGAGATACAACAGCTGAGAGAGAGGAGGGACAGAAGGAATGAGAGGACAAACAGGGTCAGATGCAATTGTTTGGTGAACCTGTGTCCAGGGTTTCTGGAAGTTTCTAGGACTTTCTTGCAACTTTTCTGTAAAATAGTATCAGGGACTTTAAAATGAGATCAGGGGCTTCCCTGGTGGTCCAGTGGTTGAGATTTTGCCTTCCAATGCAGGAGGTGCAGGTTCAATTCCTGGTAGGGGAGCTAAGATCCCCACGTGCCTCATGGCCAAAAACACAAAACATAAACAACAGAAGCAATATTGTAACACATCCAATAAAGACTTTTAAAATGGTCCACATAGGGCTTCCCTGGCAGCTGTGGCAAAGAATCTGCCTGCCAATGCAGGAGACACAGGTTCAATCCCAGATCTGGGAAGATCCCACGTGCCCCGGAGCAGCTAAGCCTGTGCGCCCTAATTAGTGAGCCTGCGCTCCAGGGCCCGGGAGATGCGACTACTGAAGCCCGCACACCTACAGCCTGTGCTTCACAAGAGAGACCACGGCGGCGAGAAGCCCTAGCACCGCAACTAGGGTAGCCCCCACTCTCTGCCACCGGGAAGCAACCAAGACCCAGCACAGCCAAAAATTAAGTCAATCAATAAATAAAATGGTAAAAAATGCTTCACGTGAAAACTTAGAAATATATAAAAGAATCTAAAAATATAAAGTTAGGTAATACAAGCTAATTTTAGAGATTTTGTAAAGTCAGGAAAGCTCAAGGCAGCCCAGAGAATAAAACTCAGTCTCTTCCTTCTGACATCACGGTGCTCAGCAAGCTGTCATTCTTTCCCAGTCTTTCCTCTGTGCTTTGGTGCAGTGTCTAGAATGTGCCGGACGACCTTTTAACTGTGCATTGCATGACGTCTCTTGAGCGCTTCTTGTGGTTATGGACACACGTCTTCAAAGAGGTCTGCCTTGCTTACTAACTTGTTTGGTTTGGCAATAGGAGTTGTAATCCTGATATGTGGGCGTTTGACAAAGTGGTTTGGCAGCAACTGCTGACTGCTTTGCCATAACAGGTGGGCGCTGCCCACATCCTTGTCAGTCACCAGCCCTGGATGTGGTTTCCCCACTATCCTCCAGCTGCCCTCCAGCCACTCATCTTCTTTTGGTTTGTAAAGTAGGGTTTCTCAATTTGGTGCTATTGACCTTCTGAACCAGATCATACTTTGTCACGGGAGCTGTCCTGTGCTTTGCAGAAGGCTTTGCAGCATCCCTGGTCTCCCCCAAGCTGGTGGCAGTAGCACCCCAACCCCAGATGTAACCAAAAATGCCCCTGTTGTGTGTGCCTGCTTAGTCATGTCTAAAGTGTCCCCACACATTGACCATTGTCTCCTGGTGGGGCGGAGGCAAATTTGTCCCCATGAGAGCTGTGGCTCTAATGTCAGAGACCATGAAGGGGAGAGAATTGCCCCCATAGCTCATGTCCTCACTGGAACTGATAGGATTGGATTATCAGCAAGAAAGGGCCCCTAGACCAGGGTGTCACCCCTGCCTTGGCTTGCTCAGTGGTTACATGGAGGAATTAGCTCCTGTCCTGCTACCTCTCATGAGGTCGAATGATGCAATGATGCAGTGAATCTGCGTAGGGCTTGTATATAGATGGTCTGTGAGACAATCCAGGGTTCTCTCTCAGCATGAGAATAAAATAGCAGTCACTTTGCAAACTCAAAAGAATGCTTAACCTGCAGATTCTTTATTCTCCTCTTCAAGCTGCTTGCCAAAATATCTACAGATCTAGAAACCTGTGACAGGGACAGTACTATTCAATTTCAAAAAAACCTGTTTTATTTTCTGTGTGGGTGTATAGGAAGATTCCACTTCCCAGCCTCCCTTGCAGCTAGGTGGGTCATGTGACTGAGTTTGGCCAATGGAATATTGGTTGAAATGAGGTCTCCACCTCTAGTCTGGCCCCTAAAATTTCCACTGTGGGATCCACATATTCTTTTCATTTATTGGCCAGCCAGATTCAGTCCCGGGGAGAACTCAGGGTGCTGGGGGATATTGAAGCCACTAGTCAAAAGAAGTCTTGGATCCTAAAAATCTGTGTGGAGCATAACCTCTCCCTAACAGGCTGTTACAGGAGCAAGACACAGAACTTAGTTGTATTAAGTTCCTGAGATTGTTTGTTACTCAACAGGATAGACTTATCCTAACACAGGTGACCAGAGATCAGTATTGAGAAAAACCCCAAGGAAAAGGCAGAACAAAGCAGATTCTGTGATGAGTTATTCACAGGAAGACTCCACGGACTTCTCTGAGTAGAGTGTTTTTGCCTCTGTGCCTTTGGTCATCTCATTTCCACTCCTGGAATTTCTCCACTTACAACAGCCTCCATTCATGACGATACTGTTTGTTCTTGCTGGTCAAGTCAAGGACCGCCTCTTCTACGAAGCATTTCCTAACTTCCTAGCCTAGAAGTAGCCTTTCCTTTTCATGAACTCTAGTTCCATCCTGTAATATCCTCATGATTTTGTTTTATAGCTATTTGTCAACTTTTTCCCTTGATCAGAATTGACTTTGTTAAAAGGAATACCCCATGTACCATTCATCTTTGCACCCTACCCCCCAAGTCCCCTGAACATAACAAAATAGTGAAATCAAAACACCAGCATACTATTAGTCAGACACAATTTCAACATGCACAGAACCACTGTTAGGAAGCAAATGATAATATTCCTTACATTATACATTTGTTAACTGCTCAACTAGTGCAGGGTTTGATGGACCCTTGACATAGATGTCTCATACAGCCCCTGCTAAGGATCTTGATAATTTGGCATCTTTATTATCCCTGGTTGGCAGTTTTCCCAAAGCCACACCCCAGAACCCATGCCCAATGCACCACAGGTGCTCTGCCCCCAAAACTGCCAAATGCCAATTGCTCCCTTAGCATCTCTAAGAATTTGTCATCAGACCCAGAGGAGAAGGTGAGAAGTGAGACATAGTGGCTCATTTGTAAACAGTAAGAAGGGCAGAATGGGATAACCAGCTGACTGTAACTGCTGCCAGACACACTAGTGATGCGATCATTATGGTTTGGGAATACAACCCAACCACGCCTCATTTTTAACTGAGAAAAACAGCTGTGGACATGGCCAAGCTTCCCTGTCACTTGTCAAAAAACAAAAAACAAACAAACAAACAAAAAAACCCAGACACTGATAGAGGTCGAGTTTGTGAAAGAAAGATCTACCATCAGCGGGTACACTCAGACTTTGATTCAGGTTAGAAAAGTTGATTTTTCCCAAGTTGCTTCACACAGTTTTCCTGCTGTGTAACACTGGGCTTGGAATAGCTCTTCATACAGTCACTGGCATAAAATAAATCCTTCCATTGATGCCCTTTCAGAAACAGTGGCATTATATCATGAAAAAAATGCAATGGTTTGTTTTGTTTTGCTTTGCTTTTTAAATACTGACCATTTGGGATTCCCAGGTGGCACAAGTGGTAAAGAATCTGCCTGCCAATGAAGGAGACACAAGAGATGGGGGTTTGATCCTGGGTTTGGAAGATCACCAAGGAAATGGCAACCCGCTCCAGTATTCTTGCCTGAAAAATCCCGTGGACAGGAGTCTGGTGGGCTACAGTTCATGGGGTCGTAGAGTCAGACACAACTGAGCACACAAGCAGGGCACACCCACAGAGAACTACATTTGCACTAGAATGTATACTCCAGTAGCTGCCAAGGCAGGTGGAGCCGTGGGCTCTTCAATGGTGAAAAGCAGCCTTGGGCATGGTGACTGCTGCCCTTGGCCATTGAATGGTCTGTGGATGTTAGCATGTAACATGGACCTGATTCACTTTCAGACCTTGGGGCTCCTTTGGAATGTGCTGAACGTGGTCCTAAATTACAAACCCTGACCAGTCAGGAGGTCTCTTGTGTTCTATCAATTCTACTTGTTTTCCAACTAAGAAATTATTTTGAGGGAGTATCACCTGAAAAGAATTTGCATACTTATAACCAGGATTTTTTAAAACAATGGTAGCAGCTACCTAGCCGGACAGATACAGTGTTGAATTCTAGCATTGCCTTTTATGGCTGTGTGACCTTCAGCAAGTAACTTAACCTCTCTGAGCCTCAATTCCTACTTCTGAAATGGAGAGAATGATAGTGCCAACTCTGCCAGATTATTGTTTAGATTGGGATCATCAATGTTTATAAGAGTGGCTAGCACATAATGAGTGGTGAGTAATGGCAGTTTTTATTGTTGTTACTGATGTTATCAGCACTGAAATTAGTTGTGCGCAATAGCACATGTTACTCTTGTACACTTGAGATTACACTCAATTTGGTCCTTTAGGTGAATAGAACTGCTTGGATGTACACAATATGTGCCCATGTTATGCATACATGCACACATACACACACACATGCAGACAGAGGGTCTTTGCAGGACATCTTGTCCTGGTTCTCAGGCCCCTGGGCTGGGCCACAATGGCTGGCATGACTCAAGTTTCTCTGTCTTGCTCCCACATATCCGCTCTCCCCTTTGCACGTCATTACCTTTGATCCATCTGGTTATCGCAGCCAGGTTCTCCTCTCTTCAACTCAGGCTCCCTCCTCACTGCCCATTCTAGCGCTCAGCAGCTCATAATCTTCTTATCACACGTCATCTGTCCACTCCTGTCTCTGCTCACCGCACTTTCTCCCAACCCAACCCAATTTTCTTTCTGAAGCTCTCCATTTTCTCCCTGCTTGTCTTCTCACTCACTTCATCACTTTGAATCTGACCTCCAGAAGCCTTTCTCTTCCAGATCCCTGGCAGGTACAGGAGTCTTCCTTCCAGCTCTTCTGGTTAAGTTCCCCCACCCTGGGCTGTGATGGGTCCCCCAGCTTTGCTGGCGGAGTCTCCCACATGCGTCCCACCTGGTTTGCTTGGAGCATTCAAGGGCCAGTGGGCTCCTCCTCATTGGAACAGCTCACATTTACTGAGCATTTGTGCTGGCATGCTGCCTGCATGATCTCATGTGCTGTAGTAGGCTCTTGCTGTCCTTATTTTATAAGTCACAGCACAGAGGCTCAGAGAAGTTAAGGTGATTGGTCCAGGCTGCAGAATTAGTAAGCAGTTGAGCAGGGGTTTCAGCCTGGGTGAATCTGACTCCCAGTGCCTTGCTCTTAACTGGAGGTAAAACCCCATGGTCAGGTTATTGGAACAATCAAGGGCCTGGCTTTAATTGTTGTTCCCTGTACCTGAATTCCCCAGTGGCTCAGCTGGTAAAGAATCGGCCTGACAATGCAGGAGACGCAAGAGATCCCTGGGTTGGGAAAATCCCCTGGAGAAGGAAATGGCAAACGGCTCCAGTATTCTTGCCTGGAAAATTCTGTGGACAGAAGAGCATGGTGGGCTACAGTCCATGGGGCCAGTAAAGATTCAGACACGACTGAGCATACACACCCACACACACGTACCTGAATTAGTCATCACTGATGTGAGGGCAAGAAAGGAGCCGGGGGAATCTCTGAGGCACCCTCCTCCCAAAGCCAGCCTGACATCTCACCTCTTCCCCACCCTCTTAGTGAGGTCACCTCCACCTGTTGACCTGATTCATTTGTTTAGCTATTTCTTCCCACTTACCCTCCATTTCCCGGGTGTTACTTGGTACACGGCATTTAGGAGGAGCTTGCTAAAGGCTCAGGGCAAGAATGATCTACAGAAGATGGTGTCAGAGGTAACCTAGAAACAAAGTTCTGCCCCCTGAACCCCCTAATCTTGTAGGTTGGCCATTTCGCTCCCTTTCCTAACTCCCCACTACAAAAAGCGTCATCTAGGGATTCGCTCTTGGGAATTCTCTCGGGGAGGTCCCATAGGCGTGTCACACTCAATGGCTGCCTTCTTCATCCAAGTCATGCAGCCTGGAGCTGACATCAGCATCTCTGCCAGGCAGGGTGGCTGCTGAATTGATGGGCAGCTCACACTCCTGGTCTGTGAGTCCAAGCCTGAACAGTACAGGCTGTGTGAGTGGGTGAGACAGGAGACAGCCATCGCTGTGGACCACAGGGCACAGAGGAAATTGTGTACTGTGACAAATTACCTGAGTGGGGGTGGCCACCACCCAGTCCACTGGGCTTTCCCAGGGGTGAGGTAGAGGGTGTGGCTCTATATGCAAATCCAAAATGCCAACAGCTGAGCATTATTTCTGCCTCAATCCTCACCACATCACTATGCTTACTTAGCAGACGAGAAAACTGAGAAGCAGAAATCAAATGATCTATTCAAAGTCAGTTAGCCAAGCAGGGGAAGAGTGAAAGTCAAGTCTAGTATAAGAGTCCCTTGGACAGGAAGAAGATCCAACCAGTCAATCCTAAAGGAAATCAACCCTGAATACTCATTGGAAGGACTGATACCGAAGCCAAAGCTCCAATACTTTGATGCTGACTCATTAGAAAAAACCCTCATGCTGGGAAAGATTGAGGGCAGGAGGAGAAGTGGGTGGCAGAGGATGAGATGGTTGGGTGGGCTCAACGGACATGAATTTCAGCAAACTCCATGAGATGGTGAAGGACAGGGAAGCCTGATGTGCTGCAATCCATGAGGTCACAGGGAGTCAGACATGACTGAGTGACCGAACAATGACGACAACAACAACTGATACCACACGGTTCCAGGGAAGAAACAAACAGGCTGAGACTGAAGGAGACACCTGGGCACCCATGGGTGCTCAGATCCCATCACTGTTAGAAAGAAACAACTTTCTGTGGCTGGGCAGCAAAATGGCAGCCACCCTCTTTGGAATGGGTTCCATGTCAAATCCCTTCCTTAACCCAGACCGAAGTGATTTTCTTTGCACTTGCTATGAGCCAAGGCGGGACAGGGCATAGCTAAGTGGAAGCAACATGGTCTCTGCTCTCGGTGGCATGGTGGGCTGGAGTAGGGAGGGACAGAGAAGCATGAGCAGAACGTAGCACATCACCCTTGGCTCTGGGCCCAGGGGAGAGAGGAGCTCATTCCGAGGGGGCAGGGCAGCTCTGGGAAAGCTTCTAGGGTCCGGTGGCAGTTGAGTTGGGTCCTAAAGCATAACAGACTTGGGACAGCTTGTTCCAGGGCTTGCACGTGGCCTCGGACCATCGGCTCCTGGATACAAAATTTGGAGCATCCCGATCAGGAGAGAGGTGACATTTGGGCAACAACCAGCAATTTTAAATATCATGGGTCTTCTTTTCAACAACTCTTCCTTAAAGTGGAGGAATGGGATTAGTGATTATGGGCTCTTACTGGGGGTAGATGGCCCCGGTCCTAAGTCTTCCTAGCTTCCTATCTGTGTGATTCACTGTGCCTCAGTTTCTGTATCTGTAAAGTATGTTTGCACTGAGTCATGCCTGTCTCTTTGCGACCCCAGGGATTGTAGCCCACTGGTATCCTCTGTCCATAGAATTCTCCAGGCAAGGATATTGAGTGGGTTGCCATTCCCTTCTCCAGGGGATCTTCCCAACTTGGGGATCAAACACGGCTCTTCCACATGGCAGGCAGATTATACACCGTCTGAGCCACCAGGGAGGCCAATTCAAGTAGCTCTCAGTTCTAGGGCTTGGCACGCAGTGAACACTCATTAAATCAAAGCCTTATCATCATGATCAACATTACTCATCATTATCATTTCTGTAGTCAGCACTTGGGCAGGAGTAGGGAGGCGAGGGTGCTGTAGCAAGAACCCCAGCCTTGGTTTCCCCCATGGGCCTCTAATGCTACAGCACATTTTTGCCCATGTCTTCCCTTCAGCTACCTTCTAGATTTGTAGGGTGGGTTCTGTGCTCTGTAAAAGGCGGTGTGTAAGAGACCTACCAAAGAGGAATGGACCTCTGTATGCAGAAGATGCCGGCTCGTCAGCCAAGAGGGATTTGTTTTAAAATGATTCCCTTATCTTAAATAAATCTGATCTCAGCTCTGATACTGAGAAACTGGGTGACTTCAGGCATCTACACCATTTCCATCAGCCTCAGTGTCCTCTTATCTCAGAGGGGATTGAGGAGTGTAAAGGAGTTAGAGATGCCTGCTCCTGGCATGGTGCATTGCACCCAGAAACCAATCATGTAGGAGCTGTGGTCTTCCTCCTTCTCTTTCCTGCCCTTCTCTCCTCCTCTTTCTCTTCCTCCATCCTCTTTTTCCTGAAACCTACTCCCTTCCCCTTTTTGCCTAGACTGGCTCAGAGTTTCAATCAGCTTCTGCGGATCCTCCCTTAGGGATTCTGGTTATGGTGCCAGCAGCAAGCATGAGTTTCAGCCCGCATGGCCAGCTCCCTGGCTAACCATCTGATTACGGCGAGAGGACAAAAGGCCTGTGGGCCTGTGGCTGGGCCCAGAGCTCCTCAGATCTGAAAGCAGGACATCGAGTGTCCACAGGACTGCATCTGGGTGGCCAGACTCTCCAGTCCCACTGGACAGAAACTATAAGCTGTCCTAGGTGCTGGACTCCTTTCATAGCAAAGAATGTCTCGTGGCCAGAGCCTGCAGTGGTGCAAGGCCTGTGTGTGTTACTCAGTCATGTCTGACTCTTTGCGATCCCATGGACTGTAGCCTGCCAGGCTCCTCTGTCCATGGGATTCTCCAGGCAAGAATACTGGATTGGGTTGCCGTGCCCTATTGCAGGGGACCTTTCCAACCCAGGGATCGAACCCATGTCTCTTCCATCTAACCTGCACTGGCAGACACCACCTGGGAAGCCCGTATAAATGTATAACTATATAATTACAAATAGTAGTAAATGCTATAAGAGAAACAGGTAGTTGCAAAACAGAACCTAATGAGATTCTGGAATCTCCTGGAAACGATCAAGGAAGGACTCTTGGAAATTTAAGCCAAAAGTTGAGGGATGCAAAGGACTAAAAGTGGGACAAAAGAGCTGCAGCAAGAGCATGGGGTCAGGGAGGGGTCTGAGTGTGGGGGGACCAGGGGACAAGAGAACCCAGGCAGAGGCAGGAAGAGGTGAGATCATGCAAGGCCTTGGATGCCATGGTCAAGGGTGTGCATTTATCCAAGCTGGGGCAAGGGGCAGTCCTGGCAGGATCTTAAGTAGGGAAGGGACATGAATATTTATGAACAGGGACCACGTTCATAGGCAGTAAGAACCAAATTTCACCAGTCTCCACTTCTGCCTCTCTCTGGCTTTTCACAACTGACTTGGTAAATTTGTGGGCTATTAAGTCCATTGGACCAGATCTTGGTAGGAATATCATAAAAATATCTGACTTCACCCATCAGAGGACAAGCACCCTGGATGAGGCGGGTAACTGGGTTACCTAACTTGGATAGAGACTTACAGTCCTGAAATTCCAGAGTGTGTTCATTAAATACTTAATAGTGCTTACTGGGCTTTCCTGGTACTTCAGCTGGTAAAGAATCAGTCTGTAATGCAGGGGACCCTGGTTCAATACCTGGGTCGGGAAGATCCCCTGGAGGAAAGGATAGGCTACCCATTCCAATATTCTTGGGTTTCCCTGGCGACTCAGATAGTAAAGACTCTGCCTGCAATGCTGGAGGGAGACCTGGGTTTGACCGCTGGATTGGAAAGATGCCCTGGAGGAGGGCATGGCAACCCACTCCAGTATTCTTGCCTAGGGAATCACCATGAACAGAGGAGCTTGGTGGGCTACAGTCCGTGCATCACAAAGAGTCAGACACAACTGAGCTACTAAGCATAGTACAGTACTTATTATGGGCTATAGTGACCCTAAGAGGCAGTACAATTTCTAGGTAATGTCATCATTTCTTTGCGATAAACAAAAATACAGCAAACCTCACTTTTGAACCCCACCCATTTGGAATTTACTACCTATTTCTGGGCAGTTCTGCAAAGCTAAGATGAGATCACAAATGCAACATGATGACCACATAGTAGGTTCTTAAGAAATAGCTGTTTCTCACCCCTTTGCCTTTTGTCTATAGAAAATAGGTTTTCCAAGCAGGGGGAAAAAAACCCCATGTATAATTAGAATGATAGGCACTTTGCAATTTGGTTAAGGCACACATTTCAATCACCTTTGGAAACACCCATTCAGGCACAATTGCTGCGCTAATTATAAATCACTCTTTTTTTATTCATTAAGCCAGAGTCCCCAAGGGCCCCCACAAAGGTGTGTTCTGTTGGACTAATTCAAGGCCTTCTTGTTTGACAGCCCTCCTTTGTCATTCTGGGGTTGGGGGACAGGCTGAACAGGTGTCTAACAGCTCAGCAGGGTCATATCATGTTCTTACTGAAAATGCTTAAATTTCAGAAAACACGCTTGGCCTCACACTACATCCAAGTCCATATGAGGCGAAGGGATGTTGTAACAGGGCTCTTCTAAATCTGAATGGAAGGATAAAATGTCCCTTTCTTTTGTATCAGTCCAAACTGGAGAGGTTTGAATAGTTAATGATTATTGGAAAGTATTATTTCTTTTGATAAGTTTCCCTCTTACCCTGGGCCTGATGGGTGACAACTCTGCCACAAACTGGGTTTTGTAGTCTGAGATTATATTCCAAATTGCCTGCTTGAAGTTATCCCAAGCAAGTTCCTTGCATTAAAAAAAAAAAAATGTGTGCAGTGTTTTTGTTCAGTCATAAACAGAACCTTTGTGGTTGAAAAAAACTACACACAAATATTATTTTAAAAACATAAATATATAATGAACTTGAATGATTCTCTATAGTCCAACCAGATCAATCAAAAATAATTTACATTGATTGGTCACAATTTTTAAATTTAGGGCACACTTATATGAATACAATAATGATTCAAAAAAGAGAGATTTGAGGTTCCTGGAAGGTATTTTTTCTAACACTTGATCTTTGCAAAGCCCTGATCAAGGCTTTTTCTTGATGGTTATAAAAGGAATGACATGGAATCACCATTAATTCTCAGGATCAGTTTCCTGACAGTCCTGTGATATTGGAGGGTGAACATGTATCCACTGCTTTTCAGGTGTTTAGGGGCCAGGGGAGGCAGGCCAGACATAACGGTCTTTCTGGATCCCACCCTGTGGCTCCACCCACTTTCTAACCTTTTCCATCATGGGATTATTTTATCAAATATACTGTTATTTATTTATTTTTTAATCAATATCTTTCTGGGACTTCAGTGATGAGATTGTTTAGTTTAACTAATCTTAGACTAATTTTCTCTCTGGTCAAGAGTGATAGAAGGGAGATTCATGTGTAGCTTCTGGTTTATGAATGGAAACCCTCTTGTTTAAAGAAATGTTTGTTTTTACACAAATGGACCAGTGAGGCAGTTCCAGATGCAAACAAAACAGAGCAAAATAAAATAAAAATGATGAGAGACAAATGACAGAGATAATGATCAATAGAACAAGAAACAGAGTGCAGGAACAGATCCGCACACATATGATTAATTGATTTTTGAGAAAGGTGCAAAGGCAATTTGATGAGAAGAGGATGGTCTCTTCAGGAAACAGTGCCTATATACAGTGAAAGTCAACCACAGTCTTCCTACAAAAACTGACTCAAAATGAACCACTGATCTATATATAAAATGAAAAGACTTTTAAAAGATATAACAAGCATATCTTTGTGACATTGGGTAGTGAATATTTCAGAACCAAAATCTTGATCCATAAAAGAAAAAAATATGATAAACTTGACCTAATCAAACTTAAGACCTACTCTTCAAAAGACAGTGAAGAGAATTAAAAACAAAGATGAAACCCACCATACATTAGGAAAAAATATTTGCAAAGCACACATCTAATAAAGGACTTGTATTAATATCAATAATTCTTACAAATAACTCTCAAACCTCAATAATGAGAAAATGAAAAATATTTCTTAGGAAATAGGCAAAGTATTTGAAGAAAAGTCTTCACCAAAGAAGATAATACGGTACAAATAAACTTGTGAAAAATGCTCAGAATCATTAGCCACTCAGTTCAGTTCAGTTGCTCAGTCATGTCCGACTCTTTGCGACCCCATGAATTGCAGCATGCCAGGCCTCCTTGTCCATCACCAACTCCAGGAGTTCACTCAAACTCATGTCCATCGAGTCCGTGATGCCATCCAGCCATCTCATCCTGTTGTCCCCTTCTCCTCCTGCCCCCTATCCCTCCCAGCATTAGAATCTTTTCCAATGAGTCAACATTTTGCATGAAGTGGCCAAAGTTCTGGAGTTTCAGTTTTAGCATCATTTCTTCCGAAGAACACCCAGGACTGATCTCCTTTAGAATGGACTGGTTGGATCTCCTTGCAGTCCGTGGGACTCTCAAGAGTCTTCTCCAACACCATGGTTCAAAAGCACCAACTCTTTGGCACTCAGCTTTCTTCACAATCCAACTCTCACATCCATACATGACCACTGGAAAAACCATAGCCTTGACTAGACGGACTTTTGTTGGCAAAGTAATGTCTCTGCTTTTCAATATGCTATCTAGGTTGGTCATAACTTTCCTTCCAAGGAGTAAGCATCTTTTAATTTCATGGCTGCAATCACCATCTGCAGTGATTTGGGAGCCCCAAAAAATAAAGTCTGACACTGTTTCCACTGTTTCCCCATCTATTTCCCATGAAGTGATGGGACCAGATGCCATGATCTTCATTTTCTGAATGTAGAGCTTTAAGCCAACTTTTTTACTCTCCTCTTTCAATTTCATCAAGAGGCTTTTAGTTCCTCTTCACTTTCTGCCATAAGGGTGGTGTCATCTGCATATCTGAGGTTATTGAGATTTCTCCCGGCAATCTTGATTCTAGCCTGTGCTTCTTCCAGCCCAGAGATTCTCATGGAGTACTCTGAATATAAGTTAAATAGGCAGGGTGACAGGATACAGCCTTGACATACTCCTTTTCCTATTTGGAACCAGTCTGTTGTTCCATGTCTAGTTCTAACTGTTGCTTCCTGACCTGCATATAGGTTTCTCAAGAGGCAGGTCAGGTGGTCTGGTATTCCCATCTCTTTCAGAATTTTCCACAGTTTATTGTGATCCACACAGTCAAAGGCTTTGGCATAGTCAATAAAGCAGAAATAGATGTTTTTCTGGAACTCTCTTGCATTTTCCATGATCCAGCAGATGTTGGCAATTTAATCTCTGGTTCCTCTGCCTTTTCTAAAACCAGCTTGAACATCTGGAAGTTTACAATTCACGTATTGCTGAAGCCTGGCTTGGAGAATTTTGAGCATTACTTAACTAACGTGTGAGATGAGTGCAATTGTGCAGTAGTTTGAGCATTCTTTGGCATTGCCTTTCTTTGGGATTGGCATGAAAATTGACCTTTTCCAGTCCTGTTGCCACTGCTGAGTTTTCGAACTTTGCTGGCATATTGAGTACAGCACTTTCACCCCATCATCTTCCAGGACTTGAAATAGCTCAGCTGGAATTCCATCACCTCCACGAGCTTTGTTTGTAGTGATGCTTTCTAAGGCCCACTTGACTTCAGTTCTAGGATGTCTGGCTCTAGGTGAGTGATCACACCATTGTGATTATCTTAGTTGTAAAGATCTTTTTTGTACAGTTCTTCTGTGTATTCTTGCCACCTCTTCTTAATATCTTCTGCTTCTGTTAGGTCCATACCATTTCTGTCCTTTATTGAGCCCATCTTTGCATGAAATGTTCCCTTGGTATCTCTAATTTTCTTGAAGAGATCTCTAATCTTTTCCATTCTGTTGTTTTCCTCTATTTCTTTGCATTGATCACTGAAGAAGTCTTTCCTTATCTCTTCTTGCTATTCTTTGGAAATCTGCATTCAGATGCTTGTATCTTTCCTTTTCTCCTTTGCTTTTTGCTTCTCTTTTTTCACAGCTATTTGTAAGGCCTCCCCAGATAGCCATTTTGCTTTTTTGCATTTCTTTTCCTTGGGGATGGTTTTGGTCCCTGTCTCCTGTACAATGTCATGAACCTCTGTCCATAGTTCATCAGGCACGCTATCTATCAGATTTAGTCCCTTAAATCTATTTCTCACTTCCACTGTGTAATCATAAGGGATTTGATTTAGGTCATATCTGAATGGTCTAGTGGTTTTCCCTACTTTCTTCACAAGAAAAGAATGGCATTCCCTTCACAAGAAGGGAATAGCAAACCACTTCAGTATTCTTGCCTTGAGAACCCCATGAACAGTATGAAAAGGCAAAATGATAGGATACTGAGAGGGGAACTCCCCAGTTGGTAGGTGCCCAATATGCTACTGGAGATCAGTGGAGAAATAACTCCAAAAAGAATGAAGGGATGGAGCCAAAGCAAAAACAATACCCAGTTGTGGATGTGACTGGTGATAGAAGCAAGGTCTGATGCTGTAAAGAGCAATATTGCATAGGAACCTGGAATGTTAGGTCCATGAATCAAGGCAAATTGCAAGTGGTCAAATAGGAGATGGCAAGAGTGAACATTGACATTCTAGGAATCAGTGAACTAAAATGGACTGGAATGGGTGAATTTAACTCAGATGACCATTATATCTACTACTGTGGGCAGGAATCCCTTAGAAGAAATGGAGTAGCCATCATGGTCAACAAAAGAGTCTGAAATGCAGTACTTGGATGCAATCTCAAAAATGACAGATTGATCTCTGTTTGTTTCCAAGGCAAACCATTCAATATCACAGTAATCCAAGCCTATGCCCCAACCAGTAACACTGAAGAAGCTGAATTTGAATGGTTCTATGAAGATCTACAAGACCTTTTAGAACTAACACCCCAAAAGGATGTCCTTTTCATTATAGGGGACTGGAATGCAAAAGTAGGAAGTCAAGAAACACCAGGAGTAACAGGCAAATTTGGCCTTGGAATATGGAATGCAGCAGGGCAAAGGCTAATAGAGTTTTGGCAAGACACCACACTGGTCATAGCAAACACCCTCTTCCAATAACACAAGAGAAGACTCCACACATGGACATCACCAGATGGTCAACACTGAAATCAGATTGATTATATTCTTTGCAGCCAAAGATGGAGAAGCTCTATACAGTCAGCAAAAACAAGACCGGGAGCTGACTGTGGTTTAGATCATTAGCCACTAGGGAAATGCAAATTAAAACTATAATTTAGAAACCACAACATATTAATTAGAATGGCTATTTTTTTTTAATGTGAAAATACTGAATGCTGGCAGAGAATGAGAAGAATTAGTACTCTCATACACTGCTGATTAAATCCAAAACAATACAATAACTTTGGCAACAGGCTGGCAGTTTCTTATTAAATGTACACTAGACATATGACTCAACAATCTTATTCTTAGGTATTTACTCAAGTGAAAGAAAAACTTATGTTCACACAAAAACCTGTGTGAGAATGTTTCTAGAAGCTTTTTTCATAATTATCGAAGCTGAAAACCATTCAACTATGCCTCAGCTATGGAAAGGACAAACTTGTGACAGATGAGTACAGTGGCTATGCCATTAACAATATGCCAAGTAACATCACTCAGGATGTCACATGGATATCGCATGTTGTCATAAGAGAGGCATTTCACCTTTGTAGGATGTTCCCCCCAAATCATCGACTAATCATGAAAAGAATATCAGACAAACCCAAACTGAGAGACATTTTACAAAACACCTAACCAAGACTTCCCTGGTGGTCTAATGGTTAAGTATCCTCCTGCCAATGCAGGAAACACAGATTCAATCCCTGGTCAGGGAAGATCCCACATGCTGGAGCAACTAAGACCACAAACCATAACCACTGAAGCTTGCACGCTCTAGAGCCCTATAGCTGCAACTACTGAAGCCTACATACTCTGGAGCTCATGCTCTGCAACAAGAGAAGCCGCTGCAAGAAGAAGCCCACTGCTGCAACTAGAGAGTAGCCCCCATTCACTGCAACTAGAGAAAGCCTGTGTGCATAGCCAAAATTAATTAACTCATTATTAATTGAAAAAACACCTGACCAGTACTTCTCCAAACTGTCGAGGTTATAAAAAACAAGAAAAGATTGAGAAACGGTCAGTTTTTCCAGAACAGGAAAAAGGACATTTATGAGAAAATGGCAGAATTCAAATGGTGTCTGGAGCTTAGTTAATAGTAATATATCAACATTGGTCTCTTTGTTTAGACAAATATGTCATGGTGACGTAAGATGTTAACCTTTGCAGAAATGAAACACGGTGAAGGGCAAGTAGGAACTTTGTCCTCTCTTTCCAACCTTTCTGTACATCTATAATTATTCCAAACTGAAAGAAATTATTAGAAAAATAAGCATGTAGTGAGCACTCAGTAAATGATGATTATTGCTACTCTTTTGAGGAGAAAGCCCTGGCAGAAAATGCAGATTACAAAACTTTGAACTTCCATTGCATGACAATTCATAGATGGTAAGTTGGCTCTTACAAATGTTATTTCACATATTAGGTCATAACAGCTCAGATCTAGAAGAGATGGATACATTACCACGTCCAACCTCCTCATTTTCCAGATGAAGAACCAGAAGTCCAATAAAAAGCAAGAGAGGAGAAATAACGGTGATTGAAATAATAGAAATAATGGTAAGAATTTTTTTAAAGGAACAGTCACAAATAACAGTAAATAATAAATAAATAACAGTAAAAAATACTTACAGTAACTCAGGCACTGTTCTAGGTGTTTATACCTGAGATCCCATTCACAACAACATTACAAGATATATTTTATAATAATCTCTATTTTTGTAGAGGAGGAAGCAAGGTTAAATATCTTGCTCGGGTCACATAGCTTACAAGGCTGAGCCTCAAACACAGGAAAAGAAAAAGAACTTAGATTCACTGAGAACTTACCACAGAGCAGGCAAGATGCCCAGTGTTTCCTAAACCTTAATTCATTTAATTCCTTACAAAATTCTGTGAGATCCCCATTATCCCAGGTTCACTAATAAGGAACTCAAGGTTTACATAATTGTCCTGCCACACAGCTGGCAGGTGGCAGAGCTGGGATTTGAACTTAGATCCACCTGCTCCTATTCCTGCTCCCTCGTTCCCATACTGGTCTCCTCTCGATACAGGTCCAAGGAACCAGAGGCTCTGCCTTTTCATTCATTGTTTATTCCACATTCAGGAAATCTTAGCTTTCCCAGTAGTCCAGCTTCTGCTCTTTCCTTTTTTACAAGCAAAAAAGACATCATCTTCTCTCCATAATTCCTTAAGACTCAAGGAGCTGACCTAGGGCTCATAAGATCCTCAACACACAGGATGACAACCATGTCCATTCAAAAAATTCAAAGTTCATCCAATACCTAGAAAATTTTAACAGAATCAGTAAGATGTTAACATATGACAATATTAGCTGAGGCTGATGTCTGATGCTTTGGCCAAGCACTCACTGTCCGCGGCTCGGAGGGTCTGAAAAGCGTTACATGTATTTAAACATATTGGGGAAAATAGTACAAAGTGATCATCTGTTTGTATCCCCTCTCATATGTGGCCACAAATGGAACACATTGGAAAGGTTATGAGAGATCAGGAGATTTAGTGAACAGGGCACAATACAGCTTTGTGGTCCGGTTTATTTTCTCATGACAATGTAAAATATAGATTGAGATGAACTCAAATCCTTCATATTTAGTTTTATAGCTTAAATTCATAAATTCTCTACATTCATTAGAAAGTGATGTACTATCTGCACCCACTTGAAAAGATAGCATCCCTGGGGACAGATACAAGAATATTAAAAAAAAAAAAAGCCTGATCAAAGAAATATTGCTTCTTTTCTCCTTTCATTGAACAGATGTGCAATGTGTCCAGAGAAAGAAATAGAAAAATTCCTGAGTGATTTATTTGATGCACCTAGTTTTAACCGAGGTTATTGCATGCCTGATATCATGACGGGGCTTATTAGTTTCTAGTTGAAAATGACCAGAGAGAATCCCATTCACTTCATCAATACGGTCCATTTATAGGTTGTCAGGGAGGTGACACCGTGCAGCCACAGCACTTTGTCTTAGACTTATTTCTCTATTAGATGGTTGCTGTCTTTATCATGAAGACTTTTGGTTACTTAAGAAAAGCCAGACCAGAAAGATATATCTGTTCCATCCCAGCATTTAAGTCATTAAAAGCAGATGCATCCCTTAGAAAAATGAATCCTCAATTCAAAGCCACATTGCCGCAGAAGACATTACAAAAGTCTCATTTGCCACTGAAAAAATAAAAACAGACCAAAACAACCATTTTTTTTCTGGGAAAAGAGTTGACTTTAGGCTTTGCTGGAAAGAATACTTTGTAGGAACCAGGGGTTCCCAGACTTCGTGAAGCGAGATAATTATTTTTTTTATTTTTAGTTATTTATTTTTAACACCGAAAACAACAACAAAGTTATTTTTAAAAGTTTGGTGTGAAGGTCCCTCTACATAGGATTGTCAACTTTTAATTTTTCTAAATAAACTCATTCACAAGTGTTTCCTAGTGTCTCCATCACTCTGTAAGGAAAGGACATTTTAAGACAGGTCAGATTTTAAAATAACACACATGTTTAAAAAAACCACTATCTCAGAAAGAAAGTGTTCCTTCCTGGGTGAGAGAGCTGGAGGTTCCTCTCTCTACAGACTGAAGAAGCTGTGATCGCATATCAGAGGTGGCCTGCATCCGTGGGAACCTCCAGGAAATCTGATAAGACCAGTGACAAAGTATTGATGTTAAGGGTGGAAGCTTCTGGTTCTGGAAATTTTTTTGGTAATTTCATCATACTTTACTAAATTGTTATAGCACTAACAGTAATAGAAATAATGAAAAAACTGATAATAAAAATAATAATGAAAAAAATAATAATCTTATTTTTATTAAAATAAACTTTTATTTCTATTTTATTAAAAATAAAATAATAATGATAAATAGGTAATACTATTTATTAAAGATTAGATGTCAGCTGGTTACTATGTGCTGGACGTGTTGGCCTCTCTTAATTCCTGCAACAACCTGTAACACTGGTAGCATCACTGTCACCTGAGGAACTAGGTAACCATGGCTCAGAGAAGTTACAGAGCTTGCCCGAGGTACCCAACACTGAGCGGCAGAACTGGGATTCCCGTCCAAGTCCCCGGGAGTCAGACGCTAGTGCTTAAACTCAGGGTCCTGCCTCCTTCACATGACGCTCTCTTGTGTTTTCCTGTCTCAGGCTCTGCTTTTCACACATGTGCTCAGGGTTGGTTTGTTTTTTTTCATCTTCAAATCCTCAACACTCAGGCGCAGTGCCTGACAAATGGTAGACACCTACTCCCGATTTCTAAACAAGTGTATAAATGAAGACTTTCAGTTAGAGAAATTTGTTTTCAAACATAGGGTGGTATGATAATTAAATGAGATCATAGACGCAAAACACATAAAACTGCGCCTGACATAACACAGGAAGCCATTGATACATGTGAGTGCCTTTCATTACCGGTGTTAAGAAATCAGCTCCCCTTTGAGAAAGCTGTCTTGGCTTGGTCTGCTGGAGAATTTCCAGCAAACTTGCAGAGGAATCTTCATACAGGATATCTTCTACAGAAGGACTCAAAAAATTCAGAAATGACAATTTCTAAAATGCCCACATTTTTCTTCTTTTGCTGTATATATTATCATTATAACATGTCATTCTACTATATATGCCATATGATATATATCATATGTAAATTAATGTCCCTTATCTCATGAATGAAGGATGTGCAATTTAATAATAAAATAAAATCAATCTTTAGGCCCTCCCTGATGAAAGAATTTTTAAAGCAAATCTTGCTTTGTTGGGCCCCAAAGTTATAAGTGGTTGAAAATTGTGGTTCCCCCGTGTATAACTTTGAAATACAAACTTTTCCTAATTTGAAAAGCAGAATTGACCAGTGCTATTTAGACAGAGTGCCCTGACATTCTCTGAGCGTGTCCTTTACAGATATAGTCTTAGGCTCAAGCTTAGATTTTTCATTCTCCTCTACGGCACTGTGAAAGCTGCATTGCGAGTCAGACTGTATTACTAGTACCAGGGGCATTGTATTATTCTCCCAGACCCTTGCTGGAAATTTCCCAAGATGGTAATGAGAAAACGATTACAGCAAGCTCCATTTGTCTCTGATTTCTGCACCCTAAATTACCAGGGGTCCCAGGGACCATCCTCGCCAAGGCAATCTTGGGGACCAGGCTGAGAAGGTGATGTTCCTGTGGATTTTTATTTCAGTCAGTGATACTCCCTGCTTCCTCCCCTGGACAGATGTTTCTCTGAGCAAAGCAGCCCTGGCTGCTGAAATGATTTCTAAGTCTCTCCCATCAGCAGGACTAGGGGACAAGGAGGCTGGTTACTCTTCAGCCCTTCAAATGGGTTAAAGTGTTGAAAGTTGGAGTTACCGTTATAGCGGCAGGATTTATAAATGTCTCAGTTCCCTAGGTTACACTGTGGAAAGCAACTTCATTGCATTTTGCTGTATAAAATAGACATTACCTAAGATAAAAAGGACAGGAAAAGAAAATTTGGGATAAAATAGATTCATGCATGTTTATTTTACCCCAGGCAGAAACAGGCTAATTGCTGACAATGTGGTACCCTGTGTTTGGGCTCAATGCGATTTCAATATAGTGAGATTTAGTCTCTGGTGCTGAGAGGTGAATAACCATTTTCCATCTTTGCTCATAGATGGAGAAATGTAAGTGGCTTCAAAATACTAAACAGTTAGATGTTGCTTACAATACATTATTCTTACCAGACAGACAATGTCTGAATTGAGTTTTATAAAAATAATTTCACAGATAAATGTACACCTTAAGAAGAGGTAGAGGTAAGTTAAAAGTATCTTTTCTATAGATAATACATAAAATATTATCTTTCATAGACAAATAGGCAAAATTATCTTTTTTCTTAGATGCGTGTATTTTCCAAAGAACTTAAAGTCAACCCAGAGCATCTTTTTGTGCATCTTCTTCATGAGTAAATTACACAGAAAAGTCCTACAGTCACATAACATAAACTTCTGCCCAGGCAGACCATTTTCTTTCTGTTCCTGAACTGGAACAACATAACACCCCAGATCATCTCAATCTTCTGCACACTAAATATCCCTCAGATGAGGAGCAACTGGTCTTTTGTACTGGAAACCCCTCTTAAACAAGACTGCTGTCAAGGATGCAGAGAGTAAAGATGATGTTTGCTTTATTGTTTTCAAGATAATCTCAAAGAGTTGTTGGCTGATGGGCTCCAGTCCTTCAGCAGCAAATAGAACAATTACAATTGGAAAAAAAAAAAAAAAAAATCAAACCCCTCCCACCTCTTTTCTACAGTAGATTAAGCCTCGAGAGTTATTTTGTTAAAAAAAAAACAACCTGGTCCAGAATCAGTTTTTCCTCCTTCCTCCCACTGCTTCCCTTTCAGTTTGTTTTTAAGGGTTTTTGTTTTTGTTGTTTTCTCAACCAATTCCATCTGCACTTGTGAATGACAATGAATTGGGTGCTCTTGGAGGAACTTGAACTTCTTGGATAAAAGATGCGTTCGATGTTTAGGTCGTTAACGTTGACATGATTATCTTCAGAGTTTGGCCCCATTATCTTGATTATTGAGCCACTGTTTATTGTCATAGTCTGTCACAGAGCTTAACAACAAAAGGTTGTCAGCACGAAAGGACCCAAGTGATGCGGACAGAATGACTGATCCTCTTTGGATGAAATAGTTGCTGTTACTTGCTCTCGCTTCAGGGTGAATGACATAAAATGCTTCTGACTTCAACACCAGGACAATTATTTTCAAGCTCTGTTGAAAATCTGCAGATTTGAGTAGGTATCAATGTCCTTAAAAGTGACCATGCCCTTTGAGCCAGAAATTCTGTTTCTAATTCTACCAAGGGAACAGTAAAACATGCAGATTTATGTCCAAAACTAGTCATTTCAGTTTTGTTTATAATAGCAAAACATTGACGGCAATTCAAATGTCCAACTATTGAGCCAAGCAAATTATGTTATCAAGCACAACACCATGATTCAAAATCAAACCTTCAAATAATAGTTACTAAATATAGGGAAAATTCGAGGAGGGCATGGCAACTAACTCCAGTATTCTTGCCTGGAGAATTCCATGGACAGAGGAGTCTGGGGGGCTACAGTCCATGAGGTCGCAGAGTCAGACCCGACTGAGCGACTAAGCACAGAACAGCATAGCATAGGAAAAATTCATGGTCTATTGTTAAATAAATTATGGATTAAAAAAAAAATTGTAAGCCTGATGTTCCAAGATGTTACATACTTGAGTATAGGTAACAACAAAGCCTGCAGGATTTTTCTGGTTCTTAGCCCTGGATGGGGGGAATTATTTTTATTCATTCTTAATATTTTGCTCGATTTTCTCGATTTTCTACCATCAGTACACATTTCTCTGATAACTTGAACAATAGTAAATGCAAATTTAAAAAAAACTAGAAGGATGCAAGCATTTGTATTTATCTGAAGTATGGATCATGGTCAAGTACACAGGTGAGCAGACATGCAAAAGCATCTCATGGACCCACTCTTCCAGGACCTACATGTTGTCAAAAGGAAGTCCCATAACATGCTTTTGCAGCTCCGAGCCCTTTATTAATGCCACATGTGCTCTTGTAAGGTTAAGTTATTAAGTGCTATACAATAATTGTCTCTACTCCAAAGCAGACATTTCATTTCACTTGCCTCGTGTGGATCTATTTCGGTATCATTTATCACAGCCGCTTTTAAAGACACATCTCAGTCGGCTGCTTTCTCTTGTCCCTTTCTTTGAATGCAAGCCGACCTAAATGGCCCCAGTAAGAAATTAAATATAATTACCTATAGAAGCGCACAGAGGACAATGAGATCGCACCAGCTTCCGAAATGGAAAAAGGCCTTTGGAGGCCCCTCATCTTCATTCCTCCCCAGAGTTAATTTGTCTGCATTTCCTCCCTCGTTGGAGAACGCTTACACGCAGCCTCACAATGACCTGTTTAGTTGGCGGTGGAAAATTATGTCATTTGCAAGCAAGCTTTCAGCTGTGATATTTTATAATTGTTAAGATGAAAACCCGATAATCCTCTCCCCCTTCACATAAACTGCAATCCATCTTTAAACCTGTGATAATTCCGAAAACCTGCCGCTTAATAAACTAACAAACCCCAGGCCTATGTGATTTTACGGGGAGTCAATCTTTGATCAGCCAAGCTGAAATGGGTCTGATAAGGGGACGCCCTTCCACTCTGGGAGTCGCCACTTGAGTGGGTGATTGCTGTTTCCTCCCCGTCCTCAAGTGCCAAATAAGCAGAAGTCTTCCTGAGCTTCTTATCTCTTTCACTTTCTTCTCGAGATCTCTGTCGCTTTAATCCGGCATGTCTGCTGCTGGTTAACAAGGAAATCCTATGTCAATTATCGCCAACAACTTCCTGCTGCGAAGCAGCAGGGAATCAAAGCGTTTGAGAGCCTTTTCACACCAGAGAGTGGTGCAGGGCCTAATTAAATGGCCCTCATATCCTGCAGCCCGGTGGAGGCCACATGATAGATAGCTAATGAAAGATAGCCTAATTTTTCTAAGAACTGTTTGGAAGCTGGTGGGCTGTCCGGTGGGTTGCAGGTGTGTCCTGGAGTGGGACTGTGTGTTTTCTTTTTTTCTACTTCTGCTAAATGTAGTGGGCCTGTTGTTGGCACTGGACAGCAGGATCGGAAGAGAGCCACCTTTCGGGAGACTGCATCTTCTTAGAGTTGCTCTCCACATACGAGGTCCAAATGGAGCAAGAGAGGGATGTGCGTGAAGATACAGAATGACGTGATGTTCAGACCTGGAAGGAGAGCACTGTCTATGGACTGATTTACCTGGCCCCAACATGAAGATTCCTCCTCTGACTAAGGAATTCTCTGTTCTTTAAAGTTATTTATTTATTTATTCAGCTGCATCAGGCCTTAGTTGCATCATGTTGAATCTTATTTCCCTGACCAGGGATCAAACCCACGTCCCCTACACTACAAGGCAAATTCTTAACCACTAGACCACCAGGGGAGTCGCTGATAGTGCTTTAATAAAATCATTTGATAAGATTGCTGCCAGTCATTCCTTTCAAGTTGGCTTATTCCCTGAGGTACACATAGTCTATAGACAAATGAAACTAAAAGAATGCTTTTTATTCTACTACTTTTTGTGTGTGAGAAATACTTTTGTGACTCACATTTGCTCTCACAATTTTTCTTTATCTGGAGCAGTGATCCTCAAAGTGTGGTCCCAGAGCAAGCAACTTTACCTGTCAACTTGCAAGCAACTCAAATTTCTCAGACCCCACTCCACAGCTTGTGACTCAAACAGTCGAAGGGTGAGATTGATGACACCAGTTTTAACAAGCCATCCAAGCGATTCTGAGGCACGCTAAAATCTGAGAGCCCTGGTCTAGTACATGACTAGAAACTCTTGTAAATGGCCAGTTCAGATTGTTAATCATATATATCATCATTTGTTTTTAAAAAAAAGCCAGCAAGTTACATAGTGGACAGATACCGCATGTTATTTAACCTTGATATGATGTCTGTCTACATTTTATCAAAATGCATGTATACAAGCCTGGGATCATTTCCTGAGTTCTGACTCGTGATGTAGTACCTTACTGAGTGAGGCGACTTTGTTTTCATTTGTGGAATAGGGGGGTGGGAGGTGGGGAGTATATCCACTGAAATATTTAAACCTGTTTTCCAGAGCTGTGATTCTTAGGCTTGCAAATTAAAACAAAACCAAGGTACCAATAAGGTTTGTTGCTTATTTTGTTATGAATAATATTTACCCCCCCAACATTTAATAAAAGAAAGCATAGTTTTCAAAATGACAAAAAGAAAACTTATAAGAGTTATAAGGACATAATTTCAGAGTAAACGTCAATCCTTTAAATGAAGTGAGGTTTGCTTATGAATAGTTCATTCTACTGTCTTCGTTTTTCTCCTTTAATTATAGGTTTGGGAGTTCTTTGCCATGGAGTGGCATTGGCTTGGTTAACTGATAAGTAGAAATGGCTAGTGTGGGTTTTGGTTACAGAGAGGAGGTAACATTTTTTAACTTGGAAGCTTGTAACTCTTATAACTTGGAAGCAGTCCTGTTGGTCTCCTGCTTAAGATTATTATCTGTTTCATGGAATGAAAAATTTCTCATAACATCATTTTAAGTGCTTTCTAGTTTGACCCTCAGCTCACTTTATTATCATAATTGTTACTACTAATAATATTGTGCCTATTACTATTATCATATCTACTCCTACTACTTCTACAGAATGCACATTAAACAAAACTCACTGTATCTAATCATTCCATAAGGTCATTTTTGTGGATAACCTCATCAACCACCAGATACTATTGTTATCTTGATTTTTACAAATAAGAAATGGAAGCACAGGAAAGTTAGATTGACTGCTCAATTACTAAATGAGAAAACTTGGGCTAAGAGTCAAGTGGCTCAGCTACTAAATAATTGCAAACTGGCTGCTATAGCTCCAACCATCACACCTACATTCCAAAAAGGAAGAAGGAGGAAGAAAAGCAGCAAAAAACCTCCCCTGATAACTTTAGTCTACATACCACTGTCATGAACTTAGTTGCATGGTCACTCCCAGCTGTAGGGGAGGATGGGATAATACGTTTATTATTTTTTAAATTTTGGCACATGATTGCTCCCTAATAAAATTGGTTTTGCTAGTGTGAAAAGGAAAAAATGAACGCTGAGTGAACTACCAGTATTTTCTTCCCTGATACAAGACATTCTCATTCACTATGGGGAAGAATTGCACTAATTCTCATGTGGCTGAAGGACTACTTGTATATCAGGTGGATTTTTGCCTTTCGGTCCCTTCACTGGGATGCAAACTTAAGTGGTATATGCAGGGGCACACTTATCACTCCTCTGGGAGGGGGGGTAATAATTATAGAGTGGCCATAAATATGGCTATGTGACTGGAAAATCAAGATGAACCCAACTCTGTGCCTTTTACATTTAGCTATGGTTTGATCTAGGACAGTCTAAAAATCATCGACTTTTCATCAAAATGTAAAATGAAAGCGTACCACATTCAAATCATCCGTGTCCTTTCCCCAAACATCTCACTCATACTGTGTCTGGATTCTTGGTAGCGGGACACTTCCGGGCAGCATCTTCACATCTGTTCTCTCCCACGGCCTTTGTTCCAAGTCTGTTCTGTCGTCTACATTAACGTGATGTCAGCACATGCCCACAAGCTCACCCCACAACCCTCACCTGAACAACCAAAATGGACCATAACATTGTAAGACCAACGACGACTGAGAACTTTAAGATTCTATTTCCTCTAACTTTTTCTCAACAACATTCAGTTGACTTCTGCCCAGGATTCCAGAATATCCTAAAGATAACAGTAGTGGAGATTTTGTGGGACATTTGTTCCTACATTGAAATGTGAACCAGTTCTTCAAAATTCTAACTTGAGTGTTTTCCTTTTAAATGAATAATTTAAATATCAAATATCTTTCTTTGTGTGTCTATATGAAAGATCATACTATCACCTTTTAAAAGTTTGTTACAGACTCACAGAGAAACGGGAAGAGTGAGGACCATATTACAGTCTATAACTATTTGAATTATGGTGGATTAGTTTAGCATCATCCCAATGGGGTGAGGACATAGGAAGCAGAAAGAAACATTTTCCCACAAGGAAAAGCACACAGCTTTGGAATGAGACCAGCGTTTGAAATCAGGCTCAGATGCTTACTGGCAAACTTCCTAAGCTTTTCTAAATGTTGGTTTTCTGATTTGCAGAATGGGTTGCTGTGAATGATGACAATTACAGCAATGGACATTTATTGAGGGTGTCTCAGGGGTTGGACACTAAATGAATTATGTTCATTATTTTATTAATTCTCATCATGATCTAATAATGTAATTACTGTTAACATTTTCACGATAATATCTGTTTCAGTTATCTATAGCTTCATGATGACCCCTGACTTTCAGTGGTAAGCAGTAACCCTCCCTCTAGCTCACTTTGAGCTGGAAACTGAGGCTGAGCTCCGTTGAGTTACTCTGGTCTCTGATGGACTCTCAAATCTCTACAATCAGCTGCAGGTCAGCAGGGCAGCTCTGCCTCGGGGATTTGGCTGCTGGGTGACAGGGGTGACTTGGGTCATAAGTCTTTCCTCGTGAAGTTAGCGAGCCTAGGCTTGTTCATATGGTAGAAGCAGTGTTCAGAGTGAAAAAGAGACAGAGCATTAGCCCTGTTGAGATACAGGCGCAAAACCAGCACGTCATCACCTTGCTGTATGCAGCTGGCCGAAGCAAGTCCATACCACCAAACCCAGATTCAAGGAGTGGGGAATGGACTCCATCGCTTGATGGCAAGAAACACAAAGTCTCCAAGGAAGGAGGGTAATGGTAGACAGTTTTGCAAACAGTCTCCCAAGTCCCTACCTCATAGGGTTGTTGTAAGGATTCACAAATAATAATAGCTAATCTTACTTAATTCTCATAATAATCCTGTGATATAGGTATGATTAGTGTCTCCATTTTACAGCCAAGTGAGCTGAAGCAGGGAGATGCTCATTTTCTTCCCAAAGTTGCAAACTGCAAATGAGGAGCCAGACTCGCATGAAGGCAGTTCAGGTGAAATTTGTCTAGGACGGCATCTGGGTTAATAGTATATGATACCAATTTCAGTTTCCTGGTTTTGACAATGTGTCATGGTTACGGAAGACTGGATGGTTGGAGGAAGCTGGGCAAAAGGTCCATAGGAACTTTCTGTACTGTAGTTTGCAACTTCTTGTGAATCTTAAACTAAGCACAATTTAAAAAAATTGAGGCAGTTCAAATACTGAGCTAATGTTCTTTATATGAGGACTGTAGTGTCTAGTCACACAGTAGGTGTTTAATAAATGTTAGCTTCCTCTGCTGAAAGCCCATTATCCATTTAAAAGTGAAGAGATAGCATCTCAAGTTCCTAATTCAGCATAAGCCTGGGCACCACCTCAAACAGGCTTGGAAATGACCACTCCAATGTGGCCTGGGGAAGTCTGGGATGTCTCAGGGCTACAGCTGGTCTCCCATTAGGGCAAACTTCGCAGTTACAGGGCAAAAGCGGATGTGTTTCAGAATTTCTGCTCTTCGAAGATTACTTTATGGAAAATCTTTTTCAGATCTCACGGATCCCTGAGGAGCCTCAGCTTGGAACTGGGAAAACTGTTGGCAAGTCTAATTAAAAGAGAACAACGTGATACTCGGATTTATTGAACTTGATAGGGTCAAGTCAGGCATGGTTTCTTACCTCTCCTCCGAGTTAGTGGAGAAAAATTCTGTAACAGGGAAAAAAAAAACCATTAGCAAATGATAGGGTACAATAGACCTAGGTAGGTTGGATTTTCACAAAGAGTGAGATAACAGGCTTTGAAAAAAACTTTAAAGGGAAATAAATAGCCAGGTGTTAGAGTCACAGAGCTGGCAGAACAATAATAGTAACTATAATAAGAACTAGGAGGCAGGTGCTGCTGGCAATGGACGTGGCCGTGACCTGCTGCTTTAGCTAGTTCTGCGAGCCCAGTGCCTGTGTATTAATGATTAGAGGAGAAGCGGGTGATGTCCAGAACCTTGCGGAGGATGTTTTCTCGTAATGGCCAGTGGGTTTTACATGATACCTTGACAGATGAAAATAACGACTATACCCATAATGGTAATAATGACAGTAATCATAGCATTTATTGGGCGCTTATTCTGTGCCAGGAACTCTTTTCAGCATGTTACCCTTGTTATCTCATCGAATCGTCACAATCTTTTACGAGTGAGGAAATTGAGGTCTGGAGACATTAAAGAACTTTTCAAGGCTTGCAGGGGAAGCGAGAATAAAAGGATGCCTTGTCCCAGTGTGGCAACAGGCTCATTTTGGAAAAGCGTTCTGGGACATAACACCCACTGCGGTCACCTTCCCGACTGTCAGTTTTCCAGGGGATGTGGAGCGTCCAGGGTTGGAGCAACGAGGCTCCAAGGTCACTCCTCCCCAAGGACAGAAACCAGGGTGCCTGCTTCTCAGGTGGAAAGTGTTGAACTTTCTCCAGACTCTTAGTTTTTGAGTATTTCATCTGGAATTTATTTTTGTTTATGACGTGAGGTTTGAGATGTAGCATTCACCTCCACCCCAAGGGCCAACCAGTTCTTTCTGCGTCATTTAGTTTATAAACTACCCTCTTCACATTGAATCAAAGTGCCGTCTTTTACATATATTATGTTCTTATATACACTGTGAGTTATTTCTGATTCTCTGTTTTGTTCTTTATCTGTTAATGTATTCCTGTGTCAGTGGCATATTGCTTAGATTATAGTGTAGTGTAGTATATGATACACACACATAGGTATAGTATAATATAAGGAGTTTCAGAGTGTTGTAGGGTAACCCCTCCAAATTTTGTTCCTCTTTCAAGCTTCTCTTAGTCACTCCCAGATAGTTATTACTTACATATAAGCTTTAAAATAGCTTCATGCACTCCCAGCATCCCCAGCACCTCAACACACAAAACGCACAGGGATGCCAAACTGAATTGTGTTTTATTTCTAAGTTAATTTGAGGACTGATACTTTTACGGCATTAAGCTTTCTTTACTAGGAACATGATATGTTCCTCCATTTCTCTGGGTCTTATTTTAAGATCTTCAATAAGATTTTATAGCTTTCTTTATATAGGCTCTATTCCCTTATTATTAAATTTATTCCTGGTTAATATGGTGAATAGGACTTTTTCACTTCCCTTTTGTAACTGGTTTTCACCAGTGTGGCAGGTACTGTGGCTCTGGCCCGCATCCATCCAGACTCCTGACTGAAGTGCTCCCAGGTTGACATCCTTCTCAATGTGCCCATGAATTAACATTCTCTAGGAGACTGACGGGAAATGAAATACAAATTTCCCAGCTCCCTCTCCTCTCCCTCACCTCACCCCTAGCTCACCCTTACGGCCACATGAGAAGTTCTCTATGGCCAACTGATGGAGGAGAAAAACCCAGTCTGGGGCTCACACATGGGTCAGTTCAGTGTGTTGTGGCAAGCTAGAAATAAATGTCGCTACACTACATTCACTCATGGGTGACACTGGAAACTGGGGGGCGGAGAATCCTTCCAGCTTCAAGGAGTAAATCCTAAACTTTGTCATGAACTTGGTGTGGCAAGAGACATGATCTGACATAAGGATAAACATAGACTCCTGGGAAGTGGTGAAAGGTCTGGCTGGTTGGACACAGATCTCAAAGCATTAGATCAGAGGCAAAGAGGTCTAGGAAGATGGATGTGGAATAGATTCCAGGCAGTGGGTTCAAGGTGACCTACATCATTGCCACCATCACTGTTCATTTGCAGAGGGGGCCCGAAACAACACACAGAAAGTGGTATCAGCCAGGCCCTGCCCTGTCCACCCTGGTGCTTGCACGACAGGTCCATGAATGGAGCAGTCAGGTAGTTCCCTTTCACCACGGCTGATGCATCTCCTGCAGATGCTGCTGGATGCGTGAGCTGAACACATTCTGCAGACCAATGCTGACCAGTGCTGACCACAGCTGCAGACCAACACTGAACCCGCAATGAGACCAGTCCTCGAGCAAAGAGAACATGACTTTTGGTGATATTACATTGGAACTCTTTCATCCTGGAGGAAGTGACAACTTGTCTTTGCTAGGGTTGAAGCATATTCTGGGCATGGGTTTGTCTTTCCTACTATTCAAGAGCTCACAGAGTTTCTATATACTCACCTCCCCACTGAATTCTTATGTTCAAACCCCCTGGCCCCCTCCCCCCATATGTCATTTTATTGTGCTTCAGTTTACTACACTTTGCAGGTATTGCATTTTTTTTTTTTTTTACAAATTGAAGGTTTGCGGCAACCCTGACTTGAGCATGTCTCTCAGTGCCATTTTCCAACAGCGTTTGCTCACTTTGTGTCTCTGTGTCACATTTTGATAATTCCCGTAATATCTCAGACTTTTTCATTATGATTATATTTGTTCTGGTGATCTGTGATCAGTGATCTTTGATGTTACTACTGCAGAAAGATCACGGTTCTGAAGGATCAGATGATGGTTAGCATCTGTTTTTAGCAATAAAATATTTTTAATTAAGGTATCTACATTTAAAAATTTTGTAAAAATTTAGTTTAATTTCTATTTATTCTTGGGTGTGCTGGGTCTTTGTTGCTGCTCCCGCATTTTTCTCTGGTTGCGGTGAGTGGAGGCGACTCTTCATCGTGATGGGCAGGCTTCTCATTGCGGAGGCTTCTCCTGTCGTGGAGCACGAGCTCTAGGGTGTGTGGGCTTCAGTAGTCGCAGCACACGGGCTTAGTTACTCTTCAGCATATGGGGACTTCCTTCCTGGCTCAGGGATCGAACCCATGTCCCCTGTATTGGCAGGCAGATTCTTAACCACTAGATCACGAGGGAAGTCCTTCTACATTTTTTTAGACACAATGCTATTGATCACTTAACAAACTACAGTATTGTGTTAACATAACTTTTATATGCACTAGGGAATGATTTAATTGGAGTCATTTGCTTTATTGTGGTGGTCTGGAATTGAGCGCACAATATCTCTGAGATATGACTATATTTGGAGACAGGGCCTTTATGGAGGTGGGGCCCTGATCTCATAGGTTTAATCTTCTTTAAGAAGAGACACCACAGAGCTTGCTCTCACTCTTTCTCTCTCTTTACCCTTTTTGAACATGGCAAGAGGGTGGCCATCTATAAGCCTGGAAGAGAATTCTCACCAGGAATAGAAGCACATAGGTCTTGCACTTTCCTGCCTCCAGAAAGATGGCAAATACATTTCTGTTGTTTAAGTCAACCAAGCTGGTATTTTGTGATATACAGGAGGGTTAAATATATTTATTAAAAGAATAAATAAATGAATGAAAGCAATTATTCAAGTTAAGCATTTTAGTTCTTTGAGGTTAGTGATACAGTTTGATAAAATATATTGTTAGTTAAGGAATGATGTTAAATCATATGAAATTACCATTTCACAGATTAAAAACAGCCACATATCAATAATTTCATATGGCTCAATCTAATCCATATCTAACCTAGAATTTTAAAATAACATTTACTATTTCATATCTGTGGCTTAATAGAAAATTATTTAACGTCCATCTGAACTTCAGCCAGTCTGATCCTTCTTGATGATACAGCACAGTAGCTTTGGACTAAAGCTTTAAAGAAATAAATCCATGTTCAAATCTTGGTTCTATCTCCTACTATTTGTGTGACCTTGGGTAAATCACATAATTTCTCTGAGCTGAAATTTCCTCATGTAGTAAATGGGAAAAATATTTTCTTCATAGTGTTGATATGAAGGTCAACTATGATGTTGAAATAAAGTAATTGGCACAATGCCTACACATAGTAAAGGATCAATACATGATTTCTAATGATACTCTTATTATTATTAATTTGTTTCGGTTACCTCTCTGTAAGATATTTAACGTCTTGTCCTTTCAAAACCAATTTATAGTGGTAGATAGTTGTGATAGATGTCACAATAGTGTTTTGCTTCTGGGTCGGAATAAATATTGACTATGAAGAGGCCTGCCTGAAGGAACCTTTTAAAAAAAGTTATTTATTTATTTGTATGCATGGCATGTGGGATCCTAGTTCCCTGTCCAGGAGTGGAACCTGAGTTCCCTGCACTGGAAGTGCAGAGTCTTAATCACTGGACCAGCAGGGAAGTCCAAGAAGGAACCATTTTGGGGTTGAAAATGTTCTCAGTCATAATCTGAGTAGTGACCACATGAGTGTCCACCTACGTAAAACACCACCACTGTATACTTAAGGTTAGGGCAGTATTCCGTTTGTGTTATAACTCAGTAGAATCGCTGCCCTTTTGAGGAATGGTAACTAAGATGGTGAAGAAGCTGTTTAAATTTCCAGCAACATATGCTCCGTCACCAGTTGTGTCCAACTCTTTGTGCCCCCATGGGTTGTAGCCCGCCAGGGTCCTCCGTCCATGGAATTCTCCAGGCAGGAATACTGGAGTGGGCTGCCATTTCCTCCTCCAGGGGATATTCTCAGCCCAGGGATCGAACCCGAGTCTCCTGCGTCTCCTGCATTGCAGGCAGGAGCCATTAGGGAAGACACCTCCCCCCCCCCCCCCCCCCACCAAGAAACTTACATAGAGGCAATTAAGCACCGCATTTTATTTTATAAAAGCCATCATGTGTGCTGTACTGAGTCTCTCAGTTGTGTCCGACTCTTTGTGACCCCATGCACTGCAGCACACCAGGTTCTTCTCTCCATGGGATTTACCAGGCAAGAATTCTGGAATGGGTTGCTATTTCCTCCTCCAAGGGGTCTTCCCAACCCATGGATGGAACCCCAGCCTCTTGTGTCTCCTGCATTGGCAGGCTGATTCTTCACCACTGCGCCAGCTGGGAGGCCTTCAGAGCTTCATGTAAAATTCCACCCCCCACCACCCATTTTCCTTCTTCCTGTGCCACCCTGCCCTCCAGCCTCTCTGCCTTTAGAATCTGTAGCACATGTTCACAACCCAGCACGCAGGTAGATGTGGTCATGAAAAATGCCAAAAGGGGAGCTTTTAGGCAATGTGATGAGCAACAATGTACAATTTATATATGGGGTGTGTGTGTGTGTGCGTGTGTGTGTGTGTATGGAATGGAGGTTGAGGATCAGCACAGAAACCTCTTGTTTCTGGCAAATGAGTCAGTCAGTATAGGATGTTGATTTAGTTGAGAGATTATCACCCCACCTATGAAATTTAAAAAAGAGGCAATACTTATTGAGCATAACCTCTCTGAACCCTGAGTTTTTCTCATACACACACTGATATTTAGGACATTCCTTTTATTTAATTCCTCTTACTATAATCAGGGGGGATTCCCTGGTGGCTCAGCGATAGTGAACTCACCTGCAAAGCAGAAGACGCAGGTTTGATCCTTGGATCAGTCAGATCCCCTGGAGAAGGAAATGACAACCCACTCCAGTATTCTTGCTTGGAAAATCCCATGGACCGAGAAACCTGGAGGGCTACAGTCCATGGGGTTGCAAAGAGTTGGACGCAATAAACAATAACAGTAATCAGGGCCCTCTCTTACTATGTTCTCTGTAATTGTATTTGTTCTTAGGAGAAATCCCACTCTTTTCCTCTGGTTGCTGTTTGTAAGGTCATGTCTACATACCTCAGGAGCCTGGACTTTTCTGTGGAAGCCATCAAAACAAATGCCTACCTCAGCACAAATGCATATGTTTAAAGACTCCAGTTTCCACATGGCCTAAAACATTTCTGAATGCAGGGAGGAAAGGGAGCAGGTTTCCCTTGGATGTATGACCAGATAAAAATCTATCAACTTGGTCCTTCTGGCAGCCGTGCGGATATTACCACAGTTTAAACTTCCTGGAACCTTCTGGAGCCTCACAGAGCATCAGGGAAGATGGTCTTTAATCAGAACTCTTTTCCCAACCTTCCCCTGCACATTTATCAAAAGCAACACCAGCAGTGAGATGAATCAATCGCCCCAAACCGTTTTTAGACTCGTCTCTTCCTCAGAAGAAAGGGAAAAGTTGTTTCAATTCACACCACACACTGCTTTATGAAGATGATTTCAGTCATGATTTCCTATGTGCCTGTGTAAAAGAAAGAGTGGAAATAAAGAACGAAACCAATAAAGACCAAACCAAAAGCACATGTCCCAAAGGGGCGCACACCAGGCGAACAATGGCTGCTCAACAGATGAGTCCACCAAAATGTAAAATATTCCACGACATCGTGGCAGCTTTGAAATGCTACACTTTCTGGTGCTCATCTGTTAATCATCTGAGGGGACTTTCTCAGCTCAGCAGAAGGGATGGCCTTCTCTTTCTAAGCTCACAGCACTGACAGGGCGCACAGCTCAGCATCGAGGTGACAGGACGAAAAGACAGCCAGCAAACCACTGCACGAAGGAGAAAACAAAGAAAGAACCGGGGAAGGAGAGGGTGAATGAGCTATTTGTACCCCTTTCACTTCCAAATGAAAATTCACTGAAGGTATTTTCCTGCATATAAGCTTTTCTTTGAGTTAGTTTCAAGATAAGTCATAAAACTATAATCATATTAATGATTAATGATGCCAGGAAAGCAAAGTGACATAATGAGAAGATTTAAGGTTCTACAAAAAAATAGTTAAAGATTCTCTTAGGAAATCCATCTACTTTAAGTAGTATCTTTGAAAGCAAAGAAACCATCAACAGCCCTAAATTTAAGACCATACATAAAACACCTCCCCACTGTTATTTCTAGACAGGATCATTCCAGATATCTAGGAGTTAGAAAAGACTGCTTTTGCGGAGAAGGCGATGGCACCCCACTCCAGGACTCTTGCCTGGAAAATCCCATGGACGGAGGAGCCTGGTAGGCTGCAGTCCATGGGGTCGCTAAGAGTCAGACATGACTGAGCGAATTTACTTTCACTTTTCATTTTCATGCATTGGAGAAGGAAATGGCAACTCACTCCAGTGTTCTTGCCTGGAGAATCCCAGGGACGGGGGAGCCTGGTGGGCTGCCATCTATGGGGTCGCACAGAGTCGGACACAACTGAAGCGACTCAGCAGCAGCTTTCCAGAAAGCGATAGTAGCCCCAACCAGAAAGAATATGTCAACCTCATACAATATGATACATTTTGGGACATGTGGCATGAGTGTGAGATAAACTAGGTGCATGCACCCACATGCGACCTGTGCATCCCTTTGTGAGCAACTAGATCTCTGGTGACATGGAGTACGAGTGACCAAGAGGTTGGGCGGGACCCTGGGCTGTTACATTACCTCCAAGGAAGACCTTTCTCCTATTTGAGACGTGCATGCTTAGTCGTGTCCGACTCTTTGCAACCCCGTGGACTGTAGCCCACCAGACTCCTCTGTCTGTGGAATTCTTCAGGCAAGACTACAGGAGTGGGTTGCTATTTCATCTTCCAGGGGATCTTTCTGACCCAGGGATCGAACCCGCATCTCCTGCAGCTTCTGCATTGGCAGGCAGATTCTTTACCACTGTGCCACTCGGGAGGCCTTTTCTCCTATTTGACGGAGAGTGTCTAAGTATCCAAAGATGGATGAGGCTGCCCACAGGATGGTGAGGTTGCCACTGGCATGACTCAAGCAGCAGCTTAAAGGGTCTTGGTGGCCATATTGGGCCAAACCAGGAGTTCTCTAACTTTGCTGCACACAGAATCGCTGGGGGAGCTTTAGAGCCATTCCTACCTACTGGCTGCATCTACCCTGTATGAAACTCACGCATCTATATTCTCTTAAGTTTCCTAGATGATAGAATTACCCAGGGGCTTGGTCAGAGCTCAAGAGCCCCAGCAGACAAATGTTTCTGAAAACTTCCCTGCACACAGGCCACCTGGGCATGCTGTTGAAATGCAGATTCTTGGTGGGGTGAGTCTCAGGGAGAGTCTGGCTCTGCTAACCATTTTCCAGTGAGGCCCCACCTGCTGGTGTGGGAAGCACATTTGGAGCAGCGGGTCCCGGATGACTCAAATCCTCATCAATTCTGAGTTTCTCTGGGATTCAGCATCAAAGTGGGGAAAGAAATAGGGCACAGTGGTTAGGTAGGGTGGTTGCAAGCTGAGGGCAAGCCATTTTTCTCCGAAGCCTCGGTTTCTCCTTTGGAACAGAGAAGACGCTTGGGAAGGACTCCAGGGCCTCCTCCAGCTCTTTCTCTCTGTCGGGGGAGGAAGGGCCCACAGTTTCTAGAATGCCCCAAAGAAGACTGGCTACAGGGTAGGTTGGGAGGCCTCTTGGGCTCCCGAGTTGTCCCTGTGCCCGTGTCCTTCATTGATCTGCACTGTTCTGTCAGAAGGATCAAGTTGGGAAGGCTGCAAGGAGGAAGAAGCAGGGCTGAGAGATGAGGGTGCAGACCTGAGTCAGGGTGAGGCTCAGTGTGAGCCCTGGTGGCAGCTTGAGGCCTTCGGGTGGGGGTCAAGGGGGCACCATGAGAGGAGCCTTTGAGCCCCATGGAGAGATAGGAGCAGGACCAATGGAGACATTTGGACAAGATGAAATTTGCTTTGCTGCTGAATCAATAGTTCTTAGTATCTACCAGACATTCATTTCCATTAGAGGTTGACTGTTGTAGGGAAGAGCGGAGAGAATGAGAAAACCGCCCCCTCCCCACCTCCAGTGGAATCACCTTTTATCCTTGCAATTTAGTGCTGTCCCCAGCTCACAAAAGCCTCAGCAGCTAAGTGGACACATCCTTGTTAGAAAACAGTTGCAGAAGTGTTTATGGTCCCAGAGCATGGCCCTGGGTCTCTACTCCCCCTTTAGCAGATTGCTGTTGGTTTCTCTATCACTACGGTGCCAAGTTTCCCAGTTTTTTTGCAATTGAGGGATTTTAGGATTTGACACTTTCGATGCTAAAATTAGGCGAGTCCTGGCAGCCCGGGACGAGTCAGTCACCCTCTTCTCCAGAGCCCCTCAGACCACCTCTGACTTCAGCTATAGCTGTGGTGGACAGTTCCTATACAATCTCAAAGGCTGTTGCACCTCTCCTTTCTGTCATTAGGCCTTCTCTAAAGCCCCAGACGTCTAGAAGGGTTGTTACTGTTCAGTCCCTAAATCATGTACAACTCTTTGCAACCCCATGGACTGCAGCACACCAGGTTCCCCTATTCTTCACTGTCTCCAAGAGTTTGCTCAAATTCATGTCCATTGAGTGGGTGATGCTATCTAACTGTCTCATCCTCTGCCACTCCCTTCTCCTTTTGCCTTCAATCTTTCCCAGCATCAAAGTGGGGAAGTAAATTCTTTGAATGGCTGAATGGTCCAGGCTTCCCTTCTTCAGAGAGACAGTTCTGAAGCACATTCTATGTGCTCTCTCAGAGGGCTGCAGTGGGGCAAGCACCGGTTGCCTGTGGCAGTAACTTCTTAGGAGAAAGGTAAGGGGATATTTCACCAACCTGCTGAATTTGCCCCACATGACCCGGGGGACTCTGGGAGCAAAGCTATCCTATGGAGATGGGAGAGTTTCCCAGCAATCAGGCATCACTTCTGTTTGTCCACACAAGTGGAAGGCAGCTTTTGGAGTGCAGCTTAGCTTCACCTTCCACCCCCCGACCTCCCTCCCCAGGGCTCAGCCGCATTTAAAATTCAGTCACGGTCATCAGCAAACCCCTCTGAGCAGAAACAATCCCATCGTTCTCTCCGACTTGCAAAGGTGTTTAAGATATCTAAATATTTTAAAGGTATCTACGAGGATTGCATTCTTTTCCTAGTGGTGACTTGATGAATAAATGATGCCCTAATTTCAGTTTAATTATTGTCTAATGCTCTCTAATTCATTTCAGATTGGTGTTTAACTTCTTTCCAACTTGACAACCTTTCAGGCAAAACTGATAAAAAAAAAACTGGAGCATCCTTTAAATAGGAATGGATTATTTGTCTCTAGATATCAACTAAAGAAAAATAGCTGTTCAAATCCCTAATATTTTTGGCACTTTGTAAATTTAAACTCCATCTAAAACACATCTTTAAAAAATATTTTAAGTCAGGGAGGGATTTTCGCTCAGAGTCTAAGATTTTGTTCTGCCAAGTTTGAGCATGGAGCCTATTTTTACGGTTGAATTATAAGCCCCTGAAAATAGGTTTATTATGGAAGTGTGAACACACAACTATAGCCCATAGCAACATGAATGGCCCTGTTATCATAACGCTTATATCCTCTCCTTTGTGCTGAATCGGCAAAGCAAGAAACCTGCTTTGGCCTTTTTGCTAATACATGTCAGTGTCAGTTAACAGCTTGTGTCTCTCTTTAGATGAATGCCCCCAAAGTTTTTCGTAATCCTGGCATTGCCAGGGACCCCTATGTCTCTATCTCAGGAATTAATTTATCATGGTGACATTAAAAATACATTCTCTGGTGGAAGGAAAGCTGGAGGCTCTGGTGAAGGTTTGCTTTAGTTGTGGGTGTGCATTGCATGGGGTGCCTCCCTGGTGGTTCAGACAGTAAAGAATCTGCCTGCAATGCAGGAGACCCAGGTTTGATCCCTGGCTCAGGAAAACCCCTGGAAAAGGGCATGGCAACCCACTCCAGTATTTTTGCCTGGAGATTTCCATGGATAGAGGAGCCTGGCAGACGACAGTCTATGGGGTTGTGAAGTCACTCACACGACTGAGTGACTAACACTTTCTTTCATTGTGTGGATAGTTAACTGCTAGCTATCAAGCAAGTTTCTCACTAGACAGAAGCGACAGGTGTTAATCCCCCAAGCATGTTTCTCAGAGCCAGGAAAGAGAGTGCGGTACACTGCTTCCAAGAGGAATCTGTGTGCGATCCTGTTACTTGTCCAAAGTTCAAACATTCTACATTCTTTAGGCATCTGAAGTTTTCTTGAAGAAGCCTACACGTCTATTTTCTGTAGTTGTTAAACTACCAAGTAGAACCTTTGGAATTCTGTTGTATGAAATACAATTTCCATAACAGAATTAAAATTATACTCAGCTGTAGGGGAAATCGCCGTCATGATTGGCTGGCAAAGGCAATCCCCAGTTATAGGCGTCTGCTCTCAGAGGTTCAGTCTCTGGGTAAAAAATCATAAACACCAGAGCTGCCTTAAACTTGTGCATAATTAAAGCATAGAGAGGGACGTTTGACATTTGTCAGCTCTACATAGCCCAATATCAGTAAGCCTTAACCCTACTGCCTGGAGCCCTTGATTAGTTAAATCTTGGTTTCCGGCCTTCTCCTCCACCCCTCCCCAGCCTTCAGCTCAGAAATGCTTTTAAGAATAAGAACTCCTGGCCTTTACTGAATGCTTGCTGTGGGCTTTCCTTCCTTCTCAGCTGGTAAAGAATCCTCCTGCCGTGCAGGAGACATGGGTTCGATCCCTGGGTTGGAAAGATACCCTGGAGAAGAAAGGCTACACACTCCAGTATTCTGGCTGGAGAATTCCATGGACTGTATAGTCCCTGGGGTCACAAAGAGTCGGACATGACTGAGTGACTTTCTTTCTTTCTTTTACTGTATGTAGGCACTTTCTATGTATTAATACATAAAATCCTCTTAACAACCCTAGAAGTAGGTGCTATTATTATTTCCATTTCTACAGAGAAGGAAATAAGCTTAGCAGCCAAGCAGAAATACTAGAAACTTTGGCTTTGTCGACAGACAGACCATCCCAGTTTGCATCTCAGCTCAACCAGGCAGGTCTCAAAGCTACCAGATAGCATCTTAACTCTACTAGGTAACAGCTATGTGACCTCAAGCAAGTAAGTTACTTAGGATTTCTGTGCTTCAACTGCCATTAAAACATTATTTCTCTAAAATGGGGATAACAGTGTGAAGTCAAAGTTTCTTGAGATTAAAAATTTTCTCTTTAATTAAACAAGAAAATTTTATATTCTAATTATGAAATACATTTAAAAATTCTTTTGCAGGTTATTGCACATGAGTTTAGGTTTTCATATTCTCCAAACATTATGACACACCTCTAATGGATCATGGTGTATCTGTGTGTATGCCCAGCATGGAAATGAGGAGTGGATGAGAGAGGAACCAAGAGCAAGATGGTATTTTTTCCTTTTGAAAGCAAGTGCTGCAAAGATTACATAAACCTGAAGTTGCCTGAGAGTAAAGTCAAGATGGAGAGAAACAGAGGTAAGAAAGAAAAATAGCGACTCCCTCCCCCAAAAAAACAAGCCCCCAAATATTCATCCTAGCACCTTGATCCAGTCATGTACCTGCAGTTACATGACTTCACTTCCATGGTCCATAATTACCACCCTTCCCTGGCTAGTTTGAACTGTTTTTATTACCTGAAATAAAAAATTCACACTACAGGTGGAAGAAGTTAACTGCATGCTGACCGCCAATGTGTAGTCTCCAGACCAGTTGGAACCAGGTTGATAATTGAGATTTCTAAAACATCACCCTGTTACTTCACCATCAGTCAATCAGAAGGATGTTCACAGGCTGATTTCATACTCTACAACTTCACCCCTAAGGTTGCCTTTAAAAACCCTTCCCTGAAAGCCGTTTGGGAGTTCAGGACTTTTGAGTATCAGCTAGCTGCCTGTCCTTGCTTGGTCCCAAGTTGGGCACCTTGCAAAAAAAAAAAAAATCTCCACCAAAAAATAATTCTAAAATAATATCCTACTTTATTTCCCCTTTCCTTTTCTCTTCCACAATTCAAATCTAATCTGAGAGATAGCATAGTATCTAGGCATCCATTCTTCTTTCCTCCCACCCATCCATTCCTCTTTTCACTTATTCATTCATTCAACAAACATCCACTGAGCATTCATTTAGAACCAGATGTGAAGGAACAAAGATGAATGCGCTCCTGCTCCTTGAAGAGTTATGGGCACACCCCCAAAACTGCAAACCCAGCCAAACAGCTACTATATTTTAGGAATGAACAATTAGAAAGGTAATTGTATGAATGGGGTGGTGTGACTGTGGAGGAAATTTCTTAATATCTATCTCTATGTATAATTTCTTAAAGGTTTCTTAAAATATTGTATGGATTATATTTTAAGTTTTAATAGAGTTCCCACCTTTTCCATAAATCTCCTAAACAGAATGATGATGCATGTTTGAATGAAGGAATGAATTCTCAAACTTCAGACCCCCTCCTCATGCACACATTCTTTGCACCACCCTCAAAAGAGTCCAGCCTGAAGTCAGGGGAGAAGAGTGTGCTCAGTATTTAAGCAGCTTGAAAACCCCTGTTATTTTCTGCTGAAACAAGATGTGAACTTATCTCCTGCTGAAATGAAGGGATCCTTTCTCAAGAGCCCCTCATAGAAGCCCTTAAGTCACCTCCTATGAGTGTCCTTTAATCACAGATAGAGATTCATCTTCACATAGATGTTATTTAAATGTGTGCCTAAAAAACTGAAGAGGACTTCCCTGGTAGTCTAGTGGCTAAGAGTCCACCTGCCAATGCAGGGGACATGGGTTCTATTCTTGGTCCTGGAAGATCCCCCATGCTGCGAGCAACTAAGCCTATACACCACAACCAGTTTCTTCTCCAATTTTTAAAAAATATTTATTTATTTGATTTTGACTGCGCTGGGTCTTTGCTGCTGAGCATGGGCTTTCTCAGCAGCAAAGACCCAGGGCAGTCAAAATCAAATAAATAAATATATTTTCTTAAAAAAATTGAAGAAGAAACTGGCCTGTCCAATTGATAAATTATTTTTCAGACAATCCTCTCTAGTTAGAGTACCTAAATCTTATCACAAAAGTGATCAAACATAATGTAAATTTATGAGGAATGCATCCTTGATTTGTTTTCATTTGAGATTATTGCAGGCTTATCTATTTATTTTGCAAATAAACTACGAAAACCTCTAATGTGCAGTATTATTTGGTAACATGATTGGGTTTAGAATTCACGTTGGACATAATAGGCTATCAAAGGAAACGTCGCATCAGAATCTTTTGTGTTGTGTGTGTGAAATGTTCAAAGTAATTACAAATGTGACGAAATCTAAATTGTATGTTTAGGAAGGAAATGGTGCTAAAAACTCTTGCTGGATGTTCAGATAATACCAGCAGCTTATAAGCCTTTCTGCTTTGTTCTCTGTGTTATAAACAATATCAGTGAACGTGAAGTCACTCAGTTGTGTCCGACTCTCTGAGACCCCAGGGACTGTAGACTACCAGGCTCCTCTGTCCATGGGATTTTCCAGGCAATAGTACTGGAGTGGATTGCCATTTCCTTCTCCAAAGCATCTTCCCAACCCAGGGATCGAACCCGGGTCTCCTGCATTGTAGACAGACGCTTTACCATCTGAGCCACCAGGGAAGTCAAAAGTAATATCAGAAGCATCCCCAAATCATGGGTTATTTATAAAACACCGACAAAAAAATCTGATGTTTTTTTTAAAAAAATAAAGTTATACTTTTCAGTCTTGTTCCATATAGCCATCTTGCTGGTGCACATGCTTACAAGTTTTTATCAATATTTTAATTTTTCATAGTGACACAGTCAAATATATGATTACATTTCAACACAGTGATGCAAATCACAAGTTTTGGATGGTTGAGAGTAGGGAGAATTTTCATTTTGGTGGTGACCAAAGATGAGAGATGGGAGATACTTGGGTCACTTTAAAATTATTATTTATTTATTTATTATTGACTTACAAGATTCTATTTGTTTCAGGTGTACAGCATAGCTCACAAACCATGGAAAGTTATTATATGGTATTGGCTATATTCCCAGTGCTGTGCATTACATCCCTGTGACTTATTTCATTGTTATTAGGTTTTAGTGAGGCACTTTTTATAAAAACATTTTTAGAGAGAGGCGGAATAAAAGTTGGGGGTTGTAAAAAAAAAAGAAAGAAAGAAAAGCTCCATTGCATTCCCCTTTCTCTCCCTACATCATCATCTTTCCCTGGCCCCCTCTAGAATTCTGGGCCCAAATCTTCCAACTAATAGCACGTCTCCAGCCTTCCAATCCCCGTATAAAAGGGACGAGAATCTTTTCTCCTTTGGCAGTTAGCCTCCAAGTATTTGCTCAAAGGGACAGTGTTGAGATCAAAATAGGAAGGAGATGTCACCTGGTAGCAGTTTCTATCATGCTGTGAAATATTGATATTTTGACCTTGAGCAACCATGGCAGTCAAAGCCTCTAAAGAAGCCCTTCTCAAACTTGAATGTGCAGAAAAGTCACCGGGGGTCTTGTTAAATGCAAACTCTGATTCAGGAGGTCACAACTGAGTGACTTCATTTTCACTTTTCATTTTCATGCATTGGAGAAGGAAATGGCAACCCACTCCAGTGTTCTTCCCTGAAGAATCCCAGGGATGGGGGAGCCTGGTGGGCTGCCGTCTATGGGGTCGCACAGAGTCGGACACAACTGAAGCGACTTAGCAGCAGTAGCAGCAGGGTGGGACCTGAAGTTCTGCATTTCTAACAAGCTCCCAGGTGATGGCGATGCTGTTGATCCTCAGACTGCACTCTGAACAGGGAGGTTCTAAAGAACCTAACTTGTTCTTGTTCAATTCTTCATTGAGAGAAGAATTGAGAGATGAAGAAAAGCGTGTGTGTGTTGGAATTGGCCTCCTAAGATTTGACCAGTTCTATGCCAGCCAGTACAGCCCCCTTGCTCTGATGAATAACCAAAATATTTTTGAGTCCTTGTGAAGTTCTGGGCTTCTTATAGTTATTTTAGGATATTACTGTTACTCAGATCCTTACTGTTATTGCAATCCCCAGTTTACAAATGAGGCACAGAGAAGTTAAGTCTCTTGTCTAAGGTCTCAGAGCTAGCAACAGAAGAAGGACTTTGGGGGCCCAGTCTGCCAGAATCTGTATTGCATGCTCTAAATCACAAGGCTATCCTTCCTCTGAAGATGGGTTTCAAGCTCTTTCCATTCTCAGGACCTTTGCATATGCTGTTCCTTCTGCTAAGATTGCCCTTCCCCACCTTTTGCCTGACTGCTTATCCTTGAGATTTCAGCTGATATGTCGCTTCTTAGTAAGGCTTTATCAGACTTTGTCCTCAAGTTAAACAAGCCCAGCTTTCTGCTTTTTTACATAGCATTAATTTCCCTCATGAGAATTGAAAATTTCTCATAATTTTCAATTATTTCATTATTAGTGTTAATCTGCTTTTATACCTATTTATTTCATAAAACTATAAGCTCTATGAAGCTGGGGACTGTTTATTTCGCCAGTCCCTAGTGCCATGCCTATTACAATGACCGTACTAGCACAAAGTCCAGTATAGCCTGTCTTCTTATTAGACTGACTGAGATGAGTGTGAGTGTGAAAGTCGCTCAGTCGTGTCCGACTCTTTGCAACCCTATGCGCTATACAGTCCATGGAATTCTCCAGGCTAGAATACTGGAGTGACAGCCTTTCCCTTCTCCAGGGGAGCTTCCCAACTCAGAGATCAAACCCAAGTCTAGTGCATTGCAGGTGGATTCTTTACCAGCTGAGCCACAAGGGAAGCCCAAGAATACTGGAGTGGGTAGCCTATCCCTTCTCCAGGGGATCTTCCCAACCCAGGAATCAAACTGGGGTCTCCTGCATTGCAGCCAGATTCTTTACCAACTGAGCTCTCAGGGAAGCTATCAGATTGACCTATAGAATGACTGATTTACTAAGTGAATGAATGAATGAATGAAATTTACATTCTGCAAATACCAGCTAAGCCACTAGGGGGCAAGTATATGGATGCAAATGTACCACATACGGTTGACATAAGCAAGAAAATAAATTCAAGCAGTATTATACTTTTCACATGTGCCATTGGCCATACAATAGGTGGAATAAGAAACTCCTTTAAATTACAGTAAAGAATGAGAATATGGCTTTCAAAAGCCCACTCATTTCTAACTTTCTGATACAGTCTGACCAGACATCAAAGAAAAGAGTCTGAAATGAATTTCAGATTTTTTGGAGCACACTTCTACTTTTACTCCTCTTTGCTCAAGTCCTGCCCTAGACTTAGCAGTGTGCTCTTCTTCCCAAGGTGTGCAGGGAACTTGGGGAGCTGACACCCTCAGAGAAAGATGGATATGGTTCGTCATGGAGGTGTGGTCCGTGGATGCTCCACAGTGAGTCACCAGGATGTCCAGCATGGTGAGAGAGAGGATCATTGTCATGGCTTGAGTTCCCTAGAAGCAGACCCTGATATGAGTATTCTGGGCAACTTGTCTGTTCAGAGATGAGACAGGGATAGGACAGCAACTCTCAAGTGGATATTACCCAGCCAGTGAGCACTGTGAGTGTCCAAAGCTTAATCCCAAGGGGAGACTCTGGGAAGCATTAGGGTCCTGCCTCAGTTATTTCACTCAAAGGATAAGGAGCTCAGACATTTACACCCTACTCCATTCAGGGGGAAGCTAATATGCAGGCTCTTCTAGCCTGCCTGAAGTGGCCCCAAGACCCCTCTCTTCTAGGATCTGTGAGTGGGCCCTTAAGCAGTACAGACATTGGCACACTCAAGGGTTAAGGCCCTAGGGAGCTTGGTAGGACACTGATGTTGCCCACCACAGCCATGCTGATTCATGACTTCTTCAAGAGGATGAATCTTGGAGCTGATGGGCCATGATTCTAACTCAGAATTTACATCTTTAGTTCCTAAAACCCCTGAGTACCTCCAATGCCCCGCAACGCCGCCAAGACAAAGGAAATACTATTGCCTAGAGCTGTCAGGATCCCAACTTCCACCATTAATGTGGTCATTTGTCATCATGAAGGAAGCCTGCTTTATCAATGCCACTGCCCCTTCATTTCCAAACTTTTGAGATGACATCTCTTCTAAGTGCAGATACGATCTGCCATGCTGTGTGATCTTGGACTTGGATCTAACTTTTTCTGGCCCTTTATTGCCCTGTCCGTGGAAGGAAAGTGAGGGTACCCTTACTGTGTCCACTTCACAAGGATGTTATGAGAAGAGACGAGATAGTATCTGAAAACCACTTTGAGCTCTGGAGAAAAGTGCTCTTATGAGCTATATAAATATAAGTTATTACACAGTATTATTTTAACCTGGCCCAAGTTTAGATTAGTTGTATGAATCATTCATCAACCTTTACTTTGTATAATTAAAAACGTGTGGTTCTTAGAATCTTTGTTTGGGAGGCAAGTTAATGGGGCAGGACTGGGATTGGCAAACTCTTAGAAGTCAAAGACTTCTGGTCTAAAGACAGATGCGCTGATTGATGGGGAACGTTCTATTATCAGTTCTCCTTTGGCGGTATCCTCAGTCAGCTTCTTTAGGAGTTTATGATTCATGCTTTTCTTTATTGGCCTTTTTCAGATGCCAACCCTCACGGTATTTCACAAGGTATTCATGAGTAGTCTCCAGTGTTTATTTCACCCCCAAGTGAAATCTATGCCATGTATCTGCTGCTGAGGCCGCCTATGTGCACTAATATGTCAATGTTGATTGATTCTGGGAGGATAATTGACAATAATTCACTCCTTTGGGAGGCACAATGGCCTCCCCATTTGGGTTTCTCTCCAAATGTTCAAGTTCAGTTTAGTTCAGTTCAGTTCAAGTACCTAATTGAAAATGTACCCTTCCTTAATAGGAATTGCATTGACCACAGCAGTGCGTGAACAAAAAGCCGCAGCAGTGCGAGAATGAACGCACCGACATGACAGTTAATCCTGTGAGCCCGTGTGCTTCTTGACAGCGGTGGCTATAGTTCCCTCATTTTTGTGTCTCCTTTGAAAGGTCCAGCACAACACCTGGCATTCAATGGGTGCTCAACAATGGTTAACTGAATGAGTGCATGCTAATAAAGAAAGGGAAAAAGAAATAAAAACACAACGAACCACTGAACCCAAGGATATCATTAGCTATGGTCTCCCCATGTGTTAGTTATTAGCTATTAGTGGTGTGGGTGGTCTGGGAGAGATGGACTAATTCTTCTGCTGGCCACAGTGGTGTCAAACAGTATATTAACTATGGGGAACAAGGGTGTTGACTGGATTTCTGCTGTGAACTAAATGTCCCCTAGTGACTCCCATGAATTAGATACATGCCCCAGGGGCCCAGGCTATTTCTGGCTTGTAACTGACACAGTGGAAGGATCTGGTGGAACAAAAGGATGTCAGGTAAGGTCTGCAGGGACCATCTGAGCCTGCGTAAACGCACCAGGAAGCAAATAGTTGACAAATCCCACCCAAGTCTCTAACGATTGGGTTATGGAATAATGTGCAGGAGGGTAACTGACAGTTTAGGAAGAGCTTAGAGGGAGCTGGCACCCGCAGTTCTGCTATTTCCTTCCTTTTCAAGCTTCATCATGAAATTTCTGCTGTGGTCACATGCACTTATGATTAAAGAGTTACTGACAACACACTGGAACTCTATCACAAATAAACCAAAGTGAACAGATGGCTCAGTCTATTACAGACGAATCAATATCTGTAAAGATCTCTAGCTATGTTTTTGTCCATGGATCATGTGGAATTTATCCACTTTTTAAACAATTCTATTTCCATTAATTTTCAACTTTAGCCATTTCTTCTTTGTTTTAGCAGGGGAAACACACTGCCCACTTCCTCGATCCAAACTTCAACTGACCTGCACTATGTCTTTTTCTTTTATTTCAAGATTTAGGAGTTTTTGATTCCATCCTAAATTGTTAAGTGGCTCGTCTCTTAAAAGAAACCAGCAAACTATTAAAGGGTCTTTTAAACTTCTAGGACATCAGTTCACTTTTTCAGGAGAACATTTTGAAGAGATGGGATAAATGAAGTAGAAACATTCAGATTAAATTTCCTTTGAAATCCATGGGTTTTAAAATTAAGGGAAAGTGATTGGCAAAACATGTTTTGGTTTTTGCCGAAACTGAAATGTTTGAAAAATAGTTCAAGATGTTCTTCCACACCCCAACCAAATCCATCTGGGGCCATCCATCTTTAGTTTAAATCTATTTCTTTGAATCTATTTCTATCCATCTGCTATGCAAAGAACATATCTCCTATTGCAGCCAGAGGGCCACCAAATTTTTCTAATGGAGAAGAACATGTTGGTAAAAAGTAGATATACAGTCTTAGGTCTTGTGTTAAGCTTGTTGTATTCTTTTCAGAAGAAGAAAGTTCTAGAGTAGATGGCTGTGAAAAGGCAGTTACTCCTAGACTATGAATCATGGCAGGAATGTGAGAACAGTTCCTTTGCTTATGTGTCTATCATCTTTCTATCTATTCATATATTCAACCATTCATTCATTCAACAAGTATTATTGAGTGCCTCCTATATGCCAGGGGTTGTAGGAATACAAAGGGAAGTAAAATATTTCCCCTGATCCTAGGGAGGGACCATCTTCTAGGGATATTTTTGAAGTGTAATGTGTGAAAGGTGCCATGTCTGGGGCTGAGTAGGGTGCTAGTTGTAAAGAATCCATCTGCCAATGCGTGAGAAGTAAAGGACATGGGTTTGATCCCTGGGTCAGGAAGATCCCCTGGAGGAGGGCACGGCAACCCACCCCAATGTTCTTGCCTGGAGGATCCCATGGACAGAGGAGCCTGGCGGGCTACAGTCCATAGGATCACACAGAGTCGGACACCACTGAGCGACAGCACGCACAGAATGCACAGAGACAAGAGGAGTAGACAGACCAGCCTGGGAATAACAAGCGGAAACACTTTGTGCAAGAAACCCAAAAGGTGAGGCAAGATGAAGATGAAAAGTGGAGAGTGGTTGGAAAACCGTTAAGTCTAAAGGAAGAGTATAACAGAGCGTTAGTCGGAATATTAGTCATTCTAACAGGTAGACCAAGGAGGGGTTGCGGAAAGCCAAGTGGATGCTCATTGCGGTGGAGGAGGATTTGGAGAAGCTATTCTTCTATTGAAGAGCCTTCCTTTTCTTTTCAAAATTTGGTTGCTGGCTCTCCACCTGTCTTGGCAGCTTTCTGGTTGATGCAGTAAGTCAGAGTCACAAGCTGGGGCTGAGATCTACCTGGGTACATGTGGGCCCTCCCTTCTCTCTGGGTCTTGCCCAGACTAGGTGATCTGTAAAGCCCATCAGAGAATAACTACATAGTCCTGGTTCTCAACATGACACAAATTATAGACTCCCCTCCCCCATTCTTTCTTTTTTTTTTTTTCACTCTTTATTTTTTATTGGAGTACAGGTAGCTCAGTGGTAAAGAACCTGCCTGCTAATGCAGGAGACACAGGAGATGAAGGTTTGATCCCTGAGACTGGAAGATCCCCTAGAGAAGGAAATGGCAACCCACTTCAGTATTCTTGCCTGGGAAATCCCATGGACAGAGGAGCCTGGCGGGCTATAGTCCATGGGATCGCAGAGAGTCTAACATGACTGAGCATGCTTGCATTTTCCACGCCCGTGTTTTGGGGCTTCCCAGGTGGCGCTGGTGGTAAAGAACCTGTTTGTCAATGCTAGTGTCCGAAGAGACTCAGGTTTGATCCCTGGGTCAGGAAGATCCCCTGGAGAAGGGTATGGCAATCCACTCCAGTATTCTTGCCTGGAGAATCTCGTGGACAGAGCAGTCTGGTGGACTCCAGTCCATGGGGTCGCACAGAGACACAACTGAAGCAATTTAGCACACACACACAGCAGATGAACAATGCTGTGATAATTTCAGGTGATTAGCAAAGGGACTCAGCCATACACAGGCATGTATCCATTCTCCCCCAAACCCCACTCCCCTCCAAGCTGCCACATAACGTTGAGCAGAGTTCCACGTGCTACACAGTAGGTCCTTGTTTTCCCTCCCCTACTCTTTATTCTGATGCAGAGTTGGGAAAACTTGGTGCAGAAAGTCTGGTTGCACTTTGGAGTTCTGATGTCTCTGGGTGCGTCCATGTTAGCCTCTTCACAAAATAAAGCACCATAAAGGGTTTTCTCACTTCAGAGAACAGCCAGGGGCCCCGGAGACATGCCTGTCTTGCTGACTGACAAGCAGGCTTGGATGACACTGGGCTTTGACTATCGCTGTTTGGTTAGGTTTTTCTTTGGAATGTAGTAAGAACAGCAGTTTCCTCATATTGCACTGAAACTACCAGTTAATTGTAGCTGTGCATTCACCTAATGGCTGAAAAGCTAGCTGTCCTTTGCATACATGAAAATGGGGGTATAAGTAATTGGGTTTTTATGTGTGGCATAATATGTGGTTTGGAAGCCATTATAGGATTAGAGGCAATTTGGAGATTATCAGCCCCATGACATCACCTACAGGGGCTGAGACTGGCAGGTCCATGCTTTCTGTGATTCAGATGACAGGGATTGAAATATGTGTAGGTCAAGTTTTCTGCTCTCTTGCCCAAGATACGATATATATAGGAGAATCTGGATGACCTTACAGCACATTGTTGCTTGAACATTTTTCTGATAAATACAGCATTATTCCTAAATTAAGAAAATGTAAAAACAGTGCAGAACATGGTTGGACCTAGAGATTATCATACTGAGTATAAAGTCAGAGAAGGAGAAATCGTATGGCATCCCTTATATGGGGAATCTAAAAAGAAATAATACAAATGAACTTACTTACAAAAGAAAGCAGACACAGACTTAGAGAATGAACTTATGGTTGCTGGGGGGAAGACATAGTTAGGGAACTGGGGATGGACGTGTACACACTGCTATACTTAAAATGGATATCCAATGAGGTCCTACTGTAGAGCACAGGGAACTCTGCTCAAGGTCATGTGGCAGCCTGGATGGGAGAGGAGTTTGGGGGAGAATAGATACACGTATATGTATGGCTGAGTCTCTTTGCTGTCCACTGACTCTTTGCAGCCGTTTGAACTATAGCCCGCCAGGCTCCACTATCCTTGGGACTTTTCAGGCAAGGATACTGGAGTGGGTTGCCATTTCCGCCCCCATGGGATCTTCCTGACCCAGGGACTGAACCCATATCTCCTGCACTGTAGGTAGTTTCTTTACCACTGAGCCCCCAGCAGGGGAAGCTCCCAGAAACTATCACAACATTGTTAATTGGCTATGTGTTAGTTGCTAAGTCCTGCCCGACTCTTTGCAACCCATGGACAATAGCCTGCCAGGCTCCTCTGTCCATGGAATTCTCCAAGCAAGAATACTGGGGTGGGTTGCCATTCCCTTCTCCAGGGGATCTTTCTGACCCAGGGGTCGAACCCAGGCCTCCTGCACTACTCTAATATAAAATAAGAAGTTTAAAAAAAAACAATGTAGGGTATACATGTGTAGGCCGATCCCATTTAAAACTAGTCTTTCCCTTTTTCCAGTTCCACTTCTAAACAGCATAGAGGATTTGCCATTGTCGTTTCTACAATTTTATCTAAAGTGTCATGTGGAACTTCCGTTCCAATAATTGGTTTTTAGGAGTCTGAGCCTCTTCCTGATTTTCAGATTGAGAAGTGAGTGGGTCTCTAAAACCTTGGGGCTCCTTCCCTGCTTCAGTCCTTCTTTGGCTCCCTCTCCTCATCAAGGCTTTGTTTTCTTCCCTCCTAGAACCTCTTTCTCTTTCCTGGGTCCTGCCCCTGGCCTCTGTCAATGCGTTGGAACAAGCTGGAAGAGGATGACTCTTTCTAGGAGTTAGGAGATACACATGGAAGGGACTGGCAGAGGCCACTGTGGGGAGGTTTTCACTTTCTGTTCCAGGCTTCTTTAGTCTGTGCCCTTGGACCTGCTGCTTAGCTTCTCTTGGCCACAGGTGAGAATGAGAGTGGGAAGAAGAGTGTCACTTCCACCAGAATCCTTTTCTGACCCCACAATCCTTCTAGATCTTTCCCCAGCTCCCTTGCTCATGCCTCTCCAGCACTTGTCTGCCTCATCGAGATGGGCTATTTATCATGTGTCTCATCCATGCAACAGTGAGCTCTGCAAGCATGGAGGATGTGTGATTGACATGTAGACACCTGGTAATAGACAATACATGGGTTAAAAGAAAGAGAAATGGTCCCTCACAGCACAGGACTTTGTGAGGCTGAAGGTGGGAACACGTGTAAGCTCCCAGGGCCCAGGTGTCACCTCCCAGGCATCGCATAAAAGTCAGTGTCCTTTGTTCAGCATTGTGCTCTGGGGGCTTCATCAAAGCTGCCGGGCTGGTTTGTGTCCTCGCCAAGATTCTTCGAGGCTCTCTGCACGCTCAGAGACACATCGGGAGGGCTGGAAATGATACACGGTCACTGTCAAGTGTCAAGAAGTAGTTCCAACTCACCAGGGCTCCCCCACACCCCCAGCCATCCCGGTGAGCAGAGACTTCTGCAGGGAGGTGGCTGGCCCCCCAGGAACCCACAGACTCAGCCCAGCAGGGACACCAAGCTCCAGACATGAAGGAGGGCAGAGGTCAGTCAGGAGTGTGCTAAAGTCAGAAATTATGTTGGATCTAGAAGCCACAAGAGGTGTATTTAAAGTATATGAAATACAAAGACAGTCAATATAATAATTTTGTTTCTTTGCACCCTCAAATGTGTGGACTGAGATTCATACCTGCTACCTAGATTGGCATTTAGGAGCTGAAGCCATCCCTGGATAGGACTCAGATCTCTGTCCACTTAGAGATCACCCGCCAGTCCCTGGATGTGGAGTACGTGTGTGTGTGTGTGTGTGTGTGTGTGTGTGTGTGTGTGTGTGTGTGTGCACGCGCGTGCATATAGGCTTTGAGCAATGGGGAAGTCCACGTGTTTTCACTTTGTGCCCAAGTATCCCAGAGTCCCCCAAAGTCTGCTTTCAGATGTCATTAGCATTATCAGTTCTCAAATTTTCTTAAGAAGCACATTTCATGTGGTTCCCTAAATGTTAGGACTTCTTTTACCCCCAGACCCAGCAGAGGACTTTCAGAGGGTTTCCATTAAATGACCACAATGAAATGTGTCTCATGCCAAGCTCGAGAATCCCCACTTTAACAGGGCCTGCTCTCATGCTGTCTGTCAGCGAGGCCTCGGAACTACTCAAGTATGTCTCTAATTTGTGCTGCTCTCGGGAGAAGTATCAATAGTGAGAGATCACTTTCATAAGTGATATCATATCCTGATTGAGCATTGCCAGGGAGTCTTAGTCCACTTGGTGGTTGCATTGGCCTCAGATCCAATTACAGCTATAAAAGTGGTTTGCATTAGAAGTTCTGATTCTAGGATTTGATCATTATAAGTAGGATAAACCACCAAAAGAATGTGAATTGCCTTCACTAAAAGGATGTAATAACCCCGAGAATATCTTTCATATTTGAAATTCAGGAAATCCAGCATTGCTTTCCTCTCTGCAACTATCCCTTGAACACTAGTCACAGCAGCCAAGGTCTGCATTGGGTGGGTCTCTGGATCTTCTGGAGAAGGTCAAGGCAACCCACTCCAGTACTCTTGCATGGACAGAGGAGCCTGGTGGGCTAACGTCCATGGGGTCGCAAGAGTTGGACATGACGTAGAGACTAAACTACTACCATCACCTTCAGATCCTCCAGCAAAAGGGATTTTAGTTCTTGGATAGCCAAAGGGCCTTCCTACAGGGCCTCTTGCAGAGCCGACCATGAGAACAGAGATTCAGGGATGCAGTAACCAAAGGCAGTTGTCCTAGGCTTGTGCTAAGTGCCCAGAGATTTGAAATGGTCCCCTGTCCACCTTCCCCTCCCACTGAACTCTTCCCAGAGATTGTAGTATTCCTGCCTAAAGCTACCCAACTGTGGAGGCATTTATGTCCTCCATGCTGGATATTAAAGAAATCAGTTGTCCCTAAAGGGCCCAGGCCAGTTCAGAGTCTGTTGACAAATGTGACCTTCCATCCATTCCTCTCCCCATTTCAGAGCAATTTACCGACAAGAAACACACGCGCCCTTGCTGTTCTCTGAGCTGGAACCAGGGCTTAGAAAAGGCTCAGATGGCTCAGAAGCATGGGTGGGAGCTCCAGCTTTCCCTAGAGGTCCCTGGCTATCCAAGCACACCAGCCACCCCAGCTCTCTGTCAGCCTGACGACTGCTCATCCAATCCCTGCTCTGTTACTGTCCTGAAGATGCAGAGACGCCCGAGTCAGAAGATGGGCAGGCAGAGCTGGCGGCCCTTGTCCTCCATATTTTCCACCTCCCTCCCCTCACTCCCAGCACCCCCTCCTCCACCACTGTCATGCCCAATAAGGACGACCCAGTCGTGGGACCTGGGAATGGGCCTCTCAGACTACTGACCCGGGTGAGCTACAGCCACGTGTCTTTGGCTGGGAAAGGTTTTTTGAGAAAGCAAAAGTATTTATATAAACAGTTCATGCTGGGAATTCGTTTGCGGCATAGAATTACTTCAAAGAGAAATCAATATATAGACCAGTAAAATGGTTTGCAGAAACTAGCAGTAGTGCCTCAACAGTTTGAAAGAAATTTTACTAGACATATTTGCGGCAAATTTTGGCATTTTACGAAAAGAAGAACAGGTTTCATTTATTTGATTTTCCACAGCCCTGCAAATGCCCTTTCCTCCCTCCCTCTCCCCATTTTATCTTCCTCCCTCTCCCCCTCCCTTCTCCCCCCTCTCCCTTCCTCCCTTTCCCTTCTCCGTTCCCTCCTTCCCTCGCTTCTTCCTTCTTTATTTCCTTCCTCCCCTCCTTCCTTCCTTTCTTCTTCCCTTCCACCTCTTTCTGTAACTTTCCTTACCACCCTCTCTTATTTTTTTAAGAAAGAAATTGCATCCTATCATTTCATTTCTAAGTAATGACATTATTTTAAAATCCAGAGTTGAGCTGCAAATGAAAATTCATTGTTGCCTTCTCCATAAGAGAACTTAAATGATTCTCCGATGTTAATTCAACTAAACAATTGCCAAGTACTTTTTCTTTTTACCTGCAGAACATCAATTGTTAGGAAACGATCCCATTCAGTGTGTGTGTGTGTGTGTGTGTGTGTGTGTGACTTCCAAATTCGCTAAGAGATTTGATTCTGAAGTTGGATCCACTGATTCTTACATAGAATAAAAGATTAAGAAGCCACCCCAGCTACAGACCAGAGATTCAGCATCCAATAACCCGCGGAGTATGCACCTCTCAGTCTACTCGCAGGGTGATAAGCAACTCTCCTGGCTTGTGGAGCCCGGGGAATCCTGATCCTGATAACAGCACTCAGATGACAATGCAGGAACTCACAGGAGAGCCGGCGTCTCTTGCACTTAGCAGCTGTAATTCTGAGCACGTTATACAGACAAATCAGGCCCCCCACGTAATGTGCTTTCACCTCGCAGCAAGCTGCGTTTGAGTTCAGGGAGAGAAAAATGTGTATTAAGAGAGCAGGTTAAAAATCGACATTATCCCAGACTTTCATGAAATCAAAAATGATGGCCATGATGCTAAGTTATTATAATGTATTTATTACCAGGATTGCTTTCATATTTAACCAATTTGGCCCATCTCAAGACCTGTTTTAAAATGCACCACCTTGCCCACCTTTCCCATTTTCATATGAAAAACAGGAAAGCAAAAACTAATTTACTCAGAGAGACACAGAGCCTGTTTGCCCGTTTATCTCTTACAGACCACCCCTCAGTCCAATGTTGACAGTACATGATATTCCATTAATCTGCCTAATGAAAATTTAACCAGTGTTATAAACAAATAATTGGCTATTATCCTCTCAAAGATCCCGAATAAATTACTTCTGCTTATTTTCCCCCCCTCTCTCAGTGCTCAAAAGCTAGCCCTTTCTGATGGATGTCACAGGGAGAGGGAAGGGGAGCATCCATCCCATCTCATTCCGGTTTGGGGGCAACCGCGGTCATTGTCGTGGACAGATTATCCTGGGAACACGGGGATGGACCACAGTGAAGGGTGGGGGAGAGATGGCAGGAGGGACAGCCCCACCTGTGGGTGGCCAGCTTGGGCCATTTTAGGAACCACTTACTACATCTCAAATATCTCCGCACTCCCCGCCTCCCCGCCAACTTTCCCCCGTTCTTGTCTTTTCTCTCCCTTCCATTAGATGTCTCCTTCCTCCCCGTTCCTATCCTCTGAGTTCTCCCAAGAATCTTCATCTTCCTTCTCAGCTCAGCCACACGCCCAGCAGCCCATCCACCGAGACCTTTTACTGCTTCTCTGTTGTAATCTTCACAACACAGGTCTGCTCTCAAATGGAGTGCCCAGTGCCAAAACGGTTGGCACACACTATGCTGAATAAGTCAAGGAAACTATTTGGATAAGGGACAGACTCTTTGTAGCATTATGTTGAATCAGGCAAATTGAAGGAATCTATTTCAAGTCATTATTGGTAAAAAGCAGCTGCACCTCCAGAGTCCCACGTTAAAATTAGAATGACTCAGCTAAGTGGCAGGGAATTGAAAAGAAGAATCTGGGCCTGTACTCAGGATATTGCATTGGTTTTCTGAATTTAATCATCTATCTTCTTGACTAGATCACAACTTTTCTTTAAAGGGATTATGTCTTGCTCATCTGTTTCATTGCCATGTAATATGTAACAAAATGAATGAATGAATGGATAAATGTAAACATTGTGGGCTTCTTTAAGAAAATTTCCTCTTAGGAGCAAAGGTAACAAAACTATTAGAACAATAGCTATAAATTAAAAAAAAAATTTATAATAAGACTCTTTTCTTAAAAGCCCTTAGATTTCCCAGTACCCACAATTCAAGTCCCACAGTTTATGCTGCAAACTGCAAAAATGAATTGAAACACCATCTACCTTTTCTTTTAAATGCTTAGTGAAAAAAATCACTGTTCATTATGAAACAGTATAAAAGAGCAGAGAGTGGTGATTCTCATATTGTGGTTATCAATCTTTAGAATGCAAAGGTCATCTAGGAAGTTAATTATATGTAGATCCTCAGGCCCACTCTCAGGTTTGGATGCCATAGACTTAGGCATCTGCTACTGTAATAAGGAGATTCCGATGTAAGCGGTTGGTGGACAGCTTCTTAAGAAATGCTGCTCTAATGGGAGCTTAGCATATTTGGGAGTCACCTAGAGCTTCTTATTAGGCTGGGGCTTCCATAGACTATGAGCAAAAGGTTTACATCTTCGAGAAGGTCCCTGAACTTGGTCCTGGACTGGAGGAGGGGAAAGAGGGAGCTGTCATCTCCCACGCTAGCCCCAGTGGCCACTTCAGCCAGTGCAGCCTTCATGATGAATGTTCACCTGATGTTGTTCATTTCACCCAGGGACCAGTCCAGCTTGCAGGTGAGTCTGGCACTTAAGAGCAACGTTAGGACAGGAAATCCGGAATTAGAACTCAATCAATAGTTTCAATAATTTGGTACTTTCTTCCAAAGTGTAAGTTTCTAATAAATGCTTGCTCAGATTCACAAGTCCGTAGCACATTCATCCCAGTGGAAAGATACTACCCAGTGACCAACATGGGTGCTGATATGTTGCACATTCATCATCTCATTTGAGCTGTGCAATGACCCTCTGAAGATGTGATCAGAGTTCAGTTTTCTCATTCAACAGATGTGAGAGCTGAGGCCCAGAGCAGCTGGATGAGAAGCTGCAGAAGGAGTTCTTAGTTGAGAGCACCATGATAGAGTCAGATGGAGATTACAGGGCAGGTAGGGCATCAGGTTATCAGGATGGCCTTGGGAAGGATGGAATCGATGAGATCCCTTCCCAGACACTAAGTCAACGTGGATGGACATCAATAGGCCCGTTGAGTTGGAAACTTTACCATCTACACTAATGGTGTGTTTCCAGGGATGGGACCTCACTCTGACATCCCAGCATTGAGGTCTCATCACTATTGCTGCTAAATTTGCAAAGCTGCCTCTCAGGGTGGTTAAGACGACATATGTAAAGCACGTGGCCTGACCCTCAGAAGGGGCTGGGTTGCTGATAGCTGCTATTATGGTAATTATTGTCCTGACCTCAGAAACATGTGCTCTGCCCTCTGGGGTAGTCCAGCCAGGCCCAGTGTGAGGCAAAATTGCAAAGCAGGTGTGATCATCCCAGGGCAGAGGGCTTTCTGGTGCCCTCAGATCCCACAGCTGGCTTTATGGCCCCACAAGGCTGCACCAAACCCTGCTCTAATCACCAGCGAGGCCACTGTGGGAACTGGTCTCAAACGGGGAGAAGATTCCTAGAGAGAGGTTGGAGGTTACTTTATAAACTTCTGGAGATGCTATTGGATTGGAGAGTGACTAATGGACAGAACATTTATTTGGCTTGGTCTAGGCTCATAGGGTGGCACTAGTGGTAAAGAACCCAATTGCTATTGCAGGTAGTTGGGAGAGACATAGGTTCAGTCCCTGGGTGGGTAAGAGCCCCTGCAGGGGGTCATGGCAACCCACTTCAGTCTTCTTGCCTGGAGAATTCCATGGACAGAAGAGCCTGGCAGGCTCCAGGCCACAGGATCACACAGAGTCAGAAATGACTAAAGTGACTTAGCAGGCACATGCATGCAGGCTCACAGGAAAAATCTGAATTTCACTGGAAAATAGACAATTTTCTCCAGTGACCTCAAAAGCAAAGACGCCGAATAACTTGATTTCTGATAATCAGTTTTTAAAAATTAAATAAAATATAGCTTAAGTTAGAGAGGAAAAATATAATAATTCCCTCTGAATTAGTAATCACAGGGCTTCCCTGGTGGCTGAGCTGATAAAGAATCCACCTGCAATGTGGGAGACCTGGGTTCGATCCTGGGTTTGGGAGATGCCCTGGAGAAGAGAATGGCTACCCACTCCAGTATTCTGGCCTGGAGAATTCCATGGACTAGTCCAGGGGGTTGTAAAGAGTCGGACACGACTGAGTGACTTTCACTTTTGTAATCATTAAATCATTCCCATGGGTATCAGCAAGGGACGAAGAGGTAACTCATGGATGCAATTGGCTGCAATTCTAGAGAAGCCTGTGGGATTCACTGTCTAGCTCCTGACGTCAACATAATTAGCAGCCACTGGATGAAAATGTATCACCTGTGGTTGCTGTTGTGACAATGACTGAGCTAGACTGTGCACAAGGAGCAGAAATTTAAATGGAATTAAGTTCTTCTGTTTCCTCTTATCCCCTCCCTGGTCTGATCAGAACTGGGGTGGGGTGTGGTACCCACCATGGGCAATGGTGCCTTCTATGCGATCCACCAACCACTGGGGTTTCTGAATACAATGCAATCATTTGAAGGCCATACCTTAGATCTAGTACAAATCTGTGGTTGCCTCCTGAGAACCCATCCTGCAGAGTCACTCCAGCAGCCCAATTCAGGATGGCTTGAATATCGATCGAAGGGATGATCCTTGGCAATTTTTCTTCTCTCACCCCGTGGCTCCAAAGACCGGGAAAATTTGTGAGCATCACTGGTCAAGAGATAGAGTAGATATGCCACCTTGGGAAATTATTCTTCCAACATGCTGAGCATGAGCATCAGAATAATACTAATAGAGCTAATATTCACTGTGCACTTTCCATATGCCAAGTAGTGCTCTGAGTCCCTCCGCGTTCATTAACTCATGACCTCCTTTTGAGGTCAGCACTGGTACCATCCTAAGTTTACAGATGAGAAAGCTGAGGTGTGTATTAGGTGACTTGTCCTAAACTACCTGGGAGGGAACAGTAGAATTAGGGTTAAACTAAGGCTGTCTGCCTCCAGTGCCCATGGGCTTTGTCAAGGCACTAAACTAGGTATTTTAATCACTCTAGACAACATCTCCTTCCAAACGTCTGTTCTATAGATTCTATGCAAGAACCCCGCTTTTAGAAATGCTAGAATTGGAGTTTTTTCCTTCCTGTGGCCATGACGTGCCAAGAATGTATCAGGGGCACGCGATGATTGCCCAGAAACCACACAGCCTATCGTATGTCATTCCTCATAATTTATTTTTATGAGAATAGTTAAGTGGTATCAGCATTTTGTAAGCATGTATTTATATTTGTTAATTTAATTTATGCAAATGCCTCATTTATGTAAATCATACACAGATCCACATCAGGATATCTTTAGTGAAATTACATGATCAAGATATTTAGGGATCTAACACATATAATCAGAGAATGCAAATTATTTTTACTGCATGTTCTTTTTGCCATTAAGTTTATAAAATGTCAACAGGCTGGTTTTACTAAAGCTCGCTTGGCAGCGTCTTGGTTGCTTTGGTCTTGATTTCCTTCTTGCGCCATTTCATTGCTTCTTCGATGACCAGCTCAGGCCAGGGTGTTGCTGTTGTTGTTGTTTAGTTGCTCAGTTGTGTCTGACTCTTTGCGACCCCATGGACTGCAGCACGCCAGGCTTCCCTGTCCTTCACCAACTCCCAGAGTTTGCTCAAACTCATGTCCATTGAGTCAGTGATGCCATCCAACCATCTCATCCTCTCCGGCCCTTTCTCCTCCTGTCCTCAATCTTTCCCAGCATCAGGGTTTTTTCCAATGAGTCGGCTCTTTGCATAAGGTGGCCAAAGTATTGCGGAGAGACATGGAATCGCAACTGAAGCATCACTGGATGCCTCGTATTTTCGTCCTCTTCTGAGGGGTGGGTGAGGTTACAGTGTTATAAACACAGTCCTGTATATAATAGCCATCCCAGGGCTTCGGGCTTTATCCATCCTGATAATGGTGCCCTCATTACCCCTTCATGGTGCTGCTAGGCAGTTGTCATGAATAATGACATAGATAGTGAAGTCTCTCAGTCATGTCTGACTCTTTGCAACCCCATGGACAGTAGCCAACCAGGCTCCTCCGTCCATGGGATTTTCCAGGCAAGAAAACTGGATAATAAGCCACATGAATAATAAGCCTACCTCTAAATCTGGACCGTCTCTTCCGAGTTTCTGACATGTTGCTTCGATGGGAGGTGAGATTTTTTATCTGATTTCCATGACTTTATATCTGATTCTGGGATGGAAGAGATGTATTTAATACTGCGAGCCTTAAGAATTGAAGATGATCAAGGGTGGTAGGGATCACTGTTTGCACTCATGCTAGTAAGACAAGAAAATGGGAGTTGGGGAAGACCTGACATGGTCTTCCAGTGATCACATCTCAAAATCCAGAACATTCAGCTGTGCACCTACAGGAGCCAACATTGCTTTTTGCAGTGGAAGCTGAAAATGTCACCTTCACAGTAAAAACTTATAATCCTCACCAGCTGTCTTCCCCACTCCCCTGTGTTACTTATGGGAACCATTGGCCACCACTAAACATATACATGAATCCTTGTTTCTCCTCACCCTGGAGCCTGCTACATAAGGTTGCCCTTATGAGAAGCAATGAAACACCACTCTTGGAGCATGTGTCTTTCTGGCCTTCCTTTTGTAGCTCACATTTGGAAATCCTGTTGATTTTCTGACCATAACATCTGCGGGTGTCTGACATGTCTCTATGGGTCATCCAGGTGCCCTGATTTTATGTCAGTTTCAGGGGACTGGAAGATAACTCTGCCCTCAGGACTCAGAAAAATTTTTTTTGTATACCTCATGGCCTATATTTTTAGCCAGTATATCCCTTATATATCATCCAAATTTGGAGAAAATCTAACAGTTTTTGTGTAAACTGGATTATAGACAGTTTGAATGTAGATTGTATCTCTATTAGAGTAAGCACTTCATAGACTTTTTTAAGAAAGTCACCTCACCATCATTTGAGCTATTCACAAAGGAATTTCCAACCCACCCCGAGTTCCTGTGGTGGGGTGGAGGGTGGGCAGCTCAGGGCATAGCCACTGGTTCTCCATGGAAAACAACACAATATTCATACTTTTGTAAATGGAAAGAACATCTACTTTTCGCTCAGACCCTAAGAGAAATGCAGAAATGCAAATGAGGACAGGGGACCCTGGGCCATTGGACCAGGACTGCAGCAAAGGACACTTGCTGCCCTCAGGAGCCGCGAGGCAGGCAGGTAGCCTCCACATGCAGCACTCAGTGGGGATGAAGGGAGCCTCCCCACCCCTACAGCCATGGCCCAAGGATGGTATGTGAGCTCAGTCGCTCAGTCGTGTTTGACTCTTCGTGGTCAGGCCTGCCAGGCTCCTCTGCCCGTGAGATTCTCCAAGCAAGAATACTGGAGTGGGTTTGCCATGCCCTCCTCCAGGGGATCTTCCCGACCCAGGGATCGAACCCATCTCTCTTATGTCTCCTGCATTGTACCTGGGAAGCCCCAGGGATGGTATACAGAATGACAATCGAGTGTTTGAGAAATCGGAGGTACAGAGCTTGGTTTCTGTCCGAATCAGATAAAAAGTAGCCTTGCATCGTAGCTGCTTCTTAGTTTTGTCCTTTTCTTTCTGCTAGCCAGAATTTCTGTCTCTCCTCTTCACCTGGTCAATTTCCACTTATCATGGACATGTGTCGATTGCCACTTGCATCCCACTCCTTCCCTTCCTTCTCTGGGCTGCTCTTAACAGTGACCAGACCTTCCAGCACATTCTCCCCACCACACTTCTGTAATTGCCCATCCAGTCCTGGGCACGTAGAAGTCATTTAACAAACACTTATTGACTTGGTGGATACATGTTTCCGTGTTTGTCTTTTATGGCCCTTGGGGCTCTGATTTCCTCAACAGCACAGACCATCCTAGCCAACTCTGTCCCCAGAACCCTGCATGTGTTTTGGGCAGAAAATATGTTTCTGAATAACTGATTGAGTTCTCTTAAGATGGTACACAGAATTCTTAGAAAATGGTCATCCATAGCATATTTGGACTAAAAGGTTTATTTTTAGGGGAGAGAATTGGGAAACAGCAATTTTTTCCTGAGAAAATTGGGAACAACATTTCCACCACAATTTTAGCAAAAGAGTACAGTTTAAAAAAAAAAATAGATATACCTTGGGAGGGAATGTAACTTTGCCTGGACCTGCCTCACACTTCAGCGATGATTGTTTGTTATAAATAAACACATGCATCATTTATTTTTAGCCTTTTATAATCTCCTTTGGGCTCTGCTTTCTCAGCAAAGGTCAAGAAATAAGGAAATAGATGATGTTTTGGAAGTCAATTCTCTTTCCTGGGAGAGCTCAGGTGGTGAATAGCAGCCTACCTGCCTTCAGCCTCTGGCTCCTAACCTCTCACTGATTGTTTTGTGTATCCTTACAAGTCAGTGAATCTCATGAACCACATCTAGGTCCAGTTTTTGTACAGAAGAGTGATTCAATATGGCCAGAACATTTTAATTCAAGAAGACCTGTTCTCTAACTAAAAAAAGGGGACGGTTCACAATTTCCACACTTGCTTCCCAGAGTGGATTCATTTTCAAGTGAGGAGCCAGCATTGACTTGTCACAGAGCCTCCATGAGCTGCTGTCAGTTGATGGGCAGCTGTCTTATTCCTTTTCCTTTCCTGTTTACATTTTTTTTTTTTTAATGTAGAAAACTTGTATCTTGCTTCTGCCAACCTTCTGACTGCAGGCTAAACAGATAATTGGAATTTTAAAATATATGACTAATATGAAGTATAAGAAAAGGCAGTTTTGACATTAGTCAATGCCCAGTTTTGGTCTGAGTTGTAAAACACGAGTCAAGTAGGTTTCAGCAACCCCATGTAGCTCGCCCAGAGCAGTGTTAATCCAGGGGGAGGAGGGTGCAAGGTCTAGTCCAAGTAGTCTCCTCTGCAAAGTACCAGCTCTCTTGGACTTGACTGAAACCTCTGAGCTTCCCTGGATGCAGAGAGGTGGGTGGTAAGTGGTCCTAGCATCTAGGTAGGAGCTGTTTGGGACTTCCCAGGTGGCACTAGTGTTAAAGGACCCACCCGCCAATGTAGGAGATGTAACAGACCCAGGTTCGACCCTGGGTCTGGAAGACCTCCTGGATGAGGGCACAGCAACCCCCTCCAGTATTCTTGCCTAGGAAATCACATGGACAGAGGAGCCTGGCGGGCTACAGTCGGCTTGCTCGTCCACCAGTGGCTCACCAGGCTACTGTCACCCACCAGACTCCTCTGTCCATGGAATTTTCCAGGCAAGAATACTAGAGTGGGTTGCCATTTCCTTCTCCAGGGGATCTTCCTGACCCAGCGATCGAACTTGGGTCTCCTGCGTTGCCGGCGGATTCTTTACCAAATTGGTTATCTCCCAATACAAAATAAAAAGTTTAAAAAAGGAAACATCTTTGATGGCTTTAGTTCAGAGACTGGTCCCTACAGTTCCCTCCTACACCCTCTTCCCCACTCTCTTTCGTGGTTGTGGAGCACGGACATCATTTGTATACAACCAGCACTCAGAGGGGAAGAAGCAGGATAGACAGAAGCAGATTCTCTTCCCTTGACAGGACTGCCAATGGGCTGAGAGGCCATGTTCCACCCACCACAAGAAGAGAACCCAGAGGTCACTGTAACCATCCCACGCCCCCAGAGCCAGATGCCATCAGCAAAAAAAAAAAAAAAAAAATCCTCCAGAAAAAAAAAAAACCTCTGAATGAACAGTGTTGCACATCAGCGAATCTGTGATTCATACATATTCAGAAGGAAAGTGAGTGAAAAACCAGCGTTTCAGACAGCTTTACATTTTCAAATTAAGTTAATAAAATAAGATTTCCAATGTAATGACAAATTAATTCTTCTTTTCATAAGTTTATTAAAATAAGCGTCTCCTATCTTCTAACTAGCGCTGACATATGCTTACATAGATACATCCCACCCAGTAACCTAATCTCCCAGCAATCTTGAAGCAATTAACTCCTTCTAATCTTGAGCTAACAAAGCCCACCATGCCAAAGGCCTCTGAGAATGCCCCTCCAAAGGCTTGCTTGGCAGCCTCCCTCCAGCTCTGCTCAGAGGATCCGAAGAGGGTGAGCCGAAGTGGTCCATCCCCCTGATTCCTCCAAAACAACCAGATGAGTCACCGCAGATCATAAGATCTTCATTAACTCCTTAGTTCTCTGCTAATTAACACAAAAAGAATGAGCTGAATGCCTGACAGGCAATGACTGACCCACTGCTTGGTGGTTAATGGGATGCAAATGATATCTAATGAGGGTCTCTCCTTGTAGTGTGGGCAGCTGGCCTACTATTTTTGTTGTGGATTTTCAAGAGTGGGAGCTCCGTGAAACGAGTTTACCTAATAATTTAAACTGCAGCTGAGTTTGTGACATGAAGTCCATGCATTCATGTAAGTCCTACACATGGCAGAATTATCTTAAGCTGTTAACTACAAGGTTTAACAGAAAATACCATGATTTAGGAGGGGAAAAATAATATAGCCCCAGGCCCTTCCAAATGAAGCATAATATCTGTTGATTCTGTTAAGTTCTGTGATGCATTTTGGATTTTGTTTTAATGTGACAGCGGCAAGCATATTACCAACATTTTGCTTTTTTGTTCATCCTGACATAGATAGCCTTGGCAATCTATTAGAGTTTTTGAATGTTGGCTGCAGAAACCAAAAGTCTCATCCTCAAAGATTTGTTTTAGAATACAAGGAGAGAAGTCAGACCAAATCTGATTTGTGTGTTGTCAACCAAATGTGGATTCAATAAGGGGGTTTGAGCAATGAGGTCAACAATGTCAACAAAGAAGGAATTTTACTACTTATTGTATCATTTATTAATTATAATTAAGTGACAGACTTATAAACAAGAGCATAAGTGTTTAAAAAGTTTTAATGAAGATACATTCTTCTTTACTCAGTACCACCCCCTTAACCTAGATGGGAAAGACTCCGTAAAATTCTAAATTCTTTTCTCAGTTCAGATCTTTAAGAGCCCTCCTTTTTACTAATACATTGAGTTGGTAGCTCACTCATTGAAGAGAGGTAGCATTGCCATGATTAATCCACTCTAAAGTCTGGCTTAAGAACAAAAAGTAGAGAATGGTTATCATGAAATTCAAAAGAATTATCACTCTATAAAATCAAGTCTCTGAGTTTGGACAGTATCCAGACCCATCTTACTGGTACCTGTTAAGTTTTTCAATGACTAGAACCTACTGGGCATATGAGTAGTTCGAATGTATGTATTCTATGAACTTTCAAGTTTAATGACAAGCAGTTTCTTGCTTTTTAATGTGAGAGGATCAGGGAAAAAGGAAATCTTGGTACTCAAAATTATTAGTTGTTGTTTGACATTTGTAAGGAGTTTCTGGAAAGGTGATTTCCCCAAAATTGCAAACTTCTAACCTCTTTTAAATTTCAGGATCAGTTAGTGGTACCTTTACTTCTTCTTCTTTATGGAATTTTTCTTGAACCCAGTCTCAGTAGATATTTACCCTTCTTTGCATTCTCTAGATGGGCTTCAGGCCTTTGGAGAAGCTGCTCCTTTGCCCTGGAATTCTGTGTTTTTGATCTTCTCATGGCCCCTGGTGCTCTTTCAGGTAGGTCTCAGCTTAAAGGTCATCTTTACACGTTGGACGGACACTTGAAGCAGCCCCTGATCACTTCCACCCCATCTGCCAGCATCAGTTCATGACCTGTCTTCTTCTGTTTCCTGGTTGTTGTTCAGCATCTGCATCCCCAGTGGTCTGTAAGCTCCCAGAGAGCAGGGCCCTTGCAGTCACTGCCATTCCTGGAAGATGGAGAGTGCTTGGTACTCAGTAGAGCCTCGGCACATGTCTATTGAATAACAGGATGCTGGCTGCTCCTTCCAGAATGCAGGCACCTTTGCACTTCCGTGACCTTGATTGTTTTCTCTGCCAGATTGTTCTCTCCTCTCCTCCCTCCTGGGGGAAAGCCCTACTCAGGCTTCAAGACTCTATTTAAGGTACTCTCTTCTTCACAGCGAGTCCCATGTCCCTAAAGAAGAATTCAGATCCCCATCCTTACTGGGATTAAACCAGGAGGGCATTGACTTCTGATGGGTTATATGTCTCTCTGTTTCCTTGGCTGTCCTCTGAGCTCATAGAGGCTGGGAGTCTTACCTAATTTTACTTTGAACCTCTCACACCAAGCACAGTGCCAGGAACTTGAAGGTCTTCAAAAAGAAATGAGTTGAACAATGAACCTACCCCTATTTCAAGGAGAAGGTCTTTCACCATGAAACTCTAGCATAACTAAACATCAGAGAGACAGAGCTACTCACAGGTCATGGCTTACTTCATTTCTAATCTCCATAACTCTCTTCTAGACATCCCCACTTCACAGATAAGGAAACTGAGGTTCCAACAGATTAAAGAACAAGCCCTCGGTGCTCAGGAAATATGGAAATTTGGTGGGATTAGAATCTATTTGGAAAGGTTCTGTATTGATTCTGTGTTGGTTGTGCAAACGAGCAAAGAGCAGGTTTTACTGTTAGGAGTAAGCAGAGTTAGTGGGATTGAGTTACTAGTCTGTGTTATTATATTTTAAACTATTATTTCCACAAATTTTATGCATTCCAACTCCTTAGAATTGGGCAATGGGACAGAAAAAATAGGAGAGGAGGAAAGAGGAAAAATTGAAAGAGAAAAGAAGGGTAGCTAGGTTAGTGGTAAAGTGTTAGTAATTTGCACACCTTTGTATGAGACCATGTGAGCCCTTGAAACTCTATCAACTTCTATGGCTTTGGGGAAATCTGCCTCAGGGTCTCCATCTGCATTAAGGCATTCCTAGCATCGGCTTCAGACAGCTCTGTGGAAATCAGGAAATGGGGGGAAAGGACATTTTAAGTAGAAGTTGTTTTAGAAAAGAACATTTTTAAAATAAATATGGGGATCCATAGTACCATTATGGGACCTTCCCTGGTGGTTGTGGTAAAGAATCTGCCTGCAATGCAGGAGATCTGGGTTCAATCCCTGGGTCAGGAAGATCCCCTGGAGAAGGAATGGCTACCCACTCCAGTATTCTTGCCTGGAGAATCCCATGGACACAGGTGCCTGGTGGGCTACAGTCCACGGGGCTGCAAAGAGTTCAACACGACTGAGCAACTAACAGTAAGGTACCATTATCGTGACCCAACTTGACCTTCTAAAGCTTTCACCAAGTCTTTGGCACTGTTTTTAACAAAGCAAGCGGAAAAATTCCCTTGGCAAAGTCCATTCCCACCCCCACATGAGTCTGGCAATCAGACATCCTGGGGAAGGTGGCTTGGAGTCTGGAGAGAGAGGCCTCCTCTGGTGACAGTCTGAGTTTGGCTGATAAGCTAGTCTGAATCATGGAGGCAGTGTGATTGGTAAAAGTTGTAGAAAACTTTGAGACCTTCTCAGATGACATGTATAAACATGGCAGATTTTGGAGCTTCAGGGAAATGCATTTCAGAGTTGGGTACCTTAGATAGACAAGTTTTCATGATCAGAGAGGCCTGGCATGTGCACAGAGTCTTGGGTTAGTTGTCTTTCTTATTTGAAAATTGGCTAAAGGCATGATCATGGCATCCAGGAGCATCTTATTCTAGAAGAGATATTCATGGATCCCACAATATTTGCCCATAGGCTACCACCCCAGGAAATTTGAGCATAAGTGATTTGGAGTCAGCTGGGCTCCAGCTCTGTTTCCTCCTGCCCTTTAGATGTACAAGGTCTGAGAGTAGATAAAGTGCAGTCAATTTAGTTACCAGTGGCCTTTCATTATTAGTCCCCTAAAAAAGTCTATAGTTACAGATGAATGACAAGGAATACACACCAAATACAAGAATGTGAATTATATGGTATTGAAGCCCACAGTGTTCAAGGAAGAAAAAAACTAAATATGTGAGGACTAATCCCAAGCAAATAAAAATTCTGACAATTGCCTTTTCAACCACAGGCTGCCAAGAGAGCTGTGAAAATGGCAGAGACTCAGTGCAAATCTTTCCCCCTTTTTATTTAAATGAAAACATCCTTCTGTATTATATATACTTAGGATGTCACCAATTTTGGAGGTAATCTTTTAGGTTAAGCATGTTCCCACATTAAACTGATAATTATCCTTCCTTCTCATCTTCTATCCCCCTGACACTCAACATGCTGGATTTTTGCTTCATGTTTTATTTATGGGACAGAATTAATATGCAGATTCACAAAAACGTAAAAACTCATAATTATTCATAAAGGGCTTTAAGGTTATTTAGTACATTTTTATGAAACTCTGGTTTTGTGGGAACGTATGTTTGAAAGTTGTGGAAGTCGAAAAAGGTTGAGTCCTAGGATGAAATATAATCCCCAAATGATCAAAATCTTTGAACAAAAGTATTTGTCAGTATTCATAATCTATATTTAAGTGAAATAATGGGCATTCATATCCTTGTAAATATATTCAAAACTGGCTTGGCCAGAGTGAAGGTCTAGTTAGGCATTTTTGATCACTAAGCAAAGGTAGCAAAAGACAGATTTTTTTGTTTGTTGCCTATCTGTACGTTCTTAAGTGCATTTATTTACAAATATGCTCAAGTCTAGGAAAAATGAACAGCAACTAGAATTGGATACATTCTATTCCTTCTGGAGTAAGCAGAAAGAATCAGATGGTCACTATTGATGCAGGTAACCGTGACAGCCGAGTAGAACTGGGTAAAGAGCATCTGGGATCAGCTGTGAGGATGATGTCTCTATCTCTACCCTTTCCTACCCAGCGATGACTTGGCTTCTTCAGCCCACTCAAGATTGAGGACATTTTGATGGTGAAGGCGCCTTGTTGAACAAACTCTGGGGAGGGTGGTCCAAAAGCATTGACCAAAGTACGCGTGTGTTTTGAGGATGTTCCTACTGGAAACATCTGGAAATGTAAGATAATCAAATGCAAGGGGTAAGAAGCCTATGGGTGCTTTGGAAATTCCTCTTTACAATGGAGAGGCACGGGGAAATGGAATAGAAAGAGCATGGACTTTGAATTTGGGACCTAGACCTAGAATTGAATCTCAGCTTTGACCCTCACCAGCAGGGTGATCTTGGGCAAGTCAGTTAACCATTCTAAGTCAACAGATGTTGACTCATCTGTTAGAGAGAGAGAGGGATAACACATACTTTCAAACAACTGTGAGATATAACAATATAATGGATTTTAAAATCTCATACAGCACCTGGCACATAGTAGGCATTGAAGAGCTGTCAGCTCTATTTGTTATGCTATATTATTTTGCTTTAGACTTTTTATTAATATTTCAACCTTAAGTGCACATATTTGCTCACACACAAAGATGAAGATCCACAATACCACCATGATCTTTACATTAAATGCAGCGATGGCTGAATGAGAGAGGCGCTACTCTGTTTTCATTGCCTCATGTACATTAAATTATTTCTAATAATATCCTATTGATCAAAGGCTTACAGAACATAAATGTATATGAAAACAGAGCTCTCTTCACAATTAGAATCATTTTGCCTGAGAGAAAAAAGAGAAAGAGTAATCCTCTTTTAGCAGGTTTACCGTGGGTTTTGAGCACAGTTTTTATTGCATGCCCCCTCATGTTTATCTTCAGAGATAATACAATTGCATATTTGACATCCTTGAGGCTTTTTCTTCAGGAACACACACTTTTCAGTGAGGGTCAGGATGGACAGAGGGTAAAGGATGAAATAGGAGAATATCCCCAATTTTGTCATGATGGGCAGCTCTCCTATGAATGATATGCAACAGCAGAAGCTAATTTTAAAATGACTCAATAAAAATACTGATAAATATTTAAGCCTCTTAAATACAGACATAACCTGCAGACATGACAGCCTGAGCAATGAGTTCCATTGATTTCATGAGAGTGAAATACCTGAATGAGCTCGCAGAGATTTCACTGGTCTGTTGAGTGAGCAAAAATGTCAGATATCTGTATTTTACCTGATTTCTCCCATTTTCCTTTCCTAACTGGAAATGGCATCTAATGAGGAAATCTGAGTCATTCTGAAGATAACACGATTGTATTACTTCATGGAGAGGAAGTTACATAGATTTCTTATGGCTACATATGATTAACCTGTTTGGTGCTTATATAATTACGTATGCATGTTCATGTATTATATTTACATTGTTATCCACTCCCAGTCAATTGACAGCTCATTTTCACACTAGACTGAAGCCCTGCTCTGGTAGGAAATTCTGTTGACTTTTGAGAAGGCTAATCCCATCATGGTTTGGAGGAATATACTCCATAAACTGTTCTTCCTGCAATATGGGAGACTGGGGTTCCATCCCTGGGTCGGGAAGATCCCCTGGGGGAGGGAATGGCAACCCATTCCAGTATTCTTGCCTGGAGAATCCCCATGGACAGAGGAGCCAGGAGGGCCACAGTCCATGGGGTCACAAAGAATTGGACACAGCTGAGTGACTAAGCACAGCACAGCACACCATAAACTGTGGGGAATAAAGTCAATATCAGTATTCTTCACTCTGAGTTACTGCGGCAGACACTTAGCACGGGTTTGAAAGTGAAAGTGAAAGTCACTCAGTTGTGTCTGACTCTGCAACCCCATGGACTGCAGCACGCCAGGCTTCTTTGTCCATCACCATCTCCCAGAGCTTGCTCAAACTCATGTCCATTGAGTCGGTGATGCCATCCAACCATCTCATCCTCTGTTGCCCTCTTCTCCTCTTACCCTCAGTCTTTCCCAGCATCAGGGTCTTTTCCAATGAGTCGGCTCTTCACATAAGGTGGCCAAATATTGGAGCTTCAGCTTCAGCATCAGTCCTTCCAATGAATATTCAGGACTGATTTCCTTTAGGATAGACTGGTTTGATCTCGTTGCAGTCCGGGGACTCTCAAGAGTCTTCACCAACACCATAATTTGAAAACATCATTGCTGTTACCTCTTGGTTTTCTCACTGGCTTTTCCTTCCCTGCAACTTCCCAAAGCTCCATTCCCACATGGTGATATTGATGGTATTATCAGGTTTCCAGGTGTCCTCAACTAGAAGCCAGAGTATCATCTCTGAGTCACCCCCAGACAGCTGTGTGGACACGTCTCTCCCATCCTTCCATCACCTGCTATCATTTCCTCAGTTCTCTCCTGCTGCCAGACACAGACTCTCATCAAGTCCTGCCAAGACCCTCAGCGTGGGCTCTTTGATTCCAGCTGCCTCTGCAGCTGCATCTAGAACCCCTAAACCCCTCCACCAGATCCATCAGCCTCCTCCTCTTTCCTTCTCCATCAGGCACCTGCACAGCTTAAGAGACCAGAGTTCAAGTGTCTGCTTGGTTGGCAAGCTGCCTTTATAACATCCAACCATCTGGAACCCAGCACACTGGCTCATCTTTGTCACATGTTGTAAATTGTAGGTACTATATCTTTTAAAGTTTTCTGTAAAACCCAGTATGACAGTAGGTAAAGGAAGGCTTTTGATATGAAATATCCATCTGAAGATCACAGTAAATGTATTTTGAAAGTGATTTTAAAACTCGTTGTTCAGTCACTAAGTCCTGTTCTACTCCTTGAGACCCCAAGGACTGCAGCATGCCAGGCTTCCCTGTCCTTTGCTATCTCCTGGAGTTTGCTCAAATTCATGTCCATGAATTTGGTGATGCTATCTAACCATCTCATCCTCTGCCACCCTTTTCTGAACTCATACCTGAGTCCATTTCCCTTGAGAAAAATGGAAGCATGAAAAGACCTCAACTCTCATTGAGTGTCATTCCTAACCCAAGTCCCCACACTCAATATGGCTACTTTTATATTTGTGTGTTAGTGGGGGTGGGGGTAAGGGGTACTGTTCCCTTCCAGACCTTCTTCTGTATATTTGCATATGCATGTATCACAGGGATTTTTGGTGCAGCTGTTTGGGGGAAATATTTCCTCTTTCTTCTAAAGTTAAACACTGTCCAGGTGATGGATTTCACAGCTTGAGCAACTTCCTGCTTGAAATTTACCATACTCTGTTGCTCATGTGTCTTTGTCCCTGTGACCATCCTTCTATCTTTGCTCTTAACACAATGCACATCTTGGATGCAAAACTTTGTAATCTTTAGAACATTGTAGCCATATGTAGGACATTATAGAAAGTAACAAAGGGACTTTTGCTGTTGTTTGCTTGTTTGGTGGAACTGCTTTTCCATTTCAAACACTATCACTGCAAAAGCTATAAAGCTCCAAGGATGCCTCTGAAAGGCTGGGCTGACTGCAGCCTAGCCCTCTACCCCCACCCCCATCTCCCAACGTGTTGTAAAGAAGTGACTGGATCCACTTGAGTTTGAGAGAAATCGCTTGTACCCTGATGAAGTGCTCAATAATTCCGTGGTTGGAAGCTGAACTCTGGATCCCAGAATCGGCCAGCTCGTATACATCCCCCTCTCTAACCAACTGCAGGGTCTTGGAATTTAATATACTTTCAAGTGAGTTTTAGTACGTGTGACATTTTTTAACCAAAAGCCAAGTTCAGAGGAACTGCAGTTTGGTGAGACAGTTCTCAAGATGTGCTGTTGTGTCTTAATGAGATCCTGATCTCAGAGGTGAGGCAGTACAACCTCGGGCTTAATAAGGATGCAAATTTCTCACTTCCCTTAGAAGCATGGTAGTTAATGAATTTAGCTAAAAGGAGAAGCCCCCGAAACCCATCCAGATGCAGAGAGTTTCCCTCATACAATTGGTTAAACTAAGCTAATGATGTTAATGAAAATTACCCAGTACTTTTCCTATCTAACGTGGTCAAGTTACTTCGAGGCCCCCCAGTTTTACCTACCCCAAGGGAAGGAGGGACAGTGATAGTATCATTCCCCTGAAAGTGTTGGGTTTCTGTTTATTTTCAACACAGGCAGCTGGTAAGTAAATTTATCCTCAAAAGGAGTGACCCTTTTAATGGTTCTCATTTACCTGGGGAAAAAAAAAAGTAACTCATTTATACTCACTTAGCCTTAGTTCCCCATTCTTGGTCCCAATTGATATACCTGGGAAATGGTTTTCACCAACATTGTCAAGTTGAGTTCATTGGTGAGGGCTGCCTGGATTGAGAGTGTGATCTAGGGCCACACCAGGGCTGTGTGGAAATGCATGGTGTGATTGATTAGTGGTGTCTGGGGCCGTGATTAGTGAAGTCTGCTAAAGAAGGGGTCTGGAAAGGACTGTTCTTTTATATTAGCTGTTGCTGTTAGTTACCATGGGATTCATTTAGCCCATGGATTTAGGCACACTTAAGCCTTTCATTTTGGACAACAGATGACAGCAATCTTGGCATTTTTGAGTTTCTCTAGAAGGGACCTCTTGAAAATCCAGAGATCTAAGGATTTCTAAACACTGCATTGATCCTTGGAGAAATGACAGAGCAAAGGCAGAAAGAAGGTGTGTTCAGGGGACCCTGGAAATTAAGGCCCAGCCTGTTTATTTTGAAAATACTGAAGCCTGCCTTTTCTGCACTCTCAAATCTTGGCTTTTCTTTGGAAAATTTTTTGAAATTCCCTGCGTATAGTTAGCGATGTTCCAAAGGGTGCTCACTTACACTCTGTGCTAGCGATGATGATTCTAAGACCTATCCAAGACCCTCTGAGTCAGATGTTTTGGGGAAAGGCCTGGGAATCTGCCTTTCCATATATTCTCCTCCCTCAGTTCAGTTCAGTTCAGTTCAGGCGCTCAGTTGTGTCTGACTCTTTGCGACCCCATGGACTGCAGCATGCCAGGCTTCCCTGTCCATCACCAACTCCCAGAGCTTGCTCAAACTCATGCCCATTGAGTCAGTGATGCTATCCAACCATCTCATCCTCTGTCATCCCCTTCTCCTCCTGCCTTCAGTCTTTCCCAGCATCAGGATCTTTTCCAATGAGTCAGTTCTTCGCATCAGATGGCCGAAGTATTGGAGTTTCAGCTTCAGCATCAGTCTTTCCAATCAATATTCAGGACTGATTTCCTTTAGAATGGACTGGTTGGATCTCCTTGCAGTCCAAGGGACTCTCAAGAGTCTTCTCCAACACCATAGTTCAAAAGCATCAATTCTTTGGTGCTCAGCTTTCTTTCTCCTCCCCCAGGCAGGACCAAATACATAATTTGTATGACTCAATACAAAATGAAAATTTGGAGCCTCTTATTCAAAAAATTATTAAAATTTAAAAACAGTGTCAACAGAGCATTAAACCAGGTAGGGAGTGGGGGCAGGCTTCTAAGAGGAAGCTGGCCTGCCCCCAAATTATTCTGATGTGTACCAAAGTGTTAGAATCCTGAATTAGTACTTTACCCAGAAAGACAGAAGTGAGACTATTCAGTTCATCCATCCCTCCCAAGTGATGGGGGTGGGGACACAGATGGGTCAATGTCAAGCAAATTCCCAACCCCCTCTAACAGAGAACTGTGTGTGTGCTAAGTCACTTCAGTCATGTCCAGCTCTTTGTGACCCCATAGACTGTAGCCCTTCAGGTTCATCTGTCCATGAAATTCTCCAGACAAGAGTACTGAAGTGGGTTGCCATTCCCTTCTCCAGGGGATCTTTCTGACCCAGGAATTGAACTCGGGTCTCCTGTATCTGCTGCATTGCAAGCGAATTCTTTACTGCTGAGCCACTGGGAAAGCCCCTAATAGAGCACTGGAGGCCGAGAATTCCCCAGCCCTACTTGGCACCCTGTAAGAGCTCCACCAACAACGGCATTTAGATGGTTTCTAAAATCTCAGCTCCCCTGTAAGTATTCCCAGCTTGATGGCATGGAAAACTCATGGCTGTTTTCATGGGATCCTCCCTGCCTCCTGACTCACTCAATGAGTTATCTAACAAAAACCAAACTAAATAAGGCCTGCAATTCAGTAGACCACCAGAGAATTATTAGAAATCCATTTACACACCAATTCCTAAGGCTCATTTGTTGGACTATCCAGTATAACTGCCACCACTGAAACCGTTCACCACCTATACTGTGTTTGAGCTCCACAAAAAGGTTTGGAATTCAAGGTTCCACTTCTGTAATAAAGATATTGGTTATCAACTTATGTCAGTGTCTTCATTTATAGAAGCAGCAGATACAGACTTCTAAGACTTCTTAATATCTTGCTTGTAATAATCTTATTGTTTTTGTACTTTTTTTTTCTGCACAAAGCATATATTGACCATGACCCTGCTCGTGTTCTTCCTATTGCCTAGAGATAAAGTGTCTTCCTCGGTTTTGCATTTCAGACTAATCCAGCTAATATCTTATGGGGGAAGATTGAAAAAAATCATAAACTGCAAGATAATAGCAAATTGTGATTAAAAAACCCAGTAATGAAAAGAAAATGAGAAGATGGCAAGCAGTTGCTCTGTATCCTGAAACCAAAGGTATCCTCCTTGAGGAAGATCATAGTCCATATTTTTTGGTTTGTAAGTGAGAAATAATGAACTCAAGCCTTTAAAAGCGAAAAAAAAAAAAAAAAAAAGGAAGAAGGAAGATAAGAAAGATAGAAACCATGCTGCACTTGAGTCCTTAATCCAGGTCACTGGGAGGGACCTGGCTTCTCTGTTCCTTTCGGTTCCTCACCTCCCCCTTCCTCAGTTTCCTGTCCTGAGACAGTATCTTCTTGTGCTGTCAGAGATAGCCATTGCAAGTCCAGGTACCTACTTAACAGACCCAGTGGATGGAAGGAAGGAAGGAAGTTGCTCAGTCACGTCTGACTCTTTGCAACCCCATGGACTATACAGTCCATGGAAATCTCCAGGCCAGAATACTGGAGTGGGTAGCCTTTCCCTCCTCCAGGGGATCTTCCCAACCCAGGGATCGAACCCAGGTCTCCCACATCACATTGCAGGTGGATTCTTTACCAGCTGAGCCACCTCTATCTCATTGGCTCTAGAAAGACTTTAGAGGCTGATCCTCATTGGTCAATCTTGAGTCACATGTCAGAACCAATCACTGTGGCCAGAGCTAGGTTTAATACTTTGAAACTTCCTGGAAAGGGTTTGCCCTCTTCCTCCACAATCTCACTGACTAAATGAGATTTAGTCAATGATTTAGTCATTGATTTCAAAGGGAAATTTGAATTTTGCTATGAAAGGAAGTGGTGAGAAATGCTCAGAAGGTATTTGCAACAGAGGTCCACCAAAGGAGATGCCAACCTGAAATCTGATGAGAGGCATCCAGCCTTGCAAAGAGTGGAATGGGAAGGAACATTCCAGACAGGAGTGGTAGGAAAAATTGATGCTTAAAAGAAACTAATAAAAGGTCATTGTGTGTGAAGGGTAGTGAGCCAGGGCACCAGTGACTTGACATGAGTTTGGAGAGATCAGCAAGGATTAGATCTTTAGAATATTTTAGGCCAAGGGCGTAGAACCCATCATGACTCTTCCTTTTCATAATATATTACAGAGTTGTTTAGAGATCTTTTAGAAAAATCTCTTATTTAAATTTACTAGATTTTTGACATTTTAGCTACTCTGTTCCATAAGGGACAGACTACCTTAAAAGTGGCAAAACAACACATCATCACATTTGACTTGGAGATGTTTGATGCTAGCTAACCAACTATTTAAGAAGCTTTTGATTTCAAGATGTAAAGACGCCACCAGGCTGTTACTGTTTAGACCAATTTAGACCTCCAATCTTTTAAATTTGCACAAAAATTCTAAATGCATTACATGCTGCTAAGACTTTTCAGATTCAACCAGAACAGGGGGCATTTTATTTCCTGAGGATATGGAAGTTTGCTTGTATTAGCTGTATTTAGAAAATTATTCAAAAACTTTCTAAGTCAGACTGAGCCAATCTGGATTTTGAACACTTGCTATGATTTTAGCATTTCGTCTGTTTATTTCTTAATATCTAGCCAGATTAGACTAAAGTCTTTTCATCTCGAATGGCATGGCTACGCATTAAAATGAATGGAAAGAAACAAACTTGACAACACGTATGTGTGTATGTGTGGCTTTTTGTCACCAATCAGATCACACTTTTCTTATTAATTGAAAAACACTTATACTGAAAACAATGAAGAAAACAAAACAGAACAAAATTGTATGTGACTGACAGCTGGTTTCCTTGGAAGGTGGCTTTTGTGACTTAGAACTTTGCACAGATATGCCAAGCACAAGAGGACTGAGCTAGTAGACCTTATAAGCTGGCATTGCTTCATTCATATATTGTTACTTTTGCCCATCTTGTTCCCACTGCGTGCTTTTGTCAGCTTTTCTTGCAAGAAGGCAGAAGCCCCACAATGATCTATTACGAGCTTTTTCTTCACTAGAGATTTATTTTGGTTTTGTTGTTGTTATACTTAACATAACAGATGTTCCGGCATTTCTTTTTTCACATAATACCACTTTGAGTCTCATGTCATCCTTAAAACCCTACAAAATTTTAGACAGTCCCTCTGAAATAATTTCCTCCTCCTCTGGAATTTTATCTTCAAGAGGGTCTTTTTCTCACTATTTGTAATGGTATATTAAAATGAAAGCTATGTAGAAAAAGGAGCTGTTTACTCATATGCTTTATAACTTTGGAATTAATTTCTGTTCAAAGATAATGACCCCAAGGCTGGAGTCAGAGAGTCTACACATCGACTAAAAGGGAATGAAAACATTCCTTTTGACTTTTCCACTTCTGTCCCCAATTTGTGAGCAGGACTCCATAGTGATAGTGGACTCACTTAGGAATATTCTAGAAACCAGTTGCAGGCCTGGTTTTAAAAGAATGTATTTGAGCCATAGTCAAATGCCTAAGTACACCCTCTGTGCTCTTCTAGGAAAGTGAAATTGAGCTCTTATTTAAGGATTCTTACGTTACTAGACTTAGAACACTCTGACCTGGTTGGCTTCCCAGATTGCCATCACCTTGTCTCGGATGCATTTCAAGACTAAGGTTTATCCAGAGCCAGCCTAGTGGTTGACCATCAGGCCCAACCTCCCCCACAGCGGCCTAGACAGTTATAGACAGGGTGCTGCCGTCTCCCTGAGCTAATGGTAGAATCACCTGACTCTGCCCTCCTGGGCAAGGTGAGGGCCCCTTGCTGTGTTTGTATTCTACCACCAAAGAGAACAGCACAATGTAAAGCATCCTCTAATGTGCTAAAAGCCTCCATGAAGGATGGGTAAACAAAGCATTAAGTTGCCTTTCAAGCCAATCTGTCTCTCTCTCCTAATTGTGTGGAGAACTGATTGACAAAATTGATGATCCTTAGGATCAATTTCCTCCTCAAAGGTCATTACTCAGCACAAAAGATCCAAGGGCCACAGGTTAAATTCCAAACTCATTGTTCAGCTAGTCAATGGACTGACACCAGCCTCCCTTGGATTGTTCCCCACCTCTGCCCTCTAGGAGGTCTCTCAGCCACACTCTTCTACTCAGGAGCTCACCCCATTGAGCCCAGGAGATTCTCTTTCTGCCACCTCCATCTGTAGCCCACACTGGACATACTATCTGACCTTTGGCATTTATTGCTAACACCCTTTTCATATTGTCTCTGTGTCAGGTTAAGATTCTTTTGATGGCAAGTAACAGAAAATGCAAATCAAACTGACTTAAGAAAAAAAGCAAAAAAGGAAATAATTTGTTGGTTCTTGCCCCTGAAATAATCTAGGTGCAGGGGGTGGGTTCTGATTTCAGGCAAGTCTTAATCCAGAGTTCAAATGCTGTGCCTGAGATCCAGTTTTCCTCTTTCTGTTGCTGAGTTCAAGGCTTCCCCAGAGGCTCGGCGGTTAAAGAATCCGACTGCAATGCAGGAGATGTGGCAGAAGCTGCAGGTTCGATCCCTCGGCCAGGAAGATCCCCTGGGGAAGAAAATGGCACTCCAGTATTCTTGCCTGGGAAATCCCATGGAGAGAGGATCCTGATGGGCTATAGTCCATGGGGTCTCTAAGAGCTGGACAAGACTGAGCAACTAAGTATATAATATATATTTCTTAGTTCAATATCTTTGGTGTTGATTTCTTTCTGTAGTCCCACGTGGATGTAAGGTGACTGTCAGTGGTTCCCAGGGCTCCAACTTTTCAGTTTCCTATGCAGTAGGAGACAGAAGGATCTGGGTACCACACTCTCATTCAAAAGCTCCTCGATCATGGATAGGCCAATATGGTGCACACATCAGCTTGATCTAAGCCATGTGTTCCAATCTCAAGCAGGGGGTGGAGTCAGATCCACCAGAAGCACGTGGACTGAAGGGTGGGGGAGGAGTGACTTCATGAAAGGAGAAGAGAGAATGGATACTGTGAGCAGAGATGTAAATGTGTCCCAGGTAGAAGCTAATTTGAGGACAGAAATCTCAGCTCCTACTTCTGTGTTTTCTTCGGGCTTGAGCACCATGCCTTATATTTAGTAGGTGCCTCACGAGGGCATCAATTGATTGATAACTTACCTACATACAATTTTGGACTAGTAGTACCAAAACCAGAAACAATAAACACTTTAAAAAGTGCATCTGATCAAAACTTTGCCTTGACGTCTCTTGTCTTTTGCCTGGCAAATGCCACACATTTCACAGTGACGGTGACTGTAGACACAAGCTCTGTTTAGTTGCCACATGTCTGAAGCTGCCAAAGCAGATGGTCTGGCAGGATGCTGGTGGTTCCTTGGATGTTGTTGTTGTTGTTCCAACTCTGTGACTACATGGACTGCAGAATGCCAGGTTCCCCTGTCCTTCACTATCTCCCAGAGTTTGCTCAAATTCACGTCCATTGAGTCAGTGATACTATCTAACCATCTCATCTTCTGCCACTCCCTTCACTTCCTGCCCTCAATCTTCCCCAGGATCAGGGTCTTTTCCAATGAGTCTGCACTTCAGGTGGCCAAACTATTGGGGCTTCAGGCTCAACATTAGTCCTTTCGATGAATATTCAGGGTTGATTTCCTTTGGGATGGACTGGTTTGATCTCCTTGTAGTCCAAGTGACTCTCAAGAGTCTTCTCCAGCACCACAATTCAAAAGCATCACTTCTTTAGCCCTCAGCCTTCTTTATGGTCCAACTCCTCGAGTGAAGTTTCCTTTTACTACATGAAGTCTTCCATGTCCTTGAGAACAAACTGTCAGTGGCTTTGCATTGACTTTTGGCAATGTGGGATGCTGACTTATTCTTTGTTTCTGGTCATGGTAGAAAGATGCATTCCTCTTCCTATAGTGCAAGTCAGTTGGAAGGTACTGTTGGAAGTACTGGAAAAGTACTGTGACTGGGATTCTAGATGATAGAGCAATACTATTTATTTGCTTAATTAACAAAACATATCTGGACCTTGAACTGAGCTAAGTACGAGGAAAACAGAGGTGAGCAAAAGGAGAAATGGCCTTTGCCCCATAGACCTTGAGGGCTATTTGCAGGGGCACACATTCCTCAAGCTACCTGTGCACAGAGTACACAGTACTTCCTTCCATCATTCTTACTGTATTTGCAATGACTGACTAGTTTGCTATTTGATTGAATACTTATTTCCTCTTCCAGTAGGCTGAAAGTTCCCTAGGTTCCTCTTTGTATCTTGGATCCTTACTTTCAGGATAATGCTTACCACTGTCTGAGTGCTTAAGAAATATTTGTTGATGGAAAGAAAATTGAATGAGTCAAATCATGAACCTATTTTATCTGCCTCTAGCATTGTACCTGAGCTGAAATAAAGCAGAATAATTTTCCTTTACTGATTTACATAAATAAATATGATAAAAGTTTACTTAACCTTTTCTAAAGGCTCGTTGTACTCAAGATGATCAGAGTCTGTGCTAAAGGATTGACCTATCATTGTCTACCACTAAGATTCTGACCTATTTTAGTGAGAGGCAAGAACAAGAGATTCGATTCATTCATTCAGCTGATATTGATTGGGCACTTGCTAAATGCTGGCCACTGTTCTAGGACTCAAAGAAGGCAATGGCACCCCACTCCAGTACTCTTGCCTGGAAAATCCCATGGATGGAGGAGCCTGGAAGGCTGCAGTCCATGGGGTCACTGAGGGTCGGACACGACTGAGCGACTTCACTTTCACTTTTCACTGTCATACATTGGAGAAGGAAATGGCAACCCACTCCAGTGTTCTTGCTTGGAGAATCCCAGGGACTGGGGAGCCTGGTGGGCTTCCGTCTATGGGGTCGCACAGAGTCGGACACGACTGAAGTGACTTAGCAGCAGCAGCAGCTCTAGGACTAGGCATGCAGAGGGAGAAAGGCCAAACCCTTGCCCTCATGAAGCTTACAGTCTTGGAGAATTCTGTGCATGGAAAGAGTCTATGTATGTGGGGGAGTGTCTTAGTGTCCCACGACTGCTGTGATAAATTATCAAAAACTTGGTGACTTTATTCTCTCACTGTCCTGGAAGCCAGAAGTTGAAAATGAAGGTGTCAGCAGGGTTATTCTCTCTGGAGCCTCTGAGGGATAATCCGTTTCACGCCTCTCCTCTAGTTTCTGGTGGCTGGGAGCAACCCTTGATGTCACTTGGCTTGTAGACACGTCATTCTAATCTTTGCCTCTGTCTTCAGTAGCCTTCCCTTCTGAGTCTCTCTCTCTCTCTTTTTTTTTTAAGATATTTTTGATGGGGACCATTTTAAAAGTATTGAATTTGTTACAACATCATTTCTGTTTTATGCTTTTTGGTTTTTTGACCGAGAAGCATGTGGGATCTTAGCTCGCTGATCAGGGATGGAACATGCACCTCTGTATTGGAAGTGTGGAATTTTAACCACTGGACCACTAGGGAAGTCCCAAATCTCTGTGTCTCTGATCAGCCTCTTCTTTCTCTCAATGACACCAGTCACTGGATTTAGGGTCCACCCAGATCCAGGGTGATCTCATTCGGAGATCCTTCACGTAATTAATATCTGTAAAGATCCTATTTCCAAATAAGGTCTCACTCACAGGGACCTGGGATTAGGACCAGGACGTATCTTTTGGGATAGGGGGCACTATTCAACCACCATAGGGAATCTTGCTGAATCTCACCACCTGCCCTTCTAATGCTGGCCCCCCTGGCCAGTGACTCTCTACCTGTTTGACACCATGCCTTCCCTGGTTGCCTACCTTTCATGGCTTGTTACTCAGACCTTCTCAAACTTGCACACCCCAGCCACCCTGGCTCTGGTTTCTAAGGCCTGGATCTAGCCAGTTCAGACAGAAAGAAAGGACTCAATGACCCACAGCCAGCAGTCACTGAGTGAATGCCTCTTAAAACTTTTCAAAATAAAAAAATGAAATAAAATTGATAAGACTTCCATGGGCAGGTATCGCCTTGAGACATTAACAAACTTTAAATGTTTGTGACTTCAAAGGAGAAAAATAAGACATTTTAGCAGGGAATGACTAGCTTCTGGTGGATAATTTGATGTTGTGCAACATTTTTAAATCAAAAGAGAGCAGATGAAAAACCTAGGGAATTATCTACAGCTAAGAAGTAGAAAGGCTGTGATCGAATTTCTGGGGCTGACCAAGACTCGACACTATGTCAGATAAATTAGGCACCCACATCAGCTGCAGACCTCTCACCTAATTTAGAGAAGTGATATTCACAAACACTGTCAATATTTCTGAGTTTACAATCACACCTTTGACTGTTGACTTAAAGCATCTAGTTTGGTTCAGGCTACTGGTGATGTTTACACTTTGGAATCTATTATGCATAGAAAAATTAGGGATTATCTTTGACCTGGGTACCACATATTCTTATGCAAAACTAAGTAGGGTTATTTATTCATTTAATCAATTCCATATGTTTGCTATCATCGTCACCATGTAGAGCAGATCTGATTTCTGCTGAGGTCAAACCAACATCGTCCTGTGTGTGGGGATGGTAGGTCTGATTGCGAACACAGATAGCCTGGTTGGGATTCAGACCGCGTTAAGCCTTCCTGACTTCTGCCACACAATGGCCTCGTTTTTCCTGAGAGGTCATGTGGCACGCAAAGACAGAATTGAGAGATTTTCTTCTTTGTGAAAGTACAAGTTAGGCCTAATACGTGGGAAAGGTTGAGCTTGGCATATGTTTTTTGCTCAACCTGGAGTAGGTGGAAGAAGAGAACACAGACATTGATGAAAAATGCTAGTAAGTATTGCAACAGGTGAAAGCATGACCCAGAGAGATGACATTTAACTACAAAATCACACCAGCCTAAGTGACAACTGTGTTCCAAGCACTGAACTTGGCCCTAGTTCTGCAAAGAGGAATTCATTACCTATTTACCCCTAGTTCTCAGACAGACAGACAGACAGACAGACAGACACACATACACACACACACACACACACACACACACAGGGGAGGCTGGTAGGGGAGAAAGGACATATAAAGGCTAAGGAGATTTGTATGAAGAACCTATTAATTCTATGGAATTGAGGCTGGAATGGAATTGAGGAGGAAAAGAAAAAAAAAACAAGAAACAATTCAGAGAAGTATTCTATCTTTACGTTACTGCACAAGGCCAGTGGAAACATTCCATGCAGAAGAGATCCCTGAACATGGCAAAACAGTGGAAGTACAGGGTGTTCAGGCACCATGGAGCTTTTCATGTGTGTGGGGTACATGGGGCAAAGGACTAGGGGTGAGGGACCAGGGCAGTGATTTGGTAAGAAACCCAAGAAGGGAAGTAAGACGGGTAGTGAAGAGCCCTTTATGAAAAACTGTGGATTTGAGGTCTTTCCTGTAGCTGATGGAGAATTAGGAAAGACTTTGGAACAACAATGCAATAGTGCTTTAGGAAGATGACACAGAAGTGGGGAGGATGCGGAGTAAGGAGGGGCTGGGGCAGTTGGGCACACTTGGAGGCTACTCCTATCATCCAACTACTATATTAGGATGTAGGCAGGGAGAGACTGGAGTGGAGATGGGGATTTGATAAGTTAGAACCTGGGGCAAAATGAGGTTCATCTGCCTGAAGGGAATCAAGGAGCTCTTGCCTAGCGAGCAGGGCCACATAGCTCTGGAACTCAGCAGGTATAGGCTCTGCCACTTCAGCCCATTCAGCAGATGTTTGTCCAGCATCCAGTATGTACCAGGCATTCTACTAGGCACCAGGGATTCCAAGATGAAGAATGAATGAATTCCCATGAAACTTAATGGACATCCAGAAAAAGTAAACTAGAAAAATGGTTTCTCTCACTAGTGATTAAAAAAGAAGAAAATGAATTAATCTAGAGATGCTATTTTCTAAATGCTTTAAAATTTTTCCAGGGAGTTCCCTGGTGGTTTAGTGGTTAAGTCTCCCTGCTTTCACTGCCAAGAGACTGGGTTCCATCCCTGGTCAGGGAACTAAGATCCCACAAGGTGCATGGTATGGCCAAAAAATAAAATAAATAAAAATATTAAAAAATTTTTTTTCCAAATGACATGATCCAAGGGTCACTTTGAGTGCTTTCATTTTCAGCCACATCACACACCAGGGTAGCCTCTATGTGTTCCTGCTTGCCTGGCACTCTGGGTACGTTATTGCTGGATTTGGGAACATCTCAGCTCATGGGACCTGCTTTCCCCAGCAGACGCCAGACCCTTGAGCCCTCTCTCTCCCCAGCTCCACCCTAGATGGTCAAGTGGGTCCTGAGCAACTGAGCAGACTGCCCTGCATGTCCACGTGTCTGGTGAGGGGATGACAGTGCCAGGTCAGTCCTGGAGCTAAGCTGGCACTTGGAGGGCGGCAGCAGGGTGTCACGAAAGTGGTTGCTTTTTAGGCGCTTTCTTGTTGGCTGAGAGGCTGTGCACTCAGACAGGTTTGCTCAGCTCCATCTCATGATGCCAAACAAGACAAATGTCCCATGTTTGGGAACATTTCAGGAAACTATGGTCCAGCCACCTAACTGAGGTCTCATGCTATGTTGAATTCTGAAAGCTACATAGAGGTGTGGAAGAGGTGCTTCAAGCGATAGAGCTAATGTTTAAATATTTCAGAACAATCAGCGTACTTCCCTGTAACATGGAAACTGTACACCTGTGAAAGGTTTTGTTTTGTTTTGTTTTCCTCCCAAATCAAGGGATTAGCTCTCTTGAGATGGTAGAGTTAGGAGAGGGGCTGTGTTTTTAATTTTAAAAACTTATTTAAAGACCCCGCTCCGTTGGCCTTTGTACCTGAGTTGGCAGTGAGCTGCTCCCCACAGTGCTCCTCCTCCCATGCCAGCATCTCAGCCACCATCTACCCTGGAAGTTTTAGGGATCATCTTCCCTAGGGCCTTTTTCACCTGTTTATTCACTTGCCACGTGAGCCCAGGCTCCCAGGTTTTCCTTCATTCCCTACCTCCTTATCCAGGAGGGTCCAGTACCTACCCCGGCTGACATCATCCCCTCCCGCCCCCTCCGCCCCCACCCACTTTTCTGTGTGCTCACCAGACTCAGAGTGGGCCAGCCTTGGCAGCCTTCGGCATCCACCACGTCTTCCCAAACATCCTCAGCTTTCTCGCCCCGAGGATCCATTCTCCCGGAGCTTCTCAAACAGTGGCTCCCTCCTCTTCCACAACCTTCCGATCAGTGGATCCCAAACAGGTAGGTGGGGCAGATTAGGTGGTGAGGATGGGATACATTCTCTTCTGATGGCTTCTATTTTCTCAGCAGATGAAAGTCAAGAGGGGAATGTATTGGTGGTTTGAGGGGAGGAAAAGGTAAGGAGAAGTGTGGATCTTCTTCCTGCAAACACACACACACACACACACACACACACGAGTTTTGCCCTATCTCAGGAAATCTTCAGAAACCTGATGTTCAAGGGGGTCTGAGAACCAAGACTGAGAATCCCTACCTAGAGGAAAAAGACCAGCCAGATCTTGCTCACAGAGCAAAGTTAGAGTAAAAATAAGTTTAAAAACAAGCATGAACAGAAATGTGGGTATCATATTATGCAACTTTAATCAGCAAAAATGAATGCTTAACTCCTTTAGGAAAGATGAAGACCTTAATTGGGTTAAAAAAAACGAAATCCATCTCTCTTCCTAATATCCTCTCTACCCTGAAACAAAAACAAAATACCCTACAGTTTGTTTAAAAATAAGCAAAGGAGCAAAACTAGCAAGCAAATATAAAATAAAATAAACCAAGGGTAGAAGTTTTAGCCTCAAAGTCCAATTCAAGCAACAACAACAAAATTTCAGTTGAGCTGAAAGAGGTCATTCTATGTTGGCAAAATTCACAGTTCTTAATATAGCTTCTGAATTCTATTTTTTCCTCAAAATAATCTTGTCCTAGAGAGAGAAGAAAAATAATTTTAAAGTCTTCATATTATGCAAAATATCTTCAAGATTTTCAAAAATCTACCATGTACAATGAAAGTATATCAGTTTTGTACCTTTATGTATTAAAAATTAAAATATACAGAACACACTCTATTAGAATACAATACAAAACTGATAGACTGATTTTTGAATTGGATATTTTTAACATCCCATTCTTGGTCCTTGTCTGATGAAGTTCATTAAAAGTCAATATGAGTATGAGAACAATAAACTAAAGCTGAATCAACAGCTATAAAGCTTGCACCTTAAACACAGAATTCAGCATACTAAAGTTTGAGTTAAAATGCATGTTTTTTTAATGCATAGAAAAGGTGTTGAAAAATATACAACAAATGTTAATAGTTATCTTTGAGTAATGTGATTACTGGGGGAAGCATTTTCCTTTTATTATTTTTCTTGTAGAGTATTTTTACAACTTTTAGGTCACTTTTACAATAAAACAAAAACTAAGTGAAAAAAAACAACAACAGGATATTCCTTAATATCACTCTTCTCAATTCAAGAACTGTCAGTGTAAACATTTTTTTCTTTCAGCACCAGGAATCATGTGAAAGTTGTGTGGAAATTTTTGCCAACACACCTGCAGTGGAGGGCTTAAGATGTTTTCCAGTTTATTTTCCTCTTTGTGGGGTATCCAGTTGTATTTGGAAAACTGTTCATTTTTGTCTGATGCAGAAATTATTCAAAGATGCCAATTTCATGGGACTGCTCTCTCTTTCTAGATCCAGGGCAGAGTTTTTCAAAACTGTACATAGCCATCTGAAAGAAGAATGCTGTTTTTGAATCATCGGGCAGTTTGCAGGTGGATGCTGGGTTCCAAGCCTAGGGAAAATTCTCGTGGGTGAAGGAGTTCTGCAGGATATCATATGGCATAACCAATAGAGTAAGAAAATTCCAGAGACCGAGTAAAGGGTAAGTAGGGGAGAGCGCTGAGAATTCTCCTCCTCACACTTGGTTCCTTTGTGGCTAGTCTTTATCGGAAGAAAAGACCAGGTGCAGAGGGAGTGTCCCCTCAGAATATGCTGGTTTTATTCCACATCTTTTCAACCAGCACCAGTGAAAGGAACTGGCTGCAGGGTGAATTCAAAAGCAGAAAGAAAATAACATGATAGAACATTTTCTCAAAAGATTTAAGAACAAAGATTCTTGATTCCCACTCCTCCCTAGCGGGAACCATGAATTACAGGTGGACATTCAGAAAGTAGTTAAATTCTTAATTCAAATGAATTTTTATCAAGTTGATCACAAACATGTAGGAATATTAGCTACTTGTCTACAACTGATTTCAGCTTAAAAATACAAGGAAAAGTACCTGCTTATTCAAAATCCAGAGTTTTAGTGCCTCCACTACATTGCCATTTCACAGGCAGCTGTATATTCAGGTATATTCTGGAAGGTGTGGAGAATTTGACGAATGAAACTACCATGCGTAGTTTACATAGTAGCAACAGTAATAGATGGATTGGGGGGGTGGGTGGTGTATGTCTCAATCAACCCCTTCTATATTCATGAAACACTTATTTCAGCGTCATCATGCAAACTGAATTGTGAAAGACATTACCTAAGAAAACCATCTGGTTGACTTATGGCAATGAGTCAGGTAAATAGTTAATTCCATGGCTCCTGACCTTCTCAAACACAAGAACATTTTTTTTTTAACTTCAAAACCTTCCTCAACATAACTTTAGTTGTAATTTTACTGCAAGTTCTTTGAAAAGTAATACATCAAGAGAAAAAATTAGAGTTCAACAGTAATTTGAAATTCAGTAAAACACGTCTATAGCTATTCTAAATAGAACTACAAAACAGTGCTTTTAGCCAGTGTGGATTCATAGACCTCTGGAAGTATTGTAGAAATCTGGGGCCTCAGAGAAACTCTGGGCTAAATCCTTGTGGTAGTTATTAGTGCTACTTCCCCAAAATGTCTGATTCTCTTCCTCAGTACAGATACAGGATAGAATTGTGCTTTTTGACCTTTGAAGTCTCATGACTTGTCTTGGCCAATCAAGTGTGAGTGGAAGTGACATATGTAATTTCCTGGCAGAACTTTTAAGGGCCAGTGGTTTGCCCCTCCCCTTTTCATCTGACACTGACTGGCAAAACCCAACATGGCTGAGGTCCCATCAACCAGTCTCTGACTCAGAATGACACACAGGAAAGGCCCCAACCACTCATACTAAGGGAGCTATGGAACATTAGCCAGGAATAAACCTGTTATTTATTTATTTATTTTTTAAGTCATTGAGATGTTAGAGCTGTTTGTTACTGCAGCAAAACCTGGCTTATTCTGACTTGCCCGGTTCTTTGAGATGGAGACTTACTTGTTCTTTATAGGCAGATCGTCTAGTCCACTGTGCCAGTCACTTATTCCAAAGTATGTATTGCCCAGTTAAGCTAAGATCTTCCTTGCAACCTTCTACGAACTCAGAGACAATTCCCAAATATATTTCCAGCTACTGAACTGCCATCTCCTATGGTTCAGGATTTTTTTTTTTTTCTCTTTAGATATCATTTATTTTAGCCAGGCAGGCTTTTGGCAAAGTAAATTTTTCTAAGGAACAGAAAGAATATGGAGAAGAAATTATTAACAACAAAAAATAAAACATGCTAGGCCAAATATGGAGGCCAAAGGAAGGACAAGAATACCCCAGCTACTTAGATGGGACTCAGGTAGGCTTGAGGAGAGTGGCTTGATCTGGAATCAAGACTTTACCAAGAGGAGCTGAGCAACCCTGTTCCTTCACATTTATTTGATAGCCCCTGGACTTCTCATCAGAATTACTCTAGGCTGCTTCCTTTCACACATCATACCAGATCTGTCCTGGCAGGCCTGGCATTCTCTCCCCATTCACTTAGCTACTGCATCAGCATTTCTGAAGTCCACTTTGACTTAAGACACAGTGCCCGCAGAGTACAGACTTTAATACTATTTGCAATCAACTGTAGAGGAGCATATTTCTTGCTATGAAGAAACTGACAACCCAGCACAGCACATTAGACTCTCCTGGACAGCTTTGACAAATACTGATGCCCAGATAGCATCTGAAATCAATTAGACCAGAGTCTCTGAAAAAAAATTAATGAAGATACCTTTTTGTTTTATCATCTGTGGTCTTGAAAATAACTGATTCTCTTCCTATAAAAGTTTTATATGTATAAATAATGTTGAAGAGGGCTGCCCTGGTAGCTCAGAGATTAAAGCATCTGCCTGAAATGCAGGAGACCCAGGTTCAATCCCTGAGTCGGGAAGATCCCCTGAAGGAGGAAATGACAACCCACTCCAGTACTCTTGCCTGGAGAAACCCATGGAGGGAGGAGCCTGGTAGGCTACAGTCCATGGGGTCGCAGAGTTGGATACGACTGAGCGACATACTACTACTAATGTTGAAGAAAGAATTATACCCCAGCTTTCTAATGAGTAATCCCAAATCCATGATCAAATTCCCAGATAAGACTTCTCACTTTTAGGTTATTTTGTCCTTTGTGTGCTGTGTGCTTAGTCGCCCAGTCGTGTCTGACTCTTGCGACCCCATAGACTGTAACCTGCCAGGCTCCTCTGTCCATGGGATTCTCTAGGCAAGAATACTGGAGTGGGTTGCCATTTCCTTCTCCAGGGGATCTTCCCAACCCAGGAATCTAACCCAGGTCTCCTGCATTGCAGGCAGCCTCTTTACCAACTAAGCCACAAGGGAAGGTATCTATTGCTATGTAACAAATTGCTACCAATAGAGGGGCTTAAAACAACATACATTTATTATTTCACAATTTATGTGGCTCAACCATCTAGGTCTTGTGCTCAGGATCTCAAAAAAAATGTGTTCAAAATGTTGACTGAGCTGTTTTCCTTGGTGGACTTCAGAGACCTCCTCAAAGCTCATGTGCTGTTGGCAGAATTAGGTTCCTTGCTGCTGTAAGACTGATGTCCTCATTTCTTGTTAGCTTTCATCCCAGGGCTGATCTCAGTTCCTAGAGGCCATGGCAGTGTCTTGCCATATGGCCTTCTCACAGAACCTTGCAAAATATGGCAGCTGACTTCTTCATGGCCAGGAGGAGAATTTCTTCTGAGCCTTTCACCTGACAAAGTCAGGCCCACCCAGGACAATCTTACTTGTCATTAACTTAAAATAAGTATGTTTTTGAACTTCCATTACATCTGGTAAGTCCTTTCACCTTTGCCATATTCTGTGGACTAGGAGCAAATGATACATCCAACCAAATTCAATGTGAAGGGATTATAGCAGGGCTGGCTCACCAGGTATCATTTTAGCATGTGTATCAGTTCAGTTGCTCAGTCGTGTCCTACTCTTTTTGACCCCATGGACTGCAGCACAGTGGGCTTTCTTGTCTATCATCAACCCCGAGAGCTTACTCAAACTCATGCCCATCAAGTCAGTGATGCATCCAACCATCTCATGCTCTGTCATCCCCTTCTCCTCCTGCCTTCAATCTTTCCCAGCATCAGGGTCTTTTCCAATGAGTCAATTCTTTGCATCAGGTGGCCAAAGTATTGGAGCTTCAGCTTTAGCATCAGTCCTTCCAATGAATATTCAGGACTGATCTCCTTTAGGATGGACTGGTTGGATCTCCTTGCAGTCCAATGGACCCTCAAGAGTCTTCTCCAACACCACAGTTCAAAAGCATCAATTCTTTAGCGCTCAGCTTTCTTTATAGTCCAACTCTCACATCCACACCTGACTACTGGAAAAGCCACAGCTTTGACTAGACAGACCTTTGTCGGCAAAGTAATGTCTCTGTTTTTTAATATGCTGTCTAGGTTGGTCATAGCTTTTCTTCCAAGGAGCAAGCATCTTTTAATTTCATGGCTGCAGTCACCATCTGCAGTGATTTTGGAGCCCCCCAAAATAAAGTCTGTCACTGTTTCCATTGTTTCCCCATCTAATTGCCATGAAGTGATGGGACCGGATGCCATGATCTTCGTTTTTTGAATGTTGAGTTTTAAGCCAGCGTTTTCGCTCTCCTCTTTCACTTTCATCCAGAGGCCCTTTAGTTCCTCTTCACTTTCTGCCATAAGGGTGGTGTTATCTGCATATCTGAGGTTATTGATCTTTCTCCCGGCAATCTTGATTCCATGATTAGCGTGTTATGCCACACTGTTTCTAAACTCATTATAATATTTGTGTATTTTCTTAGTATTATGATGACTCACAATAGACAGTATCATCATCTGCAAAATCATCATCACTATCAACATCTTCGTCCTCACCCAAATCTTTCTCTGAACAATAGAGAAAATACTATAAAGAGAGATTAGCCCCTCTTTCCCTGCCCCTGGTCTAGTTCCTAGCCCCTGCCCATTGTAGCAAGTTTATGGTCAACAGCTGTACATTTCTGGCTCATTTTCAGCCTGTTCCCAATTATGACCACCACCTCCCCCCCAGTCTTCTGAAAGTTCATATTTAAGATCCATGTGCGAGAATCAAAATTGTTTCCTCCAACTAAAAAGAACTCGCTTGCCTGATGATACCCTAACACATGCCCACATTCAGTCAATGTTAGAAATCAGTCTAAGCTACATAACGCAGATCCTAAAATGACATTATCTTCTAAAATAACAGAAAGGTGATGGTGACTGCTGGGCAAATAAGATAATAGTATTATAATAATAGTGATTTGTAATATATAATATTAAATGAACAATATAGCAATTAATGTAGGAAGGTAGTAATTAGTAGAGTAATGTAGTGAAGAATTAGTAATGTAGTAATATATAAATAATAGTAATTTGATGTGGGAAGGCCATGGATGCAGATTGGGAAAGATCTCAATGGTCAGATTTTAGACACTAAATAATAACAGGGATATTCTTCCTGGTTTCTTTTCAGTGCAAGTTTTCTGTTTTCCCACAAAATGCAAAGCAAAGGGGGGAAATATGAGGTACTGATTATTTGATACTTTAGTAGCAATCATGAAATAGGTCGCAACCAATTCTCTGTCCAATAAATGAGCAGGCAGAGTGAAAAACCTAGAGCAGTGTGATAGAGATATTAGACAGAATGCTAACAAAATTAACACCCAGGGGAATTTTTTTTATAAGTTTCTACTTTTCTGAGATTCAACATTGATATGTTTTTCTCATTTAGGTTCACTAAGTTATGTTTATTATTAATTCAAATTCGCAATATTGAAGGGGAGATATTTCCCATATGGTCCCATATGGTTGACATGCTGCTCTGGAGGTTCATAAATTTGGAGGAGTTTTGATTAACACTGACAGAAAACCCTTTGAAAACATATGGCTGTATATACATCATGTCATTTCTCATAAGATGACACATCCTTCTTCACTTTTCCCTAATAAGATGAGTTCAGTTGTATTTAAGAAACATGATAATACTTCATTGATTTTTCTTTATGGGGGAGAAAAATTGAGTAAAAATAAACTATTTTGTTGTTTGCAGCAGACGCTGAAAGCCTAGCAGATAGTCTGTGGGAATGGAAAAAAAAAAAAGAATGCTATCCCTAAGTACTTTTTATAGATGCAATTAACATGTTGTAAACTTGGAGTGATTTTTGACACTCCCCCCAACCCAATTTCCTTCTTGGTGACTCTGGTCCACATTCCACCTCGCTGAATGGGGATTCATCTTCTTCTCATCAGGTTTTAGATCTGCTCTCAGCTGTCCTCGTTGATCACAGCTTTCATACCGTTTTGGCTACAAAGCCATTCTCATCCTTGTTAACGTACATTTTCAAATGAACAGTTATCTTTATTTCTTAAGTTAATTTGTTTCTGCTTCTTCTGAAACCCATTACAAGAAATTCATTTTTGAGACTTTGGACATTAGCTGTTGGTAGTATATTTTGAAATATAACAAATATAGAAAGCAAATTGGCAACTTGGATCAGAAATCATAAAAAAATAGGTCTATGCCTTTTGATTCAGTAACTCCTCTTTAGATTCACCACAAGGGACTAATTTAATATGCAAAGAAAAATTTATTATCAAGGATGTTTATAGTAGTGTTATTTATTATGGCAAAAAATTCAGGAAAATCTTAAATTGACAAAAAAAGAATGATGGTTAAATAAATGTTGATAATGCTCCAGAAAACACTGACAAGCTGCAGGATAATAGTGGAGAATTAAAGTTAACATGCTAGAGTATATCCAACCCAGCGCCTAGTGAAATGTACACAATTAGTTTCTGTAAAAAGATAAAAGTTCATCAGTAGTTTCTAAACAGAGAAAAGCCTATAAATTCACGTCAGAAACTAATAAGTGTGGCAGCCTAGGAAGGAAACAAATGATTTTGCTGTGCCGGGACTGACCCGCCCCCAAACCAACCCTGAAGAAAGAGAAAAGAGTTAGTGAAATGCTGAGATATCTCATTAATACCTTTCAGTTTGGGGAGAAAACTGAGGAACGGAGCGGGTGACTTGGAGAAGACCCTAGCAAATCTTATTTCATCTTAAATTCCCTACATTTCACATGGATGTCAGCTAAGGGAGGTGCACGGTGCCACGGCCTGTCATTTCCGCTGAGTCAGTTTGGGAAACAAACTAGTGTGTAGGGTACTTCACAGGACCTCGGAAGAAAGGGGAGAGCTACGTTGCCTCTAGTGAGCTTCCTGCTCATTCCACTCCATACTGTTAGGCTGAGAAAAAAAGAAGACCAATAGGAATACCCTCAAACTCAAAGATGCTTTCAAACTAGAAGCTCCAGGAAAACTGGAACTATTATAAAGATGTCTGTGACCATACTGTGGCATAAAGAAGGTCTGGGCCACCATGCAAATGTCCTTTAGAAAGAAGAGGGTACAAGTTTTCTAAGATGATTAAAATCTGAGAATCTAATGTAAAACAGTGACTATGGTTGATATCACTGTATTATACGATTAAAATGTCCTAAGAGAGGAGAAATTAAATGTTATCACCAAAGAAAAACGCTACTTCTGCGAAGTGACGGATGGGTTAATTCAAGGTGGGAATCTTTTTACACTGAAAGAGAAAGAAAGAAATGAAGGAAGAATGAAAGAAAGAAGGGAATGGGAAGAGAAAGAGGAGAAAAAACATAGATGAAAAATTCAGGCTGGATGAAAACAATTTGAGAAACAGAATAAATTGTTCCAGGAGATTATTCCATAGTGTAGAAAAACTTAGAAAATCAACAAGACGAAACAGCAAAATGAATAATAACAGAGTGAGAAGAAAAGGAATGGTGCGACAATCAAAACACTGAGAACTAAAATGATAACATTACAATACATTTAAAAATTAGCAAGCAAAAGAATAGATGCAAAAAAAAATTAGATGACTGGAATGGAGAAATTCTTGAGATCATCATAGTGGACACAAAAGTAAAAGCAGAGTAAAGCAGTGTAAGAGAAGATGGAAGACGAGGATAATCCAACATAAGGATAATTAATTGGCTTCCCTGAAGTGATACTCCAAAAGAATAGGAAAAGTGTTTTTGAGGCATAATAGTGAAAACCAAAAATCTTTGAAAGGAAGAAGTTGATCTACTCGCCATGTTCCAGAGAAAAATTGATAGTGGAGTCCACGTGGAGATGTGTCTTGGTTCAAATAGTAAACTCAGGAGGAAAGAACTTTTTAGAATATATTTTTTATGGAGGTATAGTTGATTTATAAGATTATATTCATTTCAGGTAAATGACATAGTGATTTGATATTTGCATAAGTTGCAAAATGATCGCTACAATAAGTCTAGTTACTATCTGTCACCATAGAAAATTATTATGATATTATTGACTATATTCCCTAAGGAATAAAGAATTCTTCAAACTGTCAGGGAGTAAACACAAGCCACCAGCAAAGGAAACCATGAGGTTGGTCTTGGACATGCTATAAATTTTCCATGTCAGAAGCTGATGTAGAATTTTTCAAGATTCTAAGGAAAACAAAATGATTTTCTAAAACATTAAGACAAGACAATTGACTGTTTGAATATAAAAAGTCACAGGTAGATATTCTCAAACATGAAAAAATAGTGAAATACAGCGTCCGTAACCCATTTTTAAAAGAGTTTCTAACAGAGGGAACCAGCCAACCAAGAGGTGAATGAAATACAGAATCTAAGCAAGGAAACTTTGTGGCTGACTAGTGATGAGTCGTGAATCCAACTAAATATGGTTTAAGATCTAACATGAGAATTTAATTGCGGAACAATGCACACATTATTCATCTGGGAAAAGTCTGCAAAGCTATAAAAGCAAAGAAACTGGGGCTGGGTGTTGGGGAGAGGGATGGTAAGAAAAATAAGAGAAGTAATTTTGTCTTTTTAGTAGGTGAATAAATTGTGTAATTAAAAATTTATGACTCCAACCTCTTAATTTTTTCATAATACTTATTTTAAACTTTGGGCTTCCCAGGTGGCACTAGTGGTAAAGAACCTGCCTGCCAATACAGGAGACATAAGAGACGTGGGTTCAATCCCTGGGTTGGGAAGATTCCCTGGAGAAGGGCATGGCAACCCACTCCAGTATTCATGCCTGGAGAATCCCATGGACAGAAGAGCCTGGCAGGCAACAGTCCACAAGGCTTGCAAAGAATCAGACACAATTGAAGCAAAATTGCATAGCACATTTTAAAATTTAGTGTGGTCATTTGGGAAACAACTCTTAAAGTAGAGAAACATTTAATCTGTGGCTTAAGATTTCTTTATGTTTATTCAGGTTTTTTCTATTAAAAAGAAGTAAAATTTTTCTCAGTTCAGTTCAGTTACTCAGTTGTGTCCGACTCTTTGCAACCTCATGGACTACAGCACGCCCAGCCTCCCTGTCCATCACCAACTCCTGCAGTTTACTCAAACTCATCTCCATTGAGATGAGTCTCAAACTCATCTCCATTGCTGGAGAAGGAAATGGCAACCCACTCCAGTATTCTTGCCTGGAGAATCCCAGGGACAGAGGAGCCTGGTGGGCTGGAGTCTATGGGGTCACACAGAGTCAGACATGACTGAAGTGATTTAGCAGTAGCAGCAGCAGCATGTCCATTGAGTTGGTGATGCCATCCAACCATCCCATCCTCTGTCATCCCCTTCTCCTCCTGCCTTCAATCTTTCCCAGCATCAGGGTCTTTTCCAATGAGTCAGTTCTTTGCATCAGGTGGTGAAAATATTGGAGTTTCAGCTTTAACATCAGTCCTTCTAATGAATATTCAGGACTGATCTCCTTTAGGATGGACCGGTTGGATCTCCCTGAAGTCCAAGGGACTTCCAAGAGTCTTCTCTAACACCACAGTTCAAAAGCATCAATTCTTCGACGCTCAGCTTTCTTTATAGTCCAACTCTCACATCCATACATGACTACTGGAAAAACCATAGCTTTGACTGGACGGACCTTTGTTGGTAAAGTAATGTCTGCTTTTTAATATGCTGTCTAGGTTGGTCATAACTTTTCTTCCAAGGAGCAAGTGTCATTTAATTTCATGGCTGCAGTCACCATCTGCAGTGATTTTTGGAACTCCAAAAAATAAAAGTTTTCTATCGTATGCTAAATTCAAGATGGTACCCTGCATTGTAAAACAAAGGACAATAGTGGAAAAACTGGTAAAATCTAAATTTTGGAGTTTAGATAATAGTAATTTACTGGTGTTAATTTCTAGATATAACAAACCTACAATGGTAATACAAAGTGTTAATAGGAGGAGAGTTTGGGTGAGGGTGTGATATCTTCGCAACTTTTCAATAAACTTAAAATAATTACATTATAACCCATTTCTTTAAAAATAATATGCATCATATCCATAAATCCTTTTATCTACATCTTTATGAAAAGTGAAATCTAGGAAAATGTTAATATAAATTTAACATTGGCTGTTTCTAAGTCATCGGCTTCATAGTGATTTGCTTTTTTGTATAATTTTTGTATTGTTTGAAGTTAACAGATGAATATCATTTTTATTACAAATGCTATTAATATTTCAAAAATTTTTAAAGAAGCAAATAAAATACTGTTGTGCTCTATGCTCAGTTTTGCTTAGTTGAGTCCAACTCTTTGCCACTGTGTGAACTGTAGCCTTTGAGGCTCCTCTGTCCATTGGATTTTCCAGGCAAGAATATTGGAGTGGGTTGCCATTCCCTTCTCCAGGGGATTTTCTCGACCCAGGCATGGAACCCGCCATCTCTTGCACTGGCAGGCAGACTCTTTACCACTGAACCCACCAGGGAAGCCCTAAAATAGTGTATAGATGAATATTAACATGGGGAATGCTTATGATAAAATATTTCATGAAGAAACAGAAGACAAAAAATAACTATAACTGTAATAATTTTATTTCAAAAAATATATTTTGAAAAAAATGACTAGAAGGAATTAAATTATTGCTAGTATTTGATTTGGACTAGTTAAGTTCTATTTTTTTATTTATACATTTTCAACTTTTATAGTGGTTTAAACAATGAGTATACATTCATAGTAACCGAAAAATAAACATTACACTTTTACTGTTACCCAATGAAGTTGGAACTGGCAGTTGGCAAGTCAACTGGAAAAGTTAATTAAAGCAGTGAATCATAAAATGTGATACATACATACCTTAAAGATTTAATTTTAACCTAAAACATATGGATGTTCATTCACTTGCCACTCTTTTGATGTTGTGCCAAGACCCTTTCTTTGTGTCAGGGTCTGCTGATCAGAGGTCTAAGCTGTCTTTCTTTCAAAACCACCCATAATGCATCATCCAGAAGTCCCAGTTTTGGTTTCTTTAAGGCAGAATGAGACCTCTTAGAAAGCAATTTTTCTACATTTTTGCTCTTCCCCCAGTCTTTCATGTGTGTTTTACATACACCTCATTTGATAGCAATTTATCGTAGCAACTTGTCATCATCAAATCTTTCATCACGCTACATAATAGTTATGTAAATAATAAGCATACAATATTTGCACAAACAGTTGCCAGCACAACTAGCATAAATAGGTTTGGGAACACACATGGTTGATTCCTGATCATCACAACTGGTGGGAATAGAAACATGGGGTCTTAATTGTGATCAGTCTGAGCTATAAGAATTCAAGGTGCTGAGGGCATCTTCTGGGAGGTTTTACTGAGGAAGGCAGGACCCTTATCTTGTTTTGGACCCTTACAAGTTGATAAAGTTGAGGAAAGTTAGGAGAGTTCCTACACATGAACGTAAAAATGGCAGGCTCTATTACAAATCTTGCTACCTTAAGTGTGGCAGAAGGAAAGTAGCCTCAGACTTCATCTTGACTTGCAACTGTCTTCCCTTTCTATGCTGGATAGCTAGCATACCCTCTGATGTGTGCCTTCAACGTCAGACGCTGATGACCGACAAACAGGTCATGCGGGCCTCTTCTTGTTGGCCACCCTCTGAAAGCTAGTCATGGTACTCCCATTGTACAGATGAGGAAACTGAGGAGCTTAAAAGCGCCTAAGACTATGGATACTCACTGACGGATCCAGTGGCAGGTTCTGTCCCAATTGTGACAGGTCCAGGACTCATACTCAGCTGTACGTTCTGTCTCCAACAGCATTGGTGTTAGTACTCTGCCACGGTGGTCTTCTTCAAAGGTACAGACAGTCCTTGACTTATGGCGGTGCAACAACTATTTTATCACTTTATCATAGTGGTAAAGCAATTCATAGTCCGTAAAAATCACACTTCAAATGTTGATTTTTTCTAGTGATGGGCTATATGATACCCTCCCATGATGCTGGGCAGTGTCAGTGAGTCACAACTCCCAGTCGGCCTCGCAGTCATGAGGGTGAAAAACTGATACCCTTATTACCATTCTGTACGTGTACAGTATTCCATAAATTACGTGAAATGTTCAGCACTTTATTATAAAATACTTTAGATGATTTTGCCCAACTGTAGGCTAATGGAAGGGCTTCCTACTTGGCACAGTAGAAAAGAGTCTGCCTGCCTGTATGGCAAAAACCACTACAATATTGTAAAGTAGTTAGCCTCCAGTTAAAATAAATAAATAAATTTTAAAAATTAAAATTAAAATAAAAAAAAGAATCTGCTTGCCAGTGCAGGAGACACAAGAGACATGAGTTCAATCCCTGAGTCAGGAAGATCTCCTGGAGAAGAGAATGGCAATCCACTCCAGTATTCTTGCCTGAGAATTCCCATGGACAGAGGAACCTGGTGGGCTACACAGTCCATGGGGTCACAAAGAGACACAACTTAGTGACTGAGCATGCATGTAGGCTAATGTAAACATGAGCACATTTAAGGTAAACTGGGCTAATCTATGATGTTTGGTAGGTTACATGTAGTAAATGCACTTTCTTTTTACAATATTTTCAATTTAAGATGGGTTTATTGGGAAGTAAATCCTTGGACTGCAAGGAGATCAAACCAGTCAGTCCTAAAGGAAATCAACCCTGAATATTCACTGGAAGGACTGATGCTGAAGCTGAAGCTCCAATACTTTAGGCACCTAATGCAAAAAGCTGACTCATTGGAAAAGACCCTGATGCTGGGAATAATTGAAGGCAAAAGGATAAAGGGGTGTCAGAGGATGAGATGGTTAGATAACATCATTGATTCAATGGACATGAATTTGAGTAAACTCTGGGAAAGAGTGGAGGCAGATGAGCCTGGTGGCTGCAGTCCATGGGGTCACAAAGAGTCAGACACAACTTTGTGACTGAAACTCCATTATAAGTTAAGGAAGATCTATATAGGGTTAATGATTAAGTAAAGCTATGAAATCACACAAAGAAGGAATTTTTAAAATTGTCATTTTTATTGTTAATGTACAACAGCTTTATTCTTTTAATATCTGATAACATTTCTTTATTTTTCTGGGTCTTATAATCATCAGTGATACAGAAATAATATGAGAGCTATGTCATATACCTCTGTCCTACATACTTAGAATATTCATTTCCATCTTTCTATTTTTTGCCCATCCTACAGGATGTGAGAGTTGGATTGTGAAGAAAGCTGAGCACCAAAGAATTGATGGTTTTGAACTGTGGTGTTGAAGAAGACTCTTGAGAGTCCCATGGACTGCAAGGAGATCCAACCAGTCCATTCTAAAGGAGATCAGTCCTGGGTGTTCTTTGGAAGGAATGATGCTAAAGCTGAAACTCCAGTACTTTGGCCACCTCATGCAAAGAGTTGACTCATTGGAAAGGACTCTGATGCTGGGAGGGATTGGGGGCAGGAGGAGAAAGGGACGACTGAGGATGAGATGGCTGGATAGCATCACCGACTCGATGGACCTGAGATTGATTGAACTCTGGGTGTTGGTGATGGACAGGAAGGCCTGGCGTGCTGCAATTCATGGGGTTGCAAAGAGTGAGACATGACTGAGCGACTGAACTGAACTGAACTGAACAGGAATCCTATTCTCTTTAAGACCGTCCATATCCCAGATGTCCTTAATTTCACAAGCACTGTCTAGAGTTCCAACTACATTCTCAACCTGAAGATGTGCATGGGAATACTGGGTCCCTTTGTTAAGCACTGTGTCAACTGTCCGCAGTTTTCCTAGGCTGGCAGCTCTGATCTCTTCTGCATCACAAGTCATGTCTCTTTACCCTCTTATCAGCTTATATCAATTTTCATATATTTCTTTCTCAGTATTATTTCTTCATATCTTTCCTCCTTTTAACAGCTAAGCTTTTCTAAGAAGGGATCAAAATTTGATCTCCATTCCCTTTTTTTATCTTCTGTCATTTCTAGCATCTAAGATCACCAGTGGGCCACCATTTTTTCAAATCCAATACTTTTTTGTTCTTATTTATGTTGACCTCTCAGGAGCAAACAGGTGACACGTTCATCTACACCTTTCTTCTGGAAAGATTTTCTTCTCCAGAGCTCCAAGACATCGTATTCTCCAGGCTTTCCTCCCACTTCTCTAAACCCCTTTGTCTCCTCCCCTGGCTTCTGTTCTGTTCAACCTGTAGATGCTGAAGGACCCCAAGGTTCTGTTCAGCGACCTAAATGGATCTCATCTAACCACTGACTCCAAATGCTGGCTCTATACTGATCACTCCTACGTTTACCTTCCCCGCCTCTTCCTTTCCCCTAAGCTCTAGATGGATACAGCCATCCTCCTACTGGGTATATGCACTTGAGGGTATAACAGGCATCTCAAATGGGACATATACAAAATAAACTCTAGATGACTCCCAGTTCAAATCTACTCACTAGTCCACATCTTGCCCAGTGGGTAGATGACTTCACAATTCACAAGTGGCTCAAGTTAAAACTTTAGATGACATCCTAGATTTCTCTCTTTTCCTGCCTCCTCCCTTGACACCTCCCTTTATGACTGGGCTCCCAGTACCAATGTGTTTGATGTTTAGAACTTTGCACTTTGCTTGTCCTCTCCTCCCACCCAGGAAACTCTTCCCCCAGATACTCACACAGTGTCCCCCCGCCGCCCGGCTTCTGCTCGAATGTTACCACATCAGAGAAGCCTAAGGTTCCTCCACTCTTCACTCTCCATCTGTTAGCCTATTTCTCCCTCTTACCTTCATCACTCATATTTTTGCTGATTTGTCTCTGTCTACTCAACTAGGTTGCAGGGAGGAAGAGGGGCTCTCTTTGTACTGTGTCTCCACAGCTTAGGACCTCAATTAGGGGCTTAAATTTTATTTGTTTAATTAATAAGTTTGTGTCTTGTTTATCATTGTATCCCTAGAGCCTCAACAGCATGTGGCACACTATAATAATAACACTAAAGTGAAAGTGAAAGTGTTAGTTGCTCAGTTGTGTCTGACTCTTTGTGGACCCCATGGACTATAGCCTGCCAGGCTCCTCTCTCTGTCCATGAAATTCCCCAGGCAAGAATACAGGAGTGGGTAGCCATTCCCTTCCCCAGGGGATCTTCTTAACCCAGGGATCGAATCCAGGTCTTCCTCACTGCAGGCAGATTCTTTACTGTCTGAACCACCATTCTTTACTGTCAGACCACTAAAAATAACTTTTAAATCATGAGAAGAGCTAAGACTTATCTAGCACTGTCTATGTGCCAGACACTGTTCTCTGCTCTCAATCAAGCTATCATTTAGTCCTCATAACTATAAGGCAGGTACTGCTATTATCCTTGCTCACAGATTAGGAAAATGAGGCTTAGAAAGGAAAAGTAACTTTCTCCAAGTTACGTATATGGTGAAAGTGAAAGTTGCTCAGTCGTGTCTGACTCTTTGCAACCCCATGGGCTGTATACTCCATAGAATTCTCCAGGCCAGAATACTGCAGTGGGTAGCCTTTCCCTTCTCCAGGGGATCTTCCCAACCCAGGGATTGAACCCAGGTTTCCCACATTGCAGGCAGATTCTTTACCAGCTGAGCCACAAGAGAAGGCCAAGAATACTGGAGTGGGTAGTCTATCCCTTCTCCAGTGGCTCTTCCCAACCCAAGAACTGAACCAGGGTCTCCTGTCTTGCAGGCAGATTCTTTACCAACTTTCCCTTATCTTTCCCTTTCCCTGATAAGGGAAGCCCACATGTACAGTAAGCAGAGTCATGAGGATAGAAAATCCAGTGGAATAATTTCAGAGCATACGCTATTAACCACTTAAGTATTAATAAATGAATGACTTATAAAATGGCCATAAATAATTTCTTCTGTGACATCATCCTTAAAGCTTATCAGTGCGCAAGGAAGGATAAGATAGTTACTGATTGCTCTATTTACTAGTAGAAAGCAGTAGATAACAATAGGAGAGTGTATTAATCAATATTATATTGTATTAAAGTACTACCCAAAACGTCAATAAATATCATACTAAGACTTGGTAAAATTTTCTAAATAAAGATTATATATTTTAATTGCTTTCTTAACCCTCAGAAGGGTTAAACGCGACTGATTTTCAAAAAAGAAACTTCCACATCCTAATTTATGCATATCTATCTATCAACTGTCAGTAGGAATGCAAAAGGTCACCCCAGCCTGCACCAATAGGTGTTTCATAAGCTAAATGGTGATAAAGAATTAGATCAGCCAAAAAGCCAACCTAGAAATGGAAATGAATATGCACTTTCAGCAAGCCATTCCTCACAGGATATAAATTATAACCACTTCAAGATATAGTAGGTGTTCACTCAAGTTTCTCTCTGGGTTTTCATAGCCCTTAGACTATTACGTTTGAAGTAAAAGTTAATAAAGGTCCAGAAACAAATTTGAAAGGGTATTGGTACCAAGAGATTAATTCGAGAGTTTTTAGAGCGAGTACCCTCCACCTTGAATGACTTTGCAATGAAAGAAGAGTGTCATTCCACATATGGTCGCAGGAATGCCCTAATGCATAATCAGCCACCGCTCTTGTGGCGTTACCACCTTCTCCCACAGGAGGGAAAAAAAAAACCCAAACCCTGAGCTCTGTTATTGGCTCTTGGCAGTGGGTAAAACATAGTTTAAATGTCCCTTACACCACCAGGGAGGTTCTGTGACTAGCAGTCCACCTGGAAAATCTATTTTTCAAACATAATCGGGCCCACAAGGCTAAGAGGCAGAAGGCAATTGTTTTGACCTTAAAGGCCTGAAGAATATCAGCAGGTTTTGTCGACAGAAATCTAATGCAGTGGGGAGTTGAGACAACTGCCAAGATCACTCGAGCCCAAAGCAGCACTTCTCCTTGAATTCTGACAGACAATCCTCTTCCCCCTCACAAAAAAGCAAAAACTTGTGAAGAAAAAATATCGATCAGCATGATTGTCACCATGTATATTGGTTGATTTCACCAGGAACTCGAGGGAAAAATATCCTCAGGGATTCCTGGGCCAGGGACCTAAAGGTTAGTAGGGCTGCAGTGCTGAGTGGTTAGGACGCAGTCCAGCGGAGGTGGCTGAGGCCCCACAGGGACCTGCACTGCCAGGAAGGTTGACATTAAAATTGGACCAGTCTGGAAGAGCCACATTTTACCTTGATATCAGGCAGGCAGCCCCAACGAACAAATGAAGCTTCCATGAGAGGCAAAACCCGGCAATTTTCACTTCATTCTTTTCTGATATATAACAAATGTTCTAGCCTGATGTGACATTTAAACCTTACAATAGAGTATTATGGGAACGCAAATGCAGCCCAGCAAGGATTTTGTGAAGGGGCCGCTAGGAGGTTGACTGCAGAGTTTTCGAGTCAAGTTGGTTTACAGTTACCTGATTACAGAAAGAAACCCTAATCTCTATTTCTTGGGTCCCAAATTTGGCTCCCCTCAAGTTTGAGGGAATTCGTTGTTGCTCTCAAGGTATATGTAGACAATCAGTGAAGGTCTATGGAATTTTGCCCACATCTAAGATAGACTGAAGCAAGTCTTGAACTTAATTTGAGGGGTGACTTTAAATTTAAGATCTGGGTGACCTTCTGAAATGATCACATAGGAGCTCTGAATTTATTTTCTACTCTAATAAGTTCTGTGGATGCCAGCGAGAGGGGGCTTGGCTCACCTGGTCTTCCTGCTGGTTTCCAGATCTCCAGTTCCTACCAGGCCACAATGTGATGGGAACCTCGCCCTGCCACATGGACCCTGAGACTGGAGCCCCCACTGAGGAAAGCCCAGGTGAGTGGACATTGTGCCGCACATGCCGGATCCTTGCCCACCTGTTTCCAGGGAAGCAGGAGTGGGTCCTCACACCCTGTGGCGGGGTCCCATGTCAGGTGTGCCCTGGAAGTCCATCTAGGCACAAGCGGACACAATCCAGAAGCAAGGGGGACTTGCCCCTTGCCCTCACTGGGGCAGCCCTCAACCAGTTGGAGGTGGGGATTTAAGGCTAAGTGTCCTAGCCTCCCCCATCCTCCATGGCGGAAAATTTGGGCTTCCCTGGTGGCTCAGCTGGTAAAGAATCAACCTGCAGTGAGGAAGACATGGGTTTGATCCCTGGTTTGGGAAGATGCCCTGAAGAAGGGAATGGCTACCCACTCCAGTATTCTTATCTGGAGAATTCCACGGAAAGAGGGGGCTGGCGGGCTGCCAGTCCATGGGGTCACAAAGAGTTGGACACAAGTGAGTGACTCACTTTTCTCTGAATTCTATGTGGTTCTTCAGAGGGCCCCCAGCAGGACATGCTCAGCTCTTTGCCGCAATACACATGGGCTCTCCTCCTTTATCCGTCTCTTTCCCACACCCTCAATTCCTCTTCTGGGGTCCCCTTCCAGATAAATTACTTGAACTTTGGTCTTTGTCTCAGAGTCTCCTTTCACAGGAACCCAAACAAGATCTCAGCCAAAGGAGGTGAAGTGGGAAAACACACACACACACAGACACACCCAGTCCCCTGTGTACAGTAATATATATTCCTCAACATGTCTGTCATTAGAGTCAACAAATCCCCCTTTTTCTGTTCCACACAAGGCAGTTGGCATTAGACTTTTCATCGCCTGAGACCACTCAAGACCCAAATGGGATGTACATTCAGACATAGCAAAAAGATAATTACACTTTCCCACTAGTTCTTCCTTGACAACATCTTGGTGTTTCTCACTCTTAGCATGATACCTGACACACAGCAGAGTTCAAACAACATGCCTTAGGTTACTGAATCTCTAGCATGTGTTTTTACTTCCCTTGTTAAGAAGGGGTAAGAGGAAAGTTTGGCATTTTCAGTGAAAGTCGCTCCATCAAGTTAGACTCTGTGACCCTGTGGACTGTAGCCCACCAGGGCCCCCTGTCCATGGAATTCTCCAGGCAAGAATACTGGGAGCCTAGTGGGCTACAGTCCATGGAGCTGCAAAGAGTTAGAGACTAACACTGTCATTTTTACATGTTAATGGTGAAGGCCCACATTTAGCTTGCACACACCGGGATGGCCATGCTACAAGCAGTCACCTCCTGAGTCCCCAAACAGCCCTCACCCCCTCCAGCCACCCCAGCATTCTCCAGAAATCCCCAGATTCCCCATGATCCAGCAAATAAAAGGTTAACACCTGGGCACAGCACCTGCTCTGATTGGCCGGTTCCGGCCTTGCTAATTGTGTAATATTTGGAATATTACCCTTGCATAAGGCCTAATATTTTCACTCCCTGAGCTCTTTTAAAATTAATCCTCATGAAGCTTGAAAGTGATGCAGCATAAACTCCTTTAACACAAAAGAAATGACTTTCCTCCAGACCTACCATACTGCTAAAAATGCAGAGGAAACAGCTTTCTTGATAGTCTCCGCATGAATATTAATACTAGTTACAATATGCCTGCAGATGTAGTCGTGGGCTTTGCATCTGGCCACATGACTCACTGAGAAATCAACTGATCTGCAAAACTTTTTCCTCCCTCCTTCCTACAGTTCCTCCCGTGAACGGCAATGTGTGATTCTTTCAGACTTTCTTTACCCCACAGCTGGTGCCATTTGATAGATTTTTTGGCACAAGAGGAACTCCCATCTGTGTCCCAAGTCCAAAGCAATCAAGAAGTTTTAGAGTTTATTTTCTTCATGCCTTTTCCCTCCTTCGCCTCCCTGAACTTTCAGAGGTGAGGTAGTTCTTCAACTTTAAGAGCCAAGTCTAACTGTGGCCTCTTTGCAGGCAATACAAGGTATTTTCTCTGTACAGTAGAGATGTCATGGATAGGTTCAAAGCCAAGTGATCGTACTAATTGGACTCCAAGTGAAATTCTACTACAAGTAAGCCCAGGGTAGAAGGGAGCACATAGAGGGCACTTCTAAGTGTAGTACTAGGAAGCTTCCAGAAAATCAAGAGAAAGACCAAAAGACCACTCTTGAATTTAATCTTCCATTTACAAGTTACAGGAAAATGCAGAACAAGAATGTTAGCTAAGGACAGAGCTGGGTCCAACAATCAGGTGCAGATGAACTACTGAGAAAAAAAAATCTGCAGAAGATTTCATGGAACATAGGGAAATGGTCAAGGAAGAAAAGAGGAAGTGGGGGTGGTGTTGAAGTGACATCAGTTTCAGATGAGGTCACCTCCACAAGCTCCCTGGCTCTGTTTTTTCTCTGTCTACCAAAGGAGACTCTTCTTTGAAAGAATCTTTTCTTCCTAGGACCCTCCATGAGTTCCCTGTGGCCACTATAACAAATAACCATAAACTTGGTGGTTTAGAACAGCAGAAATGTATTCTCTTCCAGTTTGGAGGATGAAAGTTCAATATCAGTATTTCTGGGACAAACTCAAGATGTCAGACAAACTGTTATTGACCTGGGTTTGTGGGCTCTTCATCAATGGTAATTGAGAAGAGGTCAGATGAGACATTCTGGCAAGGCTTTGTGGGGCTCTACAAGGGCTTCCCTTGTAGCTCAGTCGGTAAAGAATCTGCCTGCAGTGCAGGAGACCCGGGTTCGATCCCTGGGTTGGGAAGATCCCCTGGAGAAGGAAATGGCAACCCACTCCAGTATCCTTGCCTGGAAAATCTCATGGACAGAGGAACCTGGTGGATTGCAGTCCATGGGGTCGCAAAGAGTCAGGCACGACTGAGCGACTAACACACACATAACACAGCTGCAGCCAAGGCAGGGAGAACAAGTCACAGGTGCCCTTGCTCACTCCCCATGGGAGGATGAGCTGGTCCCTGAATAGGGGGAGGTAGCGGCTGATCAGTGGGTTGGGCCAGAGCGGGTGGCTTCAGCAGTCTGACCAACCCCTTGTGGTGCCATGTGCAGGGATCATGCCCAGTACCCTGCTTTTGCTCCTGGCACCTCAGAAGTGGCAGATGTTTTTTGGTCTTTTTGTACCTTATTGTCCATAATTTGTCCCAACAGAATGTATGTAGTTATTTTTATCCTCCTTATAGTTTCTTTGTATTTGTACCTGGAGGAGATGTTTCTCTAGATACAAGCACTGCAGTAAGGCTCCCAGGTCCCAGGTCCCCACTTGCCTCAGCACTCTCTATAGAGGCTCAGGGAAGGAGTTTATTCTTTGACTCTTTCAGCTTCTGACTGCCAGCACTCCTTGGTTTGTGACCACATCCCTCCAAGCCCTGCCTCTGAGGTCACATTGCCCTGTCCTCTTCTGTTCAAAACCTCCCTCTGCCTCCCTTATAAGGACACTCGGAAGTGGCTTAGTCAGTAAAGAATCTGTCTGCAATACAAGAGACCTAGTTCAATCCCTGGGTTGGGAAGATCAGCTGGAGAAGGAAATGGCCAACCCACTCCAGTATTCTTGCCTGAAGAATCCCATGAACGGAGGAGCCTGGTGGGCTACAGTCCGTAGAGTCAGACATGTATTAGTGACTAAACCACCACCACCACCAACAATCTAGGAGAATATCTTCAAGAGCCTTGATTTAATCACATGTGCAACATCTTTGCCATATGTGGTAACATTCACAGATTCCAGGAATTAGGATGTGGACAATTTTTGGAGGGTTCTGCCTGCCATAGATGGGATGGTAGAAGACCCAGGTTCCCCACCTGTGACCTCAGCCCTGACCAGTCTAGTCTGAGTCAATAGCACTTGATTGTAAGTCCTGAAGACTCTAGGGCTTCCCTGGTGGCTGCCTGTAATGCAGGAGACCTGGGTTCAGTCCCTGAGTAGGGAAGATCCCTGGAGAGGGGAATGGCTACCTACTCCAGTATTCTTGCCTGGACAATTAGATGGACAGAGAAGCCTGGTGGGCTACAGTCCATGGAGTCACAAAGAGTCAGACACGACTGAATGACTAATACTTTCACTTTCACTGAAGACTCTGCCTCTTGGGAGCTCTCTCTGGACCAGAGGACCAAAGGATTAAAGTTTAGAGAATAACCTTCAGGCAAATCCAGATGGGGAGTTAGAGGATAAATACCAGACTTCCTCTCTCCTCAGGTGGGACAACTCAGAGATGGTCTAATCTATCACTTGTATTTGTATTTGTACAAATTTGTACAACCATCACTGTTCCCAGGAAGATGGAACGCTAGCTGCCCCAGCGTGGCCTGTTCATCGGTCATGCCCCTTCAGCTTCCTCTCTCCCTGTGTGACTTCCCCTCCCCTGATCACACTTGCTAGGCTGGCCTCTCTTATGAATTCCTGGCAGTCACATCCTTGTCTCAGGGTCTGTCCTTACCTGGTGATTCAGCACTATTTCCAGACACCTAGTCTGTACACTCCCGGAAGGCAAGAGTCCAGCTTCAATAACCTTTATGGGGGCTTTCCTGGTGGTCCAGTGGTTAAGACTCTGAATTGCAGTGTAGGGGACATGGGTTAGATCCCTAGTCAGGGAACTAAGATCCCTCATGCCAAGCACCGTGGCCAAAATAAATAAATCAACAAATAAACAACTTTTCCCTTCCCTTGCCCAGGCTTGCTGAAATGAGTGGCAGAAGGGATGAAAACCACCTTCACAAGCGCTAAGTCTAAGAACCATAGGGTCTAAGGCTTTGGGAGTCAGGTGACTTTGCCCTTGGGAGGCAGACCAGCCTAGAGCTGGAAGCAGGGCGGTGAGGATCAAACTCTTTTCCAGTAATATCCTAAAAGGAGAATTGTCATATTAAAAATTCAGGGCACTCTCCCCCCAATTCCTTTCAAGTTGGAGGATTTCAGTGTTCCCTCTGAATATAGACCATGATAGTGTTAATCTCATATAAATAGAAAACAGCCCCAAAATGTATAATAATTGCATACACCACTCCTTTTGTCAACTTTTTTATTTAGTGCGACTTGCTGCAGAGCCGGGTTTTATTATATTATGATACGACAGTAATCTTTTCCGAAGCTTTCACTTTATTTTGTTACATTTATCTCGCGCGCCAGATTCACACTCCCACAGTAACCATATGGGGAAAAGCCACAAAAGCTGTTAAGTACATTTAATTACTGTTTTGATGAGCTCATATTTTAATTATGTTTATTGATTCTGTGTATATTGAAATAGTTTTAGCATTTCCAGAAAAAAACATGGAATCAATATGCAGCAATTACTGAACATTTTATGATTGTGTGTGTAATTAAAACTTTCATAAACTATTTTTGAAGAACATTTCCGGCCTAATCCTATAGCAGTGATTAACTAGGTTTCTGAATGTGTTTAGGTAAGCTTTGGTTCTTCTTCTATGTAGAAGGAAAATTGGGTTCAGTGCAAAATATGTTTACAGTCAAATATTTCTGACTTAAAATGTCTCCCTTACAAAACAGCAGAACGCACATATTGTACCTTCCATGATTTGCTAAAACACCGCTAACAATGATAAAACACAAATTTAAACTTCCTAACAATTTGATGTTGCCAACTCAAAGATTACTCCAACTGTCAGCCATACATATGTTGTTGCTAAGTGACAGATTTTTTAAAAAAAAGAAAAAAAAACCCCAACCCTTCCATGCCTGCTCTATTCTTTTCTTTTGCTGATTGACATTTTTACAGACCTTAAGGAATTTTTATTTGAAAAAATAAAACTGCACAAGCCCCACATTTTCTTCAGAGAATGAAATTATTGTCATTATTATTTTTTACATTTTAGTATTCTCAGTCTGTCCATGAGAAAATGATGTAAAATAGGGAGTTGTCTCTTTAAAAAGTGATAACAGATGGTCTGTCCAGGAACAAACATTTCTAGCTCAACAGTTCACCTGGATCTGCAGCGCCACACCCTCAGCCACCTCTATCAGCATTGCCGGGAGCCTTTGGGACACCACAGATTCTACAGCTCCTTTGAAGGTCTATGGATCAGTCTTAAGAGAGAGTCACTGGAATCTGAATTTTAAATACAATGAAGTAAAACCTCACACCCTCCAGAATGGCCACTATTAAATAATCTCATTCAGTTCAGTTCAGTCCCTCAGTCATGTCTGACTCTTTGTGACCCCATGAATCGCAGCACGCCAGGCCTCCCTGTCTATCACCAACTCCCGGAGTTCACTCAAATTCAAGTCCATCTAGGCGGTAATGCCATCCAGCCATCTTATCCTCTGTCGTCCCCTTCTCCTCTGGCCCCTAATCCCTCCCAGCATCAGAGTCTTTTCCAATGAGTCAACTCTTCTCATGTGGTGGCCAAAGTACTGGAGTTTCAACTTTAGCATCATTCCTTCCAAAGAACACCAGACTACTCTTCTTTAGGATGGACTGGTTGGATCTCCTTACAGTCCATGGGACTCTCAAGAGTCTTCTCCAACACCACAGTTCAAAAGTATCAATTCTTTGGCGCTTAGCTTTCTTCACAGTCCAACTCTCACATCCATACATGACCACTGGAAAAACCATAGCCTTGACTAGACGGACCTTAGTCGGCAAAGTAATGTCTCTGCTTTTGAATATGCTATCTAGGTTGGTTATAACTTTCCTTCCAAGGAGTAAGCATCTTTCAATTTCATGGCTGCAGTCACCATCTGCAGTGATTTTGGAGCCCCCCAAAATAAAGTCTGACACTGTTTCCACTGTTTCCCCATCTATTTCCCATGAAGTGATGGGACCAGATGCCATGATCTTCGTTTTCTGAAAGTTGAGCTTTAAGCCAACTTTTTCACTCTCCTCTTTCACTTTCATCAAGAGGCTTTTTAGTTCCTCCTCACTTTCTGCCATAAGGGTGGTGTCATCTGCATATCTGAGGTGACTGAGATTTCTCCCAGCAATCTTGATTCTAGCTTGCGCTTCTTCCAGTCCAGCATTTCTCATGATGTACTCTGCATATAAGTTAAATAAGCAGGGTGACAATATACAGCCTTGACGTACTCCTTTTCCTATTTGGAATCAGTCTGTTGTTCCATGTCTAGTTCTAACTGTTGCTTCCTGACCTGCATATAGGTTTCTCAAGAGGCAGGTCGGGTGGTCTGGTATTCCCATCTCTTTCAGAATTTTCCACAGTTTATTGTGATCCACACAGTCAAAGGTTTTGGCATAGTCTATAAAGCAGAAATAGATGTTTTTCTGGAACTCTCTTGCTTTTTTGATGATCCAGTGGATGTTGGCAATTTGATCTCTGGTTCCTCTGCCTTTTCTAAAACCAGCTTGAACATCAGGGAGTTCACGGTTCACGTATTGCTGAAGCCTGGCTTGGAGAATTTTGAGCATTTCTTTACTAGCATGTGAGATGAGTGCAATTGTGCGGTAGTTTGAGCATTTTTAGCATTGCCTTTCTTTGGGATTGGAAGGAAAACTGACCTTTTCCAGTCCTGTGGCCACTGCTGAGTTTTCCAAATTTGCTGGCACATTGAGTGCAGCACTTTCATAGCATCATCTTTCAGGATTTGAAATAGCTCAACTGGAATTCCATCACCTCCACTAGCTTTGTTTGTCATGATGCTTTCTAAGGCCCAATTGACTTCACATTCCAGGATGTCTGGCTCAAGATGAGTGATCACACCATCATGATTATCTTGGTCTTGATGATATTTTTTGTAAAATTCTTCTGGGTATTCTTGCCACCTCTTTTTAATATCTTCTGCTTCTGTTAGGTCCATACCATTTCTGTCCTTTATCGAGCCCATCTTTGCATGAAATGTTCCCTTGGTATCTCTAATTTTCTTTAAGAGATCTCTCGTCTTTCCCATTCTGTTGTTTCCCTCTATTTCTTTGCACTGATCGCTGAGGAAGGCTTTCTTATCTCTCCTTGCTATTCTTTGGAACACTGCATTCAGATGCTTATATCTTTCCTTTTCTCCTTTGCTTTTCGCTTCTCTTCATTTCACAGCTATTTGTAAGGCCTCCCCAGACAGCCTTTTGGTTTTTTGCATTTCTTTTCCATGGGGATGGTCTTGATCCCTGTCTCCTGTACAATGTCACAAACCTCATTCCATAGTTCATCAGGCACTCTTATCTATCAGCTCTAGTCCCTTAAATCTATTTCTCACTTCCACTGTATAATCATAAGGGATTTGATTTAGGTCACACCTGAATGGTCTAGTGGTTTTCCCACTTTCTTCAATTTTAGTCTGAATTTGGCAATAAGGAGTTCATGATCTGAGCCTTTTTGCTGACTATATAGAGCTTCTCCATCTTTGGCTGCAAAGAATATAATCGATCTGATTTTGGTGTTGACCATCTGGTGATGTCCATGCGTAGTCTTCTCTCGTGTTGGAAGAGGGTGTTTGCTATGACCAATGTGTTCTCTTGTCAAAACTCTATTAGCCTTTGCCCTGCTTCATTCCATATTCCAAGGCCAAATCTGCCTGTTACTCCAGGTGTTTCTTGACTTCCTACTTTTGCAAAGAGTAAATGCTAGAGAGGATATGGAAAAAAGGGAACCCTCTTACACTCTCGGTGGGAATTTAAGTTCATATAGCCACTGTGGAGAGCGGTATGGAGGTTCCTTAAAAACCTAAAAATAGGGCTACCATATGACCCAGCAATCCCACTACTGGGCATACATACCCTGAGAAAACCATAATTCAAAATGAAACATGTAAGGCAATGTTCATTATAGCACTATTCACAATAGCTAGGACATAGAAGCAACCTAAATGTTCGCCAACAGAGGGATGGATGAAGATGTGATATATACACACACAATGGAATATTACTCATCCATAAAAGGAACAACATTGGGTCATTTGTAGAGATGTGGACGGACCTAGAGACGGTCATACAGGGTGAAGTAAGTCAGAAAGAGAAATCAAATCTTGTAATATTAAGCATTTATGTGGAATCTAGAGGGCTTCCCAGGTGGCGCTAGTGGTAAAGAACCTGCCTGCCAATGCAGAAGACATGAGATATGTGTTTGATCCCTGGGTTGGGAAGATACTCTGGAGGAGGGCACAGCAACCCACTCCAGTATTCTTGTCTGGAGAATCCCATGGACAGAGGAGCCTGGTGGGCTAGAGTCCATAGGGTCACAAAGAATCAGACATGACTGAAGTGGTTTAGCACACATGTACACATTTGGAATCTAGAAAAATCATATGAAAGTGAAAGAGAAAGTCACTCAATCGTGTGTCCGACTCTTTGAGACCCCATGGATATACAGTCCGTAGAATTCTCCAGGCCAGAATACTGGAGTGGATAGCTGTCCCCTTCTCCAAGGGATCTTCCCAACCCAGGGATCGAACCTAGGTCTCCTTCATGGCAGGCGGATTCTTTACTAGCTGAGCCACCAGGGAAGACCAGAAAAATGGTATAGATGATCTTATTTGGAAAGCAGAAATAGGAACACAGATGTAGAAAACAAACACATGGACACCAAGCGGGGCAGGGGGAGGGGAGGTGGGATGAACTGGGACACTGGGAATGACAGTAATATATATGCTATTGATACCCAGTGTAAGGTAGATGGCTAGTGAGAGCCTGCTGTACAGCAAAGGGAACTCTACTCAGTGCTCTGTGCTTACCTAAATGGGGAGGAAATCCAAAAAAAAGATGAAGTAAAGAGGTTAAGGATCCACCTGCCAATGCAGGAGATGCAAGAGACTCAGGTTCGATCCCTGCATCAGGAAGATCCCCTGGAGTAGGAAATGGCATGGCACTCCAGTATTCTTGCCTGGAAAATGCTGTGGATAGAGGAGCCAGGTACCAGGGTCAGGATGTGAACTTATCTTTCTGGAGGTCAACAATTCACTCCACAATGAGTGATACCTACCAAGGATTGCTTGAAGAATGTATGGCCTTCTGCTCAGTCTTCTCGAATCTCCCATATTCAACATTTTGTCTCTAGATCCAGCCAGTCCATCAAAAAGCTGCATGCCCAGATCCTATTGCTTTGGGGCCCTGCAGAAATGCTTTTCGGAAACGCATTGTCGCCAATGCCTACTGACCCTTGCTGAGGGTGCCGGAGTAGAGGAGTGCTGCTCTTAAGCTGTGGATCGGAGCCAGTCCCGGAACTGTGGGGTCACTGGTGCTCAAAGATGGAGGTGGGGTCTGGTCCCTCTGCAGCTGCTCAAGAAAGACTGCTGTGTAGGACCCTGTCTGCATTACTCTGGTTTTCCATGATGCTTCTGGGAAGAATTTTTGTTTACTGTTAAGTGCTAGTTAGGGCTTCCCAGGTGTCTCAGTGGTAAAGAATCCACTTGCCAATGCAGGAAATGCAGGAAACAATCCCTGGGTGGGGAAGATCCCCTGGAGGAGGGCATGGGAGCCCCCTCTAGTATTCTTGCTGGGTTAATCCCATGGATAGAGGAGCCTGGCAGGCTGCAGTCCATGGGGTCGCAAAGAGTCAGACACGACTGAAGTGACTGAGCATACAAGTGCTAGTTAGATTCTTTCCAGTTGAGGAACTGGGATGTTTATTCATCATCAACCACTCCCTTTTTTATCTGACTTTTTATCTGACTTAGAAATCATAATTCATGTAATAAGGTAAATGCGGCAGGTAGTTAAATGTGAATCTGAGTCTGTGCTAACAGGGTGCAGGGTGAGATGGGGTGGCAGGTGGAGACTATGTCAAACTAAGCACATAACTCACCTCAAGACAGTCATAGTCTAACTTTTTTCATATTCACTATGGAAAATTTTAAACATATACAAAAATAGAGAGATATAATAAACCCTCCTACATGCATCATTCAGATTCAAAAATAATCAACATTTTCCTAATCTTATTTACCTACTCCACTTAATTTTTAAAATTTTTGCTCACGTATTTTAAAGTAAGTCTCAGATATGGCTTTACTGGCATGTATTCCATTATCATACCTAACAAAATGAGAGATAATTCCTTAATATCCTCTAAGTCAATGAATATTCAAAATTTCCGAATCTGAATAACTGGGCTAGACAATGTCCACAAGTTGCATTTGGTAGCTACAGCTCTTGTTTCCCTTTTGCTCTGTGATAGTCTCTCCTCCCACTGATTTGTGAAGCAGGCTAGAAGGCTTCTTTTTAACTGTACGGAACAAACAAAATGCAACTTCAGTTGGGTTTGTCCCAAGGACTGCCATTTTGTAATGTTCTCCGATGTTCTCTAGGGAGCCAGATATTTGCATTCAATTTTTCTCCCGGGTTTGACTTTCCATTTTAATTTCTACTTTCCTGGGTTCTGATTTTTAAATTTGACATGTAGGTTACCAGTTCATGATAAGTGTTTTTGCCATAAGCCCTCAGATTCTTGAGAGGATGTTTTGGGTTATAAGTAAGTTTGAATTACATTAATAAATAAGATAAACTCAATAATTTCTTTCTAAATGTGTTTGAGATAACAAAGTCCCCAGTAAGTTGAATCTCAGTGTTTAAAATTTAGAGATAATAAGCAGATTCTGGAATTTGGCAATTACACAATAATTCAGCAGTATGTTTTTGATATAAAATTCAACTGAAAGCAACAGAATTGGGATATGGTGCCAAGATCTCACTGGCTTTTTAATGGCATTTTTTGAAGCTCTTTACATAGCATTAGACAGAAAAAAAAAATAAAACAATGAAATCTAAACAAAAGCCAGATAAGACTTGTTAGCAAACCTTCTCTGGTATTTCTTACTTTGAGGACTGGGAGATTTTCAGCCCTACTTAGTATACATTTGCTAAAGGGTTAACAAATACGTGTGCACAAAGGGAAATACTTCCTTAGGAAAAGATTTATCACCTTCTTTCTCTCAGGATTCATATGTAACATGTATATGTAGGGCAACTGCTTATAATTTGCTCATAAGGGAAGAACAATTAACACATGCATGATTTTGACAACACGTGTTCATTGGGCTCCTGCTGTGTGCTCAGTGTTATCCTGGGTTTTGTGGGGGATTTGAAGAAGTATGAGGCAGTTTCTGCTGTCAAAGAAGCGACAATCCAGTGGAAGAGTGGAAACTAGCACCTGGAGAGGGGATATTGGCTGATGAACAGTGTGTTGTTAGGTTAACAATCAGCCCCGAAGGATCTTGGTGGACTCCCACCTTGGAGACTCACGGCCTCCCCTCGCCACCTTCAGTCCAGCCTTGAGAAGTTCAACAGCAGACCCCTCCTGAAGCAAAGATCCCTAGTCTCCTTCCAAGGCTTTAGCCATTCCTCTTCTGCAGGCATTTCCTTCAGAATAAGATTCAAACCCTTCCACCTGACGTTAAATACCCTCCTCAGCGTCATACTTATTTTCCCAGCTTCATCTCCTTGTTTCTCCTTTCTGTCCCTAAACATATAGGCGTATACACACCGCACGCACACACATGTACATGTGTTAAATTTCCTGAAATGCCTCCATCCTATGGTTTCCCCTTTCAGAATGAAGGGCCACTGTGGTATAAGGAAAAAACAAAACAAAACAGGCTTTGGATTCAAATGGTCTTTCATTTGAATCTCCATCACTTGTGGGCTGTGTGACTTTAGTTAAGTAATTCAGATTCTCTAAAGTTATGACCAACCTAGATAGCATATTCAAAAGCAGAGACATTACTTTGCCGACTAAGCTCCGTCTAGTCAAGGCTATGGTTTTTCCAGTGGTCAAGTATGGATGTGAGAGTTGGACTGTGAAGAAGCCTGAATGCCGAAGAATTTATGCTTTTGAACTGTGGTGTTGGAGAAGACCCTTGGGAGTCCCTTGGACTGCAAGGAGATCCAACCAGTCCATTCTGAAGGAGATCAGCCCTGGGATTTCTTTGGAAGGAATGATGCTAAAGCTGAAACTCCAGTACTTTGGCCACCTCATGTGAAGAGTTGACTCATTGGAAAAGACTCTGATGCTGGGAGGGATTGCAGGCAGGAGGAGAAGGGGACGACAGAAGATGAGATGGCTGGATGGCATCCCTGAGTCGATGGACGTGAGTCTGAGTGAACTCCGGGGGTTGGTGATGGACAGGGAGGCCTGGTGTGCTGCGAATCATGGGGTCGCAAAGAGTCGGACGTGACTGAGTGACTGAAGTGAACTGAACTGAACTGAACTGAAGCCTCAGTTTGCCCATCTATAGAAAGAAGACAAAAATGATACCCATTCTCAGAGTTGATGAGATAGTACGTTTATGATGTGTCTACAAGGTAGCCAAGTGTGGTTCTCGACTGGAAACCAACTAGATACTTCAGGACTAATTTGATTTACCACCCCACCAATCTGGGATGAAAATTCAGGACCATAGCTTGAAAAAGAATGAGGGAAGGTTCCAGTCTTAAGGAGTCTGAGTGGATAACCAAATCAGGTACTCTGGGAAAAAGATGGATGCTGAAACAGTAGAGAGGGCACAAGGTTAGAATCAGGATAACAAGATGGGTGACTTAGCACTGCAGACCCAGGTGTTGGCCTCCTCTTCCCAGTCCTCCTGGCTCTACTCCTCCCTCCACTCGCTCCTCCAATCCCAGACAGGGCCATCTGAGACTGCTCAGAGCTGCCCCACCCAGTAAACCGTGCTCACTCAGGACTGAGGCTGTTGACAGCCACTGACTTTGCCACTTGACTCCAGCTCTTTAAAAGTCCGGTTTCATAAGAGAGTGTTGTGATCCTGGTGGCATCTGGAGGTGGGGCTGCCTGTGCCTAATCAACCCCAGACCAGCTCAGTGTGCATGACGGGGATCCTGGTCCAAATGTTTTGAAAGTTTCCAAAACGCCATCCGTCTAAAGAGTCAAAGGCACCAACACTGAAAGCCTTGAGGGTCGAGATAGCGGGAGGAGATGACAGGGCACTCAACCAAGAAATTGAATACGGCTGAATGTTCTGCATTCAGAGGCTCAACACTATCCCCTCCCCCAAATTCAGCCTGGGCTCCTGCAGACCACTGTCTCCAGACACAGCAGATGCAACATACACAGCTGATCATGCTGGGCAGCTCTCCTGGGACCTGGGTCTGAGAATCCTCTTTCTGGTAATAGCTAGCACACTTAGGCTCAGACACATAGGGCCTCCTTCAGAAATGATGAAGTCATGAGAAACAGAAATCCGGGCAGCACTGGTACATGGTTGGGTGCATGAAGGTGCCTGAATTTGGACCTGTAACAGAATTAATATTTGAGACAGAAGGGAACCATGGACCTCTGTATGGCTCTGCTGTCCCCCTCCCTTTCTTAAGTCATTTTCATCCCACAGGGAGTCCAGTTGGGGTCCAATATGGTCAAAGAGCTGGCTAAATTTCTCCCCAGTATACAAATGGCCAACATCCCTTGTATAACTCTATTCTGCTCAACAGGACTCAAGGACCATGTTCCTCTCATCAGTGAGTGTTTTTTCTATAATAAACCCAACAACTGTCATTTATTGAGCACATAGTATACACCAAACCTAAAATAGAACCTTATATCATTGCATTTAAGTCAAATGACAGTATAATTAATTTATATAATATAATATAATATTAATTATATTATAGAATTTATTGTAATTATATAGTTAATATTATATAATTATAATATATCACATTAATATAACTAATATAATTATAATTATTTGAGCGACTGAACTGGACTGAACAGACATTATATAATTATAGTATTTGATTATTAATTAATTATATTGATCCAAGCAATAGCTGTTACTATTAACAAATTATAGATGAAAAAGCCAAGTTCATGGAGGCTAAGATAAGGACACACAGATAGGAAGAGGAGAGGTTGGGATTTCAAAGGAAACTGTTTCCTAAGCACATTCATTCTCTTGCTCTCCACACGAGGCTTGGCTTCACAAGCTTGGAACCTCTCAAAGTGGGCATAAGTAAGTCCATTAATATGACATACTATGAAGACTGCAACTTCACTATGCCGTGGGAGAACTCAGTCCCCAGGAAGTGCCACAAGTTAGATATGTTCTCAAAATAAGATCCATCATGGTTATTTGCCTTCAGATCCAGAACTTGGCCATTCCTTCTGCAATTTGACATCGTCTCTGCTCCACGAGCGTCGCCTGCCCCTGCCCGTGACTGCCCCTAACAGCCGCACAATGGCCCTGGGGAGTGTGCTCTGCCCGCCTCGTCTCCATTCTGCCTCAAGTATGAACCAGGAGGAATTCATTTCTGAGGGTTGCTGGTTATAAAGTACCAAAGACTGGGCAGCTCACACAATAAAATTTTATTTTCCCACAGTCCTGGAGCCTGGAAGTCCAAGATCAAACACAGAGTTGGTTTTTCCTGAGGTCTCTCTCCTTGGCTTGTGGATTTGGGGATGTCTCGTTTTCTTGTGTCTTCTTCACTCCGTATCGTCTTCCATGGTCTTCTTCTGGGTATGTCTGTTTCCCTATCTCCTCTTCTTATAAGGACACCAGTCAGAGAGGTTTAGAGTTCACCCTTAGGGACCTCATTTTAACTTCCCTCTTTAAAAACCCTATTTGCAAATAAGGTCACATTCTGAGATGCCGGGGCTTAGGAGTTCAACATGTCAGTTTTGCAGGAGCACAATTCAGCCCCTAATACAGACCCTTCCTTTAGTTTCCGCAGTAGAACTACCACCATTTCACAACTGTTTTCCATGAATATTTATATTTTTAAAAATTGTTATTGGAGTGTAGCTGATTTACAATGTTGAGTTAGTTTTAGTTGTGTAGCAAAGTGAATCTGTTACGATATACATATATCCACTCTTTCCTAGATTCCTTTCCCATTACAGAGTATTGAGTAGAGTTCCCAACTTTTAATATGACTTCATGGATAGTTCAGAGAAAACGATAGAAAGCACAGCTCTAACCATCTTACATAGGGGCACCCTCAAAACTCACAAGTGCAGACCAAATCCCCGGGCTACCTGAAGGATGTTGCCTTGCTTAACTCCTAATCTGTTCACTTGGCAGCAGCCTCTCTCTTAAGCCACTGAGACCAAACTCACATCTGTACCTTCATCCAGACCCAACCAGGAAAGTCCAGAGGGAGAAATATGTTTTTCTGTCTCTTTGGTCTGAGGCCACTTCTCCCATCTTCCCTTCTTCTCCCAGGAGCAGCCTCTTTCAGGGTGACTGAGAGTGTGAGTATTCATTACCTCATGGAAAAAACACACTCCAAGTTGGACAGTCTTATTAGAACATAATGTACATTGTCAGTACATGTCCCAGTCTAAACTATTGACCCTTACAACTGTGTTGAACACTATGGCAGAGGCTGCTGGCTGTTCCCCTAAAGGTTTCTATTTCTTCTTCCTTAGTGCAGAGACATGTCCCCAGTTCCCTTCTACCTAGGTAAGACAACAGGACTGATAGTCAGCAGTGGAGCGAGAGTGGAAGTAACATATCTCTTTGGAACCACAGTGGTTAAAGGAGCAGGTACGTCTTCCCAGGTGGCATAGTGGTAAAGAATCCGTCTGACAATTCATTCAGGAGACACAAGAGACACTGGTTTAATCCCTGGGTTGGGAAGTTTCCCCTGGAGAAGGAAATAGTGACCCACTCCAGTATTCTTGCCTGGAGAATTCTAGGGACAGAGGAACTTGGCAGGCTGCAGTCCATAGCATCTCAAAGAATTGCGACTAGAAACAACAACATGTCTTCTCCATCATCTTTCCCAATTGACTGCCTGGACGGTCACAAGAAGGAAGGAGCATGGGTTCCTGAATCATCTTGTAGAATATCAACTGCCAAACTGACATCTGGTTAACTGCATGATTGTTTTATAAACCAGAAATTGACCTATGTTGACTTATGCTAGTGGAATTCAGGGTTGTGTTAGTTAGCAGATATTGTTTACTTTGATGAACATAAGTACCCATAGGACAACCCGGATGGAACTTCAACAGGTCAGATTCAGTTTCTTTTCTTGATCCTCCTGTTGTCATGATGACCAACCCCTTCATGAAGCCCTGCATGACCTCAGCCACTATAGCCTATGAGCTTGCCCAGGATACGCACATGCCCCCAGGAACAAGCAGTAAGTTAAAGGTACACTCATTCTGTGTAACAAACATGTTTCAGTGAGATTTTTAGACCATCAGCTGTAGTCAACATTTAATGTCTACCTCTGAAGAAAATTAACCTGACTACAGATTTAAATAAATATTGTATTTTGTTTTGCTTCTCATTTTTGCCCATCAATATTTCAAAAATCTTGCTGAGGACTAAATGCTGTGTCCTCCTCCCAAATTCATATATTGAAGCTCTAAAGTCCCAGTATGGTGGTATTTGGAGACAGGGTCTTTAGGAGGCAGTTAGGCTTAGATGAGGTCATGAAGGTGGGGCCTCATGATGGAATTTGTGTCCTTATGAGAAGAGGAAGAGATCAGAGTTCTGTCTCTCTCTGCCATGTGAAGAAACAGTGAAAATGTGGCCATCTGCAAACCAGGAAGAGGGCTCTTGCCAGGAACTGAATCAGCTGGCACCTATGGACTTGCCAGACTCCAGACAGTCTAGACTATGAGAATAAATGTCTGTTGTGACTATGAGAAATAAATACCTGTTGTGTGTTTCTATGACATTTTGTTATAGCAAGCTGAACTGACTAAGACAAATCTTAAGGTGAATCTTAGCAGAACTCTGATTTATTCTGCTCTTGTTGTTCTCATCTCGGCAGACTTCTCTCTTCACCAGCTTGGTGAGTGTTTTCTATGGATGCTGCAACCAACTAGCACAATCTTAGTGGCATAAACAACACAAATTTATTATCTTACAGTTCTGGAGGTCAGAGCCCTACAAGATAAAAGGTGTTGGCAGGTGTCTGTTTCTTAAAGAAGCTCTGGGGAGAATCTGCTTTCTTGCCTTTTCAGTTTCTAGAGACTTCCTGCACTCCTTGGCTTGAGTCCTCTTCCTCCATATTCAAAGACAGCAATATTTTCTTTTTCAAGCGTTTCTTTCATGTGGACCATTTTTAAAGTCTTTATTGAATCTGTTACAACATTGCTTCTCTTGTCCGTGTTCAGGTTTTTTTGGCCATGTGGCAAATCCCTTATGGGATCTTAGTTCCCCAACCAGAGATTGAACCCTCACTCCTACATTGGAAGGTGATGTCTTAACCACTGGACTGCCTGGGAAGTCCCCAAAGCCAGTGATGTTGGGCCAAATCTTTCTCAGACTTTCTCTCTCCTGTTCTTAGGAGTGAAGAAGCTTCTCTGTTTATAAGATTAATGAGAAAATTGTTATGACAATTAACAAAAAATATTTGAAAAAAGAAAAAAAGGACTCACAGGGTTAGATTTGGCCCCAGTGGGTAATCCACAATAATCTCCTCATCTTAATGTTCTTGACTTTAATCGTGTCTGCAAAGTCCCCTTTGCCATGTGAGGTATCATATTCCAGGGTTTTGAGGATGGGGATGTGGGCATTTTGGGGGTGTAATTGTCATTTTGCCCATCATGGGAGGTTCTACACACTCACACACCTCACTAAACCAGTTTGTAAAACAACACAATAAAGCAAAATCCTCCTACTTATGCCTAGAAAGATGTGTCTTTTCCCTTGAATTCAGTATCTGTGCCTCAGTATTTCACAGTACCTAGTCTCACTCCAGTGTTTGTGGCAGATGGAGACAGAATCCGTGTATATCCCAACACTCCTGTTGGGATGCTGTTCTCTTGGGCAAGCATAACGAGACCTGAGCTGAGGCTCCAGGAATCATGGTGTGGTGAACAGAAAGCAGACCCCAGAAGTGAGCTTTGTATTGCCTTTCAGGATTGATCATTGGGTTTCCTTGTTTGTAAGATGAGGAGGAGAAAGGGTTCGTTCAACGCCTCCAAGCCCTCCTTCAGGTTTTACTTTCCCAGAGTCTGACGCTGGGTATTTCTACTTTGTTCTCCCTCCCACCTCTCCTCTGAGTTGCCTGCTGCTATGGAAACATGTGCTCAGGGTCCTGCCTCGATCGTTCTATTCTCATCTCTCATTTTTCATTTCTTTCTTAAACTCACCTCCTGCCATTGATTTCAATATTGTCCTCTGGATTCATTCCTTGCATTTCTGTTCTCAGAATCACCCCTGGGATTTAGACATTCACTCATTTCAGGTGCTTGGCTCATTTGAGACATGATCCCTCTATAATTGTAATATGCCTGGGCTTGCGCTTTCTGTATGATTAATCAAGTTATGACCCCGGCAACACAGGCCTGTTTCAAACTTTTATAAGATGCCTGGGAGTTCCAACGCTATTTAGGGGAAGATATAAATAGGAATTGTTCATTTAAAAGTCCTCCCAGGTGTTGAAAAGCAATCACCCAGTAACACCAAGGTACAGAATTAATATTTTTTCCAGAAAGACTCTATTTCTACTTGCAGATTTACAGATTTTGTACTTTAGAAAGCTGGATAGAAGTCTTCATAGGCCCATCAATCAACACTTATCTTTCAAACAGCCTTCTGGACCTGGGTCAGTGGAAAATTAATTTCATAATAGAACCATAGCTTTCTTCTTGGGAATTTGAGATGTTTGTTCATTGCCAAAAGCACAGGGCTATAAAAGACAGTCCCTTGTGTAACAGATCTTACTTCATAAATGTGAGATCAGGGTAATCCTTTAGAATGTGGGGAGACTCTTCCAAAGTGGTGGGGCTAAAGGCCACAAGTGGTATCTGCTGCTCTGGGCAATTGCCCCAGGCAATGGCACAGCAGTTTGGCAATGACTCAGCATCAGTATCCATTCTTGACTCCTCTTCATCCATCATGAGTTTCTCATGTGAGATTCCATCTTTCCTTATTGAGTGAGAGTCCACCACTCAGTATTGCTCAAGATGTCAAATGTCAAAGGCAAATGTCAAATGTCAACATAAAAACTCCCAAACCTGGCCCCTCACTGCTAGCCATGTGGTCTCATCTACTCGTAACACCCATCTTAAGCTGCTGCTATAACGCTAGACTTAAGCAGTAAGAAAATCTTACTGTTTTCTCATGCACATTGAACTTTTACACCTACCTGGCCTGTGACCACGCTATATGCCTTACCTGAGATGCTGTGCCCTCTTTTCTACCTTCTATGCCCTGTTCATCTTTTGAGACTGAGTTGGATTTCTTCCTTCCCAATGAGTCAATTATTGAAGCATCAAAAAAAAAATAATAATAATAAAATTTTTTTTTAAAGATGCAGAAGGCTGCACATCAATGTTTGCTTTAACATCCCAGGATTAGGGTGGGCAGGAGGCTGGGAAAAGAGAGGAAAGTAAAGCAAAAATGAGGGTTTTTAAAAGGTTACAGTTTTTTAAAAGCATATAATATCTATTTACACAAAATATATTTGGGGGAAAGTTTCTCTTCAATAAATGATGAGTGGAAGTATAGCCACCAAAATAAGACTATCTCAGGGTGGCAGGAGAGCAGGTAATTTTTGTTGTTTGCCCTCCTCCTCTCCTGAACTGTTCCCCTTGATTTCAGTGAGTGCACATCGGTTGTGCTCAGTGTCAAAGTGCAGACCAAACATGGGGGCAAGAGGGTTTCCTGTGTGTTCTAGACAATTTACATCTAGTAACACATTGGAGCCTCACAACGACATCAGTAACTACCATTGCCCTCAGTTTTCAATGAGGCAGAGAGGCTCAGAAAAGATCATTAACTTGACTGAGTTAACATGGCTCATACATTGCAACACCTGTCTTAATCCAGATTTGACCTCAAGGCAGAACTGCTTCGCTAATTAGAAAAAGACAACCATGTCATCTTCACACTGGGAAAGTGAAAGTGCTTCCCCAGCCTGGGGCTTTTCATGATATGCCCGTGATCTGTCCACCTGCCAGAGTCCTCTGGGTTGTTAGAGGGCAACTTCATGACATCTTCATGCTCCCATCCCAGCCCTGGACTTAGAACCTGCTCCCAGGGAAAGTTTACTAGAGGAAGATGGATAACCCTTGTTCTCTCTTTCCAACCAAATGTTGAAGCTGGAGAAAGAGTCTGAAACACAGTATCTCTTGGCTTATATGAGTTCATGTACATTTACAGTATGAAAAAAACCTGATTTCTAATATATACCTTATTAAACTTATCACTGGGTTTTAAATTGCATGTGAAGACTGAATTCAAAGACTAGTAAAAGCTATTAAGCCTTTAATATAGAGTGGAAGTTGTTATGTTTAAAAATGCACCTCTGTGTAACATACTCCCCAAATTAGACCTTCCAGAGAAATGGACTATTTTACAGTTATCATTCGTGGAGACTTCAAGGCAAAGCTGACTGACTATAGTTCCTGCTTGCTCAAGGGCCATATTTCACACTGCAAACTTTTAGCTATGCTCTTGCAAGTCATAATTAATGTTAAAGGGAGCCTAAAATTATCACAATTTTTATGGTGGTGAATTAGCAGGGAAACCCATGAGTAGCTTCACCACAAACATCAGGTGGAACCGTATTTTGTATTAGTCACTGGATTATGCACCCATTAGAAAGATGCTTGGGATAAACTGGACTTTATTGTACCCTCATCATTTCATGAGCTGCAGTTAACTGCAAGTCAGGTAAGCTTGCAGGTTGAATTGCTTGGGAAGTTCTTTTAACACCATGCTGGGAGGTAAGCAGCAGGATGCCTTGCACAGAGCTGACTTGCATACAGAAGGCATTCAACACTGAACGCATTAAACCAAATGGCAGGAAGTTTTCCTGGGCAGGGAGCGAGAGCACATGCAAACCTGCCATGGGATATAACTGCAAGACTGTCCATGCCCTCCAGATTAAAAGTAAGTAAGTAAGTGAAGTCGCTCAGTTGTGTCCGACTCTTTGCGACCCCATAGACTAGCCTACCAGGCTCCTCTGTCCATGGGATTTTCCAGGCAATAGTACTGGAGTGGATTGCCATTTCCTTCTCCAAGGGATCTTCCCAAATCAGAGCTCGAACCTGGGTCTCCTGCACTGTAAACAGATGCTTTACCGTCTGAGCCACCAGGGAAGTCACCAGATTAGGAAGGTCGATGTCCTAGTCCATTCAGCCTGCTGTAGCACAAGTCTATAGGTTGGGTAGCTTATAACAACAGAAGTTTATTTCTCACAGTTCCGGGAGCTGGAAGGCCAAATCAAGCCATAGACAGATTTGGTGTCTGGTGAGAACCCATTCCCTCATTCATAGAAGGTCTTCTCACTGTGTTCTCATGTAGCAAAAGGGGCAAAGGAGCTGTCTGGGGTCCCTTTTACAAGGGCACTAATCCTACTCATGAGGGCCCCACCCTCATGACCTAATCATTCCAAAAACAGTACTTCCAAAAGCCATCATGCTGGGTTTCAACATACATGTTTTGAGAGGACATAAACATTTAGCCCATCACAGTCAGGAAAAATTATTTCAGTGGGGAACAGAGAGGATCGCTTTCTGGTGCTTAAAATTCATCCCATGACTGGAGGATACAAGTGTGAAAACATAAAGGGTCTTCCACTCTCCTTCAGCTCTCTGAAAATCAAAGATTAGGTGCTCCCATAGTCACTTGGGAGTAAATTGAAGGCTAGAATTAACGAAAGAATAAAGGGACAAAATTCTGAGAGGCGTTTTATAGAACACAGGAGGACAATGAACACGTCTGTTTGTTCTCCTATTATATCCCCAGCACTTATCCGAGTCTGCTACTTGGAAGACACTTGGCAAATATTTGTTAAATGAATGAACAAAAGCCCGGGAAGTCCCTGGAGCAGTGATAGGAAAGAGGATTCTCCTCTGATCCCTTCCTCATTCACCAGGGGACAGGTGTGAGCACACCCCAGGGGAGACCCAGAATCCAGTAGCAGAGGCCTGAGAGCCATGTTCCTCCTCAGCCTCTCCTTCTGGGGGAGGAAAGTGCCCAGTGATCCTGGGAAACCCTTGAACCTTTGGCTTCCGGATTTCCTTACTCAAGGAGTGAAAATGAGAAATTAACAGTGACCTCTATTCCCTAAGATTACAGGGATTAACTCAACAAGACTTGCAAAGCGCTTTTAAAATTCAATGTTCAGAGCTGAGACAGCAGGCTGCTGTGCTAGAGGGGAAGGACTTTCCTGCCCGTGGGGTCACCCTGGGGCCTTTGTCAAGAAGGAAAGTAATTTTGAGATAGTGATCAGCAAGGGTCAGACCAAGGACATCAGAGATCAAGGCAAGGGAAGGAAGGGGCCAGTCAAGGGACAGCGAGAGGAAGGCAGGGCCCTTGTCTTGAGTGGTCCCCAAACAATCCCACAACAAAAGGCAGAGAGGGTACCCAAGTCCTACTCCAGTCAGTGAACTTGAACCTCAGCTTCCCTTCTGGGGGAAATGGTTGGATTCAGTAAGGCTAAGGGCCCTTTTCAATTTGTCAACTGATGACATCTCTAGCCTCTGGGGTGCACATCCTCCAAGAATAAAAGGGAGCCAAATTTTGAGCCACACCCACATTCTACATTCTGCAAGATAAGCTTACCATTGGTTGGATAATTTGAGTTTTGACAAACTAGAATTAGGAAATATGAATAATTTTGGAAGTTGTTTAAAATGCAGACTTGGAACTTAAAAATGTAGTCTCTTCAAGTTATTATTCTTTCCTTTTTATTTTTTTAAACAAAACCAAAAACCCCAACAGAAGGAAAACCAATGACTTTTACTCCCTCTTTTTGAATCACAAGCTTGAAAATTATCTGGATGATGAAGCTCTGTTGAAGTTTTCAATGTTCACGGCTTCATGCTGTGGGAAAGACGTGGCTTTGGAGCTATCTCCATGGCCATGAATGAGCTGTGTTGTCTGAGCAGCTCACCGCACTTTCCTAACTCCTGTCATCTCTGACATGTTGGACTATCACTCACATTAGACCTAATATAAGCAAAGGGTCTCATTCCATATTGCCCCAGGGAAATGCCTCAATCCACTAACATTACTGTTTTGGAACTGTAATTAGTAAATAAACATTTGAAGCATGTGATTCTCTAAGTATTGCACATGTAAAAGATAGCAATTCATTGGTTGTTGTTGAGTCAGTCGTGGCTGACTCTTTGAGACCCCGTGAACTGCACCACACCAAGCTTCCCTGTCCTCCACCATGTCCTGGAGTTTGCTCAAACTCATGTCCATCGAGTCAGTGATGTCATCCAACTTTCTTGTTCTCTGTCGTCCCCTTCTCCTGCCTTCAGTCTTTCACAGCATCAGGATCATTTCCAGTAAGTTGGCTCTTCAAATCAGGTGGCCAATCAGGCTTTAGCATCAGTCCTTCCAATGAATATTCAGGGTTGATTTCCTTCAGGATTGACAGGTTTGATCTCCTTGCTGTCCAAGGGACTATCAAGAATCTTCTCCAACACCACAGTTTGAAAGCATCAATTCTTCAGCACTCAGCCTTCTTCAAGGTCCAACTCTCACATCTGTACAAGACTGTGGGGAAAACCATAGGTTTGACTATACAGACTTTTGTAGGCAAAGTAATATCTCTGCTTTTAAATATGATTGTCTAGGTTTGTCATAGCTTTCTTCCAAGGATCAAGTGTCTTTTAATTTTGTGGCTGCAGTCACCATCGACAGCAATTTTGGAGCCCAAGAATATAAAGTCTGTCACTATTTCCATTGTTTCCCCATCTTTTTGCATGAAGTGATGGGACTGGGTGCTATGATCTTCATTTTTTGAATGTTGAATTTTAAGCCAGCTTTTTCAATCTCCTCTTTCACCTTCATCAAGAGGCTCTTTAGTTCCTCTTCACTTTCTGCCATGAGGTTTTGTCATCTGCATATCTGACTTTATTAATATTTCTCCTGGCAATCTTGATTCCAGCATGTACTTCATCCAGCCTTGCATTTCACACGGTGTACTCTGTATATGAGATGGTTGGATGGCATCACTGATTGGATGGATATAAGTTTGAGCAAGCTCCTGGAGTTGGTGACGGACAGGGAAGACTGGAGTGCTGCAGTCCATGGGATCACAAAGAGTCAGACACGACTGAGTGACTGAACTGAACTGAACTCTGCATATAAGTTAAATAAGCTGGGTGACAATATACAGCCTTGACATACTCCTTTCCCAATTTGGAACCAGTCTGTTGTTTCATGTCCGGTTCTAACTGTTGCTTCTTGACCTGCATACAGATTTCTCAGGAGGCAGGTCAGGTGGTCTGGTATTCCTATCTCTTTAAGAATTTTCCACAGTCAAAGGCTTTAGCGAAGCCAATGAAGCAGAGTAGATGTTTTCCTGGAACTCTCTTGTTTTCTTGACCATCCAACAGATGTTGACAATTTGATCTCTGGTTCCTCTGCCTTTCCTAAATCCAGCTTGTACATCTGGAAGTTCTTGGTTCATGTACTGTTGAAGCCTAGCTTGAGGGGTCTTGAGCATTACCTTGCTAGCATGTGAAATGAGTGCAATTGTGTAGTAGTTTGAACATTCTTTGGTATTGCCCTTCTTTAGGTTTGGAATGAAAACTGACCTTTTCCAGTCCTGTGGCCACTGCTGAGTTTTCCAAATTTGCTAGCATATTGAGTGCAGCACTTTCACAGTATCATCTTTTAGGATTTGAAATAGCTCAGCTGGAATTCCATCACCTGCACCAGCTTTGTTCATAGTGATGCTTCCTAAGGCCCACTTGACTTCACACTCCAGGATGCCTGGCTCTAGGTGAGTGATCACACCACTGTGGTTGTCTAGGTCATTAAGATCTTTTCTGTATCGTTCTTCTGGGTATTCTTGCCACTGCTTCTAGGTCTACTTCATAGATACTAATGCTGCTGCTGCTGCTGCTGCTGCTAAGTCGCTTCAGTCATGCCCGACTCTGTGCGACCCCATAGACAGCAGCCCCCCAGGCTCCCCCGTCCCTGGGATTCTCCAGGCAAGAACACTGGAGTGGGTTGACATTTCCTTCTCCAATGCATGAAAGTGAAAAGTGAAAGTGAGGTCGCTCAGTTGTGTCTGACTCTTCGTGCCTACCAGGCTTTTCTGTCCATGGGATTTTCCAGGCAAGAGTACTGGAGTGGGATGCCATTGCCGTCTCTGAGATACTAATGAATAAGTATCTATTCATTTGTAGATACTTCCAACTCATCTAGCCACTAAGATGACAAAAGCATTAAAACAAAGAAAATGAATAAAACATCCCACCCCAGCCCCCTGGATATCCATGCAGTTCTGATCACTCAAAGAGTACATGTGGCAAAAAAATCTCTTTTTTCCAATATCAGTAGAATTTAGCTCAAATCATGGTAGCTCCTTGAGAAAAATCACAGCACAGGGGAAAAGGGCTAGGGGCTCACAAGTGCCTAGAGTCACCCCTAGAGTGCCAAAATCTGTGATACTATACTATGAGGTGTTGGTGCAAAAAGGCAAAATGCTTTTTGTTGTTATTGGGAAGTGTCATGTGTATGTTTCTTTCCCCCCTGTTAACATGCCATCAGTGGAACTGAGTAACTCTTCACATTACAAGGAGGTCATTTTTCCTCCCAAGAAATTAAGAGCAGGTCACTGAAGGAAAGGAAATGAGAGTGTGTGCCTGATGATGAGGAGAAATCAGAGAGGATTCGGAGTTTCATTTGGCATGGCCCACGGAGCAGTCTCAGCTCTGAGGGCAACCCGATAGGGAAGCTAGAATCTCCGTCTATCGATGTACTAAATTGATGGCAATGAAACGAATCCTCCACAGACACAAAAGTACGCTTGTTTTCAGATTAATGTATCCTGAATGTAAGCTTTTCAGTACCCTCTCTGAAGGAGTTAACGCATGCTTGCTTCAGGCACAGGCTGAGCCTTGCTAGTGCTATTTTTTAAAGTATTTGCTTGCAGACATGAGCTGACTGCTTGTTCATTAATACACAGAAGGACTCTTTGCCTGACATCTCAGGATACAAATTCAGAGTCTGTTGAAATTGATGAAGACAGAGAGACAAGCCAGGGTGCACACAGGATAGACGTGGCATGCTTCCCCTGGCAAAGGCTGAATTCATCTCTGCTGGGCCTCCGCTTCCTCCTTCCACTTGCTACACAGCATCTCAGTTACCTGCTGTTAAGCATCTTGGCCTTATCTTTGTGTAACCCATGCCCATTTCTCTTTTCAAAAGGGACTACTAGGAAGCCAGGGTATTGTGTTGAATTTTAATGGGTTATTTTGTTCCACGTGCGTTGATTTTCCAAAAAGTCCCAGAGTGGTTTCCTCTCTCCTGGTTCTTTAAAAGTGAGACTAGGAATGTTCATCTTGGCTGATGGGGAGTGTTGACATCTTTCTAACAGCTGAGAAGGCTCAGTGGTATAAGATTTTGAAGGAAAAAAAAATATATGGCAACTAATATTTTAGGATCTTTGAAATTAAGATATGGAATTTGCTTGAAGTCTAAAGTGAGTGAGGCCAGGGAGCATAGACACTGACCCTTGGACGTGTGCATTGATGAGAGCCTCTCTCAACAAATGGTGAGAGTGACTTCCCATGAGTTACAAGATGAGTAACTCCATCTTCTTTCTTAAAGACATCTCTCAGCATTTGAACACTGAGGGGGTATAGGTGCAATTTATGGAAATGTGTGAGCCTAAGGGGTTTTCTTTTCTTTTCCTTTTCTTTCTTCCTCCCTCCCACCCTCCCTCTCTTCCTTCCTTCATTTCCTTTTTATTTTTAGTTTTTTTGAGAAACTAAAGTCAGAATTTTGCCTTTAGAGTTCAGGAATTTCCTAGATTTCATGTCATGGGAAAGACTCTGCAGCCAATGACCTTGGTTTAGGTTGAACTTGATGTGTGTCATGCTGCGGTTCTCATGGGTAACTCCACTGTTTCCAAGATCACCCAGAGGGATCATACTTTTTACAGTGAATGCGTAGCACACCTTTCTGCTAAACAGAATTTGGTCTCAACCCAAGTATAATACTCCTTCAGTTTTTAGAGATACTATAATATCTTGGTTTTGAAAGCTGAGGGCAGTGGAGTTAGCTCTTCTACATACAGCTCTTGGAGGCTTTTTGAACAGCTGGGATATACTGTGTAACTAATGGTCTTGGGTGAGCCAATCTCTTTTTCCATCCTTTGCCCATTTTTTTCCCTTTTGCCAAGTAAGCTATATCATGGGACTTCCCAGGTGGCTCAGTGGGTAGAGAATCTTCCTGCAATGCAGGAGATGTGGGTTCGATCCCTGGATCAGGAAGATCCCCTGGAGGCGGGCATGGCAACCCACTCCAGTATTCTTGCCTACAAAATCCCCCTGCCAAAGGAGCCTGGTGGACTACAGTCCATGGGGTCGCAAAGAGTCAGCAATGACTGAAGTGACCGAGTACGCACGAGCACATACACAAGCTGAAACATAACTTTAATGCATACATTATTTTTCTTGTTGCTCAAAATCTTGTTCAGACAACTGATATGTTGGACAAATACAAGTCTATTTCAAGAAAGACATGTTTCATTCAGGTACTTCATAGGACATTCAATTCCCAGGTCCTGTTTACTAGTCTTCCTCTTTCCAATGAAGTTGTAATGAGTTAGTACCCATCACACACAAGTAGCCATGAAAAGCCTGCTTGCTTGGGCTGTCATAGCAGCCAGCATTCCCTCCCTGCCCCAGTCTAAGAATCACATCACACCCCTTGCCAGCTATATATTCCCAAATTCAAAGTATATCCAATCCATCTTCTTGCCCCAAATTCCCAGTGGGTACCATCTATTCCTAGAATACTGAGTAGAAAGACTTCTGCTTATCTTTCAAAATCTTTGTCAGTTCAGTTCAGTTCAGTCGCTCAGTCGTGTCTGACTCTTTGCAACCCCATGAATCTCAGCATGCCAGGCCTCCCTGTCCATTACCAACTCCTGGAGTTCACTCAAACTCATGTCCATCGAGTCGGTGATGCCATCCAGCCATCTCATCCTCTGTCGTCCCCTTCTCCTCCTGCCCTCAACCCCTCCCAGCATCAGGGTCTTTTCCAATGAGTCAACTCTTCACATGAGGTGGCCAAAGTATTGGAGTTTCAGCTTCAGCCTGAATGAAAACTTCAGCTTCCAATGAACACCCAGGACTGATCACATTTAGAATGGACTGGTTGGATCTCCTTTGCAGTCCAAGGGACTCTTCAGAATCTTCTCCAACACCACAGATCAAAAGCATCAACTCTTCGGTGGTCAACTTTCTTCACAGTCCAACTCTCACATCCATACATGACCACTGGAACAACCATAGCCTTGACTAGACGGACCTTTGTTGGCAAAGTAATGTCTCTGCTTTTGAATATGCCATCGAGGTTGGTCATAACTTTCCTCACAAGGAGTAACTGTCTTTTAATTTCACGGCTGCAGTCACCATCTGCAGTGATTTTGGAGCCCCCCAAAATAAAGTCTGACACTGTTTCCACTGTTTCCCCATTTATTTCCCATGAAGTGATGGGACCAGATGCCATGATCTTCGTTTTCTGAATGTTGAGCTTTAAGCCAACTTTTTCACTCTCCTCTTTCACTTTCATCAAGAGGCTTTTTAGTTCCTCTTCACTTTCTGCCATAAGGGTGGTGTCATCTGCATATCTGAGGTTATTGAGATTTCTCCCGACAATCTTGATTCCAGCTTGTGCTTCTTCCAGCCCAGCATTTCTCATGATGTATTCTGCATATAAGTTAAATAAGCAGGGTGACAATATACAGCCTTGACGTGCTCCTTTTCCTATCTGGAACCAGTCTGTTGTTCCATGTCCAGTTCTAACGGTTGCTTCCTGACCTGCATACAGATTTCTAAGGAGGCAGGTCAGGTAGTCTGGTATTCCCATCTCTTTCAGAATTTTCCACAGTTTATTGTGATCCACACAGTCAAAGGCTTTGGCATAGTCAATAAAGCAGAAATAGATGTTTTTCTGGAACTGTCTTGCTTTTTCAATGATCCAGCAGATGTTGGCAATTTGATCTCTGGTTCCTCTGCCTTTTCTAAAACTGAAATCAAATTGATTATATTCTTTGCAGCCAAAGATGGAGAAGCTCTATACAGTCAGCAAAAACAAGACCAGGAGCTGATTGTGGCTTAGATCATGAACTCCTTATTGCCAAATTCAGACCGAAATTGAAGAAAGTAGGGAAAACCACTAGACCATTCAGGTGTGACCTAAGTCAAATCCCTTGCAATGGCACCCCACTCCAGTGCTCTGGCCTGGAAAATCCCATGGACAGAGGAGCCTGGTAGGCGGCAGTCCATGGAGTTGCTAAGAGTTGGACATGACTGAGCAACTTCACTTTTACTTTTCACTTTCATGCATTGGAGAAGGAAATGGCAACCCACTCCAGTGTTCTTGCCTGGAGAATCCCAGGGATGGGGGAGCCTGATGGTCTGCTGTCTATGGGGTCACACAGAGTTGGACACGACTGAAGTGACTTAGCAGTAGCAGTAGCAGATCTGATAGATAGAGAGCCTGATGAACTATGGGTGGAGGTTCATGACATTGTACAGGAGACAGAGATGAAGACCACCCCCATGGAAAAGAAATGCAAAAAAGCAAAATGGCTGTCTGGGGAGGCCTTACAAATAGCTGTGAAAAGAAGAGAAGTGAAAAGCAAAGGAGAAAAGGAAAGATATAAGCATCTGAATGCAGAGTTCCAAAGAATAGCAAGGAGTGATAAGAAAGCCTTCCTCAGCAATCAGTGCAAAGAAATAGAGGGAAACAACAGAAAGGGAAAGACTAGAGATCTCTTCAAGAAAATTAGAGATACCAAGGGAACATTTCATGCAAAAATGGGCTTGATAAAGGACAGAAATTGTATGGACCTAACAGAAGCAGAAGATATCTTGCCAGAAGAGGTGGCAAGAATACACAGAAGAACTGTATGAAAAAGATCTTCACGACCAAGACAATCATGATGGTGTGATCACTCACCTAGAGCCAGACATCCTGGAATGTGAAGTCAAGTGGGCCTTAGAAAGCATCACTATGAACAAAGGTAGTGGAGGTGATGGAATTCCAGTTGAGCTATTTCAAATCCTGAAAGATGATACTGTGAAAGTGCTGCACTCCATATGCCAGCAAATTTGGAAAACTCAGCAGTGGCCACAGGACTGGAAAAGGTCAGTTTTCATTCCAATCCCAAAGAAAGGCAATGCCAAAGAATGCTCAAACTACCACACTACACTCTTCTCACATGCTAGAAAAGTAATGCTCAAAATCTTCATAACGCGCTCTTAAAACCACATTCCCATCATCGTCCCCGTTTTCTTTCACTTGGAAACTGAATATTTTGTGTTGTTTCGAATACACTGTGTACTTTCCATGTGCAAGTCCTTTTCACCAGGAGTCTCCTCTCCACTCCCAGCTTCTGCCTGCTGAAATCTTCCTGCTGCTGCTGCTAAGTCACGTCAGTTGTGTCCGACTCTGTGCGACCCCATAGACAGCAGCCCACTAGGCTCCTGTGTCCCTGGGATTCTCCAGGCAAGAACACTAGAGTGGGTTGCCATTTCCTTCTCCAATGCATGAAAGTGAAGAGTGACATGTGTTCTCAAATCCCCCTGGCCCATGCAGACTTCCTAATTCCCTTCACAGATGTGACCTTTGTCTTCTTCACCAGTAGAGCCCTTCCTTGATCCCACCCTTATTAGAGCCATTTATCCACTGGAGATCCCACTCCTACTTGACTGTACATTTGCAAAGACAATACCATCTTTGTAGCTAATGAAGCTTTGCATTTAGGAGGCCCTCACTCTCTGTTTGTTGCAATGAACTAAAGGATTCTTAGTGCTTTCTTTGAACCCCGACACTAGCATCATAAGATATTCATAGAAGAAAGGACCCTAAGCTGGCCCAATGCTTGATGCTTCAACCAGATCAGAATCATCTGGGGATTTTGTGACTGAGGATTAGGCAAAGTTTCCCTAGACTTTGACCTCTCAGCCATATGGATTGTACAAGGTATGATCCATAAAAGAAAAAATAAATTGGACTAGCCAAAACTAAGAACTTTTGCTTTGCACAACACCCTCTGAAGAGAAAATGATACACTTCAGTGTGGAATAAAATATCTGCACATCACATATTTGACAAAGGACTTGTTTCAAAACATGTAGAGGACACTCTGGATTCAACAGAAGAAAACAAACAAACCGATTAGGAAATGGGCAAGATTTGTACAGACTGCTTCACCAAAGAGGATATATAAATGCAAATGAGCACATAGAAAGGTGTCCAACACCATCAGCCATTAAAGCTATGTGCATAAAAATAGAGACATAATGAGATACAACTCCACACCTATTAGAATTGCTAAAATTAAAAAAAAACTCTGTCGATACCAAGTGCTGATGACTATGCGAAACAACTAGATGACACCTCCTGTATCGCTGGTGGGGATGTCACAAGGTACAGCCTCACTAGAAAACAGTTCAACCGTTTCTTATAAACATACACACAACATACACCCTATCAGTCACCCTCCTGGCTATTTATTCAAGAGAAATGAACATGTATGTTCACACAAAAACCACTATGCTAATGTTTATACACGTTTTATAGTAACAACCCCAACTTGGACACAACCCAAATATCCATGAACAGGTGAATGGAAAAATAAATGGTGGCACATCCATATCAAGGAATATTAGTAGTAAAAGGCATCAAATGATTGATCAACACAAACAACTTGGATGGATTGTACTAAGGGTTAAAAGCCATTCTTAGAGAGTTACAGCTGCATGAATCCATTCACATAACATTCCCAAAGTTGTAACACTACAGTAATAAACAATGGGTCAGTGGTTACCAGGGGTTAGAGCGGGAGAAAGGCTGCAGGGATCAAGGGAGTTTGTTTGTGATGAAGGAATAGCTCTGTATCCTGATTGTAGCATTGTAGCAGGAGCTTCTAGAATCTAAAATTTCATAAATCTACACACACACAGTGGGCTTCCCAGGTAGCACTAGTGGTAAAGAACCTGCCTGTCAATACAGGAGATATGAGACATGGGTTCGATCCCTGGGTAGGGAAGATCCCCTGGAGGAGGGCATGGCAACCTACTCCAGTATTCTTGCCTGGAGAATACTCATGGACAGAGGAGCCTGGAGGGCAACAGTTCATAGGGTCGCAAAGAGTCAGACATGACTGAAGCGACTTAGGACACATGTACGCATATACAATACTCATGAAAAGACTCTTGAAATCTAAGTAAGATTTTTACCTGAATGAATAGTATTGCACCCCATGGGACTTCCCTTGTAGTTCAGTCAGTAAAGAATCTGCCTCCAATGCAGGACACCCAGGTTTGATTCCTGGGTCGGGAAGATCCCCTGGAGAAAGAAATGGCAACCCACTCCAGTGTTCTTGCCTGGAGAATCCCATGGACAGAGGAGCCTGGCAGGCTACAGTCCATGGGGTCACAAGAGTCGGACACGACTTAGCAACTAAACCACCATCATGGATAGAGGAGCATGGCAGGCTACAGTTCATGCTGTTGCAAAGAGTCAGATGTGACTGAGCATGCATACAAACACACACACACACACACACACACACACACACACACACCCCACATATGTCAAGTCCCAGCTTTGACAACATACTGTCTCATATCTGATATTATCATTGATGTTGCTAGCAGGGAAACTGGGTGAAGAGTAGGCAAGAATTCTCAATACAAATTTTCCAAATTCTTGTCAATTGTAACTATTGCAAAATAAAACATTATAACTGTATGCAAGACAGCAAAAGAGACACTGATGTATAGAACAGTCTTTTGGACTCTGTGGGAGAGGGAGAGTGTGGGATGATTTGGGAGAATGGCATTGAAACATGTAAAACATCATATATGAAACAAATCGCCAGTCCAGGTTCTATGCATGATACTGGATGCTTGGGGCTGGTGCACTGGGACAACCCAGAGGGATGGTACAGGGAGGGAGGAGGGAGGGGGGTTCAGGATGGGGAACACGTGTACACCTGTGGAGGATTCATATTGATGTATGGCAAAACCAATACAATATTGTAAAGTAAATAACCTTCAATTAAAATAAATAAATTTATATTAAAAAATAAAATGTTATATTAGAAATAGCACACAAACACGTATAAAATTCCAATTATGTTGAGTGCTGCACAGAAAAATGCATGATGTGATGGAAACCTGTGCTGGTGGGATTGACCTGGTTGTGAAGGTCAGGAAAGGCTTGAGAATGAGCTGAGATCTGTAGGAAGGGTACAGGTTAATGAGGTGAAAAGGGCTGGGAGGCTGAATCCAACTCCCTTGACTTCGGAAAAGTTCAATAAGGTAGGAAAATAGTTCTCTCTGTGAACCTTCAGAGCTAAAACACATGAAAATACAGAAAAGCGGCTATGTCTCAGCTAAGGCAGATTGAGAAAGAAGGCTCATGGGGCTTAGAAAATCCCTAAGCTGCTGGACAAATTAGAAGACAAGGGGGAGGGATGGAGGGGTAGGGGGTGGGTGTGTACCCCAACAAGTTAGGAGCCCTCGGAGCAAGATCCCAAATCTCTGCAGGACTGCTGGGGTATGTGCTAAGCCCTATGTCCCCAACCATGGCTGAAGAAGGGATTGCCCATTTACAGGGGTAGAGGTTCTGCCTGCCAATGCACGAGACATGGCTTCGATCTCTGGTTTAGGAGGTTCCCCTGGAAAAGGAAATGGCAACCCACTCCACTATTCTTGCCAGGAGAACGCCATGGAGCCTGGCATCTAGAGTCCATGGGGGTCACAAAGAGTTGGACATGACTTAGCAACTGAACAACAACAAAAGCAGGTTTACAGAAGGGAACTACTTGAGTGCATGCCCGTGAGCTTCTTCTACATTGTAGAGTATTCGAGAAGAAAGAAGAGTAGAAGTCAGACTCCTTCCCTTCTTTATACAACTCCCCTTTAGCCTGGACCATCCAACACCTCTTTGGATTACAGCCTTCTTATCCATAAAGTGAACTTAGATCAAATGACCTCTCGGCTTCACACCAGTGATTCAAGTTTCTGAATTTTCCCCCATATTCAAATTATACTTTCATTTTTGCCTAACAGCTCACCCTGAGGTGTTACTTGGCTAAAAACAGAGGGAAACTGGCACGTCTATATTGTGGAAAGACACTTCCTTTTAAAGTCAGCCTTTGGCTTGAGAGAGTTCAGTGGTGATCTAGAAGCTGGCGTACAAGGCACAGACTTTACTTCTGGAAATGATCTCATGAGGTCAAATACAAAGGATGGTTCATGCACAAAGTTTCAATGGAAACAAGAAACTGGATGCGTTATTATGTAGCCTTCCAACCAAGGGAGGATTTACATTTTCTCTTAAGAGTCATTTGACTGAGCTAATATTTATACATTTAATAAAAGTTTCAACATTTTAGTTAAAATGCTATTTTTATGTAGTCCACTGATCAGAAAGATTTAGATTACATTCATTAGTGCTATCGTGTTCAGTGACTGAAGCTATAACATTAGAGGGAGCCAGCTGATGGACAGAAATATATTTGCTTAACAATTTTTTGAGAGCAAGACAAAGGCAGACAAGATGAGGAGAAGATTTTTTTTTTTTGGAAGGCTGACACTTTTCTACTGATCTTCCTTCAGAGCAAATTATTCCTTGCCTTTCCACCTAGTCTGCTAAAATCATCACAAATATTTTGAATGACTGCTTTGAAAGGTGGATTTAGAACATTCAGAGCTCACAATGGTCAGGTCTAAGGATGCAGAATGGTTATGTATGGTTTCATTTTAACTCTCAACCAACCAAAACATAGGTGTTTATCTTTAAGCCTGTGGAGCAGAAGCATCTAATTGATCCCACTTGGGGGACAGACAGTGAATAATGGGCCATTATATTTTGACGGACACACAATTGCCTTGAACTTGTCAGGAGTTCAGGTGTGGGGATCCAGCTACCTGGGGCAGTGGCTGGAATGTAATGGTTTCCGAGCTCCTGATCACGCATCTGCCCACTGCAGCCCTTGTAGGGCCCAGCTCCATTTCACGGGAATAACTCACCTATTCATGAACAATGAGGTTCAAATTGTACTTTTCTTTAACACAACATTAACTCTCAAAGAGCTGGAAATTCAGCACTCGGTTCTGTGAGCTTAGATTGCAAATCAGTCACTGAGAACATTATATGAGCAGTAATCCCATTAAATATATCATCTTGCAAATATCTAAATCCAGTTAATTAACTTGTATTGCAAGAGAGCTCGGAGATATAGTTTTCAGAGACCAACCATACATTTTAGGGCCCTAATTATACTTAAAGCAAATTCCAGGCTCTACTTTTTATACCAAATAGGTGGAAAATTGCCTTCCAAGGAAAAAATGGACTGATGGAGGGCTCTGTTTATGAGATTTGAACAGAAAAAAACATTAAAACATCTAAAAAATTAACTGCTTTCTTGCATAAACTTTTTACTTGCCTTGTAGGGAGCTTTTTTTAATAAAAGGATTAAACAAAGTCTGCCATTTTAATTAAAATTCATAGCAATACAATGTCATCTTTACAATGGCTGTAGAAATTAACTAGCTTCTGGACTTAGTGATCCTTCTGAGTTCATAATAATTTGACTTTACTGTGATACCAAAACCCTCAAGATGGATAAACTTTAAAATAATCATAGTAAGGACTTAAATAAAATAATAATTTCACTAATGAAACTCCCATTACTGAGTTAGAAATATATGACAAAAACACTGAAAAATTTTTTTTAGTGGTCAGTAATTATCTGGAATGTGTACAAATATAGTTATACAACTGTTTGAGATGTATATATAAACATACATTTGCACACATGTATTTGCATAAAATTTGCATAAAGAGAGAGAGAGAGTGTGTGTGTGTGTCCTCTGATAACACTCACTCCCTTTCATGGTTGCTTTGTACTAGCCCCAAACCACTCACCATAGTGGATCTTTAGTGGTACTCATCAGTAAAATAAATCCTTCCAGATATACTTCTTATTAAGTGTCATGAAAAACCCATACTCTCTAAGTGTGAAATTCAAAAATGACTTATTTTGAAATAGCTTAAATTGTGGTTTCTCTAGACTACTGTTTAATACAAACATATATATGTTTCCTATTCTAAGAAAAATAGAAATAAAGTATGAGAATACTTTCAATATAAATAGTGCTTTTCTTCCCAATAGTTCAAATTATCTCATCCTATGCATTAAATCCATTTATACGTATGAAAAATATATGAACTAAAATGTTTTTGAGAATCTTAGCACCAGCTGAAGACAAGGCAGACACCATTTTTAAAAGATGTCAACAGGATTGGATTTATTCATGCTAAAATCCATGACCCTATTTGGGGCATTGTGGTTCATTATTCTGAAGAATAAAGTCCCCCCCCCCAAATATTCAAAGATTCTTCCTAACAATATCATTCTCACTATTCAAATGTTACTATCATAAAGCGTATTATCTTATTAGGAAAATCTGTCTTACTGGGTGCCTATTTCAAAACAGTTTTCAGGAGCTTGTGGTATTCAAAGCAGACTTAGAAACTAAAGAATCCAGTTCACTAACCAGTCTTCTTTAGGTCCTTTGCAGCTGAAATCTACAGAAGGTCACTTAGCCTTTATCATCAGAAATAGGAAATCCATCAGTAGATTTCATTACCATAAGGCTATCAGGACTGCTGCTAATTACTTCAAGAGAATGTACATTCACTTTCAGAAAAAATTTTTTAGAACTACCACTTTATAATCATCCTCTTAAGTGTTTGCTACACATTTCCTAAGTACCGTTTAGCAGTGTATATGAACTGTCATGTATTCCTCCAAATAGCCCTGTGAGGTAGGTACTATAATCCATCCCCGTTTTACAGATTAGGAAATCTGCTTAGAAACTTCTCATCTATTGAAGCCAAAGATCCAGCAAGTTAAGAGGCTGGGATTCAGATCCAAGCCCATCAAACGCCAGAGCCCATACCTTTCTGCTAGGAGCTGCACTCTTCCGTGGACAGACACACTGCCCTACACCCTTAACTCTGCAGTACCCAGTTTTGCTTTTGTAAACACACTAGAACTCGGAATACTAAAGTACAGTTGCTGGGTCATTTGTTACAGTGGTGCAGAGCTGGTTAGACTGATATTAAATATTCACAGTCAGCAAGATGTCCACCAGCTGACCTTGAGTGGAACTTTGGGACATAAGAGCATGGAATTGTGTTGGCATGTGTGATGTGGGTCACAGTGGCTGTGCCAAGAGCCCCTCCCTGGTCTGTTTTCTTACAGCAACATATGTGTCGTTTGTTTGGACCCATTTTATGAGCCAGGTGGGAAGAAAACTCTTGGGTTCCATGATGTGAGGATGTAACTCAGTGAGCATCTAGTGAAAGAGTTAAGTGCCTTCCAGGCCTCCCCACTTTCCCCATCTCCTGGATCATGTTGTCTAAAGGCAAGGCTCCCGGCCCCACAGCAAACTGAAGACCTATCCTAATGACAGTATAATTAGAAGTATCATTGTGGTAATGATTCTTTTCATCTGGAGCACAGGCTGTGCCGAAAAGGCCTCCCATTCAGCTCATTTACCCTGCATATCCCTTTGCCTTTCCCTCGGTCAGCAGCACAGGGTTAATGCCAGGTGTTTGACAAGTCCTCAGTCTTGGGGCTCATCAAACTATTTAAAGAGAAACACATCCAAATTCCAGTGAATTATTTTACTTTAAAAAATGCCTCCCATTCATCTGGCTTGGTGGGTTTGATTAATGAAGATGACAAAGAAACTCTTGTTTCTGCAATCCACAGCCACTTGGTTCGGGTTCAGTGGGCCCAGGGAGAGGCATCCAGACCTAAATCTGGTCTTTCTTTCCTACTAAAAAATCCAAAGAGGTTGAGAAGTTTCTGATTTTATCAGACCCAGCAAGGCAGGAAAGACAAAAACATCTTGATCCACTAACTTGACGTAGCCAGAATTTATTTGCTTAACTTAAATACCCCTTAGAAGACTTTCCATTGTTTATCTGTCACACGTAGAATAATCCAAAACATTAGGAAAGCATTAGATTAATCAGTACATTTTAATATCCCTAAAATTAATAAACCCTAGAAGGATGCCCTTCAGAGAAACCTTCATGGCACCCATCCCCAGGCCTCCATCCCAGGGTGCTCCCATACCCCTGGGAAAATTCCTACTGGTGGCAAATATAATGAACAAGGATATGTCAAGATGAATTTGGGAGAGGGAAATAGATGGTCTGATTCTCAATGGGAGTGATTTGTTTTAATCAAAGGATTTTTAAATCTTATGAATAATTAGGCATCCAAAGTACATCTTGGATAGAGCTGTTTGCTGCATTAGCAAGATATGTCTGCATAATTAGCTCAGTAAAGCATTTGAAGATAAATTTGAGCATTTAGATTAAATTTAGATTAAAATGCATACGCTTCTGCCAGGTTAAAAATAAAATACAACAGACAACCTTGCTAATAAACTTCATATATTAAATAAAGCATAGATATTTAATATGTAGCTTTTAATAATGTTAACCAAATTCATCAGGAGATTATGTCTTTAAGACCCATAAGCTGTAAATACCCTCTTCAATTCTCCAAACCCTAAAATGCCAAATTTTTCAATCCAAAATCTATCCATTTGGCATTGAGACATTAAATGACATTTTATGATTATCTTTAAAATAATTATTATGGTGTTTGAATATCATTTTTAATTTTATCATGTATTTGAACCTAAGACTTGAGAGATTTTCTTTCACCAAGTTTCTCTTACAATTTTGAATTATTTCTGGAAACATAAATGTTGTGCTGATTAAAACTGTTTAATGAAAAACATCTTTCACTTTTATTTTTAGGCTGAGTGAAAATTCAGTTTTGTCAATACCATCTTAACCAGCTTTGATGAACAATGAAAATTAGTTTATATCTGAGAAATAAATTCATACCTGTGACGTTCAATGGTTTCCAAATTTAAAGTTTTCATATTTAATCAGTAAATCCACATTCAAGTGAGTCTCATGTTTATTTGAAAAGAACAAACTCAACAAATAGCTTAAATGGAGTCACTTAGAACAATGTATCCTATGGGGTCTTAAGAAATACTAACTCTGCAGGATATTAATGGGTATTATGGGGGAAAAGAAATAAAACCATTTTTCCTTTAACCCATTATTACAAATATTTTAAAAGAACAGAAAAGTTAAAAGGGTCGATAGCTTAAAAAACATCCTCCAGGTAAACAAAGCTTAGGAGCTTCCTTCACTACAGGCCTTCTCAGGGCCTTTAATATTCTAATATACACAGCAGTTTGCAAAAGAAGAAGAGAAAATGTACCATGTTCCATATTTATTCGCAGCACTTTGCACATTTGATGTTCCCTTTAGTATTCTTGAAAAATGCTGATGTATGGCAAAACCAGCAGTTTTAGGATTTCCATTTAGAATTAGACCTGAAAAAGCAGAGAACTTGGTGCTGAACAAGTTTATAAAAAGAAAGATGCTTTGGGAAAATCATGGTTTGAAAAAATTATCAACATTTGAAAGGTTCACAGCGTAAAATTGACAAAGACTTTGGAAGATTATCTTGCAGCTGATTTAAATAAGCTTTTGTTGTTTAGTTGCTAAGTCATATCAATTCTTTGTGATCTCTGTGCGATCCCATCAAATGCCTCTATCAGTGGGATTTCCCAGGCAAGAAGACTGGAGTGGGTTGCCTTTTTGTTCTCCAGGGGATCTTCCTAGATCAGGGATCAAACCCGTGTCTCCTACTCTGGCAGGAGCGTTCTTTACCACTGAGCTACCAGGGAAACCCCTTAAATAAGCAACCTTGTAATTTGCTAAACTCTTCTTTCTCAAGTGGACTCAGGTTGTTCTAAACACCAGGCAAGGATTTGAAACTGTCAAGAAAAGAATCCAAATGAATAAAGGTCTGTTTCTCCTTAATCCTACCACTACCCCATTAAGTCCCTAAAAAAGTGAAATGCGGCAAGTTAATTCTTTTTTTTTTTTTTCAATTTAACCTGGACACTGACAGTAGGGTTGTTGATGGATTAGTCAGCAACAGGCTTGAGCAAAAGTAATTCTGAAATTCTCGTGTAATTCTTGCTCTACAGTGTGAAATCCAATCAATGCAAAATGTTGTATTCTGTGTTGCATTTTCCTACCTCCTTTAAACGTTAAGTTGGATTTTTGAATGCATGGCTTTTACATGTTAAGAGTGAAATTAATTCATCCATGAGCACGTTGTAAGACACAATAAGAAAACTATTATCTAAAGATAGTTATAAACCTTAAAAAATTTTTATCATTACTTTCACTTCTTGCTCTAATCCTGACAGGCACAAACTCAACCCCTTAACCAGCCTGAAACCATTACTATCTAAGAAATAAATCTTATCTTTCACTCTTATTTCCATACCAAAATAGTTTATTATGTTTTTTTTTTTTTCCCCAGAATCTTCTTTTTTTTCACCTAGGGAACAAAATCCCAACTATGGATTCAAAATGACAGATTTTGTGGGTTTTACTATTCAGAGATGATGTCATTTGTGGGGAATTGTTGGGTAAACCATACACTCTTTTCAGAAACCTGCAATTACCTCTCTGAATAAAGAGATCAATGTCATGTTTCTAGAAATAATGGCTAATGATATGTCTCCCGAAAGGAAGTGGCGTTATTAATTACCTCACTGTGAACACACAGTTTATAGACAGCTCTGAGGGCCACTCGCCCAATTAAGTATAATGACTAAAGCTTCAGTTAGTCCATCTGTACAGGCTTCTAGATTAACAAGCCTGCAGCTTTATGAGACTCGGTAAGACCAATATGCAGTGAGGCGAGCTCAGAGGCTGTACCTGGGCTTTCTGGGAGATTTGCTATTATCTCCCAGCAGGAGGGGGAAACCCACACTTATTTTTAATCACCCACCTTTGTTTTCATGGGAGCTTTGTTGACATTGATTGCCCCACTCCCCCTTTATATGCCAAGGTGCACTCATTCACAGTATACATCGATACATATTTAAATCTGTATAAAATATTTAAAATTTTAATATTCTATTTATATACTTACAAATAAATTTGATGTTGTTATTTAGTCACTGAGTCATGTGCAACTCTTGAGACCCCATGGATCTGTAGTCTACTAGGCTCCTCTGTCCTTGGGGTTTTCCAGGCAAGAATACTGGAGTGAGTGCCATTTCCTTCTCCAGGGGATCTTCCCAACTCAGGGATCTAACCCACACACCCTGCATTAGCAGGCAGATTCTTTACCACTGAGCCACCTGGGAAGACCTCTATAAATAAATTACAAAAGTATAAATATAGAAAATTCAAATATTATATTCATATATTTATATGTAGACTGTAAAAGTATATGGGGCTTCCCTGGTGGCTCAGAGGGTAAAGCGTCTGCCTCCAATGCGGGACACCTGGGTTCGATCCCTGGGTTGGGAAGATCCCCTGGAAAAGGAAATGGCAATCCACTCCAGTATTCTTGCCTGGAGAATCCTATGGACGGAAAAGCCTAGTAGGTTATAGTCCACGGGGTTGCAAAGAGTTGGACACGACTGAGCAACTTCACCTCACCTATAAAAGTATATATAGCAGTTTAGTCGCTAAGTCGTGTCCAACTCTTGCAACGCCTTGGACTATGGCCTGCCAGGCTCCTCTGTCCATGGGATTCTCCAGGCAAGAATACTGAAGTGGGTTGCCATTTCCTTCTCCAGGGGATCTTCCTGACCCAGGAACTGAAACAAGGTCTCCTGTCCTGCATTGAAGGCATATATATTCTTTACCAACTGAGCTACAAGGGAAGCCTATAAAAGTATATATAATATAAAGTAATTTATATCTGTATCTTAAATTTATGTATCAATTATAAAGGTAATTGTATAATTGCATATTTACATGATATAAAATATATAAATATAGTAAAATATATTAAAACACAGAACATAAAATATATAAAGTTATTACATATTTTATGTAAGTATAGTAAATATAAAGTAGTATATATAAATATTAAACTATAGTACATAAAAATACATTAATACCCATTCACATGTGAAAGCGACAAGAACAACGTGTTATAATCTAAAGAAGCCAAGGTAGGCTTTACCTTCGTAAAGTCTAGAATTTACCTTGGTCAAGAATAAAGGCATGACATTTTAAAAATCATGTATTACAAAATATGTATCCCAACCCAAGGATCAAACGCTGGTCTCCTGCATTGCCGGCAAATTGTTTACCGCCTGACACACCAGGGAAGCCCTGTATATACACATACATATTTATAAACACATATTTATTATTATTAAATGGTCTTTTTCTTTTAAGCAGTAATGTAGGCTGATCATGGAGCCCTTACCATAAATCCGTGTTTTAAAATTAGTCCAATTCTTTTAAAGGAATTAGTGTTCCTTTCCACAACTGCTTCCATACATATAATTTTTTTGCAACAGCCCTACTTTGTTTGCTCCCTTGGTTTTTTTTTCTAATTGGCTGTGGGAGCTGGCTGTTGAGCTCTGAGGAACGATAGTAATCCTTAGGGATGGATTTTCAGGTACCAAAAGGGTGGGGACACCTGGGCTCAGAGCCTGGGCCTCATTCCCAGCTTCCAAAGACCTCAGGTGAGGCCCAGAATCACACTGTGATGAGGGCTGCAGCTGGACTCCAGGCCCATGTTCAGGCTCTCAAGTCCTGAGGATCACTGTGCTGGCCTGGGGTACCCAGTCCCCTGATTTACAGCTTCCACAATAAACCAGCCTCTCCCCACCTGGAGAAAAGACGGCCTCTTCCCCAGGGCTTGCGTGGATTAGAGATTCCTCTTTATAATTCTCTTTGAAATCCTGCAGTGAAAAAGAGGGGGCCGGCCTCACATCTGGGGGCTTCCTGAGCAAGCACAGAATGGCCCGAGCCTTGTCTTAACAGAGGACACCGTCTGCTCAGCCACCTGCTACTTCACTCTAGGTCATCCTGAAGGTCAGGCACACGATGATTCACCCAAGACAGGTGGCCATGTGGAGTCCTGGTCCTTCCCTCCAGCATAGACACCCTGGCAATTTCCAACCTGCTCTTTAGCTCTGCTACAAGGATCAGATCCGGGCTTGGGGGGGAATTGCAGCTCTCAGATAAATTCATGCTGGATTCTTGAGCCTGTCAGTGTCTGGGTTTTCTTTTGTTCTGTTTTTAAGCACAGTCCCCCATACTTTTTCCTCCCTCTGTTTATTTACAGATATTTTCTGAACACCAATCACATGCCAAGTATTATCACCTATGAGGAGAATAATGAGGCAAGATGGAAACCCTACCTTCACCACCTACGCCAGTGCCCTTGAAGAAATTTCTCAACCTCTATATGACCCTCAGTTTACCCACCTGCAAAATGGGGACTAGACCCTCTATGCCAAAGGGTAGCCATAGAGATTACATGAGATAACAAAGTGCTACATGTGACTTGCCTGACAATTTATTTGATACACGTGAAGTGAAAGTTGCTCAGTCGTGTCCAATTCTTTTCAACCCCACGGACTATACAGTCTATGGAATTCTCCAGGCCAGAACACTGGAGTGGGTAGCCTGTTCCTTCTCCAGGGGATCTTCCCAACCCAGGGTTCAAACCCAGGTCTCCTGGATTGCAGGTGGATTCTTTACCAGCTGAGCCACCAGGGAAGCCCAAGAATACTGTAGCCTATCCTTTCTCCAGGGGATTTTCCCTACCCAGGAATCAAACCAGGGTCTCCTGCACTGATACACTTGAGGAACTTGGTAAATATGTGCTTCCTCAGTCTTGCTCCCAAAGGTTGGTCGAAGTATTGTGCCTCTACGTCTGTGTCTCTATTCCTGTGCTTCAAATAGGTTCATCAGCACCATTTTTCTAGATTTCATATTTATATATGTGCGTGTGTGTGTTAATATACAATATTTGTTTTTCCCTTTCTGACTTACTTCACTCTGTATAACAGACTCTAGTTTCATCCACCGCAGTTCACCTGACTCCCATTCACTGATTCACACTGTTGTACAGAAGAAATCAACACAACCCAAATTTCACTGCTAGAGAAACACTTGTATGTGTACACCAGGAGACCTGGATAAAATGCTTGTAGCAGAAATGTATACGCAGCAAGAATTAGAAACTGTTGAAAGCCCAGGAACAATAGAATCGATAAACAGTGATATAGTCAAAGGAATAGTATGCAGCAATGAAAACTAATGACACGCACCCATGAGCATAAATCCTAGAAACATGTTAAGTGCATAAGAGTGTGTCACAGAAGCACATGTAGGGTACAGCTCCACTTCATGCAGGTCAAAACATGCAAAAACAAAAATATGCATATATGTATAGTTTAGGGAATGCATTCACGAGCGGCTAAACTAAGTAAGGGGATACAAGTCACAAAAGTCATGATAGTGATTATCTCTGGAGGAAGAGATCAGGACAAGATCAGTGGTCAGGGAGAGGGTACAAGTCTGGGAGAAGGCGAACTTCATATGTGTTGGTAACATCCCAGTGTCTAAGCTGGGTAGTGGGCACACAGGTGTTAATTTCATAATTATTTTTTAATCATATATATTTATTATATTTACACATGTGTGTGCTATATTTCATAATGAAATACTTGAATGTTTCCCATTGCATTCGATTCTTGGAAACCAAGAATTTCCTAGGAGAACAAACATGTATATGTACAAGGATTTCCTTACACCGTCTATAGAAGTAAAGGTGGAAGCAACTAGAACATTCCAATAAGGAAATACTTAAACAAATTATGGCATGATCATTTTTTAAGGAGAGTTTTTGGCTATTGGTACATAAGAATGGAAAACTAGAAAATGAATAAAGCTGCCATGTTCCAAAATATTAATACTATTCAGAAGATAGACTGGACTAGAAATTAGGAGGTGGGATTCCTTCAGGGTTTGGGCTATTTACTGACCAGAGATGTTCATTTAAATGTTATTTCTGCCTTGATCTCAAGCCACAAGAGCACAATGACACAAAGATCACATTTTAAAAAAATATGAGTAATTTCTGGCAGAGAATTTTTAGTCTTTCTCAAAAAACTTATATGAGCAAGGGAATAAGACTTTGAATTAAAAGTCTTAAAGAAATATGATGACTGCCCCTCTTACCAGGGTGGAGCTTAATGGGCATGCAGGAAGCCCTAAGCCAGAGAGAAAATCAATAAAGAGTCCTGTGCTAGAATTTTCTTCCCTATCTTCCACCCACAGCATCTTCCCTGGACCCTAGAGAGACAAGCAGTGGTCCTCCAGGGCCCCATCCTGCGCCTAGACCTTGACTTCTTCACACTACACTGTCTTCAAGTGTCCACTGGGGTAGAGATGTGAACTTACACTGTGCGGGCATTCCCTGTTTTGACACCCACTAGTTCAAGCATTTTTATGTCATTTGCTAATGATGACCAAATTTTTCTTCCAATCACCAAGCTCACCCTAGCATTTCTCCCTTCCCCACTCCAGATTGGCAGGGGACCCAAGAATTACTTGATCCAACACTAACCTGATGGCCAGCAAGTCTAAGAGGGACAGTCCTCAGTCACTCCACTTCTGAGGTCTCGGGATGGGAGCAGGCTTTCCCTGGGGTGGGAATCTGGGGGCTGAATGGTCTTCAGACTCGGAAAACAGCAAGTTCAGCCTCCAGTCACTGACTGTGAGCAGTGCTGGAATGTGGCAAGGCCAGGTGCTGAGAGAGGGTCTGTTTAGAAAATGCTACAGTGGTTCACCTCCCAACTGAGCATTCACTCACTCATTCACTTGGCAAATATTTATTAAAATCCTACTCTGTGTCAAGCGCTACCCTGGTTACTGGTATGAAATGGTCAACAAGACAAACATCATCTCTGACCTCAGGAAACTTACAATCTAACCAGAAAGACAAGGAAAAACAAATATGCAAAACCAGTAAATAAAAATTACACCTTCTCTGAACAAGAGCATGGAAAGAAACAAAGTTGAAATAGAGAATGATCAAATTAGGGAATAACTCATTTTAAACAGAGGGTAGATAAAGCCCTCTCTATAATGGTTCTTAAAGTTAAGAAGGATGAAAAGAAGCAGGACTTAAAGAAGATAAAAGGGGAAAGGATCTTCCTAGAACTGGAAATTGTTAGTCTCTCAGTTGCGTCTGACTCTGTGCGACCCCATGGACTGCAGCCCATCAGGCTCCTCTGCCCATGGAATTTTCCAGGCAAGAATACTGGAGTGGGTTGCCATTCCCTTCTCTAGGGGATCTTCTGGACCCAGTGATCAAATCCAGGTATTCTACATTGCAGGCAGATTCTTTACCATCTGAGCCACCTACAGAAGCCCAGAATTGGAAAGAGAAGACTCAAATCTGTGAGATGGGCAAGTATCTGGTACCCTAATGGGGGTGGTGGGCAATAAGAGAGGGGCCAGAGTGGGCAAGTGGATATGGGTCAGATCACGTAGTCCCCTTCCATATTGCATAAGGTCTCCTCATCCAGCACATGGGTCTAAGGACCATGTCAGCTTCCTCCTTTTATTGCCAGGTGACATGGGCTACCCTCAAAGACTAATTCCCTATTTAGACTCAGAGAGGCCAGTCCTTTCCAGGCTGTGTTGTGGAAGGTTCATCCCTGGGATACACTGACTTCCAGGTTGACAGAGACAGCCTCCTGAGGGGCCCTGCCAGCCTACTTCCAGACCAAAGGCACCCTGTAGCATTCTAGAAATGTTATCTGGAAGCTGCTGTTTAGAGAAGGCAGGTAGATGAGCCAATCCCAGTGATCAGCAGTCCCCCAAGTTCCTAATTGCTCATCATCATTTCCTCCTTATGGGAACTGAGTCATCAGAAAGCATTCAATCTTCTCACGCCATTCAGACAGCCTTGAACCTGAAGGAGGCCCAGCCTAATTGCTGGTTCATCTGGCCAGCTGAGGATTAGGTAATTCTGAGGATGCAGAGCCGCGAACAGAGGGAAATCAAAGGGTCTGTCTGGCTCACAGGGCAGATTGAGGAAGCAATGCTTTTCCAATCACACTCAGCCCCTCCTATGCTCTGGGCGGAGGAAAATCCAATGGTCACCAACGGATGGAGGGCACCTAAGGTTAAAAGTTCTTGAGGAGAAGTTTATAAATGCTTAATGGCAGCTTTGACTTTTCTACTATGTTTTATCATCATATATATGTATCATGCCATGAAATAAAATGTAGAAATTTCTAAACCCCCTGTTCAGTTCAGTTCAGTTCAGTTGCTCAGTCGTGTCCAACCCTTTGCGACCCCATGAATCGCAGCACACCAGGCCTCCCTGTCCAAGACCAACTCCTGGAGTTCACTTAGACTCACGTCCATCGAGGCAGTGATGCCATCCAGCCATCTCATCCTCTGCCGTCTCCTTCTCCTCCTGCCCCCAATCCCTCCCATCATCAGGGTCTTTTCCAATGAGTCAACTCTTCTATCTCACATAAATATTTTCCTCTTTAAACAGTTACTTCTTGTCTTTGCCCTTAAACTTTTTTACATAGTTGTAGTTATATATGTACTACCGTGTTTTTAAATTTTATATTGTACTGTAAATACTTTTCCATTTTCCTTCCACCTTATGCAGCTTACATTTTAATAACTACATTATTATATTACCACATAAACGTACTATAGTTTACCTGAGCCACATCCTTTTTTTGAGATTCATGTGACTTTAGTATTTTGCATTCATGGAAACCTGTAGTTGATATTTTCATGCATATAACCTTTCTATCCCAAATTTTGTTGGAAATATGATGTCATTAATTTTAAAAATAGATGTGTTCATGCATATATTACCGTCTCTTCTTTTCAGATGTCCATTATTTTTCTAAAGCTATTCCCAAATGAAAGCAATTTTGTAGGAAGCTGCCTCCAGGTGAAAACTTTTCTCTCATAATGACTTGCAATGCCAAAGATTCAGATGCAGCTTTGGTCAACTTCCCATTCAGTTTCATCTAGGATGTCCTGTGCTTTTTCTTTGTGGAAGGGAATTTGGGGCCAAGGTCTTATCTAGCCTTAATTTTTGCGACAACTTTTTCCATCTTAGATCTACTTAGACAGCTTCATAGAATGAAGAAGGCTTAAGCGGGAGGAGAGGACAGAGGAATCTGTCCTTAGATAATAATTATCTGTCAGCTGGAAAGGAACTCTAAGCCAGAGAAGAGTGATGCTCCATGCAAGTCAGAAGTCCCTCCAGCCAGGATGCTGTACCCCATGAGTTCTGCCCCGCCTAAGAAGATCTTACGCTTACTCTTTCTTTTTTATTGAAGTATAATTGTTTTACAATAATGTGTTAATTTTTGCTGTACAACAAAGTGAATTAACTCCTTGTTGTTGTTCAGTCGCTCAGTTATGTCTGACTCTTTGCGACCTCATAGACTGCAGCCTGCCAGACTTCCCTGTCCTTCACTACTTCCTGGAGTTTGCTTAAGCTCAGGTGCATTGAATCAGTGATGCCATCCAACCACCTCATCCTCCGTCCTTCTTCTCCTCGTGCCTTCAACCTTCCCCAGCATCGGGTCTTTCCCAATGAGTCAGCTCTTCATATCAGGTGGCCAAAGTATTGGAGCTTCAGCTTCAGCGTCAGTCCTTCCAATGAATATTCAGGGTTGATTTCCTTTAGGATGGACTGGTTTGATTTCCTTGTGTCCAAGGGACTCTCAAGAGTCTTCTCCAACACCGCAGTTCAAAAGCATCAATCAGCTGTATGTATATGTATCCTCGCCCTCCTGAGCCTCCTTCCCTCCCACCCACCCTGATCCCACCCATCTAGGTCGCCACAGAGAACTAAGCTGAGCTCTCTGTGCTATACAGCAGCTTTCCACTGTGTGGTATATTAACACATATATGAAGTCTAGACAACGCTTCAGATGAACCTATTCGCAGGGCAGGACTAGAGATGCAGATGTAGAGAATGGACAGGTAGACACGGCGGGAGAAGAGGGGACTGGGATGAACTGGGAGAGCAGCGTCAATGTATATACAGTCATTCCTTCTTAATCTGCTGAGTTAGAGGCATTCTACCAGACCCTCCTAAGCAAACTTCCTAAGTGTTGAACTAATCCTTAGCAATTACAAACAAGGGCACCAAAAATGGAAGTATCTTCTTAATGGGGTTGCTTAGAGAAAAATTTTCTCTGAAGATTATTCTTCTTATGAAAGAAAGTTTTTAAAAAAGGAGGGGGGTGGGGAGGAGGTTAAGGAGCAGAAAGTTCCCTTTTGACAATTCTGTTAAAATGATCTAATCCTGTTTTCAGCTCTCCTTAACAGATGGGGTGAGGAGCTACAGGCATGGCAACTCTGATAAATCTAAAGAGTGACATTTCTGAGAATGACTTTTATCAGTCTATCTCAATGGAGAATTCATGTTGCTATAAAACAAAACAAAAAAATGCCAAAGAATTCACTTCTTTACTGTCAAATTGAGATTTGATGGAAGAAACAGCCAGGCAATTAATTATATTTAGGAACCATGCATCTTGGCTTTGAAGTTAAATGTATTTCCCTGTGGCTTTATATTGAGAGCAGCTTTTATTAAATTCAATTACTTTTCCCTCTGGTCCGCTCCATAAAGGTGCACTCACAGAGAAGGATGGCTCTTAACAGAATTATTTCCACTGGAAAAGATGATGATAAAGTGGAGTTAGTCACTAAAAAATGTTAGTCCTTCATAAGCAAAATAACAGGTGATAGGCTGTATTCCTGGTGTCTTCAAGTTCAATCACCTTCTCATCAGCCAATAAAACAAAGAAAGAATAGAAAAAAGTAAATGAAAGGGTCTTCTTATTTTCCATTTTGCTCTTTCTTGCCTGTATCATTACCTAATGCCTTACCTTTTCAAGGACGAGACCAACTTATCTATGAACCCTTGGGCCATAAGATTTCTCTCAAGATGCTCCCAGCATTAGAATATTGTTGGATTTGAGAAGAGCCTAGAACACATAGTCTGGAAACAACATCATTGGAATTTAAGTCATCAATTCTAGACCCACCTCTGTCTCTAGCCATATAAAACTTAATCATTTCTGTTGCATGAACTTTATTTTCTTCTTCTGACCAGCAAGCACAATGACTCTTGCCCTAGCCATCCCACACAACCATTATGAGTAGCAAGAGAGATGGTGAGATAATTGCAAAGCATTGGCACCATTGTTATAATAATTTATGACTAGTGGATTTCTGTTTCAATGCCACTTAAAATAAAACTGTGGCTTTGTTGAGTAATTTTCTTGTCCAAGTGTACTCGATTGTACCTTACTATACGTAAAGAATGATTTTCCTCTCCCTAACTCACACAAGCAAAAATGTTTTAAAAAACCTGATATATTACTTGATTAGAAAATGACTGCAAAAGTTGACTGCATCGTCAACCAATCAGGTGGCAGCTCCCAAGGAGGGCATTTTCTAACCAAAAGAATAATGTATTTTTGTAATAAAATGACCAATTTTACAAGTCCCAGGCATTGCTTTAAAAATGGTTATATTAGGATCAAAAGCTTCAGGGCCACCTGGGACCAATAAGTGGTCTGTTTCCTTCAGAAACATCATCTACTTTAGCCCCAATCCTATGGTTCTGGCTCAGTGAAATTAAGAAGCATGAAAAACACAAGGCAAGCCCAGAGAGCTTGTAGAAGAAATTATGTAGGTAAAATTCGATATTATGGGTAGGTAATTTTCCTCCAAGTTTGTGACAGAAAGAAGCCAAAGTTACAGCTACAATCAGCATGCCTTCCTCTGGCCACACACTCGCAAAGTCAGATTCAAACACTCAGCAGCAAAATCTACAAGTGGTCTGACTAAATGCCACTGAACTTGGTTGTTCAGTCATGCTGTCCTCTCTCATTGCTCACTGCTGACACTGGTGGGGACATGAGTTCTAAGCAATGTCAGTTTCATCAGGCGTATCATTACCACCTCTTAGGGAAAACCTCCTTAATGTCAGAAGATCGTTAAACTGCCACATCAGGACTTCAAGTGGATGGAATATATCTTCTGGCACTTTCTTTGGGTACACTGAGCTCAGCTGTTCTGTTGGCTTTAAAAGAAAAGAAAAACTTGGACATCCAGATGTGTTGACATCCCAGCACAGTGATTAAATCCCTGAGACATTCTATGTGCAGTTTAGTCAGTGGGATCAAGGTGGGACATAGGAGATAGTTCTGAGATTTAACGCCCTTGGAACAGAGTATGACTACCGTGGAAGGATAAGCAGAAACACAGATGGTGTATCCTCATTACCAAGCTATTATGATGATTATCTACTATATACAATGAGTTTATCTAGGATTCTGGGGAAAGACAGAAATCTGCGGACTTGTAAGCTGCATGAAGCAAAGACCATGTCAGTCTTGTTAGTTTATCTATCCATAGAGAGAAACATGGGGCCCAAATGTATCATGTTCAATAATCACTTTATAAATGATGAACAAATGACTAATGTTTAAGATGTTGGGGTGAGCCTCCAATAAAATGATGGAATAATTACAGATGTCTAACTATACCCTTCCAACTCCAGTCATCAAAAACAAAAGAGGTGGACTTACTTATGAAAACAAAGAAAGGTACCATTTGCTTACCAAACAATTTAAGGTTTCTTTTGCTTAGAAAACTGTCATTGCAAGAATATAAATACGCTCCTATAGTATGGAAGTCAATCTAATCACACTAGGACCACAGCCTTGTCTAACTCAATGAAACCAAGCCATGCCTGCAGGGCAACCCAAGATGGGCGGGTCGTGGTGAAGAGGTCTGACAGAATGTTGTCCACTGGAGAAGGGAATGGCAAACCACTTCGGTGTTCTTGCCTTGAGAACCCCATGAACAGTATGAAAAGGCAAAATAATAGGATAATGAATGAGGAACTCCCCAGGTCAGTAGGTGCCCAATGTGCTACTGGAGATCAGTGGAGAAATAACTCCAGAAAGAATGAAGGGATGGAGCCAAAGCAAAAACAATACCCAGCTGTGGATGTGACTGGTGATAGAAACAAAGTCCGATGCTGTAAAGAGCAATATTGCATAGGAGCCTAGAATGTCAGGTCCATGAATCAAGGCAAATTGGAAGTGGTCAAACAAGAGATGGCAAGAGTGAACATTGACATTCTAGGAATCAGTGAACTAAAATGGACTGGAATGAGTGAATTTAACTCAGATGACCATTATATCTACTACTGTGGGCAGGAATCCCTCAGAAGAAATGGAGTAGCCATCATGGTCAACAAAAGAATCCAAAATGCAGTACTTGGATGCAATCTCAAAAATGACAAAATGATCTCTGTTCGTTTCCAAGGCAAACCATTCAATATCACCGTAATCCAAGCCTATGCCCCAACCAGTAATGCTGAAAAAGCTGAACGGTTCTATGAAGACCTACAAGACCTTTTAGAACTAACACCCAAAAAAGATGTCCTTTTCATTATAGGGGACTGGAATGCAAAACTAGGAAGTCAAGAAACACCTGGAGTAACAGGCAAATTTGGCCTTGGAATGCAGAATGAAGCTGGGCAAAGACTAATAGAGTTTTGCCGAGAAAATGCACTGGTCATAGCAAACACCCTCTTCCAACAACACAAGAGAAGACTCTACACATGGACATCACCAGATGGTCAACACCGAAATCAGATTGATTATCTTCTTTGCAGGCAAAGATGGAGAAGCTCTATACAGTCAGCAAAAACAAGACTGGGAGCTGACGGTGGCTCAGATCATGAACTCCTTATTGCCAAATTCAGACTTAAATTGAAGAAAGTAGGGAAAACCGCTAGACCATTCAGGTATGACCTAAATCAAATCCCTTATGATTATACAGTGGAAGTAAGAAATAGATTTAAGGGCCTAGATCTGATAGATACAGTGAATGATGAACTATGGAATGAGGTTCGTGACATTGTACAGGGATCAATTGAGACAGGGATCAAGACCATCCCCATGGAAAAGAAATGCGAAAAAGCAAAATGGCTGTCTGGGAAGGCCTTACAAATAGCTGTGAAAAGAAGAGAAGCGAAAAGCAAAGGAGAAAAGGAAAGATATAAACATCTGAATGCAGATTTCCAAAGAATAGCAAGAAGAGATAAGAAAGCCTTCTTCAGCGATCAATGCAAAGAAATAGAGGCAAACAACAGAATGGGAAAGACTAGAGATCTCTTCAAGAAAATTAGAGATACCATGGGAACATTTCATGCAAAGATGGGCTTGATAAAGGACAGAAATGGTATGGACCTAACAGAAGCAGAAGATATTAAGAAGAGGTGGCAAGAATACACAGAAGAACTGTATGAAAAACATCTTCATGACCCGGATAATCACAAGGGTGTGATCACTCATCTTGAGCCAGACGTCCTGGAATGTGAAGTCAAGTGGGCCTTAGAAAGCATCACTACGAACAAAGCTAGCGGAGGTGATGGAATTCGAGTGGAGCTATTTCAAATCCTGAAAGATGATGCTGTGAAAGTGCTGCACTCAGTATGCCAGCAAATTTGGAAAACTCAGCAGTGGCCACAGGACTGGAAAAGTCAGTTTTCATTCCAATCCCAAAGAAAGGCAATGCCAAAGAATGCTCAAACTACCGCACAATTGCATTCGTCTCACATGCTAGTAAAGTAATGCTTAAAATTCTCCAAGCCAGGCTTCCATAATATGTGAACTGTGAACTTCCTGATGTTCAAACTGGTTTTAGAAAAGGCAGAGGAACAGAGATCAAATTGCCAACATCTGCAGAATCATCGAAAAAGCAAGAGAGTTCCAGAAAAACATCTATTTCTGCTTTATTGACTATGCCAAAGCCTTTGACTGTGTGGATCACAATAACTGTGGAAAATTCTGAAAGAGATGGGAATACCAGACCACCTGACCTGCCTCTTGAGAAACCTATATGCAGGTCAGGAAGCAACAGTTAGGACTGGGCATGGAACAACAGACTGGTTCCAAATAGGAAAAGGGGTGCGTCAAGGCTGTATATTGTCACCCTGCTTATTTAACTTATAGGCAGAGTACATCATGAGAAACGCTGCACTGGAAGAAACACAAGCTGGAATCAAAATTGCCGGGAGAAATATCAATAACCTCAGATATGCAGATGACACCACCCTTATGGCAGAAAGTGAAGAGGAACTAAAAAGCCTCTTGATGAAAGTAAAAGAGGAGAGTGAAAAAGTTGGCTTAAAGCTCAACATTCAGAAAATGAAGATCATGGCATCCAGTCCAATCACTTCATGGGAAATAGATGGGGAAACAGTGGAAACAGTGTCAGACTTTATTTTTGGGGGCTCCAAAATCACTGCAGATGGTGATTGCAGCCATGAAATTAAAAGACGCTTACTCCTTGGAAGAAAAGTTATGACCAACCTAGGTAGTATATTCAAAAGCAGAGATATTACTTTGCCAACAAAAGTCCGTCTAGTCAAGGCTATGGTTTTTCCAATGGTCATGTATGGATGTGAAAGTTGGACTGTGAAGAAGGCTGAGTGCCGAACAATTGATGCTTTTGAACTGTGGTGTTGGAGAAGACTCTTGAGAGTCCCTTGGACTGCAAGGAGATCCAACCAGTCCATTCTGAAGGAGATCAGCCCTGGGATTTCTTTGGAAGGAATGATGCTAAAGCTGAAACTCCAGTACTTTGGCCACCTCATGTGAAGAGTTGACTCATTGGGAAAGACTCTGATGCTGGGAGGGATTGGGGGCAGGAGGAGAAGGGGGCAACCGAGGATGAGATGGCTGGATGGCATCACTGACTCAATGGATGTGAGTCTGAGTGAACTCCAGGAGTTGGTGATGGACAGGGAGGCCTGGCATGCTGCGATTCATGGGGTCGCAAAGAATCGGACACGACTGAGCGACTGAACTGAACTGAACAGTATGGAAAATTTCAAGACTGTCTTCTGTCATTCAGTATAACTATATGGAGATTTGTCCAAGTTATTGAGTGTTGTCAGTCCATTCTTTTCATTGCTGAGCAGTGGGCCAGCATACAGATATACTAGCAGTTTTTAACCATTCACCTGTAAAAGGACATCAGGGTTGTTTCCAGTTTCGGAAACTGCAAATAAAGTTGCTATGTACACATACAGGTTTTCATGTAAATGTACGCTTTTATTTCCCTTATTTATTTATTCTAGAACCAAAGACCTGAGATTACCTTATTGAACCAGCTTGGGTCTTCTTCAGAACCAGTCCCAGAAGGGAGAGTAGAAGATGAAAATAGGTGTGACTGACGGATGTGAAGAACTGACTCATTTGAAAAGACCCTGATGCTGGGAAAGATTGCAGGCGGCAGCAGAAAGGGATGACCGAGGATGAGATGGTTGGATGGCATCACCGACTCAATGAACATTTGTAAGTAAACTCCGGGTGTTGGTGATGGACAGGGAGGCCTGGCGTGCTGCAGTCCTTGGGTTCACAAAGAGTTAGACACGACTGAACTGAACTGACTTCACCTGTGTCATGAGCCCCACCTTGGGGTAGGAAGTTAGGATCAGCTTCCCTAGAATCATAGAAAACCCCACACAGAAAATGGATGGTCAAGAAGGCAGCAATGTGCAGAACTGACCAAGGTAGCATCACTCAGTAAGGATTCTATGCTGCGAGTGGTTTGCTCTCCTTTTGAAGCTCTAACCTCAACGTCAGCCTTTTCTCCAAACTTGTGCACGTGAAATTTGAGCCCCAGTGGCCACCAGTCCCTTCCTGTTCCCCTTCTCTTACTTGTTACCTCTACCACCCTCAACACGTACTAAAAGGTCCTTGACCCTTGGTTCCTGCTCCTTACCTTGTGTCCAATGGTCCATTGGGGGTGAACCTGCTCCCTCCCTGTCTCCTCCTGCTTCCCACCCCAGACACTTTACCCTCTTCTCTTCTGCATGGCTGCACACTCCATCATCTGCAGGGGCGGATTGCTCCAGAGGGCTGCCAGTCTCTGCCTCGTGGTTCTCAAGGTAAATTTCACTGTTTGTAATTTTAGAATTTTAGAGAAGAAAGGAGCAAGAAGGAATGGGAAGAACCAAACCATCACCATTAGAAACTCTAACAAGTGTCCTGCCCAAGGGATCGGCAACAGCCCATCCTATCTTCCTCTGAGTTGATCTTCACACCCCCTGCCTCCCATCAACTGTGTCCCACCCACACCAGTAGTTGACATTTACGAAGACTGCATCTCAGGCCCTCTTCAAAGTGTATCACATATATTTCATTCTCACAATGACTAATTGCTCCATTTAAAAGCTTCTTGATGAAAGTGAAAGAGGAGAGTGAAAAAGTTGGCTTAAAGCTCAACATTCAGAAAACAAAGATCATGGCATCCGGTCCAATCACTTCATGGGAAATAGATGGAGAAACAGTAGAAACAGTGTCAGACTTTATTTTTGGGGGCTCCAAAATCACTGCAGATGGTGACTGCAGCCATGAAAATAAAAGACGCTTACTCCTTGGAAGAAAAGTTATGACCAACCTAGATAGTATATTGAAAAGCAGAGATATTACTTTGCTGACTAAGGTCCATCTAGTCAAGGCTATGGTTTTGCCTGTGGTCATGTATGGATGTGAGAGTTGGACTGTGAAGAAGGCTGAGTGCTGAAGAATTGATGCTTTTGAACTGTGGTGTTGGAGAAGACTCTTGAGAGTCCCTTGGACTGCAAGGAGATCCAACCAGTCCATTCTGAAGGAGATCAGCCCTGGGATTTCTTTGGAAGGAATGATGCTAAAGCTGAAACTCCAGTACTTTGACCACCTCATGTGAAGAGTTGACTCATTGGAAAAGACTCTGATGCTGGGAGGGATTGGAGGCAGGAGGAGAAGTGGACGACAGAGGATGAGATGGCTGGATGGTATCATGGACTTGATGGATGTGAGTCTGAGTGAACTCTGGGAGATGGTGATGGACAGGGAGGCCTGGCGTGCTGAGATTCATGGGGTCGCAAAGAGTCGGACACAACTGAGCAACTGAACTGAACTGAATGATGAGGAAACTGAAGCTGTGAGAAACTCAGTGACTGCTCACAGTCACACAGCTTAATAACCATCAGAGTCAGGAATCAAATCCATGCTGCCTAGCTATAGAGCCCACTGTGCTGGCTTCTCCAACATTCAGAATTTCCATGGCTCATCACTTTCACTCGAATTTTGGCGGGGGGGCTGCTACCCTACTACCCATCTTCCCTCAGTAATTCAATTAATGATAAAAGAAGCTAATAAAGGCTAGCAGTCATAGGACACAGACTTTGTCCGAGGCTCTAAACTAAGCATGTTAACTGTAAAGGTGCTCACATCACACAGAAACACTGTGGGGAAACGAGGTTTAGAGAATGTAAGTAACAAGTTCAAGGTCATTCAACTGGTTAGTAGGGGAGCCTGGGCTTGAACCCAGGTCTTTTGATGCCAGACTCCATAACCACTGGCCACTGGCCTATAGTGCACTTCAGTCCTTTGGGGAGCCTTAGGTCCAGGGGGATCAGTTTTTCTCCCAGGAGGCTCCTAATTACTCACAACCTCAGAAGTTCATGACACCATAGCAGGGCACCACATGCTCAACACTTCCCCAAATGCACACAAGTGGCTGATTTATTTGAAGTCCAGTGTGTACATGGCACCACCAAACAGATTGAATCAATTCTGAGCTAAGCTCCTTAGGAGCTTGAAAGTGAAAGTGAAAGTCGCTCTGTCGTGTCCGACTCTTTGCAACCCCATGGACTATACAGTCTATGGAATTCTCCAGGCCAGAATACTGGAGTGGGTAGCCTTACCCTTCTCCAGGGGATCTTCCTAACCCAGGGATCGAACCCAGGTCTCCTGCATTGCAGGTGGATTCTTTACCAGCTGAGCCATGAGGGAAGCCCAAGAATACTGGAGTGGGGAGCCTATTCCATCTCCGACACAGGGTCTCCTGAATTGCAGGCAGATTCTTTACCAACTGAACTATCAGGGAAGCCCCTATTTTCATTATTCATTATTTTATATTATTATTCATTAGTTTATGCTCAATAATTTCCACAGTGCTTAGCATATAATAGCAGTTCAATAAATATTCAACAAATGAGTAAATGAGTATTATTTTAGCTGAAGGGTTAGCATCTCCTTTAAAAACTTCTACCCAGGTAATATGGCAGGTCTGCACTTTGCTGAAAATACAGGTCATAGACCAAAGCAGGAGAGCGTGGAATCATAATCACTTCACTCAGTAATTAGACCTTGCATGCTAAGTCACTTCAGTTCTGTCTGACTCTTTTTGACCCATGGACTGTAGCCTACCAGGCTCCTCTGTCCATGGGGGTTCTCCAGAATACCACAGTGGGTTGCCATGCCCTCCTCCAGAGGATCTTCCCAACCCAGGGAATGAACCCATGTCTCCCACATTGCAGGTAGATTCTTAGACTTAGTGTTGAGTAATGCTAACACAGCCTTGATGCTTTTCCAAACAGCAAAACTGCCGAGCAAAATAAAATAGGAGAAAAACAAAGGAAAAAGAGATGCATAAAGGAAAACCCACAAGAGCAGACAATTCAGGTCAGAAGTTCAGGAGGAAAGAGAAGTAAAGACTGATCTCAATAAAATAGAAAACACAGAGTAATCCCAGGCAAGGGGGAATCAGAAGGAAGCTTGCAATGCTGGGGCCAAAGCAAAGATTACAGAGAAACTTTGGAAAAGTAGAGAGTCAGAAGAAAAACAAAAGTCAAATAAATAATAAAACCTGCATGAATAAAAGCCCCACTGAGACCCTGATAAATGGAACTTGTCACATCCGAAGGAAAGTTTGGCAAAGGAGGGTGGTGAGAGAGAGAAGAGATAACTTGGGGAAGAGTTTTGCTTTCAGGATTTGATTTGCTTACTTATTTTTAAAAGGAAGGTGAGCACAGCTGTTCAATGACATCAATTTCCCAGGGGTGGCTGGCGCCTGTTTGCATACCTACAAATAAAAATAAAGAAAACTCGCTAAATTCCTGGCCCATTTTATTGTGGCTTTTAAGACAGAGCAAAAGATGGGCTTTCACTGGGTACTGACACCTTAGAATTTCCTATCATATACTTTGACATTTGTCTCTGAAATGTTCTTATCTGTTGCTGATAGATGTGAGGTTGTCGGGGTTGTCTCTGTGGTCTAGAAATGGGTTCTGTGAAACCCACCCAGGGGCCTAGCTAATGTGCACTAATGACAACTTATTTTTAAGGAGGAATTTGCCCAGGGTCACTTGGAAGGAAGGGTTCATTGCAAGATGTGGCCAGTCTTGCCCACCACCAAACAGGTTGGCAGAATCAAACTTCATGTCTTCATGGCCTTTGATGAGCCTTTGGGGTTACTTTGCTAAACTGAATAGCAACCAACAGCAGTATATTGCAGCGCCACCTAAAAAAAGCATCTCTCATTTTAGGAATGATTTTTCCAAGTAGGTGTTCCCTAGGAGGGCTTCCCTGGTGGCTCAGTGGTAAAGAATCCACCTGCCAATGCAGGACAGTCGGGTTCCATCCCTGGGTTAGAACATCCCCTGGAGGAGGAAATGGCAACCCATTCCAGTATTGTTGCCTGAGAAATCCCATGGACAGAGGAGCCTGGTGGGCTGCAGTCAGATGGTGGGAAAAGAGTTGGACACGACTTAGTGACTAAACAACAGCTCCCGAGAAAGGCATGGGGCCAAGTCAAATCCACTGTCCCCTCAAACCATACCTTTCCCCTCTTCCTGCTGGGATTACCCCAACAAGATCCAGGCATGAGGAGATCAAGAATGACTTTGAGTGACAAGTGCAGTTACCAGGGGCAACCTGGGAAGAAAGGCGGGGGTGTGAGCTCCTCCTCTCCAAGTGGCTGTCTTTATGAGTCTCAACCAATTGCCTTCACCCCACTCAAAGCACTGAACAGAAGGATTTGTCACACTCGTTTTCTGCCCTGAGCTTTCACATGTGCTCTTCCGTCTGTCCTTCTCCCATCAATGGGCTGTCTTCCATCTTCAGGACCCACATAGAGGTCACCACCCAGGGAGGCCCTTCCAGATTCCTGGTCTTAAGTAGATTCTCTGACTTTATTCACTACAGAGGTTCATTCTTTTCCTTTCCAGATGTACAGCTTATAACCACATACCCAGTTATCTGATAGTTTGCTCAATGCCAGACCCCACAGCCCCACACTGGAAGCCCCATGAGAACAAGGACTTTGCTCTCATCTCTACCAATAAAACCTCAAAGTCCAATAGCATGCCTGGTCCACGTAGTAGGTCTACAGACATTTGCTTCACAAATGATTGTACAATCCTAGAAATGGCTCTACTCACAAATATGGGTGACTCTATGAAGCATTAATCAAGCTGACCAAAGCACAGTAGCTTTTGACTAAGAAAATAGTAAGGTCAAAAAGGTAGAAAATTATGAGCTCATTCTAAAGAACAAATTCATCAAGGATTTACTCTCAAGGATCTATGACAATATTATATGCACCATTTCCTACTTGTTTTAAAGTACTTGTAATAATTCTACAGGAAGTTCTTCAAGAGAAATGGACATATTAGAAGGAAAGTTGAGTCCTCAGGAAGAAACACAAAACATTAAAAGTAGTAAAATTATTTTTTCTCTTCATTTCCTTAAAATACATATGAATGTAAAAAGCAGAATATAATATTGCAGTTTATAATGTATATAAACATAAAACATGAAAATTATAGCTTGCAGGTTGGCAGTTAGGTAGAAACTAACAGATGAAGTTCTCTGTAAGTAAGATTTCCATATTTTATATATAACTGCACAATAGTAATGCTCAGTAGACTGTAAAAAATAAAAAATGGATTTTGGGACCTTCCCGCCCTGGCGGCGGCGCTGGCGCACGGGGCGGAGGTCAACTGGGCTGACGCGGAGGACGAGGGAAAGACGCCGCTGGTGCAGGCCGTGCTGGGGGGCTCCCTGATCGTCTGTGAATTTCTCCTGCAAAACGGAGCGGACGTGAACCAAAGAGACAGCCACGGCCGGGCTCCGCTCCACCACGCCACGCTCCTTGGCCGTACTGGCCAGGTCTGCCTGTTCTTGAAGAGGGGAGCGGACCAGCATGCCTTGGACCACGCTCAGCAGGACCCATTGAGCATCGCTGTGCAGGAAGCAAATGCCGACATCGTCACGCTGCTCCGTCTGGCGCGCATGGCCGAGGAGATGCGTGAGGCCGAGCCGCCCTCTGGCCAGCCGGGCCCTCTGACCGGCAGCAGCCCCACTGAGCTCCAGTACCGCAGGTGCATCCAGGAATTCATCACCCTTCACCTGGATGAGAGCTAGGGCAGCGGGGCGGGCGGGACCTCCCCACCGGCCCGTTCCCGGAGAGCACTGGAGCTCCTGGAGGCCCTGCTGCCGGCTCCGCCCTCTTCCTCCAGCGGCCCCCACCCCGGGCCGGAGCAGGACCAGCACTGAGTCTTCTGAAGCTCCAGTCTTCCCCAGGAGGTGTTGCATCACTCCCCGCCCAGGGACCCTATGTCTAACGGTGACCCCTTCCTAGGGGGCCTGGGTTGCTCGTGTCACAAACCACTCTCAAGGCCCCATGTCACCTTGTGCTCCTCTCTGCTCCCCCAGGCCTGTGTCACCTCCTGCCCCTCTATCTCTGGGCCCATGCCACTTGGTGCCCCACTCTGCCCTCAGGGTCTGTGTCACCTCGTGCCCCCACTTTACTGCCCAAGGACACTGACCTGCTAGTCGGGTTCCTCCCATGCCCTTAGCCCCTCCGCTGGGCCCTGGGCCCTGGGGCTGGTGGCTGGCCACCGGCACCTTGTGAGGGAGGAAGGGACCGCCCATCCAGGGAATCAACCCGTGTACCTCACTTAGCAACCCCAGCATCCAGGCTGGGCTTCTTGGGTGCTTGGGGACTCTGGCCTGGGGCCTCAGCCCTGATGGGGCACGGACATCCTGAGGCCGTGTGGCTGGCCATGCAGCCCCATCTGTCCCTGCCTTTTCCCAGAGCCGGTGGCAAGTGCGTCGCTCTTCCCACCCCTGCATCTGATGTCCTTTGTCACAGACTGAGGGGTTTTCTACAGTGACCTCGTTCTCACTTTGTCTCACGTCTTTTCTCTGGACTCAAGGACCACCTTGACCCCCAGCTCTGCCCGCTGCTGGGGGGGCTCTGCAGCTCAGCCCTGCCCTCTCACCAGTCTTGCCCCTGGTTCAGCCCATGGGGCTTCAGCTCACCCCCAGGGCCCTCTGATGCCTTCTGCATTCCCCTTCCTGGAGCCCTGGGGCGGTGGCTGGGCCTCTCCCCATCTCTACCCTCGGCCAGTCCAAGGCCAGTTGGCTGGTCACTATGCAAAGGCTGCCCAGGGAGGCCCCATGGGCAGCAAGGTGGGCCCCCAACTCCCTCGCCTGCTGGCTGTGACACTCAGAGAGCAGAATTAACTCCTTCCTCTCTCCCTGCTTGAGCTCTGCCCCCACCTCCCACCCCACTGCCTGCGCCAGGGCCTTTGCTAGGGCCTCAGCTGGCGGGACCCGCCTCCACTCCAGATCACAGTTAATAAACAGCCGCTTGCACCCGCAAAAAAGGATTTTGTAATCTTTAAAGCAATCATTTAAAAAATGCAGTTATAGCTAGAATTAATAGACTATAGTTGTTAACTATAGTTATATAACTATATAGTTAAGTATAGTTATATAACTATATACTAGTTAATAAAAGGGAATTCTCAAAAATATTTAAGTAAATCAAAAGAAGGGAGGGAGAAACTGAAGTAAAAAAGGGGGAGGTGACAATTAGAGAACCAATAAAGTAGAAAATAATAGACCTAATTTCAAGCATACTGCTATTTACATGAAACTTTAATGTTTTTCTAATATTATTTTTGTGGTTTTGTTTGCTTTTTTAAAAAATGTATTTGTTTTTGCTGGGTCTCCACGGCTGCAAGGGGTTTCCTCTAGTTGTGGCAAGTGGGGGCTGCTCTCTAATTTCGGTGTGTGGGCTTCTCATCGCAGTAGTTTCTCTTGCTGTGGAGCACAGGCTCTAGGGTATGCAGGCTCAGTAGCTTTGGCTCCTAGGCTCTAGAGCACAGGCTCAGTAGTTGTGGTACTGGGGCTTAGTTGCGCCAAGTCACTTGGGATCTTCCCGGATCAGGGATCAAATCCACGTCTACTGCATTGGCAGGTGGATTCTTCACGAGTGAACCACCAGGGAAGCCCCTAAATGTTAATGCTCTAAACATTCCATTTAAAAGAGAGACTGTCAAAACGAGTTAAAAAGAGAAAGAGCCAACTATGTCCTATGCGCTTTACATATGCTAACTCACTCAAGTCGTGTGATAACTAGCAGGCCCTATGAGGCTGGGAAAGATGAAATATGCTACTGCCCAGCTCACACAGCCACTGAGGGGCAGAAATGGTTTTGAACCCAGAAGTGTGGCTCCAGGACCCACTAGTCTAAGATTTACAGAATAATCCTAACTAAAACATTCAATCAGGATTTAACCTAAAATTGTGATATACTTGTATTTTGAGGATAGGTAGAAGGGATGGAGGAGAATGGGAGTAAGTATGAGATAAACTTAATCTCATCTTGCACAGGAGAAAACTAATAGAAAAATGCCTAGAAAGCATGATCCAATGGAATGCACTATACATTTAATGGAGAGACATGGAGATACATTTCAGAAGAAAGAAATAGAAGAGGCTTCTAGCCAAAGGAGAGTTCTGCAGTGTGCAAGAAGGGCATGGAACTATTATTTTTCTTTTGTTTGGCCCTGTTGCATATAGGCTCTTAGTTCCCTGATCAGGGATCGGACCCATGTCCCCAGAAGTGGAAGCACCAGGGAAGTCCTGGAATTATTATTTTTAGCTTTTTCCCTTGTAGCAACTTTCGACATTTTAAAATTATTTGTGTTTATTTGGTCTGATTGAACCAAGCTTCTAAGAGGGTGTGGCAGGAGAGTGGACAAGGTGGGCAGCTGATGTCTGCGTCAGTCAGCACCAACTCAAGGCCCCGGCACAAACAAAGTGGGAGCAGCAGCTGGTTTGGCACAAAATGCCAGGTAAGTGCGAGCTGAGCCTCATCCTCTGTCAGAGATGGGGTGGGATGAGGGCTGTACATGCTTATTTAGATAGCGCAGTTGCCAGGCACAGCTGGGTGTTGAGACCTTCAGCCCAAGCTGGCTAGGTCTTCTAAAAGTAGTTGAAAAACTGGATTTTTAAATCTTGACAACTTTGCATAGGCCAAACAAAATATAACTGAGGACCTTATTTGACCCATCTGTCACCACCTTGCAATCCTGTGTGTGTGTGTGTGGTGTGCGTGTGTGTGTGCACACACTATAGTTAGGGGAAGGCCAATACTTGAAATGCAATGATCTGAGTTCATCACTCTCAGTTAATAGTACACCGTTATGCCATACGTTATTTATTGTTCCATGTGTAACCAATTATTTCGTATTTTTAAATTACATTGTTTATTCTTTATTCCCTGCTCCCACTGTCCACCGCTACCACATCCTGTCCCTCCAACTGACTCAAAACTTGTGTTTGTATGTGTTCTTGTAAAATGCATACTGTTTTGCATGTAAATACTGCTGATTTAAATAAATAGTGCTATTATATAGATGTTGCTCTGTGCCTTGCTTTTTATCAGGACTATGTTTTTAAAGTCGATCCATGGTACAGTGCCGACATCTATTCTGTTATTCCCAACCACTGCATAGCATCTGTGGTCCTCCCACCCCCATACCCCCTTTCCCCAGTTGCTTCATAGTTCCACGATGAGAAACAATGCTGCAGTAAATGTCCTCGTACCAGTCTCGTGAGAAACCTGTGTGAGCATCTGCTTGGAATACACCCTGAAAGGCAGAACTGCTGAGTCACAACTAAAAAGCCTCTTGTTGAGGGTGAAAGAAGAGAGTGGAAGAGCTGGCTTAAAACTCAACATTCAAAAAGCTAAGATCATGGCATCCGGTCCCATTATTTCATGGCAAATAGAAAGGGACAAAGTGGAAGCAGTGACAGATTTTATTTTCTTGGGCTCCAAAATCACTGCAGACAGTGCTTGCAGCCATGAAATTAAAAGATGTGTGCTCCTTGGAAGGAAAGTTATGACAAACCTAGACAGTGTATTAAAAAGCAAAGACATCACTATGCCGACAGGGTCTGTATAGTCAAAGCTATGGTTTCCCAGTAGTCATGTATGGATGTGAGAGATGGACTCTTAAGAAGGCTGAGAGCTGAAGAATTGACGCTTTCAAATTGTGGTGCTGGAGAAGACTCTTGAGAATCCCTTGGACAGCAAGGAGATCAAATCAGTCAATCCTAAAGGATATCAACCCTAAATATTCATTGGAAGGACTGACGCTGAAGCTGAAATTGCAATACTTTGGCCACCTGATGTGAAGAGCCGACTCATTGGAAAAGACTCTGATGCTGGGAAAGATTGAAGGCAAAAGGAGAAGAGGGTGGCAGAAGATAAGATGATTAGATAGCATCACCAACTCAGTGGACATGAATTTGAGCAAACTCCAGGAGACAGTGAATGACAGGGAAGCCTGATGTGTTGCAGTCTATGGGGTCGCAGAGTTGGACACAATTTAGTGACTGAAAAAGAGCAAGGTGTGCAGGCTTACTATGCACTGTCCTGCCTTCCAGTCTCACAGGCAGGGTAGGAAGGTGCATATATTCCTACATCCTCACCAACACTTGGCATCATCCAACTTTCTTCTTTCCAGCCTAACGGAAAATGAACCTTCATTGCTCTGAGTCCAGTGGGTATTTCCAGAATTAACACAGTTTATCTTGGGAACCTCAACAGACTTTAAAACTCCTGTGTTCATCCTCAGACCCCAAAGGTAAGTGATTCTCCCCCACTTTATAGTTGACTCACTACACAACAAAAGGCAAAGTCAGAATCTGACTATACCTCTGAAATTGTGGATTCCACCTACTGCCAAGGAGGGATGGATGAGAACTGCCTTTCTAGCCATTGTATTCCCCCATCTATTTAGCTCTGTATTCTAATCACTACAATGTACTTCTTGGGTGGAAATAATAAGACATACTTGCCTATAATGTTTTGTCAAATTCAAAGAATAATGAAAGTTACATAAGTAGAAGTCCAAAGCATAGTCTCTAAAATGAACTTTTTCAAGGGACTTAAAAAAAGTCAGTCCCAATTTGAGAAGAAATGCACTATGGTCACAGAAAAGTTACTCTAATAAGAGCATATTATTATTATCTAGTCCAGAGTCTCGACTGATGCTGTCTTGTCATTATAGAAGTTGCTTTTTTTCCCCTCCTTTTTGTGTGGCATAATACATCCCCCAATAGTTTGGTACTTAAAAACATTTTTCCCTAAAGCAGCAGGAGTGATTACCATGAATGATAAGTAAATTTGTCAGCATTAGCACAGCAAAGTAACTTTCATCAGTCAACGCGAGACTTGTCTGAAGGCTGGCGGGCATTGCTGACACACAGGCTGTCAGTTCCGGAGCTGGGCTTTCGGGTGTATGCTGTGTTTTGTTTTCCATTCTGCCGTTGTGAGAATATTATGGGTAATTTAATATTTTCTAAAATATTGAAAGTCCTTTTAATTGAATAAATTTACTGAAAAGCTTCATAGATTTAAATGGTCTTATGAGTCATTTTCTAGGAAAGATTGATTTCTTTAAGAGGATCCAGCTGTAACTTGCCTGAAGCATTGTACAAATTCTTCAGGAGAACTGATGACTTTTTCCTTGTCAGCCTAGTTGAAAATGATACTCAATAGTTCTATTTATCAGTGGGGAAAACTTGTTTAAACACATTCAGAATGCTGCTCCTGTTTTTATTAAATCTAATCCTTCTGTTTTCCTTGTTAAGAAGGTTTAAATATAAACACAATCAAATTTGTTCTATGTGAGCTGTTAAAACCCAACAGTAATACAAAAAGGACCAAAATAGCTGAATCATAATTCACATTAGAAACACAAGTGCCATTTACTTATTTATAGGACAGAATGATAATACCCAAAGAGATAATAGTTTAAAAAAAAGAATGAAGACAGACCCTGGCCACAGTTAAAACTAATGAAATTGACTTTGATAATCCTAGACTCTAGATTTCTTAGGACAGAGACCAAGACTTAGCCTTCTTTATAGACTCAGTTCCTGGAAACGAGCCTGTCTGCCAGGAGGTAACTTACTGAAATTGCAGCCACCACAATAAATAACATCTTCTTCCTCCCTACCTGAGATGCATAGAAGAGTCAGACAGCTGGAGACAAAAATACCAGCTTTGTTCAAGATAAAGCTAAATTAGAGGGCATGGCAGCATTGTGAATACAGAGTGGACTTCTGAATTCTTCACCCTGAATTAGATGGAGTTGGCCAGTCAGCTCCTGCCAACTGGAGGTCCCCTACAACTGGGAGCCTGTAAGTTCACTGCCCCCCAGAAACTCGCTGGAGCCGAGGAGGTGCGGCTCCTTTCCCAAACCCTCAATCAGGTAAGCCACACCCATTTTTTGGTGGGGGATGGGGTGGAGAGAAGCTGGAAGTTTTCCAAAGGCCTTTATCGTTCTGGAAGCAGAGTGGGAATTGTTACCCCTCTACAGAGACATACAGGCTTTCCCGGTGGCTCAGTGGTAAGGAATGCACCCGCCAATGCAGGTGACTCAGGTTTGATCCCTGGGTCAGGAAGATCCCCTGGAGAAGAAAACAGCAACCCACTCCATTATTCTTGCCTGGGAAATCTCATGGACAGAGAGGCCTGGAGGGCTGCAATCCATGGGGTCTGAAAAAGAGTCAAACACTACTTGGTGACTAAACAACAAATAGAGACATACACTGTGGAAGTGAATGCCTCGTTGTTGTTTAGTAGCTAAAGACGAGCTCTTTTTAAGACCCCACGGACTGGACCACAGCCATGGGGATTTGTGGCTTTAAAACTATATGGGCTTCACTACTCAACTCTGTTCTTCTTGTGGTAACTGGAATATGTATTAGCAAATACCCCTCCAAATTTAAAATTCATCTCATTCTTTAGATCCATTTTTAAAATCTGCCTTCTATTGAGATTGAATCCTGTTATTGTCACAGGAACTGCTTGGTCATCTTTCATTTATATGTTTTCATTTTCCTTCGGTTCTGTATTATGACTTGGTCTACTCTTTCTCTAAGCTGTTGCTAGAGAAACTCGGGACCTCTCAGCATAGCTACTTGAATCAGGACAACGTTCTTAATGACCTTAATTGGCTAGGAAGAAGAATCCTTGTTATAGTGTTTTCTATTCTGTTTGGGGTTTTAGAATTTCCGGATTGTGACAAATATTAAACAAACGATCACTTTGATTTGGGATTTCCAGCTCAGATCAAAGTCACCATTGTCAAACACTTAAGGAGAGGTGATGACACCGGGGAGGGCTCTGTGGTATAGAATGCAGACATGCAGGCATGGGCATCCAAGGGCATTTTTTGCAGAGTGGCTCCCTGGAGGTTCAGATCAGTATGGAAGACACCTGGGTGTCAGTGCTCTGCAGGTGTCTCCCGAACACTGTGGTCTTTAATTTTCACACAGTTCTTTTTGTATCATCTTAGCCCTGGGTTCAGATCAGGATTGATGGCTCAAAACTGAGCTACTCGAATTACATCCAGCTACTCCTCTGGATGTTTAGAAGGCATTTTGTGAAAAATAGAGACGAGGAATGTAAAACTTTAGATGTGCCATTTTAGAGCTGGAGGATCATCAAACCTACTAGCCCTCCAACCCACATCCTTGATTTATGAAATGGGGAGACAGAAGCAATCAAGTTTAGGAACTTGAACAAAATTACAAAGCTCATCAGTGACCAGGTCAGAGTTAGAACTCAGTTTTTCAGATCCTCTGTCCATCTTTCATCATCTCTGCTTCTCAACTGTAGGGAACTTCCAGGAAGACTAGGCCAAGAGTCAAGAGAAGAAGGCAGTGACTGCTACCTTGTTACCTGTATTCTGTGTTTAGTGCTGAAGTATTTCATCAAGGTCAGCAGTAAGTTGTAGATTGCACATTCTGGTCCAAAGCATGGCTGTCTCTTGGTTCTCACATTTTTCAGCTTTTATTTCTCTTCACAATACACTTTATACTAAAATCCAACCCCCCTCAGAGAAAGCAATGGCACCCCACTCCAGTACTCTTGCCTGGAAAATCCCATGGACGGAGGAGCCTGGTTGGCTGCAGTCTATGGGGTCTCAAAGAGTCGGACACGACTGAGCGACTTCACTTTCACTTTTCACTTTCATGCATTGGAGAAGGAAATGGCAACCGACTCCAGTGTTCTTTCCTGGAGAATCCCAGGGATGGGGGAGCCTGGTGGGCTGCTGTCTATGGGGTTGCATAGAGTCGGACACGACTGAAGCGACCTAACAGCAGCCAACCCCACTGGCCAGATCAGAACTCAAATTTGTGAAATACAGGTAAGAGGTGATCCCTAGGTGTGCTTCCTTGCTTTAATGGACCCAGAATGTAAGTCATTAAATTAGCCTTGACTATTTAAGATTTATTTGTTTGGGGTATTGTTTGGGGGATCCTGGGGATTCCAGCAGAATGACAGAAAAGTTTTGGTATTAAATTTCAAAGTGTGAAAGTGATAAGGTCAACACCAAGGTGAGAAAGGGCAGGAGGGCCCCCAGGGAAGAAGAGGCAAAGACACCATTTACACACACACACACACACACCCCCAGGGAAGAAGAGGCAAAGACACCATTTACACACACAGACACACACACACACACACACTCAGGGAAGAAGAGGCAGAGACACCATTTACACACACACACACACACACACACACACCCACCCAGGGAAGAAGAGGCAAAGACACCCACACCCCGACCCCCTCCCACCACACACACACACACACACACACACACACACACTCCCAGCTCCAGGGATCAGACTGATTACAAACATCCGCCGGGCACTCCTGTTTGGAATCTCTGTCTGGAAAGGCACAGGGCAGGCCCAATTGGGCCCTTCTGATTTCTGAAAAGGCCATCAGCATGTTCCATCACAGCTAAGAACTGGACACCTTGGGGCAGCCACAGAGCCAACTCAGGGGAAAGGAGGGTGGGAAAGGCCAAGGATGCTGACAAGAAATTCATGACAGCCCCCGAGGGGGAAAAAGGAAAAACTCACCCAAAGAGGCCCAGGAAGGAAGGCTTGACCAGGTGGCACCACTTCAGTTTAATTAGACAAAGGGAGGGGGAGAGGGAGGGGTCTGAAAGCAAAGACACCTGGGGAGCCAAGGGGGGACGGGGCAAAGGCTGAGAAAAACAAGCCACCTGGGACCCTGATGGAAACACTCTCTAGCAGGACGAGGTGAAAAGGAGGCAGGTCAAGGAGGCTGGCAGAAACCGGAGGGCAGAAATGGAGGCCGCGGAGGGGTGGGCACTGCCCGTCAGGCAGCCTGCCATCAGTCAAGAGAGGTCAGAGGGACTAGGCAGGACAGGGATGTTACTAAGAGAATGGCCTTAACTGGGAATAAGAAGGGATAAACGGCAGGTCAGGAGATGGCACAAAGTACAGGAGTCTAACCTAAAAATGTCTTTTTTTTCTCTCTCTCTTTTTTTTTGGCTATAACTATCTGTTTACAAACAGTATGATTTTTTAAAAATTCAGGTATTGTTGATTTACAATGCATACATTTCCACTGTACAGCAAAATGATTTAGTTTTGTATATGTATATACATATACATTCTTTTCTGTTCTTTTCCATTATGACTTATCTAGGGATAGACTGAACATGGTTCCCCATACTATACAGCAGGACTTTGCTGTTTATCCATTCTCTCTATATAAGAGTTTGCATCTGCTAACCCCAAATTCGCATTCTATCCCCTCTCCTCCCGCTCTCCGCCTTGACAAACACTAGTCTGTTCTTTCTGTGAATGTTTCAGTATAATTTTATGAAAGTCAAATTAGATTTTTTTGTTTCCCATTTTTTTTCATTGAAAAATTTCAAACTCTCTCAGAAGAATTGAAAGAAAAATGCACTTTTTACTCATATATCCTTCACCTAGATTTACAATTGTCAGCATCTTACTACATTTACTTTTAGCTGTCTAACTGTAACCTTTTCCCTGTCATTTGAAAATAAGTTGCAAACACCAAAATGCTTTACATTTTTTAACATGCATCTCCTAATAATAGGCCATAACTATCAATATCCCTGGGAAAATTAACATTAATTTTATTTAATATATAGTTCATATTGAATTTTCTCAATTGTCCCTCAAATATCTTTTTTTGGTGCCATTCTTTCCTAATCCAGAATCTAATATTTGGGCAGTAATATTGTTCAATACATTTGGTTTTATTTCAAGAGCAAGTTTTAATTTGGAGCAAGTTTGTTGTTGTTGTCTATTGTTTTTCATAACACTGAGGTTTTAAAAGATAACTGACTAGAATAAACTATGTTTGGATTTGTCTGATTGCTTTATCATGATCAGATTAAAATTAAACTATCTTTGGCAAGAATTCTATGCAGGAGATACTGTCTTTCCTTGAAGGAAAACACACCTTAAAAGTTTCATCTCACGATACAGGACAGAAAAGATTCTAGTCAGAGTAGCATTAAGCCCGTTCATTTCCTTACAACTTACATTGATGTCATGGTTTCACCAAAAAAAGGATTTTCAATAATTATTTTAGTCACAAGCAGATCTTTAAAATAGTTGTTACAAAACCAGCTATGAATGGAACACTGATTTTGATGCTAAAACGCCAGGCAAAGAAAGCAACGTGGTAAAGAAAGGCAATTCTAGAACTTCACAGTCCATCTCCTATAGAAAATTAAGAAAGAGATTCCTGAACTGAATTCTACCAGAAATGTATCATAAGAAACATGATGAGCAGCATCTTCCTGTGGTTCTCCAGCAGAAGCAGCATCAATCTTCACGGAGAGCCTGGGTCACAGGGATTCTGTGCTTTGACAGGAAGGGCCCCATGTGTTCTGGATGCCAGATGTGAGTGAGAAAGCTGGTGGCTCTGCAACTGGAGGAGTCTGACTCCTCTTCTTGACCAGATGGTGAACCACTCACTCCAGCAGGGCAGTGGTTTGTCTGGGGCTCTGATACAGACCCCCAAATTATATAAGGGTGGCTAAAGTCTACAATCAGGCTAAATAGTCAAATATTCCTAAATTAATCAAAAGATGTATCTTATTTAATTCTGAAAATGGCACATGCATAGAAAACTAAAGGCAAAAAGGATTTGTGAGAGACTAATCTGTCTCCTATGCAAACCCAACTGTATTCTTCAGAAGTAACCACCATCTCAATATTCTTCCAGAAATGTTCCTACATATGCATACCTACCCATAGATATTTTAAAATGCAGATTACTAGTGCTCTCTATAATTTTCTGTTCCTTTTTTCTTACCACTCCACAAAGTAATTGGGTATTTTGGCACACCAGCTTATGCAAGGATCTCATGCTTTTTACTTGCTGCATAGTATTCCATTAGACACCATCATGTTTGACTAGCAGCCAATTTCTAGTATTTTGTCATTATCAAGAGTGCTGCAGTCAACATCCTGAAAAATTCATGTTGGTATATACTTTCCAGGATATTTGTAAGATAAATTCCTGGAATAAAATTGCTGGACATCAAAAGGGATGTGCATTTAAGATACTCATGGATACGAAAAAATTGGCCTTCAAAGAGTTTGTTTCAAGTTACACCTCAAATAACCCCTTCTCTTGGCAAGCCTGTGCTTTAACACAGCTGAGTCACCTGACAGGTGAAACATGGCATCTTCCTTCTCTTTTCTAATTTGCAGATGTTCATAAGGCTATTTGGATTTTTCTTCCGCCTGCCTTCTGAGTATTTTCTGAATGGTCTTCTTCTTATGGGTATATGAAGGCTTTTTATATTATAGAAAAATCAAAACTTGTCTTTCATTTGTGCTGCAATCTATTCCCCTCTTTTTGCCTTCTGATTTTGTTTGTTGGATTTTTTGGTGTTGTTCAAATGTTTTAAAAGTCGTCTGTGGTCAAATATATCTATCTTTTCCTTTATAGTTTTAGATATTGTGACGTGAATACAGAGGCCATCTCCACTGTAAACCAAACAAGACAGAAAAAAATTCTCACAGTTTTGATACATCTCATATTTTATGTTTAAAATGTTAATCTATATAGAATTAATTTTGGTATAAAGAATGAGGTATGGATTTGAGCTTGCATTTTTTTCCCAAATGGAATTCAGTTGCCTTAAGTCTATTTACTGACTGACCCACCTCTTTCCCATTACTTTGATGTTTGTTTTTCATCTTTTGAAGGTAATTATTCTCAATTAAAAGGCTAGATCAGACTCATTAGATCCTGGGTATGAAAATTTTTCAGTTAGTTTATTCAATTTAGAAGCTACTGGCAAAAATATTCCTTTTATATACAATTCTAAATCCATTCGGCAGATGGTACTTATTTTTTCTCCAAGCCAAAAATTCATGTGTCATAAATGTTGATGAAGTTTTCTTAAATGAAATTTACTCCCATTCATCTTTCATTTCTTAGCAATAAGGCTGCAGTCCAAGTGGAGAAGGAAGATGAATTCTCTGCAATGCAGAAAAGGATAACAGAGACTATTTGCATCATTACCTTTAATTACCCAATAATTGGTCCGTTACCGAAGATTATGCTGTGTTTTTTTGTTTGTTCCAGTCTTGCTTGGGATACCTTCAAGGTTTCAACTACATTAAAAAAAGTTAATCTCATGGGTTAAAAAAGAGTGTCATGGAAAAACTGCACATGAGCTCATCATTAGTTCTTTATGTTACCAGATGCCTCTACTGTTAACTCACTTCTAGCATCTGTATTTGTCAGATGACTTGAATTCTACCCTCACAAGAAGGTAATATTCAAGTGCAATCAGTTGGTACTGCTAAAATAAACTTGAGAATACTTTGCAGGCTGCTTCAGCTTGACTAGTCCTTAAAAAGATTAAAAAATTGCTCCTTAAAAAATGGGGGTTGGGAGGGCCTATGGACTTCATGAGCCCTAGGTACACATCACTGATGGAACAGAATCCTATTTCCACTTGTCCATCTCGTTCACCTCTGTGTTACCATTTAGAACAGTCCTTTGCACGTAGCAGATATTCAGTTGGTTGAGTGGAAGGGTGGAAGGAAGGATGGATCAACGGGTGGATGGGAGAGTCCAGATGTAGGACTCACCAACTTCCTCGACACAGCAGCAACTGTTGATGGAGCAATTAAACACTCAAGATGAAATCTATTTTCCGTACTATATTGAGGTTTTATTCTTGACTCATTTTTCCTGACTATTCAATGAAAGACATTAAAGAAAGCACTTCTCAGAAAAGCCTACCTTGCTTGGTGTTCTCATTGAAATGCATCATGCTCATTTTTGCATCATGATATAATTAAGAAAACTTTTTATATCTCGAGTTTCCATAAGTCTCCTAAACAGAAGTGGATCGATGTACTCCCTGTTTCAATTAGGGACCACTCAAGGTTTCTTTCTTTCTCATTAATTACAGATATAAGCCAAATGAGAATGGGAGCTCCTCCTTTCATCAGGGACAATGGAAAGTGTTTTTATAATAGCCATGGTTGCAGTATTTTAAAGTACAGATAATTAAAATCTCAGCATGCTGCCATCCAAATCACATACAACAAAAAAGTAAAATCTTCTTACACCATATTTCAAAGCACCAGCCACTTGGCTCCTTCCTCCCCTTCCTCCTCTAACAGGCTCTTCTTACTTGGGACCTGGAATGTGACACATGACCCGTAAGTGGGAGCCGGCACCAAAGGTGAGCAGCCATTTGGTTCTGTTGGACTTGCATACAGATGAGCAGGGAGTGTACACAAGCAAACAGACAGCGAGAGTGGCTGACGACAAGCTCTCACTAAAGTCAGGGATGGACTGAAGAAGCTGCTTCTTACATTTTGGTAGACTGCCTGTAATTTAAAATGAACATTTATTTCTGCCTGTTCCCAGTTTACACTGTCAAGCTTTTGGTAGTAATCATTTCTCCTCTAGATTCAACTTCTACTGCTTGTTAAAAACCCTTGCTTTTATTCATTTCAAAGGAGTTGGCTTCCTTAGGAGATAACATCACTGTTTATAACAGATATTCATAACAACCATATGGACCTTAAAAAATCATCTGATCACTCACTCAAAAAATATTTATTGAGTACTAACTAAATACCAGGCACCGGGCTACATCGATGTCAAGGGCAACAATGGCTAGAGGCTCAAACTCTTTGCCAGGAATTCTTTGTATATATTTTTAAAATTACTAGTAGACTTAAAAACATAGACAAATAAATGCACAAGACTGTGGATTGCTGGAGGTCAGCAAAGCTCAGATAGAGCACTTTGCATTCAGTAGAAGAAATGCCAGAAAAAAAAATCATTCATATGATGTCTCATCCCACAAGAGGTTTGAGGTGATTTACAAAGATATATGACCTTCCCTGGTAGCTCGGCTGGTAAAGAATCCACCTGCAATGCAAAAGACCCCAGTTCGAGTCCTCAGTCGGGAAGATCCCCTGGAGAAGGGGTAGACTACCTATTCCAGTATTCTTGGGCTTCCCTGGTGATTCAGGCAGTAAAGAATCCACCTGCATTGTGGGAGACCTGGGTTCAATCCCTTGGTTGAGAAGATCTCCTGGAGGAAGGCATGGCAACCCACTTCAGTATTCTTGCCTGGAGAATCCCCATGGACAGAGGAGCCTGGTGAGCTGCAGTCCACAGGGTTAAGAGTTGGACACGACTGAGCGACTAAGCACAGAACAGCACAAAGATACACACAATTCAAAATGATGAAATAAATGAGTCAGTACAAAGAAATACGGATATTAAAATAATAAAGGTGGGAATAAATTTACCATTTAGATATGCTTCTGCAATTCATTTAGTTACTCAGGAAGCCAACCACTGCTGCTGCTGCTGCTGCTAAGTCACTTCAGTTGTGTCCGACTCTGTGCGACCCCATAGACAGCAGCCCACTTAGGCTCCTCTGTCCCTGGGATTCTCCAGGCAATACTGGAGTGGGTTGCCATTTCCTTCTTCAATGCATGAAAAGTGAAAAGTGAAAGGGAAGTCGCTCAGTCATGCCTGACTCTTAGCAACCCCATGGACTGCAGCCTACCAAGCTCCTCTGTCCACGGGATTTTCCAGGCAAGAGTGATTGCCAAATGGAAGAGAAATGTAGGTGAAGCCATTTAACACTATTTCTTCTGCAAATAGGAAGAATTTAATGCACAAATAAAAGGCATTTGTAAGATGACCGACTTTACTACATAATGGTCATACTCAGCGAGAACACATGGAAAAGGTATTGTTATTGAAAGAAATGAAAATTATGCTTTTTTAAAGAAACATTCTTTTATGTGTGAACAGATGTATTTTCTACTGCAGGAGACGACAACATGCTTTTTAATTAAAGCATGCATCAAACTAAAAAAAATGAATAAAATGATTAGCCAGTCTGTGGAAATCAACAGAAGGGATAGTACCAACATAATTTAGGTGGATAATAATAAATATCTAGGTGTCTGAAATCATGTTGAAAAGAGTAAGGATCAGACAAAAGGTGGAACTAAGCTAGTATCTAAAAATAGTGAGTTCTATGCCATCAGTTCAGTTTAGTTCAGTCACTCAGTCGTGTCCAACTCTTTGCGACCCCATGAATTGCAGCACGCCAGGCCTCCCTATTCATCACCAACTCCCAGAGTTCACGCAAACTCACATCCATCAAGTCAGTGATGCCATCCAGCCATCTCATCCTCTGTCGTCCCCTTCTCCTCCTGCTCCCAATCCCTCCCAGCATCAGAGTCTTTTCCAATGAGTCAACTCTTTGCATGAGGTGGCCAAAGTACTGGAGTTTCAGCCTTAGCATCATTCCTTCCAAAGAACACCCAGGGCTGATCTCCTTGCAGTCCAAGGGACTCTCAAGAGTCTTCTCCAACACCACAGTTCCAAAGCATCAATTCTTCGGCACTCAGCTTTCTTCACAGTCCAACTCTCACATCCACACATGACTACTGGAAAAACCATAGCCTTGACTAGACGGACCTTTGTTGGCAAAGTAATGTCTCTGCATTTTAATATGCTAACTAGGTTGGTCATAACTTTCCTTCCAAGGAGTAAGCATCTTTTAATTTCATGGCTGCCATCACCATCTGCAGTGATTTTGGAGCCCCCCAAAATAAAGTCTGATACTGTTTCCACTGTTTTCAGAAATTAAGATGGGGTCGATTGCTGTGATCTTATTAAGGCTTTGACAATTGTGTTTGGGGGACACCCATGAGTGAGGTCACTCCTACTATTGTGACACCAAAAGATAACAGTCACTAAACAAAAAGAAGGGTTAATTTTGAGGACATCTGCTTTAGACATTAGAACACAAGAGCTGAAAGCAGAGAAGGCAGGGCTGAAGGGTGAACACCAGGATTAAGATTTACCATTGGCAAGGCATCCTGTGGCCTGGGGTGGGACTAAATTTTGTCCCATATAGATATCATTCTAGAACATTTTAGAGGCAAGCAGCATCACCGCAGGTGTCTAGGCTAGATAGTTCATCAGGTGGTGTGACCCTTAAATAACAAAAAGCCTCCTGGAGTGGGTGAACCTCCTTAGAACCACTCCTGGCTAACAGGTGGGTTGACTAAGAATCCAGGTATCTACAGGCAGCTGAGTGACTGAGAAAAGTTTTCATCCTTCATAAGCTCCCTTGCTCTGGGGAGACCCACCCATGGTGCCAACCTGCCCCCATCCTCCACCAATTCAGAGGAAAGAAACAAATAGCTTCAAACGGATTAAAGTTTCATCCAGCACCCAGCTCATTGTTTCCAAGACTACCAAACTTAACCTGATGCTCCTCCCAAACCTGTTCTCCAGGGATGATCCCAAGACACCTAGGTTGTCCTAGTCATTGTTACCCTCTCTGGTCCACTTCACAACGCAGCCTGCTTGTCCTGGTTCCCACACGGCTGCCACTGGTACTCTGCAGTAGCTTCTCACACTTAGTGAAGGAAGCACAGAAGCACAATTCCAATCAGTACTAATGCCAATATTTTTACTTAAAATCTATTCACTTAAAGTCAAAGTGACATCTTAATGCCATTCACAGCACTGATGAAAATTGATTCACTTGATGAAAGTGAAAGACGAGAGTGTAAAAGCTGGCTTAAAACTCAACATTCAGAAAACTAAGATCATGCCATCTAGTCCCATAATTTCATGGCAAATAGATGGGGAAACAATGGAAACAGAGACAGACTTTATTTTCTTGGGCTTCAAAATCACTGCAGATGGTGACTGCAGCCGTGAAATTAAAAGATGCTTGCTCCTTGGAAGAAAAGCTATGACCAGGCTAGACAGCATATTAAAAAGCAGAGACATGGCTGACAAAGGTCCATCTAGTTAAAGCTATGGTTGTTCCAGTGGTCATGTATGGATGTGAGTTGGACTGTGAAGAATGCTGAGCACTGAAGAATTGATGTTTTTGAACTGTGGTGCTGGAGAACACTCTTGAGAGTGCCTTGGACTGCAAGGAGATCCAACCAGTCAATCCTAAAGGAAATCAGTCCTGAATATTCATTAGAAGGACTGACGCTGAAGCTGAAGCTCCAATATGTTGGCCACCTGAAGAGAACTGACTCATTGGAAAAGACCGTAATGCTAGGAAAGATTGAAGGTAGGAGAAGGGGATGACAGAGGATGAGATGGTTGGATGGCATTACTGACTCGATGGACATGAGTTTGAGCAAGCTCCAGGAGTTGCTGATGGACAGGAAAGCCTGGCATCCTGCAGTCCATGGGGTCACAAAGAGTCAGACACAACTGAGCGACTGAACTGAGAATTGAGAATGCCACTCAGCAAAGTAATTTGCCCAGAATAAGAAAAGAGCTTCATTTTTGGATAGACATCCTGCTAAATTGCCGACATTTTTAAAATTAAAATACAAGGATTGTCCTCACAAACTCGTCCTGAATATTTCATGCGTTTTCTGCTTTATTTGCTGTGCATATCTTCACAGTGTGCATATTATTTTTAAGTATTCCTAACAGATGGCTTCAAGTGCTACATATTATATAGCATTAAGTGAAGAGCTTGGTAAACAAATGAGTCAAGGATTAAAATATTTTATAGCTTACAAATCATCAAAGATGTTCAATAACAGTATACTAATAAAAAATCTTTAAATGTAAACATAAAACATTCAATACTGCTATTGGATCAGTCAACTGTTTATGATGAATTATTTCTTAAAAGAAGCGCTAGTCCCATACGGTCTCAGATTATAACCTAAATTAATCTGAGGCTGGCAACTAGTTTTCCTATGAGCCTGGCCTACTCCTGCTTTCTCCATCCAATTCCCCAGGCTTCTCTGCCATTTCCCCGTCATTAATGCCTCCTTCCTAACTAGGAAAGGAAAGGAAATTCATAAGTCAATTTGTTACCATTTGCCCGAGTTTAGCAAAATTTTGCTGAAAGAAGTTGAAAGTGCAGGTTCAAGTTGAGAATTCAGAATAATCAGCTGTGATTTTAATGACCTATGCCCTCTAGTTCCTTTTCTGCAAGAGACTCATCTAGTGGTTGGCACTAGAGTTTCCACTGAGGTTTTGTGTGATGATTGAAACAAAGAAGACCAAAAAACCAGGTAACTTTTGCCACTGTACAGATGTCTTTGAATCCATTTTACACTGTTAACTTTCTAGCCATTATTCCACCGAGGGATAAAAACCAATGAAATATTCTGCTACTGAATGTTTCTCTCTCATGTGTGAAAGAAAGTGTTAGTCGCTCAGTCTTATCCATCTTTTGTGACCCAGTGAACTGTAGCTCCCCCCAGGCTCTTCTGTCCACGGAATTCTCCAGGCAGGAATACTGAAGTGGGTAGCCATTCCCTTCTTCAGGGGATCTGCACGACCCAGGGATGAACCTGGGTCTCCAGCATTGCTGAAGCAACTTAACAGCAGCAGCAGCAGCTCCAAATTGCAGGCAGATTTACCACTGAGCCACCTGGGAAGTCCTCCTCTCTCACACTACCCTTATTTTAAATTGTTATTTTCAACCTAGTATGTAATGGTCTTTTCCTAATCATCCAGCATTTCCAGAATCTGATGCAAGATCTAACAAGACTCTTACATTTCATTCTCTATTTCCCCAGAAATGAGAACTTGACTCAGTTTTGATTGTGAAAATAACGTAAGCTTTTTATGAACGATTGACAAAACGATTATAACTAGCAAAGTTACAAAGTGCCTGTTAAATAAAACCTCCCACCTTCAGGTCACAAGTTGGCTTCACTGGTATCAAGGTTCACTGCACAATTTCATACATAACTTCAAAAGCTTTATTCTACTGCATTCCATATGTGGCTGCATTGTTTCCTTTCTACGCTAATATCTTGTACCTCACTTTTCCAGACCTCTGTGAGGCTGAGAAGGATGCCCTCCTGAATTAAGCTTGGCCACCACATCAGAACAACGGAAGGCACTCTGGCAGTTTCACATTAAGGCCTGTGCGCATTTTTGCCTTCCCCATCACAAGAGCAAATCTTACTGCACAACAATCATTTAGAAGCATCAGCAGTGTGAACTATGTATTCGGCATAATGTATTGTGCGTATCTTATAAGCAAGCTATCTATATGAAGTTTAGCCAGAAAAGTTTCTTTAAAACACAAAATATTCACATCATCAAAAAACTAGAGAAAGAAAAAGAAAACCAACCAAAACATGTTCATAAATAAAGTCAGGACTGGCAAGAAAAGTTGCTTAAAGTTTAAAAAAAAAAAAATTCTCTAAAATACAGTAAACTACGAAGAAAGGGAGTAGGTCTCTATCTCAGTGGTACTCAGATTTGAATATGCATTTGAACCACCTGCAGTTCTTGTTAATAGAGCTTGCTGGGTCCTGTCCCCGGAGTTTCTAATGAAGTGGGTGTGGAATTGGGCCTGAGACTCTGCATTCTTCCAAGTTCCCAGGTGCTACTCCCATTGCTGCTCTGGGGACACTACTTTGAGAACTAGTGATCTCACCAACCAGCCTTCCAGATCTGGTTGGCCAACTCCTTTAAAAGTACAGCAGAATTTTAAACGGCTGATGTACAAAATCAAAGAGACTATGGAATCAAGGACCACTGTATTGCAACAGAAAAATGTATGTTACATCCCTGAAACACATTACACACAACCACACTGACTTTAGATGACTGGAAGCTGTCACATACCATATGCGACATGACCTTAACACAGAACAGTATTATGTGCTAAACTGACCGTTGGGATACTTACAGTTTTTACCAAAAGGCAAGACCATCATAAATGACACTGAAAAGTCATAGTTACCACAAAGGGGTGTCTGTCAGCTCCTAGGTAACATTCTGGAAGTCTCTAATCACCTGAGCAGCAGTCTGTGGACTGTCAGTCCAATTAGCTGTACTGCCAGGCTCAGGGGCAGGTGTACCTGAGAAAGGCTTTATTGCTGTAAGAACATCTCACATGAGCTCTACCCTCTTAACAGATTCTACGTGCACAATATTGCTAACTGTAGGTACCATGCTCCACGGGAGATCTCTAGAACTGACTGATCTTATGTAACTGAAACTTTACAGTCATTGGAAGTTACCTCCCGCCTCCCGCCCAAGAGTCTTGAGCTGTGGTTCCACATCACACGGGCCCAGCATGCTCCTTGGCCAAGTCAGGTTTTGATTAAACACAAGATCATCTGTGCGTGAAGTAAACAAGTACACTCTGCACTGTTCTGATGATAATGATGATAGTGGTCCATCAGAAATAGGGACACACTGGACTTCCCCGGAGATCCAGTGGTTAAGACTCTATGCTTCTAATGCAGGGGGCACCAGGTCAATTCCAGGTAGAGGAACTAAGATTTCGCTCATGCTGGTGCAGTAAGTAAAAAAAATAAGTAAGAGATTCACTTAGGAAGAGACAGTGTACTAGTGGCCTGCAGTTTTTTAAGAACTAGTTACTAACATTTGGACATCACATTTCACATAAAAATGTGTACTGTCAGTCACTGAGATGAGCAGGTTTAGCAACTCTGGCCTCATGTTCATTTCTGTCTGGCCTCCATGAGCTGGGGCTGAGCAGTTCAGCTCTCCCACATCGCCACTGTCCCCAGTAACCCCTCCTCTCCTGCCCCTGGCCTGCCTTTTCCTCCACCGCACCTATCCGGCTCTATAAACATTCAGTTTACAAGCCCTGCCCCAAGCTTGTGGTATAAATGAAAAAGTTTGCTGGGAACTGTAAATAACCATAATCTCTGTCTCATGCACATTCTTGTCATTCACCAGAGTACAAGAGAATGTGACATTGCAACAGTGACCATCTTTACTCTCCTCCAGTTTTTTAATCACTTTCAAACTTTAGTTCTAATATTATTAAAAAAGTGGACCATTTCTCGCACTTAACACACCCTTCAATACCTCTGAAAGAGAAATTAGATTTCATGCTTCCTAGCATACATTCCAACTTTTGAGTATGTCTAACAGATGATGAAACCCTTGAAATTTCAAGAATCAAATTTTAGGGGTATAAGAACAGAATCAAGCACTTCTAGTTCATGTAATTATAGGTATATAAGAATGTGGCTCATAAACATTTGTACAATCATAAAAATGTGAAAATATGACCTTTGTGTTATCATGTAAAATCATTTAGGGGGAAATGTAGAATGCTGGGCATCCTACAAGCTTATTACTTGAAAAGCTGAACAAAAACATTTCTGAGAGGCACTGCCATAGAGCAAACCTACATGGAAAATAGCCACTTTAACAGAATAACAACTCTCTACTCCCAAATTACCCCAAATATCTTTGTCTCAGTAGACTAAGGAAAATAAATGTGAGTGCTAGGGACAGGCAGAAAGGGGAACAACCTAGAGAAATACTAGAGGAGGTGATGAGATACATTAAGTGGACCTCTAAAACTGAGGACAACTAGGGGTGAGGAAGGTATTCTGTCTGCAGAGAACTCCCTTGTTCCAAGTGTGTACTCCTTACCTTCACGACGACGACGTGTGGATCATGTCTTATCTAGAATACAACCACTGAACATACTGCCACACCCCCCCCCATCATCCCACGCCCTTCAATTCCTGTTGCCCCCGGATGGCATCTGGGATGGACAGGAGTCGTATACCTGCACTGCAGGCTGAGAGGGCTGGAAGTGGGCAGGAGTTAGTGGTCTTTGCCAAGACCTAGACCAGAAACAGTGGTGAGAAGTGCTATGGGATGGGGTCTACTGTTGAGTTCCAGAAGTAGATATTCTGTTAATCGTCTTTGATTTCCTCTGAAAGCTTGTACAGTCCTTACCTTAGAAGGCTGTTGTGAAGAATAATGAGATAATGCATAAAGAGAAGGCACTCAGTACAGGTCTCAGATTCTATACAAACACTTAAGATGTAATTTTCCACCAAACTGTTAGCTTCTGTCCCTGTGAGGGGATGATGTATTTATATGTGAAGGGCTGCTAAACAGTGTCCATGCTGAGGTATCAGCCACTCTCTCAATGACTTTTCAAAACTATTTGCATAGTGAAATGAGTCTGCAGGTATTATAGAATCCTTGCTGCGACACATCAAATGATAAGACTTCCAAGTACTGCATTTTCAGAAAAGGAGGGCTCATGGACAAATGCATATTCATGCTGTGCTATCTACAATAAGAAATTATGACAACCAGATCAAGATTAAACACTTTAATCAACTACAATAAACCAATAATCATATATAAAAATTCTGATTCATGCATCAGATTACATAAATTACACAACTGTCACATTATGTAATGCTTACATACTTTTGAGTTTGTACCTGCAAAAATGTATACAAGTTACTAGAGCATTTTCCTTAGTAATTGTAATACTCCTCAGTTATAAATAATGCTTGTATCTTTCAAATACCTGCTAAATATATACATTTCGAGATCTGCAGCATTTTTTTGTACCTCAAAATACAAACCACCTAGAAGACTTAAGATTATAAGCCCAATGTATCATTTGTTACAGACTTCAGTTCCATTATAAGAGTGCATTTTTTGACATGGAAAATAAATGAAATAAAATGTCAACTCTAGTTTAATGCTTGAAGAGCTTCTACACTTCTTATTAAATACATCAGAAAACCCTTCATATGCAGATTAATTAGTTAAGGTGCTACCTATTGCATATTAAATACTTCCAACGAGTGCATCTGGGTTATTAAAGTTATAAATCTGTGAAAATGGGGGCTTTCGGTGTGGGCTGACAGACCCTTCCAACTACAATCATGAGCCAGCAGCACTGCGATCCTTTTCCTTTTACTTCAAAGAGATTGAGGAAATGAGCATGCTTCGTATTTCACTTACACACACGAATGACACCAACCGTATCTATAAGACATATGAGCACACAGACATCAGAAAGTTTCACCTTGTTTTGCAAATCCAGGGTAGGCTGCTTTTTCTAAAAAGCAACAGAGGAAAATAAAAGCTCTAGTGTTAACAATAGATATATTAAAGGCAGCAATTTTTTTTTTTTTTTTTTTTTGAGCTCTCTTTGCTGAAGAATAAGCACTCTTACGAGGGTGGAGGAATTGGTGAAGGATGAGAAGAAAGCAAGTCTGTCACTAACGAGCTGAGTTTTACTTTAGGTTTCCATTCATGAAACCCCTTTAAATACAGGGCAACATTTTCACAGCTGGAAAATTACAACAAAATCTTCATTTGCTATTAAAAGCAACAGACATAGTTATGTATAATCTATGGATAACACTACATTCATGGGAGGATGGCAGAACTAGGCTCAATGCAGAATACAGCAGCAAAAAGCAATACTTAAAAGAGTTGTGAATGGGTGACACGTTATTTTATATACAATTCAAACATTTACTCCCTGGTATTCAATAACTGAACCTGAAGCCTAAGTGGTAGGAGTGTATGTTCAATATTTTGAAGCTGAATTTTAGAATTTGGAGGGGAGCTGGTTGTATAACTACACTATTTAAAAAATATTAGCAGAGGCATTTTTAATTACATAACAGAACTGTGTTAGCTTAAGACAGGTTTGAGACTATCACAAATCAATTTTAAAAAATCCTCTTTTTTGTGGAAATATTTTTGAGCATGCCTTTTTTAAGCATAAAAGCAGAAGTAATCTCTGTCTGTAAGTCTATTGTGCTGTGCATTAATGAGTATATATGTTTTATTTCCATGTCTAAGTTACTAAAAAAAGTACCATTATAATACTTAAAAGTTACAGTTTGGAAAAATAAACCAATGTGATCCTTTGGCCTTTTTTCTACAATGCTAGAAATCAATACTACTCCACTTGCACTTCCACTCACAAACACAGGAAACACTGGTATGTTTACTTAGGAACTCATTTTTCCTTTTCATTTTTAGTTCATTATATTGACGAATTGATTATGAAAATACAGAGTAAGTCTGACTCTAGGTCATGAATGAAAGAAAGTTCATAAACATCAGAAAAGAACATTTCAGGCAGTGATAAATGCAGATTCGGTTTTCAATACAGTTCTTGTCTCAGAATAAAAGATAAAAATATAGATGCAGTTATAGCCAAATCATTCACCAAGGATAAGTCTAATCCTTAACAGTTTTCACACAGGCCAAGATTCTCTCCTTAAAAATGAATTTCCTCATTAAAAAAATAGTAGTCCCTGAATCATATTTTTTCATGAACTTTGTTTATATAAAACATATCCCCAAGTACAACACTGGTATCGTGGGTCATTCTATAGAAAGTAAATTTGGCCAAAGCATATTAAAATATCTGCAGATAATGTCATAATACTGAAAACACATGGATTCTAATACTTTTAAAAGTGCGAGAAGAGCCTCAATTATACTAATAGAAAAACTAAGAATTGTGCAACATTTAACAAATGTTAACTAAAAATGGCACGATGTTAAAAAATAAGAACTACTAAGACCTCAAATGAGAAAATAAAATTTTACACCAGGCTGTGAGTGAGGTTTACTACAGAAATTTAGAAGTGAAGGAAAAAGTTGTCAAGAGCTATTTTTCCTTCTCTATTTCCTCATATTAAAAATTATTTTTTGTATTAACATTGAAGATTTTTTTTTCAGAATTTCAAAATTTGTGCTCTCAAAGGAAAACAACGCAACTCAGAAAAATACAAATAATAAGGAATTTTAGCTTATGAATATAAACTTGGCCAAGTATTATCTGACTCAAAATATTAAACTGAGCAATTACATGTGCTTTGTTATTTAACTCTCAATGAAGTCTTAGTAGAGACAAATATTAGACAAAAATGTATTTGGTAAAAGATTGGGGAATATATGTCTCTGTATACAGGTGAACTTTTCATTGTAAATTTCCTTTAGAAGAAACAGATTTCAGTATTACACAGTATGTATTTCAGACTTTTAAAGTTAAAAAATGAGCAGCAGACAATTAGTAATATAAAATATCACTATTTTTCCACTTTAAAGACTAACTGTACAAATATATAAAGAAAATTCATGAAAGCAGTCAACATTTTGGGGGAGCAGACTTTAAAAAAAGTTGACATACAGTTTTGTGATACTGATTTATTTTTAAAGGGTTTTGAGTATGTAGAACAGTATAAATTGTCATCCTAGTCAAGATCTGTTCTAAGAACTCACCCCTCCTTTAGTAAATCTTATTGTGGTTCAGAACCCAAATGCAACCATCTGTTCCATTATTTATGTAACTTGAAACCAAGCCTAATTCATCATTCCTAGAATTTGCTCATTGCTCTGGGTTACCAGGCATCAGAATGATCACCTATTCCCCCCTAAATTATCTTCGGAAATAACTTCCTAGTATTTTCTTTGCTAGTATTTTAAAGACATTCAAAATCTCAACAAAACAAATCATATTTGCTTATCTTCTGCTTAAAGCTTAAACAAAGCTCAGATATTAAGACAAAAAACTAATTAAAAAAACTCATGCTGTTGTGAAGTTAATGAAGTTTCCTAAAACACATCATTCTTTAAAAAGGGACTTTGGGTCATTACTTTGGAAAAAGAGAAAGGATCTGATGGTAGAATATATAGTAGCAGCTTATTTTGAAACCAAGGTTCATATAGTCAAGAGTGATTTGAAGCAGCTTCTCTATAACAAACCATTTAGAGTATTAATAGCAACGCTGATTTGTTTTGCATCGATAGAGCACATATATATTTCCAGATTAAGAAACCCTAATTGGTATCCTATCATTTTAGAGGCAACCAGTTGTTTTTAAATGTTCTAAAAACACACGTATATATGAGGTATATGCACATATTTTACATACAAAGATACATGAACATCTAGATATTCATGTACACATATATATATATATAAAATATGAACCTTTTTTTTTTAGTAGTGTTTATAATGATCAGTACTCCTGCAGCTCAATGTCTATAAACTGACTTCTGAGAAACCAACCACAGTTTCAATTTTGCTTTACGAGAAACCTGTTCCTGAGGAATACGTCATGTACTTCTGAAGATACTTCTAGGCCTAAGGGAGATTAGTGGGCCAGCACCAGCACCTAAGTGAATCCTAAGGAACAGCTTATTCACAAGAATCTGGCCCACTTTCACTTTAAAGGTTTAAATTATTTATTTATTTTTTTTAAAGGTTTAAATTATTGAGCTCACTTCAAAGGTCACTCTTGATAGTCCCTGCTAATATCTACAGGTGAAACGATTTTTCTCAATGAAGGAGAGTACGTAATGAAACCTGATAGCGTGGGCTCTTTGTCAGTACCAAGCTTTTCTTCTATTTCTCGTCCTTTCGTCCTTTCTTTCTCCTTCCCTCCCCACCCCCGCCCCGCCCCTGATTATAAACGCAGTACCACCGGCTTGTTAAGTATTGGAGAATTTGCCAGCTTTCCTGGATGGCTCGTAGGGCACTCTGAGAATACTGGGCGTCTCCTCCATCACCCTGACCAGGAGGTTGTCGATGTAGTCCTCCAGCTCCCGGATGTGCGAGTCCTTCCTCCTCAGGAGCTCCTTGTGCTTCACCAGCTCCTGCAGTACCTCCTCGTAGGTCAGACTGCGATAGCCTGCAGTGGCGTCAAAGGGGTTGCTCTCCTAGAATAGGATGAGGACGGTCACTTCAACAGAGTATCAGGGGCAGATGATGAACTATTTTGAACTTCAACTTTTTTCAACCCTAGTCCCTATCCTTGGAGAGAACCCATGCAACAGTTCACAGCGTGGCTAGCCAGTTCTCCGGAGAAGGCAATGACACCCCACTCCAGTACTCTTGACTGAGAAATCCCATGGACGGAAGAGCCTGGTAGGCTGCAGTCCATGGGGTCTTGAAGAGTCGGACACGACTGGGCGACTTCACTTTGACTTTTCACTTTCATGCATTGGAGAAGGAAATGGCAACCCACTCCAGTGTTCTTGCCTGGAGAATCCCAGCGACGGGGGAGCCTGGTGGGCTGCCGTCTATGGGGTCGCACAGAGTCAGACACAACTGAAGTGACTTAGCAGCAGCCAGTTCTCAGGAAAGGACTAGAGCAGACGTACCCACGCCTTGATTAAAACTATAAATTCTTCTAAAACCACTTTTTACACTGTGTGCAAATAGCCTAGTGTTAAGAAATTGACCATATAATTTAAGATTAGATTAACAGATAAAATCTTCTATAATAAATATAATTTAAGAAGACAAAACCAAAAGATCTGTAGGAATCAACTGTAGGAAATATAAGAAGCTATTGAAAATTAGACCTTTGGACATTAATTTAGTTCTCATGGAACTGCTTCCATCAACTAGAGTTTAATGTTATATGTTTGCCTCTTTATTGAAGATGGTTATAAGAAACAGCATTATCAAGTCTGCTTCAGATATTTGTTATGAAATGTTGCTGGCATTCAGAACTACTATATACTATTATATAATAATATTACTATGTAATAATAGTATATAATAAAAATAAATCCATGGGCAATCCTTGCAAGAAGCTCCACGGGAATAACTACTATTTTAACTTATAGGCAAATAGACCTTTTCCTCCTCTGGGAAATGAGTCTATTTTTCTCCTCCTAGTGCTAATACCTGTATAATTTATTTCCCTTTTTGCCCTGGTTGTCAGGAAACTCAAGAGTTCCACTACTATCATGCTAACAAGATTAGTATATCTGCATTGTCTCCCACTTCATTTATTTTGTTTAATCTTATTCTGTTGGTGAAAATTATTTTAACACAAAGGCAAAACATAAGCCAAAAAGGCAATGATTAATGTTTATTATAAAGCATCCTAATAGAAAATATTTCTCAGGAATTTCATCAAAAAAGCACTGTATCATCATCTATTTAAAGTGTGTAATACTGAGATTTTTCATTATGCAAAATGTAAAGTAGCAATCTTAATGGCATTTTATATATACTTCTATCACTACATTCAACAACTGGAATTGGTGTTCATCACTTTCTTTCCAAACATTTCCTTTGGGCTTTAAAGAAAATATACTAAAATCCTGAGGAAACAGACCTTGCTCTTAAGGACTAACTACCTAATGTATTCAGTAGAGGATTGAGAACCAGGACTGATAAATATAGATAGGTCTTTTTTTTTTTCTTGTCATAGAAATTAAATTTGTATTCATTTTTTAGGATCTATTTTAATTTGCTATGCATCCAGGAGTTTTCATCAGTAAAGTCAAAGTGTAACTTTTCATCCCCTTCTCCCCCAGACCCTGTGACTGTGCAGCATCAAAGGGATAAGCAAGAACACAGATACCAGTATGTTTGTGTTAGCCAAGCACACTCCCTTCTCTAGCTAGGATAAAGGCAAAAAAATTTTCTGGGCTGAAAACTTCTCCAAGCCACAAAATCCCTAAGGTGTTTTAGAGAAGACATAGCTTGCACTAGACCTTCAAAGATTCTGGAAGGTACAAATGTGTACGGGAATCTCAAGCAGTGGGCTCTGCTTATTCAAAGGAGGAAACAAAGCTCAAGGCCCAGTGGTCAATAAAGGTGATCAACAGAGTACGGCTGGGAAAGAAGGTTCAGGACAGGGCACAGAGAGAGAGAGGCTGAAACGGTGGGTTCCAAACAGGCCATCAAGGATGTCTAATGCTATCAGACTTAGTGCTATGGGAAACAGAGCCTACTGAAGGTTTTGGAAGAGAGGAAAGGTAAGTAAAGCTAAGTTCTAGCAAAATGGTATAGCAGTGGGTAAGATCATTTGGAGGAACCAATATTAGTTACAAAGTTATTTAATAGTATGTGGTACCCACATCCTCAGTTGTGTCTGATTCTTTGTGACCCCATGGATTGTAGCCCGCCAGGCTCCTCTGTCCATGAAATATTCCAGGCAAGAATACTGGAGTGGGTTGCCATTTTCCTAACCTAGGGGATCTTCCCAAGCCAGGGATCGAACTCAAGTCTCCTGCATTGGCAGGTGGATAACACTGCGCCACCTAAGAAGCCCCCACTTAATAGTACAGACAAAAGTTAATAAGAGCCTCTACTAGGTTAACAGAATAGAAAGGATGCTAAGAGGAAGTAAATTTAAATTGTTAGACATATTAAAAATAATGTATTTTGCCATTAGAATCTGGCACAGATACAACTTTATGAGCTGTGCTATCTTTGTCCCACAAACATTTCAAAATACTGTTTTACTACAACTAAAGGACAGTTCTGGAGATATGCTGGTCTACTTTGCAGTTTCCTCTCTTTCAGAGCAATTAACCTTTTGTTAGAGTAAGTACACACACATACTTATAAGTTTATCTAATTGCTCGTAAGTAGTCTAGAGATATAAAAGTTATAATTTTCTAAACACAGTCTTATTGACATTTATTACACTAAGCATGTTTCTGAAAAAAAAAAAAAAAAAAAAGGTAAGAAATACCGTACAGGTAAGTATATTTAAAACATTAATTGAAAATAAGCTACTCTCTTACTTTAACCAAAATAATTCTGTACAAATTTGAGACAGAAACCCACATAGGTCTCACTTTTCCTTCTCTCATAAATGAGATGTTCTCCAACTTCCCTTTCAACTCTAATATCTCCTGGTCTACAAAGTGATTTTTCTAAACTGCATTAAAAAAAAATAATAATGTTCAACTAATGTGATTTCATTTTTGTAATACAACATTTACCGAAAAATAGCAGTTCTTCTGAGAACTGCAGGGATTAATGAAACTAAACTAAATGAGATTCATTATCAATTGATTGTTTTACTTTTTTTCTTAACTTAACATAATAATAGTGTTAGATTGAGACTCTCTTAATGAAATTATACATTTATGAACTGATTTCTCCAAATTAATTAAGTGATAATATACACTTAGAAAATCATTTATATTGTTACACTTAACACTATACCAGCACTACCAGAGAACGTAGCTTAATTTTTAACATTTCTCTAAAATGGGGATTAAAAATATCAGAAAATTCTTTTATTTTGACATAAGTAGCTTAAATCATGCCACGATACAAGTCAATCTAAAATTTAATCTCTCAAAATAATCAATTATTATCCCACAATATTGTTCAATACTTTATAGCCATAATCTAGAATATACAAATCCACTAACTGGCATATTTTTCGCTTCACAATCATCTAATAATTATGGGGAAATAGATTTCTTGGAAATACACTTCTGAGCTTTTCAATAAATTTTCCATTTGTCCTTTTATGTGAAAATGTTACCCCAAATTTCTTTATCAAGTTTCTATGCCAAAAAAAGAAAAATCTTAGAAACACACATACTATAAACTATGTTCTGGAAAATAATAAAAAATAATTAAAAACAGTTTTATGCCTAGCTCCTGATTTATCTCGTATTTGAAAATCATGTAAACCTAATTTTAAGCATAAGATTCTTAACTGACTATACTTAATAAATACAACTATGTTTTTTATACAATTCCAAATTAAACAAAGATTAATACATATGACAGGAAATAAAAAATATTTTCTAGTTTCAAAAATTATTTTGCTTAATAACTCTCAGGCAAATATAAAAATGAATTATTTTTTCAAAAGACATTTTCAATACTATTTTTGGAAAAGCTAAAATTGAGAAATCTCCAAACTGGTAAAGAGTCAAATAACTAAACACAGGCCTCCTAAGTACTCAATATTTTTCCTCTAGCACTCCATATAGATGGCACATATGTTTTTAAGATGTCTTATATTGAAATTTAATGTAAAATTTTCTCCTCTATTCCTCTTTCATAACCAATCTTTTTTATTACTACACGACCTCTGTTAAAAATTTCCATACACAGAGATAAGAAAATAAGTATTGGGTGAGAGAAAAGAATTACTACACAAAGCTTTCTAACTGGAATTTTAAATAACTGTTGTGCAAACAACTTTGAGAATTACTAGTGATTTATTTTTACTTTACTCATAGTCTAGCCTTTTAAACTAGGAAATGTGTATTTTTTACAATATTTAAATTTCAACAAAAGCAAATTATCAAGACTCAAAATAACTGAAGATTTAAAGAAAGGTTGTCCTGGTAACCAAATATTGGTGGGGTACTAACTGACATCCAAAGCAACTAGAGGAGAGAGAGAGAGATAAGATGAAGGCTTGGCATTCTCTGATCATCTCATTATTGTTCTAATGAGCAACTTTGCTCTGGGAATATCATCTCAGCTACTTTCACATCTTTTGTCCTACTCTCTTCATCTCCCTTTCAGTTCTTAATTAGGCCTTAAAGAGCTCACACTGCCCTTTCAACTGGCTACTGCTCCTGTTTAAACACTGTGCTTTCACAGACAGGTGTTGGCACTAGCATATAAGACATACAAACTTAATTACAAAATACTACATCCAGAAGGGGGAGAAAATATAACTTAGTGCATGGCTATTATTGGAGAACTTAATGTAAATTACTTCAAACATCTTATAATCTTCAACATAAAACTTGTTCAAATACTTTTTTTCAATAACGATCAGTAGGAGGATGAGCTTTCTCCTCTTAATTGTATCTTGCAGTAAATTAACAACACCTAGTAATCCTTTAACTGTCATTTAGAATAGTTAGTATTCCAGAGAAAAATAATCACACATCAAGGATTCTTTTATCACCTTTAAATCCCTTAACTAAAACAATTTTCACATTTTATTTCTTTAAAGAATTCTAAGGATGCTTTTGCAGCAATAAATTACAAGATTTGGAAAAGTACATTTACAAGCACACAGAAATTGTAATTAAGGTTACTTAATAAACAATAGCTGCACATTAAATCGATTTTTTGATGTTGCATTTTGTTTGAGATTAAGTAACTGCCTGATAGAATTCATTTTACTATCTGATCAAAGGCTGACTTCATATATTCTGACGTTTCTTGCCAGAGTGCCATAATATAAAGACTTGAGTATTTATGAAACATCAAAACGTACAAATCATTTACATAAAACAGTGAAAACACAGTACAAAGTCCTCTGCTTCTATAATGTTTCCTACCATTTTAAAGACAACTCTGTTTAGAGTGGTTTACACAACACCATGGTTTCTTCTAGGCCTATCATATCACAGAAAATTGTGATATGTTACTGCTTTGAAAAATTCTTATTATACATCTGGATCACACACATTAAGGACAGATGGTTCAAACAGCAACCACCAGCCTCTTGGAATAAAGGCTCTATTTCTGTTACTCACTGAGAATGTAGTTTCCTACCAAGACATGTGCCCATATTTTATAAAGTAACTTATTTTCTAGGTTTAATATGGTATTTAGAATTGATTAAAGATGTTACTGAACCTCTGAACAGAGACAGAAAACTGAACTTGAAATAACAATGAAATGAAGTTAAAATATCTGAATAATCCTTGCAAAATATGCGAGTTAATTTAGCAGGTTGCTACCAAGTCTGTTAACATATTTGGTTTCATTCTGACTTAGAAGGTAAATGTCCTACAGGTTCTTTCAAACACACTTTCCTGGTTAAATGGATCTCTTGCCAGGAAGTGTTTCCTATTGTTAAATATTAACAAGCAGTTTTATTTTTCCTTCAATCTTCGTCACAACAACAACAACAACAAAATGCTAGTTTTCTCCACATGCTCTTATTTCCCAACTATTATAATGCTGACTTTGACATACAGCTTTCTTATTCATATTTAAAGAACCTGCAAACAAAATCTGTATATTCTAAATGAACTTCAATTCTAACTAAAACTGTTTGCTTATACTTCCATAGATCATACTTAAGTCATACCCTATGGTATATTTTGTATTTCTTCTTTCTCTGCAGATTACTACACTAGACCATAACCTGTAGGTAACGGAGGGATTCACAGAGACGGAGGCCTTTTTAAGAATGTGCCGCAGACAGACAGCATGCGGCTTGGTTTTTGGTAATTCTCGAACTGTTGATACAACTTACCGGAATCTTCCTGAGGTCCTCATGACTTGTCGGATTCACATGAAAACTGAGCAATAAAAGACAAGCATAAATGTTAAAAGCTTATCACAGTCCACGTGGGAGGAAACATAAAAGCAGAACATTTCAACCAGCACTGCAACAACAATTTCTAAACTCCTACACCACCTGGGTGACTGACATTTAATCCAGGATGTAAAAGAAAAACAAGATTTATGCAACATTCTATACTTTTAAACTCTGAGGGAAAACCCTTCAGTTAATACTAGAATTAAAGAATTGTATCTTTAAATACGTAGTTTCTAAATATGTTTAAATATAAGCAAATTTACCTAGTCAGCTACTTTATAAAATTAAAGTCTGTAATATTGTTCATTTAACACACACACACACACACCTTAGGCCTTCTGAGATAAAACTAAGGAGGATTAAATAAATTTAGGGTGGGAAGCGTGTAGAATGAAAGAGTTGAAGCCATCTTGTAGAACAATTATTCCTATAGGTGTTAGAAAAATTAACCTTTAAACATTTTCCTATCAAGGAGAATGAATTCAGAGCTGTGTGAACCATTTCTGTCATTAATGGATTTCTAAGTAGCTGGTCTTCAAAATTTAAATACCCAAATGGACCAAAACAAAATGGATTTCTTCCATGCAGAGGACAAAAACATCACAGCTGAATGTTATAATCATTTTCCTCTTTAACACATGTCCATTAGGAAGCGGACTGCAACCAAAAAGAAGCTAAACTTCAAAGCCATCTGCTGAGTAAATATTTCATCGTTGCTATTCAAGTTTAATTTTTACCCAGCACTTAACGACTATTAGCCATCAGAACTCTACAAAGCATTAATGTCCTAGGAACCTTTTTAATCCCCACAGCCCCCTCAAAAAGACTTCACTGTAAAAGAGATATATATATATATTTTTGTTGTTGTTGTTGTTGTTGTTGTTATCTGTGCAAGTAACTGGAATCCTTTGAAGAAATTCACTTTGAAAACTTTTGACTGCATGTATGAAAAGTCTGGACACTGAAAAATACCTATTTTCACAAGTGTATGTCCCAAGCTGTAAATCCACAGGGTATGTGTGCATGTATGACCACCTTGAGAGAGTTTCTCATATATCCAAGGTTTCATTTGTTATGACTAAAGGTTTGTGGTAGTAGCCAGCAGAACTGGTTGTTGAACTATTCTGTCTAGAATTCCTGTGGATAAATCTGGCATCTCAGTAGAGCCTGGTGACATGGTAGGGAAGATTGAGGCATATTTTAAATACCAACGACGCACCATTTACAGGCCAGTTTGGCTGACACATTTTCTTATTCCCGGTACCTCACTGTCTTTATGGTGTCCTGTGTGGTCCCAGACTAGTCACTGTACCGGCAAAGCCACAAAAGTCTTGACAAAAAAGTGGCTTAGAAGAAAACAAAAACAAATCCAGAATACATCATCATGGGGTACCCCTAGGCCTACAGTGCCTCGGGAGCAGCTGATACTACACGCGGTTCCCATCCTCCCTGGCTTTTGGTCCAAGGAGGTCAACATCAGGGACTATAGGACTCTTCCTCCTTGCCCATTATCTCAGTGTGCTGTTCTCTATCAGGTCAAGAAACACATTCTACGGTGGCTTTCTCCATTCGACTGTGATACTCTCGAGGACATAACTGATGGGCTGACAGCACACCGCAGTGGTTGCAGGCAGAGAGGTGGTGGCGTGAACTCAAATCCTGCTTCTTCCCTCTACACCCTTGCCTCTGAGTGTGTCTGGGTTCTCTCACCCGTGAAACGGGAATGCTAACAGGAGGAATGCTAACAGTCCCATGTAGGACTCCTGGGAAGATCAAATGAGATGATCCCAGGTAAAACAGCACCGTGGCTAGCAGACAGCACATGTTTAGTAAATTAATTTATTGAATGAATATTTGCATATCGCTTATACTGTGCCAGACACTGTGCTAATAAGCACTTTAACCAAAATTAACTCATTTCATTTTCATAACCCTTAAGGTAGGCATGATCTTCATTTTCTAAAGAAGGAAATGAGTCACAGAGAGGTTAGGCAGCTTCTGGCAGGTGGTACAGGAGGTGAGTGGTGGAAGTGACACAGGCCTAGCCCTGTTTTCTGCTCATGGATCCACTTAGTGAGCACCGGCTACACCGCTGAGCCCTGAACACACAGGGCATGAGGCATGAGACACACAAGGTTCTGAGTAAGCACTCAGGAGATGTGCCCTTGCAGGCGGAAGAGAACACTCCCGAGTTAAATTCTTAGACCACCTACAGGAAGGAGGCATTCTAGTGCAGTAAATTAGCCAAGGAGAGTCCAAGTCCAGGAAAAAGTAGGACTTAACAATGCATGAAAGATAGGCTTGGCAGGCCAGAGAAAGAGCATAGGGAGGCCCTATATCGTCTGCTACTGCAAGACATCAAGGAGACTGGCGCACAGGCAGCAGGGTGGGAGGGAGCCCTTGAAGGGTAGTCATGAGGCCCCTGGAGCTGATCCACAGAGCAGTAGGTCACTTCCGACAAATTTCACCTTTCATAAATGCTACTAGATGTTTCACAGGGGCTTCCCTGGCAGCTCAGATGGTAAACAGTCTGCCTACAATGCAGGAGACCAGGATTCAATCCCTGGGTCAGGAAGATCCCCTGGATAAGAGAATGGCAACCCACTCCAGTATTCTTGCCTGGAGAATTCCACGGAGAGAGGAGCCTGGCAGAATACATCGATCCCATCACATTCTTAAAGAATAAACAGTATTACAGCTGTATAGATCTCATTACATGTCTCAGGAATGCATTATTATACTAAGAAATAGAAATGCTCATATTATACTTATTTTAAGAAGAGTTTTAAAGGAACAAGACATTTAGGACAAAAATTTTACCAAAATCACAAAGCTAACAGTAGGTACAATCCTCTGGCATTCGAAAGTGAAACTCATAGACAATCTGCAAATGGTCTGTGAATCGTCAAGAATGGTCACAACTGGAAGGGAAGGAGGTGTGGAGCACACCTGGTCTTTGCCACTGTACCTGCATGTAACCTGAGTGTGCCCACACTCGCAGCCCAGGCAGCCATCTGAGGCCAGAGCTCTGGGACTTGAGGCCAAAGCTCTGGGACTGGCCATTGTCTGAAATCCAAAGGCAGCACACGTCCCCTGTGGTCGGCTTTATATTCACAAACTGACGTGTCAAACACACGACCAACCCAGTCATTCACAACTGCCTTTTTTGATCTGTCCTTAAGGGGGGAAAAAGGGTTAACTGAACTGGACTGAATTAGCTTGGGGAGAAATAAAATGTCTCCATTTATCGACGTGTGGCGCTGATTCGTGATGCCTTTCCCCTGCACTGCTGTCCTCGTGCCAGACAAGACACTGAGGAATATAGGCTGACTGCTCCACTGAGTTATTGACAGGTTAAGGAAAATCAGGTGTAAAAATAAATAGACATGATCATACTGAAAAGGCCTTATACAACTTTGAACTTCACAATTCAAAAAAAATTATTTTTCAAAATCAGGACTAAAAGAGTAAGGTGGCAGCAGGAGATTTTAAAGTACCTTTAGACTGATAAAAACATTTTTCAAAATTCATATTTTTTAAAATATTTTAAACTAATAAAATGCTTTGAGTTAACATCCTGAGGTTTTTAAGTTTAATAAAAGCTTATTTTTTTTATCTTGTGGTATTCCCAAATTTTAAAGAATTCTTAATTAACAGTACTCAAATATATTTCAAGGGATCATTAGTGTCTCTTCAAGAACGTCACAAAAATTTACCTTGAAGTTAGGATAAATACAGAGTAAGTGAATTAGTGAAACTTAAAACTGTCCTTCAATTTCTGCTATGGACTAGCTTCCCACAGATAAGCCAGAAAAGCAAACCAACATTTATAAAGCGATAAAACTACAGAAATCACTAAGGCATTTGGCAGTGACCTAGTTTTTTTCTTTGTCATTCCCTTTCTCTTTTTAAAACTCCTTTTGTTCTCTTTTGGAGTGAGAATACCTAAGAAAGGGCAGATACAGTTAACAGTGAAAAAGTTTATCAAGACAAAAAAACCCACAGAAGAACAAAGATCTATTAAAACTGATTGACTAGCTGCCTTGTCAGTATAAGACAATACAAACTGGAAATTCCTGGCTCTAGGATTTTATATCTTTCAAGGAGAAGTCATATAACACTTGACGCTCTTTTGAAGGCATTTAAAAAAACATACACAATACATCTTTCCAAGATCTGTTACCCTGGAATTATAAAGCTAAGTCCATTTTAGCCTACAACTTGACCCATTTTGTATTTAAGAAGTGAATTCAAGTTATCTGCAAAATTCAGGAGGTGTCCTGCTTGTCTGGGAGGCAGGGTCAAAGAGAGGAACGGGAGTAGAGTAACTTTCTTAAAAACACCATTTAATTCCTTACGGTGTACAGGAAGTAAATACCACTTTAACTACTGCAGAACCCCTGACATGAATTCTCTTCAAGGGAGGGAACCCTAATATTGATTTTCTTGTCTAGTTGAGAGAGGGGGCTCTGCAGACCTGAAGCTTCATTTGCAGGAGAGATGTAGTTCTGGGGGAGAGGTGTAAACTGAGAATTATAATACAAAACCTTTAATGAGTGTGACAAGAAGAAAAGTAAAATATGCCCTTTACAGAGAAGCAAGGGCAGGAAGTAATGACACTGGTCAAGCCACAACTGATATTATTGGGCTTTAACCATGATACCAGGTACCTTGGTGAGCACTTTACATGCTATCCCACTTAATCCTGAACATTACAGAAGAGGAAACAGGCACGGCAAAGTCAAGGTAACAATGCTCAAGGTAACACGGTTACTAAGGAGCAAAGTCAGGATTCAGAGAAAAACAGCCAAAGGTCACCATCCAAGCTCTTAGTCACAAACTGCACCTCCCACTCAGGGTTCCACTGGGAGCTCAGAGAGGTGGGTCTTAAGGCAGCCAACACAATTCCTGAGCATTCTTCCAATCAGAATGACTGAGAAAAGTGCACGACCCAGACATTCTTACAGACAGAACAAAGGCTGAACATTAACAGGTACTGAACTTCTTTGTCTGTCCCCTCTGAACTCCCCTGCTCCATCCTGCCCATCTCTGCACCCAAGATGGCTGATCGCTGGAAAGTACATCACCTGGGCCCCCTTGCCCACTGGTTTCTAGTTGTGCTTGACCACTGGGAGATACCTGCAAAAGACTGGAGGACAGAAAGAAGGGGAGACAGTATTTACTTCAGCGCTCCAGTCTCAGCCTACCACCTTCTCAGCCCCATGGCACTACAGCTTTGCCAGTAGCTTCTGTACAAACAGCCACAGCTGTTCCTTCACACCTCTGTGTGGCAGTCACTTCCAGACACGGCAGGTCCCTAGCACTCTAATACCCCTTCCTTGGTGTCCTAACCCAGGCCAGCCCTCCATATGTGGTCTCCTCATTCAACTTTTGTCAATTATTCACTTTGAGTGTGTCATCTGTTTCCTGCTAGGAATTTAACTGATGTAAGAATACACAATAAACGCCACACACTGTTCACTCAATAATTTAAAATAGGAGAGAAAGAAAGAACACCAAACTGCAGTTCTGAAATGGTATAACTGAAGTGACTGGGATTTGAATACTACTACTATACTTTATTACGGGGCCTTCCAATTTATAGCACATTTTCACAAACAGAATTCCTTTAAACATGTTTCCCAAGGAACAGGAATCAACACACTGGAATACAGTCTCCCACAGTAAGATCTCATAGTCGAAATCCCGTCTGATCCACCGCACCTTTGGATTCTCCCACTCCCTTGCTCCTATCGGACCTGCTTTGTGGACCCCCACTAACATCCCAATTGTTTCCTAATCCGTCTGTATTTACTCACCCCTCTCACCAGAGCATACTCACAGCCCATCATCCTGCAGATGTTCCCCTACTTTTATTTTGCCAATTTCTAACTCCTCCCAAGCCCCTCCTGCTGTCTTTGTTACTTTACTGACTCACCTTTATAACTAACCTGAAACACATCGTCACCACCCATCCTCACCGCCGCTTTTATGAAGGTTAACAACAAATCATTTTTATTTACGGCAAGAGCCTCATTCTCTTTAACCTCTCAGTTCTCTATGAAGAGTATTCTCTCTTTCTAAGATCTGTGATTGCCTAAATTTTCTTCTATGTTTCTGATTACCTGTCATCTTCCTCATTCTGCCCTAGGTGGAAGACACTAGCTATTTCTAAAGGTTCTGCTTTCAAACTTCTTTTTCCACTCTACCCTGGTGATTTCTTATCTTCCCGCTACTTCAGCTGCCACCACTATATGGACTGATGATGGCTACTTCTTTAATCTTCAACCACAACTGCTTTATCCTTTGTAACAATACCTCCTCCTTTACAAAAGTCTGTTCAGTCTCAGACTGGGTATATTACTTGCACCTCAAAGTTGTCCCTAGCCAATCATCACCTTGACTCTTCTATCAGTTCTCTCTGACTTTCCTCTTCTAGTACAAAAAGGTGAAGCCTCAGAGGCACCCTTGACTCCAGCCTTCAGCTTGCATGCCTCATCAGTAAGTAGCCAGCTTCTCCCCACTCAGCTTCTGGACGTGGATATCTCACTGTTTCCTTGCTACTCATTTCCAATGCTGGTTACTCATGGGACCACATGACGACCTACACTAAAACAGCCTGGACCACAGTAACAGCCTCCTCTCAGGCTCTACCACCCTCCCTCCATCCCATCTAGCTATGCAACAGGCGTGGGTAGGATATTCTAAAGCTCAAGTCTAACCTCATCATCCTTCTTTCAAAACACTGGCCTCCCACCTCCTCCAAGGCAATAACAAAATTTCTTAGCCTGGCTTTCAAAGCCTATTGTGCTTAATTATATCTTTTCAAACTTACTGCCTACCACTCAGCACCCAGGTACAACCTATTACATTGCTCTACATTTTGTATTTTATTTTTAATTAGGAAACAAAAATTTCATTACCTATTTCAAAAAATTAGGATTAAAAGAGATTTAAAATGGAACATTTTTTTTAATGACAAAGTGCTAAATCCAATGTAAAGTGTATGAACCTAAACACAGACCTTACATCCTTCATAAAAATTAACTCAAAATCAATCACAGACCCAAATATAAAGCACAAAATTACAAAACTCCTAAAAGATAACACAGAGAAAATGTAGATGATTTTGGGTATGGTAATCATTTTTCAGATACTACACCAAAGGCATGACCCATGAAGAAATATTTTACAAGTTGAACTTAATTAAAATTAAAAACTTCTGCTGTACAAAAAAAAAAACAAAACACACTGTTAATAGAATGAAAAGTCAAGTCACAGACTGAGAGAAGATATATGAAAAAAAGATATTTCATAAAGGACTGTTATCAAAATATACAAAGAACTCTTAAAAGTCAACAACAATAATCCAATTTAAAAATAGGCCAAAGATTCCAACAGATCTCATCAAAGAAGACATACAGATGGCATTAGGCATAAAAAGATGTTTGACATATGCTACTGAGGAAAAACAAATGAAAACAATGAGATACCATCACATACCTACTGGAACGGCCAAAATCTGCAACGCTGACACCACCTAAGGCGGACAAAGGTGTGGAGCAACAGGAACATTTACCATACAGTCCAGCCACTGCGCTCCATGGTGTCTACCCAGGGAAGCTGAAAATCATGCCCACACAAAAACCTGCACACAAATGCTTACAGAAACTTTATTCCTAATTGCCAAAACTTGGAGGCACTCAAGATATCCTCCAGTAGCTAAGTGGATAAACTGGTGCATCCAGACAATGGAATATTATTTGGTGCTAAAATAAATAAATAAGTAAATGAACTCTCAAGTCAGGAAAAGAAGGTGGAGAAACCTTAAATGCATGTCACTAAGTCAAAGCAGCCAATTTGGAAAGTCTACAGACTGTACGATTCTGACTATGTGACCTTATGGAAAAGGCAAAAACTACAGAAACAGCAAAAAGATCAGTAGTTTCCAGGGGTCTGGGAGGCGGGACCAGTCAACAGGTAGAGCACAAAAGACTTTTACAGCAGTGGAAACACTCCAGATGATACTATAAAGGTGGACGCATAACACTCTATATGATGCTATAAGGATGGAGGCGTATCATTACACGTTTGTCAAAAGCCACAGAATATACCACACCAAGAATGAACCCTAATGTAAATCATGGACTATGTATAGTTCTGATGTGTCAATGTAGGTCCCTCAATTTTAACAAACGTTTACCACTCCAGTGGGGAATGTTGATAAAAGAAGCTGCATCTGTGTATACATCTGTAGGATGTATACGGGAAATCTCTGTACCTTCTGCTCAATTCTGCTGTGATCTCAAGCTGCTCTATAAATAATTGTTTTTTAAGTCTGCATTTGGGGTATCTATCTTAATCCCTGAACTCTCTACTCCTTTCTACTACAGGCTGCTTGAAGAAAGGAACACTATCTCAATCTTTTCAGTCCAAACATCTGACACAGTACCTAGGGTATGGCAGATGCTTAACAAACGTATGTTGAATTAATTAACAGCCAGTGCGTAATAAAAATTGAGCTAATAATTGACTGAATAAATAGTTGATCAATAAAGGCTTCGACAGGAAATAATCAAGTCCCCAAAGAGCAGAGGAAATCAATTTTCTCAATAATGAAGATCACTTTGATCTAGACCTGACAGCCTATTACTGGGGGGGACCGGGGCAGGGGGGTCATCCTTTTTAAGATAGAATTACTCTGATACTTAAAACTGCCAATATGAACTGAAATAAGTTTCAAACTGGTGACTTCTAATAAAATCCATTCCACTAGCCAGTTTACCAACCAGGTCTACCGCTTTGGGTATTTGATCCCAATACAGATTAAATTGAAAATTCTCTGGTAAATCCTGAAAACAATTTATAGAGGTTCAATGTTAAAGGAGTTCAAAGAAATGTTAACAATTCCTTTTATAAAAGCCTTTACAAATGAAGCGCTGGTAGAGAGTTTCCACTAAAAAACAAAACCTTTGGCACACTCCAATTATGTCTATTACACATGCAAACAGGGCTTAAGAGTCAAGGTGCAACTCAATACTGCTTTTTTCCTTTCTTTTGAAGGAGGAGTTGGGGGAAGTGAGTACCAAATCAAATTAATGTTACTAGAGATTAACATACTCCATTCTCTCTCCCGGGACTGGGCATGCACACTGATACCTGGATGGCAAAACAGAACCTAGCACATAAATGTCCGTGGGGATTAACAGTAATTTATTTATTATTATTCTCACAGGGTATCTTTTATGAGATCTCATAGGCAAGATAATTAAGAAATTGTGGTCAGTGACACCACAGATCACGGACAGCAACCTCAGACCTAGCTGCTTCTCTATCGTGATATGGTAATCACTATGTTACTGACGAAGTTCTAAAACATTGAGGACTGAAGGATATCCATGAAAGTAAGGTATGTTTCATCAAGAATATTATGTTTGATCAAGTTTAACTTACTGTTTTTTCCTGGTGAAAAAAGAATTAGTTATAAATAAAATGTAGTTAAACTGAATAGCAGAAAACAAAATAAAAAAATAGTCAATCAATTTACAAATTTCCAAACACAAGCCCTATGAATTCCAAGAGTTTGCCATTTCTTTAAAACTAAGCTTCTCAAACTTTCTTCTCGTTAGTACTCTGCCTGATGCACGAGAATAAATCTGACAAGCATAGAATTGCCTTGACATCTCAAATTTAACTTAAAAATTCAGGTAGATTTTTACATTTTATTCCATACCATAATCATGTTTGTCTTAATACAAAAAAATCTTTTCTCCTTAAGTTTTTAGGAACCTTGTCATTCTGGGAAGTTGTGTTGTGATTATCCTGTTGCTCTGAATAGACTGTGGCCCACTGTCTGTCATATATTCACTGGAGTCTCTTTGAGGGTATGGGGGAATGGGTAGGAAGCAAGTTCTGTTTACTCTGGAAGCCCAATAGTGAAACTGGGCAGGAGTGATGGAACAAGGCACCAGGGCCCTTCACAGGGCCAGACCCAGCACAGGCTCTCTCTGTGATCAAGACCAACCCAGCCTTGATCAGCCTTACCCTCTGACAGGCTGAGGACAATCTAGGCAGAGGTAACTCTTCCATGAAGGAGGGGACAAAAGCAAGTTGGCCCACAGTGCCCTTGGCCAAAAGTACCACAAGCTGGCTGTGCACCTAGGACAAAGCCAAAAACAAAGTGAAAGTATTAGCTGCTCAGTTGCATCTGACTCTTCAACTCTATGGACTGTAGCCCACCAGCTCTGTCTATGGGATCACTTAGGCAAGAGTGGGTTGCCATTTCCTTCTCCAGGGATCAAACCTGGGGTCTCCTGCATTACAGGCAGATTCTTGACCGTCTAAGCCACCAGGAAGCCCAAGTTCTGAAAAGACGGCCTCCAAAGTTCAAGAACATCCTGCAAGAGATTGTGGCCAGAAAGCACCTGCTTCCTTAAACCATCATCTCTGCAGAGCTTTCAAGACGAGGTACGCGAGGCCACCAGACTTCCTGAGGCCCCTCCACAGGGTGACACAAACCCCAGGCTCGGTGTATGTATCCTCCTTGGAAGCAGAGCTGCTAGGGTAACTGGGAGATTTCTGGCTATGCTACACCTTAGGCTGAAAAGCCCAGCCTTAAGGAGTCTTGGCAAGTTAAGAGGTGGTTTTCTAGGATTCTAACATTGTGCAATTTTGCCAGAAAAAAAAATTATTGTTCCATGTAAAAATACATTTTCTAGCCTCTTCTTCCAAACAAGAACTTTTAAAAGGAAATAACATTTGTAAGACAAGTACCCACTTATTTGGTTAGAAGGGATACACTACTACCCGTGTGAATTTCCTAAGGCAGAGACCCTTTTCCCAAAGCAGACTCAAACTTTGAGGAGTTTTACATAAGCAGCAGTTATCCTTCTTACTGTGATAGCTTTGAACAATTTAATTTGAACTCAGTCATGTGAGTTTAGAAAAACTCATCAAGCTTTAAGGTAAAGCCACAGCTTAGATATTTACCCTGCACTGTTATTAGTGTTATGTAATAATTTCTGAACACAGGATTATACACTGCCTTCAAAGTCATAAGTTTTCTACTTAAATAGGGAATACTTTTACTTAATTTCAATGTGGTATACAGTTTATTTCATCAAAGATTATTAGTGAACATACACATTGCAAAGAATTTTTATGTCTATGTCTTTTTACCAATGTATGTTCTTTATCAGGCAGTGAAAAACAGGAGCTCCTAAGTTTTTTTATTTATGATTTATGATTTTTAAAGCTGAGAATATAGTGAGACTTGTAAATAATTTAACTTATTTAGAGCAATTGTTACTGATTCTATAGATGCTTTGTAGTAAGACCATAGCAAGAGCTACCATTTCCAGCTTTACCATGTGGCAAACCTACCTTTAGCACTTTATGGTGCCTTACATCATGTAATTTCTTCCACAACACCAAGGCTGTTATTCCATTTTACAATGAGGCTTAGAAAGGCTAAGTACGGTCAGACACTATTCAACAGACTCAAATCCAGACCCGAGTCCTAAACCTGACTTCTTGATACCTATCCTATACTCGCTTTAGGATATTCTACTATGACTATATTTATACTTTTACATAACACTGAAAAGTCCTCTGGTAGAAGTAGTTAATCAAATATATCTTCTGAATCAAACATGAAGTTATATCTGGTATGATCTCCACTTTTAATTTATTTGGGGAATTTAATTTCTTTGAAAGTGAAAAAATCTACATGAAACAATATATTGTACACTTCAAGTAAACAAAACGTGATTAACCTGAATATCCCCATTCCCACATCAGTCTCCATAACAAAGAGGCTGTTATCCTTAACGCAGAGCTGCTGCAGGGCACTCACTAATTGGCTCCTGGAAGCCTAAAGGAGCAAACACACTTCCTCAGGAACCTACCAGGCAGGGAATGACAGACTGAGACTACGACTCCAACTGGAAAAGCAATGGTAAAATTACTGAGTAGTTAGCAGACAATTAAAGATAAAACAGTATATGGTCACTGTTATCAAACATTCTTTCAAAATGCATCTCGTAATTTTTAAAATAAGCTTCCTTGCTATGTACTAAAAACTACTCTGTCTACTCATTCCCTGAGGTGAAAAATCTCGTTCAATGGTCAAGAACAAAAGTTCAAGGGCCTCTTCCTTGAAGAAGCATTTGCGAATCTCTAGCAAGCTCTTCCTCTCCCTTCTCATAACAAACCGTATTCAACACAGTTCACTCGGCCTGGATTACTGGTCACTGCTTACACGTCCCTCTCCCTAGCTTAGGAGGCTACTTGTAACCTATGAATCTCTTCTTCACTTATCCACCTCCAGCCCCCGTAGAGTTTTACAAACATGTTTGTTGAAATGACCTTTAAAAATTGGCAATTTGAATTAAGTTTTATTCTGGGTAAACTGACCCATGTAATTGCTATTAAGTAGTATTAGCGTTTTTGTCAGAAAGATATCTAAGCTTAAAATAAATATATAAAATACATAAAACATTTTTATTTGCTGTATACTATATTTAAAGTAGTTACATAACACTGTACTTTAATATTAATATTGATTTGTATACATTTACATTATAATTATTATCTGTTATATGATGTGTGTGTGCACACTCAGTCCACTAAGTCACGCTGGACTCTCTGCGATCCTATGGACTGCAGCACGCCAAGCTCCTCTGTCCATGCAATTGTCCAGGCAAGAATACTGCCGTTGGTTGCCATTTCCTCCTCCAGGGGATCTTCCTCACCCAGGATCGAACCCGCATCACCTGCATCTCCTGCACTGTCAGGCAGAGTCTTTTCCACTCAGCCACCTGGGAAGCCTCTGTTACATAATACTGAACTGTATTCAGCATATCCAAGCAAAGATAAATAATTCATCTTTAAAATGTAAGTTCAAGGAGACAAATGTCAAATGTCTGAATCCTAATATTCTTAGAAACTAACTAAATGCATATAAAGATGATTTCCAAATCAAATTAATAGCTATCAATTCCAAATCAAATTAATTAATTTCTATCACCAGCAGCTATTTAAAACACTCTGGCCACAGGTAACACTACCACCACATATTAAATATATAGAAACAGCACCTGTATTTAAAAAATAAAGCTTTATTATTATGAAGGGTAACCACAGGTGATGTGGACACAGTAGTCCAAAAAGAAATGCTCTAAACATCGAAGCAGGAGGCCTACAAAAGTGGTGCCCAAAGAAGGGAAAAGCATAAAAGAAAGAAAAGTTGTTCTCTTAGTGAGAAACTGACAAAGGGATCCCAAGGGGGCAAGACTGGTACAGCCAAAGCCACTGGAGAGAAATGCATGTAGTAATAACAGTGTTAAGGTGAATACACTTTAAATGCATCGAGTCCATAAGCAGTTATAGAAATGTGTATTCCTGAGTTCAAAGAAGCCAAAGTATTTTCCAGGTTTCAAAAACAAACTCTCATGAACTGTTATTAGGTTGATACTAACTTCCTTGTCTCCAATAACTCAAAATATGTAATTCCTATTCTCTAAAAACAAAATTCTAAAATAAACAGCATCACATTAAAAACACAAAAAACTCAAACCTCTTCATCAAGACTGGAATGCCAAGTTTGATTCAAAGACTAAAGATCTGACATTGCTACCATACAGGTTTTACAGTACTGTGATTCATCAAATTTAAGACACTGATTAAAGACACATCACTGAAATGATCCTCCTCGTCTTTTCTCCTTTACCAGTTCCAGTTCCCCAACATCCCTCCCCTACACCCACACCCACACACCCACACCCACACCCACACACACACACAGGCAGAATGGTCAAATCCCATCTATGTTAGTCCAGAAATGTATCTCAGAGATGTCCCTTTCTTTCCATCTTCACTGCCAAGTGACCTTTATCAAACTCTCACCTCAACAATCATGGTAACTTCCTAACTTGTTCTCTTGCTCCAAGGCCTCCTCCCTGCTGCCACTCCTGGCCCCAGGAAATCCCCATGCTACAGAATACCGAAGATATTACTCTGATGGTATCACAACCCAATTTAAAAATCTTTCATAGTACCCCAATGCTGATACAATGTCCAGTCCTTAGCATGGAATTTAGACCTAATTTTTATGTGCCTGTTTTGATGAGCTCTTAGAGCAGGATTTGTATCTTAATAACCTCTGCTATCCTTATATACAGCAAATATGAAAGTGAAAGTGTAGTTGCTCAGTCATGTCTGACTCTTTGCAACCCCATGGACTGTAGCCCACCAGGCTCCTCCTATATCCCAGGACGAGACATAGTTCTAGCTTATTCATCCAAAAATAATGAAAATTGAAAACATCATTTGATTATGAGATCTGAAATTCGGAAAAAGTCATCCTGATGGACTTGAGCAGACAACACAGAGGAAGCAATGGAATGAATTAGAAGACCTGCAAGGGCTTTCTTCATATTCTTAATCTTTAGAGTATAGCATGTTTCAATAAAGGCTTACAGACTGGGGGTTTTCTGAACCAGATCTCAACTCATACCCCTACAATTTCAAATTTACACAGGAAATAATTAGACCAAGTATCTGAAATTGAGACCATCTAATCTCAGACTTAAAGGTACCCTAAGAGCATGATGGGATGGACCCTTGCGTATTACGTAAAAACTAAGCTGATGAAGGACAGTCCTCTCTGCCCTAGATCCAGACTGCTTTAAAGTGGTCAGAGAAAGTGGACTGCCCATTTGGAACAGGCAGTTTTAGTCAACAGCCCTTAGGTGAAAAATAAACAGAATATAGTCTAAATTTAGAGCCTGGGGGGCTACAGTCCATGGGATCGCAAAAAGCCGGACACGAATAACCGACTACACACAGCGCAAAGTACGAATCATAGAAGTTATGTCCTTCCAACGTATTGTTCTCAAAGTTCATTAATGGCAATTAATGAAATTATTAATCTATATGTAACAAGCTTCCTTGCTTGTTGATTTTACAAAGAAATAATTATCTCAAATTCTATCTTAAAGCAAAAAATTTACATATTGATTTATAAAAATTAGTGCATTAAGGTCACTAGAATATAATCTTAATATTTTCCTATCAGAAACTTCAAGACTTACATTCTACATCTTCTATTTGATCATATCATAACAACCTGTTCTCTTTAACTATTGGACTCGCTATGTGTTATCCTGTGTCCAGTGCCTAAGAGCTCGTTAATTACCTAAACTATATCTCCATAGGTCTTGTTAATTACCCGTCTCCTGTCTCAGAGGACCTTGTTAATAACTTGTACAGTCTCTCTAAAGAGGTCCTAACAACACATTAAAATTAAAGATGCTTTTCTTTTAGCACCTGTCAAGTGCTGTAAATTGAGAAATTTTCACATCAGTTTATTAGCCTACAGTAGTTTTTATGGATTTTTTTTTTTTTTTGGCTTGTTTTCTTTTCTCAACAGATTCTCTGTGTATCTCAATCTCTCAGCTCAAAATAATAATAACTTAGCAAAGTTTGTCCTTTTCTGTCAGGGCTTTTTTTGTTTTCAATTTTGAAGTCTATAAATATCAATTTGCATTAGTAAGTTAGCAAAAGGATAGCATGGTTGGTATCTTCAAATTAACCCATTGGGAGATGTACCAATTAATGAGAGCTATTATAATGAGTATTAGGATGACAAAGGGTAAAAAAGTTTCAAGTCGTATCTGGGGAGTTAAGCATAAAAGTTCTAGTTAGTGTTAAGGGAACTAATCACATCACATATTTCAGGCTCCCAGTCATCCCTTCATTAGTTACATTCTGTAAATCCCTGGGCACTAATGGATTAATGGCTCTAAAAATCATCTCAAAAGTTTTTGTTTTCTGTCTCATAAATGAAGCAGCAAATTGTCAGCTGTGTAAAAAAGATTTATAGGCTGCCATGAATAACAGGCAGATTATCTTTAACATTAGACAAATATGGACAAAGAGTAAACACTGCTATTAAAATAAACCTTATGTGGGGTGAGGTTTATTAAACCAAAGTCTGTGCTTTAAATTTAAATAGGAAAAAAAAAATGTAAGGAAAATTATAAAAATGATGGCTTTAAAACTATGAATAAGGTCTTTAAATAGGAAAAAAAATGTAAGGAAAATTATAAAAATGATGGCTTTAAAACTATGAATAAGGAAAAAAAATGTAAGGAAAATTATAAAAATGATGGCTTTAAAACTATGAATAAATCTATGAATAAGGATGATTTGTTTACTATAACTTTGAAAAATAAATACATAAGTCTATTTTTTAATGGGCATATTATACAACTTCATAATAATCATTACATGCTCAAAAGCCTGTGGTGATTTTTGCTGTGAAAATTAGAAACATATTTAAATATGTACTCTAGGTAACTTTTTTTTTTTTGCAGCTTCTAAGAAAGGCGTGTTATAATCATCAAAGATACTGGAAAAGACCCTGATGCTGGGAAAGACTGAAGGGGAAGGGGACGACAGAGGATGAGATGGGTGGATGGCATCATTGACTCAATGGACATAAATTTGAGTAAACTCCAGGAGTCGGTGATGGACAAGGAGGCCTGGCGTGCTGCAGTCCATGGGGTCGTAAAGAGTTGGACACGACTGAGTGACTGAACTGAACTGATACTACTATGCAAAATTATAAAGTTCGTATGATAAATATGAGATCTTGATCTCAGACATTATGCACTGCCCTAAAAAATAACTGGCTTAAGTTCAGAGCTAAGAAGTGGACAGATTCTTCCACAGCAAATACTGCAAAGGGAAACACAGGCATACACACAAGGATACTAGGAATGGTATTATACAATACACCATTAAGTTGTCATAGCACAACTAAGAGTCTGTTTACATGGTTTTCACAACTACAGTAAGGCAGAAAATAATGAAGGGAAAGCAGGTTCTTTGTGCAGGTCTTAAAGAGGATGTTCCCAAAACAAAATTCTCTGGTAAAAATATCTCCCATAAGGTCTTGCTCGTCAATGAGCTGCCTCTAACCTCAAACAGCACTAGCTCATCCTACAGAGTAGGCTTATGTTCTTGACTGTATATTTTTTTAATTTCAGAATAAGACATACACTACAAATTTTTTCCTTGTATGAATGACTTCCCTTAACCAGGAGGAATTCTTCAGTCCTAAACTGGAACCTCAGAAGAATACACATCACAAATCGAAGTTCTCTTCAATTTCTTACAGGTAGCGTACAAACACAAGCATGTTTTTTAAATGTTGTTCATCACGACTGATGCCTAGGTGTCACCTGAATCCTAAAAATCAATCCATCCACAGATGCCATAAATACTCAACAGTCAGACCTTTCTGCTTGCTCTTCAATGCCTACTACAATTTAGTTGTTTCTTAGCCATTCAACCAAATACATACTCCTCTCCACATCCCTGTTTCAGTCAAGCTGATCTCCTCACTGATCCCTCTACTTACTTAGGGCCCTGCAGACAAAGCTAACATGACTAAACTGTCTCTTCAACTATGAGTTTACCAGCACAACTCCTGATTCCTGTTCATATGTAAGTATTTACTGAACTTTTATGAAATAGATGATGTAATTCAGATCAACAATTTTTAAGCCTGAGAATCAGCAGGAAGTCTTTTTTTCTAACACTGACTTTTATTTCTGGGCTTACCCACTGAAGATTCTAATTTAGCCTTGCAGTAGGACTCAACTAAGATTTAAGCAGAACAAAACAAAAAAACCCCAGGTGCTCCTGACGGTCAGCACTGAGGACGAGCAGTGATCTCGGTGCTGCGCGCATGTGCTCAGTCGTGTCTGACTCTCTGTGACCCCACGGACTGTTGCCCGCGGGCTTCTCCGTCCCTGGGGTTTTCCAGGCAAGAACACCGGAGTGGGTTACCATTTCCTTCTCCAGGGCATCTTCCCGATCCAGGGATCTAACCTGCCTCTCCTGCACTGGCAGGCGGATTCTTTACCACTTAGCCATCTGGAAAGCCCCTGGGTGCTGCAGGCACCCCCAAAAGAAGATACAGCACAACTATTCAGTAGTTTACACAGGTTAGTTGGGAAAACTAAAACCGAGACAGAAGAAACAGTGTTCGGCAATTACATTCTATATCAGAATTCCACAGAAGGGAACACTATGTTATCAATCAAGATAGGATTAAACAGTTTTCAGCATCAAGGATAGTCTGAGGACACTCAGAGACGAGTGAAGAGTGCATTCCACAGCTGAGCCAAGGAACGGAACTGGCAGGCTTAGAGACCTCAGGGTAGAGAGGTGCAATAAGGAAATGAACCCACCTGGAACAGAAAGGTGAAGTACAGTAAAAGAAAAGCTCAACAGTTAAGAAAAGCCTAAAACACAGTAATCCTTGACTATCAGAAACAGAAGTTTGGATCTGGTGTTGCAAACCAGTGACGCTGAAAGTGTTTTGAATTAGGCTTCCTTAAACAGAACAAGTGGAGAAGGAAATGGCAACCCACTCCAGTGTTCTTGCCTGGAGAATCCCAGGGACGGGGGAGCCTGGTGGGTTGCCGTCTCTGGGGTCGCACAGAGTCAGACACGACTGAAGCGACTTAGTAGTAGTAGTAGTAGTAGTAAACAGAAGCCGCATTATGACCTAAATTCTAAATAGTGATGCTACGTGCTATAATACATAAACGCAAACATCACAGTAATTTAATATTCTGAAAATTTATTATTCACAACAAGGTTCAGCAGTTGTTGTTGTTCATGAGGTGGCCTTCCACATGCATTCAAGGACCCTATCTATGGCTCTCCGAAGACCTCCATCTAGTTAGTACAGGTTCAGCAGATTATCTGTGTAAAGGGTCAATAAATATTTTTGACTTTGTGGGTCATACAGTCTCTGTCATAACTACTCAACTCTACTATTACAGCACAAAAGCATCCATAAACAAATGGGCAAGTTGCAGTCCAATAAGACCTTATTTCCAAAAAACAGGCAGCAAGCCAGATTTAGCTCACAAGCCTAGTTTGCCAACCTTCTGTCCAGGGTATGGTGGAAGCGAGGAATATGGAGGGCTGTATAGGAGGTTTTCATGGACTAGCCCTAAAACTGGTATACAATCACCCCCCTGGTATCTGTAGGGTATTGGTTCTAAGACTCCAGATTATTCCACTCTCTAGATGTTCAAGCCTCTTATATAAAAATGCCTAGTATTTGCATGTAACCTACACACACCCTTCCTGTATAGTTTAAATTATCTCTAGATTACTTATAACACTCAACACAATGTTAAGTGCTATGTGAATAGTTGCAAATACTGTGTAAATGGCTGCCAGCAAGCAGCAAGTTCAAGTTTTACTTTCTGGAACTTTCTAGAATTTTTTCCCCCAAATATTTTTGACCCGAGATTGCTCGATTCCATGGATGCAAACCCAGGGATATGGAGGACAGACCATTCTTCTTTTCCACTAAGCCTTCAGTAAGCCAGAACTTGGTCACCTGTCCCCATCTAAGAGAACAGTCTAGCTGTGACTCTCTTCTTTAAAAAAAAAGCAAATCTGCTTTGGTGAACATACGTACCTATTTCCACTTTCCAAAGGGAAAATAGCCCAGTGTTGAAGAATTAGTCATGAACAAATTATTGAAAATGGTATAACAAACACTCAGGAATATTGGTTTTTGCAAAGTTAAATACTGCTGATGTAAAAAATCACTATTTTTTTTTTAAATTATTTAACTGTAGGGTTAATCACGTAACATTAGCTGATACTGATGCTGCTAAACCACCTGTGATTTGTAATTAAAAACAGGAGCAGCAGCAATTTTAAAACACAAACACTACCAATAGTTAACTGATAAAACATTCTTCTGGAAACGATAAGAATTCCAGCTGCACTTTCACATACATGTCTAGCAGGACTTCTACAGCACATCAAGTGTTAGACTGTTATCCAGACTTCCTAGAGCTGGCATCCAGGACACACACACCACCGTGCACTCAAGCCCAGTACTCTTCTCTGGGTCTGCAGCTAAGCCATGTTTCTTAACTGGCTGCACTCAGGCTAGGCCATGACTGAACACTTCCCAATGGAACACCAGCGGAACAAGTAATGGGCACCACTGCCAGGCCTGGCACATGAAGACATCCACGTGATCCTCCACTCTTTTTCTCTGCTGCACAGCCTTGGGGGACGCACATTAAACAGCAGTATTACAAAGGAAGGAGCCTGGTTCCTGAGCAACCGTGTGGAGCCAAGAAACAGGACGGAACAAAGCACTTACGTGTCACGATAAGGAGGGATAAACTTTTACTGGAACAAGCCAATGAGATCTAAGGTTGTTTATTGCAGCTGGTAATCTATCCTAACTATTATAATACAGAATTCTTAACAAACTTCAGAAATGTGCCAGTCAGAATATGAATATTACATGTTAATAGTCCTTTAAGACTCATTTGGATTTCTAATCATCTCTTGTTGTTGTTGTCTGATTCTTTTGCATCCCCGTGGACTGTAGCCCACCAGGCTGCTATGTCCATGGGATTTCCCAAGCAAGAATACTGGAGTGGAATCATGTTTAGTTGTAAATAAAAATACACACATCTCCATTTATGGATCTGTTGCTGGTCTATCAGAAAGACCTTCACAGGCTACACTGAGCTGGAAGCAGGGGGCTAAGGGGATGAGGGGATGATACTAGTATTTTAGGAAATCCATCTGCTATACCATATTCATTTATGCAAAACCTGCTTTCCAATACCTGCTACCTACTATTACACTGGAGATTAAGCGTTAAAAGATGAATGAAAAGGAGGCTCTGTCATCATGCTGTTCATGGAGTTGACAGGGGCAGAGTGGTCGGATTAGCGAACAGGGGGATGCCCACAGAAGGCAGGCCTAGGGAAGACCAGGCTGCAGCATAAGAACAGTTACTTCTGTTCAGAGAAGTGGGCGTAGGTAAGAGGAAAGAGACTGAGAATTAGCAATTGCGGGGAAAGGGATTTCAAAGAGCCCTACTCTTTGTTGAAGTAACCCAACAAAGCTAGCTCACTTCCTCTCTCAGTTTTACCTACGACTATGGAATCTATTCCAAGAACAGAAGCAAAATGCAGTAACTTTTGTGATTACCAGCTGATTTCTTCAGCTCGACTTTACTTACAAACACATAAAAACTCTAACTTTCAAGAAAGTGTTCCTTACTACTTAGTACAATTTTTTTGGCATAAGGAAAATTCTCCAGTTGTGATCACACACATTATTCAGCCAGAGGGTAACAATATGGTTCCCACGTATCTGAGATCACAGGGAACCAGTTTGCTCAAAGAACAAAATTCAGTTCCACACCTATGTATTTCAATCTTCACTTTGTTCGGCTTTCTCACAGACATCGGTCACAGGCAGCCCGAAGACTCTGTAAAGAGATCTATTTAGCGTTACTGGGAAAAAAATAATTCACAGCATGTGTCGTAGTGATGCAAGTCTATAGTTCAAAAGTGCATTTGGTTTAGATGTTAAGGTAAGAAATCGAAAATGTCCCATATAACTGAGGAATGCTACTGGAAGGAAAAATATGAACAGACCAAACTATCTTAACTATATCCTTTCTGACTCCACTTGAGATAAAGTTGCTTTCCAAAAATTAGAACTGCACTATCTTCCTAGATCTATTTATAGTCAATCCTTCTACTAATTTACCTCTAAAAGACGCTTGCTCCTTGGAAGAGAAGCTATGACAAACCTAGACAGTGTATTAAAAAGAGACATCACTTTGCTGACAAAGGTCCGTACAGTCAAAACTGATTTTTCCAGTAGTCATGTACAATGTGACAGTTGGTCCATAAAGATGGCTGAGTGCGGAAGAATTGATGCTTTTGAATTATGGTGCTGGAGAAGAGTCTTTAGAGTCCCTTGAACTGCAAGGAGATCAAACCAGTCCATCCTAAAGGAAATCAGTCCTGCGTATTCATTGGAAGGACTGATGCTGAAGCTGAAGCTCCAATACTTTGGCCACCTGATGCGAAGAGCTGACTCATTGGAAAAGACCCTGATACTGAGAAAGACTGAAGCAAAAGAAGGGGGCGGCAGAGGGTGAGATGATTAGATAGCATCACTGACCCAAAGGACATGAATTTGACGAAGCTACAGGAGTTAGCAGAGGACAGAGGAACGTAGTGGGCTACAGTCCATGGGGTCACAAAGAATTGGACATGACTTAGTGACGAAACAACAACAAACCCCTTTACCGCAAATGTTTTCCATTTACCACAAAGATGGTTTGTGACATAAAAAGAGTAACTTCGAAGGAATCTACACGTTTTTGTCTTCATAGTTGGCATCTTATGAGTATGAAGAAGAGAAAATTTTTAAATGAAAAAAACCTATTTTTTTTCCACTACTTGCAATCATTTTATACATGTATCATCTTGCTGTTGTTCAGTCACCAGTTGTGTCTGACTCTTGCAATCCCATGGACTGCAGCGTAACAGGCTTCCCTGTCCTTAACTATCTCTCAGAGTTTGTCCACTGAGTCGGTGATGCCATTGAACCATCTCAACCTCTATTGACCCTTCTCCTCCTGTCCTCAGTCTTTCCCAGCATCTGAGTCTTTTCCAATGAGACAGCTCTTCACATCAGGTGGCCAAAGTATTGGAGCTTCAGCATCAGTCCTTCCAGTGAATATTCAGGGTTGATTTCCTTTAGGATTACAACTCTAATTTTGATAGACACCGCATTAATACTGAAGTAACCCAAAACAAAGCAGAACGCCACACTCACTTTTAAAACATTGATTATTAAGTTCATGTAAATAGACAAGTATAAGGCAATTAAAAATTTGAGGACACCTATTTTTCCACATACTGCCATAATTTAAAAATCATTTTCCTACCATGTCCCATTGTTTTCACTTTTATTTGACTCTAAAATTATGTAAATTACCCAGTCTCTAAGTTATCTCAGATAGTTCTTGGCAATAACTTTGTCCAAAAAAAGTTCAGTTGAGGGAGAAAAAAGCAACTACATTTCTATTTACCTCTGTAGTTTCTTAACGCAATATGTGAAGTACAGTATGTAAAATAAAAAAATGAAATGTTTGAGAATAGCATATCAAAACCATGGACTTCTCAATAAAATATTAATACCATATGATAAAAACATATTTCTTTGAAGTATAGTCTATAAAGAAAACTGAACAATACTTTCCAAAGCTACAGTGAATACCCATTTATTTTGATAAAAGAAGACAAAAGAAATACTAGCTTTCCCTGGAAAACTCTAAATGCATGTTTTAAGAGATCAGAAGACAGGCAGGAGATCACAAGCCTGAAAGGGCGATTATTAGCACTATTTTCTGTTTATAGTGGGACAAAACAAAGCAACATTCTTGAACAAAATATGACACGGCACTATATAAAACGTAACAGCAACCACTGTTTATGGGTTCCCTATTTGGGGCCTGGCTTTATGCCACGTACTTTATCATTTATCGTCCCTCAATCCTACTGAGAACGTCTCATTTTCCTTATTTCAAAGACAGAGATGTGGAAGTTGAGAGAGGTCACAGAGCCACTGAGGAGGTTTCTCACTGGAGTCTGACCACCATATGTTCTTGCCTCAGGAACGTCTATGTTTTACGGCAAACAGTCTACCATGCTCCTCCATGATAGCTGCACAAGATTCCAATAGATCCATCTTATTTTTTGCTTGAGGTTTCCTTAATCAGCTATTCCACCATTCACTTCTACAAAATGCATCATCTTACTTAAGCCATACAGTTCCAATCTGTACTAAGGAATTAGAAAAGTACTATTAACCTAACTGAAAACTCAAGGATTTTGACAATCTAAACCTTATCATGATAGATTATTTCTATAAGTCATCATTACAGATACCCTGTGATGTATTTATAGTACCCCCAAGGTTCACTGGATTCCAATAAACATTACTCCAAAGAGCCATTTAATAAGGATGTATGTGCATGCTAAGTCGCTTCAGTCATGTTCAACTCTTTGTGACCCTACTGGCAGTAGCCTGCCAGGCTCTGCTGTTCACAGAATTTTCCAGGCAAAAAAGTGTTGAATGGGCTGCCACGCCCTCCTCCAGGGTATCTTCCAGACCCAGGGACTGAACCCACATCTCTTCAGTCTCCTGCACTGGCAGAAGCATCCTTTACCACATCCTTGCCACTGGGAAGCCCTTAATAAGGACAGTCAACACCTACAAAGAAAACCACGGGCTTCCAAGGATAGAGAAACATGACAGACTTCAAGTCCATGGGGTCACAAAAAGTTAGACAAGACTGAGCAACTAACATTTTCACAAAAACCATTAATACTTAACTTAAGTCAGTATTTCTTAAAGAATAGTCCATAGGCTGCTACTGGTTCACAACCAATCAATGAAAAATAACATCTAAAAACCCAACTCATCACTTAGATTTCTGGCTTGAATTAGCACCCACTGGTGATTCCCTCTCACCACACCTCATCAAAAGCTACGTAGTTTTCTCCATAAGTTTCCGAGAGTTTCTGGCCAGCGTTAAGTAGAAAGAAATATAATGCGGTGGGGATTAAGAATCTTTTACCCTTCTAAGATAAGAAGTTCAGTTCCAAAGATGTACACACCGCCTGGCTCCAAAATTAATTATGAAAACAAGATTAGCATTTTTCTCAAATAAAGTGAAAGGAATTTAAAAAGGATATTTGATATTTTCAAGTAGAATATTTTCCAAAATAGCACAACTTCCCCACGTTTAAGCTTACCTTGAAGATGGCATTATATTTGAAGCCCTGAATTTTGTTGTAAACGGATTAGTTGACTCATAATCAAAATAGTCCTGCCGATGTTCACTAAATGCATTAGGTGATTTCAAGTCACAAGGGCTATCGGCTCCCCCGTTGTTAAGTTTATCAGATCGTCTGTCTTTTTTTCCAGTCACTCTTTCAAAGAGGCTGACTTTCTCCCTTTTTTCTCTCTTGTTTTCTTTTCTTACTTCAATTGATTTTGAAAATAAATTCACGCTGCTGTCCCATGATTCACTGCTTTCTTCAAATGGATTTTTCTTCCTTGGCAGTGTTGCAAATTTTTGGGGTAATGAAGCAGTCACATTTGTAAATGGGTCATTTTGTCTTCCGAAAGACGATTCACCTTCATCCACACTGCTGTCAGGCTGGTTCATTTTAGAAGTATCAAAGCTTAATGTTCTTCTGTGTGGAGATTTGAGACTTCCTGCAAACAATTTTGTAGTTAGTACATAATCAGTGACACATTATATCACACTATTTGACACATCCTGTGTGCATACTGCTGGTTTTAGAATGAGAGCAATTAGCTATTTAAAGATATTAACCTTTTAAAATAAGCAAGGAAAACAATCTTAAAATGCTAAGGTACAGCAGTATGTAGGCTAATAACAATTAGTATATTGCTAGACTATTAGTAACTTACTCAGCTCAGAACGAAACAATCACATAAACAAATTATAATGTCAAAACTAAAGGTTCTGCTCAGCATTATAGTGCTATAGAAATTCTCACTTTTTTCATCAGTAGTATTAAGTTTACTTTCTTACTTCTGAACAATAAGATTCTTTTTTAGGAAAATTCTGATGAAATGGAATATTCATTTATGTTTCAGGCTTCTGAGACAGGAGAAATGACAGTTTAAAAAAAAAAAAAAACAGGCCATGAAAAGAGACCAAGGCTCATCTAATTCTATAAATACAGTATTGAATTCAAACCAGCTCTGTCTTTAAACTTACCAATTTTCAGTATAGTAGGTACTCAATAAATATCTGATGACTAATTTAGAAAATGCTAGCAAGAAACCTCAATTTTTTACTAATTTTAGAAGTCAAACTTTAAAAATTAGGAAGGTAGTTCAGATCACACAGGATCAACCAGAAAGAACGCATACATCACTTACCACTTTCCGGAACTGCTCCAAAGGAATCTATCTGGCGGCCAAGAAGATGCGTTTGAGCAACGGTGCCAGACTTCAGCTTCTCCGAGCATATGTGGGCCCCAGTTAAATCAGACATTGAATGTGCTGAAGAGAGTCGCTGAGGACCCAAAAGGAAAGGCTTTTTTGGTTTAGATTTCATCTGTATTTCACTACTTGAAAATTCAGTATGGGCATCAGGCATGTGAGAACTTGGAATGATTGCAGAAGATGTATCAGAAAATGTCCCATCATTTTTTCTACCTTTCATCTTATCTTTTAATTTTGCAAAAGGAGATCTTGTTTTGTCCTTCATTGATAAGTCAAACATACTTGCTGTCATATTGTTCCTCATAAATTGAATATTGACCTTTATCTCACCCCTGTTTTTGGCTCTTTTTCCTTGTTTGGATTCTAATCTAAACCACCTTAAAGAGAAGGAAAAACTGGGTTGTAATATGTAATGAAGAGAGGATTATCGAGCTCTGTTGTACACAAATTGCTTTTTAGGTAAAGTTACTCTACATCAAGGCAGTCTAAGCACTGAAGGAGAAACTGTTGGCCAGAGTGCTTCTGGTTTTATTCATGGCTTCATTTAAAAAAACAGGGAGGTCTCTGCCATGTATCACATGCAGAAGGAACCAGTCTTTTTTGCAAAGCTATTTAGACAACTTTTTCTTTCATGATTTGAAAATCACGCATCAAAATTTCTTACCAATAATAGCTATTATGTTTCCATCTAGTCCAAATGTGGCTCATGGCTGAAGAATATTTTTTAGCATTAAGACACTGAGGTAGAGACCCTGAAATAATTCATCAACACATACTATTTTTGAGCACCATAAAATAATAAATAACAATCAAACTTTTAATAAAATAATATTCAGCCTCTGAGCCAAAATAGTTCTGTAAAAGCTATTAAAAGAATTTTGTTAACATGGGAGACTACTCCATACAGTTTGCTCATCATGAAAATTGCTTACGATGTAAATTGTGTGTGTGTGCACTAAGTCACTTCAGTCGTGTCTGACTCTGCCATGCCATGGACTGTTGCCCGACAGGCTCCTCTGTCCACGGAATTCTCCAGGCAAGAATACTGGAGTGGCTTGCCATGCCCTCCTCCAGGGGATCTTCCCCACTCAGGGATCGAACCTGTTTCCTGCAGCTTCTACATGGCAGGTGGATTCTTTACTGCTGAGCCAATGGGGAAGCCCACAGTGTAATTTAGATTTATATAAAATGGGTCAAAGCCTCTTCCTGAATAAAATATGCAAAATAAGTAAAATGCAAGAAGTGACAAACGGTAATAAATCTTGTAAAGCATTTAAAAAAAAAAAGAAAGCTTAAGTGCTTCCTCTTAGAATCTCTGTTTCAATAACTTGCTACTGTGACAATGCCAAATAAAACTTACTTTAACTGGACCCAAAACTTATGCTTTTTAGTCACTTGAGTGAATTACACTGCCCATTTTCAAATGATGTGTAAAATGCAAAATTTATTTTGGTTTATTTACAGTATTTTTATCCATGAAAACTTCTCCAGTTGTTGGTGTCATAAATGGTCATTCTACAGGGCAAACAGCCAAAAAAACTACAAACTCCAGCAGAGATGAGAGTTCCTACAATGTTTTCACATTACTTAAACAATGAAGAATAATTTCCATTTCTGCAGACAGGTCATTATTTAAATACAGCTCTGCATGTATTAAATTTTCTTAAATAACTCAGATCTAATTTTACAGAAGACACCAGAAGAAGCTACATTTACTATCAAGTGAGACACTATAGTTTCAAAGATCTTTCCAGGCAAAAGAAAACTGGCACATAATATGTATGTATGTATGTATGTATGTGTGTGTGTGTGTGTGTGCATGTATATACCAGCTACATCTTAGAAAGTAACATGCAAGTGAAATATTTTCAATTTAATCAGTTAAGATCTAGCTGCATCAAAACAAGCAACTTTTAAAAAACAGAAAGTCTTATAACAGAAAGCCTTAACCTGAGACCCTAAATAGAGAAAACCCTTTATCTGAGGCAAATGGTGAAATGTGAAGACTCAGAGACTAGAAATAAAAAGTGACAGCAATAAACTCCGTGGAATAGAGAACCTTCAACAACACAAAGTTGAACACTCACAAAGCCTGAAAGCAAAGCAAGGTTATATACCCAATTATTAACTCACAGTTTTGGAAAACAGAACATTTTCGGAGGCGGGGCGGGTTGGGGGGGTGGGGGTGTCACGAATCCTTCTGATGGACGACCCCTAAGAGATGCTCTGCTAATATTGCAGGTTATTCAGAAAATAGGAGCGTCCACTTTGCAAGAAAATGTGCCCCCTCCCCAAACAAAACAGAACCAAACACCACCACCAAGTATGTCAGATCTGTGTATGTAACAAAGCATAACAAATCTGAGGGGAAAAAAATCAAGAACAGAATTTTAGTCCAAAATCCTTATTTCACAAGAGAGGAAACTCAGGCACAGAGGCTAAGTAGCTTCTTAATGTCAGACTGGAGTCAACAAGGAAAACAGACTAAAGCTGACCAGTAACAGCTGCATGAAAATAGTAGTTCTTTTGTATTTAATGAACCACATATATGTTAATAAGGTTAAATGCATACCAGGTTGTACATCACAGGACACTGTATTTAATCAGGAGACTCAATCACAAGGGCAACATAGGTTTTGTCTTGCCGGAGTGTAAGCTTCTTGAAGGCAATTTTCCTTGCACTAAATAAATGTTTACTGAATTTTCATTTCTAGAGCTATATTCTTAAAACGACAACACTACAACTCTGTGTATGTCTGTGTGTATGTTGCACCATTTTGTTCTCTGGTTAAGAAAAGCTGAAGATTTAGGTAAGCTTTAATGGATAAAAGCAAGTCAGTGTTTGAATATAAACTAACTACAGTGTTTTCCATCCTTCTTGACCAAAAAAAGTAAAACACAGACAAAAAAACCCCCAAGACCCAACGGCAAAGAACTTTAACAAACATACCAACTTAAAATATAGGCATGACAAATAACTCTAGCTGCTTTGTTTGGAAAGTGATGTAACAGGGAAGTCTTAATGAGACCTTCAAGAATCATTCCAGAGATAGCACTTGTTTTCCCTGGCTTCTAAAAAGATAAAAGGAAGACACAGCATTTGAGGTTTAGTGGATTAATGCTGATTTTACTTTTTCACCTCTGGAGTGCTAGATTTAAACTGTATATGGCCTCCGCTCAATTTTTGAGTGGGCACAGGTCCATGTTCAAAAACCACCACACATGTGGGAACTATTCCCAAGCAATTGGTGCTGTGTGGTCAGAAATGGGACAAGATTGGCAGGAAGGGTGCCAGAGGCCAGGACGCAGGTGCACCACACAGCCGCACACACAAGTCCTAAAACCTGCATATGTTTGAGTCATACCTAACTTAGGGGCTCGGATGGTTATTACTGTTCATGAGCATTAAAAACAAACAAAAAAATCAACATCGCCCACTTCTGCTGTTAAAAAAAATCAATCGATACAACATAACAGCATAAACAATTTACCATTCTATTATTAAGTACTGTGCTGTTTTCTTAAATCTTGTGCCCGAACCAGCCCAGATGCCCATTAAAACGGGAGATACAGAAAAGTTCTCTTTCCAGGTCCCACTCATCAGAGTGTTCTGGCTCAGGCCCTTTATCCCTCTCCTTGAAAGAAGGAAAAAAGCTTTTAATTTCAAGGTATAAAAATAAATCAAATGATACTTTTAGTCACCACACTTCTTTGCTTATCATGGAAGACAAGCTGTAAATCCTTGTCTTTAGTGTCAAGAGTAGAAAGTGTCACACCCAGCAGCTCCATGGGACTTCCAAATCAGCTGGTCGCCTTCATCACCCATACCCATTTTCTAAAAAGCACTTGGGAATCTGCTGACAAGGCTCAGCAATGTGCAGAATATTAAATATCTTTCTTGCAATACACCGGTAGCTCAAGTCTGTCTCTTACTGGGCCATATGTATAGTTGTGCTGCAAAAGGAAGCTATTAACTATATTAAAAACTAGAAATATTACAAATAAAGAGATCTCATCAAATATGTGGTCTCCATTTATCCACAAAGAAAATATTAGGGATTTAATAACCTGAAAATCACTTTGAATGCAATAACATCACAAGCGCTGTTGATAACATTTAAACGCATTTTCCTCCCCAAAAGTCCTAATCCGTTTTTTTTTAGTAGCCAATAGAGAATTTCTGTAGGGAGACAACGATTAGAGTATTGCTTACAGCCAAATTTATTGTAACTGTGATGCTGCCAAAGATAAGGAGTAAAACAAGAAGAAACTTTAAAAGTGTATTCCATCTTCAGAATCCTTGGGTTCACAGTCGGGCCTACTTTCATTTGGAACATTTATATTTCAGAGAAGGCCTGCAGTATATCATTCATTAATGTTAAAAGTACTGTAAATGCAGTATCAAATTTGAAGATGCAATAAACTTAAAAAGTTTACATTCAAAACACTTCTAAATATTATTTAGTAAGGTCATCCAAAATTGGCAATATGCAATAAATTAGTCAGTGATTATCCATTTTTCAGTTTAAATTTGATGAAGAACTCCTCAGAGGTAATTGAATGCTACTTCATAGGTATCAACCAGTATTATTAAAATCACTGATATATATTCAACTTTACACTTTATTTAAACCATTTTCTCTCCTAAAATATTTTCATCTCTTCAGTTTCCTCTGGCATTCCTAGTATTACTTATCTCTCTACCCTTTACCTTACATATATTAAACCTTTAGGTCCTTTGGTAAAGACCTGATTAAAAAACATTTTCTCAATGAAAGTAAAAATTTCAATCAAGAGAAGTCTGCAGGAAGGTAGGTACAGGAAAAAACATGACATGGTTGTTTTAAAATATAAGAAAATAACATGATCTTCAAGAAAGTTTTTAAAAGCATAAACAAATATCAGTTATAACAGCAAAGCTATTTTTGAAATGTGACATCCCCTTATAAATTCAACCTATATTTTTCTACCATTAATTCCATCCACTTCAAACATTCTTTCAGACTAGAGTAATTATAAGTTTAAGAAAGGGGTATCACTCTCTCAGAAAACATACTATTTTTCAATTTAAGCAATAATATCCTAGTTTTAACTTATATTATGGTTTTTTTAAGTTAGAATATATCTAACCTAAGTTTGGAAGTCATATTAAAAAGCCCATGTTTTTACTGAATATGTCATTTCATCACAAGAATTTAATCACTGTTTCCAATCTGATAGCATTTAATACAGTCTAAACACACTGGCTTTGCAGAACTAACTTTGAAGTAACTATGTTCAAGAATGAGGATGTCTATACATACTTTTAAAACTTTTTTCTTTTAATATCTTTAAACTCCACCACGATGTACTGACCCTGAAATCTGAGCTAAAATAAAAGCCAACTCTGTTTACAATGCTGAAATAAAATATTGAGTTCTAAATTTGGTAATTCACCACTTGACAGCTTCAGAGTTCAACTACAAAATAAATTTTAAAAATATATATATATATATAGAAGAGGGCATATTGGCAGATTTACTTTTCTGATGTTCCATTTTGAAAATTGTAAGGGTTTAAAGATTGTAATAATTTAAATTGATCAACAACACTGAGGCCCAGTCCTCTTTTAAGTAGTGAAACAATGTTAATTTACTTAAAATCCTGCGCAAAATATTCAATTATTGAAGAGGTTTACCTCAAACGAGAGTAATGGATCATTAAAGACTCCACCTAAAAAAAAAAAATGTGTCTTCACAAGGGCTATTTTTACTTCAGATTTATGCAAATATGGTGCTTAAAACTGGGTCATATTTCAGTCCAAAAACCAATGCCCCAAGTAGACAATTTCCAAGAACAGAAAATCCATTCAGATAATAGCTAAGCTCCCCCCCAATTCAAAATAAATTACATAACTTACTCTGTTTTCCTTCTTTGTTTGTCCTCAAAGATGTCATTGAGATTGATGGCCACCTGCCCTAAAAACTTATCCAGACCCACCAGGGACCTGTGCATAACTATGAGGAAAAGGATGTATTTCTCTGGATTCCCCTGCATTAGCAGCCCAGGTAGCTCAAAAGAGGCCTCTTCCTTCCAGACTGGCTCAAGGGTTTTCTCAGCTACAGAGGTGGAGTACTTTTCCTTTCCCAGCTGAATTATAGTGTATGTGTCATTGGTGCCACTTTTGCCTTTTGGCTTAAGATCTTTGGCTTGGAGCACGGTGACCTGCACATGGGTCGGAAACCACTTTTGGGCTTGCTCGGAGAGCATCATTCTGTCCTTTTTCTCTGCACCGAGTTCACCAGCGCAGAAAGAGCCCCTCCCGCAGGGAGAGCCTGATGCCTTGATCACTGCATCCTAAGGGCACTTAACGGAGGCAGGCAAACTCACAGCTGCCCGACTCCCTCTAGGGCTGAGGTCCAAACGCCTGGCTGGGGCAGCCCGAGGGCACGGCTGTTCTGCGGTGCTGGTGGTGGGAAGGGGTCCCCTTTCCTCTGGAGAAGCACAGGGGCCCAGCATCACCTGGCCGCGCCGTCCAGGCCTCGCGTCCGCACCTCCACGCTCCGCCGCCCCCCCGCCTCGCCCCGGGACGGGCCCTCGGCAGCGGCGGGCGGCTCCCGGGCCTGCCGGGCACCGGAGGCCCGGCCGCCAAGGCCCCGGCGGAGGGCGGCGGAGGAAAGGAGTGCGCCCCCACGCCCTAATTCTCAGCCCCCGGCCTCCCGCCGGCCTCCTCGCAACCGGGCCGCCGGCCTCCCGCCTCCTCCGCGCCTCCCGCTCGCCCTGCGCGAGTCCGCGCGGGCCCAGCCGGGCTCCTCCTCCCGACCCCGGTAATACGAACCGCCGCCGGCTCGCGCGGCCTCGCTCCCTCTAGCAAACCTCTCCCTCCTCCTCCCCCGCGCCTCGGCTCCTCCTCTCGGGCGGGCGTGGGGGCGGGGGCCGATCGCCCGGGGCGGGGTGTGGTGGGGGGCGGGAGTGGAGTGAGACCTGGGGAGGGGGGCCCCGGCTGCCTCGGCGCGAGAGGACCGCGGGGCGGCGGGCGGCGGGCTGCAGGGCGGTGGGCGCGCGGCTCGACCTCGCCGGGCCGGCGGCTCCTAGCACCGAGCGGGCGGCGCCGGCACTTCCGGGTTCGCCTTCTCCATGTCGGTCTCGAGAATGCGACGGGGCGGGGCCGGGCGGGGCCGGGCGGGGCCCCGGGGTCAAGGGTCAGCACCACCCCGGTTGCCTTGGTGACTGGGGGCGTGCCTCGCGGGAGCCCGGGAGAGCTCCGCGCCGGTATATTGAGTGTTCGTCCTGCTGTTTCGCTCCAGCTTGGGGCCTGGCATTGCGCTGGGTGCTGGGGACGTGGGAACCTGCAGGAGCTGGCAGTTGCGGGGCGGGGAGGCTGGGGGGGTGAGGGGTGGTTGGCGGGCCTCCGGGAGACCAATCTGAGAGGAGGCAGCCAAGGCCCGGAGCCTGCCCGGTCTTGGGAGAGACCCATTTTCGATCTTTGGAAGCCGTCTTTGCTGTACCCTGGATGCCCAGTATCTGGCACCGAGCGGGCATCGGATGAATGATGGTGAAATGAATCAGTCACCTTCATAGGCCGAAAACATACTTTTTCTCACCCCCCCTCCCCTTATCCACTTTTGTGTTTTTGAAGAGAGAAGGCTGTTGATTGGAATGACATCCCCAACTCAAATGACGGTAGAGGCAAGCAGATAAAAGATTCCAAAGTAACACGGGGGTTAATTAATTATATCCTGGGAGGCACTGGGCTGGAGTCCGGAGACCTGGTTCTAGTACCGTGTCTACCAACATCAGACTGTATGACCCTGGTCAGGTCATTTCCGCTGCCTGAACCTTGGTTTCTTCACAAGCAAAACGTCTCCATCATCCCTGAGACTCTGTGGACTCAACGTCCAAGAACCTCCTGGGCACTCAGTCTGGTAGTCTAACTTCAGAAGCCAAACCCAGAGGTGATTATCGTATTCAGTGAAGTCAGCTAAGAAAAGCAAACAACCTCCTTCACCAAGGGGGGATGACAAGTTCCTTACCTGCCCTGAGGGCAAGGCCTGACGGACACCAGTACAGTGTTAAGAGGAAAAAAAAAAAGGAGATGTGCTAATACTGCATTTTTTCCAAAACCATTCTGACCTAGCAGGAGAAGGGCAGGTAATGACTGATGAGTCAGGAGCCTTGTTTGATGTCCTGACTGCCAGAAATTTCTTGTCCAGAGCTCATGATGAGCACTTAGCTTCCTGAGACAAAGAACTTAGATTCTGGGAGCCTGGATTTCCTTGTCCATAAATTGTCCAGAAGATTGCTACTATAGAGTTAGGAGGGTATTAAGAGATAATTCATGGACATTTCCTGGCATAGTATGGAACATATTCTCAGCTTGCCTTTGTCCCTCTATTTCTCTATTACAGGAGATATTTATATACTACATTTATTGTATTCTTCCCTGGTGGCTCAAACAGTAAAGAATCTGCCTACAATGCAAGAGACCTGGGTTTGGTCCCTGAGTCAAGAAGAGCCTCTGGAGAAAGGAATGGCTACCCACTCCAATATTCTTGCCTAGAGAATTCTGTGGACAGAGGAGCCTGGCAGGCTACAGTTTATTATATTTACTTCTATTTATGTCTTATCTTCCCAAGGAAAGTCGAATCTCTTTGGATTGCCCTGTGTATTGTGGATCATCCCTTCAGAGCGCTTAGCAGGCAATGGACAGTTGTTGAATAATCCAGTGCCTTTCTCCATTTACAAAACTAATTTGGAGAGTAAAACAGTATGCTAGAGGTGCATACATATTTCCAACTCTAAATGACTACAAAAATGTAAAGTATTATGTGTCATTTTCAGGTGAGGTTTAAAACGTTCCCACTTGAGAACATTGTATTCTCCATGTTTTTTTTTTCCCCCCTCAGTGACCCCATGGATAATAGCTGCAGAACTTAAAACTCTTTAAGAAACAAGGTCTTTTCATTAAATATTTTTTGAGTGGAGATGTGGGAGAGTCTGATACATTTGTGTCAGAAGAACAATCATACAGTTGAAAAACCTTGTGGGGGAGAGGGGATAACATTATATATTATTTAAATCTTGCAGAAAGAAGGTACTCACTTGAGCTTAAAGAAAGTGAAAGTGAAGTGAAAGTCACTCAGTCATGTCCGACTTGGTGACCCCATGGACTTTTCAGTCCATGGAATTCTCCAGGTCAGAATACTAGAGTGGTTAGCCTTTCCCTTCTCCAGGGAATCTTCCCAACCCAGGGATCGAACCCAGGTCTCCCACATTGCAGGTGGATTCTTTACCAACTGAGCCACCAGGGAAGCCCTGAGCCTAAAGAACACCACAAATCTCAAAACCTACTCATGTTCCAGCACATTCTTTCAGGGACCCACTGACACTTGCTGACATCTATAGATTTCATTTATTGGAAACCATGGGTATTTTTTTGGTACTGCTTACGTGCAGTGACTGGTGTGAGTTCTCCATGAAGTAGGCAATCTAAAAAGAGATATTGGATTAATTTGTTGGTGTTTAGTCGCTAAGTTTTGTCTGACTCTTTGTAAACTCATTACCTGTGGGCTGCCAGGCTCTGCCTGTGGGATTTTCCAGGCAAGAATACTTGATTGGCTTGCCATTTCCTTCTCAAGGGGATCTTCCTGACCTAGGGATCAAACCCTTGTCTCCTGCACTGGCAGGCGAATTCTTTACCGCTGAGCCACCAGAGCAGCCCTAGATTAATTTACCACCAAGATATTCAGGGACCCAAACTACAGATAAATCTTGAATCATCTTGAGTCATCTAGGATGAAAAGACTTGGTTTCAGGTCATTCTGATGAAAGTTAAAATCTAAAATAGAGGCAGAATTTTTCATCTCTGAGAGACAGTCTATGAAAAAGCCATGTGTGGGAAGCAGAACAAAATCATCATACTGTAAACATTGCCTCTGGACTCCAGAGTGGGCAGTTAGCCTTAAAGAAAAATATTCTGAGGAATTTTTAAAGAGTGCATTGGAATAATCAAGGGTGGAATTTCAACCAGGTTGTCCAGGGAGAAATCAATTGACACCTGAAACTTACAAAAGCAAAACAAACATCATAAAAATAAATTTAAATTTAGAATTGTTATAAATTGCATTTTTAAAAGTCTTCCTCTCTATTAAAAGCTCTAATTAAGAAAGCAATAGGCAACTGATTATAATAGTGAATGTGTGTTTCTGAAGAGCTTAAATTGTTTGGTAAGCTTTATGAATGATTACAAACTTGTTTACAAATATCATTTCATTCATCTGAAATATAGCCATCTCTAGGGTGGAAGTTGGCAGTTATGGTTCACAGCAAAGCAGTAACACACTCTAACACAATTCAGGGAATACTCTAAAGGCAACAGCTGAACAACTGGAATTACTAACATCTCTTCCTGTTGCACCTAAGTTTCTTTTGAGTTTTCCCAAAACTTGGCCAGAGCCAAAATTGTTCCGTTTTACTGTCTGGCAAGTTCACAAATTATGACTTAATGTCCTGAACCATAATAAGAAAATAGTTTACTTTTGCCCCAGAGGAAGCAAATAAACAAGCAAATCAAAATGAACTAAAAAGAGTCCTTAACTGCATTTGTAAAAGTGGTTTCCCATAAGAAAGATTTTTTTCTTTTTTGATTATTTGTATTAAGAGTAAAAACATGTCAGTCAGGTCAAATATATGGTTGGCTCATTGTGAAATATAATGGTAATTATGCAAGATCTGAGATGAAAGTGGTTCTACAAAAATGTTTATTGTCTTACAGTTTAAAGGTTCTTTTTACTAATTGAAAGATATACATGAACCAGAGTTTAGACAGGGAAAAAGGATTGCATATGTTGTAAGAACAACATACCTTACGAATGGACGAGAGTCACTTTTTAAAGTTATCCTGTGACAAATGATATGTCCTGAAATGTTTGGTGAAATTCCAAAATTAAGGGTTTGGGAAAATAACATAACATAAAAAAGGAAAATGCTGAAATTTCTAACTGTTAGCAATACTGCTGCAATGAATAAGAACTATTTGTTCAGAAAGTACAAATAATACTCTCCAGTAGTGGAGAATTTCACAGATGAAAATATTTACTAATGCTGCAGCTTTAATAAAATCCCACAAGGAGACTTATGCTACACTTCATCATAAACAATCCCTACCCCTTCTTTCGGCATCAACATCTTTAAAATTGAGACTTAAATATCTATTGTAGGACAATAATAGTGCTCTTAGTTTTTAAATAGCCCACATATACATTAAATAACATATACAGACACACGGCCACAAGAAGCTTTCCTGATGTATCATTATAGTCTTCAGATATATGCACACACACACATGCTGCAAATATATATACAACTCAAATATATATAAAATTTATACACATACAGGTGCATGCTAGGTCGCTTCAGTTGTATCCCACTCTTTGTGACCCTTTGGACTGTAGCCTGCCAGGCTCCTCTGTCCATGGGATTCTCCAGGCAAGAACACTAGAGTGGGTTGCCATGCCCTTCTCCAAGGGATCTTCCTGACCCAGGGTTTGAACCCATTCTCTCATGTCTTCTGCATTGGAGAGCAGGTTCTTTACCACTAGTGCCAGACTTTACTTTGCCCACAAAGTCTAGTCAGGGCTATGGTTTTCCAGTGGTCATGTATGGATGTGAGAGTTGAACAGTGAAGAAAGCTGAGCACTGAAGAATTGATGCTTTTGAACTGTGGTGTTGGAGAAGACCCTTGAGAGTCCCTTGGACTGCAAGGAGATCCAACCAGTCCATTCTAAAGGAGAACAGTCCTGGGTGTTCATTGGAAGAACTGATGCTGAATGCTGAAGCTGAAACTCCAGTACTTCGGCCACTTCATGTGCAGAGCTGACTCATTGGAAAAGACTCTGATGCTGGGAGGGATTGGGGGCAGGAGGAGAAGGGGACGACAGAGGATGGGATGGCTGGATGTCATCACCGACTCAATGGACATGAGTTTGGGTGAACTCCGGGAGTTGGTGATGGACAGGGGGTGCCTGGCATGCTGCAATTCATGGGGCTGCAAAGAGTCGGACACGACTGAGTGACTGAACTGAACTGAACTGAGTGCCACCTGGGAAATCCTTGTACACACACACAATACGGTAAAACTCGCATTTATGTTAGAGATTCGTATGTAGATAATCTCCACATAATCAGTTGAAAAGTAGTTTGCAAAACTGATTTGAAATTATAATTGCTATAAACTAGTATTAGAGTGTTTGGTGATTGTCTTGTTTTCATCACTGATTAATTTGTCTCTGGGATTGGGCAGTGTAGGACAGTTTGTGATGTAGGAGAAGCAGTGTGGTGTGTAGTTGACAGTGCTCTAGTCAACAGCCTGATTGAAAACTGGGCTGCCTATTACAAGTTTCATATCTTTAGGGAAGTCATTTTCCTTCTTTGGACCTCTGTTTATTCATTTGTAAAGTAAGAGTCTTTAACAGGAACCACTTAAAGCAGTCTCTGTCATTTAATAATTCTAAGTAGTCCATCCAGAACACAAAGAAGCAAATTGCATTATCATTGTCTAATTGAATTTGCTTGGTATACTAAAGCAGATTCCCTTTTTAATGTAATTTATTAATAAAGGATCTTCTAATTCAGCTGAAAAAGATCTCTCTCTTCCAAATGGAAATGATCATTACAGAAAGGAAGTAAATATAACTTGTGTTTATAGATCCTGCATGACGAAATTGACACTAACAACTCAAGATTTGAAAGAAATTACATAAAGGTGTAAGGGATTTTGAAAAGCCTTAAACTTTTCATTTATAATAATAAACATAACTTTTATTCATAACGTGTTGAGAAGGGTAAGAATTTGTGGACCAGGATACATATTTGTATGTAAAAATGTTTTATATAGATTTTTTAAAAAAAATTTCCCCTTCATAGTATCATACTATTATGTTATGCAATTTTTGTTCCCTTAACAAAGTCAACTGAGTGACTGACACCTTTAGGTTTTCCTGGTGGCTCAAAGGGTTAAGAATCAGCCTGCAACATAGGAGACCCAGGTTGGATGCATGAGTTGGGAAGATTTTGCAAATACACAGGTATTTGTCTTCAAGTTGTGATTATCTCATTGTCATGAGCCTTGCTGAACTCTTCCAGAACATGGTTACTTTTCTGGATTTATGTGGAGGTTAACAAGGGCTGGATCATACTGATTATTGCTGAAAGAAATGTTTATCAGACTAACATAAACTTATCATCCTTGTACTTTGTAAACAGCTGATGATATTTTTTCATGACCAGTTAAAATCAAAGATGGAGGATTTTAAAAAGCAAATAAAGGCTTAGAATTACAATATTTCTGAAACTAACATATATGTTCCTTTGGAGAGCATTAAACTGGTGAGCAGCTGGCAAAAGCATTTGGTGGGATAATTTTCTCCCCCTGCATAATACCTAGCGCCCTTTCTCCCTTTCTACTTATTTAATCCACACAAAACAAAATAGAGGACTTTAAAAGTAGTGTTATATTTTGTGTGTTTGATATAAAACCAGGTGAAAAGTATTGCATTTTGAGGCACAGACCCAACGCTTCTTGTCCCAAGGTCAGATTTCAAACTATTTCTGCTAAGCAGTTTTCAATCAGCCTGAACAGTATTTTAGTCCATCTGAATGTCTGATAATAAAGGTAGTTTGGGCTTAGAACCGGGTGCTTATCTTTTACACGGTCTGGATTAGGTCACCTTCCAAGCACTTACAGTTTATGATTCAGGGACAGACGATTTTGACCCTGTATTATAATCATGTTCTCATCATTGAAGTGATCACTGATGATCCATGTAGCCAGAATTAAGCATCAGACTTAGCTTGGCAGGGCTTCCCTGGTGGCTCAGACGGTAAAGAGTGAGTGAGTGAGTGAGTGAAGTTGCTCAGTCATGTCCGACTCTTTGGGACCCCATGGATTATGGCCTATCAGGTTCCTCCGTCCATGGGATTCTCCAGACAAGAATACTGGAGTGGGTTGCCATTTCCTTCTCCAGGACGGAGAATCTGCCTGCAATCCAGGAGAATTGAGTTGGATCCCCAAGACCCCCTGGAGGAGGGCTTAGCAACCCACTCCAGTGTTCTTGCCTGGGGAATCCCCATAGACAGAGGAGAGTCCATGGGTTCGCAAAGAGTCAGACACGACCAAGCACAGGACAAGGTTAGTTTGGCAATGTAGACTTGAAAGCAATACTTGCTTCCGGAAAGTGAGGTGATAATGGAAGGGGCACTGAATGAAGAGGGGCCACCTGGCTCAGCCAACCAATGGTGTGTATGACCTTAAGCAACTTAAATTCTTCTTTAGTAAAACAGCAGCCTGTAAATTTCTTCTACTTCCAAACTTGGATCTCAGATTATCTAGAACTGCTTCCCAATAGACTCACGTCAACCTTTTACTGTGGTTGTTGATCAGGCTTATCTAGAAGGATAAGGTATTTAGACTGTGGAACTTGTGCCGATAACTATGCTCTTGTAACCTGAGATCTTAATAAAAATTAAGGATGTTTATTGAGAAAGTAGCATTGAAACATATGCATTACCATATGTAAAATAGATAGCCAATAGGAATTTGCTGTATGAGGCAAGGAGCTCAATCCAGATCTCTGTGACAACCAGAGGGGTGGAATGGGGTGAGTGGTGGGAGGGAGGTTCTAGAGGGAGGGGCCATATACATACCCATGGCTGATTCATATTGATGTATGGCAGAAACCAACACAACATTGTAAAGCAGTTATCATCCAATTAAAAATAAATTTTAAAAATAAATTAAGGAAGTTTAAAAAAAAAGAAACAACTCCTGTCCAAACTGCAAAATACATTGTTTGAATTTCTAAGCTCAAGTTTTTACTAAATCATCTTTGTAATTTCAAGGGTTTTTATTTCTCTTTGCTCTTATACATTTGAACACTGGAAAGGAATGGGACAAACCAGCTTTGTAAACGTGAAGTCTGGAGCATGAAACATCTCAGCAATCAAAGGCTGCAACATTTTCTAAAGCAAGATTTACTCCAAAGTTCCTGGCATACAGACACTCACTCAGATAGAAACATTCACTCAGCTTTCATTGAGTGCCCATCCCAGGAAAGGTTTTGTCCCCTGGGCACTACCTACCAGTGTGACCTTTGGAAAATTATGTAAACTCTCTAAATTTAGGCTTCCTCATCTGCAAAAGGAGTTGTTGGGAGGATGAAATGAGGGGTCAGGTAAAGTTCAGGGAGGAACTGGCACACAGGAAGTGCTCAAAAGTTGTTCATGGCTGTTGGGTTGGTGGTATAATTCCACTTCTCTTTGAAACAGTTTTCCTCATATCTGAAGGCAGCAGTCAGCAGCACAGTTGTTCTGGACTGTTCTTCACCAAGGAGTTAAGCATCTGGAGCTGCAGCTGGTGGGAACTCCCTACCAGCTGGCTCAGTGGTAAAGAATCCTCCTGCAATTCAGGAGTCTCAGGAGATGTGTGTTTGATCCCTGGGATGGAAGATCCCCTGGAGGAGGGCATGGCAACCTACTCCAGTATTCTTGCCTGGAGAATCCCATGGACAGAAGAGCCTGGTGGGCCACGGTCCATAGGGTCTCAAAGAGTCAGACACGACTGAAGCGACTTAGCACACACACACACACAGCTGCAGCAGGTTCCTCACTAGCTCAGTGGGTGACAGTCTACCAGTGGAGACTCTGAGTTACTTTAGTTTCAAGCCAAACCCAATGTTATCAGACACTTTTTCCAAATAAAAATAAAATAACTCCTTAATATTCAGACCTTCATTTAATATTTAACATTAACTTTTAAAAGTATCATTTTAACAACTTAATTAGATTTTGAGTTGCAGAAAAATAATGAATACTCCCTAAATTATGTAACTTCTTTCTGTACAAGTAGCGGAATTAGAAACTTAATAGATTATATACCAGATAGTATTTTAATATATTAGATTTTTACTTAGAATTATGATAAATTTAAAAACAGAAGCATCACATCCTTTGGTACACTTAGTAAGATAAACATTCAGTGACTGATCAGTGTTTTCAAACTTCCACATACCACTCTAATTTTAAGCATGTTATCTCTATATTAGGGCCTCCCCAGTGGCTCATCAGTAAAGATTCTTCCTGTAATGTAGGAGATGCAGGTTCAACCCCTGAGTCAGGAAGATCCCCTGGAAAAGGAAATGGCAACCCACTCCAGTATTCTTGCCTGGAGAATTCCATGGACAGAGGAGCCTGGTGGGCTACAGTCCATGGAGTCACAAAGAGTCAGCCATGACTGAGTGACTAACACTTTCAATTTCTAATATTCTTGCCTAGAGAATCCCATGGACAGAGAAACCTGGTGGGCTAAAGTCCATAGGGTTGCAAAGAGTTGGACATGACTGTGTGACTGGGCACTCTTGCATCTCTATATTAATAATAATAATAGCCACTATTTGCTGATGGCTTCAGTTCAGTTCAGTTCAGTTGCTCAGTCATGTCCGACTCTTTGCGACCCCATGAATTGCAGCACGCCAGGCCTCCCTGCTTACCTTATGCTAAATTCTTTAACATCACATACTCATTTAATTTGAAAGAGATAAAGCTACAACCAACATAAACATCAATCACCATTGTTTTTTCATATCCCATCACAAAGAAGAAGGAAGGTTGTAAGGGAGAATGTCCTCTCAGGCACTGCTCACATCAGGATGAGACAGAACACTTGGAAACCAAATTTTTCACATCCTTAGAACAACTCTTGTACTTCAATTGGCTTCAAGCATTATCATAGCATCCTTGACACAATCCCAGAGCCTAACGCTGCCTTAGTGAAAGTGCAGAGGCAAGCAAAAGAGAATCAATCTATTTTGCAACACCTGGCATACTCTCTGAAGCAGCAGCCTTTACTGTGGTGTTTGGCATCCATAAACTGCAGGAGATGAGATTTCCCTGGCAGTCCAGTGGTGAAGACTCTGCCCTTCCACTGCAGGGGATGTGGGTTTGATCTCTGGTCCAGGAACTAAGATCTCCACAGCCCTTTTGGCATAGCCAAATTAAAAAAAAAAAAAAAAAAGCTATGCATAAACTGCAGAGGGATTGACGTATATCAGTGAACTCATCCATTGGGAAAAAAGTCACTTTTGACATCATTTCTGCTTCCATAACCCAATGATGGGAAATTGTTGGGTTTTCATTCAGAAGACCAAAGTTCACATACCACTTTAATCTACTAATTATGTTTATTAGACACTTGCCAGCGAGTAAACTGCAATAGTGTATGGAAAAAGCATGCTGTAAATCACTGCAGATGGTGACCGCAGCTATAAAATTAAAAGACGCTTACTCCTTGGAAGGAAAGTTATGACCAACCTAGATAGCATATTAAGAAGCAGAGACATTACTTTGCCAACAAAGGTCCATCTAGTCAAGACTATGGTTTTTCCAGTAGTCATGTATGGATGTGAGAGTTGGACTGTGAAGAAAGCTGAGCGCCGAAGAATTGATGCTTTTGAACTGTGGTGTTGGAGAAGACTCTTGAGGGTCCCTTGGACTGCAAGGAGATCCAACCAGTCAATCCTAAAGGAGATCAGTCCTGGTGTTCTTTGGAAGGAATGATGCTAAAGCTGAAACTCCAGTACTTTGGCCACCTCATGCGAAGAATTGACCCATTGAAAAAGACCCCGATGCTGGGAGGGATTGGAGACAGGAGGAGAAGGGGACGACAGACGATGATATGGCTGGATGGCATCACCGACTCGATGGACGTGAGTTTGTATGAACTCTGGGAGTTGGTGATGGACAGGGAGGCCTGGCGTGCTGCAATTCACGGGGTCACAAAGAGTTGGACATGACCGAGCAACTGAACTGAACTGAAAGTGTAAAGAATTTTATAAATATGAAATTTTCTACTGTGTACCTACTAGCATTTTAGCATCAATAGTTAGATGAGTTGGACAGATGGAAAAGCAAGAAAATTCTACCTTACCATCATTCAAATTAAGTTCAACTCAATTTAATTTATAAAGTAATGAATAAATAATAATTTAGCTACATAGATAAATGTATGTGATGGGTCAAATATATTGACAGGATATACTGTGTTTGGACAGACTAAATATAAATGTACTGTGGAATGAAAACCCCCATACGTTCTTGGAAAAACACACCTTAACAGACCCTTGTGGCTGTAGGGTTGATAATACATTGATAACATCTTCCATGCTTCTCATTCTTAGTGATACAGAGTCCCCTTGAGGCTTTCCTCCTAGTTTGAGGCAGTAGCTAGAAGAGCCAGGCTTACAATGCCAAGGTCCAGCATCAATGTTGCCATGTCAAAGTAACCAGTAAGGGAAGAGGTAACGAAAGCCATGGTTTATGCAGTAAATAAAAAATGTTGGAAGAACGCAATTGGTGAAAGAATTAGACTGAACAAACGTTTTACTGGTCAGGGAGAAGGGGAAAAAAATAAGAATACTTTCACAGAGGGTCAAGCTTGTTGGATATATTTTAATGTCTCTGTGACATTTCTCTTCTCTCCCTTGCTGAGCGTGAGTATTGGGCATATTGTTCATAAAACTTCCAGACCAAAAGTAGTTATCACTTGTACCCTGTTTTCCAGGAAGTTTCTTGAAACTGAGCCAGGTACTAGAGCTCCCCAATCCCTTGCACCATGCTGTCTTGGAGCAGCAGTGCAGCAAGAGAACATCAGGTCAGGGGGACTCTAGACAGAGAAGATCCGCAGTAGCCACCTGAGCCTCTTGTTATCAGAGAGGCACCAGAAAACCTCTTGAGAATTTCGTCTTCTCTAGAGAGGTGAGAACATGACTAAGAAACCACTGGTAGGCCTGAATGATCATCCAAGTTACCACTGGAAAGGTTTGGAGCACGTGGACCAAAGACCAGGAACTGACAATGATGGTGTGCTCAGCTGCTCAGTTGTGTCCGACTCTTTGGGACCCTATGGACTGTAGCCTGCTGGGTTGGTCTGTCCATGGGATTCTCCAGGCAAGAATACTGGAGTGGGTTGCCATTTCCTCCTCCAAGGGATCGTCCCAACCCAGAGATCGAAGGGGTTGCATCTCATCCCTTGTCTTCTCAAGGTTTTGCATCTTCCATTATTCTTTCTGCCTCCTGCATCCTCAGCTGTTTTCTTCTCTACTGGATCGAAGTCTTGGCAATATGCATATTCTCTAATACTGCTCATATTAAAACAACGATGGCTCAGAAAGTATATTGGTATACACCAGGGGCTGGGGTAGGAGGGGGATTGGGGACAGGACAGAGTTTCAGTTTAGGAAAGTGAAAAATTCAGGAGATGGATGATGACAGTGGCAAAACAATGTGAATGTACTTAGTGCCACTGAACTATACAGTTACTATGGTTAAAAGAGGATGTTTTATATTATGTGACTTTTACCACAATAAAAAACATTTAAAAAAAAAAAACAGAAAAAAGCAACAACAATGGCTCATTTGCCCTTGTGTCCCCTCCAGCTACTACCCTACTTTTCTATTTCTTTTTGGAGAAAAACTTCCTGAAAGTCTTGTCACAGCTTGCTCTCTCTTTCTCCTATCTCCTCTGGAACGTGCTCCAATCAGATTTTTGTCTTTCCCGCTCTGCACGTACATGTTGCCAGGGTCAATTTTCAGTGCTCATCTTAGGCTAATTAGCAACATTTGATACACTTAATCACTTATAGCTTTCCTTCATTAGATAAAATTCAATGTTCAAATTTAGGAAACAAAGACACCTTAAAGGAAGACCAAGGTTCAGAACAATGGCTTACTCTGCTGTAATATTGGGGGTATTACAGGTTAATGTCATTGTGCCATACAATGCTTAGTAATGAAAATATAAACCAAGTCTAATTTCCAGGACCGATTTAGTATATTTTTCACTTATATTTAAAATATGTTTTACATCCACCCACAGCTCCCACCACAAAAGTTGGCAAATAGCCTTATACTAGGTGTGTCTCTGAAAAGCATGATTAGTAAGAGAACTCTTATTTGGTAGCTCTAATACCCTGCCTCCAAAATCACTGCAGATGGTGACTGCAGCCATGAAATTAAAAGACACTTACTCCTTGGAAGAAAAGTTATGACCAACCTAGATAGCATATTGAAAAGCATATTGGATGTGAGTCTGAGTGAACTCCGGGAGTTGGTGATGGACAGGGAGGCCTGGTGTGCTGCGATTCATGGGGTCACAAAGAGTCAGACACAACTGAGCAACTGAACTGAACTGAACTGAATAGCCTGCCTCTTGAGAAACATATATGCAGGTCAGGAAGCAACAGTTAGAACTAGACATGGAACAACAGGACTGGTTCCAAATAGGAAAAGGAGTACGTCAAGGCTGTATATTGTCACCCTGCTTATTTAACTTACATGCAGAGTACATCATGAGAAACACTGGGCTGGAAGAAACACAAACTGGAATCAAGATTGCCGGGAGAAATATCAATAACCTCAGATATGCAGATGACACCACCCTTATGGCAGAAAGTGAAGAGGAACTAAAAAGCCTCTTGATGAAAGTGAAAGAGGAGAGTGAAAAAGTTGGCTTAAAGCTCAACATTCAGAAAACAAAGATCATGACATCTGGTCCCATCACTTCATGGCAAATAGATGGGGAAACAGTGGAAACAGTGTCAGGCTTTATTTTTCTGGACTCTAAAATCACTTCAGCTGGTGATTGCAACCATGAAATTAAAAGACGCTTACTCCTTGGAAGGAAAGTTATGACCAACCTAGATAGCATTTTAAAAAGCAGAGAGACATTTCTTTGCCAACAAAGGTCCGTCTAGTCAAGGCTATGGCTTTTCCAGTGGTCATGTATGGATGTGAAAGCTGGACTGCGAAGAAAGCTGAGCACCAGAGAATTGATGCTTTTGAACTGTGGTGTTGGAGAAGACTCTTGAGAGTCCCATGGACCGCAAGGAGATCCAACCAATCCATTCTAAAGGAGATCAGTCCTGGGTATTCTTTGGAAAGAATGATGCTAAAGCTGAAACTCCAGTACTTTGGCCACCTCATGCGAAGAGTTGACCCATTGGAAAAGACTCTGATGCTGGGAGGGATTGGGGGCAGGAGGAAAAGGGGATGACCGAGGATGAGATGGCTGGATGGCATCACCAACTCGATGGATGTAAGTTTGAATGAACTCCGGGAGTTGGTGATGGACAGGGAGGTCTGGCGTGCTGCGATTCATGGGGTCACAGAGTCGGACACGACTAAGTGACTGAACTGAACTGAATAGGGGACTTGGAGCTTGGACTTCAGGGATGAATATCTGTGTGTGTGTGTGTGTGTGTGTGTGTGTGACTCAGTCGTGTCCAACTCTTTGGGACTCTTAGCCTACCAGGCTCTTCTGTCCATGGGATTCTCCAGGCAAGAATACTAGAGTGGGTGGCCATTTCCTTCTCCAGGGGATCTTCCTGACCCAGGGATCAAACCCTGGTCTCCTGCATTGCAGGCAGATTCTTTATCATCGGAACTACATGAATATCTATATGCTCGCACTTTCTCTAGTTTGGTGATGTTGAGCGTCTCATAGGCCCAAGTCAGCTTTTCTTGAGGTGGGGCATATCAGAGTAGCTCTGGCTCTGTCCCTGTGGCTGTGGCTTGGTGGAAGGAGAGAGCTGGTGGGCCACACAGTCTGTTTAGGATTTCCACTTTATTAGGGATATCGGCAGAGCCAGTCCTCTTGGACTAGGCTGCTGTAGGCAGCTACAGTGAATGACATATAAAACATTAAACTACAGACTTTAAAGACTTTTGGTGTGGTTCAAATTTCAGGGTCAAGCTTCATTTAGGAACAAAAATCATTTTACCTCTCAGTTTAAATGAAATAAAGTGTTCACAATCCCTAAATATATGCTCTTCTCATGTCAATGTTGTATGATCGAAGCACATATTATTCCAAGTATTTATTTCTATATTCTATTAATATTTGTAGGTTTTTCTTTCAATTGTTAAAATAATAATGACTACAAATTATAATTGCTAATATTCTCTAGAGTAGAAAGCTTTCAAATCACCTCCCAGCATTAATACCTTTTAAAAAAAAAACTGAGTTGCATTTGGAATTTCCTGGATTCTTCTATTTGTCATGCAGATATTCAGTTCTGCTCTTTTTATGATAATATGAAATAAAGTACTTTCTCATAGCAACATTGTAAATCATTTGCTTTCTATTACATACAGCTGGTTTTGTTACTGTAATGATTTTCTATGAGTGCACATTGCAGAATGCGTAAGATGCAATGTGATTGTCTTTTATTCAGAATTTATACATAATTATTATTTGCCCAGAAATAATGAGCCAATTTGGAAATATAGTAATTTATTGTAACACATTTCTTATTAATATGTATCTATAATGAGGAAAAAAAATCTTAATTTCTGAAAATGAGATGCTATCTCTTTTTGTTGTAGAGACCAGAGTTTTCATCTCACTGAAAATTCAGAATCAAAATCAAAAACAGCTGAGGTAGTTACTCGGGTGCCTTCCTTCAGCTTATTCAAAAGAATATAGGATGAACGGTAAGAATTAAGTAAACCACAAATTATTTTGGAGTGTCTGGTTTGCATTATAAATAAATTTTTCACTGCTGGTTGTTTTTTCAAAAATATCTCCTGTATTTTTGATATTCATTCCTGTGATCTAATGTAAACTATGTCCTACCAGTTTAATGTATTGTTTGTTCACGTTTACATTTTTTATTACACTCATATGCTATAAATGTTTTTCACTCTGCTCTTTTGGCTCTTCCCCAAATACCAATAGTCTTTAAGACATGTTGAGAAAAGTGTTATTAAGAGAGCAATCCTCCTTTTGTGTTGGCACATACTGATTTCACACCTTGAACAGAGTCTAACCACATCAGCAACAAAGTATTGATTTTTAAGACATGGAATTAAAGATTATTTATTAAAAGGAAACAGCAACAAAAAGTCAAAATAGAGTCACTCTGGCATAAGTCAAAATAGGGTGTCAATCTGGCATCAGAATTTTTCTTCCTTATTGGTCTGGACAAGAATTTTTAAATGCTTGATGGTAAATTTGCATTAGTTTGTACTTTGATAAATTCAAGGTAGGTTAGTTTTTGGTTTTGAAGTCTAAATGCTTGTGAACCTTATATACTTGAAAATGGTAAATTTATATAATATTCTCATATTTCATTCTTAATTACAAAGGTAGTATCACCCTTCACAATGCATCACATATGATGAGGAATAAAGAAGACTTCTAGTCATTGTCTGCAGGCCACATGTATTAAAAGTGTGTTTAATTTTCACTACCACGTTCTGTTTCATTCTCATTTTCTTGGTAGTTCTGTGGCTCCACTTGAAGAAGCAGAAAGTTTATGAGAGGGGGCAGTGCACCAAGAAAGATTTTGGGAGGCAGGTATGATGGAGAAGATTGTCTTCTTGGAGAAGGACATCAGTGGCGGAGGGGCCAGCATGATGCAGACTGTGCCCAGAGAAAGCCACGAGCACCATCTGCATGGGGGCCACCACGTTGGTGGACGTAGGGACACATGGAACCAGCCAGAGCACCAATATGAGAAAAACCTCTCCATGCAACCAGCTGGTGACCAGTTAGTTACCTTCCTCCTCCCAGCGGTGTTAGTCCTTCCAAGGTGGAAGGGTCATCTCAAGCCATGTCCCCTCCCCTTCTTGCCTCACTCCCATTTAAACGGAAGGACATTAAGTAGAGTTCCCTGTGCTCTATGGTATGTTCTCATTGGTTATCTATTTATGCATAGTATCCATAGTGTATATGTGTCAGTCCTAATCTCCCAATTCCTTCCCACCCCCGACCCTTACCCCTCGGAGTCCATAAGTTTGTTCTCTGTATCTGGGTCTCTATCTCAGCTTTGCAAATAAGATCATCTAAAGGAACACCAACCTACCTCTCACTCCCAGGTTCCTTAAGCCACGCAGCTGGGTGAGGGAACGCTGGGTGAGTGCTTTGAAGAAGATATAAAGTGGACTTTATAAACTAGATCAGATAGGCTTGTGTTTTAATTCCAGAATGGCCAGAATATTATGAGAGCTGCTGAAGTTATTCTGAAGGGATGTGCTGGCCATTAATTTCTTTAAAAGCCACCAGAAAACCTATTGATCAAGCCAAGAGAGGTTTATTAAATCTACTGCAATAAAAGAACAGATAAGAGTCCTGGAGTGAGTTGCTCCAGGGGAATCTTCCCAAGCCAGGGATCGAACCTGGGTCTCCCACACTGCAGGCAGATTCTTTACTGTCTGAGCCACCAGGGAAGCCCAAGAGAGAACAGCACCTTGACAAAGTCTCAAAGGGGTGCCTCAGAGAGGGGCAGTTAGAAAAGAGCCTAAGGGTCCGGGCTGGTAACATTGGGGCAGGTGCTGCAAGGCAGGAGTAGGGGTCACTGGGTAAGGGCAGGCTGTTTGTGACATATCAGCTTTGGCTAAGGGCAAATAAAGGCTCCCATCTTGGAATGAACCTTGTTGAGCAAGTAGCTAGTTTTGATTAGTAAGCTATTTTGTTTACTCTTGCCTTTCAGAATGGGTTTATGGTGTTATCTTCCAAAACAAGTCTTTTCTGGACCAAACAGCCAAGTGATTTTGCTTGATCTCAGTAATATTTAACACAGGGACAGGACATTTTCCCTGGCTTATTAAAGGGATAAGAAATTACAAGCTTTCCAATGAGGAAGAGAATCTTTCCCAAAGTAATGTTAAAAGCAGTGGTTGGGTTAGCATAAATCCATTTCATGTGTATGCCCTACTCCGTTGAGACTTTGAAATAAATCAGTTATACTTCATCATTATCCTCATTTGCAATTATAATCTAAACTTGTCCAAGATCACAAAATGAAACAGTGGAAGAGTCAGGATTCAAATCCAGGTCTGTGTAAGAACCCTCTGGCTGAGATATTTGTCCCCTCCCCTTCCACCCCCACTGATTACCTGGATTGGTACTCTGACCTTAAAAGTCTTTCTTCCCTGTCCCCTGCCCCCCACTGTACCATACTATCTCTAATGAAGGTAGAGCTAAGTCATTTTTCTTAGCAGAGCTACATTATAACTTTTTTTTCTCCCTTTAGTGCTTAAAAGAAGAATATGTCCCTGGCAGGTCACATGTTGAAACGTCTTTATATGCTCTCTTGCATAGTCCCTTATTTCTGTCTTTTCTCTTTAATAACAGTGCAAAAAGCTGAAGGTGCTTCTGATACTTCCTTGATATCTTCCAGCACTAATAGGGTGCTGAGCACAGATTGGGCTTTCCATGTGGCACTGGTGGTAAAGAACCCACCTGCCAATGCAGGAGACAAAAGAGACGTGGGTTCAATCCCTGGGTCGGGATGATTCCCTCGAGGAGGGCATGGCAACCCACTCCAGTATTCTTGCCTGGAGAATCCCATAGACAGAGGAGCCTGGTGGGCTACAGTTCATAGGGTCACAAAGAGTCCAACATGACTGAAGTGACTTACCATGCACGCAAGCATAGACTAGGAACACAATGCTACATTGAATGGACTTGAAATGTTTACCACTCCTTGGGTAATCATAGCTCCACTACAGGGTTGTAGCTACTGTTTAAAACACAGTTGCTCTGCCAAATATTTGTTGTGAAGAATAAGCAAATATTTCCCAAAATGTTCAGGCAAGCACATTACCACTGCAAACAGATTTTTCACTGGGAAGTTTTTCTCTTACATTCAAAATCTTAAAAAAAAAGAAGTCATGGTGTCTCATCTACATCAGAAATAAAGATAAAACTACAGATGCGTTTGTAAAATAAGGACCAACTGGCATTTCAGCTCCAAAACACAGGGTGGATTTTGTTTCCATATGTTAATCAAACATGGTCGCTTCAGCCCCTGCCCTGTGGGACCAACGCGGCAACTCTTGAGATGGTAGAGGTTGCCCCCCAAATATGCTAAAAAAAAAAAACAAGCAAAATAAACCCTGTTATAGTACTGATATTGAAGCTGAAACTCCAATACTTTGGCCACCTGATGCAAACAGCTGACTCATTTGAAAAGACCCTGATGCTGGGAAAGACTGAAGGCGGGAGGAGAAGGGAACGACAGAGGATGAGATGATTGGATGGCATCACCGACTCAATGGACATGAGATTGGGTGGACTCCAGGAGTTGGTGATGGACAGAGAGGCCTGGCGTGCTGCAGTCCATGGGGTTGCAAAGAGTCAGACACGACTGAGCGACTGAAAGTGAACTGAACTGATAGGAAGTAGGGTGAGGATGGAGAAATGTATGTGTGTGTGTGTGTGCTGGGGTGGGTGGTGGTGATGGAGGTACTTCTTACCCTAAGAACATTCTTCAGGAGCTGTAGCCTTTCAGTGCTCCTCACCTGCCCTTCCTCACCTCCACAGACTTCCTTCAGACCTTCTGGCTGAGCTTCTACCGTTTAGGGTTGCCACAAAGATTCACATCAGTTGATTTTTTTTACCTGAATTAAAAAACATGCAATCTGGGACCTTATGTTACGTTGTTTCCAGAGGGTCGCTGTCATCCAGGGGCAGCCGGAGATCAACCATTTTCATGAAAAGTATTTGCTTTCCGTAAGATTTTGAATTGTTAAACGATGAAGGAAACCAGCACATGGGTGCCAGAGGTCACTGAGTGCTTTTCACGGTTTATTTTGAAGTTTAGTGACACAGATTTTCCTGTCAGCATTTTAATAATGCTCACGCACTGCTTCTTCTCTGAGGAGGCAGTGAGGTAGTTAGAAGTGGTCCTCAACCACGAGGAACGGATAGTGCGTCCACCCAGTTAAAAACTTCAAAACAAAGGGGCCATGTGCATTTCAGACACTGAGAAACCATTTGTTCTGTTTCCGGTGAAGATCAACCAGCAGAGCGGAACGGAAAACCGGGCAATCCTCTCAGGTCCAAAAGCTTTGATTTCAGATTACCTAGAAAATATATGGGTTGCATTTTTGTGGTGGTGTCGACACTGAAGCAATTGTTGGAGTCATTTAGCAAACAGCTTTAATTATCTATTTTGTTAAGTGATCAGACATAGCAACAAACATGCAGGGAATTCAGAAAAAAAAAAAATCCATTCTTCCATGAGAGTCATCTGATGCAGAAACAGGCTGTTTTTACCTGACAGGTGAAACATACTCCCCTGTTTTGGACAGAAAACACATTCACCCTCTCTCTCCCTGCTTTTTACTTCTTATCTCTTCTTTGGTGTTTACATCTCTCCACCTACCCTCTACTTCCTGTACAAACTCATTGTTTTACTGCTCTGAGTTCAAAATGCTTGGAGCTATATAGACAAAACATTTCACGGTTTGATAAAGAAATTGCCCTTTTTAGACAAGGCCACGTTCAAGTTACTGCCTACAGCGTCATTATGGTTTCTCCCACATTTCCCTCTTTGGAGCCTCTCATTTCAAACGATACCCTTTTAACCAAAAAAAAAAAGAAACGAAAATGACTTGCTCTGGGTGGGCTTTGAGTAAGGGCCTTTTCTCACAAGACCCTCCATGAAGCCACATAGATGTCACAAAGGCTTTTCAGATAAGGGGACCAACACTGTCTAGATACGGAGGGTCTGCAGAGAAATTTTTCTCTAAGCATTTGTGGGCTAGGAGGGAACGAACACCTCGATCCTGAAGAATGTCACCTGTTCCTCAGCTTTTATCTCTGTTTGGTTTTCAGGGAGTTGGCCTCCGACTTGATAACAGGTCCCGTGCTTGTCCTGTGACCAGACCCTCTTGTACCTGATCCCCATGTTTTGCCTTCTCATTGCCCACCCTCTCCTTTGTCTCCTTGCTCTGACCTTGGTTAATTAACCTCATTAGCTCAGGCGACACACACCTCTAGCGGAGGTCAGCTGTACCCTTCAGGCACACGGCTGCCCCCTCCCAATGTGGCCGCTGGGAGCCCGGGCCCAGCTAACCCAGAACAGACACCTTCTCTTGGTTAGTATCTTCCCTCAGGGAGCCAGAGTTGAGTTCAAGCAGGTTAAAGCCTTACATTTGTAAATTTGTAAAGGATCAAGTTGTGAGAAGGAGGGCAATCTTGTTCTTTGAGACTTTATTAGCCAGTAAATGCAATATGATACATTTATAGGAGCGAAGACCCAGATTTTCTGAACTTCACTGAGCCAGAAAGATGTGTTTTATTTCATAGAGTTTACAGAAGAACTGTAGCACAGGTATGGTTTTACAAGCCACGACACTGACTTGAGGTAATCATAAAGTAAAAATGGAAAATGACTACCTTCAGGTCTAAGTATAATTTATATACAAATTCACCCGATCAAGTGCAAAGACCCCAAACCAGATGTTTTTAATTTTTGCTTTAATTTTTAAGCTCTTGAGTTGCTTTCTTGATGTAAAATAAGCTGCACTAACCTTTATAAAATTATTGCTTACAAGCTGGGTATCATAGTAAATGCACTGACTATGGCAACAAACATGCATATCAGTAAAAAGCGGCGTGAGGTCATGTGACAAAACAGATCAGAACACTTTACAGCTTGTTATCATTTTGCTAAGAAAACAGAGCTACTGAACCTTCTAGATGGAGAAGCTGAACATTGGCAAGAATAGCTTTACAGATGATGCCAAAATTCTAGAGCTCTGTGAGTGACATTGGTCTTCTTTAATATTGTTATTTTTATTGTGTATTCTTGCTATTTTCCAATACTATTTCAGTCTTTTCACGGATTCTGAAAACTAAATGTTCTCAGGGGGTTGTTGTTCAGTCACCGCAACATGTCTGACTCTTTGTGACCCCAAGGACTGCAGCACACCAGGTTCCCTTGTCCTTCACTATCTCCTAGAGTTTTCTTAGATTCATGTCCATTGAGTCAGTGATATTATTTAACCTTCTCATCCTCTGCTGCCTTTTTCTCCTTTTGCCTTCAATCGTTCCCAGCATCAAGGTCTTTTCCAATGAGTCAGTTCTTTGCATCAGGTGGCCAAAGTAGTGGAGCTTCAGCTTCAGCAACAGTCATTCCAATGAATATTCAGGGTTGATTTCCTTTAGGATTGGCTGATTTTATCTCCTTGCCATCCAAGGGACCCTCAAGAGTCTTTTCAGGGCGAAAACTTACAAATTTTAGGACCAGCATATGCTAAGTTGCTCAGTCATGTCTGACTCTTTGTGATCCTATGGACTGTCGCCTACCAGCCTCCACTGTCCATGGGATTCTCCAGACAAGAATATTGGAGTGGGTTGCCATTTCATCCCCTAGGGGATCTCCCTGACCCATAGATCGAACCCGTGTCTCCTGTTGTTCCTGCCTTGCAGGCTGATTTTTTACACTTGAGCCACCGGGGAAGTCCAGATAGATAGATGGTTACCCTTAATTTCAGATCTCTTGTTTATCATTTATATGCTGGAAAATTAGCTGACTCAGCAAGAAGTTTGTAAGGAAGGGTATAAACTTAGGTACTTAGCTTAAAATGTTTAGTTATTAAAGTGCTTTTTCCATTTAGAATGTGGTAGCACTTCATTTATTTCTGCTTTTATTGTGCATTCATAGTGCACATGGAATAAATCAAATGACACAAAACAAACCATGGGAGTCTCTGATCACCCCCGTCCTCAAGTCCCACTCAAAGGGGAGTGTGGTCAAGAGTTGGATGTATGTTCCTTCAGTTCCCTTCTGTGTGTTTCATACATATATGTACATCTCTCTCTATATATATATATACCTTGTTTATATACAAAAGATCAACACATATGACAAACTTAGAATATTAAAAAGCAAATACATCACTTTGCTGTATAGTCCATATAGTCAAAGCTATGGTTTTTCCAGTAGTCATGTATGGATGTGAAAGTTTGTCCATAAAGAAGGCTGAGTGCTAAAGAAATGATGTTTTCATATTGTGGTGCTGGAGAAGACTCTTGAGAGTCCCCAGGACTGCAAGGAGATCAAACCCATCAATCCTAAAGGAAATCAACCCTGTATTCTTTGGAATGACTGTTGCTGAAGCTGAAGTTCCAATAATTTGGCCACCTGATGCAAAGAGCCAACTCACTGGAAAAGACCCTGATGCTGGGAAAGATTGAAGATAAAAAGAAAGAGGAGGCAGAGAATTAGATGGTTAGATAGCATTACTGACTCAATGGACATGAATTTGAGCAAACTCTGGAAGACAGTGAAGGAAAGGGGAGCCTGGCGTGCTGCAGTCCATGGGGTGGCAGAGAGTCAGACATGACTTAGTGACTAAATAACAACAAAATATATACAAAATACTTCAGTTTTGTTTTGTTTTTTTTTAACTCCATATGTCTTGGAGCTCTTTTTAGGCAAGTACACATAAGTCAAATTTTAAAATTTTATTGGTCTCATAGGATTTCATAGCATGAATCTAGCATGAATCAGTTCTCTATTATAACATATTATTGTTATTTTCAGTATTTTACTGTTATAAAATTCTACGATGAATATCCTTGTGAATTGCTTTTGAAAAAGTGGGAGTATTTCTTTAGGATAGTTTTCCAGAAATGAAATTGCTGGGTCAAATAGTAAGCCTTCTTAAACTTTTATAGGTTTTCTAAACAGCCTTCCAAAAACCTTATCTTTTCAATAAAATGTGTGAGTGTCTGTTTTCTCACCTCCTTAAAAGCCCTTGAGATTGCAAATCTTTTTTTTTTGTTTTTGTTTTTATCTTGCCAATTGTGTGAATGAACATTTATATTTTGTTATTGTTTTGATAATCTACTTAATTATAAGGGCAATTTAGCATTTATTTATTTACTATATATCTTTGTGAATTGCTTATTTGTATTTTGTCCATCTTTCTTTGGGATTTTTTATTTTTCTGCAGAGATGTGTTGATTTTGATTTGTTTTATTTGTTGTTGTTTTTATGTATTTTGGATTTAATCTTCTCTCTGTTAAATTTGTTGCAAATATTTTCTACTAATATGTTGCTTTTCTTTTTTTTTTTTTTTTACTTTATTTCTGGACACTTGGAGCATGTAAAACTATTGCTAATACTTAAACATTTCAAGATCCAGTTCCACATTAGTTATTAGTTATTAGTTAAATAATTTTTGAAACTTGAATTTTATTTTTTATATTCTAAGTGTGCTAAGAGTGCCTTTTAAAGTTTTCCTCTTGACCTTAACTGTTTCCCTGTTAAAGACACGGTTCTATATTATCTTTTTTTTTTAATTTTTATTTTTACTTTATTTTACTTTACAATACTGTATTGGTTTTGCCATTTTCACCTTTTAAGGTGCTGTGCTGTGCTTAGTTGCTCAGTTGTGTCCAACTCTTTGCAGCCCCATGGACTATAGTCCACCAGGCTCCTCTGTCCATAGGATTCTCCAGGCAAGAATACTGGAGTGGGTTGCCATGCCCTCCTCCAGGGGTTCTTCCCTACCCAGGGATCAAACTCAGGTCTCCCACATTGCAGGTAGATTCTTTACCAGCTGAGCTACCAGGGAAGTCCACCTTTTAAGGTATGTCAATGTAAAAACATGTCAAATATGAAAAGTTTAGTTTAGCAGCTGTGGCAGACAAACCCTAAGGTGACCCCCAGTGAACCCTGCCTTCTGATGTTCACATTCTTGTATAATTCACTGCCTATGAGTGTGGGCAGGACCTGTGACTTCTAACGGAATATGGCAGGATAACAGGTTGTGATTGGATGTGGCTTCTTCTACATTGCTTTATATGACTGTCTTTCTAGCTCTCAGTCTCATGGCACTCTTGAAGAATTAAGCTTCCATGTTGTGAAGCGTATGGGGTTCATGTGGCATGTGGCGTGGACAGCCTCTAGGAACTAAGGGCTTCAGTCGTACAGCACCAAGAAATGAGTTCTGTCAACCATCAGAATGAACATGGAAACAGATTCTTCCTCAGCTAAGTCTCCAGATGAGATCACAACCTACCAGTACTCTGATTGTAGCCCTGTTACACTCTTAGCAGAGGATCCAACTATGCTATGCCAGACTTCTGAACCATAGAAACTTTAAAATAATAAACATCTATTTCTTTAAGTTGCTGGGTTTGTAGTAGTTTGTTACACAGCAGTAGGTGGCTAATATAGCACCCGCATTTGAAGTACAGCCAAATATCTTCAGGGAAAACAAGTAGTAAGGACCAGAGAATTGAATTATCAGTTCTTTGACACTATACATAATCATTTTAGAAAGTTATGTGGTAAAGTATAATGCTTTATGAAATAGAAAATGGTTGTGTTTTCCTAGCCCTTATATTGTAGTTTCAAAATTGTAATGTACTGTTAATGTGCTAGAGGAAGCCCAGAAACTAGGGGAAACTGTTACTAACTTTTAAAATTCCTGGAAATAAGTTGAATAAATTGGGTAAAATTAATGATGAGTCTGATTAGTGATAGTTCAGCTGTGTGCATGCTCAGTTGCTTCAGTTGGGTCCAACACTTTGTGACCACATGGACTGTAGCCTGCCAGGCTCCTCTGTCCATGGGATTTTCAGGCAAGAATACTGAAGTAGGTTGCCATTTCCTCCTCCAGGGGATTTTCGCAACCCAGGGATCAAACCCACATCTCCTGCATTGCAGGCAGATTCTATTACAATTGAGCCACCTGAGAAGCCCAATAGTTCACCTATGTAGACATTAAAACCACTGCACTGGAGCTTTCAGATTCACAGATATTTATATGTTTCATGAACTGTAAGTGACAATAAGAAGTGAGAAAACAAAACCTTGTGTTCAGTGGAGGAATTTCTAACTCTCTTCCATCGCCAGCCTTCCTCTGCTTCCTCAGCAGCCCCCTACTGCTCACAGTGGTAACTTTCCTGATTTGTCTTTCCTTTCACATTTTCCTTTTCTTTCTTGCCTTTTTCTCCACTTTCCTCATCAAGTATATAAGTCTATATCTTGAGATACTGTCTTTCTTTCTTTCTTTTTTAGTTTACTAGCTTTAAGGATTTAGCTTTAAAAAAAATCTAATATCAAATGATTCTGTGGTCAGACTCAATTTATTTTCAGATTTGTTGTTGTTGTTCAGTTGTTCAGTGATGTCTGGTTCTTTGCAACCCCAAGGACTGCAGCACGCCAGGCCTCCCTGTTCTTCACTATCTCCTGGAGCTTGCTCAAACTTATGCGCATTGATTCAGTGATGCCATCCAGTCATCTCATCCTCTGTCATCCCCTTCTCCTCCTGTCTTCAATCTTTCCCAGCATCAGGGTCCTTTCACATGACTCAGCTCTTCAAGTCAGGTGGCCAAAGTATTGGAGCTTTAACTTCAGCCCCAGTCCTTCCAATGAATATTCAGGATTGATTTCTTTTAGGACTGACTGATTTGATCTCCTTGCAGTCCAAGGAGACTTCAGATTCAGCATGTAAAAAAAGTGTCACTGCTAAACTGCTTAGGGTACAGAAATAAATGACTTCATTTCCTTTGTGCTATGAGGGTTCGCCTAAGACACATGTTCTGGTTCATGTCTGAGCCCCTTTAAACTTGCTCTGTGGGCTGCCATCTATGGGGTCGCACAGAGTCGGACATGACTGAAGCGACTTAGCAGCAGCAGCAGCAGTGTAGTGCATGTTTATTTCAAGTTTAAAAACCTTGCCTTTCTCCAGCCTTCACTCTTGTCAATCTTGATATGAGGCTCCCTTTCTGCCGGAAAGGTCTAGCCAACAAATTTTATGCCACTTGACATTTCACGTCTCACCGTTTCCCGCTTTGCCTGTGTTTATAGGTGTCAGAATAAACTTCCAGCTCATTTTCCAAACTTTGCACAGCACTTTCCAGTTTCCGCCTTGCATTATTATTAATTATTTCTGCACCTATCTTATCTCTGGTTTCTGAAGAACAGAATTCCATAATTCCTGTAATGATGCTTTGACAATAATAGGCAAAATAAATGACTAAGTGTTTGAGTACCAATTAAATATTAAAGATACTTTAAACACATTTAATCCAGTAGTTATTGGATGTGCGGTTTTTACAGATTGGGGAAATTAGAAGCTGGGTGACAAATTGCCAGTTTTTATTTTGCCAAGAAGTATAAAACAATTATCTCTTATTACCATTTCATAAAACACAGTATAAAAACAAAATGGGGTTTATTAGTAATGTTCAGCAAGCGCAAACAAAATTCAAAAAGGTTATAGTGTTAGGATAAAAGATTGGTCATCCTCCCAAGGGTGTGTCAGCTTTAAAATGACTTGTCTACTTTACTCTCCTTGCTTTTCTCATTCAGCACCAGACAGCTGAAATTCTCATGTTGTACTAGTACGGTCCGTGTATTTTGAAATCACTGAGCTATTCTAACCTCCTACTCAATGAAAGCATCTTCTTTAAACAACTTTGGATAAGATCTGCTCATTGCACATCAGCCTTCAGATAGTTTCTTGACCCTTGATTGTGATTATTGATAGGTGGAGAACAGGATCACAGCAGGAGGTCTCCCCTAAACCTGCATCTACCTTTGTGGCGCTTAGAGAAAGTCAGATGTGTAAAAGAAATCCAGGCTTTCTATTCTGCATTGGAATATATACTAAAACAAGGTGCTATTGAAAACTGAGACTTTTCTACACTCTTTGTTCTTTCATTTTTCCACTTCAGGCAGAGGGTAAGAATGGGTGTATCTTAAAGGTGGTCACTACCAGTAATGCCCACTAAACTCCAAACTCAAGATTATTCAGATGAGTTTAGAAATAATGCATTTATTTTTTAAACTTTTTATTCTGAAATAATGTAAGAATCACAAGAAGTTCCAAAAATTGTTGGGTTCTCGTATATCTTTCACCTATATTTCCCCAAAGATCATACCTTATATAACACTGTATATAGCCATAGTAGCTCAGGAAACTGACATTGATACAACGCTGTTAACTAAACTACAGGCCCTATTCAAATTTTATCAGTTTTTACATGTGCTTTTTTGATGTGTAGTATTATATTGCATATATAGGTTCATGCAACCACCACCACTATCCAATACAGAACCATTCCATCACCACAATGAAACACTCTTGGATATCCCTTTACATTACACGTTTTAAATAATTTATTTATCAACACAGAGAGATCATAACTATATTCATTTAACTAAACAGGTGAAGGGCAGAACTTTCTGAGAGTTGGAATTTGAGGGTGCACTTTGAGCCATAGAAAGCCAGTATAATATTGGAGTCTCTGTGCTTACTGCCTTGCCCAACCTTAAATTTACCCAAGGTATGGATGGTGAATCAGAGTTCAGGGGAAAGACAGTGAATGAGAGTTCATGGAAAATTTTTTGAGAAGGAAATTAGCCAACCCCAGTGGCAAAGCCATAAACCAGGAAGAATTGTGCTAGAACTAGACAGGAATTGTTGGGGGTCATTCCAAGTTTTGTAGGGCTTAAACATAAATGACTTGGGTAAATAGTCATTTAGAAGGCGAATCAAGCAAATGAAGGGCCCTGAAAGTTAAATCAGTTTGCCTCTGGATTAGTCTAAATGAAGAATTCTTGACTAAATAGATTCATTTATTTGTATACGTCTTTAAAAGTAAAATATCCACCCGGAAAGATTTAAGCAGACACTTACTGTTTATGATGGGGTGAATTGGTTTCAGCAGTTTCTCTGGATCATTTGTTGGTTAAGGGGAGGATAAGAGTCATTTTTCAGCATCACATATGGAATTCTTGGGACGGTCATAGGAGACTCTGGGGCACAAACACTGCAGTCACTGGGGACAAGAGAAAGACATACAGAAATATAGAAATGACAGGCATCTTTGCCTCTTTTACAAAAAGCTGGGCTTGTTTTCAAGGAAGCACATGGTTAAACTGCTGGACATCAGCCACTTGCACACACTAGAAACATTTGTGGAATGTTTTTGTCTAAGGTAAAGACATTCGGTGAGCAGGTCTGTCCACTAAGAGTCTGATATCACAAAATCTAAAGTCAAACTTCTCGTGACTGGAAAACAACACCAGCTAATGTTTAAATGAACAATAGGGTAGTTACAAAAACATTCTACTTTTTTCAAAATGAAATTAAATATAATGTATATAAAACACAAATTCTCTCATGTAGCAGATCTTTAATAAGCAGTATGTATTATTATCATCATTTTATTTATATTATCTCCTTTGGTCCACCTGAAAACATTGGGAAGTATCCATTATTATCTCTATTTTCACAGAAGAGGAAGTAAGGTAAGAAAAAAACAACCCGTTTCCATTAGATCACAGAGCACAGTGAGATTCCATTTCAGTCTTCCAATTCTAGTTTTAAATCCCTTTCCCTGTGGTACAGCAGTCTCCCAGATTGAGAGAATTTACCTTCTTGTTTCCCTTGTTATTGTAAGTTTTTTTTTACTCATTTCTCCCATGTTTCAATCTCAGATTATGTGTATTCTTTTCTATGCTATCATTTAGTAACCTTTTAAGGAAATGATGAAAGATGGGCAAAGGCTCACTTGGGTTTCTATCCAAGACATCCTCTTAACTCTGGACCTATGAGCAAGAAAGGTTTACTCACCTGTGTCTCAGACTCATAATCCATTTTGCATCACCTCTCTGCTTTCAATTCCCTTTCCCCAGTTTTTTATTCAAGAAATCTTTATTGAACACTATTATACCCCTCTAGACTTAGATGAAAAGATGCAAGATGAGGTCTTTGCCTTCTACGATTTTGAGTCACAAGACAGGCACCTAGACAATTAACCGTAATGCAAGGTAAGGGAGCTGATGACATGGAATCAATGAGAAACCAATGGATGCTCACTGGACGACTGTTACACTTATGGCAGGACATGTGAAGTGCTATTTTAGCTGGTCCTTGAAAAAAAAAGGAAGAATAAAGAGAAAGGTTGTTCAAGCAACAGAAATAAAGGGTGAGAATACTTAACATCACAGGCCAGCCCATCACAGGGGACCAGAGCATCCCCGGAGGCGATGAATCCAGAGACACAGGTGGGACAGAATCACAAAAGCACCTCAGCCTTAGCTTGGGCAAGCAGTTGGAGCCTGGCAAAGGATTTTAAGCAGAGATGTGATATAATCACATTTTTCCCCCCTAAAAATAAAGACCATCCTGGTGTTAGTGTGGAGAATGGATTAAAAGGGTGAGAGATTGGAAGCTGGAAGATCGCTTTAAAGGCCTACTTTTACAATAGCCTCTTCCCTCTAGGAAATAAACTCATCTACCTCCTGGTGAGGTTCAAATTAGGAAGAAAAGGGTGAGTTCTTTTTTTTCCTCTTGTGAAAAACTAAGGATGAAAGTGGAGATGCTTCACCACAACGGGTGCTTTAATTGAAATTTCTTACGGAAAGGACAGTTCTAAAAACTGCAAGTCGCTGAAATTTGATTTTTTTTCGTCGGACAACTTTTTCTGGGACCTCTAGACTTCAAACACCTTTCCAGGGCACTTGAGAGGAAAATGGGCAAAAAAAAAATGCTATGAGAGAATCTAGGGAAGTTTGTCATTTTTTTCAGGATGATATAGCCCTTCACTAAAGTGCTAGAAGAATGATTATTTTTAAGCAGAAGAAACAAATTTTAGAAGTGATTCTTTAGTTTCAGCTAGAAAGCCTGACAATTGCTGTTCTACTGCTTGATGATGTTGAGGTGTTGTTTTTTGGTATTTATCTATTTCTGCCTCACTGAGCCACATTAAAACAACTATCTCGAATACCTAGCACTAACGGCTTAATTTGACAATTTGTAGATGGTATTCTTATATTACCCTTTCGGACCTTAATAATTAGTTTTTCTTTAGTGCAGTATTAAAGCATTAAAGGTCATAAATTCCACAGTCACCTGTATCCATTTATTGCTAATTTATTATGGAACATATCATAAAACTTTCCTTGACATACAGGCCTCTTCATAACTATAAATCTTTTTTCAACTGTTTAGATAACTTATGCTTAAGTTCAAGAAGAGACCTCTAGGAGCAAATATTTAAAACATCTATTTATTTCCCATTAAGGGTGCTGGGTGGATAACCACGTGAAGTATGCATTTCCATTCAGTATATTTATCACCTCGAACCCTTTATAAAGATAAATTTGTTTTCAAGAGGAAAGAATGTTAAATGTCAAGTAGCTGTTTTACTAAGTGCTTTAAAATGTCCAGCTGAATAAAGCGATCTTTCTAGTTAGTACATAACATACAGAAAAATGTTTCCATTGAGATTAGATTTGTCACTAGTAACCTCCGTTAAGCTTAAAAACATTTCCAACTTGAAGGTCGTCTCTTCAGATGATGAACGCATCATGTTATTTGACAGAGATGTTGTTTCCTTCTGTTTCAGCTATGAAGATGAGAACGCAGTAAAAAACATGAGTTACTGAATGCATTTACCTTACTGCTTAAACTTCTGTGAGGATGCATATTTATGGAACACACACATCCGGAGAGGGAGAGGAGAAAATCAACTTGCTGGAAAACCAATTTGTCAAAGAAGCAATTTGCTGAAAATTAAATCATTTCCATTAACTTTGTCTAATATTATCAGTATCCATGATGCATGGTTACTGGTTGCAGTACCTTTAGGAAAAATTTTTGCTTTCAAAGCTTTCATTTGGCTTTAGTTTTCATGAAACTGCAGTGGTGAGCCAAACCAGAAAATCATAGGTTTTACTGTAGTAGTCTGAATTTGGGGAAGAAAAATATGTATGTCAAATTACAAATGTAATTGTATTGACTATCTTGATGATTTATAATCAATGGGATAAGATTTTTAAACACATATTTTCAGTCTAACCTTCTCTACTTCTTTTAATCCTCTATTCATCAGTCTGTGTAAGCATCTTACATGGGTTTTAAGCTTTTGAGAAGTACCCAAAGTTTCAAATATTAAACGCATGAAACGACCTATAACTGAGCTACACTGACAAATCCACTACAAATGGCCAAGGAGGAAAAAAAATACAACAAAGCTTAAACTGAACTAAAGCTCAAGCTCTGATAAACTCTTGACACTTGAGCCACATGAGGAACCATGGGGACCACATGCCTATATGCAGGAATGAAGTGAAGATGTGAAGAGGGGGCTACAATAGTTACTATGATCAGAAGAACCTCAAAGTTAAAGTATTAGTACATTAACCATGAACAAAGAATTACACAGGAAAGAGTAACCTGGTAACAAATCTTTAAAGAATTCTAAAAGATGAAAACGTATTAAGACCCAAACAAACAAATAACTAGGAGGATATGGGAACCTTCACATTGTAAATGACATTTTGGCTTCAGCTTCATAAACCTAACAAGTTGATGCTGCTGTGTGACAGGAAGTTAGTTAGATGATCTAAAACAGGCAAAGTGTCCACCACAATAGAAAAAAAGAAATTTACAAAAAAATTTAAACTTGTGTTAGTCGACTTGGACTGCCATAACACAATGCCAGCAACTGGGTGGTTTAACAGAAATGTATTCTTTTGTAGTTCTGATGGCTAGAAGTCTAAAAATCAAGGTTCTAACGGTCTTGGTTTCTTGTGAGACCTTTTTTCCTGGCTTGCAGGCTGCTGCCTGCTCAGTGACCTCACATGGCCTTTCCGCACTGAGGGAACGTTCCGGGGTCTCTTCCTTTCTTTATAAGAACACTAGTCCTGTTAGATTCCCAAAGAGTCAAACACAACTGAGCGACTATGACTCAGTCCTGTTAGATTAGGACTCCTTCCTTATAATCTTATTTTGCCTTAATGACCTTCTTAGACATCCCATCTCTAAATATGGTCAAACTAGGGGTTAGAGCTTCACCCTATGAATTCACTGGGGATACAAATCAGCCCAGTTAGCGGTATGAACTACAACATTTCTATATATGTTAAAAGTCACCTATCTTCATTGATTCCTTTACCAATAGTTGCTGAAATTTTTGGTTCCTTTTCCAAATATTATATTCACAAGACTAAATCACTCTATGATCACTAGCTTTTGATAACCTTAACATTCTTGTTAAAACTAGACATCAGCCCCTCTGTTACTAGTTTATGTAAACTCTATGATAGGCAAAAATTTCAAATTTTGAATAATGTGGGTGATGGTAAATTTTATAAATTTGTCAAATTGGTGATTCAGAGTTATTATTATTTGTAAATTATCCTTTGGTCACAGAAAAGCACGTTGGAAGAGCTGTAGTCTCACCAAGATCACATCTGGCAGCAGAATGGTCTCATGTGTGCTGGTGACTAGCTACATGACGTCTCCAGAATTCTTTGAATATCATTTTAAATATCCCCAAGTGTTGTATGGTCCTAGGAATAAGAAAGAACACATGATTCAATCAGATTATATAGAAAATGCATTTATATAGCAAAGGCTCTCGTTGGATCCAGAGGTCTTTAGTATTTTGGAACATGTGTATAAACTTCATAAGACCAAAGAAATGAAAATCTAGTCAAGGGCTCAACTTGGGCAAGAATTTCAGATTTCTGTGAGTAGACAAAGAAGTAGACAGTATGAACTGAGACCAATCACTTTCACATTTAAAGACTATTTTTCAGAACCTTTTGGTGTATAATTCCTTTATGATACCATTCATTCATTTAAAACATACAATTCAGCGGTTCTTACTTTATTGGCAGATATATGTAACCATCACCATAGTCAATTTTAGAACAATTTTATCATCTCACAAAGAAATCTTGAACCTTTAGCTATCAGCTCCCTATCCTCCCCAAAATTCTACTCCCCACCCAGCCCTAAGCAACCACTAATCTTTCTGTCTCTGTAAATTTTTGCTGTTCTGGACTTTCATACAAATAGAATCATATGATATGTGGCTTTTTGTGACTGACTTCTTTCACTTAGCACAACGTTTTCAAGGCTCATCTATATATGCATCAGTTCAGTTCAGTTCAGTCGCTCAGTCGTGTCCGACTCTTTGCGACTCCATGAATCGTAGCACGCCAGGCCTCCCTGTCCATCACCAACTCCTGGAGTTCACTCAGATTCACATCCATCGAGTCAGTGATGCCATCCAGCCATCTCATCCTCTGTCCTCCCCTTCTCCTCTTGCCCCCAATCCCTCCCAGCATCAGAGTCTTTTCCAATGAGTCAACTCTTCACATGAGGTGGCCAAAGTACTGGAGTTTCAGCTTTAGCATCATTCCTTCCAAAGAAATCCCAGGGTTGATCTCCTTCAGAATTGACTGTTTGGATCTCCTTGCAGTCCAAGGGACTCTCAAGAGTCTTCTCCAAGACCACAGTTCAAAAGCATCAATTCTTTGGTGCTCAGCCTTCTTCACAGTCCAACACTCACATCCATACACGACCACAGGAAAAACCATAGCCTTGACTAGACGGATCTTAGTCGGCAAAGTAATGTCTCTGCTTTTGAATGTACTATCTAGGTTGGTCATAACTTTTCTTCCAAGGAGTAAGTGTCTTTTAATTTCATGGCTGCAATTACCATCTGCAGTGATTTTGGAGCCCAAAAAAATAATGTCTGACACTGTTTCTACTGTCTCCCCATCTATTTGCCATGAAGTGATGGGACCAGATGCCATGATCTTCATTTTGTGAATGTTGAGCTTTAAGCCAACTTTTTCACTCTCCTCTTTCACTTTCATCAAGAGGCTTTTTAGCTCCTCTTCACTTTCTGCCATAAGGGTAGTGTCATCTGTATATCTGAGATCATTGATATTTCTCCCGGCAATCTTGATTCCAGCTTGCATTTTTCCAGTCCAGCATTTCTCTGCATATACGTTAAATAAGCAGGGTGACAATATACAGCCTTGACGTACTCCTTTTCCTATTTGGAACCAGTCTGTTGTTCCACGTCCAGTTCTACCTGTTGCTTTCTGACCTGCATATAGGTTTCTCAAGGGGCAGGTCAGGTGGTCTGGTATTCCCATCTCTTTCAGAATTTTCCACAGTTTATTGTGATCCACACAAAGGCTTTGGCATAGTCAATAAAGCAGAATTAGATGTTTTTCTGGAACTCTCTTGCTTTTTCCATGATCCAGCTGATGTTGGCAATTTGACCTCTGGTTCCTCTGCCTTTTCTAAAACCAGCTTGAACATCAGGGAGTTCACGGTTCACGTATTGCTGAAGTCTGGCTTGGAGAATTTTGAGCATTACTTTGCTAGCATGTGAGATGAGTGCAATTGTGTGGTATTTTGAGCATTCTTTTGCATTGCCTTTCTTTGGGATTGGAATGAAAACTGACCTTTTCAAGTCCTGTGGCCACTGCCAAGTTTTCCAAATTTGCTGACATATTGAGTGCAGCACTTTCACAGCATCATCTTTCAGGATTTGAAACAGCTCAACTGGAATTCCATCACCTCCACTACCTTTGTTCGTAGTGATGCTTTCTAAGGCCCACTTGACTTCACATTCCAAGATGTCTGGCTCTAGATTATGATCACACCATCATGATTATCTGGGTCGTGAAGATCTTTTTTGTACAGTTCTTCTGTGTATTCTTGCCACCTCTTACTCCATTTTCCTTCTGGCTTTATGTGTGTTTTTTTTTTTTTAACTCTTTGATTTTCTGCAGTTAGAATAGGATATGCCAAGATGTAGTACTTTCACATTTATCCTGCTTGGTATTTTCTAAGCTTCCTGGATCTGTGATTTGATTTCTGACATTAATTTAGGGAAATCCATAGTGATTATTGCTTTCACAGTGTCTTCTGTCCCTTTCTCTCTCCTATTTTTAGTATCCCATTATGCATATACTAGGTTTTCTGTAGTTGCTCTCCCTGTTCCACCTTTTTCAGTGTTTTTGCTCTTTGCCTTTCTGTTTGGGAAGTTTCCATTGACATATCTGCATATGATAACTCTACATTTAGTCATCTGAGGAACTGCCAGGCTGTTTTTCAAAGTGGTTGCACCGTTTTACTTTTTCATTAACTGTGCATGTGGTTTCTTATTTCTACACATCCTCATCAATGCTGGTTGTTATCTAACATTTTGATTCTGAACATAATTAAAAATACATTTTAATTGTGGTAACAGATACACAACATAAAATTTACAATAGTAACCATTTTAAGTGTACAGTTCAATAATCTTAAGTACATTAGCATTGTTAAGAAGCTAATCTCCAAAACACTTTTTATCTTATAAAACTAAAATTATCTATACCCAATAAATGTCAACTTCCTATGCACCTACACTCCTATCTCTTGGAAGCCACCATTCATACTTTCTGTCTCTATGAATTTGACTCTTCTAGGTACCTCACATAGGTAAACTCATATAATATTTGTCCTTTTCATGACTGGTTTATTTCACCTAGCATAATGTCCTCAAGTCATTCATGTTGAGGCATGAATCAAAATTTTCTTCCTTTTTAAAACAATAATATTTCACTGTATACCTATACCATTTTAAAAAATTAATTTATTTATGATAATTGGAGGCTAATTACTTTACAATATTATAGTGGTTTTTGCCATACATTGACATGAATCAGCCATGGGTGTACATGTATCCCCCATCCTGAACCCCCCTCCCACCTTCCTCCACATACCATCCCTCAGGGTCCATCCCAGTGCACCAGCCCTGAGCGCCCTGTCTCATGCATCAAACCTGGACTGGTGATCTATTTCATATTGGTAATATACTTGTTTCAATGCTATTCTCTCAAATCATCCCACCCTCTCCCTCTCCCACAGAGTCCAAAAGTCTGTTCTTTACATCTGTGTCTCTTTTGCTGTCTCGCATATAGGGTCATTGTTACCATCTTTCTAAATTCCATATATATGTGTTAATATACTGTATTGGTGTTTTTCTGACTTACTTCACTCTGTATAATAGGTTTCAACCACCTCATTAGAACTGATTCAAAGGCATTCTTTTTAATAGCTGAGTAATATTCCATTGTGTATATGTACCACAGCTTTCTTATCCCATTTGCCTGCCAACAGACATCTAGGTTGCTTCCATATCCTAGCTATTGTAAACAGTGCTGTGATGAACACTGGGGTACTCCTGTCTCTTTCGATTCTGGTTTCCTTGGTGTGTATGCCCAGCAGTGGGATTGCTGGGCTATATGGCAGTTCTATTCCATTGTGTATATATGCCATGTTTTATTTATCCATTCATCTGTCAATGGACACATGGGTTGCTTCTAGCTTTTGATTATTATGAATAATATTGCCATGAATATGAGTGCTCAAATATCTCCTGGAGACCTTGCTTTCAATTATTTTATGTATATACAAAGAAGTGAAATTGCTGCATCATGTACTAATTCTATTTTAATTTTTTTGAGAAACTGCCATACTGTTTTCCATAGTGGATGTGCCATTTCACATTCCTACCAACAGTGTTCAAGTGTTCCAGTTTCTTCCTCATTCTTGCCAGCACTTGTGATTTGCTATTTGTTTGGTTTGACACTAGCCACCCTAGTGGATGTAAAGTATATCTTATTGTGGTTTTTAATTGCATTGGGTCTCCCCAATGGCTCAGCAGGAAAAGAATCTGCCTGCAAAGCAGGAGACCCAGGAGATGCAGGTTTGATTCCTAGGTCGAGATGATCCCCTGGAGGAGGAAATGGCAACCTATTCCAGTATTCTTGTCTGGGAAATCCCATGGACAGAGGAGCCTTGTAGGCAACAGTCCATGGGTTGCAGAGCTGGACATGACTGAGCAACTAAGCAATGATTAGTGATGTTGAACTCACTTTTACGATTTGAAGCCCATGATATTTCAACCATAAAATAAGATTTAGCAAGACTCATTAGAGTCTTAACAAAATTCCAGTCCCCATTCAGACCAAAATCTCCATTCACAAATGACCTTGGGATGGCAGCAAGCTTCCCTTAGTGGTAAGAGGCTTTTAACTCTGGGTGGGAAGATTTGGAATTAAGTATATAAAGGATTACAGTGGTTAAAATTGAAATATTAATGTTTGTGGGCTACAAAGGGGATTGTTTACATTTGTTATTTTATGTATTTGGCCTACTTGAAATGACAGTCTTATAACTTCAATTTAAAATGGTCATTGTGACTTTTACTTGGAGTGACCAACTTGTCCTCTTTACTCAAGACTCTCTGTTTTAAAGAAAAGTACTTCGTCCTGGACACCCTTCAGTTTAGTGTATTTGCTCATTTTATTTTAACTTGAGTCTTTTAAATGAAATCACTTAATTAATATATAATATTGTATCACTTAAGAGAACTTTAGTGTCACTGTCTCTATAATGCACTAAATATATATACCTGAATAAGTATTTGTCGGATTTTCTGTAGTTCAGATTACTGAGGTTCAGATACTTAAAATTAAAATGTAATATATTAAATGTATAAACAAAATTTTAAATGTTTAAAGGTTTTTAACTAGTGAAACCAAACATTATTCAAAACCCCTTTTAAAATTTAACATTTTCTATACTTACACAAGGAGAGATAAGAAAGCCTTCCTCAGTGATCAATGCAAAGAAATAGAGGAAAACAACAGAATGGGAAAGACTAGAGATCTCTTCAAGAAAATTAGAGATACCAAGGGGACATTTCATGCAAAGACGGGCTCGATAAAGGGCAGAAATGGTATGGACCTAACAGAAGCAGAAGATGTTAAGAAGAGGTGGCAAGAATACACAGAAGAATTGTACGAAAAAGATCATCACAACCCAGATAATCATGATGGTGTGATCACTCACCTAGAGCCAGACATCCTGGAATGTGAAGTCAAGTGGGCCTTAGAAAGCATCACTATGAACAAAGCTAGTGGAGGTAATGGAATTCCAGTTGAGCTGTTTCAAATCCTGAAAGATGATGCTGTGAAAGTGCTGCACTCAATATGTCAGCAAATTTGGAAAACTCAGCAGTGGCCACAGAATTGGAAAAGGTCAGTTTTCATTCCAATTCCAAAGAAAGGCAATGCCAAAGAATGCTCAAACTACCGCACAATTGCACTCATCTCATATGCTAGTAAAGTAATGCTTAAAATTCTCCAAGCCAGGCTTCAGCAATATGTGAACCGTGAACTTCCAAATGTTCAAGCTGGTTTTAGAAAAGGCAGAGGAACCATATATCAAGTTGCCAACATCCACCAGATCATCAAAAAAGCAAGAGAGTTCCAGAAAAATATCTAATTCTGCTTTATTGACTATGCCAAAGCCTTTGACTGTGTGGATCACAATAAACTGTGGAAAATTCTGAAAGAGATGGGAATACCAGACCACCTGACCTGCCTCTTGAGAAACCTATATGCAGGTCGGGAAGCAACAGTTAGAACTGGACATAGAACAACAGACTGGTTCCAAATAGGAAAAGGAGTACATCAAGGCTCTATATTGTCACCCTGCTTATTTAACTTCTCTGTAGAGTACATAATGAGAAATGCTGGGCTGGAAGAAACACAAGCTGGAATCAAGATTGCCGGGAGAAATATCAATGATCTCAGATATACAGATGACACTACCCTTATGGCAGAAAGTGAAGAGGAGCTAAAAAGCCTCTTGATGAAAGTGAAAGAGGAGAGTGAAAAAGTTGGCTTAAAGCTCAACATTCAGAAAACGAAGATCATGGCATCTGGTCCCATCACTTCATGGGAAATAGATGAGGAAACAGTGGAAACAGTGTCAGACTTTATTTTTGTGGGCTCTAAAATCACTGCAGATGGTGACTGCAGCCATGAACTTAAAAGACACTTACTTCTTGGAAGGAAAGTTATGACCAACCTAGATGGCATATTCAAAAGCAGATAAACTGTAGTGATGTGTACAAATGATCAAAATGAGCCTCAAAGGTCCGTCTAGTCAAGGCTATGGTTTTTCCAGTGGTCGTGTATGGATGTGAGAGTTGGACTGTGAGAAAAGCTGAGCACTGAAGAATTGATGCTTTTGAACTGTGGTGTTGGAGAAGACTCTTGAGAGTCCCTTGGACTGCGAGGAGATCCAACCAGTCCATCCTAAAGGTGATCAGTCCTGGGTATTCATTGGAAGGACTGATGCTGAAGCTGAAACTCCAATACTTTGGCCACCTCATGCGAAGAGTTGACTCACTGGAAAAGACTCTGATGCTTGGAGGGATTGGGGGCAGGAGGAGAAGGGGAGGACAGAGGATGAGGTGGCTGGATGGCATCACTGACTCGATGGACATGAGTTTGGGTGAACTCCAGAAGTTGGTGATGGACAGGCAGGCCTGGATTGCTGCAATCATGGGGTCACAAAGAGTCAGACACAACTGAGCGACTGAACTGAACTGAACTGATACTTACACATAGACTAAGGAGATTTGTGAGTCAAGCTTACAGACCACTGATGCAGAGGAGATTAACTGATGATGTGGATGACAAAAATCTCATTTCATTCTGTGTTGCACAGTCTAACCTTAACTATAAGGTTTTCCCTACATAAATTGAATGCCAGTGGTTTAAACCAAAAGTAAATGAAGAAACAGTCTTTTGAATATGCTAGTGCTGTTCTAAAGGACGCCCAGAACTGACATCAACTGTAACTCAAAATTTTTGAAAATATCTCCATTTAGGGGATTTCAAAAGGTGTCAGTAACATGAGGTCACATGAGGCCCATTAATAGTTGTCAAGTTAATGCGTGTGTGTGTGTGTGTGTGTGTGTGTGTGTGCTCAGTTTCTTGATTGTGTTCGACTCTTTGTGACCCCATGGATTGTACCCCACCAGGGTCCTCTGTCCATGGAATTCTCCAGGCAAGAATACTGGAGTGGGTTGTCATGCCCTCTGCCAGGGGATCTTCCCAACCCAGGGATCAAACCCACATCTCCTGCACTGCAGGTGGATTCTTTACTCCTGAGCCACCTGGGCAGCCAAATTAATCAATAGAACATGTCAGTTACCATAAATATACACACATTCAGGGTGAAAACACATTCTTTTTGAGACTGAGGAGATCAATCCAAACTGCTTTTTCTTTTGCTATTTTGAGACAGCTAACTTAACTGTTAAGAAACCAACATCTACTAACATTTTCAGCTAAAAAATGGATTCTGCTCTCATCTTTTATGAATGGATTGCTGCCCCTGTCATGTGATTAAAGACCAAAGAGGTTCAAAAGCTCATTTTGATCATTTGTACACATCACTACAGTTTATCATAAAATTACATATATTTATGACCAGGTTGGAAAGGATTAAAACTCACAGCTGTTTTTTGCCTTTTCTCTGACAAAAATTATCTTCAGAAATGTAGTTTCCCCTTCCACCTTTCCCAGCATGGTAATTTCTGCAAGAAGGCTAAGAAAACATGATGTCTAAAGAACCACTGAGGTGTAGCGAGCAGTACTTACAGGCACTTGGATTCATGCAAGCTCTTTTCAGCCTATGACAGACTAGCCAAGCCTTGAGCCTGTTATCCTATTTGGGGAAAGCTAGTATTGAATACTTGCTTGAGATATCATGACCAGATGACCAGTGACAATTACTTCCTAGCTGTTTCTCTTTGTTATATACTTTCTCTGGAATATGTTCCATCCCAAACCCGACTCATGGCTATTGGCCTCTTTAAGTTGAAAAGAAGGGAAAGATAGCATTGTGTTTTCATTTGCAAACTGTGACACCACATGTAGTTTTCCTGTTGCAGAGTTACAGAGTAGCCTTGCAAAACTCAAAGCCTGCAACCCACTACCACTCTATTACTCCAGAGGACACTAACCAACAACCTGGAGGACAAAAATCTCATTTTACTGTACATTGTCAAAACCCATCCTTAAGTATTAACTACTTCTAGGGAAAAAAAAAATCATAGCATCTTAAAAGGTGTCTTATTTTATTATAAGGGACATGCTACTACATTAAAGACAATTGCAACCTTTTAATTAGTTCTTAGACAGTTTAAAAGTATCATGGCAAAAGAGAAACAGCTGGGTTAATAATATGAAGACATTTTTATCAACATGTGTCTGAAATGTCTTTGAAAACCCTGCTATATAGCTTATATTAGAGGACAGACTTTCCAAAAGGTTAACCTTTATTCTTACAAAGAATGATTTCTTAAATTACAGTCTTAAAACATTAATAATTGCCAGTGGTTTCAAACAGATCTCCTTTTATCAGGGAGCTGGAATCTTTCGATTCACTAGACCTCCTTGATCTTAGTCTGTATGAATTGTTTAGTTTTATTTGGTGCCACAGTGACTCCACCAAACTTATCAGAAGCCTCCGTTTCATACAAAAAAAGAGAGGTTCAGAACATGTCAATATAATACTGTTAATGTTTTCCACGTTTATGATTCCAAGGTCAAAGTCAAACCTCTTATTGTATTAATAATAACAAAGCAAAAATAAGCTTTGTAGTTGTGAATTCATGGTTTTAAAGAATAATTTCCCTATGTTTTTATTAATTCAAGCCATCCATTGAACCATTTGAGGATTCCATTATGGATTCCAATGATATATCTCATATTGCATGTTGTACCTTTAATTTTGGAAGACTATGAGAATGGATGTGCGTGTGATTCCTTACAGCCATTAACATAAGAGATTTCCTTTGTTCAAATTTATGTCAACTTATAACATTAAAAGTGATGTTTAGTAAAATAAAGGTTAAAGCTTAGTAGTGAAATAATTAAAAACCAGTTTTTCTCTACTTGTTATTTAAAATAGTAGGATTAGCGCTGCAGTTCATATGCTGAGGATTACAAAGGGGACCAACATTCTGGATTCTGATACTATCTGGTCTGTAGTCAGCAAGAATGAGAATTTTAATAAAAAGCAAAAAAAAAAAAAAAAAAAAAAAACTTCCAAGGAAAACCTGGACAGCCTCAGCTCACCAAGCCCTTTCCTGCTGAGAGCATATTGACTCACGTCCCATCCAGCAATAAGTAATGATAAAGTCAACCAAAACTGTCCATGTGTTACAAGAGGAATTTGCTTGGCCAAAGCTCTCATTTCGGACAAAGCTGGAATTGATGTTTGTCTCAGATGGCTGAGCGAGAACAGGGAGTGACTTGGCAGCTTCTTCTACCTGTGGAACATACTTCTCCATTGTTCCTACCTGCCACCCCTCGCTACCTTAAACTTGATCTCATTGGCTGGGAATAGGAATTCGAAATAAGCTAACGATGCTTGAAGCTTCTGTTCTGTGTGGCAGACCTGGACTGAGTGCCTCTCAAGGGACAAGCTCATCTCCCGTAGTCTCCTAAAAAAATACAGCCTTACCCAGTCACACCTACTTCTCCCACTTATGCAGGTATGTGTAAACAAGAAGTGTTCTACATTCACCTTTTTGCAATGGGGCCCATTTAGATCCCTCTTGGTGGCTGTGAGCATGACTCTGGTAGTTGGAATGGCTCATGATTCCATGGGAAAGCCCAGGTTTCAATTACTTTGAAGAACTAAGCATTTCTTAGTATTCTTTCATTATGAAGTTCATGGTTTAATCAGTCATGTTGCTTTGCCGGTGATGCACTTTTGGAATAGTTCTATTTGGTTTGTATCTCATGAAGAGCAATCAAAGAAGCTTAAGTTTTACTTTCAAGAAATGGCAAAGACTATCTCGCCTCCTTCCCTTGTTTGATAAGCAAGTTACATGGCAGGGGAAGGAGGAGAATTTAAACTCAATCCATATTCACTTCCTCCTGAAATCAGGAGAACTCTTATGATCATAACTCATTTTCCTATTTCAACTTTTTTTTTCTGTTTTTTTTTTTTTTTTTTTCCCATGCCACATGGCCTACAGAATCTTAGTTCCCTGACCAAGGATTGAACCTGTGACCCTGCATCGAAAGCACACAGTCTTAACCACTGGACTACCAGGGAAGTCCCTCCTATTATAATCTGACTTGTAAGGAACCAAAGAAATTTTCTGCTTCCGTGTTTGCCATGTTTTGTTCTAGACATATTGACTGGTATGTCCTGGTCACGTAAGATTGGGAACATTGGGTTAAAGAAAGCTGAAGGTGTGTCTTTGCTGAGTCTCAGAAGGAGTAGTTCAGAGCAGTCAGGAGTCTGAACTCCATAGCTCCTGCTGACTTTGACTCCTGACTCCACCCCTAAGTGTCAAGTCCCTCAACCTCTCTACCTCAGTTTCTTCACCTGAAAAGTAGAAGCAGAAATAGAGTCTCTCTCTCAGGGCAGTTGTGAGAACCACTTGAGTTGATATATATAAAACTCTTAGAATAGATCCTGACATAAAATAAGCACGTTACATGTATTTAGCTATTATTGCTATAATTATTACATTTTCAAAGAGGAGATAAAATAGTTTTCCCCAATCTCATTCATTCATTCATTCAGTCTGTCATTTATTTCTGCCCAATGTAAACATCCTTGAGTGAGAGAGAGTTTGAGAATTCATTGGTCAAGTTGAGGGGAAAAAAGTGCTTCCTCACTTATCTGGGCTTTTTATTGCTATGCCTGCTTTCCTAGACTTGCTGTTTCATTTTTTGCTGGTTTCCACGGTAAGATCAGAGCGCAATTTGAAGGACATTCTATAGAAAGACTGAAAAGATTACACTGTTTCTCAGTTAATCCCTGCAGGTTTTCCCAAAGCCTGAGAGAAAGAGGAAGAATATGGACATTTTGCGAATATGAATTCAAAAGTGTATTCATTCCTTTTATTCATTCACTTATCAGCCAAATTTTGTTCAAGGGTCTATGTGTGTCAGGGACTGTTCTAGACACTGGAGATACTCTAGTAAGACAGTCAAGCATCCAACCTTTGAACTTGGATTCTGGTGGTCAACAATAGGTAAACATCCAGAAACCAAGAAGAGTCATAATCAAGTCACTTCTGTTTCTTTAGACTTTTGAACACATTTTAAAAAGGAGGAAGAAATGGCAACATCAGTTTCTCTAAACTTTAGTGAATTTTAAATGATCAGATATAACAAATTAATGCCTATGGCACAAAATAGAATAACTGTATATTTAATCTTCTTTAGAAATAACCTCCAAAGTGCAAATACAAGACCCCAGCTTGGATTAAGGGACTTCTACAAACCCCCACCCCGGCATTTACCCCACCCCAAGCCTATGCTAAATCCATCAACTCATCTGCCTGTATCAGCCAAAATAATGACCTCTCTGCCTTTGTTCAGGATAATCTGTTTAGACTTATAGTTTGTATTTTATGTAAACATTTTTCAGTTTAAGGAGCATATAACATAGCATATTAACATTGAAGCCTTAAGTCAGAAAGAGACACAGTGGCAATGGTTTTTTTTTTAAGTTTAAAGGGAGGCAGCCATATGTATCTCTGTCTCAGACTGGACTCAAACCCTAATAAAACATACAAGGTGGCTACAATTTAGCTCATTAATTTTTTTGTTTGCAGAACGCAATTTCGGTGACAGCATTGAATAGTTATCATTTTTTATTACAGATTTTAAAATGACAATTCAGTCAGTCACTGGACTTGAAATCATTTTAAGGCAGAAAATTGTGACTATACAAATATTTAATGTAGAGACCACAATTTATTAATGAATTAATAGGTACATATTTTTTCTGATGTTTCATGTTTGCTTCTTTAGTAATCTCATCAACACTAACATATAATATTTGATATCTTTGAAAAATATAGGCACTCAGGATTATAAACTTTTAGAGCTAGAAGGGAATTGGAGACCCCCTTCATTGAACCCACTTCTCTTACAAATGAGGAAACTAAGGGCCTGCATGGGTGGTCTGTTGTCTTCAGCCTGAATAAAGATTTTTGTATGAGCAGATTATTTTATTTAGGGTTTATTTAAAATAGGATCATTGTATCTTACTAAAACCTCCTCTATTATGCATAAAATCATCAGTGTCAGCAAGCTTGCTAAACAAAATAAACATCAAGTTTAAAAGTAAAGTTTAAAACACTTTAAAACTGCTTGCTTTTGGCATAGCTTTTAGGTATAATCTTCATCGTAAAAACAAATCAAAACAAAAAATTTCCCATTTTATTGTGAAGCTATTTTCTAGCTAAACTAAGAAAACTAAAGGGAATAAATGATACTCACTTTTAATTTTTCTATATTAGTATCTGAGAACTGCCTTATTTCCAAGTCCATCTCTAGCTTTCTAGGTACTCAAATAAGGTGAAATGGAAGATTAATTTCCCAGTGATAAAAGATAGCTTTAATTTCTGTTGGTGCTATTGTTAACAAGATATAGTTTCTATCATTGCCTAAATGTGCCTTAATTTATTATTTCAGTGAGTAATTAAAAGAGAGTCCTAAGTGTAATTTAAAAATATGGTTTCATGTTTCCAATGTGTTGATGGTCATGTGTAACCAACAAACAATATCACAGAAGACTGGACATCCAGTAGAATTTGGGGATCCTGTTCTCAACAATGAAACAAGATTTTGTTATAGTAGTCTGTTTACTCTCCTTTGGGAATGTGAATGTGTCAGAGTTTTTTTTCGGGGAAACCCCGATTATGTGTAGCCTCTGTGAGGTAAGGGATAGAAGGGAAAACACGGTTGTTGGTGGAAATGATGGAAAAAATCATGACAGAGGGAGAAAACAAGAAAAGGGAGCCATCAAGCCAAAAATAAAAAAAGGAAGGCATCAATGGGAGGCCCCCACATGCAGGATCCCATGGGCTTCCTCACCCAAACTTTTTAACTTTTTCTTTTCAAAAGCTACTTTCTGATAACTTGAAAACAATGTTTCCCATAGTATATGCTTTCAAATCAAAAACATTTTTTCTAGAGCATTTATATACTTAATATGTAATGTTTCAGAAAAAGATATATTACATGTAAATATACTATGTACATATGATTAAATATTTCTAGATCCTGACATATATAAAAATAGAAATATAGAAATATATATGTGAGTAGCAAATCTATGAATGATAGTGAAAGAAATCTCCCCTTAACAAAATAGATTTAAGTTTTCTTTAAAAATAATCAAATTTGTTAACAAGGATCAAGTAAGTAATAAAGTACTTGAATATGCCAAAATTCTGAAGATCACATGCAAACGACACGTTTGAGGAAATTTATCCCTACAAAGAGGCTTCCCACGTGGCAGTGGTGGTAAAGAACCCACCTGTAAATGCAAGAGACTCAAGAGACATGGGTTTGACCCCTGGGTCAGGAAGATCTCCTGGAGGAGGGCATGGCAACCCACTCTAGTATTCCTGCCTGGAGAATCCTGTGGACAGAGGAGCCTGGTGGGCTACAGTCCATGGGATTGCAAAGAGTCAGACACGACAAGCAACTCAGTACATCAGTATCCCTATAAAGAGTTACTGTTTGTGTGTTTATCTTTCAGTCTTTTGAAACATAACAGTGAAGTGGGAGTAACTCTGAAAAGTACAGGTGTATATTCTTAGCAGAGCTGACGTTTTTCAAAGTTCACAAGTACCCTGGTCAACTCTCCCTCTCGAACATTCTGACAGGTCTCATCCCTCTGCAAATGGCATGAAGGTAGTAAAGAACGAATGAATCCTGTCTCATCCAGGTCCAGGGAAAGCAGAAAATATTAACCCCAACAAAACACTCCCCCATACATACAATCGCATATATTCCTCATCTGATGCAGGTCATTCAGTATAAAGTAGGGAAAAAGATCTTCACACACAAATGTCCACTTGGAAATAACATGTTTGGTTAGTTGATCAATTCTATAGTTTTACATTTTTTGAACAAGGGATTCCAAGGTAGAGGTCATAATATATTGGATTGGCCAAAAAAGTTCACTCCGATTTAATCTGAACAAACATGTTGGCCAACACAGTATTTTGGTCTAGTATCAATAAACTCAGATATGCAGATGATACCACCCTTATGGTAGAAAGTGGAGAGGAACTAAAAAGCCTCTTGATGAAAGTGAAAGAGGAGAGTGAAAAAGTTGGCTTAAGGCTCAACATTCAGAAAACGAAGATCATGGCATCTGGTCCCATCACTTCATGGGAAATAGATGGGGAAACAGTGGAAACAGTGGCTGGCTTTATTTTTCTGGGCTCCCAAATCACTGCAGATGGTGATTGCAGCCATGAAATTAAAAGACGCTTATTCCTTGGAAGGAAAGTTATGACCAACCTAGATAGCATATTCAAAAGCAGAGATATTACTTTGCCAACAAAGGTCCATCTAGTCAAGGCTATGGTTTTTCCTGTGGTCATGTATGGATGTGAGTTGGACTGTGAAGAAAGCTGAGTGCTGAAGAATTGATGCTTTTGAACTGTGATGTTGGAGAAGACTCTTGAGAGTCCCTTGGACTGCAAGGAGATCCAACCAGTCCATCCTAAAGGTGATCAGTCCTGGGTATTCATTGGAAGGACTGATGCTGAAGCTGAAACTCCAATACTTTGGTCACTTCATGCGAAGAGTTGACTCATTGGAAAAGACTCTGATGCTGGGAGGGATTGGGAGCAGGAGGAAAGGGGACAACAGAGGATGAGATGGCTGGATGGCATCACTGACTCGATGGATGTGAGTCTGAGTGAACTCCGGGAGTTGGTGATAGACAGGGATGCCTGGAGTACTGCGATTCATGGGGTTGCAAGAGTCGGACACGACTGAGCGACTGAACTGAACTGAACATTTCAAGAAAGTAACAATGGTTAAAGAAACAGCTCCAGAGCCAAGCAGGTTCATTTTTTTCAGAGGAACAAAACCCTTGTGGGCATTTTCGAATGCTGCCTTCAAGACTGAGATAAATCCAAAAGAGGCTTGACAGATGTGATTGTCATACTGAACTAGGACTGAATTCCTCTGAGTACAGAAAACCGAATGTTAAAATTTGAAAGTTCTTTCTTTTTGTGCTGTACCCTTCTCCAAATCTCCAAAGCATTTGTTTTGTAAAATCCTAAGTGGAAACACATTTTGGTGCCATAATTTCAAACAAACCGTCTCTTTTTGAACTCTGCAGCCTTGATGCATTAACACAATAGCATATCAAGTTCACAAAATTTCAGATAAACCACGTTCAAGCTATAAAAATGACTGAAAAAAAAGTCCTAATTTTTCCCACATCTCATTTCGTTTCCCACACTCCCTGAAGAAAGCCCAGCTTTGGTATCTCTTTCGTAAGAGAGGTTGCTGCTGACACATAGGCTGTTGCGTGCTGGCTGAATCTATCACAATTCAACGTGAGTTACTTGACCGGCCAAGGCAAGGTCATCTTGATCACATATACCAGCTCATGAGGCAAGGTGTAGGCCAGTGGTGAGTAACTGCATCCTCCAAGAAATAAATGACTGGGTTAAAATTGGAGTGCACTTTCACATGAGAACTCTGACCAAACTATTTTTTACAACTCTCTTCTGAGATCGAAAGAAAAATAAATGAAAATATAAAAGTATCACCGTCCTGAGTCATGTATTTTGGCTAAATTAATATGTTTAAAGCAATTAAACTTTTGCCAACTTGCTTTTTAAAATCTGTGTAAAATATTTCCATTCAATAAAGTTTATTGAAAATTCAAGAAGATGAAGACGATGATGATTTGAATAAACATGACCATTTTTGCATTAATTTGCTGAAAATGGCATCATAATAAAAATAACCTGAATAATTGACCTGAATAAACAAAATGACCTGAAAATAGGCCAAAATAATTGCAAAGAGGAGTGAGAACCCGGGATCCTTTCTCTTCAATCAGGTACCAATATGTTTCATTATAGCACAAATGCTTTATAAATGTCTTACAGAAGTTTCAAATTTCAGAAAATATGGGCATTCTTGGGGCACAAAGGTGCACATCTCTAAGAGATAGAGAATAAAAAATGATTTATTCTGTTTTTCTAGCATTGCTAGTTTCTAGGTGTTCACTATTTTACCCGGCTGCAGGCAATGATTTTCTGAAGTGGTTTCTGATGGTGTCTGACATCATTTATAGCACTCTTGAGCCATCTTGTAATGTGCTCAGTTCAGTTCAGTTCATTTCAGTTCAGTTGCTCAGTCATGTCCAACTCTTGCGACCCCACGAATCGCAGCATGCCAGGCCTCCCTGTCCATCACCAACTCCTGGAGTTCACTCAAACTCACGTCCATCAAGTCGGTGATGCCATCCAGCCATCTCATCCTCGGTCATCCCCTTCTCCTCCTGCCCCCCCATCCCTCCCAGCATCACAGTTTTTTCCAATGAGTCAACTCTTCGCATGAGGTGGCCAAAGTATTGGAGTTTCAGCTTTAGCATCAGTCCTTCCAATGAACACCCAGGACTGATCTCCTTTAGGATGGACTGGTTGGATCTCCTTGCAGTCCAAGGGACTCTCAAGGGTCTTCTCCAAAACCACAGTTCAAAACCATCAATTCTTCGGCACTCAGCCTTCTTCACAGTCCAACTGTCACATCCATATATGATGGCTAAACTACACCGAATTAAGCGGGTTAGTGGCCACAAAAGAGTCCAATAGGCCCATGGGTATCATGAGTGTTTCGCAACTTGCTGCCTCTTAAAGTCACAGCTCAGAGGGAAGAAATGAAGTTTTTTGAGTCTCTAAACCTTCAAGAGATGAATCTGGTGGAGAGCAGAAACAGATCTGGGACAAGTAGGAAAGGAGGATTCAATAGTCTTAAGGATGTGGGAATTTACAAGTTCCCAGATTTTGTCCTTTATAGTCATTTGCTTATTCATTCATTCATGTCAATCACCAAATATCAGTTGAAGTACCACTCTCTGTAACATCTGGCAGTGTTTGTTAGGTGGGAAGTAAAGATAAAAGAAATTTGATCTTGAGCTCAGGAGTTTATAGTCAGTAAGAGAGATGGCATATTGAAATGAATTGATTTAAAGATAGAATAATGTGTTGACATTTAAAGTGATGTTGTGTATGAGTTCAGAGAAAGGAGAGATTTCTTCCAGCTGGGGGAGCCAAGAAAATATTCAGTCATTTATACACTGATCGGGGCTTCCCTGGTGGCTCAGTGGTAAAGAATCTGCCTGCAATGAAGGTGACCCGAATTTGATCCCTAGGTCAGGAAGAACCCCTGGAGAGGGAAATGGCACCCTGCTCCAGGATTCTTCCTTGGGAAATCCCATGGACAGAGGAACATGGGATCACAAAGAATCAGACACGACTGAGCAACTAACACACACACACACACACACACACTTTGATTGATTCATACCAGTACTTAGGCAAGGACTGTTGTGAGCAAGATATAGGTGAAGTAGTTAAAACTCATTTATCTGATCATTAACAAATATATATTTAAGGTCTACAATATATCAAGCCTTGCTCTAGACTCTGGGGGCTGTTTGATGAATAGGTCGTACTCTATGGTGGCTTCAGGATGGGAAAAACTAAACAGGGAAGGGGGTATTGAATATCTAGAAGGAAAAGTGAATAATGAAGAGATCCTACGAGGCCTGGAGAGAACTCTTAGGCAGAAAGAGACTGTCTCCTCCCTTGCATCTAAAGGGAAGAAGCCAAGGCTGATGGCTAAGATAGATAAAGGCTTTCCTAGTGGCTCAGTGGTGAAGAATCTGCCTGCTAATGCAGGAGACACAGGTTCAATCCCTGATCTGGGAAGATCTCACATGCTGAGGAGCAACTAAGCTCATCCACCACAACAATTGAACCTGTGCCCTAGTGCCCAGGAGTTGCAACTACTGAACCTACATGCTGCAGCTACTAAAGCCAGCACATGCTAGAGCCACCACAATGAGAAGCCCACAATGAGAAGCCCACACTGCAGCTGGATAGGAGCCCCCACTTGCTGCAACTAGAGCCAAGCTCACACAGCAGCAAACAAAGCCCAGCACAGTCAAAAATAAAAATAAATACAATTCTTTTTGAAAAAAGAAAGTTACACCCCAGAAATTAACTGAGTCCTATTGTGTGACATATTTCCTAGCCTGAAACATCAAAGAGGAGCTGAGTCTAGGTGAACGAAGCAGGCTTTGCCTGCCATCATTCCATGAGAGCTGCTCTTGTCAAAGTCATCATGACCTTCAGTGCTGCTAAAGGTCAGTTCTCATCTTAGTGATTAACAGCATTTGGTACAATGGATCATTTCCTGTTCCCTGAATCACTGTCTTTTCTAGCTTGAGAAGATATACATTGTGCATTACCTTATGCTATATGGGCTCCACTTTTGACTCTAGCCATTGCTCTGGGGACCAGTAACATGAAGGCTTCAACCAACCTTGCATATGTGACCATGTCTTGCCTCTCCTGCTTTCTGCCCTGGCACTACTCTGACACCATGGAATGGGACAGCTTATAAGATGCAGGTGGAAATAACTCATGTGTGATCCAGAAGTGTGAGGGAGTTAACATTCCTTGGAGCCATCCTTGATTAATCAGGGAGAGAAGCCACTGGGTAAATGCTTTTTCCATTCTTCCCTAAGCAGACAGTGTGAAGATGCCTTTCATAAGACGTTTGTGAAAGTCCTACCAGATTGAGCCATGCAGAGTGGTTTTCCCCTCCGTCTACATTTTCCTATGGGCTTCCCAGGTGGCTCAGTGGTAAAGAACCTGCCTGCCAATGCAGGAGACAGAGGTTCCATCCCTGAGCTGGGAAGATCCCCTGGAGAAGGAAATGGTGACCTGCTCCAGTATTCTTGCCTGGGAAACCCCATGGATGGAGGACCCTGGTGGGCTACAGTCCATGGGGTTGCACAGAGTCAACACGACTTAGCGACTAGAACAAATGTTTTCCTATACTCCCTTACTCCTGCTTCATGGAGTTCATATTCCAAGATAAACCACCAAGGTAGGCCTTTGTTTCAGTCTCTTCTTTAAAGGAGTCCAAGTAAGAGTCTTCTTTTTCTTTTATTTTTAATGAAGATGCTCTTATTCTCATTTGACCTCAGACTGAAAAAATGTCACATGAGAATATGAGAGAATTTTTGGAAAATTGAGGTGGTTTTGGAGCTTAATGAAGATTATAAAGGGTTTATCAATCAGCTCCCATCAAATTTTGCTGCAATAACAATCTCAAAATCTCTGTGGCTAACAGTCATAAAAGTATTTAAGCTGAAGTGACTTATTTGCTGGGGGTCAGACCAAGCGACTTCACTTTCACTTTTCACTTTCATGCATTGGAGAAGGAAATGGCAACTCACTCCAGTGTTCTTGCCTGGAGCATCCCAGGGACGGGGGAGCCTGGTGGGCTGCCATCTATGGGGTCGCACAGAGTTGGACACAACAGAGGCAACTTAACAACAGCAGCAGCAGGTATGGTTTTGCTCCCTGAGGCTTCTTCATTGTTTTAAAATTTTATTTTATTGAAGCATAGTTGATTTACAATGTTGTGGTAATTTCTGCTGTACAGCAAAGTGATACAGTTGTATATGTGTATATAATTTAAGATTTTTGATATGAGGCAGAGCTATAAACAAGCTTAAATGCACCGCTAAAACAGGTACCTTCACAGCTCTTGCCCTTCACAGAAAGATTCAGGGTCTAATTTTCAACAATCTCTTCTGCGGCTATTGAAGAAGTAGGGCTTCTTAATGTGTCCTTGAAGATTTCACTGCATGCCTTATGTTGATAGTTGGTGAGCTCATTGTTTCCCACGCTTCCCCAGAGTTCTAAAAACTTTAACAAATGCCAGGCCACTCTGTAATCCACATCATTACTATTGCCCCCAGAACATTCAAGTGCCACAGATACTTTTCGCCTGTCTATTTGCCAAGCCTTATTACCACCCCACTTACCACTAGCAATGGGATTCTTACTGTCATATGCTTGGTGAGTGATCCAGCTTTAAAATCCAACCCAGAGAGTCTGCTTCCTAGGGTCACTCTTGATAGTAAGAGTCTTAGCCTGGACTCCTTGAAAAATGATCCTAAAAACTGAGGTCCATATCTAGGTAGTTTATTTTGAAATGTGAACGAAGGAATCGGATGCAAGGGACAAGGATAGTAAAACAAGAAAGGAGGGGAAAATCACTCTGGATGACTCAGTTCTGAGTCATCTCATTTCATGAGAGCACTACGAATTACATCTCTAAGCTGTTCACTCAGGAAATCACTTAACTGTTTCAGTCTAGAAGGATGGTGGAAGATGCTTCATGAGCTCCCTGGGAACCATGGACATCTAGACTGGCAAAAGCCCTTGGTCATCAGAGACAAGAAGGATGTGATGACTCACATGAGTTGAAAGGCTGGAGTAATAATCCTGACTTGATTATACAGGAATCTGTGGCAACATGTGAAAGGCCCACTAGCCAGTTACCCAGCTGGAATAATAATTTAAAAATGTGAACTGCCACGCAGAAAGCTGATAGCAGCCCCTGCTTTTAAATCATAGTCCCTCACCCAATTTTCAGATCTAAGTCAGTTCACAGACCCAGAAACCTTTGATTAAAAGGAGGCTGGGTTCTCTAGAGCAGTTGTTCTCAACTGGGGACTCCAAGAGACATTTGGCAACATCTAGAAACACTTTTGGTTGTCATAACTTGGCAGAGGGTGGGGGGATGGGACAGGATGCCACTGGTATCTAGTGGGTATAGGCGAGGTAAACCGCTAAAATAGCAAACAATTCATTGGTGTGGCAACCAGTATTCTTGCCTGGAGAATGCTATGGACACAGGAATTGCTGGGCTACAGTCCATAGGGTTGCAAAGAGTCAGACATGACTGAAGCAACTTAGCATGCACGCACGTCAGAAGTAACTACTACATTCCAGGGGAGTTGCTAGGATCACCTGCAAAGACTGCAGGTCACAGGGTTAGTGGTCTCCATTATAACCCTGTGCATTTCACCTGTCTGGCAAAATATGATGGACCTTGGTAAATAAGTGGACATGGTGGATAAGATCCCCTCAGTTCTCTTCCTCCCTCTTTTGTGCAGTCACTCTCTCATCTTAGCATGCTTTTTTCTTAGCAATGGTTAGTTGCTTCATTTAGAATAATTTGACTTGCAGAACTACTTTTTCCCCAGAACTTTTGGTAAATTTGATAGCAGTTTCTCATCTGAATGCCTTCAAAGAAAAGAAGGTAGAACAAAACCTGTGGATATTACATCTTGGTACACACTTAGACTATTCCAATTGCAAAAAGCAAAGATAGCAAAGCTTCCAAAATAACTCTTATCGCTTTCTGACTGAAAATATTGTCTAAGTTAGATGACTAGATTGGACAAAGTATCCTATTAGGGGCTTCCCAGGTGGCTCAGTGGTAAAGAATCTGTCTGCCAAGGAGCAGACGTGGTTTTGATCCCTGGGTTGGGAAAATCCTCTGGAGAAGGAAATGGCAACCAACTTCAGTATTCTTGCCTAGTAAATCCCATGGATGGAGGAGCCTGGCAGGCTACAGTCCGTGGGGCCACAAAAGAGTCAGACACGACCAAGTGACTGCTGCTGCTGCTGCGTTGCTTCAGTCGTGTCTGACTCTGTGTGACCCCATAGATGGAAGCCCACCAGGCTCCCCCGTCCCTGGGATTCTCCAGGAAAGAACGCTGGAGTGGGTTGCCATTTCCTTCTCCAATGCATGAAAGTAAAAAGTGAAAGTGAAGTCACTCAGTCGTGTCCGACTCTTCGAGACCCCATGGACTGAAGCCTACCAGGCTCCTCCTCCCATGGGATTTTCCAGGCAAGAGTACTGGAGTGGGGTGCCATCACCTTCTCTGGACCAAGTGACTAAGCAACAACAAATCCTACTATTAAGGGAAACCTATCATTTTCCTGTACCTGATATCATTTCTCTAAACAGGTTATTTATTAATTTCTCCATACTGCCTGTACTAGCAATTTCTTAAGATACTAATTGTTGAACTTTAATGAGTTTAATCAAAAATTTTAAGTTTTAAAAGTTAAAAATTGAAGGAGAAATCCAAGATTCTATAACTTAACTCTTTTCCAGAAGCCACTAATAGATGACAGATATGATAAGCCATGGCCAATGTTTTTCATGACACTGTCTTCAAATGATCTACTGCCTTGAAACAAATCTGTCTTATATTTTCACCTGGACAATTTCCTCATCTTTGGCATCGTGAAGAAGTACTAAGTCAGGCTGCATGCCTTGCAAAGCTGCGTATCTATCAAAAATGTAACACACTGGCTCAAGATCCATCATCTGGAAAAACACAAACTTTATTCCTTGCTAAGTTGGGGAGTGCTCCTTGAGACTGAGAGTTTATTGGTGATATTGGAGGAGAACATGATGACTTATGATGGTGATGCCTCACATAAAGGCTGTGCTTCCAAACTGCCTTCCACCTGTCTGATCCCTTCTCCCTACCTGACACTCCCATTTACCTCAGTAAGCCAGCTAGTCCTGGGACTCCTGGGAGAGTTGACCACATCTCCACTTCCACTGCAAGGCAAGACACACAAATGAATCATTTCAGTTCAGTTCAGTTGCTCAGTCTTGTCTGACTCTTTGTGACCCCATCAATCACAGCACGTGAGGCCTCCCTGTCCATCACCAACTCCTGGAGTTTACACAAACTCATGCCATCGAATCGGTATGCCATCCAGCCATCTCATCCTTTGTTGTCCCCTTCTCCTCCTGCCCCCAATCCCTCCCAGCATCCGGGTCTTTTTCAATAAGTCAACTCTTCACATGAGGGGGCCAAAGTATTGGAGTTTCAGCTTCAGCATCAGTCCTTCCAAAGAACACCCAGGACTGATCACCTTTAGGATGGACTGGTGGGTCTCCTTGCAGTGCAAGGGACTCTCAAGAGTCTTCTCCAACACCACAGATCAAAAGCATCAATTCTTCAGTGCTCAGCTTTCTTCACAGTCCAACTCTCACATCCATACATGACCACTGGAAAAACCATAGGCTTGACTAGATGGATGTTTGTTGGCAAAGTAATGTCTCTGCTTTTTAATATGATATCTAGGTTGGTCATAACTTTCCTTCCAAGAAGTAAGCATCTTTTAATTTCATGGCTGCAGTCACCATCTGCAGTGATTTTGGAGCCCAGAAAAATAAAGCCAGCCACTGTTTCCACTGTTTCCCCATCTATTTGCCATGAAGTGATAGGACCAGATGCCATGATCTTTGTTTTCTGAATGTTGAGCTTTAAGTCAACTTTTTCACTCTCCTCTTTCACTTTCATCAAGAGGCTTTTTAGTTCCTCTTCACTTTCTGCCATAAGGGTGGTGTCATCTGCATATCTGAAGTTATTGATATTTCTTCTGGCAATCTTGATTCCAGCTTGTGTTTCTTCCAGCCTAGCGTTTCTCATGATGTACTCTGCATATAAGTTAAATAAGCAGGGTGACAATATACAGCCTTGATGTACTCCTTTTCCTATTTGGAACAGTCTGTTGTTCCATGTCCAGTTCTAACTGTTGCTTCCTGACCTGCACATAGGTTTCTCAAGAGGCAAGTCAGGTGGTCTGGTATTCCCATCTCTCTCAGAATTTTCCACAGTTTATTGTGATCCACACAGTCAAAGGCTTTGGCATAGTCAATAAAGCAGAAATAGATGTTTTTCTGGAACTCTCTTGCTTTTTCCGTGATCCAGCAGATGTTGGCAATTTGATCTCTGGTTCCTCTGCCTTTTCTAAAACCAGCTTGAACATTAGGAAGTTCATGGTTCTCGTATTGCTGAAGGCTGGCTTGGAGAATTTTGAGCATTACTTTGCTAGCATGTGAGATGAGTGCAATTGTGCTGTAGTTTGAGCATTTTTAGCATTGCCTTTCTTTGGGATTGGAAGGAAAACTGACCTTTTCCAGTCCTGTGGCCACTGCTGAGTTTTCCAAATTTGCTGGCACATTGAGTGCAGCACTTTTATAGCATCATCTTTCAGGATTGAAATAGTTCAACTGCAATGCCCTCACCTCCACTAGCTTTGTTCATAGTGATGCTTTCTAAGGCCCACTTGACTTCACACTCCAGGATGTCTGGCTTTAGGTGAGTGATCACACCATCATGATTATCTGGGTCGTGAAGATCTTTTTTGTACAGTTCTTCTGTGTATTCTTGCCACCTCTTCTTAATATCTTCTGCTTCTGTTAGGTCCATACCATTTCTGTCCTTTATCGAGCCCATCTTTGCATGAAATGTTCCCTTGGTATCTCTAATTTTCTTGAAGAGATCTCTAGTCTTTCCCATTCTGTTGTTTTCCTCTATTTCTTTGCATTGATCTCTGAGGAAGTCTATCTTCCTTCCTGATAGAATGTGGTCCACTGAGAAGAGAATGGCAAACCACTTCAGTATTCGTGCCTTGAGAACCCCAAGAACAGTATGAAAAGACAAAATGATAGGATGCTGAAAGAGGAACTTCTCAGGTCGGTAAGTGCCCAATATGCTACTGGAGATCAGTGGAGAAATAACTCCAGAAAGAATGAAGGGATGGAGCCAAAGCAAAACCAATACCCAGTTCTGGATGTGACTGGTGATAGAAGCAAGGTCTGATGCTGCAGTATTGCAAAGGAACCTGGAATGTCAGGTCCATTAATCAAGGCAAATTGGAAGTGGTCACCAGGAGATGGCAAGAGTGAACGTCGACATTCTAGGAATCAGCGAACTAAAATGGACTGGAATGGGTGAATTTAACTCAGATGACCATTATATCTACTACTGTGGGCAGGAATCTCTTAGAAGAAATGGAGGAGTAGCCATCATGGTCAACAAGAGTCCGAAATGCAATACTTGGATGCAATCTCAAAGATGACAGAATGATCTCTCTTTGTTTCCAAGGCAAACCATTCAATAACACGGTAATCCAAGCCTATGCCCCAACCAGTAATGCTGAAAAAGCTGAATAGTTCTATGAAGACCTACAAGACTTTAGAACTAACACTCCAAAAAGATGTCCTTTTTATTATAGGGGACTGGAATGCAAAAGTAGGAAGTCAAGAAACACCTGGGGTAACAGGCAAATTGGCCTTGGAGTAAGGAATGAAGCAGGGCAAAGGCTAATAGACTTTTGCCAAGAGAACACACTGGTCATAGCAAACACCCTTTTCCAACAACACAAGAGAAGACTCTACACATGGACATCACCAGATGGTCAACACCAAAATCAGATTGATTATATTCTCTGCAGCAAAAGATGGAGAAGCTCTATACAGTCAGCATAAACAAGACCAGGAGCTGACTGTGGCTCAGATCATGAACTCCTTATTGTCAAATTCAGACTTAAATTGAAGAAAGTAGGGAAAACCACTAGAACATTCAGGTATGACCTATAATTATACAGTGGAGGTAAGAAATAGATTTAAGGGACTAGATCTGATAGAGTGCCTGATGAATTAAGGATGGAGGTTCGTGACATTGTACAGGAGACAGGGATCAAGACCATCCCCATGGAAAAGAATGTTGAATAGAACCTTTTAATACCAGGGTTAATTTTTGATGTGACTCTGGCACCTTCCAATGGAATAATCGAAATGAGGATCGTGGCAGCCTAGTTAAGTCAAAGATTATAGAAGAAGGAGGCAGACCAGCAATGACGGGTAAACTTTGAACATGTCTCCAATAAGAAGCATATCTCTTCAGTTTTAGGGCACTGAATGGAAATTACTGCAGCGAGAGTAAATCTGGGCATATCACATAAGTTCTTATGTACATTTTACTTCAAAAGCAAAAATCCGTGTCACTTTAATGTGCTTATTGGCTGGTCGGGTTCTCTTTGCTTCCTCTAAAGCTCTAAAGAACAAATGGTCTTCCATTTGCTGCTGCTGCTGCTGCTAAGTCACTTCAGTCGTTTCTGTCTCTGTGCGACCCGATAGACGGCAGCCCACCAGTCTCCCTCATCCCTGGGATTCTCCAGGCAAGAATATTGGAGTGGGTTGCCATTTCCTTCTCCAATGCATGAGAGTGAAAAGTGAAATTGAAGTCGCTCAGTCGTGTCTGACTCTTTGCGACCCCATGGGCTGCAGCCTACCAGGCTCCTCCTCCCATGGGATTTTCCAGGCAAGAGTACTGGAGTGAGTTGCCATTGCCTTCTCCGCTTCCATTTGCAGTAGAATGGAAATGAGTCAGTGGATCATTTAATGTGGAATGAGACTTTCTCTCAGCAGCAAGAGCACTTCTGTATATTTTCACTTGGTTATTTAAACTACTCTGGAAGCATAAAGGTGAGGTCTCAAGGCAAACTGTTCACTATGCTTGCAAAAGACCTTCTGGGGGACAGACAGAAGCTCCCGCTTCTTCCTTCCAGGGCTTTCTGAATGTATTGCTCCAAGTTCTAGATCATTGAGTCAACCGAAGCTTATTTCTGGGTTCAGTTTGACTGAGAGACAGATACCTAACTTTCATTCTGCTCCTCCATTTCTGTGCCTGACAGACTAGTGGCATTTCTCTGAAACAATAAATATCTGCATAGAATTTTGTTTATCGTTCAATTGGATAAATTGAAAAATATTATTGGTGACTTGCCTCCTCATTGGTAGTTGACTTTATTGTTGGAGAGAAGTCTTTATCTGAGATTTCTGTAAAGAGGGAAATGAGAGTCTTAATCATATATATTTGGACTTCCCTGGTGGTTCAGATGATAAAGAATCCACCTGCAATGTAGGAGACCCAGGTTCAGTCCCTGGGTTGGGAAGATCCCCTGTAGAGGAAATGGCAGCTCATTCCAGTATTCTTGCTAGAAAAATTCTGTGGACAGAGGAGCCTGGCAGGCTATAGTCCATAGAGTGCCAAAGAGTCTGACATGACTGAGTGACTTTCACTCACTCACACATATATTGATATGATGATGATGATTCATGTCCATTTTAAAGCCTTAACACCACAAGTGACTTTACAGATTATTCGTCTCAACCCATTTATTTTGCAAATAAAGAAGCTGAATTCAATAGAATTTCCCAATGCTATAGAACTGTTTAGTCATAAAGTCAGACTTAGGGTCAGATCTCTTAATTCTGTCCAGTACTCTTTTGCTCCTTGCTATATCATCTTTGTGCCATCTGCTTATTTAACTTCTATGCAGAGTACATCATGAGAAATGCTGGGCTGGAAGAAGCACAAGCTGGAATCAAGATTGCCAGGAGAAATAGCAATAACTTCAGTTATGCAGATGACACCACCCTTATGGCAGAAAGTGAAGAGGAACTAAAAAACCTCTTGATGAAAGTGAAAGAGGAGAGTGAAAAAGTTGGCTTAAAGCTCAACATTCAGAAAATGAAGATCATAGCATCTGGTCCCATCACTTCATGGCAAATAGATGGGGAAACAGTGGAAACAGTGACTGGCTTTATTTTTCTAGGCTCCAAAATCACTGCAGATGGTGATTGCAGCCAAGAAATTAAAAGATGCTTACTCCTTGGTAGGAAAGTTATGACCAACCTAGACATCATATTAAAAAGCAGAGACATTACTTTGCCAACAAAGGTCCGTCTAGTCAAGGTTATGGCTTTTCCAGTGGTCATGTATGGATGTGAGAGTTGGACTGTGAAGAAAGCTGAACACTGAAGAATTGATGCTTTTGATTTGTGGTGTTGGAGAAGACTCTTGAGAGTCCCTTGGACTGCAAGGAGATCCAACCAGTCCATTCTGAAGGAGATCAGCCCTGGGTGTTCTTTGGAAGGAATGATGCTAAGGCTGAAACTCCAATACTTTGGCCACCTCATGTGAAGAGTTAACTCATTGGAAAAGACTCTGATGCTGAGAGGGATTGGGGCCAGGAGGAGAAGGGGACGACAGAGGATGAGATGGCTGGATGGCATCACCAACTAGATGGACATGAGTTTGAGTGAACTCCGGGAGTTGGTGATGGACAGGGGGGCCTGGCGTGCTGCAATTCATGGGGTCGCAAAGAGTCAGACGCAACTGAGCGACTGAACTGAACTGAACTGAACTAATATCATCTCCAACCTATGGGCATTGGAAATGGAAACCTTGACTTCAGATGACTGAATTCTTTGATTAGCCTTCTTATCCAAAGAAACTATTGTATCAATAAAGATACAGATGTTTGTTCTCATAATTGCATCTGTCTGTTCATCTCTGCTTTTGGATGTATCTAAGTAAATGTTTTCTACATCCTTCAGATTTTGGCTCTGATTTCTTAAGTAATAGTGACAATAATATGCAAAGCTTAGAATTTAAGGTGCATGAAGTCTGGAAAGATGTATAAGAAACTTTTGTAAGAAAAGAATAATGACTTTTGATATCTCCTAATTACAGCTCAGATGGTAAAAGCATCTGCCTACAATGCAGGAGACCAGGGTTCAATCCCTGGGTCATGAAGATCCCCCTGGAGAAGGAAATTGCCAGCCACTCCAGTACTCTTGCCTGGAAAATCCCAGGGAGGGACAGAGGAGCCTGGTAGGCTACAGTTCATGGGGTCGCAAAGTGTCAGACACGACTGAGCAACTTCACTCTCACTTTTACTTTCACTAATGTCAGTTAACACGGCTCAGTTATCAAACATGATGACACCCTGCCATTTCTACCTAACTGCACCATCCAAGTGTTTAATTTTCTTTGCACATAGAAAGCATATTTACATCCATTTTGGCCATATCAAAAGGACATCAATAATTCTGAATGCAACCAAGCTCAATTCCTCTCTGTCAGACAAAGAGTTGCTAAGTGTTTAAAGACTGAGGGATTATAGAGGAAGAAGAGGGAGAGAGGCCATCCATCCTCAAAGCTCAGATGTAAACTAAACAGAGAGAAAGAAAGACTATTATGATAGGTGCCCAAAAGCTAGAGGGAGCTCCTGGATTCACAGATATAACTTTCCTTGGATAATCATCAGGTTGAACTTGATTATCAAAATTAGAAGAGGGGATTCCCTGGCAGCTCAGTGGTTAGGACTCCACGCTTTCACTGCACAGGGTTCAGATTCAATCCCTGGTTGGGGAAATAGGGATCCCGCAAACCATGCATTACGGACAAAAAGTTAAGTGGGAGAAGAGAAGGGACATCTTAATTCCAAGAATAGTCTACTCTTTGATCCTGCCCAGGTGACACTAGACGTAAAGAACCTGCCTGCCAGTGCAGGAGATGTAAGAGACATGGGTTTGATCCCTGGGTTGGAAAGATCCCCTGGAGAATGGCATGGCAGCCCACTCCAGTATTCTTGCCTGGAGAAGCCATGGGCAGAGGTACCGGGTGAGTTATGGTCCACAGGCTGGCAAAGAGTCAGACATGACTTCCACACACACACACAGAGACACAGTCTACTGTTTAGAAAATTCAAGTAATAGAATGTATGGTGATTATAAATTTAAACATCTAGGTGGCTATGTTCTCTGATGGTGTCAATTTTGTTCATACTAGGCTATCTCTGTGATTGCTGGGAACTTTCCAGAAAATATAGTATTTAGGAATTTCAGTAGGTCTTATCTGTATTCTCATGAAAGAGCAGATTATGGTTATTTCTTTAGGCATGTATGTAACATCCTTCTAAAAATAAACTAGAGGATTTCCTGTTATGTAAAACATATATATTAAAAAGGGAGAAAAATCCTCTCTCCAGCTAACATTTTTCCACTCATACTTTTTGTATTTTTTCTAGGCTTACATTCCTTGATTTATATACTAATTAATCCTCCCTAAAAAGGCAGTTTACTATAAAACTATGCTCTTCTTTAGAAATAATGAAATCTATATTTTATGAAAAACAGAACTTGTATAATCAAACAAAAATATATAACAAATAGAAAAGACATATGGAGTTAGGTTTTGGAACTAGCCTTGGAGATAGTTATATCAGAAAATCTGTAATACATTTCAGCTAAGACTGTTTTTCTAGTTTTATGAATGAGAAGCACTCTACATATTATTAATTTTTCTGAAAGACATTTCTTACCCTCTGTTTTTACGTACCTTTCCCGTTTTTTCCCATAGGCCAAAGACACTGACTCATTCATAATGTGAGTTCCACAAATCTGCATTTTTAAATAAGCAGCCTTAACATTTCTGAAACAGGCGGGTGTTAAAGAGACAGGATCTATAGGAAATATTCCCATAACTTTCTTTCTCAAAAGAAAAGTAAAATAAAAATAAAACTTGGCAATGCCACTGACATTTGAAGGATTTTTCTCCTAAAAGGAGAAAACAAGAACAATAAAAGTGTCAACAGTTAAGTTTATGCAGGAACAAAACAACTAATTGAAAATCAACACTTGAGAACTTTTGTCTTCATAGAGCCAAAATGCCACTTTATTTTAATGGTATCTTCAGTGATTTGAAATTTGACTTTTTCCTACAATGTTTACTGAATTGTCAATGTAGACACAGGTTCAGTTCTTTATTTATATGTTGTGAAGACTCTCTCCTGGATCGGGCACTGTTAGATTATATAATAAGGTCTTCTGGTGAACCAGAGTGGGCACTTAGCTGGAGAGGTTGTTTGAATTGGTCCTTTGATATCCTAATATGTCATTTGCACCTACAAAGACTTATATTTATATTTCAGATAAGAACATTAAATTGAGACTTTCTTGCCATTTTGGAGAGCTGTTTTTAAATGTTATCAATGTTCCTATTTTGTAATATATTTCTGGTGTATGCTTTAAAACCCTTCAGAAGGAGGTGAAGTGATGGATTGTGTCTTCTCCCAGGGCCTTGCCCTTAGGTGCCTGGGACACACACTGACTGCAGTCTCAGTGACACAAAGTGGCACTGGGGCGTGAGGTGGGAGAGGAAGTGTCTTCAGACTGGGCTTTTCACTACACTTGCCTGCATTTCTTGGTTTCAGTCATGGTCCTCCTTGTCCCCTCCCTTTGAGACGTGGTAACCTAGTCCTATTCATTACCCCTCCCACTTAAATCCAGAAAATGTGAGCTCTGAAATTTGCTTTGAGACATCCTTGTCTGTAACCTTCCTTGGCCACTGAGGTTCCTGCAGTTTGTGCCCAGAGAGGCCAGTTAGCATGGAATAACACAGACAACAACAGCAGCAACAATCGGAGAAGCAGCAACAACTTCCTGCACGTTTACTACAGTCAGACGTGAAGCACTTACATGTATTAACCCATTTAGTTTCCACAACAACTAGATGAGGCAGACACTAGTATTATTTCTGTTTTACAGGTGATGAAACTGATGGACAGGCAGATTATCACCCTTACCAAAAATTAAAGAGGCAGTGAAAAGCAGAGCAAAGATTTGGACCCAGAGAGTATTGCTCTGGAGTCCACCACACTGTAACCCACTTCTTCATGCTGCCATAATCTAACTAAATTAAATAAAACATAGACTGTATGTTTATGTAGCTATAAACATTAATTCACATGACTTCCACAAGACCTACGAAATGGCTATGACGCTCACATTTTGGGGGCTTCCCAGGTGGTGCTAGTGGTAAAGAATCCTCCTGCCAATGCAGGAGATGTAAAGGACATGGGTTCGATCCCTGGGTGGGGAAGATCCCCTGGAGGAGGGCATGGCAACTCACTCCACTATTCTTGCCTGGAGAATCCCATGGTCAGAGGAGCCTGGTGGGCTACAGTCCATAGGGTCACAAAGAATCGGACAGGACTGAAGTGACTTAGCATACATGCACATCCCCAAAAACATAAAACATGTCCATTCTACAGGAGTTTAACATTCTAGGGAAGAATCTTACACTTAGGAAGATTAAACACTAACATTTAGCAAGAGAGTAAAAAATTTAGGAGAAAAAAATGATACAATAATACCACAAAATGTTATAATTATTTTTATACAACCTTGTGGTAAGCAACCCTACAAATATTTAATTACTCATATTGATCTTCTTCCTATATCTAGGGAATTTTTATTTCCAGCTTCCAGACTTTAATTGAAATAAAGATTGTTCAATTTGTCTCCTTGATTGTATTTGATTATAGCTTTGAAATCATTTTTTAAAAGCCCTCTAAGGTAACCCATAGTAGTAAATATAATGGTCATCTGAGTTAAATTCACCCATTCCAGTCCATTTTAGTTTGCTGATTCCTAGAATGTCGACGTTCACTCTTGCCATCTCCTGTTTGACCACTTCCAATTTGCCTTGATTCATGGACCTGACATTCCAGGTTCCTATGCAATATTGCTCTTTGCAGCACTGGACCTTGGTTCTATCACCAGTCACATCCACAGCTGGGTATTGTTTGTGCTTTGGCTCCATCCCTTCATTCTTTCTGGAGTTATTTCTCCACTGATCTCCAGTAGCATATTGGGCACCTACTGACCTGGGGAGTTCCTCTTTCAGTATCCTATCATTTTGCCTTTTCGTACTGTTTATGGGGTTCTCAAGGCAAGAATACTGAAGTGGTTTGGCATTCCCTTCTCCAGTGGACCACGTTCTGTCAGACCTCTCCACCATGACCCGCCCATCTTGGGTGGCCCCACAGGGCATGGCTTAGTTTCATTGAGCTAGACCAGGCTATGGTCCTAGTGTGATTAAATTGACAGGTTTTCTGTGATTTTGGTTTCAGTGTGTCTGCCCTCTGATGCTCTCTTGCAACACCTACTGTCTTACTTAGGTTTCTCTTACCATGGACGTGTGGTATCTCTTCACGGCTGCTGCAGCAATGTGCAGCCGCTGCTCCTTACCTTGGACGAAGGTTATCTCCTCACTGCCGCCCCTCCTGACCTTGAACGTGGAATAGCTCCTCTAGGCCCTCCTGCGCCCACACAGCCACTGCTCCTTAGACGTGGGGTTGCTCCTCCCGGCTGCCGCCCCTGGCCTCGGATGTGGGGTAGCTTCTCTTGGCTGCTCCCGCGCTGTCGCAGCCTGGCACTCTCGGCCGCCGCCCCTGATCTCAGACTCGGAGTAGCTCCTCTCGGCTGCCGCCCCTGACCTCTTGATGAAAGTGAAAGTGGAGAGTGAAAAGTTGGCTTAAAGCTCAACATTCAGAAAATGAAGATCATGGCATCTGGTCCCATCACTTCATGGGAAATAGATGGGGAAACAGTGGAAATAGATGGGGAAACAGTGGAAACAGTGTCAGACTTTATTTTTTGGGGCTAGATGCTAAAGCGTCTGCCTGCAATGCGGGAGACCAGGGTTCAATTCCTGGGTCAGGAAGATCCCCTGGAGAAGGAAATGTCAATCCACTCCACCACTCTTGCCTGGAAAATCCCATGGATGGAGGAGCCTGATAGGCTACAGTCCATGGGGTCGCAAAGAGTCGGACACGACTGAGTGACTTCACTTTCACAAAATCACTGCAGATGGTGATTGCAGCCAAGAAATTAAAAGACGCTTACTCGGAAGAAAAGTTATGACCAACCTAGATAGCATATTCAAAAGCAGAGACATTACTTTGCCAACAAATGTCTGTCTAGTCAAGGCTATGGTTTTTCCAGTGGTCATGTATGGATGTGAGAGTTGGACCGTGAAGAAAGCTGAGCGCCGAAGAATTGATGCTTTTGATCTGTGGTGTTGGAGAAGACTCTTGAGAATCCCTTGGACTGCCAAGGAGATCCAACCAGTCCATTCTGAAGGAGATCGGCCCTGGGATTTCTTTGGAAGGAATGATGCTAAGGCTGAAACTCCAATACTTTGGCCACCTCATGTGAAGAGTTAACTCATTGGAAAAGACTCTGATGCTGGGAGGGATTGGGGCCAGGAGGAGAAGGGGACGACAGAGGATGAGATGGCTGGATGGCATCACTGACTCGATGGACATGAGTCTGAGTGAACTCCAGGAGTTGGTGATCGACAGGGAGGCCTGGCGTGCTGCGATTCATGGGGTCGCAAAGAGTCAGACACGACTGAGCGACTGAACTGAACTGAACTGAAGGTAACCCAGCAGAAAGAGTAAGTCTATTCACTCAAGAAAACTGAATGCCTTCAGTTCCTTCAAAGAAATTTGAGACAGATGTGCTTTTCTTCTTCTTCTTCAACAAATCCAGAGGACGGAAAATGTATTTTATTTCTTGTGAAATGCATTTTCCTGTTCATCTCAGTATGTGGGACTGTCAAAGTTTATAACTTTGGCAGTGTTCTAATGTGCCCATTCTGTTCTCCTTTAGAAATTTATTAAATCTACATTTTTATGAAAAACAGAATGTGGTAGATTTTTTTCATCTTTTGACATTTACTTGTTGGTTAGTGTTTTTAAGTCATGCAAGATCTCAAACCAGGATGACAAACCATCCAAAACTTAAGTGTTTCCAAAGCTGATTTTGAAAGGAGAGAAGCATTGTGAGCAACGATGCTCAGCACTTCTGTACAATATTTTATCTGAGAATCAACAATGATTTGAGAGGTGTGAACTAATTCCTTAAGGTTGAGGTAGATTTTTCAGAAGGGAAAACAAATGGATTACTTCTTTCTCTGATAACAATGCTACTAAGTTGCAGTGTATAAGCTCCATGGAATTTTTATAAGGTTTGGTATAGTCTAACTTAAAGGCAGGTGGGCAGACTGGGTGGGATCCACAGTTTCCTCCTGGACCTGAGACCCTAAGATATTTTTTCCCCAGGTCATTTCCTAAAACTCAAGAGGCTCCATTCATCCACCAAGACAACCACCACTGAAACCACGAGAGCTCCTCAACAGGGGTCCAATCTCCTTTGATTTATCAGGCCTGTTCTTGCTCTCATTTTAATATCTCATTGCCTGATACACTGGGCTTTCCCGGTGGCTCAGATAGTAAAGAACCTGCCTGTAATACAGGAGACCTGGGTTCAATCCCTGGGTCGGGAGGATCCCCTGGAGAAGATACACTAGATATTTTAAAGAGCTTCTGAGTTGGCATTGGTTGTGTCCCGGTACATCAGAGAAGTTATTCTAGCGTCTCCAAATTATAATATCAGATGACTGCGTCTCTGCGAGGGTTCACTGAGGTCTTAGTCTCATTCCTCTCTGGTCATGATGATGTTTTATTTTTTCATTTGGTGAAAAAGTGTTAAGTTGCTCCATTGTGTCTAACTCTTTGTGATCCCATGGGCTGTAGCCCACCAGGCTCCTCTGTCCATGGGATTCTCCAGGCAAGAATACTGGAGTGGGTTGCCATTTCCTTCTCCAGGGGATCTTCTCCATCCAGGGATCGAACTTGGGTCTTCCACATTGCAGGCAGATTATTTACCATCTGATTTGCTAAGAAGCTTTCTGTAATAGAAGAAATGGTTGTTTAGTTTCTTTATTTTATTTTATTTTTTTTTTTTTGGCCACACCACACGGCATGAGACCTTAGTTCTATGGCTAGGGATTAAACTCATGTCCCCTGTATTGGAAATGTGGAGTCTTAACCACTGGACCACCAGGAAAGTCCCAATAATTGTCTAATTCCTATCTTTGGCTCTTTTTAACTTCTTTTTTGGTTAAATATCCATCTTTAAGTATTGTGATTTAAGAATGATAATTATGTATATAAACCATGTTAACCAAATCATAACGCTAGTATGTATGTATCTGCTCAGTCGTGTCTGACTGCAGCCCCTTGGACTGTAGCCTGACTTCTCTGCCCATAGAATCTTCCAGGCGAGAATACTGGAGTGGGTTGTCATTTTCTACTCCAGGGGATCTTCCCAACCCAGGGATCAAACCTACGTTTTTTGTGTGTCTCCTGCACTGGCAGGTGTATTCTTTACCCCCGGAGCTACTGGGGAAGCCGTAATACGGGTAGTAGGTGAGAGTGAATACACACGGCACATCATCCCAGGAAATTTGGCGTTGGATATGGTTCCCGTCTTGCGGTCCATCTCTTAAACCTGCTGCACTGACAGGGCACAGTCTTGAGAGGAGAATGGAAAGACAGAAGAGAAAGAATTCTCCACACATGTGCAACAACATTCATATGATGGAGAATAAAAAGGAGCACTATAAGTACTTTTCTACACTCCCTGCACTTTAATGGGCTGAGTTTTCTCATGCTCCATTATTTTCCTGTTGGGCACAGGAGAAAATAACTATTCTACAGATAACTCACAAAAGAGTGGCCAACAACTACAGTTACATAGAATGCTTTTACACAGATTTTTCCAGAACCCATAACTTGAATGAAAAGCTCTTTTTTTCCTTTGCTCCACTGTGATGAGAACAGTTTGTTTGACTCATACCAAACCAAATCAAGCATTTCTGTGGGCACAAAAAGGAATGTGAAGCAAAGAAAGATTTTCTTCCTAAAAAAGAATATGTGCATGGAAAACAAAATTGCTTCAAATTTCACAACATCCTTTACCCTGAAACCTCGGAGGCAGAGTCGGGTCAGTCCAATTTCCTTTGCAGATATTTGACTTTAAAAAAATCACATAATTCAACTTTTAAAAACGGATCTGTGTGAAATGATATATTAAAAAATTCCATGGTATATAAGTCATGATGAGCTTCAGCTTATGTTTACCCTCTGCCTCTTCATCTCTAAGAGATGTAAATTGGCCTCAGGCAACAGTGGAAATGTCTTGTCCTAGTTCCTCTAAATCGGCCCCTAAAGACGTTTACATTAGGAACTCAGAGTGACGAAGAAATAAATGAGTTTCTTCAAAAGGCTGGCTGCCCCTATCTAGGAAATTAAAAGTCATTGGGGAGAATTTTTTTTTAAAGAAGCAATAACAGATAAGTACATAGTCCTTGGTTTCTTAGCCCAATTGGATTTGTACATTTTAGAATCATAAATGACTGATCCAGTTAACTGTGAGGCGAATTTTAAGAGAGAAAGCAAAACTTTTTCTAAGGATCCAAGTCTCATACGCTTTCAGTTGTTCCAGGACCTCAGATTTGTGACTCTACTTATTCAAAGAATGTCACGTATTTGCTTTTCTCTTGAAGAATGTAACATTACAAATGTATTTTAGATGGGATGTGATTCAAAGCTACAATAATTCTTTGCATGCATCTGAGAATGATACACGCTGGCGTGAGAGTCAGAAGAGAGTCTCTGTTTCTTTACTCTCAAAACAAAGAAAACATTACCTTGCCCACTTTCCCACAAGACTGCTGTCAAAACAGTACAGAGTGAAAATCAGATAGCAAAATATTAAAAACTCAGGTCACCAAAACGTAGATGAAACCCGTGATAGTTGTCTGGGACCCACTGCCCCACTCAACCTTGCAACAACTCTGGTGATGTAAGGAGGACAGATATGAACATTATTAATCCTATTTTCCAGACAAGGAAACTGACACCTACTAGGGAATCGCTTGCCATTATCACAGAGTTAGTAAGTATGAGAAACAAGATGCAAGTTCAATGCTTTTAACCCATTAAATTCTATATAAACTAGACCTTAGCCTGTCGAGTTCCTCTGTCCATGAGATTCTCCAGGCAAGAATACTGGGGTGGGTTGCTGTGCCCTCCTCCAAGGGATCTTCCCAAACTGGGGATTGAACCTGTATCTCTTATATCTACCCACATTAGCAGGCAGTTTCTTTACCACCAGTGCCACCTGGGAAGCCCAATAAACTGTAAAGTGCCTTATAAATGCAAAGTGTTACTTAATCACATCCCTTAAATCTTATTTTTGACCTTCTGAGGCCAAAGTCAGGGAAAGTAGGGGAAATGTTGGAAATCTAAACCACTGGACTTTTCAGAGAACAGTTTAGTAGAGAGAACAAGCAGAAACAGTAGCAATATAGCAGATCTGGGGAGCAGAAAACTCAACTGTAAGACAAAAACTGGTCATCTGTTGCGAAAAGAAGTGTTGAGTCAGAAGCTAGAAGGAGGTTGTAAGAAGGGAAAGTAGCTGAAGAAGTGAGGTGCCAGGAATAAGGAAAAGATGGGCACAGAAGAACCCAAGCTGGGATATAGGCTGCTGCTAAAGTCCAGCTGACGTGGTTTCATCACTGAGCTCTCTTAATGGGATGGTTAGAATCCTTCAAGTGGTAGAATCTCAGTGCCTGTATTCAAACTCTGATGGGCCGTGGGCACTTGCACAGATTCCTTCCGGTCCTACCACTGGCTGTACTCTCCCTGTCTCCCAACTTCCAAGCCTGGTACCTATCTACCTGAGGGCCTTTTCTGGTGAGCAGAACCAATTCTGCTAAGCATGGGTAGGCAGGAAGTGCCCAAGAATTAAAGCCCTCCTTTCATCTGAATGACAATGGCAGTTGGTGTATAAATACCCCAGCTCTCTCTCACCCCACAGAGCTTAGTACCTCTTTGAGCTCATATTCCACTTTGGTTCCCAGAGTTCCCTGTGGGGAAGGTCCACTTATTGACTGTGGTAACTGGCTTGGTCCCTGGAGAAGGGAATGGCAGCCCACTGGGATGGCAACGTTGGACATGACTGAGCGACTAACACAAAAACTGCTTGCTTGAAGACCCTCCTTTTGGGGTCGAATTACCTCTCTGCCTCTTTTCCCTACTTTCCTACCCATGTTTCCTTCACCTCCCAAATAAACTACTTGCATCTGAACCCCTGTTTCAGAGTTGGGCTTCTGGATGAGCCAAAATAAGATCTGTCTTGCTGAGGAGTATCATTGCCATGTTAGGGAATAGCAACAGCCTGTAGGAACTGTCAGGGACCAAGGAAGCTAAGGAAAGGACCCGAAAGATGGAAGAATTTAGACCCATGAAATCTTAACCATAGCTAAGAAATGCACCAGAAATAGTAGGTGCGTGTGCTCAGGGACAGCAGATTGGATCCAGAAGACATAACAGAAGGCAACTGAGGACTCATCATCCAAGCAGTCAAGGGCCACAGACCAGGCAAGTTGAGGGGGAAGGAAGAGGCATTAGCCCACTAACAAGAAGCAGCTGAAGCCCTGAGGGGGAGGAGTAGGGTGCTCAGGGACTGTTTGTACATTCCTTAATAGATAGAGTCCATTCCCAAAAAGAGATGGCTTGGGTTCTACAGGGAATGTCACTGGCTACAGTTGCTGTTGCCAGGAATATTGGGGCAGACAGAAATTCAGTGCTTACTATAATTAAACATGAGTTTGACCAAGATACAGTGCAGCCTCTCATTCTGCAGATGAGAAACTGAGGATGAATGTCTTAAGCAAGGGCAATCCCACCACCCTTAGTTAAAGAGTCAGGACTAGAGACTGCCACAGCACTTGCCCGCCACTCCATGCTACAGCGGCAAGGGGTCAAGTCAGAATGCTGATTCTCAGGCTTAACGGTTGTTTCTAAAAGGGTACCTAGTCTTCCAGAAATGGAAAATTTAGAATTAAGTCTCAATTTCCTCCTGAATGCTGACATCCACATAAAAGGCCGGACTCCATGGTCTAAAGTCTATCTGTCTTAGAAAGTATGTATAATAACCCTTTGTCACCTAATGGGAGTGCTGCTGTGAGTTTTAATTACTATTCATTAAGGGCACAGATGTGATCTGTTAAATGAAATGCTCTAAATGAATTTCATTATAGTTTTACCAGGTATAAAGCATTTACAGACTCTCAGGAACCCAATTATTTTGGTCAGTATTGATGCTGTATTCATATTATCATTATTAACAATGTTATATTACATATACCATCACATATTACATATAATGTCACATACATAACATTTATACACAGTAATATATACTTAACATGGTATATGTATATATACACACACACACACATATATATAATCTTTTCAAATTTTAAACTTTTTATTTTGTGTTGGAGTATAGGGCTTCCCAGGTGGTGCTAGTGGTAAAGAGCCTGCCTTCCAATGCAGCAGACATAGGAAAACAGATTCACTCCCTGGGTCAGGAAGATCCCCTGGAGGAGGAAATGGCAACCCACTCCAGTATTCTTGCCTGGAGAATTCCATGGACAGAGGAGCCTGGTGGGCTACAGTCCCTAGGTTGCAAAGAGTCGGACACGACTGAGTGACCAACACTTTCACTTTCATAGCCGATTAACAATGTTGTGGTAGTTTCAGGAGAACAGTGAAGGGACTTAGCCATACATATCTTAACATAGTATACATACTATAACATTAATGTTGCTGTTGTTCGGTCACTGAGTCACATCTGACTCTTTGCAACCCCATGGACTGTGTAGCACACCAGTCTCCTCTGTCTTTCGCTATCTCCTGGGGTTTGCTCAATAACATTAATATATAATATTAAGAAGCTATCATTATTATTGATAAATAATAATACATGCTGTGTTTTATTGTCTGTTCTCTTTTTAAATTCAAGTAAAGCAGTACCTAGTATTGGATAAAGAAGTATCTTCCTGATGAGTTCCAACATTGATTTCAAACGTGAAGTTTGCCCAGGGACTTCCGGGGTGGCCCAGTGGTTAAGAATCCACCTTTCAATGCACGAGACGTAGGTTTGATCCCTGATTGGGAAACTGAGATCCCACATACTGAGGGGCAACTACATCGGTGTGCAGCAACTACTGAGCTTGTGCACCCATGACGAAAGATCCTGGAGCAGGGTGCCGCTTCCTCCTTCAGGGGATCTTCCTGACCCAGGGGTCTAAGCTGGGTCTCCTGCATTGCAGGTAGATTCTTCACAGTCTGAGCCACCAGGAAGCCCTCCACTAAATGACTCTAAGAAGACTTGTCCCTGCCCCCACATCTGCTTGACCTGATGAGCTTGGCACTTAAGGCTCAAAAGCTGCCCTGTCTTGATGACCCCTACAGTACACTGTCTGCCACCAGAGAGCTCCTCCAGGAACCTTTGTAAGAGAAGCGCTGAGGCTTCGGAAGCCCCTCTACAAATGGATTTCTGCACAGAGTTGATAGTAGGCGAGAGCTAGGCAGAAACGGAGGGCTACCTGTTTATAATAGATGCCAGGGAAGGTTGGATCATTTCTCCTGATATGTACTCAGTCCTAGAATCATAAAAAGGTTTTGCTCTCTATGGATGGATTAGCACTACCTGGGTTCCGAGGCTGAATGAGGGAAATGAGGTAATGGCCTTAGATTTGAAGCACATGAATAATACAGTCTCTAGAATGGGTGGTGCCCCTGCCCTGGCTTCCTTTTCCACATAAAATAGAAGACCCGAGTCTCTGGGCCATCCAAGGTAGCACTTTTCACAAATATCAAGTATAAATCATTTAAAAGGCAATGTTTAAAAACAGGAAAGACAAAATCCCAAATGAATTTGCTGCTTATCAATGTGCCTCTGCCCTCTTGCCCATGAGGATTTTGAAACGCTCTTGACACCTCATTTAAATTCTTTCAGACACGTGTGTTTTTGTCACCGTTTCGAAGGGGGTCAAACAATAGAATAATCGATTTCAAGTTAAGTTACCTACTTAAATTGACTACTTTAATAAAAAGGTGAAAACCAAAATGTCTGTAATTTTCAGGAAGAAAAGTTCTTCCTCTGTTTGGCAGTGGATTGACATCTATAGCCCTGTCGGACCCTCAGCAAACAGAGAAGAGTCTAGTACAATACAACACAGAATTAATTGACTTCCACACAGATTATTTATTTTTATGGTGATGATATTGATTAAAGCTTTGCACACAGCTGCCCACACAAAGCTCTTTTCACATCTAGATGTAGTATATAAAATTGAGAAACCTTTTAATTTCTCTAACAATCTCAAGTTTGAAATTAGTGATAACCTTCCTAAGCCCCAGTCACAGCAGAGACATACAGTTAGTTAATCAAATTAAAAGTATGAATCTGATTTCACATTTGTCAGATACACATTTTCATTAAGTTAGATATGCCCAAGAGCCATGATGACCAGGCCATGTAAAGATTACGTGGTGAACCATTTAAATCCAACATGTTATACATGTGTTTATACAATTAATTGGTTATCCAGTGTTTAAAATAAGAATGCCAAAGACATATAAATTATGCCACACCACCCAAATCCCTTGTGTAACAAAGTCTTTCCTGCTTGAAATGTTATGCCCAACAAAATCACTTTTCGTTAGGACAAACAGAGCAAGAAAATATACAATATAAGTGAGGCCAAAACTGCGCATGAGGCCAAAATCAGATTAGATGTGTACCTCAAACAACAGAGTAAAATTTCTGATCATCTCTCATCCATTGTGATTGAGAAACAGGATCCACTCAAAGCCTGAAATGATGTGATGATAACAGAAATATGGTCATGCCACGCATTTGATCAATAAGTAAAAACACAGTGCTAAGTGCATGTCAAGTAAATAAAAGCATAAATAGCAGTACTCGACTGGGGAGTCCTGCTCCCCAAAAGCGTGGGGAGAGGGGGAAGACAAGATGGCAGAGATTTAAAAAAAAGACATCTCTGCAACATCAAGGGAAAACAAACTGGGTCTGTAGAAGCCGAATGTGTCACAGCTGAGGCCTGGGCGTGGTATTGTCATGGCCGGGTCACTGTTGAGTGTGGACCCCACCACGGGTTGCACCAAACCTTTGAAGAGCAGCCTCACGGTGGGTCACGGGGCGGTCAGCTGCGCATCTCTGCTGTTGCAAGTGGCCCACCTTGGCCTCTATGGGAAGGAAGGAATGATTTCTTTAAGGAATTAGGCTGTTTATAAAATAAATATAAAGTCTAATATCTATTATACACAGATGATAGTGGAGGAGCGCTCGGCGGCTGGCTATTTGCTGAGCATCAGCCTCCTGTGAGTCTAAATTGCCCCGTACTGAGAAGAAACACAATACAGTTCACCAGAGACTTGGCTGCAAGGTAAAGCCGCTTGTCTGTGGGCAAGTAATGACTTGCGTTTTCAGCTGCTTCTTGGTAAGAGCTGGAGTAATTGGAATCAGTTATTCAAAACATCGCTAAATGTGATTTAAATGGCAAGGATTTAATAACAGAGAAAGAAGCCATTAAAGGGGTTCAAGCAGGGGAGAAGGGAATTCCGTTTTTTAGAGCAGAAGGAGAAAAATAAAGCAATTACTTGATGTAAAGGCCAGAAACAGGACTCCTGCTGTCAGGGAGAAATCAAATCTGTCAGCAATTAGTGGGATCTTAGGAGGTAAAGAACTCTGCAGTGCTGAGCAGTGAATAAGGGGTTAGCAATTATATGAACTGATAAAAGTGCTCTGGTTTCCAAACAGCAGGTTAACAAGCCTTACTTTTTTCATAACTTGATGCAGACGTGATGAGTCACACTTTAGGATATTTTTCAGTGGTCCGCCAGGAAAGTTCCCTAATAAGCACCTTGGGCGGCCTCTTTCCAGTCTTAAACTGTGTTCAGGTTACCTAGCTTGGAATGATGTACAGGAGAGCATTTGGAGAACGAGGTTCTTCTTTAATTAAAAAATGGAATCATGATTTCCAAGAATATGCTGTTTAAAGAAATCAAATGGGAAATCCCCCTACTAGTGCCCACTCTTCCAGGGGGGCTGGAAGTGACTGGAGCTTTCTGTCTGAAAAGTACAACATCGCACGGTGTAAAGTAGAAAAGCTTTTCACCAAATAAAGAAGTCAACTTTATTATGCTATGCTTCTTATACTTTGTTGTGGTAGGAATAAAAAAGAACTGTTACATCTATTTATATACATACGTGGCCCACACATGACTCCTATCTGAGCTGGTGGTTAAAAACCACTTTGTATTGACGTAGGTGGGTTGTGAAACTCAGTATGATATGCGAAGTCATATCAGAAAGAAAAATCGATTGTTCTGTCACAGAAACAGTTACAGCCTTTCAATTCAAAGAGCTACCCTCGGTGCTGAGAGAACACTCAGATGTCAATAAGAGATGAGTGTTTGAAGGAAGGTCATCTGAAGAGACTCCCCTAGAATCCTCTTTGAGTAGCTATGACGGTGACCTACTTAGGTTTTTACTGACAGGTATTCTGCTTTAAAGACATAAGCAATTATACCTGAGCAACAGGACTGTAAAGTGAAACCTCCCATCAGTGCATGCTACAGATTTGTTGATGGACAACAGACAAATAAAAACAATAATTTTTTTCTTCTTTTTTTTCCCTATGAAATTCAGTCTTAATATATTTGGGCACTGAGGACTTTCCTCCTTCTGCTTTAAGCGCTGCATAAGCAAATAACTCAATAATTTAAAAATAGCCAATCAATGGATCTCAAGGGATTTTCCATTTTGAGCAAAACTCCTCTGACCAGAAAAACCTTACCCTTCCTCTCTGGTAAATCACTGTTGTGGGTTTGCATGGCTCCTACGGACACACTAAGTGCCCTTAAAGGCCAACGATCATGAAACATCTATAAAACCCAAGGTGACTGGGAAATGTAGGCTGGGCAGAGTGAAGCTTTAAGAGTAGCTTTTAATCCAGCTCTAAAGTCAACAGAAGTTTTGTTATTTTTCTCTTATGCAACATGACTTTCAGTTTTATATTATTATTCTTTATCTAATAGTGTATTTAATATAGGTTATTGCTCAATTTTCTTAAATATTATATTTGTCTTAGGCAGATTTACAAATAGCATCTAGCAGACTTGTTGGGTAGGGTTGAAAGAAGAGCATGGTATAAAATTTGAAAGGACAGGACAACAGTCAGAGCCACTACAATTCTTGGCAGAGCATAAGAGCTATTCTTTTGACATTCCTGTTAAATACCATACAGGCTTACAAAGATTCCATACCCCAGATTGGCTGAGATTCCTTAAAAAAATCTATTATTTCCTAAGCACCTAAATGTGCCAGACTCTGTGCTAAATGTATTTATATGTGTTTATATTTCAACTGCTAATAAGATATAAAGCTTTTTTTTTAAAGACAAATAAGAAACACTCCCATTACTGACTTGGTCATGTATATACATATATAATTTTTTTTAATTTAGATGACTGCAAATTTTGGACCTCTTATTCCTGATTCTTTATTCCTGAGATTTTTTATTATCATGTATAATTTTGTATTAGTTTTAGGAGTACAACATAATGATTTGGTATAGGTATATATTGTGAGGTGATGACCACAAGAAGTGTAATTAACATCCACCACCACACGTAGTCATAATTTTTGTGTGTGTGATGAGAACTTTTAAGATCTACTAATCCTGAATTTTTTAATCATCTCCCATCATCAGATTACAAAAGTCACTTAATTCCAAAAGACACTGAAAGTTAAAAAAGTACAGATGAAAAACACCTGTTTTTTTAAAAAAATCCAACTGAGGAAAATACTCCTGTGGGAGAGTTTGCCTTGTTGTTGCTGTTCAGTCACTAGGTTGTGTCTGATTCTTTGCAACCCCATGGACTTCAGCCCATCAGGATCCTCTGTCTTCCACTATCTCCCAGAGTTAGCTCAAACCCATGTCCATTGAGTCAGTGATGCTATCTAACTGTCTCATCCTCTACTGCCCCCCTTCTGCCTTCAATCTTTCCCAGCATCAGCGTCTTTTCCAGTGAGTTGACTCTTCACATCAGGTGGTCAGAGTATTGGAGCTTTAGCACCAGTCCTTCCAATGAATATTCAGGGTTGATTTTCTTTAGGATTGACTAGTTTGATCTCCTTGCTGTCCAAGGGACGCTCAAGAGTCTTCTCCAGCACCACAATTCGAAAGCATCAATTGTTTGGCACTCAGCCTTCTTTCTGGTCCAACTCTCACATTTGTACATCACTATTGGAAAAAACCATAGTTTTACCTTGTACAACTGCAGTTTTTCCGTGATGATTACACTGAAATGCCACCAATCCCTTCCCTTGAGGACAGGTTGATTGGGTGCTGAGCTCTGGTCTTGTCACAGTGAAGATAAACTCATATGTGGCTGGTTTTAACAAGCAAACCACTGGTTTTCATGTGACCTTACCCAGCTCTGCCAAGAATGGGCTGTTTTTTCTTCAACAACAATGTCCCTGGTTTCCTCGTCTGGAAGCAATAACAGTAACATTCATCAGAATATAATTGGAGATCTCTTCATTTCCTGGAAATTAAAAATGATCATATAAACTTGCTTAAGAAAAAAGTTGGAGTCAGTGACATCTTTACGATAGGGGAGAAAAAAATACGGTGCTCTTTAATGGGTGTGGCTTTCCTAGTGGCTCAGAGGTAAAGAATCTGCCTGCAATGTGGGAGACTTGGGTTCGATCCCTGGGTCGGGAAGATCCCCTGGAGAAGGAAATGGCAACCCACTCCAGTGCTCTTACCTGAAGAATCCCTATGGACAAAGGAACCTGGCCGGCTACAGTCTGTGGGGTTGCAAAGAGTCGGACACTACTGAGCGACTAATATTTTCACTTTCACTTTCACTTAATGGATGTAGGGTTATCCAGTAATATCTTGTAGGCTTTACTTAGTTAAGGTTTAATATTAACTCTGGTTTCTCATTCAAACACCTGCAGAGGGACAGAAGTAATCAAACATCTGGTTTGCCCCAACAGAAGCTAGTTATGGGACACAAAGGTTTTTAAAATGTCTTACATGACATCACTGGGAAAGCTATAATAAAAGTGTTTAAGGATGTGTATGAGAGACTTGATATTGTTCAGAGCAGTGTGTAGAAAGCCCAGGTAAACATTCTACATGATTCACCAAGTTCACAGAAGTTGTGGTAACCTCTTAACTCACAGAATCATGAAAGAATCTTCTTTAAGCTGGAAATAAATACATCCCAAGGAAGGTTTAGAATCCAGCTCCTTTGAAAGCTTCTTAGGAGTAGAGCAGTGCCTTAAATTGCTTCACTATATTCTGGCCTGAGGACGAAGCTTCCAGAACATGAGGCAGGAAGAGAAGCGACCCCTATGTGGGTGTCAATGACGCCCCGCAGCTAAGAGCCCTGACTAGGATGTGGTGTACCCTTTCCTCGAGGATTAGATGTCAAGCTGTCTTGGTGATCACACTGTGGAGCATGGCCTTCTGGAAACTCCAGTTGGAGACTGAATGAGTGTTGTCACTCTTTGCTTCCTCTGAACTGGGCACCACTGGAGCAGTCCCATCTTCATGAATCTGCCACTAGTGAGTGTCAAGTGAGACCTCAGACTGCTGCCAAGTTATAAATGAGTACATCTCCTGGGATGTAGTGTGTGAATTCTGATATGTCTGTCCTACAATTCTTAGGAAAATAAATCCTAGCAGTTCTCTGGCATGGGAACCTTACTTGGCAGTAGGAGGGAAATTTTGGTGAACTGCAATCTGGGGGAGGATTGGGGTAGGAGACTTTAGGGAGCTCGGATAAAATGGTTTGCTAATCACCTCCATCGGATTAGTGCCTTCCACACTTCCACACCCTCTCCATATCCTGCCTTGGGCATGTAGTAATTAAGACATTCCTTTTGTTAAGGGATATGGTTGAACTCTGCCTTTTAATTTTGTGATTTTGATCTCCTTGAATTACTGATTAATCAACTTTCGAAGTAGGTATTCACCCCCTTCAGTTCAGTTCAGTCGCTCAGTTGTGGCCGACTCTTTGCAACCCCATGGACTTACCCCAGCCCAAGGGACAAATAGTAAAGAATGCTGGTGTTGTTAGGCTGGGTGCCACCAGTCCTGTTCTTCCGGTTGGGACTGTGCCTGAGAAAGCAAAGTGGGACACTTCCGTGCCTGATGAACTGCTTCTTACCTTCTCAGCAGCCACATTGCATCAAGGACTTGGCTTCCTCACTGCGATCTCAGCCTCCCCATGGGGGCGGGTGGACCAGTAGCCTCCTATGGTCTATTGAACACGGCCACCCTTCTGTAAGGGATGCTCATCTTTATCCTGTCAGTCTCAATGACAACCCAGAGACCAGCATTTAAAAGTCAGCTATGAATTTCCCCCTATTTTAAGAAAAACAGGCTATCTTCAGCAGAGGAATTTGTTTTACAGTATTATTCACTGGTCTTAAAACAAAAATTTTCTATGGAACAATTCTTAACTACAATGTTGGATGGCCAAGTGTAATTTTGCTGGTTTTGCTTATTTTCACGTAGAAGCAATGCTGAAATGTATATGTGGAAATGGCAAAAACTGTGAGATTAAACACAGAGAGATGAAATGTCATTGGTTTTGGCTATTCTTTTAACAAGAAACTCAGAGTCTTAGATTGTCTTTTTTCCTTCAAGTGGAATTCCTCTTAGTATAGTTCCTATTCTGTGAATAGTAACATATTAATGTGTGGCCTAGTGATCCTCCCGATGCTGAAGCTGAAACTCCAATACTTTGGCTACCTCATGCGAAGAGTTGCTTCATTGGAAAAGACTCTGATGCTGGGAGGAATTGGGGGCATGAGGAGAAGGGGACAACAGAGGATGAGATGGCTGGATAGCGTCACCGACTCGATGGACATGAGTTTGAGTGAACTCCGAGAGCTGGTGATGAACAGGGAGGCCTGGCGTGCTGTGATTCATGGGGTCGCAGAGTCAGACACGACTGAGCGACTGAACTGAACTGAACTGAGGTGACCCTCCAATATCTAAGAAGTGACTATCAAAAGAACAAACCATCAAAGCTACTTTTCTTGTAATCAATGGTGGAACCACTGAGAAATAAATGAGAAAATTTTGATGCAAAACATTATTCATTCGATATTATAAAATCTTATTAATATAATATACAGAGGTAGTCAAGTTCCCATATCCCCCCAACGCACACAGAGTTGCCCCATCATAAACATCTTACATTAGTGTGATATATTTATTATAACTAAGAAGCCAATGTTGATATTTTATTGCTAACTAAAGTCCATAGTCTTCATCAGGGCTCAATCTTGGTGTTGGGCATTCTATGGATTTGGAAAATGTATAATAACATGTATCCATCATAATATAATACAGACTCCTTTCCTTGCCCGAAAAAGAAAATTAGGGCTAAGGACTACCTAGTTCTGTGATCCAAGAAGAGAGAGACATTTGAAAATGGGCTCTCTGAGTTTCACACATGATACTCCAATTTGACCCATTATAGGGATTTTCTAGAATAGGGATATTCTGCAATTTCATATAATTCTCACTTCCAGAGTATGTCACTGTTTCAACTCTCCCTGCTCTTCTTCCCTCCCTCTGATAGAATCCTGCTTCATAAAAACCTGAGGAGATGAAAATGCATATCGCTCATAAGGAGCCAACAAAACCAAACTCACATGCTGGAAGTTGGGTACAGTTCATTAACAGCCTTGCAAATTTTGTTCCGAAACAGATCATCTTGTATTAGAGGAAGTGAAAATGAGAATGCTTCTTAGCCTTCATTCACTAGTTTCTAGAATGTTTCTATTCAGTCAGCAACATTTTCAAAGGGCATTTTCAAAAGAAGAGAGAATGCAAATTAGCAGCACTGGGCATTACGCAGTAAATACAGGAACTGTCAGAGGAAAATCAAATGGAACCCAGTGGTACCATGGACATTTATAAGGAGAAAGTGCTATATTGCTTTAAATGGGAACGAAGGCAATTCTGCCTTTTCTGAATTCCATCCTGCAGGTCGTGATAAGTGCAAAATACCAGAGTAATTGTAATTTAGAGAATGTGTGAAGTATAAAGTCTGGGGGCTACACTAGTGGTATGGTATTCTGTTCTCCCATACTGGCAAAAAGTTAGTTATATTCCTGTAATCTTATAATAAAAAAATGTCTTTTATTATGAAAATTCATCATTAACATACAATTAATTCAAAATTATCTTGTTTTTTTTTTTTTTCCTTTTCCCTGTTTGTAATAGAAGTCTCTGCTGGTCTATCTACCCTCTTGTGTGTGTGCTAATCCCTCATTCGTGCCCAGCTCTTTGTGACCCTAGGTACTCTAGCCCACCAGACAGGAATACTGGAGCGGGTTGCCACGCTCTCCTCCAGGGAGGCACCTGTGTCTCCTGCATCTCCCGCACTGGTAGGCGGGTTCTTTATTACTGAGCCACCTGGGAAGCCCCATCTACCTTCCTGCCTTATTTCAAACACTTTTGATGCGTGGGTGCATATTTATGAAGTAGCTGGATGAAGTCGTGGATATGGCTTGTGGCCATGAAATGGAGCAAGACTAGATGTCCCTTTTTATAGTTCAGTCTACTTTTATTATTGCCTTTGATTTATTAGGACCATGTTCCAGCCAGTTGATCAGTGACACTGTAGCTGCACTTGGAAACTTTTACAGATTTGGGGCTCCATGTTATAGTTGCTATGGCACCATGATCAGCAAAATAGAGATCAGGAGACCCAGGTGCTACCATCCCGTGTACATGGAGCAGTCATTTCTCCATGCTATAGTTTCCTGTTGCAGAACAATGATGATACTACTGCCATACCTACATTGCAGGTTTGTCATGAAGCACAGTCTTTGTGACAATAGATATTAACATAAATAAATTAGGAGATGATGTTCTTCACATCACTAACAATTTAGTCAACATAATGACAATCTCATGTCTCATAAGATATGTTTTACTTAACAAAGCCCTGGAGTATACTCTTCCCCTTCCTATGTGATATTAATGAGTTATTATTAGTTAATTAAATATGTTAAAGGTCATTAACTTATTAAGATATTAAGTTATTAATTTTTGCATCCCAAGAGCTTCCCCCAAAGTGACATGCACTTATTCAGTGACAATCTCTTGTCTCATAAGAGATGTTTTACTTAAAAAAGCCCTGGAATATGCTTTTCCCCTTCCTATGCGATATTAATGAAAAGTATCTAGTGTTTTTGCATTCCAAGAATTTCCCCCAAACTGACATGAACTTACTCAGTGGCCACCCATCCCTGATATTTTTTTCCCTAGGCGATACCAAATTGGAACAATTATTACCCACAAAGTGTCTGGGGCGTCTGTTGCCCCCTGCACGTTTGGCCCTTCTCCATCCATGAACACCGCGCTGAAGTGGTGGTCTTTGGGCCTTTCTCATTGTTATTCTCCTGTGCCGAGCCACTTGAATACTTGCGCAAGAGAAGCAAGGTCCCGGCGTCAAGTCAGTTTCAGCTCTTGAGATCTGAAAGGCAGCCACTTGGAGTTCATTACACATTTCGACTCAACACTCCTGCCTTAACATTGTATTGCACAAGAATTCTCAATTCATTTTGGCTGCGTTACAAGGCCTGTTTTCTGCCTGGATGCCCAGGTCTCTCTTTCTTTCCATTGTCTCTGGTTGGTGTCCAGGAATAAAGGATACTTACCATTTAAAAAGGCAGAATTGTTTGCAAAGAAAATACTTCCCGCTAACTGGCACTCTCTGAGAACGTTAAAGACGCAAATGAGGACAGTCACTTCCTTTGGAAGAATACTTATTTTTATGCATCTTTTCTGAAAAAAAGTTATTTCTTTGTGTATCTTGCTCATCGTAATTTATGTTTTCCCATCCATGAGAACTTTAAGAAAAAGAGAGAATCTCTCTTTTATTGACAAATTACTCCTTTACTGACTAGGAGCTTTAACCTTCATATATATATATATATATGTAAACCTGGCCAAGATCTCTTTTAAGTACAAAACCAGAAACTTTTTTCTCAAGCTTCTTGAGAAAAAGGTCTTCAGTGCTAGGTCTTCACGCTGGAGTGTGAGTTTAACAATACTAAAATAGAAATGTTTAAAAATACGTCTTGGCATTTTTTATTGATAAAGGTAACAGGAATTAATTTTATTCTATTTATTGGACATGGTAGGGTTTAATAAACCTCCAGTGCCTTCACTTTTCTGTTTTAAGAGCTGCATATCTGGAGAGTATTTTGCATAGCAAGGTGAGATTTGAAGACACTTGTCTGTCAGCCTCAAAAAAAGAAGAGCCATTTAACTGCTTCTTTTCAGAGGCTGAACTGCAGCGGTGGGTTTAGGGAGGTGGGAGGAAACAAGGCCAGCCCGCATTTTTTAATGTTCTTGCATATGTGTGCATGCATGCATGTGTGTGCATGCACACATGTTGTTTTCCACAGGGAGAAGCTAATCTCTTGGCTTAGCTCCACCTTAGTATTAGCCTCAGTGCTTTCTCTCCCCCTCTTTACTCTAAATCATTATTAAGTTTATTACTTCTTTTTTTCTTTTGCTGGAGAAGATTAATGGCTTTCCCTTGGCAGAGCGATCTCAGCAGAGCCCAGTGGCTCTATAAATAGCACCTGCGGCTCATTCTCCAGTGCCTGGTATCTCCTTAACACATCTTGGTCTTTAAACAATTTGTTCAGAAGAGGAAAGCTAAGGGTCACTGTGCACTTTGGTGTGACTCAAAATGTGTTTTATGGATAATGGAGTTTTTCTCCAGGAAGTTTGGCCTGGCAGGTCCTTTGGAGAAACTGGACGTCCCGGCATGTCTGTCCCTGGGGAGGCATGTCTCACTAACCAAGCTTGCAAGAATATCTCAGAACCTGTTGGACCCGTGGGGGTGGCACCATTAACTTCCCCGACCCCTCTACTTTTTTCTCATTTCTCCTTTCTTGGTAGGTTTAAGGCTCAGCTGAACTGTTCCAATAGCCTAAGGGAGATGTGACTTCATGGAGTTATAATACACAGAAAGGGGAAATGCTGGTAAAATGGCAGTGCTAAGGCTCAGTAACTCATGGTTTCAGATAATTGAATACTTCTGGACTACACAGGTTACAGGATGGACCCGTGGCCGTCGTTTTAAAACCATCTTTGTCTTTAGAGGTGGTACTAGGAACAAGAGAGTGCCTCACCTCTAGAGCACAGAGCAGGTGTTCAGTAAATCTTTGTTGTCTGAATGGATGAATGAAAGGTGTTATATTTCTTGTTATCAGAAACCTGCTCAAGATGAGCTGAAAGCAGTGCAGTTGCAAGTGATGTCATGTGACTTAAAAAGGCCCTGCCACCTGTTAGGGGAAAGGGAAGGGAGAATAAGGCTCCCTTCCATGCTGTTCAGTTATGGCTCCTCCTGGGTAGACCAGATCACCAGTGAAGAAAACTGTTGAGCACCTGGTGTTCTGGTGGATACCTTGATGAAACCACATGCTTTGTTGGTTAAATGCAGGGTTCTCTTTATTAATAAATATTTTCCATTGCTATTTGATATTTACATTTGACCTTGGGAGCAGTGAATTCTTCCTAATTTGTATGTCTGGTGAGATTAAGGAGAGACCCAAGGATGCTACTCAGACCTTGCACTCAGAACGCTAGAGAGGCTTAACTCTGTGTATATCAATCTAGTACATGGATTCAAATTTGAAGTGTCCGTTCTCTTAGAAAAGGACTCCCAGGATTTTATTTATTCTTGTCTGTGTAATCAAACCCTTTCTCTGCCTATTTATTTCACCAGTATTATCATATAATTACATAATAGCTTCTTATAGCTGAGAGCGACCTCAGAGAAAATTTAGAATAATCATTGCCTTTTGCAGGTGAAGAAACTGAGACCCAGGGGATGAGATACCTTGCACAAGAGAAGAGTTACCAGCTTGTCAAGAGCAGAGTTAAGTGGGAATGTGGGCTTCTTCTCTGCCGTGTAATATAGCTCCCTTTACACCATGTTGACTTAATTCACATCAGTGTCCTTGGTTTTCACTTTGGCAATCTGAATTTCCTAAACCAGTGATTTAAAAAATTTTTTAAAAAGAGATCCTCTAATGTACTTTATTATCTGTACTCAATAAGAGACAACTGATCTGAAGTGGGTTAGCTGTGGGCATGCACTGTGTGCTGCTGAGCTCAGTCACTTCAGTCATGTCCAGCTCTTTGTGATGCTATAGACTGTAACCCACCAGGCTTCTCTCTCTGTGGTATTCTCCAGGCGAGAATGCTGGAGTGGCTTGCCATTTCCTTCTTCAGGGGATCTTCCTGACCCAGGGATTGAACCCAGGTCTCCTGCCTAGCAGGCGGATTCTTTACCACCGAGCCATTGCCAAATGACCCCTGGTGGACAAAATTACCCTCAGAGTACAATTAACCACAGAGCTAAAGGATGTCTTGTTTCTTTCCTGAGCTTCTGCTTTGGATGGACTCCATCTGAAATGGGGCTCTTCTAGAAGGGAAAATGTTTCGACAAGTAAAAATAGTCAAATGTATTGCTCAAGTCTAAGAATTTAATAATAAATGCTGTCAGTTATCAATTCATTTTACCCTTTGGATGTTTTATTTTGAGGACTTTTTAGTGGAGATCACAATGCGTGCTAGTTTGGGAAGATCACGTTCATTTTATCAGGGAGCAAAATGCCATTCTTTTCTTGAGCCGTTGGTCTGAGTTTGGCCAAATGCCACAGTTCCAGGACAGAGAACAAAAATGGCAGCTTCACACATTCTGCCGTCAAGAACCTGGACTCCCAAATCAGCTGTTTTTCCCTATTCTTTTCCATTGGATGGTTTAGTGGAATACACTTCTAAACAGACACCCAGCCCAAGTCCCAAGAGTCTGAGGCTATGAGGTCTTATGACTCCTGTCTACTTCATCCTAGGTGTCACATGATGCCATTGTTTTGTATGAGAGAAACAAAATGTCATTGAGTGTTTGTTCTCACAAATGGCACTGGGCCTCTCCACTTCAAATGTAATGGAGAGTGTCAAGAACCAGTTAAGGAAATTTTCCCTTATCTCCCTCCCAGAAACATAAGCAAGATACAGAAGTGCAAAACACAGTTCTCTAGGACTGACACCCTCAACTTCTCATCTTTCTTATCCTCAACCTTTAGGCATCTTCTTCACATTGATCTTCCAGTATCTAGGTCTTAACCACTTACTGTCTGTTCTGTTAGTCACTCAGTCATATGTGACTCTTTGCAATCACACAGACTGTAGCCCACCAGTCTCCTCTGTCAGTGGAATTCCCCAGGCAAGAATCTTGAAGTGGGTAGCCATTCCCTTCTCTAGGGTATCTTTCCAACCCAGGGATCGAACACAGATCTCTTGTATTGCAGGCAGATTCTTTACTTACCTTCTGAGCTACCAGGGAAGATGTCCCCAATTTCCACATGCTTCTGAGAGCATTTAAAAAATTAGTACCCAAATACATGCTGGGAAAGATTGAAGGCAGGAGGAGAAGGGAACGACAGAGGATGAGATGGTTGGATGTCATCACCAACTCAATGGACATGAGTTGGGCAAGCTCCAGGAGATGGTGAAGGACTGGGAAGCCTACTGTACTGCAGTCCATGGGGTTGCAAAGAGTAGGCTGATCAACTGAACAACAAAAACATCCAAATACAGTGACTTTAAATACCTATAATACTTTAGACTCTTAGAAGTCAAGCATTCCTACCTCTGTATTTCCAGAGGTCCATTTATTCATACATTCATCCACCCAGAATGTGTTTGTCACATATACTATGTACACATACTCTCCTAAATTTCCACTCCAGATTACTGCTCCCACTAACTTCCCATCTTGCAGTCTTCTCTCCATCTACTTTGCCTCCTGTGTGGTCAATATCTCCTCAAATTTATTCTCCAAAGTACCACAAATTCAGGTTTGCTGCGTGACAGATAGTCATAGAAGGTTGATAATATTAGAGAAGACAACAATCCTGTGCACAAAAAGAAATTGCTTAAAATGAAACAGTAGTTATTGCTTTTTCTTATAAGACCCTTTGCCAACCCGTCGGTATGGATGTCTTATTGACCATCTTCCTTCTCAAGATCTGCTTAACAGGCTGCCATGTTTCCTGTGCCCACTCCCACTTTTTTCAGATCAGAGGAACCTCACACACACACACACACACACACACACACACACACACACATACACACACAAGCTTCTTACCTATCTACTGCTTAGGAACATCTTCTAGTCATGGTGGTTGTTGTTTATAATCTTATTATCTAATATAATTTGGGCCTTTTATATCAACCATCTCCTTTCAAACTTTTCATCATCCAAGAAAGCTTATTAGGGTATTTTCCTACACAAAAGATTCTACACCCTTAGCAAAGCAAAACATTAACAGATGCTTTGCATTTTGATTTTTCCCTATAATTTTTTCTGTTTGTATTCTTAGGCAGACTTTTTGGCCAGTACAACAACTGTTGTGATAGAATGAAGACAGCCAGAAATTTATTTTTCCCTTATCCAGAGCAAGGCCCTGGGGTAAATTAAAAAAAAATTCCTGTTATGTTATTACCCCAGTGCACTCATTTCTCCCTTAAGCTCTGCCCTTAAACACAAACAAGCTACTATTTCTTCCTAGTACCAATTATGAAAAAGGAATGGATGGAGCTGTACCTCAAGCCCACTGGGGTTTTCCTTTGGAAGAACTTTAACATGCATTTTCATAAAAGGGTAGTTATAATGAATGGGTTGAAATGAGATTTGTTAACTTATCCGTTTTATTTCTGTCCAAGGACCATGGGAAAGTATGGATTAGCTCACACTTGGGAATGTAGGTTCTATCAGAAAAAAAGAGCTCAATCTATTGTGCTGAACATTTGGACTATCTTCCATCAAATTCAAACTATGAGAAGGAAAGATCTTATTTTCCTCCAAGAAAATAAACTCGCTCTGCCAAGGATTACTGTGAACAACAATGCAGGCTGATTCTTTTTTGGGGGGAGGTAAAAGGGGAAAGATGTCAGAGGAGGGGAGCTATGCTGGGGTGTTTTAGATCTAACATTTAGATGAGTGTATTTCCCAGTGCAAAGAGCTCAGAGGAATCTCCATTGTGATATATGCATAGTAAGTCTGTGAAGATATTTTCACTTCTGTTAATGTCTGAAATGAATATATGAATGAAACAAATTAACAGTGAAACAAATATTTCTAGTTGGCAACAATATGCCTTAACTAATAGAATAAAATAGAACACAAATGGTAAGGAGAGAAGCCATTTAAAAATTTAAACACGAAAAGCCTGATGCTTCTTTTGATGAAGTTAACTATGTGACCGATTATTTTCAGAGATGGACAGCATTTATTGAGCACTTACTGTGAGAGATGGGAATGCTGTGTACTGGATATTCCCTAAACCTAATCCTCAGCACTGCTATGCACATCACTCCTATGAAGCAAGTCATCCTATCCCCATTTCACGGATGAGGAAACTGAGGCTCAGTAAGTAAAGAATATGCATGTAATACAGGACATGCAAGAGACAGCAGTTAGATCCCCTGGAAAAGGAAGTGGCAGCCCTCTCCAATATTCTCTCCTGAAAAACCCCACGGACAGAGGAGCCTGGAGGGCTAGAGTCTGAAGGATCACAGAGTCAAACACGACCAAGCAGCTAAGCACAAAGAGAAGTAACGTGTCCGCAGTCTTGTTGGTCAGGGACAGAGCCAGGTTTCAAACCTAGGTGTCTGACTTCAGAGCCGTGCTCTCTGCCACTTCATATGGTCTCTTTTGAAATGAATTCAGTTATTTCCAATAGGAAATAAGTAATTATTTCCAATTATTTGTTTTGATTTTCACACTTTATTTTGCAAATCATACTGTATTTTTTTACTATGTTCAGGTAGACATTGTTCTTTAGCTTAAACTTCTGATGTGATCTGGTGACCATATTGTTGAATATGGTGATTCTTGCTTTATTCCATTGCAGGCAAAAGCAGAAATGGTGACGTCTATAGAAGTCATGTGCTCTACAGCATTGTTAAAGTGGTCCTATCCTCAAATGTCTAGGTACATTTAGAACTCTCACTTATTTGGTCAAATAGCTCTTTGTTCTTAATATAATTTTAAAATTGGCACTTGTAAATCCCAGTCTAATTCTTAGCACATGCTAAGTGTTCAAAGAAGTTTTGTTGACATAAGTAAGCATATTTCATGTTTTGGGAGAGTAAAATGTGGCCCAAGAGTACTGAAGACCTGTGAAGTTTGAAAATAATTTTAGTTCCAAAAGTAGCCAGCCAAATTTTTATAATTTGGGTTAAAAAAAAAAATAGTGTGCTAAAATGAGTTTCCAAATATTTCCTCATGTTTTTCTTGTCTTTCTCATATCTGGGCTTGTGTTTTTCTTGTCATTTTCAGGTACACGTATGTGACTTACTTATAAAGCACATGGCTCTCCCTCCAATGTATCAGTATAGGGGTGATAATGATATTGCTGCAGATCGAGAGTCTGCCACATCCAGTCCTTGTCTTGGTGCTTTGAGAATTTCTATATTTGAACCCACTGTGATGGTTATTTTCTCCATTTGCTGATGATGTTAATCACCTTCCTGGAGATGCACCGTTGAAGTGGAAGAACTGCAGTTTAAGCCTGTATTGGTTTATTTCCAAAGCCTCCACCCTCTAATTTCTTTGCTATGAAGAACAATAAGCTCCGTTCTCTCTGCAGATTTATTCTACAGGATTTGCTCACATCACTCTTAAGTACCACAGAAGATACTAAGTCAGGTACATTTTATTCCGACAGTAAAGAATCCACCTCCAATGCAGGAGATGCAGATTTGATCCCTGGATTGGGAAGATTCCCTGGAGGAGCAAATGGCAACCCACTCTAGTATTCTTGCTTGAGAAATCCCATGGACAGAGGAACCTGGTGGGCTACAGTCCATGGGATCACAAAAGAGTCGGATGTGACTTAGTGACCGAACAGTAACAAGATGGCATTTTTATCCTCCACCTATGCCACAGGGATGGTAATAAATGAAATGACTTCAGCTTTGCTTGTCTTAAGTGGCTTCCCTTTCCTGTCTCCCACACAAACTCAATATAGGGATTAAATTTTGTAACTCAGTAGGTACATACATAATATTTCTACTGGGATTATTTCATGATATGGGAGTCAAGCTCCCTGGGCTGGATGCCTGGAGGCCTCCCTCTGGTTCTAGCTCTACCGCTGAGCAACATTTGGCAAGTCACTTAACCTCTCTGGATTCAGACTTCTTCACTTGCTTTCTCGGTGGCTTGCCAGCTCTCGCATATAATGGCCTTTTCAATAACATTAACACCTTCCAAAGATGATAGGACAAAGTAAGTTTGACCTAAGTGTCATGGGTTGTTTGAAAGATATATCCATGTCCTCATTCCTGGAACTGTGAATGTTACCTTATATGGCAAATGAGTGAATATTCCTGTATAAGAAAAAAAAATATGAAGGATCTTGAAAGGAGGAATATGCATGCCCTAGTTTATCTGCTGCTGCTGCTAAGTCGCTTCAGTCATGTCCAACTCTGTGCAACCCCATAGACGGCAGCCCACCAGGCTCCCCCATCCTTGGGATTTTCTGGGCGAGAACACTGGAGTGAGTTGCCATTTCCTTCTCCAATGCATGAAAGTGAAAAGTGAAAGTGAAGTTGCTTACCATGTCCAACTCCTAGCGACCCCATGGACTGCAGCCCACCAGGCTCCTCCGTCCATGGGATTTCCCAGGCAAGAGTACTGGAGTGGGTTGCCATTGCCTTCCCCGTAGACTATCTGGGTGGGCCTTAAATACAATCAGATGTGTCCATGTAAGAGAAAAGTAGATGGAGTTTTGCAGCAGAAGAAGAGGAGACAGTTGATCATGGAGGCAGAGATTTGGAGTGGTGATACCATGAGCCAAGGAACACCTAGAGCCACCAGAAGCTAGAAGAGTCAAGGGCAACATTTTCCCCTAGAACTTTCACAGAAACCACGGCCAAGGTCAATACCTTGATTTCAGACTTCTGGTCTCCAGCACCATTTGAGGATACATTTCTCTTCTTTTAAACCACCTAGTTTTAATAGTTTGTTCCAATAGCCGCAGGAGACCTACATACCTGGTTATGCCACAAAATACATCTTCTGCTGGATTTTCCTATAATACTTGCAGGGGAACATTTGTAGAGGAAGAAGCACAAGGCTTCAGGGTTAATGAAGCACTCTCAACAAAGCATTCATCCCGATGGAATGCTCTGAGACTATGGTGTGAAATGTATTTATTCAAACGCTACCATTAGGAGAGGTCCGGGCCCTCACTTGGGTTGGCTATGCTGAGACTAGGCTTACGTCTTCTAGTCCTTGGTTGGAGAGTACAGAGCAAAGAAGAGGGGAGCCAGTGTCCTGGCACCCTTTGTAAGAACTGAAAACTTCCGTCCTGATGGCCAAATCCAAATTGGAAATGAAAGCTGATTATCAAATGGAAGCAGTATAAGTGGGGCCCACAAGCTGGGAAGATTCAGCCTCAGAAGAAATTCCTGAGGCATTGGCCCATGATCGTGAGGATGGAGGGCTTCAGGTAAAATGTGAAGGTGTTCATGGCTAAAACGGGCACAATTTATATAAAAAGGATCGTAAAGGTCTTATAATCCAACTCTCACTATTCACCTGAATTTCCTCACCTCACAGCTCTGTCACCATCCAACCTCTATGAACTTCTGACAACATTCATTCATTCACTCAGCCATTTAATATTTGAGTGCCTTCCACATTCATTTCAGTTCAGTTCAGTTGAGTCACTCAGTCATGTCCGACTCTGCGACCCCGTGGACTGCAGGATGCCAGGCTTCCCTGTCCATCACCATCTCGTACCAGACCACAGTCATGGACAAGACTAGTAGGTGGTAGTTGTTTGTAATGAGATGTAGTAAGAGGAGGCGAGCATTGCAGTGGAGAGGGACACAATGAACTGTGGCAGTGAGACTGGAGTAAATGGCCTCTGGCCGGAGGACACAGGGCTGGCATCCTAAGAGGTGATATTTGAGCTGAGTCTCAGATGTGAGTAATGCACTCCCCTGAGGCAGCTCATTTCCTCTTCAAAAAGTCCTTCCTTACACTGAAGCGAAGTATGTGCTTCATTAATTTTTACCTAAAGTCTGAATAGTCATTATAACCCAAGCCAATGACTCTTGAGGACTTTGATCTCAATGGGTGGAAAGATACCAGGAATGTATGAAGTTTGTTTTCAGTAAGTCTTTGCCCTGTGGAGGACCCTTTTCAAAGGGAAGCACACAATATTCTCATTTCTTGGACAATAAATTCTTGAATAAGAGTTTTTAAGGGTTGCCAGAGGAAACTCTTTAGATGGTTAATATTGCAGCAAGAATGAAATCTTCAGCAAAGGGCCCATCTTCCTGCTCCATGCTTCGAAATAGATCTTTCCCAAGTACAGTCAGAAGGTGGGGAGGTCATGCCGACAGTGAGGTATATAAATTGTGAAAGTCCAACTGCTGGAGCCAAAAGCCTGGGAGACAGCAGGTAGCCCTCACCCAAATAACCTGTCATCACTTTCTGTTCACTCTAACCTTGGCTAGGGCTTCCCTGGTGGCTCAGATGGTAGGTAAAGAATCTGCCTGCAATGCAGGAGACCTGGGTTCATTCTCTGGGTTGGAAAGATCCCTGGAGGATGGCATGGCAGCCCACTCCAGTATTCTTGCCTGGAGAATCCCCATGGACAGAGGAGCCTGGTGGGCTACAGTCCATGGGGTCACAGTCAGATACAACTGAGTGACTAAGGACAGCTTTGCCTGGCCTCTATCCATTCCTCCCTGTTCCCTCTGCCCCCAGCATCTCTCCCTTGAATGACAGACAGCCTCCTGCCTGGTCCCCATACCTCCCTTTACACATTTCTCTTTAACCGTTCTTCATTCAATAGCCGGTGATGCTCAAAAATGCAACTTGACAGTGAAGTAACTCAGAAAGAGAAAAACAAATAATGTATGTTAACTCATATATATGGAGTCTAGAAAAAGTAGTACTGATGAGCCTATTTGCAAGGCAGGAATAGAGACATAGTTGTAGAGAGTGGACTTGTGGAAATAAATGGCAGAGAAGGGGGAGAGTGGGACGAATTGAGAGAGTAGCATTGAAATATACACACTACCATGTGTAAAATAGAGAGCTAGTGGGAAGCTGCTGCATAACACAGGGAGCCCAGCCCAAGCTCTGTGATGACCTAGAGGGGTGGGATGGGGGCAACATGGGGGGAGGAGGCTCAAGAAGGAGGTGATACATGTATACTTATATCTGATACATGTTGCTGTATGACAGAAAGCAACACAACATTGTAAAGCAGTTATCTTCCAATTGAAAATAAGTAAAAATAAATGTTAAAAAATGTTAAGTGGATCATGTCATTCCAGGCTGAAGCACTTCAGTGTCTTCTCCTTACCTAAGAATCAAGTCCAGACCTTTTCATATGGTGTATAAGGCCTGTAGGTGCCAGACCCACAGACCCATTGATTCACTGCCAAGTCACTCTCTTCTTTGCTCTCTGCAAGACCACCCACTTGACCTTCTTGAAGACACTAGGCTCTACCTTGTGCCCAGGTCTTGGCACAGACATTTCTGCTGGCTTGGAAACCCTCATCTTCCTACATCTGCCAGCACCCAACCTCCAAACAGCTCTCTATCCATCTCTCCCTCTCTGTCTCTTTCACACACACTAACATATGTGGACTTAAAAAATGCACAGTGTGAGAGTTGTGAGTTAAGTTTTATGTGGGGCAAAATGAGGGCTGTAGCCCCAGAGACAGCATCCCAGGGAGCTCTGAGAAACCACTCCAGAGAAGTAGGGAGGAAGGTCCGTATACGTGATTTTTGGTGAAGGGGGAATACGTGTAATCAAGCACTTTTTTTTTTTTTTTTTTTTTTGCAGAAGGTTTCTGCTACTCATGAGAAGCAATCATCACCATGAAAGATTTTAGTGCTTTTCTAGATATGAGGAGATAGAAGAGCTGGGCTCATAAACTCGGCTCTTGAAAAGATCTAACTATCCGAAGACCTGTTCTGCCAGTTTTTCCCAGAGCACAGAGTATCTCATTTGTGCTCTCCCACCTGAACTCCTTTCAGGGAGTGTTGAAAGTCAGCAGCTGTAGCCATGTGTGTTAATGGATGAGTAGTGTCCTACTCTTTATCGACCCCATGGACAGGAGCCCGCCACGCTTCTCTATCCATGGAATTCTCCAGGCAAGAATACAGGAGTGGGTCGCCATTCCCTTCTGCAGGGGTCTTTCCAACTCAGGGATCAATCCCAGGTCTCCTGCATTGCAGGCAGATTCTTTACCATCCGAGCCACTAGCAGCGCTGTACATGGTTTAATCCTTGGAGAGGTAGATGGCAAGCACCAGTTTGTAGTTGACACACCCATGCACATGCACATGCACATGCACACACACACACACCTGCCTCTTTAGCCTTCGTGACTCTTCCTTCTTAGGATCTATTGCATTTTCTCATAGAATGGTCGTGAAGATTAGATGAGTTAATACATGTAATGCTCAGTGGGGTCCCTGTGTCACGGCAAAGGCTCAGTGGGTGTTACTGAAACCATCGCCATCATCATCATGTCTATGTACTATTTTCCCCCTCAGTTGGAGATTAAAGTCATAGACAAGGAAAACGTAGCTAACAGCCCAGAGAGCGACATGCTGCTGCCGCTGCTCAGTCGCTTCGGTCGTGTCTGACTCTTTGTGATCCTGTGGACTGCAGCCCGCCAGGCTTCTCTGTCCATGGGGTTCCCTAGGCAAGAGCACGAGAGTGGGTTGCCATGTCCTCCTGTAGGGCATCTTCCTGACCCAGGGACTGAACCTGGGTTTCCTTCATTGCAGACAGATTCTTTAACACTGAACCAGCAGGGAAGCCCAGAGAGTAACATACTAAGCACCAAATGTCATGTTATTTCCTCTCCCCAAGTTTTCACTTTCCTCTCCTCCTATCCTTCCTTCAACCAAGGACATTCAGTGTGATCTATTTGTTTCTTTTGCAAGAAGTTTTTCCAGACCTTTGCATCCCTAATGCTCTCTCTCCCCTCTAAACTCAAGAACTGAGTCATTCGTTTGGATATTGATCACATCTAGCCTTTTATATCTCTCATAAGCTTTGTTTTCCCAATATTGACTCCTTGATGGTAAAGCTGAGACTTGGATTGGTTTGTGTCCTCCACAGGAGACAAACAAAAGCAAATATTTCTGAAGCGTCTGTTATGTGTGAAAGATAATAGTGTGGACTGTGGGCACATCAAGTGCCAGAGCAGAGCTTAACTGGATAAATACTCAGTAAGTATTTGGTAACAAACTGATCTTGCATTATTTTATTAGAAAGTAGAAAGCTCACACCCACTTTTTTTTTCAAGGAATTGAGCTATTTAAATACCAAGACTGTACATAGCTTACAGCAAGTAGTCAATTAGTTTACTTAAATTAATTTTGGCAGCAGCTAATTGGAGCCTCAAGTCTTTTGTCTTTAAACAGCTAATCCAAAACAACAAAATAAAATCTTTAAGCATTTCTTAAACAATATTATTTACAGACTTAAAATATAGAATTTAATTAAATTTGACTTGTTAATCTTTTAATAGAAATTAATCTCAAGTTCATTCAAAAAAAAAGGCCACACATACCTCAGGATTCTGACTATAAACATTCAACACTCAGGCCATTTTTGTGATATATGGGAATGGAGGAGGCGGTATTCCTAGGTACTTCTGAATGAGATTTGGGATTCAGCCCTTTAACTCAGTCATAATTTTATTTTTTAGCTATTTCAATGTTTCAAACAAAAATTAAATCAAATCACTCTTTTAGGGATGCTAAGTAGGTCTTTGTTGTTGTTATTCAGTCGCTAAGATGTGTCTGACTCTTCGCAACCCCGTGGACTGTAGCACACCAGGCTCCTCTGTCCTTCACTATCTCCCAGAGTTTGCTCAAATTCATGTCAACTGAGTCGGTGATGCTATCTAACCGTCTCATCCTCTGCTGCCTGCTTTTGCCTTCAATCTGCAATTCATAAACAATGTGAAAGCAACCCAAGTGTCCCTCAAAGGATGGATGAAAAGATAAGTAAAATATGGTATATATTGATATATACAGTTATATATGTATATATTTAATATAGGTATATTTACATATGTATGTATAACCATATATGTATCAGTTTAGTTCAGTTCAGTCGCTCAGTCGTGTCCGACTCTTTGCGACCCCATGAATCACAGCACGCCAGGCCTCCCTGTCCATCACTAACTCCCGGAGCTCACTCAGATTCACGTCCATCGAGTCAGTGATGCCATCCAGCCATCTCATCCTCTGTTGTCCCCTTCTCCTCCTGCCCCCAATCCCTCCCAGCATCAGAGTCTTTTCCAATGAGTCAACTCTTCGCATGAGGTGGACAAAGTACTGGAGTTTCAGCTTTAGCATCATTCCTTCCAAAGAAATCCCAGGGCTGATCACCTTCAGAATGGACTGGTTGGATCTCCTTGGCAGTCCAAGGGACTCTCAAGAGTGTATACATATACACAATTAAATACCGTCTAACCTTAAAAAGGAAGGAAACTGATTCATGGATGAAACTTGAGGACATTATGCTAAGAGAAATAAGCCAGTCACAGAAAGACACTCTTAAGTACTTCTTCAAGCTCCATGCCGCATATTTTAATAAGGAGACTTTTGCCTCTATTTAGATCAAAATATTTCATGATCTCTATTGTGATTTCTTCCATTATCTAGATCTGATTTACAAGTGGAATTGGTTTTCATTTCCAGTTTATAAAATCATCTTTTTTATATTTGACTTATGACTTTAATTGTTTTGAGATCAGATAATTGAGTTGTATGCTATCAATTTTCTAGGTTTGAGTTTTGGTATAGCTGGAGCTAATATATCTCTTATCCAGCGAATTGTTTTTGTTTTTTCTTGTTCAACAAGTATTTATTGTTTTTATTGATACTTTGGCATGATGCTGGTGGTTGGATCCATACTCTCTCTGTTTTTGAAAATTCTATTTTGCTTAGTTTTTCAAGCTGGCTTTCCTCCTCTCTTTTTTAATAGTGTTATGTTCTTGTATTAAGGCTTTTTTTTTTTACTTCCTTAACATTTTAAATATTCTAAAGACTATTTAAAATTATTCTCTTATACAATCAATATGTGGAATACATGTTTTCCATTATTACGTGTCCTGACTCCCCACCTCTGTGGTGGTTGGGTCCTCGTGTGGTTTGTAATTTTCCATTGTGAGTTCATCCTCAGCAGTGGTTGTTTTCCTAGAAGTCTCATTACCTAGTTGGTAAAAGCATTGTTTCAGTTTTATTAATATTTCTGTAGGTTCCTATAGGTTTTACTGGTCCAGGATCACTTTTTAAATTAATTTTCAGTAAAAGTGCATTTTCTTCATGGGTACCTGAAGTCTGACACAGCAGTGGTGTGTGAGATAGTCGAGCTGTAATTTGTGGGGGACGCTATTTCCCACCATGGGCCCACAGAGCAGATGGACTTCCTCTTTGTCTTATGGGCCTGTGGGTACCTTTCTTATCCCTCTTTTAAGGAAATGGGAGTAGCCCATTCTTTCTCCTGCCTTAACCCTCCCTGAAGCTCCCTCCCCACCCAGGCCCACTTCCAGTCCCCAGGACCTCCTCCGCTTCTGCTTTCACTCACTGCTGTTAAAACCTGGTTCTGGCACTTTCCTTTATTAGTGTCTGACTCAATTATGCATTTATTAGTTTTATTTTATCAGTTTTTAAACAACATGCTTGGAGTAGGTAAGGTTTTCTTTATGCAGCTGATATACCTTGAAACCTTTCTTTAGGTATAAAATTCAAATAAAGAAAAGAAAACTCCCATTATTGCCAATTTTTCAAGAATATGAGCATTTATATGTACCATTTGATAGGGATATAAATTATAGTTCAATTTGATAATTCATATCAAAAGCTTTAGAGAAATATGCATGCCCTTCAAAAAGGCAATTCTAGTAGTTTTTCTTAAATAAATAATCAAGGATGTGGGCTAAAATGTAGCTAACATCATCCCAATACCGGAGGGTGATAAATGCACTAACGGCAAATATTTTTAAGTGAACCACATGTAGGGTTTTGGAAAATCGAAGTATTTAAGGTATGCTACATTTCCAACCAAAGCATACTTGTCTGTCATACTTTGTCTGTTGTTAAAAATCCTCATTTAAGGCAATTTTAATATGTTGTTTTGCCTATTAATGCAAGGAGAGCCTTGGTATTTTCATGTTATATGTTAGGTCCTCTCAATGTATAATTATCAAGAAGTTAAAAATGTTTTTAATAAAAATGTATAGTATATAGTAAGCATGTGTTAAGTGTTTATATAAATAATTTATGAGGGGACTTCAAGATGACAAAGTTGTTTCAAAGAAAAAATGAAAAAAAAAATGCTGAACTAAGATTACTAAGTCAGACACAAGCTGTTTAATGTCCTAAGGGTCAACACAACCATGACCTTCAGGCTTCTCTTTTCCACTGGACAGAAGTCATTTATATCTCTACTACACAAAAATAATTTGCAACAGATAAAAGTCTACAAATTAACATAATTTACTGATTCTGGGCCCTAATTAATAAGAAAGGATAAGACAAACAAAGTTACATTTCCCTAAAGAGTAAGAAATTGTTAGAGAATGCTCCAATTGGACATTGAAAAGTGATTGAAGTAATTTTTAAAACTTATTTCCAGTTTGAGTAGATTTCCTAAATTATTAATTATTTCAGCTGATGGTGAAACCAAGCTTCTTGTTGCTTCCATGTGAGAATGGGGATCATCTTTTATCTCCCCTTGTCCAGCATCTAATAGATAGGTCTCTATATTATCCATCCATCCATCTTCTTAAAGATCTGAAATATCCTCCCATGACCCCTTCTGCTATCTTAATTCAGGCCATTAAAATTTTTTTTTTTTTTACTTAGACTGGTACAATATGCTTTTATGGTCCCTGTCCCCAGTGTATTCTTCTCATGTGTCTACCACACTGCTGGCCAGAGTTAGCATCCTAAAGTGCCGATACGGTCATGTAATTTTTAGTGCCTGGAAACCTTCCATGTGCATCTTCTCCTATTCTGTAAAATAAACTTGAAATTCCTTAATATGTTATTCATGTCTTTCCTTATTCTGCCCCAAACTTTCTTTCAAAATTTGTTTTTCACTGCAACTCTCCCAAATGTACTTCCAAGCATCAGCCACAATCGTCTTCTTGTGATTCTTTGTAACATACCATAAGCTGTCCTGTTTCCCTCTCTTCAGTCCTTTGTGCTCATTGCAGTTTTTCATTTTGGAATGTGCATCCCCTGCTGACCACCCTTCAAACCCTGGCTCAGATAACTTCTCCTCCTTCACTCCCCCTTCCACACTTGAATTAATCTCTCCTCGTGTCACACTCTCATTTTTCTTTGTGGCCTTATCAAAGCACTTACTACATGTTGCCATTATTAGATGAATTATGCACACCTCTGTCTCCCTTAGTAAATTATAAGCTCCTTGATGACTTAACTGTGTCTTATTCACACCAATAATAAGGCCTGGTACCCTGTGGGGTGTTTGCACATGTTGATTACATGTCATTGCCTGCTATAGAAAGGCTCGAATCTAAAGAGGTAAAGCAAACAAACCCTCAAAGAGGCACAAAAGGAGGAAAGATAACTTTGTGAAAATCTGAACTAGTCTCCTATTCTCCTGTCATTGAGGAAGAGAACAGTTTTATGGACCTAATGAATGATTTCTCTTGAGAATTCAGTCCTGCAGCTCGGGGAATGATGTGGTGTGATAAGACAGACTTGTCAATTTGTATTTTTTAAATGATTTATGCATTTAATGTATTAGGACTTTTAAAATTTCTCAAACTCAAAGGATGGTCTAACTAAATGATGTGGAGTAAAAAAAAAAAAATCTAAATATTGTACAGAAGGTATTTTACCCAGTCAAATGAAAAACAGATGTCTTAAATTAAAACACATAAATTATTTGAGCTTAAAGATTTCATATATCTTTGTGATGAAAATCTATCACTCAAGACTTAATAAGATAGATTTTGAAAGCTTACATATTTGTACGTTTAGTTAATTGATGACATTCAATAAAATGTCTCTTAAAAAGCTGCTTAAAATTATAGACAACAATGATTATGTTGTTATTACATTATCTCCTCTTCAGTATTACTCTTAAGACTTATTTAATTTCAGGAAAATGAGAAGATATAGAACAGTGCACAGAAGAAAATAACAATCCTGTATATTTCCAGTACCTAGAATTCAACATTATTAATGTATTTGCTTCTCACTTGTTAAGAAAAATTGCCACTTTTCTTTTGTAAAAGTGATGCATGCTTATTATAAAGTATCCACATTCCTGTAAGAAGTCTAAGGATAAAATTAAGAAAAATTTTTCTCCTTGAAATGTCAGCTACATCACAAATTCATGTTGTTCTAAACAAGGGCCAAGCAAACCTTGTAGGTATATATTTCATAATTTTTAAGCTGTCCTACAGAGTGTTAGTTGACTCTTCTGGGAAATATCAATTTTCTTTTTAAACTTAATAGTTGCCTTTCTCGCTCCCCGGCCATCTTGGCGGCTGCTCTTGGTTGGGGGCATCCCGCATCTACGGCAGGAAGATGGTGGCCGCAAAGAAGACGAAAAAGTCACTGGAGTTGATCAACTCTAGGCTCCAGCTGGTTATGAAAAGTGGAAAGTACGTGCTGGGGTACAAACAGACTCTGAAGATGATCAGACAAGGCAAAGCGAAACTGGTCATCCTCGCCAACAACTGCCCAGCCTTGAGGAAATCTGAAATAGAGTATTACGCCATGTTGGCCAAAACTGGTGTCCATCACTACAGTGGCAATAATATTGAATTGGGCACAGCATGTGGAAAATACTACAGAGTATGCACACTGGCTATCATTGATCCAGGTGATTCTGATATTATTAGAAGCATGCCAGAACAGACTGGTGAAAAGTAAATCATGTACAATTTTTCTTTAATAAAACTGGCCAGAGCTTGTTTAAAAAAAATAAATAAATAAATAAACTTAATAGTTAACTGTAGAGTAGGTTTTCAAAATTTTGATCGGTTCCATTTTGAAGGAATGATTTTTCTTTTCTTCCACAAGTGCAAAATGAGAAGACAAATTATGTGATGAGAATTGAGAAAGGTCTTGAAGAATGCCACCAGCCTGAAACTTCAGTAAGAACTATTCTAATTTTGGGATATCAGTACTGGGTAGCTATACCTGGTTCAGAAATCCTTGAGAGTATCTGAAAACGTTTACCTATTTGTTTGTTGTTCCTAAGCATGTTTCCCTAAGATCATGGATTTGCATGAAGCGTTAACAACAATCTGACCCCTTCTTTCCCAAGGATCTATTGCTCTGCCTCTAAAGGCCCAGCCCATAGTCATTTCTTAGAAAGATGATCCTTCTCTTGCTCATCTCTTCTTAAAAATGGAAAGATCCCCAAGAAGGATCTGAAGATATTATACATCTGGGTCAAAATATGTGATAACCAAGACATTTTCTCTTAGGTTTCACCCAGGAAAAGAGATGGTGAGTGAAGTGAAGTGAAGTCGCGTCCGACTCTTTGCAACCCCATAGACTGTAGCCTATCAGGCTCCTCCGTCCATGGGATTTTCCAGGCAAGAGTTCTGGAGTGGATTGCCATTTCCTTCTCCAGGGGATCTTCCTGACCCAGGAATCAAACCTGGGTCTCCCGCATTGCAGGCAGACGCCTTACCGTCTGAGCCACCAGAGAAGCCCCAGAAGAGATGGTACCAGTGACGATATGACAACTTTGCCCATTTCCTCTTCCATGTATGTGGAAGTGGATGAGAGCACCTCTTTCCAGATGACTCCAGGCCCCAGATTTTTTATGAATTACACTTTTGTCTTTGTTATAAATGAACTTTATACTCTGATACCAAATATGGGAGCAGAGCAATGCTTCAGTAAAGACGTTTTTCCAGACTGATGAAAGAGGATGCTCAGGAGGGAATTCTTGATGGGGAAATGGATCAGGCTGAACTTGTATACATAGCTGGGTATGTCTGTCCAGGTGGAACTAGAGCTGGGCTTCTGTTTGGTGACATAATCCCCAGAAATGGTATGAGAAACATGTACTGCGCAAGACCACAGCGGGCGCAGAAAACCATACTTGATGCTCCTATGCAAGAAATATCAGAACATGACTTTTTTTCTGCCTTAATAAGAAGTCCTTTCAGTCTCACTGAATGACTCTTATTTTTAAAGTTCTCAAAAGTGAGTTAATCTGGGGAATTCCCTGGTGGTCCAGTGGTTAGGACTCTGTACTCTCACTGCTGAGGGCCCAGGTTTATTCCTCCAAGCTGCACAGTGTGGCCAAAAAGAAAAAAAAAAGAGTTGATCTGTCTTCTTTCTTCTATGTACAGTAGGTCTATCGTCTATATATAATACAGCTGTCTTCTGTACAAAGGGCGGGGGGGAAACCTTATCAAATTCACTCAAATCTTTATCAATATCATGTTTTCAATTAATCCCGGAGAACTGCAAAAGTTATTGTGCAGAAATAATGTGGAATTGATTGTTGACTGACTTTGTAGTACTGATACCAGAGGCATAGATTTTTTTTCCTTGAACCCTTTTGGCAATTACTTTAGAGCAGTACTCTTTCGATTTAGGTAGCTTTTCAGATGTCATTGTCCTCATACCAAACTTTGAATATTGATTGACGAGAGCGATCTGTCAGCTCTGAATTTCCAGGAGCTTAGAAAGAGCTCAGTGATCTTGAAGATAAATATCAGTGCACCCCTTTTTCTCTCCTGGCTCGGGGGAAGCCCAAAGCCGTGAGGGCTCCTTGTTTACTTTTGCTCCAGCCCCCACCCTTCACCGTCCCCCTGAACCTGCCGTGACCTCCTTTGACCAAGCCTCTTCATCCACAAGGCCGCCAGAGAGCATCTTGTGGCCAGATGTGTGCCCCCACACCCAGCGTTCCTGGGCTCAGATTCATAAATCCCCTGCTCCCCGCACTGACTGCTCTCTCAACGCTAACAAATGCTTCTTTGGACCGCTGCTCCCTGACCCAGTTCCAAGGCAGGGAGGTGATTGGCCATTTTCTGAAATGACACAAGATGGATGAGGTGTCATCATCTCCAAACCCAAGAAGATGACAGTTAGGCCTCATGCCCAAATCCTCCTTCTCCATTCCTACAGGCACCAGGATGATGAAGTTACCCTATACCACCACTGGGTCCAAAAGTGTATTTGATCCCAGCATCATGGGATATATCTTGGGTCCCATCCACACGGGCCAGAACACCATTGTGGAGTCCAGTCCCTTTATTTGTCAGCCGGGTCTAGATTTTTCTATATTCTGTTATCTGTTGATGCATTAAAAATGCTTAGTGATGAAAAATACTTGAATCTAGTGCATTGGCTCCAGGGAAGCCAGTTCTAGCTACTAATATTTCACATCTATCTCCCTGGAGAGAAACCATTGTTTTACATCAGGGCACATTTCCTGCCCCTTCATCCTTTGCCCTTCACTGCTGGGGTCATAAATGAGTTGGCACTCGTGTAGCACTTAACAAAAGATTGCCATGTTGATTTTGCCAACTTAATCCTCTCCACAACCCTGTAAGGTAGGTATTACTGGTATATTTTGTTGTTGTCATAGTTATTTAGTCACTAAGTCATGTCTAACTCTTTACAACCCCGTAGACTGAAGCCTGCCAGGTTCCTCTGTCCATGCAATTTCTCAGGCAAGAATACTGGAGTGGGTTGCCATGTCCTACTCCAGGGGATTTTCCCAACCCAGGGATCAAACCTGCACCTCCTGCATTGAAGTTCTTTACCACTGAGCCACCAGAGAAGCCCTTACTGAGGTCCCAGAGAAAACAGGAGAAAAGCAGATCTCAGAGAGGTGGAAGTGATTTGTAGAATATTACAGAACTCGTGCATGACAGGGCTGCTTCTCCAAAGCCAGACCTTCTGTTGCTTAATCCAGTGAATTTTCCACCATTATCACGACCAAGTCTTTGAAAAGCGTCTGATTCAGCCCTTTCTTGTTCTGATGAGGGAACTGGGCACCAAAGACTTGCTGAACATTATCTTCAAACATAATCGTGGACCTGGGAGGGCTCAGGTCCTTCTTGCTCTCCATTCACACCTCCTTCTTCCCCTCTCGGCTCCTGTCCCTGCCCTTCCTACCCCTTCCCTGTTCTCTGTACCCACACAGCCCACATGGCTTCCGTGTCTCCTGGGACAGGTCTTAGGAAAGCTGAAGATCCTACATATCCAAAACTGGTGGCTGTGACATCATCGTTACTGCCTGCATCTCTCACGTTCAGCTCCCTGGCATCTAGATACTTCTCTTTGGGTCTCTCAGATTCTTTTGTAGGATAAGTTAGCAAGTCCTAAGCAATGAGTTGGGCTTCCCTGGTGACTCAGTTTGGTAAGACAAGGCTCAGGAAGATCCCCTACAGAAGGAAATGGCAACCTACTCCAGTATTCTTGCCTGGGAAATCCCATGGACAGAAGAGTCTGGTGGGCTGCAGTCGATGGGGTCACAAGAGTCAGACACGACTTACCAACTAAACCACCAAGCAATGAGTTACTAAGATGTAATGAATGTGACCCTTGGTCAGTGGATAAACAAGACACTGCTCAGGACAGTAATTTTTTTCCCACTTTTTCTCATGAACCTTGATCTCGACTTGCCTTCTAGACAGTTTTGAAAACATGAGGCAAAATCTTGAGGTTGTTGTTGCCTCGGAAGCAAGATTTGATCATTGTTCAACCTTCAGATTGCTTTGGTAACAAAAAGACACCAAGAGTGTTGACGCCAGGAGATCTCTATTCCCATTCCTGATATTTCTTCCCATAATTTAAGGAAAACCTGGTGCCCATCATCGATAAGGAACAATGGCAGCCTTCTCATTTCTGTAGTTCTTTACAGTTTATGGCCTTCCCCGGTGGCTCGGAGGTTTAAGCGTCTGCCTCCAATGTGGGAAACCTGGGTTCGATCCCTGGGTTGGGAAGATCCCCTGGAGAAGGAAATGGCAACCCACTCCAGTATTCTTGCCTGGAGAATCCTATGGATGGAGGAGCTTGGTAGGCTACAGTCCACGGGGTCGCAAAGAGTAGGACACGACTGAGTGACTTCACTTCACTTACAGTTTATAGAATCCTTGCAGGCCAATTTTTTATAATCTCATTTATAAATAATAAAACTGAGTTTCAGAAATCTTAGGGAACTTGCATAAGATAAATCAGCTTGCAAGTGGCAGAGCCATTGACACTGTCTCCCAGTTCCCACTGGTGTGTGCGACAGCAAGGCCACAAGGACATCAGCAGCAGAAACCTCACAGTCCTTGATCAAAATCACAAGTGTTTATTGATCGTGTTAGTTCAATGGGAGGCATCAGAGGATGTTAGTCTCTCAGGGAACTTTACATTTGGTCAGAGGGAAAGCTGATTTGGGGTTACTGAGGGTCCTAGCTGTGAATGACTCCAGGAAGCACCATCCACCTGACATCTTTGAGAAAGTTTTTCCCTGATGTTATGTGGGTGAAATGTTTACAGTGATTTTTATGAAAATGAATAAGATCATGGTTTTACAACTGAAAAAAAAAAAAACAAACCCTCTCTCAGTCTTCTGCGAAGCTGAAACGGGATCTGGCTTTAGACACCCATCCACCTCCTCCAGGTGCCCCTAACAATCCTAGCTACTGCTTTTCTCTCCCTTTCTGGAACAGAGCCAGTAAAGAGAGCTCACCTCATGAAACTGTTGGTTGGATTTTGCCAGACGTCTAGGTGCTTAGAAAGTTCTGTACCAATTGTTACTGTTATTCAGTCGTTCAGTTGTGTCAGGCCCTTTGTGACCCCATGGAGTGCAGAGCGCCCGGCTTCCCTGTCCCTCCCCATCTCCCGGAGTTAGCTCAGATTCATGTCCATTGAGTTACTGATGCCATCCAACCATCTTGTCCTCTGTCGTCCCCTTCTCCTCCTGCCCACAGTCTTTCCCTGCATCAGGGTCTGTATCAATAGAGCAGCCCTACTCCGACTTTATCAGCCTGATGAGGAAACCAGGGCCGGACCGGCGTGGGGTCCTGCATGGGTCATGCTTCATAGCAGGGCTGACAGAGTCAGTGACAGTGTCACCCAAGGGCCTTTCTGATTCGCATTCCCCAGACAAGAGCAACGGCTCAGGTACTGTCCCTTGCCTTGTTCTCCTCCCTGTCTGCACTGGATCTGAGCAGGACAAGACCACCTGGGTGGTGCTTGGGTATTTCTGGGTGACCATTATGATGAACAGCAATTGTCACAGTTTACAGTCATTACTTGTCTATAAGCTCTATGAGGACAGGAACCATGTCTTCTTGGCTTAGCAGTGTATATCCCCAGGACCTGGCATATTTTGAATAAATAAAAGATACACTGTAATGTCCATCACCCTCAGGACCTCTGTCTCGTAGCCCCACTCCATGAATTTGCCCAGTGTCCCACTAATGGTCTCACAAATTTGCCCCAAAGTGACGGGCTTCTAGTTTTAGAAATCAAATGTTCCTGTGACCAATTTAATCATCCAGACACAAGAGGTGAAGGTGTAATATTCATGCTTGAACTTCCCTCTTCTTGCTCCTCGGAGATCATTGTCAAATTCTTCAACTAGAAAAAAAAAATCAAGAAGGGAGTATTAAATGCAAATGGACTTTGGCAGTTTGAGTGATTGTCAGGCAGCTCCAAGAACAAACTTCTGTGTCCACTCTGGACAAGGAAAGGAGGCAAGGTTTCAGCTCTAAGTGGGAGATTTATTTTTTTAGGTCAGGTGTTTTTTGAAGTTTGCAGATGGCAATTTCATTTGCATTTAATGTCCTTCAGATTATTTCCTTTCTGTTGTGCTAAACACCTCTCTCAGTTGGGTCTAATTTGATGAGGTCATGCTGTGACCCTTGACCCTTTGGATCTTAAATGAAACCATCTGACCAGAAAGGAGAGAGAGCATTCTTCGTCTTGTTCGCAGACATTTGATATTCACAGATGTGTGCTCAATGTTGCTAACTACCCACTTGCCAGTTTAGCTCTTGATTAGAAGTGGAACTAGTGAATTTCCTGAGAGTTCAACATTTGAAGAATTAAATGGGCCCAATTAATCCTTTGTCACGTTCTTGTCAAAATAAAAGTGCTATGCTAAAGGAAGAAAAACAGCAGCCTGTACCTACAGAGGGTAATTTGGGATATTAGCAAACAACTAATCATGGAAAACACCTAAACACTGCAGTCTGCAAAATATTTGCAAAGTGCTCTGCCAGTGACTTGAGATTTACTGGCTAAAAGTAGGCAGGGAGCCTTTCCTACTGATAGAAAATGCTATTGATTCCATCAGGTACTTGTTGTTACAGGTTAAGGGGATGGGACGGAGTCTAACTGCTTAATTAAAACTCAGAACAAAAGTTGAGAAAGCAGGTGTGCCTGTATAGGGTGAGATTTTCCCAGAAACATAATATTTTAATGCTTGGTTAAGCATTTGAATTACAGCCTTATAAAAATTTTTACAAGAATATTTTTTTTTTCCTCCCAGAATTTTACCAGGCATCTTATATATATATAAGAGATTCCACCTGGTTCTGTCTTTCTTCCTCCAGGACCACTCATTCAGGACACAATATAACCTGTAAAGTATCATACAGGGCAAACATACTGATACCCAAACTTTCTACCCAGAAAAATGTCTGCTTCTGAAGTAGTGATTAAATGATTGCCTGGGCTGTGTCATCACTTTTTACTTCCGATTAAATTTAAAGTTGGGATTAAACTTTGTCCCGGGGAAATACTACTATGTGAAACTGTTTGAAATCAGTTTCACTTTTATGGTATGTCAAATATAAGAGATTTGATCGAAGCTCATTGCATCTTGCCAGAGATTTGGTTGTGGGAGGTTCCTTGGCAAGGCGCGGACCTCAGGCGACAGGACTGGGACAGGTGATTGATTCACTCAGGGGACAGAAACCTGGCAGGAGGGAGGGGAGTGTGATATAGAGCAGATGTCCCAGGTCAGCTTCTTGTGGCCTGCACAGTGCTTTTAAATATTTTGAATTAGTTATCAACATTTAGGTTTCCCAGGTGGCACTAGCGGTAAAGAATCTGCCTGCCAATGCAAGAGACGCAGGTTCGATCCCTGGGTTGGGAGGATCCCCTGGAGTAGCAAATGACAACCTGCTCCAGTATTCTCGACTGGAAAATTCCATGGACAGAGAAACCTGGTGGACTACAGTCAATGGGGCCTCAAAGAGTCGACAAGACCGTGATTGTCAACATTCAACATTCAAAAGTTAGATTTCCGGCTTTTCTTAAAATATCCAAAGATCTATCAAGATCTGCATTCTCCCCATGGCAGAGATTGGCTGGAAGAGCTGAGTAACCACCCATTTAGAAGGAGCACGTGGCCTCCGGAGCCCCAGGGGCCCCACCATCTTCTGGCGCTCCTACACCATCCCCATTTGCTCACTAGCCATACCTACCAATTCCTGTAGCCTCTTGAGTTTGAGACACCGGATGTGGTTGAATAAAGGCAGCGTCCATGTCTGATGGGCCTGATATAAATCTTGGCTCTGCTCTGGAGTATGTGTTGGACCGAATTCATTTTACTTTTCCTCATTCTAAGTGAATGTTTGCTCATTTTAGAATGACTGAAGGTAAAGTATAAAGCAGATAAAAGAAATCATCTAGTTTAGTAAATATAATACATGAGTGTATCATCCTTAATTTTCCTGAGATTTCCTAATATGACTGTGATAACACTGTATCTATAGTTTTACACCTTATTTTTCACTTACCGTCACTGTCATGATACCAGCCTTTTCCCATGCTTAATAAACACCATATTTAATAGTTGTATAGTATTACTCTATGTGAAATGTACTTAATCACTGGTGTATTGTGACCACTTATACGGTTTCTTTCTCTTTTTTGCTGTTATAAATAATACTTGAATATCTTTATGTGTCCGTCTTTATTGACATTTTCAGTTATTTCATTAACATAGATTTTAAGAGAGACTAATATTATACTGAAGGTTATGAGTATGAATTTAAATCTCATGAATCATATCATCAAATTGCTCTTCAGAAGGCTTGTAGCAAATTATGTTCCCAGTAGTAAGTAGTGTATAAGAATTCTATTTTACTCCAGCTGCCTGAGTTTGAGTAATATTGTTCAAAAACAATAAGAAAAAAAATTGATGTATTAAAAATGATATCTCATTAGTATTTTGTATATATCCCTTTGATTATTAATGAATTTGATGTCTTCACATTTATTAACAATTTTATTTCTTGTAATATACATTTTTACTGAATTAGTTATTTAATCATTCATAGACTTATCTTCCTTACCTGTAAAATGGGCATAATAATACTGCTCCTGCTAGGAGGGTCATTTTGGGAATTAACTGAGTTTGCTTATATAAATTTCTACCCACATAATAATGTGTGGCTATTCTTTATTTCCCTGAAATTAAATGTAATGACAACTTATCCTTTTAAAATATTTATCTATTTGATGAAATGATGTTGAATTGTAACTCCCTGGAAACTCTGTCCAATCATAGCAGACATTCATTGGTTCTCACTACGTGTGAGGCACTGTCCATCTTATTTTTGATATTCATGACAAGCATGAGATGGGTATTATTATCCCTGGTCTTCAAGTGAAGAAATCAAGGGGTAGTAAGGTTCAACCCCTGCCTGGAATAGAAAAGCCAAGACTGAAGCCTGAGCCCTCTCATCATGGAGCCCACCCTGCTAGCCCCCAGGCCATAGTGTCCAGCCTGCTCGGCACTCAGGGCCGCCAGTGGGGCTGCCCAGGTTCCCATCTGCTCTCTCTCATGCTGTAACCAGATGAGGATCACACCACAGTTCTGGGCCACAGTATCCTCGCTGATAAAATGAAAGGGTTTGAGTAGATGGTCCGAAAGTCCCATCCACAGGTATGTGGGTAACTTCACAGACAGGTGCATCCATATTCACCCGCATAGACTCACACCCACAGACACCCCGGAGATGAAGCACACACACCCGCCTTGAGGACAGCCAAGTCCAGTAGGCTCGAGTCTGGATTTTTAAATTCTTAATCATATACAATCATTACATATATATACACACACACACACACACACACGAAAAGTGAAGGTATTAGTCCCTAAGTCCTATCGACTCTTTGCGACCCCATGGACTGTAGCCCACCAGGCTTCTCTGTCCATGGGATTTTCCAGGCAGGAATACTGGGGTGGGGAGCCATTTTCTTCTTCAGGGGATCTTTCCAAATCAGGGATTGAACCCGGGTCTCCTGCATTGCAGGCAGATTCTTTACCCACTGAGTCACAAAGGGAGCCCCCCACATATATAATTTATTGTTGTATCTGTCTCAGCTGTAATACTATTATGTGCAAAGCACTATTTTGTAAGTACTATTTGATTCATTGACTTAACTCTCATCACAGTGCTGCAAGGCAGCTCTTGTTATGCCCATTTTCCAGAAGAGGAAGCTGAGGTGCGGAGGTGCCAAGTGGCTCTGTAATCACCTGAACTCACTCTCCTCTGCCACCATTCACAGATGGATATGTTATTCTAAATAAGGGCAAACGGATTAAAAATAATTACTGCAGCTGGAGAGAGTACATGTTTTATTATAATTTTTTCCCCTAATAACAGGAGCAGAAGCCAAAATAAAATAAAAAATAAGGTCATGAGGACTCGTACCACCCTTTCTGTCATGACTTAAATATCTATTTCCTTTCTGTCTCTATTCATCTAAAACTGTAATTTGAGTACATAAATTATAATCACAGCATGGATTTAATTTTGTATTTTGATTTATTCTGCCAATGTTATTCAATAAGCATTTTTATGCTGCTACCTAGTCATCACAATCATATTTTATAATTGTGGAATAACATTTTATCAAGTGGCTAATTTGTAATTTACTTACCCTCATGGGGTTGCAAAGAGTCAGACATGATTGAGCGACTAACACACACACACATTATTATATATTACCATTATTTCTGATTTTCTTCATAGTTATAAGTAATATAGCAATACAAATATTTATTCAATGACATTTTATTTTTAATAGGTTTTTTTTAAGATAAATTTAAACCAAAATAAGTATCTGTTATTTTTGGTTTCAAAACTTAATTCTACAATTTATAGTGCTTTCATTGTTCTTTAATTATAATCAATGGTTACATTGGAAGATGATAGAGAAACAAAATAACAGGTATGTGTCACCTTCTGCACTGAAAATCTGTGAAAATAACACAAGGGATGATTTTGGAAGGAGATAATTGATCATTGAAAGCAGCATCTCTTAAACTCAGTTTTATTTTTAGAAAACAGAAGCCCCTCAAGGACCAGTTTCTTTGACCTGGATCACAGTTCCTTTCTGAGCTTGCATTCTTAAGGTCCAGGGGCATTCTTAGTTGCACTGATGGATTTGGGACCGCAGGACCCCAGATGTAGATGTTTCCCTAGAAAGGTAAGAACTGATGAATGCATTTAAGAAAGCATTCATGTTTAGCCTCAGAAAGAATAGACTTGGAAGGAGGACACTGTCCCAACCATCTTAGTTTGCCAGAGACTAAGGTTTTCTGGGACAAGGGACTTTCGGAGCTAACATTGGGAAGGTTGTGGGCAAATCAGGATGAGCTGGTCACCTTAACAGGAACTGGACACTTGCTTTAAATCCTCCAAGGATAGAAGCTGGGCCAAGAAGATAAAAGCTACCCAAAGGCAGATTTGTCCAGCTTGGCATCAAGTGGCACACTGCACTCTCATGGCCTGGACCGGGCTACCATCCCCAAATGTGTTCAAGAAAAGGCGGGGGGACGACACGTTCAATGTGCAAAAGAGCAGTGGTTCTCAAATTGTGCTCCCGTTAGAATCATCTGGGAAGCATTTAAAACTCCCCTTGCTCAGTAACATCCTATAACAATTAAACCAGAATTACTGGTGGGCTCCGACGTCAATCGTTTTTAAAACTCCTGAGGTGACTGAAATGTACAATTAAGGCTGAGAACTTTTGCTGTGGATGATGTTTCTAAAACTCTAATGTGTGTATGAGTTACCTGGGGATCTGATTGAATGCAGATTCTCAATCAGTAGGTCTGAGGTCCACAAGTCTGAAAAGCTCCCAAGTGGTGATGACAATGCTACTGATTTAGGGACGAGTTTGAGTAGTATGCAAACATCTCAGTGACCGTAAGGAAAATCAGACCCCTTCCTCAGGCAACTGACATGCCACTCTGTTCTGTAGTCTTCAGTGAAAGTGGAGACACGAATCCCAGCACTAGATACCCAAGCGCTAATATCAGAGGCAAAGAACAATGCAGTCTTCTGCCACTCAATTTCTTTCTAAGACAGGAGGAAATTTAATTCAGAAATCTCACCCATATGATTGTTAGCTATTTTGAACAGAGAGAAAGGAAATATTGTTTGTTGAGCTCTAAGTCTTTGCCAAATGCTTCCACAGACCACTTCAGGTGGAGCCAGAAGTAAAGAATCCACCTGCCAATGCAGGAGGCGTAAGAGACGTAGGTTCGATCCCTGGGTCATGAAGATCTCCTGGAGGAGGGCATGACAGCCCATTCCAGTATTCTTGCCTGGAGAATCTTATGGAGCCTGGTGGGCTACAGTCCATAGGATCACAGAGTGTTGGACACAACTGAAGTGACTTAGCACATACTCACATACACACAACCTTCTGAAGTAGGAGTTACATGTACCTTCTCTATGAAGAAGGCAAGGTCTAGAGAAGCTGGCTGATTATCCAAGATGGGCAACTAATAGTAGACCCTGATTTCACGCTTGTGTCTTAAGCTCCTTTCCTGCTCCTGATTCCATAATTTTATTAGCTCAATAAATGCACATGTACTGACATTTTACCTTCTAAAAATATACATATAAAGACAGAAAGGAATACAGTGCTCTGTTTTAGAGAAACACCCTATTGTGGGATTTTGAAGTGTTTTCAGACTATTCTCAGTGAGCATTGCCTACCTTTATGCAGGCATCAAACATAAACAAGCATATTAAGGGTTCTTTCTGGCATCTTCAATGCCTCTGAGAAAATGGTGTAAACAATGAATTCTCTCCCTAGAGAAATCCACACACACACACATATGTATACAAATATTTGGGTATATTTCCTGACACGTATTCTGAAGCCTGTTGTTAGGAAATTTAAAGACAGGAATTTTTCTCACTGCCCCAACTCTCCTTCTGTATAACTGTCCTAGAGACCAGCTTCAAAGGAGACCAATGAATCCCCATCAATCAACTATTTATTGACTCTGTGCCTGGGATGGGGGTGGGCATTGAGAACGCAAGATAGAAGAGACAGAACCATTGCTCTCTGGGAGTAATGGGTTAAGGAGGACATAAGTAGGTGAATGGACTGTTACAAGGTTTCAGTTGGGAGGGACAGTGGAGAGAAAGTGAGGGGACAGCCAGTCCTGCAGAGAACTCCAGATCTGATGAAATGATGAATGTAATGAACATTTGTTTTCAGTTTTGTGTGCTGGTATTTGAACTCACTCCTATGCTTGGACGTGAGAGTTGGACCATAAAAAAGGCTGAGTGTTGAAGAATTGATGCTTTCAAATTGTGGTTCTGGAGAAGATTCTTGAGAGTCCCTTGGAGAGCAAGTAGATCAAACCCATAAATCCTAAAGGTAATCAACCCCAAATATTCATTGGAAGGACTGATGCTGAAGTTGGTGCTCCAACACTTTGGCCACCTCATGAGAAGAACTGACTCATTGGAAAAGACCCTGAGGCTGCAAAAGATTGAGGGCAGGAGGAGAAGGGGGTGACAGAGGATGAGATGATTGGATGGCATCATCGACTCAATGGATGTGAATTTGAGCAAACTCCAGGAGACAGTGAAGGACAGGGAAACTGGCGTGCTGCAGTTCACGGGGTCAGAAAGAGTCAGACACAACTTAGCAACCGAACAACAGCCACAACTATGGTTGGAAATTACAACTCCCTAGAACAGGCTCAAGCCATGTGACATACAGTCCTCTTCCTTCTACTGGAGCTAAAGTTGCTCGGTTCTTGTCTGCCACCTTCCCTTGCTTTTAGGGCCAGCAGGTAGCTTCATGTCCACCGATCTTGTAGTAGGAAGCCCTCCATCTCAAATCAGAAGCTGGTGCAGCCACGAAGCAGTTTCTACCTGGGGACTGGAGTTTGACATCAGCAGCAAAATTTGCATCTATTCTCCAGTGGTGGCCATTTCAGTGGCTCAAGGGGGCAGTATCCAGCGTCCAGCACTGGTGGTGGAGGGCACTGTGGGATGAAACTTGGCATCTGTGACTGCCACAGTGGTATCTACCAGCTTGGTTCTGTAGCATCATCTGGGCCTTGCTTTTGGTTGCCTCCCCACAGCTGTTTTCTGAGTCCCTCCCCTCAGAAATGCTATGATTTGCCCAGTACCTTTTGGAACTCGAATTACTCAGTGTCAGTTTCTGTGCCTTGCTTGCACCTAAACATCCAATTGATACAGCCGTTTCCTAGGACCAGCACAGAGTAGAGTGGCAATTTTGATGGATGCGTTTGAACTTCCAAGGGGTTACCTAGTTATTTTGTAAAAATAATGATGTTTCTAGCAGCTGACACCTGACATACATCAACAGGAAGAGATCTGAAGTTTACTTAGAACATGGTTCATTCACTTTTGTCTAAAGTTATTTTTGCTCAGCCCTCATTTGCCTGAACATTTGATCTCTAGGTTTTTATGTTTATAAATCATCTGCAGTGATCTTTTCACCCCTGTTTTAAACTTGACTAGAGTTCAACTGGGGCTTCCCTGCTGGCTCAGCGGTAAAGAACCCACCTGCAATGAAGGAGATGCTGGTTCTATCCGTGGATCGGGAAGATCCCCTGGAGGAGGGCATAGCAACCCACCCCAGTATTCTTGCCTGGAGAATCCCATGGACAGGAGTCTTATGGGGTGCAGTCCATGGGGTTGCAAAGAGTCGGACAAGACTGAAGTGACTGAGCACAGAGTTCTGTTACACGTATTTAGTAAGTACTTCATCTGATCCACACAATTGGGGCAGTGGGGATATACATACAGAAGTAAAAGATAGAGAGCAGGGACTATATAAGAGACTTAAGGGACTGAGGACCCTTAAGATTTGGTTGTAGAAGGTAAGACACATATACACATCAATATAAAAACCTGGTTCCCAAAACACCTGTTCTATGAGCAACACAACAAAACCAACTAATTATATTACATAACCAGAGGGATGGAATTTGTAGCATCTCAACATTCTAAAATATTCCCATATTAGAATCCAGCTCAAAACTTAACAGCTAAACTTAAGACGGACATGTTTTGACAATTTGCTTTGACAATTAAGTCTTAGTTCATCGTCAACGGGCTGTCTTTCTCATATAAACGGTCGCAACGTAAGATTTCTGTCTCGCCGTTTATTCATAGTTGCAGTTCAATAAATTTGTCCCTGATGAAATCCACAATGGGTCGGGGCAGACAGGCCAGCAGGAGAACCACTGGGGGTTTCCATTTTGATGTCAAGGGCCTCAGAGGTCTTGTCCTAGTACAGACCCTAATACAGTCATTATCTGGCTGAATAGCCTGATTCCCCTGAAATCTCACTCTAATCGTTTCCCAGAAAAACTAAAAACAGGAAGAGGATAAGAATTACAGGCTGAATTAGAAGCACTCTAATCAAGCTCTTAAAGAGAAGCTTGTACAAGTTTGTCCCGGATCGTGCCATTAACACCCCCCCCTCCTTTCTTTTTTTTTTTTTTTTTTTTGTTCTTAGCACCAAATTTAAAATAAAAGTTTACAAAAAAACATGAGTGGAAATAGATTACATGAGTCTTGCATTTAGAGGTGCCATCTGTTCAATTTGTCACTCTCACAGTCAGAGTGTTAAGACTGCTTGTGCAAAGATACCATTTGTCAGCATTTTCTATCATTCAGAGTTACCAAACAGTTCATTTTTTATTCTTTGGCCTAAATCAGCTGAAATTCTTTGAATGCAGATGTCTTGAGTTTAGTGTGTATTTTCAATTACCTCCTTGTTTGGAGGGCATTTCCTTTCAAAAGTCTATTAGGAGAAGGGATGGAATTTGAAACTGACCTGCTTATGGTTTTCCAAGAAATTTGGGGGGCAAAAGGGAAAGTGGAGAAGATTAACTTCCCCAGTAGAATAGTTGGTATCTATCTTTATGATGAACTTCAGCAAGACTTAAATGAGTTTTAAAGGCCCCCGTAAAAGAACTAGGGAAAGTCATTGGGGGAAGGAAAAATACAATATTTCTGTTGCAACTGCCAGTGATCTTTATAAACCTAATTAAGCCCTGATGGGGTATAAAATATCCTGACTTTTATAAATGACTATCAACCAGACAATATGCGATGCTTAAATCCCCACAAGATTCATATTCATTTTCAATTGCATTTTAGTGAAAGGAAGAATATAAATACTCAATTTGAATAGGATTTCACTAGAAGAAGAAAATAATCTATGACTTATCTCCACACTAAGGTGAACAATTCTGGTTTCTTAGAGTTTGGCTCTTTCTCTTGGATTTGTAAAGAAAAACCACATGGTCTTGCTGAGATGGTACCACCATCATTAGTGCTTTTAAACCAGCTTTTGTTTCCTCTGCTTTTCCCACTAGTGAACAGGTGTGTAGGTTTTAAAATTAATAAAATCATTTTTCCCTTGGCCAATGCATTCATTATTTAGAAGTTTTTGAAATATGTTTTCACAAATCCTTTTGATTACAATTTTTTAAAATATTAACACTCTGCCTGATTATTTTCAAAGCTGAAAGGAAAGAATATGAGGCAAACTCCAGTAAAAAACAAAACAAAAACCCAAAGAACATAGATACCTGGAGGAACAGCATGAAGGGCTAAACTAATCACAAGAAGTGGACCAAAAAGTTTATCCATTAACACACAATGGGTAAAATCAACACAATTTTTGAAATGATATCCCTTTTAAAAATAGCATGCAAGCTTGAGGGAGTGTGACAACAATATTGTCCATGAACATGACCAGGGAAAAATTATGGTGCCAACATGCCTGAATCCCTTTCTCAAGAAGAAGGAAGTCTATGCAGTGAAAGGAAGCTGAATGCGGGAGGTGGGGCAGAGGGGCGGGGAAGGTGAGTGAGCAGCACACGGGGGGCTGTGTTTTCTGGGGTGATGCTTAACTTCCAGCCAAAAAGAGGTGCAGACAGAATCAACACTGCGTGGGCCTCGCACTGTGATTGGAAGTTTCAGGCCCAGGAATGGGGAGATTGGTCAAGCCAAGTGAGTAAGGAGTAACTTTGTTAAGATAGTTGATGACTTCTCTTGGTTCTGAATCCATCCTTGCTCTTGGATTATCTTTCTGATTATGACTTGGCTTCCCATGGGAATTCTCTTATCGTCCCCTCCACATCCACTCATCATCAAGACTTCCTTTGATTTATTCTCTAGTTTCTATGCTGACTATCCACATGCATCATTTCCCCACAGTGCTTAGAGAGTATCGTATTAGTATTGCAATCATCTCGATTTTATAGATGAGGAAACCAGCATGGAAAAGTGAAGTAATTTGCCCAAAGTTACACACTCACCAAGTAACAGAGCTGGGTCTTACACTCAGACACAAGTTCAAATACTTTGCTCTTAACCACGATTCAGTTTGTCTAGGCTGCTTGTAAGAAAATTTCACAAGGGGAACAACTGCTATCATGATTATTAGTGTCGGTCTCTTGTGAATTTGGTTGACTCAAGTAGTCTCCAAGAGACAAATAAACTCTAGTTTAGTGTTCTAGAATCAACTATTCAATATATTTGGTTGCTTGTAAGTATTAGCAAAACAGGCATTCAGTAAATGTTAGTCATTATGATCATAGTTATTAGCAGCACTGACTCATTGGACCTAAGTTTGAGCAAACTCCAGGAGATAATGAAGGACAGGGAAGCCTGATGTGCTGTAGTCCATGGAGGTGCAAAGAGTCAGACATGACTTAGTGACTAAGCAACAACAATATCACTGCTGGTTTCTTACAAGTCTGATTAGTTTAACATAATGCTTAAGAGAATAATCCTCTCTCTGTGACTTATTTTCTAGAAAGTATCCAGTTTCTAGAAAAACAGGGCTGAGGACCAGGCTTGTTCTGAGTTTCTATCACAGAGCTATCCTGGGAAGTCTCTGCCTGAGCACATTTATTACACTTCTTTATCTCAATTGTCTTTTGTTTCTTTAATGCCTTTTTTTTTGGCCACAGTGCTCATGTGATATCTCACTTCTCTGACCAGGGATCAAATCCATGCTCTCTGTGTTGGAAATACAAAGTCTTAACCACTGGACCACCAGGGAATGACAGCAATCCATAATCTGGATTCTTTACTATCTGAGCCACCAGGAGAGCTTCCTGATAGCCAAAGGAAAAAGGAAAATCAATCAGGATACATATCTTTCAATGCTGGTAAAAAGCAGTTTGCCACTTCTTTGGGAGGGGCAAATTTCTTGGTACTAAATCGTAGAGTTTATTTTATATATATATATATATCCCCTCATCAAATAGCATTTAACAGGATAATGTATTTTATTAAAAAGTAAGTTATGCAAAATGCAGACATGTTATTTACATTAATGCTTCTAATTCCAACCTATGATAGAAAGACACAATGTTTAATTGGAGTCGTTTTTAGCAGAGGTTATATCTACATTGTGGTCTGGTAATTCGATTTCACATCAGATTGGAGCATAGGGACTGAGAAGAAAAGGTTTAGGCATCTCCATCAAGCAGCTGTAGTCTCAATCATGCCTTGATGGGCAATACAGAGCAGTCCATTCAAAAATGAGCTGTCTGGTAAGAACTGATTGAAAAGAGCTCTATGCCGACTGAACAGAAATTTACGTCTTGTGGCTGCCAAGTTAGGATTAGATAGCAAGATTGATTTTTGTTATGATTATTAAGAAGCCCAACATGTATTTTTGTCCTAGTAGAAGACAGTTTCAATTATACTTGTAATAAATATCTGTGGGGTAAAGACAAAGTAAGAGTCTACCTCAATATTGCATAGGGCTATTAACACATTGATAGAATTCATCTACATTTTGTCTTTATGACTTTGAATAATTTTTCCTACTTACCAATGTAAAGAAATATATATTTAATAATAAATCTCTATTTCTCTCTATACCTCTATATATTAATCTTCATATATATGTATATGTGTGAGTGTATATTAACATGCGGATGTAAATATATCCATATATATATGTGTGTATACACACCTATGTGTATACACACAGGTGTGAACATATATGTGTATATATATGTATATGTCTGTTCTGATTCTGTACAAGATTTTTGAGTTTCTTTCTCTACTAAAGAAGTTTGAAAACTAATGTTTCATAAATTCTTTTTTCTGCCTAGCATTTTGCTAAGTTTGAAAAGGTTAACTATATTTTAATTGTTACTCAATTATGTTAAATTTAAAATATTTATTTATGATGCTCACATGGACATCTTAATCCATAATTTTCTATGTTCATCTCAATTGTTTCCTTCAGATAAATGTAAAGAAATAGGATGGCTGATTCAAAGAATGGAGACATTTTTAGAACTTTTGGTATAGATTTCCCAGAAAAACTATGTACCAATACCTCCCTCCAGCAAAGGGCTTTCATGATCTTGTGATTTATAGAAAGTAACAGTCATGCTGGTTTCCATTTTCTGGGCACTTGCCCTGCAGTTTACAGATAGGTCTCCTAAAGTCCTCCTGGGCTACCCTGGTGGCTGAGAGAGTAAAGAATCTGCCTGCAAAGTGGGAGACCTGAGTTCAATTCCTGGGTCGGGAAGATCCCCTGGAGAAGGCTGGAAAATGGCTGCCCACTCCAGTCTTCTAGCCTGGAAAATCCCATGGACAGAGGAGCCTGGTGAGCTACAGTCCATGGGGTAGCAAAGATCGGACGTGACTGAGCGACTGACACCTTCATAGTCCTCCCAACCAGCAAGCAAGGTGAGTCATCTGTCCCCCCTGCAAATGAGGGCCTGTGGCTCACCAGACCCAGCTGTGCAGAGTTACAAAGCGAGGATCAAGGCATGCCTGAACTGGACGGCCTTTCTCTGGCTCTCTCTCGCCCTAGGCCAGGGTGCTTCCTGCACTCAGGCTAGAGCCCACGTCTTCTTCAGGAGGAGGAGGACCTGCTCTCACTCTGTTCCCTTTGAACCTAGTTTGGATCCCATTTCAAGAATGGTGCAGAAGCTTATCAGAGGCTCCTCGCCCCTCTCTCTCCCTGATATTTGAAATGGGATTTTGAACCCGTCACAAGGCCCTCTTGACTTTGATTCACAGGCAAGGTCACTTTAAGGTGAAAAGTGTTGTACTGGGCCTTTCTTTAGATTGTGAATATAAGACCAGGGGTCCTCAATCCTGGTTTGGCAACATGCCAGCACAGGCCCTCTGAGTTATCTTTGCATCCTGGTGTTAGAGGCCCCAGCCACAGAGGACAGGAGAGGATGGGTAAAGCAGTGGCATCTCTATTAACTATAGTAAAAGACTAACTTTCTTTTGGTCTCATATCCAGCAATAATTCACTTCGTGAAAACTAGTTCTTTTTTGCTTAGAGGAACACTCCTGACTCATAGATGTCTCTGGAGCCAGATTTCATGGTCTGTGTCAGAAATCTCTCTAAATCCTCGTAAGTTGTGTTTTGCTCTGTACGATGCATTTTTGAATGCTCTTGGGGGTTATCCATAAAACTCCCTCAGATGGCCAAGGTTTTTCTTCCCACCCCTGAGTTTGGAGAATGCAGATCACTTGAAATGCTGGGTTCAAGCCAACCCTTTAGATCCAGATCACAGAACTCAGACTAACAAGAGTCATCTTGGCAGAGCACCGTGGCCGCCAGCCCCACCTTCTTCCCAGTGGGCTTCCTGATCACCCCATGCCACTCATCTTCTCCCCCAACTCTGATCATCACCGACTTGGCCTTTTGAGGTGTCACTGCAGCGATGCTCCTCTCAGCTTCCTCAGCTCAGCGGGAGGTAACTCTCCTTCCTTTGAACCCATCACTGATCAACCCAGATTTCCCTCCTTCCCTGACTTCTCTTCATTGCCTTGTTACCCTCTTGCCAGAAACCAGTTTGCCTGGCCACCAGTTTGCCTGAGCCCAGCTATCTGGGTTCAGTTCCAGCTCACACCTTCCACGCCAACGCTGTAGGCTTCTGAACGGTGATGCTTGGGGACCAGCCTGCCCTTTTCAGGAAGAGAAGGTCTCCTGTGCATGAGAATCTCACACTGATGTTGCCTCTTCATCATCCCTTATCCTCATGTCGTTGTCACTATTTAGTCGCTAAGTCATGTCCGACGCTTTTGAAACCTCTTGGACTGTAGCCTGCCAGGCTCCTCTGTCCATGGGATTTCCCAGGTCAGAATACCAGAGTTATCTGCCATTTCCTTCAGGGGATCTTCCCAACCCAGGGATCAAGCCCATGTCTCCTGCTTAGCAGGTGGATTCTTTACCACTGAGCCACAAGGGGAAGCCCTTATCCTCATAGCTCTTGCATTTTTACAAGTTAGACATTCTAGCAAGTTCCTAAAGAAACCACAAGCCAGGAAAATGGCAATCTTAAAATTAATTTTTAAATCTTTCTTTTCCTTACACCACATACAGAAATAAACTCCAAATGAGTGAGAGATTTTCGTGTAAAATATGAAACCATATATGTACTGGAATAAAACACAGGTGAATTTCATTATAAAACTTGGACATGGAGAAAGGTTTTCCAACTATGACTCCAAATCCAGATGCAACAAAGAAAATGTTGAGTTTTTTAAAATCTGTGCATTAAGAAAAGATTACATGTCAATACACAAATGTTAAACTGGAATAAAATATTTGCAACATATATCACAGACAAAAGTTTAATATCCATTACATACATAAAGCACTCTTAAAAATTATGGGAGGAAAAAAAAGCTAAATAGCAAAATGGGCAAAAGAGATAAACAGAAAATTCAGAAAAGATATATGGATGTATAAAAATACACACAATGTATTCAAATGTACGAATACAAATGTCTAACCTCACTTATGATAAGAGAAATGCAAATTAAACTGCACAGAGGTGTAATTTCTCCTGAAACTGACAGGCAAAATGTTAAAAATTTGATAACATCCTCCTGATGAAGCTTTGAGGAAATGGATTCTCTTATACCGCGAGGAGGCAACTTCTAATTATGAATGCATTTACCTGTTGGCCCAGAAATCCACTTCTAAGAAATTATTCTGAAGATATACCTGTAGGAATACAAAAAATTATGCATTGAAGTTGTGATTTCTACTAGAAAATTGTTGGAAGTTGTCTGAATGCCAATACTTAGGAGAATGGTTGAATAAACAGTGATACAGCCACACAGGGGAGCTGTATGCAGATCTTTTAAAAAAGAAATAAAGGAGATTTCTATGAACGGATAGATATAATTCTCCAAATATATTTAGTGAGAAAAAAAACCAGGTGAAAAAATAATGTATCCAATGTGCTACTTGTACCTAAGACAGAAGCTGTTATAAGAAGTAGGTGGAAACAGAGTTGGATAGAGAGGAAATAAGACTTCTCTGAGTGCATAGTTGTGACTTTTGAATCATGTTTATATTCGGATGTAGCGTTGCATCAGAAAAGATGGAGAAGATCCTAAATTTGAAGACAAATGGAAAACAACTGCTGTAACCATATACAAAATTAATGACATAACCACACAGAATAAATGAAGAATTAAGCTGAGTAAGTGTTGAGCATCTTCCTCTGACTGTACACCCTCAATGAGATATAAGCTAAGGATATAAAGGAATTTTAAGGAATTCAGCTTTACTCAGTAGATTTGTTGTCTGATAGTGATACTGACAGAATGATTCTGAAATTTTGTATCTTAAGGTTGAGAAAACAAGCAAATATACTCATATTGTTGGGAACCAGGGTCCTCCCTGTGGATATAGGTAGATGAAGAATATGGAATGGGGAGAAAGAATTGTTCAGTTTTGGATTGGACTTGGAGGCATCTAATGAGTGCTGGTGTCCTGCTCACACATCCCTGTATGAGGTGTGGAGGAGCAAGTGTTAGGTTCAGCTAGCCTTCTGAGGAATAAGGTTCAAACTAGGTACTGAAGAAAACAGGATGAGAAAGTAGATTGTTCCCTCCCCTGAGTAAAGGACAAGTTACAGTTTGTGAAAATTAGACATGGAGAGAGACAGAATCACAGGGAATGAGACCCTGCTTTTAACACACTGAGCCAGGAAGCTTGGTCAAGTGGAAAGAGCATAGGCTCTAGAGACCCAGGAAAAGCACTTCCAGTTCCAGCTTCAGGTCCTATTTTTTATGGGGAAAAGATGACCAACCTTGCAAGGTGGCTGAGAGGACGATAGGCAAGATGTCTACAAACTGTGGGGCGTAGTGCAAGTGCCTAGGAAATGGGAACCAGCATGACTGCCACTATTCATAAATCAGAACATCATGCAAGCTCACTGCTGGAGGAAGATACTGCCACATGGTTTTTCTGGAAAATCTATACCAACAATCCAAAACTATCTCCATCCTTTGAATCAAGCAGTCCATGTCTCTGCACTTATCTGGAGGAAACAATTGAGATATACAAAGATATACAAAGAGAGTTACTAAGGAGGAGGTCAATTTTAACATGACAAAGAAATGCTTTTAAAAGTGACCACAATTAACATATGGTTACATTAAATTTCTTAAGCTTAAACAAAGAAATCTAGGGAGACATATAAATAAAATATACAAAATAAGTTGTGTAACAGTAGTTTTCAAATTCATGTTAGCAGGTGAACCTAAAGATGCATGTAAATATAAAACCCAAGTATGTATACATGGATGGATAGATAGAATTTTTTGTTTAAAAATATATATAATTACTTTGGTAATGAGAGGAATTTAAATAATTGCAGAAAAACTATATGTATGCTTTCTATCATTCTTTTTACATTTATTAGTTAGTATTTTTTGGTAAAGAAAATCTTTTCCTTCTCCTTTTCCCAGCACCCAAAGGTTTGTTTTTCTTTTTGTTTTGAGTATCACTATGGAGTCACGAATTCCTTGTGCTATGATCCTTAACTGCCATTATTCTTTCTGCTGCTCAAATTGTTTTAAATTTGGCAATGGGAACTCTTTTAAAGCTGGCTCCTGCATTTTTTTTTGACATGTCCCCATCATTCATCTTTAAGCCTTTCCTCCCTTTCTGGTTCAAGATGTTCCAGGCTCACTCTGTGCTTTTTCCTCCCCCAGCACCTTTTTCTAAAGAGCCTTGGTTCCTGTTAATGGATATCTTGGTATTTAGAAACCAAGCTCTGGGCATTAGCAGTGCGTATTGCTCCTGGAGTGTCACTGCTTCTAGACTCATTGACTGGACAGCCTCTCAAAGTATTATTATTTACCTTCTCATTTTGAAAGGATTTTTTATTTTTGCATGTGGTTAAAAATACCAAAATGGAATGATTCACAGCTTTGTTCTTTATTCTCCCCTTCAGCCTCTTTGCTGTGTGGATCAGAGTAAGGGATGAAGAAATCAATTAAAAAACAAAGGCAGGGAAACAAAATTAACTTTTATAAGGGCATAGTGCTGCTTCTCTCTGGAGCATGGGTCTATGAGAGAAGCTGAAACAGGAGGGAAGTGAGTGGGTCACAACGTTTAAAGGAATGGCATAGCCCAAAGACACAACATTAACTGATTGGAACCAAATAAATTCAAGATGGCAGAAGATTTGACTTCCAGTACACCCTGAACCTCACAATATGCTCATTGGACGAAAAGCAATGACACACCTGGACAGTATTTTAAAAAGCAGAGATGTCACTTTGCCAAGAAAGGTCCATATAGTCAAAGCTATTGTTTTTTTCCAGTAGTCACGTACAGATGTGAGAGTTGGACCATAAAGAAGGCTGAGTGCCAAAGAATTGATGTTTTTGAACTGTGGTGTTGGAGAAGACTCTTGAGAGTCCCTCAGACAACAAGGATATCAAACCAGTTAATCCTAAAGGAGATCAACCCTGAATATTCACTGGAAGGACTGATGCTAAAGCTGAAGCTCCAAAACTTTGGCCATCTGATACACAGAGCTGACTCATTAGAAAAGACCCTGATGCTGAGAAAGATTGAAGGCAGGAAGAGAAAGGGATGATGAAGATGACACGGTTGTATGGCATCACTGACTCGATGAACATGAGTTTGAGCAAACTCAGAAGATGGTGAAGGACAGGGAAGCCTGGTGTGCTGTAGTCCATGGGGTCACAAAGAGGTGGACAGGACTAAGAGACTGATTAGCAACACCATCTAAATGACACACCCACCAGTGCCATGGCAGTTCTGAAGGCAACCGTAAAAGGTCAAAAAGTGGATGGTGGCCCAATTCCTGGAAATCCCCACCCCTCCACCAAAATAATTGGAATAGTCCTCCCACTCATTAGCCTATGAAATTACCCAGCCAATAAACACTAAGTAAGCTGTGTTTCAAGGCTCTCTCTCACCTTCTGAGAGGGCTCACACTCTGTCTGTGATGTGTGTTTCTCTCTAAATAAATCCACTTCTTACCTATCACTTCATTTCAAAATTTTTTTTGCAACGAAGCAAGAACCTTAAAAATCACGACAACAAAGCAAGCTGAAGTATCAGAGAGACAGAAGAGACATTAAGGAAGCAGCTATAAAACTACGTGAGAGTGGTTTCAAAAGGTAGATGCCTATGAAGAGTTTTAAGTAGCTTTGCTGTTTTTTATGCAATGAAATTCTCGTTTTCTACTTCATCAAGAGACTTCAGTGAAGACATTACTTTTCCTAGACCTTTGGATTAGATTTGTGTTTTTCTTAATAGTGACACCAAGCAGAAATTATTTCTTAGTACAAGAAAGTCCAGAATTATTTGGATTATAATACTTGGAAATTTTCAAGTAAGGAGCTAAATATTACCAATTCCTATTTTCACTGTGGTGGAATGAAAAAGAAACACACTGTGGAAGGATTAAATAATTTGTTCCACCACCTTGTAGTAATGTAATCTTGACCAAGATACTTAATTTTCTCAATCTCATTCTGTCTGGAAAAATTGTGGGAGACCTGGAAATGGGCAGGGTGCCCTGGTATCCTTTCAATGGAATGCTGGAGATTATTAAACCAGTATATCAACCTGGGGTGATTTTTGTCCCCCAAGGGATATTTGACAATTTCAGCAGACATCTTTGGTCATCACAATTTGGGGGTTGCTCCTGGAATCTAGCTGAAAGAGAGCAGAGATGCTGTGAAACATCCTATTACACACAAGATAGCCCTCCACTGTGAAAACTTGTTTGGCCCAAAATGAGATTAAGAAAATCTGGCCTAGACAGATCCTCCAGGGGGTTCTCTGATTCTTGGAGGTCCACGCCTTTCACTGTTTTTTTTTGCAACTCTATAAATTACAGGAAACTTAGAGTGATGCAAATGATTCTTGCCGATGCAGATGTAAATGAGCTTTATCCCTGTGGAGATGCAAGAGGTTATTACCATGTAGCTATTGACTAGTTTTGCATTTATGAGCAAAATCATTTCGGCACTTTTGATCAATTTTATTCAAAGGCTTTTTCCTTGTACCTATTACATCTCGATGGTGCTCTCATTAATGAATTAAATAAAACCTCTGATGTGTATATTTGCATGACAGTCATGATTTTACCCCCTTTAAAAAGTATATGCTTTACTTCTCCTGTCTGTAAAATAAAATTTTTAAAAAAGGACTCTCTCAAGACTACAATTGGATTAAACAGGTCCACGTGTGACACTGCCAATGTTGCAATTAGTTGGTCTCAGGCACTGTCACTTTCTTTACTTCCTTTCTCAGAAAAACTGTGCAACAAGCTAGTCTTCAATACTTCCAGACTCTCTCTTCTTGACTTTTGTCCTTTCCCAGAAAATGTTCTATTTCCCCTTCCAAAGATTCCGCTAACTGCCAGATCTCTACCCTCCTCTCCAATAAAAGCATTTCTCACTAAGAGACCTAAGAGCAGTCATTTACAATTCAGAGTAAATTGTAAAATTAAATGTAAATTTAATTCATTTTGTTGGGCTTCCCAACATAATAAATGGCGCAATGGGAAAGAATCTGCCTGCCAGTGCGGGAGCCACAGGAGACGCAGTTTTGATCCCTGGATCGGAAACGTTCCCTGGAGTAGGAAATGGCAACCCACTCCAGTACTATTGCTGGGAAAATCCCATGGACCGAGGAGCCTGGCGGGCTAAAGTCCATGGGGTCCAAAGAGTCGGACACCACTTATCATGCACATACCGCACTAAACCCAATATGTTACCTCTTCCAGACGTTCTTGATAAAACAGGTGAGATATTCATACACACTTTGGGGGGAGCAATTTTGTAGTAAGAAGAGGTTTTCTGATAACCCAGATATTATACTGCAAATAAAATTGCCAACCCTATCTTTGAGCCAACATAGGGCCTTTCTTTTCTCTGGTAACCATTGAAATCAGCAGGGAATGGTGACAAGCAAATATATCTGAGTATAAAGGATACGTGAAACCTAAATTAAAAGAGCTTAGCAGAGCAAAGTATGCACATTATATTTTTAAAGATCGCATCCAATGACAGGATAGTTAAAGATGAATGAGATGGGAAAGGATTTAGCTTTTAGGAATTTTGTGGCCTTTTGAAAACATTTGAAAACGTAATATTTTCTAAAGGATTTCTTAATCATTCCTGTCTTGTCCATCATGAAAAAAAATGTGATGTTTGCATTTTTCTGGATTTCTGAATCTCTGCCATTTGGACTTATTTAGCAAACTCTCTCCTGAGATGTAATACAATGTGAATAAAACCCAGCCCGATCCATAGCAAATACAAATCGTATTCATTTATCCTTTGGAGTACAAACTTCAACCGTAACTAAATACAATATGCTGGCTCTTTTTGTGCTTTTTATGAACTTTTGAAGCAGGTTTGTGATGAATAGATTTTATAGGATTATGCAGTTATAGTTTGCTTTTAAATATTTCAGAAAGAAATCATAAACATGACCTCATATGTTAATAAATCAATTATGGAATGCTGTTTTATACATATGTTCAAAATATGACCCTATCCAAAACTCCTTAAACAAATTCTAAGAAATAACTTTCAACTCTTATTCAGGAGGCTCTGGCTTTCAAAACACTGTGTATGGAATTCTGATGCTGCATATAAAGGAAAAGAAGAACCAGCTTCTTCAACCCAAATTTATATTGTTTCTAATCTATTAAATATTAAAGCCATGCTGAGGGTGTGACATTTGCTCTCTCTGTTTCTCTCCTTATTATCTCATTCCAAGGTGAAGCTAAGAAGTTAAGGGCAAAGCAAGACCAAGCCTGCCAAGTGGGTTGGGTCACTGACACAGACCTCTTAGGAGTCCACGTACTCAGTTTTAGACTATTTTTTTACATTTGCCTTACCATTTGATGCAAAAGTTCAAGAACCATGGCTAGAAGTTCAATAATTGTGATTTGCCTCTATGATTAGGATTTACGTCTATAAGACTGCTTTCTTTATCATTATCTTTTTTTTCTTTTTCATTGTGGTATGGTTGCTTTACAACGTTGCATTCATTCCTGCTGTACGTGAAGTGAATCGGCTATACAGATACATACATCCTCTCTTTTTTGGATTTCCTTCCCACTTAGGGCTCCATAGCGCATTAGGTAGAGTTCCCTGTGCTATATAGCAGGTTCTCAATCAGTTCAGTCCAGTTGCTCAGTCATGTCCGACTCTGCAACTCCATGGGCTCCAGCACGCCAGGCTACCCTGTCCATCACCAGCTCCTGGAGCTTGCTCAAACTCATGTCCATTGCATGGGTGATGCCATCCAACCATCTCATCTCTGTCATCCCCTTCTCCTCCCGCCTTCAATCTTTCCCAGGGTCAGGGTCTTTTCCAATGAGTCGGTTCTTCGTATCAGGTGGCCAAAGTATTGGAGTTTCGACTTCAGCATCAGTCCTTCCAATGAATATTCAGGACTGATTTCCTTTAGGATGGACTGGGTTGGATCTCCTTGCAGTCCAAGGGACTCTCAAGAGTCTTCTCTAACACCACAGTTCAAAAGCATCAATTCTTTGAAGCTCTGCTGCTGCTGCTGCTGCTGCTAAGTCTCTTCAGTCGTGTCCAATTCTGTGCGACCCCATAGACAGCAGCCCACCAGGCTCTGCCGTCCTTGGGATTCTTCAGGCAAGAACACTGGAGTGGGTTTCCATTTCCTTCTCCAATGCATGAAAGTGAAAAGTGAAAGTGAAGTTGCTCAGTCGAGACCGACTCTTCGCAACCCCATGGATTGCACCATACCAGGCTCCTCCGTCCATGGGATTTTCCAAGAGTACTGGAGTGAGGTGCCTTTGCCTTCTCCGTCTTTGAAGCTCAGCTTTCTTTATAGTCCAACTCTCACATCCATACATGACTACTGGAAAAACCATAGCCTTGACTAGATAGACATTTGTTGGTAAAGTAATGTCAGCTTTTTTAATATGCTGAGTAGGTTGGTTATAACTTTTCTTCCAAGAAGCATGCGTCTGTCAATTTTATGGCTGCAATCAACATCTGCAGTGATTTTGGAGTCCCCCAAATAAATTCTCTTGCTGTTTCCACTGTTTCCCCATCCATTTGCCATGAAGTGATGGGACCACATGCCATGATCTTAGTTTCCTGAATGTTGAGCTTTAAACTAAATTTTCCACTCTCCTCTTTCCCTTTCATCAAGAAGCTTTTTAGTTCTTCACTTTCTGCCATAAGGGTGGTGTCATCTGCATATCTGAGGTTATTGATATTTTTCCTGGCAATCTTGATTCCAGCTTGTACTTCACCCAGCCCAGCATTTCATATAATGTACTTGCATATAAGTTAAGTTAGTTGTCTATTTTATACATGTGTGCTGCGTGTGTGCTCAGTTGCTTCAGTCACGTCCAACTCTTTGCAACCCTATAGACTATAGCCCCCCCGGCCCCTTTGTCCATGGGATTTTCCAGGCAAGAATACTTAAGTAGGTTGCTATGCCTTCCTCCAGGGGAATCTTCTCAACCTGGGGATTGAGACCCCATTTCTTGCATCTCCTGCATTGTAAGCAGATTGTTTACCCACTGAGCCACCTGGGAAGCTCATTTTATCCATAGTAATATGTATATGTCAACCCCAATCTCCCAATCCATCCCTCATAGCAACTGAACCTTTGGAACTGTTGTTTATCCATTTCTTATGTGATGGTCAAAACAGCTCCAGAACATCTGTACATGCAGAAAACAATCAAAGATTGTCTTATTCTCTAGAAATGTATTTTAAGAACATATAATTTACCATGTCTTTATTTATCATTATCTCTGGGTCTCAAATGTGTGGATCACAAAAAACTGTGGGAAATTCTGAAAGAGATGGGAATACCAAACCACCTGACCTGCCTCTTGAGAAACCTGTATGCAGGTCAGGAAGCAACAGTTAGAACTGAACATGGAACAACAGACTGGTTCCAAATAGGAAAAGGAGTACATCAAGGCGGTATATTGTCACCCTGCTTATTTAACATACATGCAGAGTACATCATGAGAAACGCTGGGCTGGAAGAAGCACAAGCTGGAATCAGGATTGCCGGGAGAAATCTCAATAACCTCAGATATGCAGATGACATCACCCTTATGGCAGAAAATGAAGAGGAACTAAAAAGCCTCTTGATGAAAGTGAGAGAGGGAAGTGAAATAGATGAGGAAAGAGTGGAAACAGTGTCAGACTTTATTTTGGGGGGCTCCAAAATCACTGCAGATGGTGATTGCAGCCATGAAATTAAAAGACACTTACTCCTTGGTAGGAAAGTTATGACCAACCTAGAGAGCATATTGAAAAGCAGTGACATTACTTTGCTAACAAATGTCTGTCTAGTGAAGGCTATGGTTTTTCCAACGGTCATGTATGGATGTGAGAGTTGGACTATGAAGAAGGCTGAGCACTGAAGAATTGATGCTTTTGAACTGTGGTGTTGGAGAAGACTCTTGAGAGTCCCTTGGACTGCAAGGAGATCCAACCAGTCCATCCTAAAGGTGATCAGCCCTGAGTGTTCATTGGAAGGACTGATGCTGAAGTTGAAACTCCAGTACTTTGGCCACCTCATGCAAAGAGTTGACTCATTGGAAAAGACTCTGATCCTGGGAGGGATTGGGGGCAGGAGAAGGGGATGACAGAGGATGAGATGGCTGGATGGCATCACTGACTCGATGGACATGAGTTTGAGTGAACTCCAGGAGTTGGTGATGGACAGGGAGGCCTGGCATGCTGTGATTCATGGGATTGCAAAGAGTCAGACACAACTGAGTGACTGAACTGAACTGAACTTGGGTCTCAAATACTTATTGGCCTGGTCAACCAGAAAAGTGGTTCAGCAAATATATTCCTAAAAGTAGAAATGTTACCGTGCTAAACTGGGAGCAGAAAACATTACCTATCCCCAAAAGCTACTTTTGAAAGTTAGTTTCTCAGTCGTGTCCAACTCTTTGTGACCCCATGGACTGTACCCTGCCAGCCTCCTCTGTCCATGAAATTCTCCAGGCAAGAATATTGGAGTAGGTAGCCATTCTCCCTGCTCCAGGGGATTTTCCCAACCCAGGGATCCAACCCAGGTCTACTGCTTAGCAGGCAGATTCTTTACCATCTGAGCCATCAGGGAAGCCCAAACGTTACTTTTGAATCACCGCTAATGAATATGAATTTTGCTAGCAATTTTAGAAAAAAAAAGATTAAAAGTCCAAGATGTGAATCTTAATTGTCAACTTAAAATTCCATTAAGGTTTTTGCAACTTTAAGACTGGAATTGGTTTTTAATACCTCGGCCTCAGAATGCTGAGTGCTTAAACCAGAGGGTTCATGTAGGTCTCCCTCCAGAACTAGCCAGGGTATGTGAGTGATGAAAGCAGGCTTCCAGTGGGACGAGGGTAAGCAGTAGAGAGAAGATGGGCTGTGGCAAATGGGAGAATGTATCTCCCACCACCTGAGACACACAGCGTGACTTTGTTTGTTAATGCTACCTCGCCAGATAAATGAAACACCCCTGTTGCCATACTGAGACCATCACCTTCCAGTTTGCTGACACAGATCCAGGGTTGCCACTAAATATTCAGCTGGAAAACACCCAGCCTCGTTCAGACTCCTTTCCAGTGTTTATTCCATTGTTTTTGTTGCTTGTTTGGATTAATAGAGTTAGAATTTTCCTCCCATTGAACTGAAACTTCTGCTTCTTTTTGTTAGTTCACCACAATCAGGGAGAATTTAAATCTCAGCCTGCAATAGTCAAAAGAAACTTTGATGTCCGTTGATCTAATTCTGAGTGTTGTATAAATTTCCTCTCCACTTCTTTAGTCCTCATTCTTGGATGAGCTCCCTAGTATACTTTTTTCAGAAGAATCTTTATATTATTTATCAAGTCATACATTGGGTTTCTCCTCTCTAGAATAAAGCTTCCGGACCCTTTGGCTTTGCCTGGTATGACCTATCTTCTGTCCCTTGATTTTCTTTTTATTATTTTATTTATGGCTGTGCTGAGTCTTTGTGGCTACGTGGTATTTTTACTTTTGGCTGAGCTGATCTTTGTTGCTGTGCATTATTTCTCTGGGTGCAGAGAGCAGGGGCCACTGTCTAGTTGTGCTGCGTGGGGCTTCTCATTGCGGTGGCCTCTGATTGTGGAGCACGGGCTCTTGGGTGTGTAGGCTTCAGCAGCTGCAGCATGTGGACTCCGTAGGGCTGAGTTGCTCCACAACTCAGGAGCAGCTGTGGCTCTATAGTTGTGGCCCACACATTTATTGCTCCACGGCACGTGGGATCTTCCCAGACCAGCGGTGGAACCCATGTCCCTTGCCTTGGCAGGCAGATTCTCTACCACTTGACCACCAGAGAAGCCCTGGTTTTCTTTTTGAGAATGAGCATCCCAAACTTTGTCTATTACCTCTTTAGAGTCAGATGAAGCAGGATGTTGTCAACACTAGACGAGTACAAAATTCAGCTCTCCAAGGGACATCTAAGATATGTCTTTTCATTTGCATTTATTTGGGTTAATAATTTTGCAAACTTATCACAATTTCAGTCTAAAATATTGTTTACGAAGTACCCTATAAAATTTATATGACCCATACAGAGAAAACTACTGACCATTTTTTAAAGAGATTTATTTAGAAAGGCTTAAATCAAATTATGCACCTTTCATTAGAAGGGTAAGATTGACTGTCGTAAGTTGGAAGATATCAATTCTTTCCAGATTAAATAAGCTTAAATATGATGCCAGCAACAATCTTAAAAGCATTCTAAAGTTTATATGGTACAATAGTTGCGAATAGCAAACAGTTTGAGAAAAGATCTGTGAGGATGAACTAGCCCTGGTGGTATGCTGGTAAAACTGACTTTCAGAGGGGAAAACAGAAACAAACAAACAAACAACCCTAGTGTCCAGTGCTTGCCAACTTCTATGATGTGAATATTAAATACTTTCATTATGGGTCAATTTCAAGCTACCAGCATGACATGACTGGACATAGCAGTAGAAAGATGTGCCCAAAACTGGCTCCTGTGAGCTGGTAAAAGCTAACTCCTGCACATCATGTCATTCCAAACTCCTGCTTGGGAAACAAACACTGAATCAGTCAGAGTTCTCCAGAGAAACAGAACCAGAAGACCAGTAGGAGGGGCCTGAGTTCATTGCTGGCAGAATGCAATTTGCAAAGATGATTAAGACACAGCACCTGCCCTCCAGCCGAGTAGGGATGATACTCTTTGGTGAGTATGTTAGAGCCCCTCCCGCCTGTCTCTTGTGTGACCCCAAGGGACTCCCACCTGTATTCCCAGGGAAAAGCCAAATAACACAACTTCTAGCCCATTCGGGGGAACCCCACCCTAGATACACCCTCAAAGCCCCACCAAGTTTTGCCCTTACTCCGGAGTCTTCTCCTCAGGGAATCCTTTCACTGTTTAGTGGTTTAGTCACTAAGTCGTGCCCGACTCTTGAGCCTCCATGATCGGCAGCCTGACAGGCTCCTCTGTTCATGGGATTTCCCAGGCAAGAGTACTGAAGTGGGTTACTGTTTCCTTCACTGTGATTTCACTGTTTATTGTTTAAGTAATAAATTTTATTTCATATTCATAGGTGCTTATGCATCATTCGTCCTTATACAAGGAACCAGGCAAGGGGGGCTGCTTTCTATTTCAAAACCCAGCACAGAGCTTGGCATGGAGTTGGCCTCATTATGATTGAATGAGTAAGTGTATGACTCGCCATTTTGAATTTTGCCTTCACTCCTGGGCACTATGCTTCACCTTCTTCTCACAGTCACAGAAGAGAAGCCACCTCAGGCCAAAGCCCTTCAGTTGAGCCATCTGCAGTGGCTAAACCAGATCCTTTCAGGGGCCAAGCATGCTTTAATATTCCAATTCAAGTTTGCTCTCTTCTTGTTCTAAATCACACCCAGTATATCGATTCTCCCAGTTTAGTTCTCTTTCTAGCAGGAAAAAATAATAAGATTTTAAAATAAAGAGTTCAATCCCTTCACTGGGAATAATCCTTATGAAATAAGTTTCTTATTTGATTATTTGTTGACCAAAATCACAGCCTTGTATATATGGTCTGCAGGAAGCCACAAAAGAAAGGGGGGGGGGGGTGTTGACTAAAACCACTATTTGCTTTGGGCTGCACATGGCAGAATTTGATTTGCGATGATAGGAATGTCAGCCTGATAATGCAACTGCAATTTCTCTAGCTATTTACCTTTAAATCTCAGTATTACACTTGCTACAGATGATGTATGAAAGTAAAATATTTGTACAGTGTGTGATTCAGTCGGGAGCAGACAGCCCTGCACCTGAGTGGGAGGAGGATGGTCAGCTGACCTCGCCAGGACCAACATTTTTGTAGGAGGCAAGCAAACCTCAGCCTTGCATGTGCTCCATAGGCATGCCCTTGCTTAGGTCACTGCCCCAGCGACAGTTATTGACAAACATTGCTGGATTGTGACATAATCACAATCTCAGCTTTGGTTTGTTGAAGGGTCGGGGGGCAAGTGACAGGCTGATTTTTTAATACATCACTGTTTCCCTGTGTGCTTCACATTGTCACAGGCACTAATCTGAGCAAGCATGTGAGTGCTCAGCTGCTCAGTCCTGTCCAACTCTTTGTGACCCCATGAACTGTAACCTCCCAGACTCCTCTGTCCATGGGATTCCCCAGGCAAGAATACTGGAGTGGGTTGACATTTCCTTCTCCACGGGATCTTCCCGATCCAGGGATCGAAACTATGTCTCCTGTATCTCCTGCCTAAGCAGGCAGACTCTTTACTACTGAGTGACCTGGGAATCCTATTGTTTTCCTAAATTACTGAAATTCTTAGGTTCTTTTGAACATGTCCCCAGTCTGCCTCTCTTTGCAAATTTGGGGAGTTCCCATCTTTCTGGCCTTGCGGGCATGTGTTTCTGAAATCAGGCGTCTGAAATATTGTGTGTCTGGGAGAGGACCCTGTCTATCAGATTATGATAGTTTAAAACAGCTTGTAAAAGAAAACCCACTTGAATTTACCCCCAAGAAAAGCTCATTTTGTTGCTAATTTAATTTTAGTGAAAGGCCTTATGTAGAACGTGCCCCAGGAATTTCTATAAGATCTATTTATTCAACCCAGGGGGATTATCTGACTCTTATAAGATAATCCTCTTGAAAAGTATGTCTCAGTTCCATGAGGAAGCATGTGATATTCTTTACATTATGAGCGTTTGAGTTTGATCTGGAATAAATGAGACCGGTAGCACTCTCAGCCACCTACGCCTCCGTCAGAGGAGATACATGAACTGTCCCAGGAGGTTCATAGTCACTGAGATTTCTTTTGATTGTTAGAAAATCAAACAGTGGATTTACTGCAATTGCCAAGTTGACATATAGAAATTGGTTGCAACAAATTCAGTCAATAAATATGGATATATGGACTTGCTACTGTGCAGTGGGCACCGTCAGGGATGCTGAGGTGAAGATAAGAGAGCCCAGTGACAGAACTCTGTCCTCCAGAGCTCACATTTAGATGGAGAAGACAGATGTGGAACAGGAGAGAGCAATATGTAATTTCTATGATTATGATGTGAAAAGACATCAAGCAAGGAAGAGAAATAGAGAGGTTGGAGGGAGTTAATATTTAAAGTCTTGTGGTCAAGGGTGGCCTCTCAGTAGAAGTGACACTTGATCAGAGAATAGAATGGGTGGCAGGAAGTCATGCAGGTGGAGAATTGTCCAGGCAAAAAGAACAGCAAGTGCAAAGGCCCTGAGGCAGAAACAATAAGAAAGTCAGATGCCAGGAGGGACTGGTAGGAAGTGAGATTGGAGAGGAGTGTGGAGGCCACTCCTGCAGGGCCATTTTGATCTTGGAAAGGACTGGGGCTTTTATTCTAAGTGCTGTGAGGAGCCAGCTCAGGAAAGGCGAGGCAGGTGGAGGGGTGCAACGTGATGGAATTGGCTCCAATTTCTATTTTAGGTCTTGCCATCTTTGTTTTATTCTCAGTTTTGTATCTTTTGCTCCTTGAGTCAGATGCAGTCCCATGATTTTCATGTCTTGGCAAGCATCTGTCAACGGTTATTCACGATCCTGAGTCTTAGGACAAAAGAAAATGAATTCTATTCTCCTCGTACTCATGAAGAAGATTGAAAAGCTGGTACCAAAGACACAGCTCAATCCTCAGGTTTGGAGGTTTGTTCCATTATTTTCTTTTTGTCCTCTGTATCTTCTCCTGATTCTTCAAAAATACCATCTTGGGGGAAAACTGGAGGGGATGTGTCAAGGAGATTTTTTTATTTTTGAATAATTTTAAGGGCAACCTTCTTTTTTTTAAATACTTTTTAAAAAATTAATGGACTTTATTGTTCGGAGTTTTAGATTCATAGCAAAATTCAGCAGAAAGGGCAGACAGTTCCCAGATAACCCCTGTCCCCACACAAACACAACCCACCCTGTTGTGGGCATCCCTAGACCACAGTGTTATATTCGATCCAACTGATGATCCAACACTGATGCCTCATTATCCCCCAAAGTCAACAGTATAATTAGAATTCACCCATGGTGCTGCACATTCTATGGGTATTGTAACAGAGCAGGACCTCATGGGACCTTCCCCCATACCTTCTGCTTTAGCTCTTCTCTGAAGTACCTAGGTAATAGTATTTGATGCCCATTTCCTGAGTTGTTTTGCAGATGTAAAAAATCTCCCTCTCCAAATCCTCACTACTTGAGGATCAGGAGCACATAGCCCCAGGCCTCCTGGAACCTGAGGACTGATAATGTTAACCCTTGTGACACCTCCCTGCTACCTCAAATCAGCTAATCACAGAATTGGGCACAAGTTGATTACAGACCCTGAGACCCGCATCCCTCACCTGGCTTTTAAAAGTGCTTTGCTGAAACCCTTTGGGGAGGTCAGGGCTTCTAGAGTCTGAGCACCCTTGTCCCTGCAGGGCCCTGCAATAAACCTTTCTCTGCAAACTCCAAACTTAAAGTTTGTTTGGCCTCACTGTGTGTTGTGCACACAAACTTGTGTTCAAAGTTTCATCAAATGTAGGACAAGTATCCACCTTTACGGAACCATACAGATCATTTCCTCATTGCCCTACAAATCCTCTGTGCTTAGCTTAGTGGTCTCTTCCTCCCCCTCAAAGCCCTGGCAACCACTGATCTTTTTACTGTCTCCATAGTTTTGCCTTTTCTGGCATGTCATACAATTGAAATCATACCAACTGCAGCCTTTTCAAATGGGCTTCTTTCACTTAATATGCACTTAAGCTTCCTCCATATCATTTCATGGTTTGATAGCTTATTTCTTTTAGCACTAAATATTTTTCCGTTGACAGGATGTACTACAGTTTGTTTACCCATTCACCTCCTGAAAGATATCTTGGATTTGAATGCTTCCAAGTTTTGCAAATTATGAATAAAGCTGCTATAAACATCTATGTGTGGGCTTTTGTATGGAGATAAGTTTTCAGTTCATTTGGGTAAATACCAAGGAGCTTGACTGCTTGATTGTACGGTAAGAGTATGTTTAATTTTGTAAGAGACTGCCAGAAGTTGTCTTCCAAAGTGGCTGTACCATTTTTACTCCCAGCAGCCAAAAATTACAGTTCCTGTTGCTAAACATCTTTGCCAACATTTGGTATTGTCAGTGTTTTGGATTTTGACCTCTCTAATAGAGGATAATGGTATCATTGTTGTTTTAGTTTGCATTTCCCTTATGAATATGATGTTGAACATCTCTTTACATGCTTATCTGCCATCTGTATATCTTCTTTCATGAGGTGTCTGCAAGTCTCTTTTTACATAAATTATCTATTGTTAAACTTGTGGATTAAACAAGTTATTATTATTGTTATTACATCCCCTTTCCATGGTGACTTGTTCTATCTATCGAGATGATACCTCCATTTTGATTGCTTTCCAAATGACAATAAGAGCAAGATTTTCTATAATCAAAATTTTAAATGGGATGAAGAGGTAAAGACATATTATTAAAAGTAATCTTTTATGGAATCATATGAATTTGTTAGAATAATCACTCATTCATTTTATAAACATGAGTGGTTTCTATGTACAATACATATATATATATATATATATATATATATATATATATATATGTAGTTTTAAGGCTTATGATAGCCCTTTATTTGTTTTATTATTTCCATTGTGCAAATGAGAAAATATTTTTCCATTGTGTGTGACAGATAATTTTAATTAAAATGTGTTTAATAAAAATGAGAATATATTGGTTTACGTAATTTTATGGACAAGAGATAGTAAACATGCCAGGTAGGGCTTGAGCCAAGCCTGAATGATATAGACAAAATCCAACTTATTCTCTTCATTTCTCAGACCTACTTCCCCAGTGCTGGCTCCATACTCAGACTCTACATGATGCCAAGAAAGCTGCAGCAACTCCAACTCACATACATGCGTATGGTATCGTCCTCCACAAGTCTCCCCCACATTGCTTAAGCTGAAGAAGACTTGGGATAAAATCTGATGGGAAAAATCAGCTTGGCTTGAGTCACATGCTGTTTTAATTGGGTATCTTTTGTCCCCCTTGGTGCTGTTGTTTGATCTCTGTCTTCATAAAAAAGCAGTCCAGGGAGCAAAGACAGACATTAACCCATAATCATTCAGATATAATGACCTCATTACACATCACTGTAAATACTATGAAGCAAAAGAATAGGATGCTCTAAGGCATGGGTTGGTAAATTATGCTCTGTGGATCCAATCTGGCCCAGTGCCTGGTTTTATAAATAAAACTTTACTGAAACACAGTCATGCTCATGTATTCACATATTGTCTCTGACTGCTTTCCACTATAATTGCAGAGCTGAGTAATTGCTACAGAGACCAAATAATGTAAAAAATACTCTCTGACCCTTTATAGACAGTATGCTACCAGAGCTCTAAGCACAGCTAACAGAAGGAATCTATCTCAGGGATCGGGGCGGTCTTTCTGAGAAACTGACATGTAAGGTGAGATAAGTTGAAAAGGAGCTGGCCAGGCAAGTTTGCAGGGTTGATGCAAAATCAGGAGATCTATCTAGGCCCAGAAAGATAAGAGAACATGAATGAAGATCTTGAATCAGCAGGATCTTAGCCCATTTGAAGAACAGAGTGAAAGTCTACATGGTTAAGGCAGGGTGATGGTGGGAGTGCTTAAAAAGTGGTGCAACCAGGAGGGGGTTGGGCAGAAGTCAGAGGATGCCTTGGAGGCCACGCTAAAGTATCACAGAGGGAGCCACTGAAGGTAAGATATGGTCAGATTGGTGTCTTGAGGATGTCATCCTGGCTACTGTGCAGAGATTAGATGGGGAAGGAACAGGAAGACAAGAAGAAACAGAGAAGTTAGGAGGAAATGGCCATGATCTGGGATAAAGATGGTGGTGCTTGGACTATGAGATGCCAGTGAAAAGGAGTAATGGATAATGGATGTTAATTAGACTTGCCCTTTGGTTAGATGAATATTGAGGGGAGAAGTGGGTACAAAAGGGTGAAGGTAAGTCATCTGCTGAGCTGGAAACACTAGAAGATGAACAGATTTAAGAGTGACAATGAGGTGGCGAAAGATGACATCCCAATTTGAGCTTCTAATCAAGTTATCAATGAAATGAATCCTCACTAACTGGTCAGATTAGTGTCAAAAATAGAAAGTAGATAATCTAAAAGACAGTCTGTTCTTGAAGCTTTCATAAAGACTCTGATATATTCATCCCAGAAATCCATCTAGGACCTAATGGATTAGTTGATCTAAATATTCAGATTTAGTTTATCTAAACATCTTTGCACTACATCAGTGTTCTCTAACCTGTCTTGGGAAGTCAGACAATTGTACATTTCATTCCTTTTCTACCAGACCCAAAGTGTTCTTGTGCCACTACAGTGCATAGAAACAGGCCATGCTAACCTCAAACTGAAATGTCCTTCAAAGAAAATGAGGTTTGTGGTTTTGAAAAAGCCAGTAGCCTACTCTAATAGTAATGGACACAAGAGTTGTTAGGCTTCCTTCTAAATAGAATATTCTGTGACAATGGAGGCTCTAGGCAAGGTGAGAGGAGATGGTTCAAAGGTCATGGGGATTTTCTGGTCTGTCCCCAAATAACATGAGCATTCCACTTCACATTAACACAGATTTATTCCACCATCAACTAATTTCATGAGCTAATAGAAATGAAAGTATCAATAATCTTGCAACCCTTAAGTCATATAACACAATACCATTCATTAGGGCATAAGTGAGAGGCTCATTCAATTTGCCTCAATATATCACCTCAATATAAACATTCTTTTTCTCCAATCTACTCACTTGATTCTTTTTCTTCAGCTCTACAAAGTGCATCATTGTGTTTAGACTGCCTTATCCTGCTCGGAGTCTCAGAGATACAGGAAGAGGGAGTTATGGGATTCCGCATCTTCTTCTGTGTATCATCTGGAACTTAAAGGACCATTACTAGATTGGCATCCCTAACAAGAACTTGGATTTGCCAAAGGTTCTTTACATTTAAAGATTTGATTAAGTCACGTAAGGTTTCCTTGTGAGTGCTAAGTCGTTCAGTTGTGTCTGACTCTTTGTGACCTCATGGACTGTAGCCTACCAGGCTCCTCTGTTCATGGGGATTCTCCAGGCAAGAATCTTGGAGTGTGTTGCCATGCCCTCCTCCAGGGGATCCTCCCAACCCAGGGACTGAATCTGCGTCTCTTTCGTCTCCTGGCATCCATTTATTTTTATCCTCTATAATCATTTTGATGATTAATTTTATATCAATTTGACTGGGCTGCCCAGAAAACTATTTACTGGGTGTGTCTGTAAAGATGTTTCTGGAAGAAACTAGCATTTGACTGTGTGAAGAAGATCCCCCTCCCCCACATAAATGGGTCTCTTCCCTTTTGGGGGGGCCTAATTAGAACAAAAAGAGGAAAATGAACTTGCTCTCTGCTTGAACTGAAACATTCATCTTCTGCCTTCTGATAGCTGCACTCCTGGTTCTCGGGTCACTGGACTTGGCCTAGGACTCACACCATTGGCTCCTCTGGTTCTCTGGATTTTGGGTTTAGACTGGATCAACACCACTGGCTTTCCTGGGCCTCCAGTTTGCAGGTGATAGATCAGGAAACACCGACTCATGGACGTGAATTTGATCAAACTCTGGGAGACAGTGAAGGACAGAGGAGCCTGGCGTGTTGCAGTCCATGGGGTCACAAAGAGCTGGACACGACTTAATGAATGAACAACAAAAAGATCAGGATCGACGACACTTGTCAGAGGGAAAGTAAACATGCTGGAGACAGATGTCCCACTTCACGCTTTCTGCCATCAGTGGGTCCTGCCAGAATGTAGCCTGCGCATGGGTTTCTCCCTGCAGAGATTCCGGTTCTCTGCAGACACTCTCTGAGACACTCCTGGTTAGAATGGAAATTGTGCTAAGGATAGAAAGAATTTCCAAAGAAACTGCCAGTGACAAAAGTCAGTCTGTTTATAGCAAAAAAAGAAGTACCCTGATCCCAGTCTGTAGAGCACTTAGGGACGAGAGGAAAAGGGCTGCACAAGAAGACCCAAGGTGGGTGGGAGGGTGGGGGCAGAGACAAAGGACAGAATGGACAGGACAGGGGCTGGTGTGGACAGGTGTAATGAGGAGACCGTACTTGATTACCAAAGACATTGATTAAATGAGTCCCAGGAGATGGTTGGATGTGAAGGGGTCCTATGTACATGGCCCCCCCAGTGTCCCGGTTTCCAATCCGGGGGTCCAGAGGGGGAGCACACAGGGCAGTATTGCTGCTGGGGCAGGGCTAAAGGGGAAAAAGTCAAACCACACCTCTTCACCTTTCTCAGGGCTCCTCAAGCCTCTCTGTGCCTAAGAATACAGATTCGGGGTGAGAATCCTCCAAACTTTGATTCTGTAGGTCAGGGTGGTTGGGGGCAGGAATCTGCATTTTTAACACTTGCTCCAGATAATGCTGGTGCAGGGAGACCACAAGCCACTCTTAGGAGACACTTAGCATGTTAGGATCAAGAGAAATACTGAGAAAGCATCTGGCTCTTTGGAGGAGGCTGGGGAACAAAATGCATTTATCCTGTGGGTCATGCATAAAACTAGGTCACTGCCTGGCCCAGAATATAGCCCTTGGATGGGCTTGTCTCTGAAGAGGTTCTGACACTCCCGGCTGGAGTGGAAAATCTCCATGAGTGACGGCTCAGCCCGGGGCAAAGAAACATGGTTTGAGCCCTCTGCTTCCTTTCCGCTGTGTAAAGGCCCTGTGATGAGCTTCCATCCCTGCATCCAACCCGCTCCGAGGGCATACTGTTTAAAATCCAAAGTCCCTGGCGTGGCGCTTGTGAAACCCAGGACGTTCGCACTGGGTATGTTTCAGTTTTATTCTTTGCTTTTCTTGGCAAAGCCCCTTCCAACAGCTTCAGATGAGAATAGTCAAGATAAAAGTGTTTCGGAAGCACTTACACAATAATCCTGTCACTCGTGGACTTAGAAAACTGATCCACTTTTCCTGAGGATATGACAAGCCAGAGTGTGACCCATTAACTGTTGTCAAACCCTTTGCCAGAGCCTGGAGGGTCCTCCAACTCCAGCCAAACCCCTTTAAAACCACCCCTCAAAACCCTTGTCTCAGAAGTGGCCACTACTGCCCCCCTCACCCACACACAAACCTGCATGACAATCTCTTATTCACCGCGTGCTTTTCAGAAGACAGTGCCAACAAGCATCCTGTAATGGATCTTGTAATGGAGTCAGCGAACACAATTTCAATCAGTTTCTGCAGATGAAATTGTTAATAACTTTGCACTTTCTCCCTACATGGAAACACACACATATACACACCTTCGCCTCCCACCAACCTAGTGAACATTAGATAATGAAAACAAACAGAAAATTCTTACCAATATATTTTTGATACGTTCTACATCTTCACTGAAACTGTCATTGCAAGCTGGTACTTGCCTGCATACATATAACCATTTTCTTTTCAAATTGCACAAGGAACCATCAGCAAATGATCATTTTTTACATATAGGAGAAAGTCAAAATAGATTCTCTTTTCAGGCTTTAATCAGAAGCTTGAAGTTGATCTGAGCTAAAAGCAGCTAGCACATTTTTCTGGGTGAGTGTCTGTAGCAGCTGGCTTCCCCTGGAGTCATCAACATTAAAAAGTTAGGATGGAAAAGGCAGGCAGAATGTCCAGAGGTAGGGAAGATGTGTTCTGGGGTCAAGGTGTTTGTTTAGAGCAACATCATCCTCCCATGAGGGTAGAACTTGTGATCCATTCAGAACTGGCATCCCTGGTTGCTATAAAATCCTCAGTCCTCAGAGCCAATTAAACTTGGTTATGAACACATTTTGAGTTCATAATGTCCAGAGTCAAGCCCTCCACACACACATTACTATTATTTGCTTTACCTCCTCTAAACTAAGCTTCCCTGATGGCTCAGTGGTAAAGAATCTGCCTGCAATGCAGGAGACACAGGAGACGCAGTTTCGATCCTTGGGTTGGGAAGGTCCTCTGGAGGAAGGCACGGCAACACACTCCAGCATTCTTGCCTAGCGAATCCCGTGGGCAGAGGAGCCTGGTAGGCTATGGTCCATAGGGTCGCAAAAAGTTGGACATGACCGAAGCGACTTAGTATGCATGCAAGCTGTCACCACACATTGCCATTTCTTCCTCTTGCTTCTCTCTGAGCTGATGGTGAATGTATTATGAAGGCTCTAAGAAATAATAGGGTTTATTTTGATCTGACCTTTAAAATTTTCCCTCTGACCTTATTTGATCTGGACATGCCTCTGGGATAAATGTGCATTCCCCTGTTGATCTGAAGGCTATTTTCACCCTTCAGTGAGAGAGACCTCTGAGTGTTTGTTCTTTCAAACAACCTGCAGCTGGCTCATGGGAAATCACCAGCTCTCAAAAACTTGCTCAGCATAAAGCTCCCAGAGGAAATCTTTGATCCTGAGAACAGCACAGGTTTTCCAGCGTCCCTGCTCCCACTTTGCCTAGAGCAGGCACTCCAGAAATACATGCTCTAAGAAGGTTCAGAACTAATCCCATTCTCTCAGTGAGAAGACGAAGAAACAGATGCAGACAAACAGAATCTTGCCACAGGGATACTGCTACTACTGCTGCTAAGTTGCTTCAGTCGTGTCCGACTCTTAGAGACCCCGTGGACTGCAGCCCACCAGGTTCCTCCGTCCATGGGATTTTCCAGGCAAGACTGCTGGAGTGGGGTGCCATTGCCTTCTCCTGCCACAGGGATAGTTGACGGCAAAAATGCGAACTGGGTAGTGGTCTTTCCGAATATCATTTTGTAAGTGGAAACACCCTCTCAAATGGTAAAGAAACCACCAGCAGTGAGGGGATCCAGGTTCAATCCCTGGGTCGGGAAGATCCCCTGGAGAAGGGAATGGCAGCCCACTCCAGTATTCTATTCTGGAGAATTCCATGGACAGAGGAGCCTGGTGGACTACAGTTCATGGGGTCACAAAGAGTTGGACACGACTGAGCGACTGACACTGTCACTTTCAAATAACTGAAAAAAAGACCTTAAAACTCAAACTTTTATTCTCAAACTATAAAATTCTTCTGCTTCTGTATTTTTAAACGAATTTTTTCCTTAATACAAAAATATAACACAGTCACTAAAAAAATTGGAAACATTCAAAGATCAAAAGAAGGGAAGCTGCATTAAATCCAATCTTCACTTTATTATGTCTTTTCTTGATAAAAAATACATTTTAGGGGCTTCCTTGGTGACTCAGTTGTATAGAATCTGCCTGCCAATGCAGGAGACACGGGTTCAATACCTGATCCAGGAAGATACCACATGACGTGTGCTGCAGCTACTGAAACCCCCAAGCCTTAGAGCCTGCACTCTGCAACACGAGAAAGCACCACACTACAGACTAGCCCCAACTCACCGCAACTAGAGAAGAGACCATGCAGCAGTGAAGACTCAGCAAGCCAAAAATAAATAAAATACATTGTAAAAACATAATTGTAATAATCATGTGATTTAGGGAGGAGCCTGGTGGGCTGCAGTCCATGGGGTCGCAAAGAGTTGGACATGACTGAGCGACTTCACTTTCACATTCACTTCATTTGGTTTTCTAATCTCCCCCTCCAGTTATTATAGAAACTTTGTAAATGTATAGTGCTGTGTAATTTTTCAAATAATCGATACAACAAAAAATAATCCTTAGGATTCAATTTTATAGTTTCCAAGACTTCTTTATTATAAATATAATTGCCATGAATATCTTTGGGGAAAAGAGGGATTTTCATTTTCAGGATTTGTTTCTTTTAGGATGGGTTTCCAGTAGTAGAATTACTGGATCAGTATCAAGTTTATTTTCAAGGTTCAGGGTTGTATGTTGTTTGGTATATATAGTGCACACTGAATATTGTTTTCCTATATATATATATATATATATATATTTAAACTAAAACTAAACTTGAGTCACTCAGTCGTGTTGACTCTTTGTGACCCCATGGACTGCAGTTTGCCAGGCTCCTCTGTGCATGGGATTCTCCAGGTAAGAATACTGGAGTAGGTTGCTGTTTCCTCCTCCAGGGATCTTTCCGACCCAGGGATCAAACCCACCTTTTCTGCATTGCAGGTGGATTCTTTACCATCTGAGCTACCAGGGAAGCCATATATGAATTTGCATATAGCCCTATAGTGTGTGTGTGTAAATATATATATTTACATGATCACTAGAAAAGGCAGAGGAACCAGATATCAAATTGCCAACATCTGATGGATCATCAAAAAAGCAAGAGTTTCAGAAAAACATCTATTTCTGCTTTTATTAACTATGCCCAAGCCTTTGACTATGTGGATCACAATAAACTGTGGAAAATTCTGAAAGAGACAGGAATATCAGACCACTGACCTGCCTCTTGAGAAACCTGTATGCAGGTCAGGAAGCAACATTTAGAACTGGACATGGAACAACAGACTGGTTCCAAATAGGAAAAGGAGTACGTCAAGGCTGTACATTGTCACCCTGCTTATTTAACTTCTGTTCAGAGTACATCATGAGAAACGCTGGGCTGGAAGAAGCACAAGCTGGAATCAAGATTGCTGGGAGAAATATCAATCACCTCAGATATGCAGATGACACCACCCTTGTGGCAGAAAGTGAAGAAGAACTAAAGAGCCTCTTGATGAAAGTGAAAGAGGAGAGTGGAAAAGTTGGCTTAAAGCTCAACATTCAGAAAACGAAGATCATGGCATCTGGTCCCATCACTTCATGGCAAATAGATGGGGAAACAGTGGAAACAGTGGCTGGCTTTATTTTTCTGGGCTCCCAAATCACTGCAGATGGTGATTGCAGCCATGAAATTAAAAGACGCTTACTCCTTGGAAAAGACTTTGATGCTGGGAGGGATTGGGGGCAGGAGGAGAAGGGGATGACAGAGGATGAGATGGCTGGATGGCATCACTGACTCAATGGACGCGAGTCTGAGTGAACTCCGGGAGTTGGTGATGGACAGGGAGGCCTGGTGTGCTGCGATTCATGGGGTCGCAAAGAGTCGGACATGACTGAGCGACTGAACTGAACTGAACTGAACTGAACTCCTAGGAAGGAAAGTTACAACCCACCTAGATAGCATATTAAAAAGCAGAGACATTACTTTGTCAACAAAGGTCTGTCTAGTCAAGGCTATGGTTTTTCCAGGGGTCATGTATGGATGTGAGAGTTGGACTATAAAGAAAGCTAAGTGCCAAAGAATTGATGCTTTTGAACTGTGGTGTTGAGGAAGACTCTTGAGAGTCCCTTGGACTGCGAGGAGATCCAACCAGTCCATCCTAAAGGAGATCAGTCCTGGGTGTTCATTGGAAGGACTGATGTTGAAGCTGAAACTCAATACTTTGGCCACCTGATGTGAAGAGCTGACTCATTTGAAAAGACCCTGATTTGAGAAGGATTGAGGGCAGGAGGAGAAGGGAACGACAGAGGATGAGATGGTTGGATGATATCACCGACTCAATGGACATGGGTTTGGGTGGACTCCAGGGGTTAGTGATGGACCAGGAGGCCTGGCGTGCTGCGGTTCATGGGGTTGCAAAGACTAGGACACGACTGAGCAACTGAACTGAACTGAACTAGCAATATGTGAGGGACTGTTTCATCATAATTTGATGAATGTTTTTTAATCACTTAAATATATTTCCCAAAGTAAAAACTGATATTATTAAGTCATTTCATTCCCATTTTAATTCTTTATGACATTGAACATTTTCATATTTAAAGCGCTAGTCATACTTATATTATTTAAAAAAAACTATTTATGGCCTTTGCCCATTTATTTTTTGGACTATTAGTAGGTTTTGTTTTGGTTTTTTAATATTTTTGAATTTTAATATTTAAAATTTTTATGTATTTATTTGGCTGTGCTGAAACTATTAGTGTTTATCATATCAATGTACACAAGCTTTTACATCTATTATAGATATGATATGATTATCATATTTGCTATAAATATACTTTCTTAGTTTTGTTTGTTTTTTAAATTAACTATTGACATACAACAAATTGCACAAATTCAAAGTACATAATTTGATAAATTTTGACCTCTACCTTCAGCACAATCAAGGCAATGAATTTATCCATAACCCCCAAAGTCTTCTCTAATCCCTCCATTTCTATCTATAGGTGACTACTGACCTGTTTTCTGACACTGTAAATTAGTTTGCATTTTCTAGAGTTTTATATTTATGGAATCATATAATACTACTCTTGTTTGTCCCCTTTCACTCAGCATTATTATTTAGTGATCCATCCACACTGTTGCGTCTATCAATAGTTAATTCCTTTTTATTGCTAAGTGCCTGCTAAGTCACTTCAGTCATGTCCAACTCTTTGCAACCCTATGAACTATAGCCCACCAGGCTCCTCTGTCCATAGGATTCTCCAGGCAAGAATACTGCAGTGGGTTGCCATTTTCCTCTCCAGGGGATCTTCCAAACCCTGTGATCAAACCTGTGTCTCATGTTTTCTGCATTAGCAGGTGGGTTCTTTACCACTAGCCCCACCTGGGAAGCTCTTTATTGCTAAGTAGTATTTCTTTCTATGAATATGCCACAATTTGTCTATCCATTCACTTGTTGATGGACATTTTGGTTGTCTCTGTGTGCATGCTAAGTCACTTCAGTTGTGTCTGGCTCTTTGCAACGCTATGGATTGTAGCCCACCAGGCTCCTTTGTCCATGGAATTCTCCAAGCAAGACTACTGGAGTGGGTTGCCATTTCCCTCTCCAGGTTATCTCTAGATCTTGGCTATTACACAATAGAATATGACTCAGCCATAAAAAGGAATGTATCTGAGTCAGTTCTAATGATGGATGAATCTAGAACCTATTATACAGAGTGAAGTCAGAAAGAGAAAGATAAATATCGTATTCTAACGCATATATACAGAATCTAGGAAAATGGTACTGAAGAATTTATTTACAGGGCAGCAATGGAGAAATAGATGTGGAGAGTAGACTTATGGACATGGGGAGAGGGGAAGAGAGGGTGAGACATACGGAAAGAGTAACACAGAAACTTACATTACCATATGTAAAACAGATAGCCAACAGGAATTTGCTCTATGGCTCAGGAAACTCAAACAGGGGCTCTTTGTCAACCTAGAGAGGTGAGATGTGGAGGGAGATAGGAGGGAGGTTCAAAAGGGAGGGGATATTTGTAAACCTATGGCTGATTCATGTTGAGGTTCAACAGAAAACAACAAAATTCTATAAAGCAATTATCCTTTAATAAAAAAATAAATAAATTAGAACAAAAGATCAGCATAAAAAATCTAAGTCAGAAAGAGAAATATAAATATCATATACTCACACACACATGCATATATACATGGGAATCTGAAAAGATGGCACTGATAAATTTATTTTCAGGGCAGCAATGGAGAAACAGACATGGAGAACAGACCTATGGACGCGGCGGGAGGAGAGGAGGGAGAAGGGCAGGAGATGTATGGAGAGAGTAACATAGAAATTTACAATACCATATGTAAAATAGATAGCCAATGGGAATTTGTTGTATGATTCAGGAAACTCAAACAGGGGCTCTGTGACAGGCTAAAGGCTGGGATGGGAGGAAGATGGGAGGGGGTTCCGGGAGGGAGGGGACACGGGTGTACCTATGGCTGATTCTTATTGATGTGACAGAAAACCACAAAATTCTGTAAAGCAATTATCCTTCAATTAAAAAATTAAGAAAAATAAATAAATCTGCTATGAACCTGTGCAAGTCTTCCTATGGATAAGCTTTTATTTCTCTTGGGTAAATACCCCTGAGTAGAATAGCTAGGGAAGCTCAGCGGGTAAAGAATCCACCTGCAATGCAGGAGATCCCAGTTTGATTCCTGGGAGGGGAAGATCTGCTGGAGAAGGGAGAAGCTTCCCATTCCAGTATTCTTGGGCTTTCCTGGTGGCTCAGCTGGTAAAGAATCTGCCTGCAGTGCAAGAGACCCGGGCTCGATCCCTGGGTTGGGCAGATCCCCTGGAGAAAGGAAAGGCTGTCCACTCCAGTATTCTGGCCTGGAGAATTCCATAGACTGTATACCCCATGGGGTCCCAAAGACTTGGATGTGACTGACCAACTTAAAAAAAAAAAAAAAAGCACAGTGGGGTCATATGGCAGTAGATAGTTAACATTTTCAGAAGCTACTGAACATTTTTACACCAATCCTTCCATTTGACATTCCCATCAGTATACTAGAGGTCCAATTCCTCTACTTTCTCACCTACCCTTGATGCAGTCACTCATTTCATTTTATATGTAGCAGTATCTCATTGCAGCTTTCATTTTCACTTCCCTGATGTCTAATGATGTTCAGCTTCTTTTCACGTGCTTCTTTGCCATTGTGTTTCTTTATTGATGAAATGCTTTTTCCAAACCTCTGTTGTTGAAACTCTTTATTGAATTTTCAGTTCGGACATTTCAGTTCGGTTCTTTTACATGCTTACTATTTCTTTATTAAACTTCACATTTTGTTCAAGTATTCTTTTCCTGATTTAATTTAGTTGTCTGTGTTTCCTTGTAGTTCACTGAGCTACTCTTAGATGATGATTTTGAATTCTTTGTCAGGCAGTTCATCAATTCCCATTTCTTTGTGCTCCACCAATGTAGTTTGACTTCATTCCTTCGGAGGGGCCGTGTTTCCTTGAGGTTTTGTGTTCCCCAAGGCCTCCTGTTTTTGCATTTGAAGAAGCTGTCACCAGCTCCAGCTTTTAGTGACTGGCTTCAGGGAACAATGACGTTTACCAGTCACCCCAGCTAGAGACGCTGCGATATGCTAGCTCTGCTCCTCTTGTTCCCTCTAAGGGGGGAAGCCTTAGCATTGTGTGTCTTCTCTTGATCCCCCAAAGCCAAGCTGGGTGCTTAGAGCCTCCTGTTCATGTCCCCTTGAGCAGTACCTTGAAGTTTCAAGGCTGTACACCCAGTCCAGTTCAGAGAGTCCAGTTAGCCGCTGACATCCATTCCTACTCTCGAGATCTCTGTAGGCCTCTGTAGTTCTCTGAGCAGGGCCTCACATACATCATTTGCAAGAGCTTTTAGGGGGTCACCCACAGGGGCTTGCAGAGTACATGGGCCGATCGGGGGGTTGCAGGTAGGTTGTCCTGAAGGTTTCATGGACAGGCCTCTTGGTAGGGTCTGCAAGCCAGTGAAAAGGACTGTGTCCAGATTATGAGATCCACATGCTGCTTGTGAATTTGCATCCTCTGTCTCTGCTCCTAGCTGTTCCTCACTGCCCCCAGATGATGCAGCCCTGGAGATCCCTGCCCCCACCCCTCCATGTTCTGCATGGGGCCGGATGAAACTAGCCTCCTGGGGATCGTCCCACAGGGATGAGGAAGCCAGGTGCTCATTTTGCTCTCATGTCCACCCATGGGAGAAACCACAGGCTTAGGGTCCTCTTTTGGCACCAAGCTGTGTCACCTTGTGAAGGGGTGACATGGGTAAAAATAAAGCTAGTCTTTTACCCTCTTCAGTGTGTCCACTTTCAGATTTTTTTGCTTGACTCACACTTTACTGCAAAAGAGGAAGACTGTAGCAATGCACATCTCCCAGACAGGAGAACATTTCCTAATAAATCCACATGACTAGAACTCTGAAACTTCCCAAATGGTATACATTAATAATAGTAATGGCCATGAGCAAATATTTATACATACAACCATCTGCCAGTGCAAGCTGAAGCCAAATTACTTTCAAAGTAGCAATGAGCTTTACTATACATTTATTTATCTGCAGGGAAAGTATCTTAACCCAGCAGACTGCATCCAAGTTCTAACTTATCCTCGGATTGCTTTTACTAGCCAACTATTCTTCAGCCAGAGTTTTATTGTTTGCTTTTAATAATAGCCTAAGCAACTATTCCTTCTTTTTTAATGTAAAGTCCTGGAACTTAGCAAGCTGATTAAATGACAAGGACATCTTTTGCTTCTTTCTGTGCCTCTGTCATCTTCTAGGTCTTTCTGCTCTCCAATTCTTAATGAGTGTGTTATCTTGAACACTAAAGGTCATCATAAAAGGTTATCTAGAACACAATAAAGGTCATCATAAAACAAAAAAAGATAAATTTGTTTCTTCTCCACACCATTAATCTCTGAGTACTGTGAGACTATTTAGAATCTTCCAACTGGGAAAAGGTCATATGGCAAGATTTAAAATAGCCTGTGAACTTTTTGTTTCTGAAAAATGAGTCCATGGTGCTGAGAACAGTCATCTATCTGAGAAGACATCTGCCCATCTCCTATCTCATCACCAGTAGAGCGCAGAAGCGAAAGATAATGCATGGCCAGGGGTGGCCACACTGGACCATGTATTGGGTTGTCCAGAAGGTTTGTTCAGGTTTTTCTGTAGGATGTTATGGAAAAATCCAAGGGAAGTTTTTGGCCAACCCAACACAACCTACATAATCAGATATTAAAATGAGCCTAAGTATCTTGAAACATCTCTAAAAGTATCTCTTTCTCGCCCTGACTTCAGCCATCCATAGCAAGTGACAGACTTTTGTGTCCTAGCTTTGACATTCCAATTTCTTATTCACATTTTTATTTCTGGATCATTAAGGAACAGAGGGAAAACTTTGCAGGCCCTCTGTTTATGGGCTGAATATTTGTGATCTCTCAAAATTCATATGTTAAAATGTAACCTTCCAATGAGATGGTATTAGGAGCTGGGGCCCTTGGGTGATGAGGTCATGAGGGTGGAGCCCTTGTGACTGGAATTAGTGCCCTTATAAAACACCAATGTGAGGACACAGCAGAAAGACAGTCATCTATGAACTGGGAAGTGGGCTCCTACCAGACACTGAAGCTGCTGGCACCTTGATCTTGAACTTCCAAGCCTCCAGAGCTATGAGAAACAACTGTTTGTTTAAGCCAACTACACTGCTTTTGTATTAGCAGCCTGAGCCAACTAAGTCATGCAACAAACAGCTTTCCAGAGGGGACATTTTATTCTCAGAATATTGGATAAAAGCTCAGTGCTGGAAGCAGGTGGGGAGCCTCACTTCCTCACTTACTGGTTGAAACTGGGCAAGTCAAATGGTGTCTCTGGGCCTCAGTCTACTCAGCTGCGAATGGAAATACCAACACTGGCCCTCAAGGCAGGAGTAAATTAAACTTGATAAAGTACTTAAAACCTTGACACTAAGTCTAATACAGATAAGTGCTCAGTCAATAAGAGCCATCATTAGCCAAGAACATCTTGTGACAAGTAGGTATTTGATATGTGTTTTGATTGCAATTGAATTCAGCTAATGTGAAATTTCTTGGGAAAATTATACTTTCTATTTTTCACTTAGTGAACTCATTTAGCATAATCTCTAATCTTTTCATGTCAGTCTTAGGTTAGTTAAACTCCCTTCTTTATCATACTATCATGTTAAAGAATGGTTATTAGTTTGTTTTTTTTTTTCCAGTATGTTCAGTTTTGGAGGGAAATCATACCCTTCCTCCCAGGCGTTGATGGATTCAACCCAGGGAATCAATGAGACAACAGATGTTAGAGACAGATGCCCAAATATCCATTCGATAGTGAGGCTTAATGAACTAACACAGGAAGAACAATTAGAGACTTCATTAATTATACTCTAGGTTCAATTCCATTGTTAATTCTAATCCTTTATTTGGGCTAATGACTTCAGGTTTTCTTATAATAATTTGTGCCTGTCATTGAATCATACCATCTTTAAATTTCCATGATTATTTAAAATTTACACACTATAAATGCAACTTTCTGTTTCTAAAAAGGACTTAAAGTATTTCTAGAGATACATGAAATTCTTCAAGATAACATAACATTTTAAGAAAGTGTAACTATAACATGAAGCAAGGAATAAAGCTAATACAAAAATGTATATGACAAACTCTTACACACGTCACAAGTTCTGTTTTATAAGCTGAAATCGCTCACACAGCTCAGCCAAGATTTTCATCCGTTAACACTTAAAATCAAGGCCCAGACTTCTGTTTAGGTAAACATCCACCATAGTAAATCCACTCGAATTCAGTAGTCCGCTAATTGTTTGTCTTTGTTACTCTTGCAGAATAATACATTGCAGGCTGTCCTGTGTTTCTTCATGTCTATTACAGAAACCAAAACAGAAATTCTTTTGGTTAATGAAACAGAATGAAAACGCATTTTTCGTCACTTGATGTACTCTGGCCAGATTCTGAGAGGAGGGTAATGAGATTCTGGGCTTCTAACCTTTAAGGTTCTCAGTCTCGCTCTTGAACTAATACATATGCGCTCATTTACATACTCTCATTCCCTCCCTCTTAAGCAAGCCGCATTCTGACACCCGGAGCCTCCCTGCTAGGCACGGAAACTGTTTCAAGATGTTTCAAGCCGAGAAATGGCCACCTGCATACATTCTGGTTAAGATTTTAAGTTATCCTACCACTCAAGTCTTCCTGAGGAAAGTTCAAAAGGTGTCCATCTGAATCATTCATGCTTTTGTTATCCTTGACCTATAGCAATCTGGTGGATATGTTTTTTGGGGGGAACAAACTTTTTATTAGAAAACATTAAAAAAAACTATTATATACTCCAATATGTCAATAATTGTATGGATTTTTTTTTATTATATTGTAAAAACTACTTTTTTTCCTTTTATTACTTTAAAGTTAAGTTCTAACATGAGATATTATAAAATAAATAAGATTTATGAAATATCTACTGTTGTTTGGATCAGGAAAGAGAACTATATATGAAAACATGACTTTAACCAACTACACGGCAAAACTTTTTTAATAAATAAACAAAAATAGATCCATAAGATATTTAAAAATAGATCAATTAAAATTTCTTTTCTCCTTTTAAAAAATATGAATTTACACAAATGCATAATTTTATTTTATACATACATAGAATTTTGTTTGCTCGCATAAGCTGAAGTTCAAATAATACAGTTTAATTTACTAACTTGGTTTAACATAGAAATGCCTAACATAGAAAACAATTACAGTAGCAGAATCCTATTTGCATTTATTAGTACAGAAACATTTTTTGTGATTTTCAGGACCAGAAAATGCATGACGCATGAGAAGATGCACCTTCATCTGTTCCATGAGAAATGTGTGAATCAACAGCACAGAACTGCCGAAGGAAAAAAAAAAAAACCCTACATAGTGTGGGTTATTTCACCTTCACAAGCTGGGAGCCATTAAGTAATGGCTCCTTCCACTCTCCCCACCCCCTTCGGTGAAACACATCCTGAACATTGAGCCCACATTTTCCAGAAGAATGTGCCCCATGCCCCTCGGAAACTCCATTTCGTTTACTTGGTTCAGTTAGTTAATGACGGTCCATTTTGGCTCAAACATCCAATTCCCTTTCATCAATCATGTCTTTCTGGACTGTCAGTTTCAGAGCAGTGATTACCAAGCCTTTCCACGCAGACATCCACAGACGCCCTCGAAGAAAGACCCTGATCCAGTTCTCATATAGAATTTCCTAGGGTCCCGTTTCTTCCACTTTCTTCCAAATGAAAAGAATGAGTTATGTGAAAATGGGAAACCCCACCAGAAAATGGATGTTGGTGACTCAAGTGTTAATCTAGAAATCTTATTATTTGGTGCTGGAAAAGGGCATTGTAATATGATGGGTTTTTTATACAATGCAAACGTGGGGAATGCAAAACACTGTCAACCATGAAAATAAGATTTAATTTGGAATCACAACACACAGGTTTTTTTTTTCCACTTTAGATTCTTCTTATTCAATCATATTTGTTATAAATATTCAATAGAAATGCAGTTTTCCAGGACTGAAATGGTCTTTAAGGAAGCAAGCCATGTGTGGCTTTTCAGTCAAGCATTTTCATGCTTCACTAACTGTCAGGCTGTTCGTGTTCCTTTCCCAAAAATATATTCTTTGTGACTCTGCTGAGGTCTCTGAAAAGCAACTCGTTCTCTGGAGACTTGAGGAATCATCTACACATCACAATTCTATAGACATCAATGCATGAAGCATGTGGATGTGCTTTAACACAGAGGCAGACCTTCCATTTGAACATGGCCACCTGTCCACGTGTCATTGCAATTAATTCATCCCAGCGTGAGTGCCTGCCTAGAAGTTGGAAAGGTCAATTTCAGCTCAAGCTCAGCCACTTGTTGTGTAACTTACTGTTTAGCTGTGAGTGAGTTACTTTCCCACCCAGGACCTAAGGAGTCTGATCTTCAAAACACAGAGGTTGGGCTCCATAAGGGATCATTGGAATATGACACATGGGCTAAATCCAGTCTGCTTTTGTAAATAAAGTTTTATTGAGACACTACCATGCCTGTGAGTTTACTATTGTCTGCAGCCACAAGGGCAGAGTTCAGCAGTTGTGACAGAGCCCATCTGGCCCACAAAACCTAAAGTAGTTACTGTGAGTGCATGTGTGCTTAGTCGTGTCTGATTTTTTGTGACCGCACAGGCTGTAGCCCACCAGGCTCCTCTGTCCATGGGATTCTCCAGGCAAGAATGGAGAGGAGTGGATTGCCATGCCCTCTTGCAGGGGACCTTCCCAACCCAGGGACTGAACCTGCATCGCTTGCATCTCCTGCATTGGCAGGCAGGGTTCTTTACCACTAGTGCCACCTGGGAAGCCTAAAATAGTTACTACCCATCCATTAACAGAGAAAGTTGGGCATCCCTGGAGGAGTCAATTTTCAGGGTCCTTTCCTATTCTAGAATTGTTTATGTATCCTATAAAACACCTAATATTTATACATTAATTCTTTCAATGCCCATATCTTTACAGATCTTCTGTGAAATATGTGTTGTGCTGCTTCAAATGATATGTATTATATATGAACCAAACTACATAATAGTTTCTTTTTCTTATAGGATTTAAATTGTGTTAACAGCTCTTGGAAATATCTAAGGCAATATTTTGGGGCAAATGTCTTGTGATTTGATTATCATTGTTAAATAGAGCATATCTTTTTTTCTACTATAAATATTTAAGAAGTTTTTTTAAAAAAAGTACGGCGCAGGAGACTTATTGCATTAAGACATCATTTTAACAGATTGTTTAGTTTTGGTAATATAATTTGACATCTAAACATAAGCTGAGAAGGATCTCCCTCAAAACCTTTGATAATATGATTCATTGTCAAATGTTTGTTTTGCCTATCTGGCACTCATTAATTAATTCTTTTTAATATAGCCTGGATTTACTGATTTTGAAAAAGAGAATTATTCTTATTGATGTTGCTAAAATATCCAGGTGGCTTGAATTTCACCAACTAGATAGTTTAATCTAGCACATTTGTGTAGCCCTAATCAAATCTTTACTAACAGATGTGAGAAGCCCAGCACTGGAGCTAATGTTTGTGTCTCTATGATAATTAAATTAGCTCAATAAGGAAAATAAATGAACAATAATGACCAAAATTTCCCCTAAGCTTGTATTATAGTCTTGAAAACATTTTTGCCTACCAAGTTTTTCAATGGTGAAACACAAATTGAGAATTTTCATTTAGGGATATATATTTTTCAAGAACTAGTCATGTACTAAATTGTTTATAATCAAATAACACTTTTTTCACCCCAAAGCAAAACCTACAACTAAGCCAAAATTCAAATTTGAGGTTTCCCAACAAATTCATTATAAAGAATGGAATAATCCTTTCTTTTGGCCCAGAGTATAGTAAAAACATTTTTTTCTCTTAAATATTATCTCTTCATAGTATTTTCTAATGAATAGGAAACACCTTTCTCAGGTTGAATGATTATTTCCACATATAATTAGTTTCCTGCCTAGGACAGTGCTGTAACAATGTCATGGCTCGGTGAACTGGCTTTATCATTCATTAATCATAGCTTTCACTGAGCTCCAGGTGACAGTGCCCACCACAGGCCAAATACCTTCTCATTTAAAGGCAATTTGTACAAATAAGAAAGCTTAGAAGTCTCATGTTCAGCAAAGGAAAATGGAAGAGTGTTTAAATAGTCAAGATCAGGCATTTTGGGGATGGTGCGTCCATGGAAGAAGGGTGGATGATGGCAGACGGCTTTCTGGGGAAGCCACGTTGCAGCTGCAGACCAGAGCGCACGGGATGCTGCTCGGTGTGGACGTGGAGACAATGCTGCCTCTGTCTGTGCCCCGCTGGGCTCTGACCTTGCTGGAGGCAAAGCGGTGTCACAGCTGCGCTTGCAGGACGGTCCGTGGTGGTGGCAAAGGGGCCAGCGTGGTCCCCTCTCACCCTGTCTGCCTGTCTGCAGGTGTGGCGACCTCTATTTGTATATTTTACTGTATTTGTTTATTTGCCTGGCTAATCAGCTCGGGGTCACATTCCCAAGCTGGAGGTGTTCCTTCTTTGTCCCTTCCAGAAAGAAATAAAGAGAATAAGAATGGTGCTTTATAATTTTCTTTAGCCTCTGTAATAAGATGTCTTTTTTAAGACCTCTTAGATAAGGAAGAGGAATACAATTTGACAATCAGAAAGTTTGTTGGTGTATCATTTAATGCACTGTAGACAAAGTATCCACGGCAGTATATAAATAAAACAGCCCCTGTGACCCCATGGACTGTAGCCCTTGCCACGTTCCTCTGTCCATGGAATTTTCCAGGCAAGAATACTGGTGTGGGTTGCCATTTCCTACTCCATCTTAGTTTAATATATCCTCTTAATTTGAAAGTTCCAAGATAAGGCTGAGATTATTTTTTTTTTTCTTTCATGAGGAGGGCTAGGATCCCTTTAACTTGCTTAGAGTAGCTGTGGGAAATCAATATGCTAATTGCTTTCCATTGACTTAGATATTTTTTTCCTGTTTAATGCAAAACAAAGGGCATTTGCCTGTTAGTTCATGAAAATGATGAAATCAGTCATGTCTATCAGTGACAGGGCCCTTAATGGGCCAGTTCCAGTCCTAATGCTTTACTTAATTCCTGTAATTCATGAAGGAAGAGCTTGTGTGTCCCACAGACTAGAGGAAATCAAGGCTCCAAGAATAAGCATTCCAATGCCCTATGATGAAAAGGACATCTCTTTTTTTGGTGTTAGTTCTAGAAGCTCTTGTAGTTCTTCGTAGAACCAACCATTCAACTTCACCTTCAACATTAGTGGTTGGGGCATAGACTTGGATTACTGTGATGTTGAATGGTTTGCTTTTAAATGAATTAAGATCATTCTGTCATTTTTGAGATAGGTCTCAAAACAGGTCTGTAGACTATATATAGGTCTATAGACTAGATAATGCTTGTGAGTGTGCTCAGTTGCTAAATCGTGTCTGACTATTTGTGACCCCATGGACTGTAGCCCACCAGGCTCCTCTGTCTATGGGATTTCCCAGGCAAGAATACTGGAGTGGGTTGCCATTTTTTCCTCCGGGAGATCTTCCAAACCCAGGGATCAAACCCACATCTTCTATGTCAGCAGGTGGATTCTTTACCATTGAGCCACCTGGGAAGCAGATTAGATATTAGTCCTATATTAAGGCTCAGTTCTTGATTTTGATTATTTTTACTGTGGCCGTGTAGGAGAATGTCCTTATACAGGGAAAATAAACATTGAAATATTTAGGTATAAAGCAATATCATGCTTGCAATTTATTCTCAAATGTTTCAGGGAAAATAAATATGTCTCTCTCTGTCAAGAATGATAAAATAACTGCGGTCGAGTGTGAACATGGACAATCTGGGTGAAAGATCTACAGGAGTTCTTCATCCTATTATTGTAAATTTTCATTATATAAAACATTCCCAACTTTAAAATGTAATTTTAAAACTTTAAAATAAATGAACCCCTAGACTTGACATCCAGTTCTGGAGGGCACAGTGCCAGGAGTGTGAGTAAGATGCTGGAATGTTCTGGGACTCATCACTGCAGGAAGTGTGTCTCTCCACATGTTTAGAGCTTGGTTTCTGAAAGCCAAAATGACCACAGAATCCTGATAGGTAACACAGAATGCATTTTCTAGCAATTTATTTGAAAGGTCACTGGAAAATATCTGTTTGACCAAACAATAAGTGACAATATAAAAAGCAAGGATGCGAAGAGCTGACTCATTAGAAGAGACCCTGATGCTAGGAAAGATTGAAGGCAGGAGGAGAAGGGGACAACAGAGGATGAGAGGGTTGGATGGCATCACCAACTCAATGGACATGAGTTTTAGCAGGCTCCAGGAGATGGTGAAGGACAGGGAAGCCTGGTGTGCTGCAGTCCATGGGGTCATGAAGAGTCAGAAATGACTGAGCAACTGAACAACAACAAATAAAACAGGTGAAGTGTTCAAGTGTAATAATATGTATCAACAATCAAGTTATCTTCCTTATAGACCAATATTTTCTGTATGGTGAATTTTCAAAGAGCAACACTAAATATTGAAATATTGCAATAAAGCTAGGAGGTGCACAAACGCTATGGTTAAGATTAAGAAGCACCTTTGTGAAAGAATTGGGTTGGCCAAAAAGTTCATTCAGGGTTTTTCCACACGGTGTTACAGAAAAACTCGGATGAAACTTTGGCCAACCCAATATCTTTAAACCCAAGGGGAGGCAACAGAAACATGAAAAGTAACTTTAGAACTAAACTAGGAATATTAAAGAATCATAAACTTTAAAAGCAGGTGAGAATATGATTCTAGAAGAATAATATTCAACCTACATTTCAATTCTTAATGTATGGAGTGCTTAATGTTTTTCAAGCTTGCCCTCTGTGTTCTACATAAGATTTTCACTAACAGCAGTATAAGAAAAGGAATGGAGGAGATTTAAATGTCAAAATGCTGCAGGTAACAATGGCATCCTCCACGATCCCTCCCTACTTAGCTGGAACATTAAGCACTTGACATTTAGAAACTAGGAAAAGCCCTGAACTTAATCATGGGACACAAAGCCCCTCCCAGTCCTAAACCTGTAACATCCACAGTCACCAGACAGCTGTCATTCTCTGGTCTTCAATCTCCCTATCTACAAAACAAGGTAGTTGGCGTACACGACATTTATGATAACTGTGGCTATCACATTCCAACCTGCACACCTTGTTAGATAAAGGACATGAGTTCCCAGTGGGGCATTCAGATTATGCTGGAAGAGAATTTTGTTCCACTTAAAATTGCTTTAAATCATTGACCTACAAACTAGAACTCAGAAATCTTCCGATTACATGAATACTGTTTTCATGAGAATATCCTCTGGAATAAGAGAAACTGACAAGCAAGCGAATGGATTTTCTTCTTCGGCTGAAATGTTAGAATTAACTAAAAATAACTTATTTTTAAATTTTTTACCAAAGTTAAAAAAAATTTTTTCTTTTGCAGGAAACATCACTAGGGAGTTTGGGAACTCCATCTCTTTTCCTTACCTCCCAAGAAGAACTTAACTAAATCTTGGTAAGTCACCCAAATGCCAGCCTTTCGCCTGCCACCTTCAATATTTTTCCACCTGTGCTCTTATTTACTTAACATTTTTCTTCTAATTGATACATTTTTCTAAAACCTCAAAGGCTTACAACAACTTCATGCACACCAGTGGTGTACATATCATCCTTCAGGATAAAGATACCCTAAAGTTTAGTAACCATAATTAGTATGTATAGTTTGCCAAAATTTCACCCCCCCATATTAGCTCATTTAATCCTTACAATAACACCCAATTTTACAGGTGAGAAAATAGAGGCTTAAAGAGGTTAAATGATTAGCTATAATTACACAGTTAATTAGTTATTAACTAAAATTCAAGTTTAAATCTACCTCCACACCCCATGTTCTCCTCACTATACCCAACAACTAAGGTCATGTTACATTTCCCTTCCTCAAAGTATTTTTCATTTTAGCTGTGTCTCTTTTCCTAGGGTTGGAGAAATAGGGGATGTGCTCATTTAAAAGAAAAAAATCCAAGTTATAGATTATATGTTTATCATACATTATATTCCACACTTTATACTAAATCAATGGTAAAGAATCCACCTGACAATATGCTAACCAATGGTAAAGAATCTGCCTGACAACACAGGAGACACAAAAGACACAGATTCAATCCCTGGGTCAGGAAGATCCCCTGGAGTAGGAAATGGTAACTCACTCCAGCCTGGGAAACCCATGGATAGAGGAACCTGGCAGGCTACAGTCCATGGGGTCCCAAAGAGTTGGACACAACTCAGCACACAGACTAAGTAGTATTAAATATATATCATATAATGTTTATAACATGTTTAATTTTTCTTAAGACAGAAAGTTCTGACATCTTGGTTTGATTTTTGTTTCTAAACAGTCATAAGCCAAAAGACCTGATCTTGAGAGTCTATAAATTGGGCTTATTTCCTTATGAATGCAAGCAAAATTGAATTCCTCTCCTCTGACTTAATCAGATAAGTTGCTGATCAGAGTGAGATATTCTGATTTTCATTTATTTGTTTTTAGCATTAATCATTTCGGTTGGTGAATGTGTCTTAGTAGAAAAGGAGTTAAAAATACAGTCAAAGAGATTTCCTTTCCTCCTTTCTTCCTACAGATCATGACCTTTGGTTTTTTTCGACTTCCTCAATTTAGATTCAGTAAATTGTCATAGAGTGCCACAACACCTGCTTCGGTACTTGAGAAATTGACTTTTCCTGCAAATTACCCTGATCAGTGACCTTGTCTCGGCTACCAAAGGGTTTAGAGAAGGAGGGAGGCTGTCCGTGTGGCCAGGCCCCAGTCCACGATAGCTCTTTCAAGTTCACAGTTATCTGTTTAATGTACAGACATATTCTGAAACAAATACCACATTATCATCGTCAACTGGAAAACCCAACTAATGCCTCTTAGGGAAATAAGAGTCGATCTCACAAGGGATGGACTGCAGTATAATTTTAGAGCTTCCAACTGGAATTTTCCTAAAGAAGGGGACACTTGGTAGTTCTGACTCTGTTTTGAGTGGCGATCTCAAGTCTCTGTGTGAAGAGTGAAATGATGCAAGAGTGAAATGACAGAGGATAGACACGTGCAGCCAGCTCTCAGAACTTGTGTCTTTCAAAGGTGCTTCTTTAGGGAAGAAAATTTAAGATCGGTGCTTCCTGCCACACAGACGTTGGACGAGATCAAAGGTCACCCCTGGAAGCTCAAGAGGTAAAATTATATTTTTATCCTTTAGCTTTGATTTTTGGCGGCTTACTGCATTTAAAAAAAAAAAAAAAATTAATTGCTCTGTCCAGCCAACAGGTGTTAGCCCTCAAGTGTGAGCCCAACGGCCGGCGGCTGGGCGGGCAGCTTAAAGGCCTATAACTCACGGCAATCTTGAGCTTCCTCAAATTGGTCCAGGAGAAAGTTCCAAAAGTACTTCAAGGCCAGATGACATGGGAACCTGTGTCCCTGTCAAATATCAAAGAAAAACAGTTAAACTGTAAAATGTAAACTTATAAAGCGTGCACTTAATTCTGACAAGCTTTTAGTATCAAGTTGCAGATTTTAGGCAATAAGGCGGCTTAGGCTGAAATCGGCCTTAGGAAGCGGAACCTGAAAGCTCGTTTCGAATTATATGGGGAGCCCCTGACTCATTTTTTCCACATCTGTTCAGTTTAATTTAGACAAGGAGTCTGATGCATCATTTTAGGAATCTAATTCACTTTTTACCTGTGATTCTTACAACTCCCAAGAGCCAAAAAAAAAAAAGATTTTCCTTGTTTTTCATGAAGTTTCCTACAGGTCAGCTTGCACTTGGCAATGGATTAAATATTGGAACATGTTGAGAACATTGTTTCAAACACTGTCATGGTGTAAATGAAAAAAAAAAAAAACAAGTTTTTTTAATATGGGGAGTGGGTTTTTTTTTTAACCTTAAACAAATGAAAAGTAGGGCTTAGTCAAATATTTGACCTCATCGTAAGTCAGCTTAGAATTTCTCCAGAAAACCTGTTTCACCAGGGCCATCTTTGCCATGTACACGGAAGGACTGAGATTATGACACATATGATACAGAGAGCATCTGACCTCCGTAACTGAGATGGCAAGCAAAGGTCATCAGAGCGTTAGTCTTCCCTAAAGACTGAAGCTTTAGACTTCTCTTCATCACATTCCTTCTCTCTGTGTGGTGCATTGTGGGTAGATCAGCTCACTGGGTTATAACACAGTACTAATGAGGCTGGAGGGGCCACCCTGGTGGCTTGGTGGTAAAGAATGCACCTGCCAAAGCAGGAGATGGGGGTTCAATCCCTGGGTTGGGAAGATCCCCTGGAGAAGGAAATGACAACCCACTCCAATGTTCTTGCCTGGGAAATCCCATGAACAGAGGAGCCTGGAAGGCTACAGCTCACATGGGGTCGAAAAAAGTCAGACATGACTTAGCAACTAAACAACAACAAGGTTGGAACTGTGAGGCTTTCATGGAGTAACCTTTTGTCTGCTTCATCAGTCACTACTGTCCAATTTTCGACTGGTGGATCAGATGAGGGGATATGATGGGGTGGGGGAAACCATGAAGGAGAATGGATGATATCATAAGCTTTTGACTAAGTAAAAACTTGAGATTCACATGCTGCACTCGCTATGGAGAAGGGAGGTTACCATGGTGGATAAAATGGTAAACTGTAAAAAAGAAAAAAAAATTGATGGGACATCTATGCTATGTGTTCACACTGGTGGCCCATCAAGTTCACACCCAGAACTTGATTATTGGGAGTCAGTAAAAGTCACTACAGGAAGCACCTAGTCCAGCTCAATCCATCCCATGTTACTGAGGAGCAAATTATGTTGAAGGTTCCCCAGGCTTTACAATAAAGCCTGGAAGGTGAGCTGTCTTCCCCCAAGCCTTCCTCTCCCTTCCCACCCCCCCACCGCTCCAAGAAACGCTGGCTCGGTGACCAGGCTGCTGATATAGCAATATGCTTTCTCACATGGAAAGGAGGCGAAACTTCAGCATGTGAACTGTATTCTCCGCAACATATGGTGGGGAAAACAGACAGTGGGAAGGGAAGTGATTTGTGACTGTTCATCCCAATGTGCGTTCTATTGTGTTGCCAAAAATGATAGACTTAAATGAATTGCTCTTTTTGGAATTTATACTCGTGCCTTCTTCTCATTAAAAAAAAAATGAAAACGAAAATCCTCATGTCTGTGTAGAAATTCCCATTTATTTATGTGGTTCCCCGGCCTGCCCCCTGCTCCCCACTGACTTCCTCACCCCAGCAGAGCCGAAGGTATTTTGGATATGGAAACTGCTTGTCCCTTTGCGGTCAAGATGAACAAGGAAAGGAGATGAGGTAAAAGGGGAGGGGAAGCAATTAGTGTGGAATCCCAAACTCCAGATTCTTCTCAGAAATTTTTATGGCTTTTCTCAGGCAGCTGAAGAGAGACTGGCTTTGCTTAGAGAAATGATGAAGCCTGCTGCAAATTAATTTTTGTCGGTCTACGTCTTCTGTTTTAATTTTGTTAATGGCAGCATCTATTGTTGAGAAAAAAATTGGTACCTTAGTTCTGTCTAAACATAAATCTCATCTTCAATCTGTTAACGTTCAGCTGTGGTAAGAATAATTAGATGAAGTGCTTTTTAAGTATTATTTACAAATATGCTTGCAAAAGAATGATTTAAGCAGGCATTTTCTTTAACGGATTTAAAGACAGGCGAATGAAATTAATCAAGAGAGTCTCGCCGTTCTTAATTTTATGGTTTGTGGCTGGGAGGAGAGCAGCTTGCCACAGTCCTGATACAGAGCAGTACTATGTGTGTGCATCACAGTGCCCCACAAAGAGGGAAGCAGCAAATTAGGCCAGGATAAGATTTAGAACACCTACAGATCAAGGAGGCAGGCTGGAAGTGACCCAGGGGTCACAGTGGACCAGACACTGAGGCACATATATAACCCTGTTTATAGATAAAGAAGCGAGGGGGTGGAGAGACAGAAGACACCAGGTTGTAAAACTGGGAGTTTGGAATAAAACATCTGAGGTAGGATAAAACCCTAACAATGGGCAGTTCTGGTTCTACCACAGAGGGGAGATGAGAGACAGTTTGTGGTACATCAAAGCAGAGCTACAAAATTTACAACTGGGTTGAAAACCAACAGCGATGAGGTTTTATGAGTGGGAATACAGAGATACATGGCATGGGATGATATAGGCTCCTGCAGAGACCAAGGAATGCCCTTCCTCCTGGTTCTCTGTGGGTATCAGGACTTTGGCAAGATGGCATCACTTGTGCCAGTTGGGTCAGGGTCTTCATCCTGGTGTCCAGCATGGGCCCAGCCAACTTGTTCAATCAGCTCTACACACCTCCTCACTCATTCTCTGTTCCAGATCAGACTTGCCCCATGCCCCCAAGACCCTACACTTTCCTGACAGCTGGATAGGACCTGTGCGCACCTCCCTACAAATGTCCGAGTCCTTGTAATGGCCATCCCTTCCATGGAGGCTTTCCTAAAAAACCTCTCAGCCAGACTTTATCACTCCTTGGCCATCCCCTCCCACATCAGAACTGTGTGACTTCCTTATATTTCGCCTTCTAGACTTTGGAAAGCCAACATCGTCATGGCTGACTTTCACTCACGCCACGCACCTTACATGCTTTATTTCATTATTCCCCCAATAGTCATTAATCCCAGTTTATAGATGAAGAAATTGAGGCATAGGGAGTTTAACTAATTTGCCTCCAATCACACTGATGAAATCAATCAGGATTCAAACTCAGATGGTCAGACCCTAGAACTCAAGTTCTTGATTATAGTAACTCTGTGTAAGGAATTGCAACCACAAGCCTACAGCCTGTCTTCTGAAAAACTATGGAATAGCCTACAGCAACCTCTGGATGTCAACCCTCTTCTTCATTTTATTCGGCAAGTCCTTTCCCCTGCCAGGCTTCCCTGGAGGCTCACTAGTAAAGAATCCACCAGGAGACGCAAGTTCAGTCCCTGGGTCGGGAAGATGCCCTGGAAAAGAAATGGCAACCCACTCTAGTATTCTTGCCTGGAAATCCCATGGACAGAGGAGCCTGGCAGGCTATAGCTCATGGGGTCACAAAAGAGTCAGACACAACTTAGTGACTAAACAATAACTCTCCTATTCCACTGCTGATGGTCCCTCTTATTTACCGTAGGAGGTGGAAGTTCTCCCCACCAATTCATATCCACCTGGGGGGAAACTGAGAATGTGAACCCAGATATAAGGCCATTGAAGGTATAATTAGTTAGATTAAAATGAGGTCATACTAGAACAGGGTGGGCCCTGAATCCAATGACTGGTGTCTTTATAAGAAAAGGAGAAGACACTGAGAGAGACACAAGAAAAATGTCACGTGACAACAGAGGCAAGATTACAGGGATGAAGTTGCAATCCCCCCCAAAAATTGCCAAGAATTGCCAGGAGCCAGCAGAAGCTAAGAAAAGGCAAGGAAGGAGCCTTCAGATGACCGTAGCTCTGCCAACATCTTGATCTCTGACTTCCAGCTTCCATAGCTCTGAGAGAATAAATTTCTGTGGTATTCACCTTCACTTTTCACTTTTCACTTTCATGCATTGGAGACAGAAATGGCAACCCACTCCAGTGTTCTTGCCTGGAGACTCCCAGGGATGGGGGAGCCTGGTGGGCTGCCGTCTCTGGGGCCGCACAGAGTTGGACACGACTGAAGCGACTGAGCAGCAGCAGCAGCAGCAGCAGCAGCAGAAGGTGTTTTGTCATGGCAACCTTGGCAAGCTAACCCACATCACTTTGTTATCTCATAGGGTCATGGTTAAGTGCCTTAATATTTTTTTCAAAGAAATTGGATTAAAATGTGTAAGAAATAAAATTAAATTTCTACAAAAGCACTAAGAGAAAGTGGATAAAGAAACCTTACGCTCCACTTGGAAAGGTCTAAAATAGGACCCATGTGAGTTTATGTGGAAATCATTCTAGATGAGCGTGGGGTGGGACATGGCAAATGGATGCATGGTGATTCTTCGGATGAGTCAAAACTAGGTGCCACACGAGGCCAGAGCAACTGCTGATAGGGAGGGAGGCAAACAGTGATTTCAAATAGCCCCAACCTGAAAGTTATAGGCATCAACACGCTCAAAATCAAGCTGATTTGTCAATCAGTTGCTTCTCAGAAGGGCAAATGCTCTCGTGTATGTATCAACCGAGGTTGGTAGTTAATTCATGTCTGGTTCTCAACTCGGGATGCTAAGAGCTCTTTTCCCCTTTCCAGGTCATGAATTTTCTCTGGGCAGCTGGATTCTTTTCACTTATCTCTTCAGTACTTAGCATGATTCTTCTTATAGCACGTTGTTTCAGTAAACTTTGTTGAATCGAACACTGGGAGCCAGAAAGGAAGACATTCCTCTCTGTCCTGGGAGAAAAACCTTACGGATGTGACACAGAAGAGATTTAGAATAATTATATTCTTCACATGCCCTACAGGCTAGTGTAAGTCTGACCAGAGCTTTTGGTGTGAATAACAGCACTAAGTCAAGGGCTTTAAAAAACTATTCCCTGATTACTTATACCAAACCAATCCACAGTTGACTGGAGGATAAATCAGCTAATATAGAAATAATTGTATCATGAGTTACTATTTTCTAAGAAAATTCAAGTGGGCCTTAGAAAGCATCACTAGGAACAAAGCTAGTGGAGGTGATGGAATTCCAGTTGAGCTGTTTCAAATCCTGAAAGATAATGCTGTGAAAGTGCTGCACTCAATATGCCAGCAAATTTGGAAAACTCAGCAGTGGCCACAGGACTGGAAAAGGTCAGTTTTCATTCCAGTTCCAAAGAAAGGCAATGCCAAAGAATGCTCAAACTACCGCATAATTGCATTCATCTCACATGCTAGTAAAGTAATGCTCAAAATTCTCCAAGCCAGACTTCAGCAATATGTGAACCGTGAACTCCCTGATGTTCTAGCTGGCTTTAGAAAAGGCAGAGGAACCAGAGATCAAATTGCCAGCAACCGCTGGATCACAGAAAAAGCAAGAGAGTTCCAGAAAAACATCTATTTCTGCTTTATTGACTATGCCAAAGCCTTTGACTGCGTGGATCACAAGAAACTGTGGAAAATTCTGAAAGAGATGGGAATACCAGACCACCTGACCTGCCTCTTGAGAAATCTGTATGCAGGTCAAGAAGCAACAGTTAAAACTGGACATGGAACAACAGACTAGTTCCAAATAGGAAAAAGAGTACATCAAGGGTGTATATTGTACCCTGCTCATTTAACTTATATGCAGAGTACATCATGAGAAACACTGGACTGGAAGAGGCACAAGCTGGAATCAAGATTGCCAGGAGAAATATCAATAACCTCAGATATGCAGATGACACCACCCTTATGGCAGAAAGTGAAGAGGAGCTAAAAAGCCTCTTGATGAAAGTGAAAGAGGAGAGCGAAAAAGGCTTAAAGCTCAACATTCAGAAAATGAAGATCATGGCATCTGGTCCCATCACTTCATGGCAAATAGATGGGGAACCAGTGGAAACAGTGTCAGACTTTATTTTTCTGGGCTCCAAAATCACTGCAGATGGTGACTGCAGCCATGAAATTAAAAGACGCTTACTCCTTGGAAGAAAAGTTATGACCAACCTAGAGAGCATATTGAAAAGCAGAGACATTACTTTGCCAACAAAGGTCCGTCTAGTCAAGGCTATGGTTTTCCCAGTGGTCATGTATGGATGTGAGAGTTGGACTGTGAAGAAGGCAGAGCGCTGAAGAATTGATGGTTTTGAACTGTGGTGTTGGAGAAGACTCTTGAGATCCCTTGGACTGCAAGGAGATCCAACCAGTCCATCCTAAAGGAGATGAGCCCTGGGATTTCTTTGGAAGGAATGATGGTAAAGCTGAAACTCCAGTACTTTGGCCACCTCATGTGAAGAGTTGACTCATTAGGAAAGACTCCGATGCTGGGAGGGATTGGGGGCAGGAGGAGAAGGGGACGACAGAGGATGAGATGGCTGGATGGCATCACTGACTCGATGGACGTGAGTCTGAGTGAACTCCGGGAGATGGTGATGAACAGGGAGGCCTGGCGTGTTGTGATTCGTGGGGTCGCAAAGTCGGACACGACTGAGCGACTGAACTGAACTGAACTGAAAGAAAATTCACATGCACAATCTCCCTGATCCTAATCAGAGCTTTGTAACATGCATGGAGCAGGTATTAGTCTCTTTTAAAGAAGAAGCAACTGACAACCAGAAAAGTCAAAGAAACTTGTGATAGAATTTGGTCTCAGAGTCTTCATGGGACTTCACTCTGAGAGAGACTGCCCATCAGATCCCAGACCAGGGAAGTGATGTGCATGTCTACTGTCTAATAGGCCCAGCAAGGGCCAGGGCAGCCAGGGATATGCGCAGACATCCCAGTGAACATCAGAAGATGGAGTTACTGGGTGAAACCAGCATGGTCCCATCTGACCACCAACTGGACAGGTGGCAGGCCCCAAACCCCTCTGGTCTTGACGGCCTCACCTCTGAAGTGAAAGGTTTGTAGTATCTGGTCTTGAAGGGCGTTACTGCATCTCAACGCTGAGACAAGCCCAACCCACCTGTTTCTAGTCTTATGTATACTTGGCAGTGGGCTTCTTTTTAGCCATTTGGATTACTTAATTTTTCCCCTTGAAGGATAAGCAGCTGATGGACCAAACACAAGGGAATATTACTCCAACAGAAAAAAGAATGAAATAATGTGATTTGCAGCAACATGGATGGACCTAGAGATTATCATACTAAGTGAAATAAGTCAGAGGAAGAAATACAAAAATCACATCACTTAAGCACAACAACAAATATATAAAATAGGTAACTTAAAAGGAAAAGCTGGAATCAAGATTGCTGGGAGACATATCAATAACCTCAGATATGCAGATGACACCACCCTTATGGCAGAAAGTGTCGAGGAACTAAAAAGCCTCTTGATGAAAGTGAAAGAGGAGAGTGAAAAGGTTGGCTTAAAGCTCAACATTCAGAAAACGAAGATCATGGCATCTGGTCCCATCACTTCATGGGAAATAGAAGGAGAAACAATGGAAACAGTGTCAGACTTTATTTTGGGGGGCTCCCAAATCACTGCAGATGGTGACTGCAGCCATGAAATTAAAACATGCTTACTTCTTGGCAGGAAAGTTATGACCAACCTAGATAACATATTGAAAAGCAGAGACATTACTTTGCCAACAAAGGTCCATCTAGTCAAGGCTATGGTTTTTCCAGTGGTCATGTATGGATGTGAGAGTTGGACTGTGAAGAAAGCTGAGTGCTGAAGAATTGATGCTTTTGAACTGTGGTGTTGGAGAAGACTCTTGAGAGTCCCTTGGACTGCAAGGAGGTTCAACCAGTCCATCCTAAAGGAGATCAGTCCTGGGTGTTCATTGGAAGGACTGATGCTAAAGTTGAAACTCCAATTCTTTGGCTACCTCATGCAAAGAGTTGAATCATTGGAAAAGACTGGTGCTGGGAGGGATTGGGGGCAGGAGAAGAAGGGGACGACCCAGGATGAGATGGCTGGATGGCATCACCGACTCGATGGACATGAGTTTGAGTGAACTCCTGGAGTTGGTGATGGACCGGGAGGCCTGGCATGCTGCAGTTCATGGGATTGCAAAGAGTTGGATATGACTGAGCGACTGAACTGAACTGAACGGAACTGTATAGCACAAGAAAGTAGTCAATATTTTGTAATAACCTATAAAGGAAAATAATCTGACAAAGAACAGCTATATATGTATGCATAATTGAATCACCTTGCTGTATATCTGAAACTAACACAGTATTGTAAATCAGCTATACTTCAATAAAAAACGTGAAGCAGATTTTATAATTTTGAGAAAACGTAGTAGTCAAAATTGTGAGATATTTCTTCTGTGAGTAAAAACATGATAGTTTCAGTTCTGCAGCCCAAATTAGATGTAGGAGTGTTAACTCAGTGTAGGGACTCAGAAGATGTGCAGAGACAGTTGAGTAATAGCTTCATGATTATATTAGGAAATCCCCAGGGTTGACAAAACTTGAACTTGGCTGAATTTGAATTTTTGGACGTTTATTTGACCATATTAATTGTAAACACATCAAGAGGATGCAAATCAATTATTCCCTTGCGGAAGTTTGTTGTTTAACCAAAAAGGGAACATTTCTTTCTATACAAATGACCTGTCATCACTTCATGCAGGTCTCTTCTCTGCAACCCATCTGGTACTCCACTGCTGGATTCATCTTCCTGATGCATGTCCTTCTATGTGTCTCTCATTTCCCCATTGACCCTTAAGAGCGTTCCTTCCTTGCCAAAGAAAGTCCCAGTCTCACCTGTTCTGTCTCTGGGGCTCCCCTTCCCACTATGTTCCTCTATAAACTATCTCCTTGGCAGAGATCCTAGAGGCATGTTCATCCATTGCCCCTGAAGTAACGGCAGAGACCCATTCGAGTGCCCCTCCTCCTTTCTCTTCTCTAGCTGAAACCTCTTCCCCCTGCTACCTCCCAGGCCTACTTCCTTAGGGCCAGCCCAGTCCAAAAATAACAGAACCAAGGACACATCTGTGCCATTCACTTGCAACTCCTCATCTTCTTGTCTCTATGTCTGGCTTCTTCAGCTGAGCTGGAAGCTCCCTGAGGACAGAGGCTGAATCTTCTTGCTGCCAGCAATTGCCTCGGATAGGAGGAACAGGCAATAGATAAGTGTTGACAATAAACAAAAGAGCCAGAGCCTGGCCTAACTGGGAAAATGGTTTCTCCATGTCACAGTGCCTTGTGTTGGTGAGCCATTATTGAATACCTAAATAAACTCAGGCTTCTCTGTTGGCTCAGATGATAAAGAATCCACCTGTCAATGCAGGGGACCCGAGTTCAATCCCTGGGTCAAGAAGATCCCCTGGAGAAGGAAATGGCAACCTTCTCCAGTATTCTTGCCTGAAGAATCCCATGGACAGAAGAGCCTGGCGGGCTACAGTCCATGGGGCCACAAAGAGTCGGACACAACTGAGCAACTAACACAACAACAAATAAATCCAGCACCTCACTCCGCCAGGTCTCAATTCCTGACTCTCAAACGCTTCCTCTCTTATCATGATTTTTGAAAGGATTCCTCATGTTTTAAGGTATTGCTTTATTTCCCCTCTCTTCTTCAATAGAGTCTGCATTTGAATCTCTTTAATCTGCACATAGCAACAGAACTAAACAGAGAAATTCTTCAGGCTGTATTTCCAAAAGGAAGCCCTACGATCACTTCCTCGGCACTCCCTGCCTCTTGCAGAACCATGGAGGCAGACAGTGGAAAATCACACTTGAGGAACTTTTGTGGCATGTGAAAATCTTTGGTGTCCAAGAAAAACTTGGCTACAGTGTACTTTGCCTGTACTGTAATTCAGGATCAGAATGGACACAATTTCATTTAAGCATCACACATCCTTCAGAATGGTTCCCATGTTTCAGTCTGCTGCCCATAAAGCAGCAGGTAGGGGAACACGGCAGAGTTTAATCTCCATCGCACAGAAGGAATCTGAAATTCAAAGAGGATGCCATTTCTCCAGCTTGGGTCCAGATGAGGATTCAGCATTTAACTCAAGATTTTCAAAAGATGATTCATGAGTGGGAGACGATACAGTGGGGAATTTCTGAGGGGGGTGCCAAGGTAGTAAATTCCCATCCTATCATTGATTCCAAACAAATCTTCTCATTGTTGGAACCTAGAAGCATTAGAGTAGGTAAAATACTCTCTTTTTTGATGAAAGAGTAGAAAACCTTCAGGAAAGATTAGTTTTATGATGTTCTATAAAAGGATTATTTATTTTAAAGTAGGGGAAAAAATTGCCAATGGTTTAATATAAATTTTTAATAGGTCCTATGTTTCACTCTGATTTTTATGGTCCCATTTCCCCTTCTGTAAAACTGGAATGATAATATTTGCCTTATTTCCTTCACAGGGTTCCCAGTAGGATCCAACAAGATTAAAGATAAGAAAGTATAAAGAACTCAAAGTATAAGGGCGCGTTCTTTTTATTCTGGATAGTCTTAACGACTATAGGTTTCTTTAAAAGACCATCTTGAGCATTTATTTCCAAGTTTTACACCTAAGTTTGTTTCATATTGGCTGTATTTGTTTTCCTACTGTGCAAACTAAAATTATTATTTTTAAACAAAATCCTTTATATTCTTTAAAAATAAAGATAACAGAAATTCACCTTCTGGGAAGATAATGTCAATGTACTTTTCTCTATCCTTCCCTCAAAATACAACTAAAAATCTTGGACATAATATATAAGATAAGCATGAGAAGACTCTGAAAGGCAGAGGAAAGAAGGTAGATGGGCTAGGGATCCCAGGACTTGACAAAGAAGAACAGTGAGGAATTTTCTAGACATTCCCGCCTGGGTGCTGTAAAGCAGGTAATCTGTGAATACCTGCAGATGCAAACAAAAAAGCCTCAACAGAAAGCCTGCTCTCTCGCACCACAGCATAAGGAAAGGACAGCCTTGCAAGAAAGTAAACTTTTAGAAAATAACTTCTTGGCTGCAACAGCACATCACAGAAAACACTGTGGCCCCAGCCCCACCCCATGACCGGAAAGACCAAGCGGGATTTTAGACCTCAACTCGCACCAGGCTGTAAGTGAAAGTCGCTCAGCCAGTGTCTGACTCTTTGCAACCCCATGGACTATACAGTCCATGGAATTCTCCAGGCCAGAATACTGCAGTGGGTAGCCTTTCCCTTCTCCAGGGGATCTTCCCAACCCAGGGATTGAACCCAGGTCTCCCACACTGCAGGCAAATTCTTTACCAGCTGAGCTATCAGGGAAGTCCCCACCAGGCTGTAAGGAGAGGTCCGAATCCCACCCCCATCCTCACTGGAATGATGTCAGAGATAGTCCTGTAGCTGACTTCCATTCTTTACAGGAACTAAAGAGCTCAAATCCCTATGCCCCTGCGTTATCAGTAAGTTTAAACTTAACTCCCACCTGACAGTAACGAGGTGCCCCCACTACTCCAATTCACTGGTGGTATCAGAAATGGTAGACATGAACAGTCAGAATTTCATAACTTTCCAACATCCAGAGGCCACTCCACTCCAGGGTGTCACTGGAGGCCTCATGGGGAGCCAGAACCCCCACACCCTCCCAGCACTAACAAGAAGCACCCCTCCCTTTTGAATAGGCCTCAACAGAGGTCAAGAAGAAACCTAGCCATGATGAGGTGGTGCCTCTCTCCCCTCCCCCTTTTCCTGCTGGAGTGGTATCAAGAGAAGCCAATTGAAACAAGACTAAATTAAGATCTAGTGTCTTATAACATTGTACTAAAAATACTCAGAATTCAATCAAAATTATTCATCATGTACCCCAATGTTCATCACAGCACTGTTTATAATAGCCAGGACATGGAAACAACCTAGATGTCCATCAGCAGATGAATGGATAAGAAAGCTGTGGTACATATACACAATGGAGTGTTACTCAGCTGTTAAAAAGAATACATTTGAATCAGTTCTGATGAGATGGATGAAACTGGAGCCGATTATACAGAGTGAAGTAAGCCAGAAAGAAAAACACCAATACAGTATACTAACACATATATATGGAATTTAGAAAGATAGCAATGATGACCCTGTATGCAAGACAGCAAAAAAGACACAGATGAATATAGTGGACTTTTGGACTCAGAGGGAGAGGGAGAGGGTGGGATGATTTGGGAGAATGGCATTGAAACAAGTATACTATCATGTAAGAATCGAATTGCCAGTCTATGTCCGATGCAGGATACAGCATGCTTGGGGCTGGTGCACAGGGATGACCCAGAGGGATGTTGTGGGGAGGGAGGTGGGAGGGGGGTTAATGTTTGGGATCGCATGTACACCTGTGGTGGATTCATGTCAATGTATGGCAAAACCAATACAGTATTGTAAAGTAAAATAAAGTAAAAATAAAAATTAAAAAAAAATTATTCATCACACCACAAACCTGGATAATATCAAGCTGAATGAAAAAGACAATTAAGAGATGCTAACATGGAGATAACCCACTCCAGTAGTCTTGCCTGGAGAATCCTATGGACAGAGGAGTTTAGCAGGCTGTGGTCCATAGGGTCACAGAGAGCTGGACACGACTGAAGCAATTTAGAATAGCACAGCAAGCAACACTGAGATAACAGAGATATTAGAATGATCTGACTAAGATTTTTAAACAGCCATCACAAAAATGCTTTGATCAGCAATTATGAACTTGAAACAAATTAAAAAAGACAGAATTGCAGCAAAACCATAGAAGATATAATGAAAAACTTAATGGAAGTTTGATAACTGAAAAGTATAGTAACTAAAAATTCAGCAAATAGGCTCAACAACAGAATGAAGGGAACAGAGGGAAAAATCATTGAATTTGAAGATAGAACAATAAGTTATCTCATCTGAACAATAGAGAAAATTAGACTGGAAATAAATGATCAGAGCCTCAGGTGCCTGAGACTTTAATAAAAGTTTGAATATTTGTGCCCTTGGAATCCCAGAAGGACAGGAAAATAAGAGAGTGAGTTTGAATAAGTACTGGAAGAGATAAAGACTGAAAACATCCCAAATTTGGTAAAATACATACATTTTTAGATTTAAGAAACTGAGTGTACTCCAAACAGAATAAGCCCAGAGAAAGCCACACCAAGATACATCATAGTCAAACTTCTGAAAACCAAAGACAAAGGAAAAAATCTTGAAATCACTGAGAAACAATACCTTATCTATAGGAGGAAAGCAATTCTAATGAGAGTGAATTTTTTATCAGAAGTCATGGAGGCCAGAGGCGGTGGTGTAACATTGTTCAAATACTGAAAAAAAAGAACTGACAACCTATAATCCTATACTTAAGAAAGATATCCTTCAGGAATTAAGAAGAAATCAACACATTTTCAGAGAAAATGAAAAAACCCTAAGAGAATTCTTGCCAGCAGATCTACCCTAAGAGATTGGCTAATGCAAGTTCTCTAAATAAAAATGAAATGATAAAAGAAATAATATCAGAATACCAGGAAGAAGGAAAGAGTGTAGTAAGCAAAATTATAGGTCAATATAATAGACTTTCTTTCTCCTCTTGAGTCTTTTAAATTACGGTTGATGCTTGAAGCAAAAATTATAACAGTCTGACATATTTTTTTATTAAAGGAAATATTTAACACAATCTTATTACATGAAGAAGGATATTATATACATATCAATAACCTCAGATATGCAGATGACACCACACTTGTGGCAGAAAGTGAAGAAGAACTAAAGAGCCTCTTGATGAAAGTGAAAGAGGAGAGTGAAAAAGTTGGCTTAAAGCTCAACATTCAGAAAACGAAGATCATGGCATCTGGTCCCATCACTTCATGGCAAATAGATGGGGAAACAGCGGAAACAGTGACTGACTTTATTTTTCTGGGCTCCAAAATCACTACAGATGGTGACTGTAGCCATGAAATTAAAAGACGTTTACTCCTTGGAAGAAAAGTTATGACCAACCTAGATAGCATAATCAAAAGCAGAGACATAACTTTGCCAACAAAGGTCCATCTAATCAAGGCTATGGTTTTTCCAGTAGTCATGTATGGATGTGAGAGTTGGACTATAAAGAAAGCTGAGCGCCGAAGAATTGATGCTTTTGAACTGTGGTGTGGAGAAAACTCTTTAGAGTCCCTTGGACTGCAAGGAGATCCAACCAGTCCATCCTAAATGAGATCAGCCCTGGGTGTTCATTGGAAGGACTGATGTTGAAGCTGAAACTCCAATCCTTTGGCCACCTGATGCGTAGAGCTGACTCATTTGGAAAGACCCTGATGCTGGGCAAGATTGAGGGTAGAAGAAGAGGAGGACAGAGGATAAGATGGCTGGATGGCATCACTGACACAATGGACATGGGTTTGGGTAGACTCCAGGAGTTAGTGATGGACCGGGAGGCCTGGCATGCTGTGGTTCACGGGGTCGCAAAGAGTCGGACATGACTGAGCGACTGAAGTGAAGTGAAGTGAACTGAACTGAACTATTATATGAAGAAGGATAAACTGACATGAAGGAAGATAAGCTTTTTACATTTTTCTCAAACTAGTAAAATGATGATACTAGTAAACTGATAAATTATGTATAACACAATATAATATCTGAAGCAACCATTCAAAAAGCTCTAGAAAGAGATACATTCAAACTGCCATAGATAAATCAAATTTGAATTTTAAGAAATGTTTAAGTGAAACACAGGAATTTGAGGAAAAAAACATAAAAATTAAAAGCAGAGAACAAGCAGGAAAAAGATGGCAGACTTAAGACCCAGCATATCAACACTAATTTTAAATGTAAATTGTCAAAAAATGTTCTAAACCTCAATTCAGAGGTTAGAAGAGTGTGTTTAAAAAAAACCAACATGGCCTAAGTATGTGCTGTCTACAGAAAATTCATTTCGTATATAATAAGAAAAACAAATTGGTGATAAAAGGATGGAAACCATGAATACTATCAATAATCTAAGCATCTACCTCAAGGACCTAGAAGAAGAGCAAAATAAACAAAGAAAACACACAAAGGAAGCAAAATTTAAAGATAAGAGAAGCAATAAATGAAATAAAAAACAATATAAAAAGAGAAAGTCAATGAAATAAAGAACTGGTTCTTCGAAAAGAAAGAAAATTGTCAAACTTCTATCAAGACTGAAAAAGAGAAACGCAAATGACCAGTATCAGAAACGATACATGAAATATTGCCACAGATCCTGAAAATATCAGAGGGATAATAAGGAAATACTTCAAACACTCTACATGCATACATTTAACAATTTAGATGAAATAAACCAATTGTGAATACTTTCAAAAAAATCAAACTACCACAACTCACCAATACAAAATAGATAATTTGAACAGCCCTAAAACTATTAAGAAAATTGCATTTATAATTTTAACCACCCTCCCAAAGAAATCTCCAGACCTAGATGTTTCACTGAAGAATTTTAGTGAGAGTTTCAGAACTAACATTGATTCTACACAATCTCTTTCAAATAAAAGAAGGGAAGGGAATATTTTCCAACAAATTTTATAAAGTTAGTATGCCCTCAGTACTAAAACTAGGCAAAGATGGTAGAAAAAAGAGAACTATAGACCATTACTCCTCATGAGTAGAGATATAAAACTTCTTCACAAAATATTGGCAAGTAGAATTCAGCAATGTAAGAATTACACATCATGACCAAATGCAGCTTATCTTAGAAATGCAAGGTTGGTTCAGTATGTGAAAATCAATCCATGTAATCTACCATAATGACAGGCTAAAAAACAAAGAGTCATATGATGATGTCAATATATGCAGAAAAAGCATTTAACAAACTTCAACCCATTTATGATATTAATAAAAGCAAACAAACAAAAAACCTCTCAGAAAAAGAACAGAGCATCTACCAAAAACCTCCGACTGACATTACAACTAATGGCAAAAGACTAAATACTTTCCCCTTCACATCAGGAATAAAGCACTCACAGCTCTTATTCATCATAGTGCTGGTCTTTCTAACCAGTCTAATGAGACAAGAAAAGAAAACAAAAGGAATGCAGATTGAGAAGAAATAAAACTGCCCCTACTTACAGATGGCACGATTGTTTACATAGAAAATTCTAAGAAATCTACACCCAAAACTCATAGAATAAGCAAGTTTAGCAAGGTCACAAGATACAAGACAAATATGCAAAAAAATCAAGTATATTTGTATATAATAGCCATGAACATAACATGAAAAATTTAAATACAATACCACTTATTTATTACCATTTCAAAAAATTACATTCTTAAATATAAATCTAACAAAATAGGACTTGTTTGCTGAAGTTATACAATATCAATGAAGGAAATCAAAGATCTAAATAAATAAATGAACACTTCATTCATGAATTGGAAGACTCGGTGGCAAAGATACCAATTCTACGCAAACATATAGATAAGTGCAGTATAATTTGTATCAAAATCTCAGCAAGATTTGTGTAGAAATCAGCAAGATTTTTCCAAATTTGTGCAGAAACGCAAAGGGACTTCGATAACTAAGGCAAGCTTTTAAAAATAAAAAATAAGGGACTTCCTTGGCAGTTCAGGGGTTAAGACTCTGCTTCCACTGCAGGGAACACAGGTTCAGTCCCTGGTTGGGGAACTAAGATCCTGGATGCCATATGTCATGGCCAAAAAAAGTTTAAAAAAAGCGAGAAGAATCCGTTTACCTGATTTCAATATTTATGGCATAGCTGCAGTAACCAAGGCTGCGCAGCACTGACAGAGGAATACACTCATAGATCAACGGAACAGAATAAACAGTCCAGGAACAGACCCACACAGATATGCCCAACTGATCTTCCAAAGGTTCAAACAACAGTTGGATTGGCAAAAGATAGTCTTTCAAACAAATGGTGTTGGAGCAAATAGATGTAAGAAGGGAATTAATCTTGACCTGAGTCTCATACTTAATCCAAAGATTAACTCAAAACAGATCACTAAGTTAAATGTAAAAGATAATACTGAAAGTTTTAGGGAAAGTCTTGAGGAATGGGAAAAGTATTCGATTTGACACCAAAATTTCACACTACCAAAAGAAAATCTGATAAACTCACTTCATAAATTTTTTAAGCTTTTGCTCTGCAAAAGACTGTTAAGAGGATGAAGAGACAAGCTTCAGAGTAGGAGAAAATATTTGGAAACCACATACTATACAAAGTACTGGTATCTGGAATGTACAGCGTACTCTCAAAACTCAATGGTGAGAAAGCAAACAACCCGATTAATAAAGAGGCAAAAGACATGAGCTGACATTTCACTGAAGAGACTACACAGATGGCAAACAAGTACATGAAAAGATATTCGACATCATCAACCATCACAGAAATTCAAACCAAAAGCATGCACTATCGCTACACACCTATCAGGCTGGCTAAAATTCAAATAACAACAACTCAAATGCTGGAGATGACGGTGAGAAACTGGATCACCCATATACTGCTGATGAGAATGGAAAATGGTATAGCCCCCTGAAAAAACTGTTTGGCAGTTTCCTAAAAAAACCAAATGTGCAATTATCATACCACCCAGCAACTGGACTCCAGGAAATTTATCCTGGAAAAACAAACATTTATGTTCACACAAAGCCTGTAAGTGTAGGTGGTTAGCACCTTTTTTTGGAAAAGCCAAAATCTGGAAATAGCCCAGATGTTCCTCAACAGGTGAATGATTCAATTACAGTCCACCCATACCATGGAATATTACTCAGAAATGAAAATGAATGCATTCTCGATACACACCACTAGTTGAATGAATCTCTAGAGAATTACAGGGATTGAAAAAAGCCAGTCCCCAAAGGTTACACACATACATCTTTCCCGTTATGTTTTCTTCTTGAATGACAAAATTATAGAAATGGAGAACAGATTAGTGCTTGCCATGGGTTAAAGAGGGCTTGGGTTGGGAAGGAAGTGGGTATGGCTATAAAGGGCACCTTTGAGGGATCTTTATGGAGATAGAAGTGTTCTGCATCTTGATCTTATCAATGTCAGTTTCCTGTTCATGATCTCATACTACAGTTTTACAAGGTGTTGTCATCAGGAGAAACTAGGTCGATGGTGCAGAGATTTGTGTTATTTCTTGCAATTCTACTTGAAGCTACAATCATTTCAAAATAAAAAGTTTAATTTTTAAAAAAAAATTCAGAGAAGGGCATATGAAGCTCTAAGACAAAACAATGACATTTACAGGGATAAAATGCTAAAAGACAAAAGTGAAAGTCGCTCAGTTGTGTTCGACTCTTTGTGACCCCATGGACAGTAGCCCACCAGGCTCCTTTGTCCATGGGATTCTCCAGACACGAATACTGGAGTAGGTAGCCATTCCCTTCTCCAGGAGATCTTCCTGGCCCAGGGATCGAACACTGGTCTCTTGCATTGCAGGAAGATTCTTTACCATCTGAGCTACCAGGGAACCAGTAAAAACCCAACACCTTAAAAAAGTAAAGATACCCATAAGAAAGGAAATCATAAAAACAGTGGAAATTGAAGCATTAATGATAACATACCATTTCTGTGCTTCTTCAACTGTCCATTACTCTCCTGGGAATCACTATGTTTTAACCATCAAGGTTCATAAGTAACAGAATATTGCTACCCTTTCTGTTCTATTTACCCTCCATCTTAATGCCTGCCATGATCATCATCAACATTTCTGAGTTATTTAATGTATACTTATCATTTTAACGGACTGGACTAGAAAGGTCAGTTTTCATTTCAATCTCAAAGAAAGGCAATGCCAAAGAATGCTCAAACTGTTGCACAATTGCACTCATCTCACATGCTAGCAAAGCAATGCTTAAAATTCTCCAAGCCAGGCTTCAACAGTACATGAACCGTGAACTTCCAGATGTTCAAGCTGGATTTAGAAAAGCAGAGGAACCAGAGATCAAATTGCCAACATCCATTGGATTATCAAAAAAGCACAAGAGTTCCAGAAAAACATCTAATTCTGCTTTATTCACTATATCAAAGCCTTTGACTGTGTGGATCACAACAAACTACGGAAAATTCTTAAAGAGATGGGAATACCAGACCACCTGACCTGCCTCCTGAGAAATCTGTATGCACGTCAAGAAGCAACAGTTAGAACTGGATATGGAACAACAGACTGGTTCCAATCAGGAAAGGAGTATGTCAAGGCTATATATTGTCACCCTGCTGATTTAACTTATAAGCAGAGTAAGTACATCATGCAAAATGCCAGGCTAGATGAAGCACAAGCTGGAATCAAGATTGCTGAGAGAAATATCAACAACCTCAGATATGCAGATGACCCCAGCCCTTATGGCCAAAAGCAAAGAGGAACTGAAGTGCCTCTTGGTAAAAGTGAAAGAGGAGAGTGAAAAAGTTGGCTTAAAGCTCAACATTCAGAAAACTAAGATCATGGCATCTGGTCCCATCACTTCATGGCAAATAGATGGGGAAACAGTGGAAACAGTGTCAGACTTTATATTTTTGGGCTCCAAAATCACTGTAGATGATGACTGCAGCCATGAAATTAAAAGACACTTGCTCCTTGGAAGAAAAGCCATGACCAACCTAGACAGAATATTGAAAAGCAGAGACATTGCTTGGCCAACAAAGGTCCGTCTAGTTAAAGCTATGGTTTTTCCATAGTCACGTATGGATGTGAGAGTTGGACCATAAAGAAAGCTGCGGGCTAAAGAATTGATGCTTTTGAACTGTGGTGTTGGAGAAGACTCTTGAGAGTCCCTAGGACCACAAGGAGATCCAACCAATCCATCCTAAAGGAAATCAGTCCTGAATATTCATTGGAAGGACTGATGCTGAAGGTGAAACTCCAATGCTTTGGCCACCTGATGTGAAGAACTGATTCATTGGAAAAGACACTGATGCTGGGAAAGATTGAAGATGGGAGGAGAAGGGGATGACAGAGGATGGGATGATTGGATGGCAACACTGACTCGATGGACATGAATTTGAGCAAGCTCTGGGAGTTGGTGATGGACAGGGAAGCCTGGCGTGCTACAGTCGATGGGGTCCCAAAGAGTCAAACACGACTGAGAGACAGTACTGAACTGAAACTATTTCAAAGCATTGAAAGAGAGTAATTCTTATTTTATGATTATGTATCTGATTATGATAAATTTAAGCGGTGACATTTTATGACGCTCCCCCCCGCCACCATCTGGGGTCTGTTTCCTCTTCCCCTGAGTCTAGTTGCACTTTGTGACTGTTTTGACCAATACAAGAAGTGACATTGTCTCAGTCTCCAGCCCATCTCTTGCAATGGTCATTCTGAGGAAATCCAGCTGCCCTCTAAGACTGATCCTTTGGAGACTACCATGCTGTGAGGAAGCCCAACTTAACTGCTTGGAAACACGCCTGGGAGAAAGAGAAAGGGGGAAAGAAAGAAAGCCCTAGCTCATCCATCTACTCCAGGTTAGTATCAGACATGTGACTGAAAAAGCCATGGGTTGGGATAATTTGAGAGAGTAGCGCTGAAACATACACATTACCATATGTAAATCAGATAGCCAAGGGGAGTTTGATGTATGATGCAGGGAACCTTGAGCCGGCGCTCTGTGACGACACAGAGGGGTAGAAAGGGAAGGAGTGGGGAGGGGGATTCAAGAGGGAGGGGACATATGTACACCTAACGCTGGTTCAAGTTGATGTATGGCAAACACCATCACAATACTGTAAAGTAATTGTCCTCTAATTTAAAAATAAATATTAAAAAAAGAAGAGCCAGAACCAGGGTCCCCAACATGTAAAGCCCTGTGAGCCACACCAGTCATCTGTCATTTGAGTCAGTCTAAGCAGAGACAAGCCATTTCTGCTGCGCCTTACTTGAATTCCTGACCCACAGACCTATCAGCATAATAAAATAGTTGTTTAAATAACCAATTTTGGAAAGGTTTGTTACACAGCAATAGATAACTGTACCACTGATATATCCATGTAGTGAACATTAAGTAGAATTTTCTAGTGGTGATTAACATGCTGAACTTTGGAGTCAAGCTGACAGGGATTTGAGACTGGTCTCTGCCTTATAATCTTGAGCAAGTTTAGCTCTCCAAGACTTAGTGCTTTTGTCCATAAAAGAGAAATGACAATTACACCAACTTCATAGAATTTTGTGAAGATGTAATCAGTCAGTGCATATAATCGCTCAAAACATAACTATTATTATAATACACATTATATAAAAATATATGTAAGTAATATAACATATATATTAGGTGCTCAATAAGGACTCATTGAAAATAAGCACTTCACTTCACTCTTATTCTTTATTCATCACTGGCAGTTCATCTCAGCCAGTGAGTTCAGATTCAATTTCTCATCTCATCAGTAGTAAGTTTGGGAGCCCTTTTCTTTTTCTCCCTTGAAAACGGAAAGTTCCTTAATATGGTGTGGTATCCTGGATTCGATCCTGGGACAGAAAAAGGATCAGTTCAGTTCAGTTCAGTTCAGTCACTCAGTCATGTCCGACTCTTTGCAACCCCATGAACCACAGCACGCCAGGCATCCCTGTCCATCACCAACTCCTGGAGTCCACCCAAACCCATGTCCATTGTGTCGGTGATGCCATCCAGCTATCTCATCCTCTGTCATCCCCTTCTCCTTCTGCCCTCAATCCTTCCCAGCATCAGGGTCTTTTCCAAATGAGTCACCTCTCCATATCAGGTGACCAAAGTATTGGAGCTTCAGCTTCAACATCAGTCCTTCCAATGAACACCCAGGACTGATCTCCTTTAGGATGGACTGGTTGGATCTCCTTGCAGTCCAAGGGACTCTCAAGAGTCTTCTCCAACACCACAGATCAAAAGCATCAATTCTTTGGCACTCAGCTTTCTTTATAGTCCAATTCTCACACACATACATGACTACTGGAAAAACCATAGCCTTGACTAGATGGACCTTAGAAAAAGGGTATGAGTGGGAAAATTCATGAAATCCAAGATAAATTCTGGAGTTTAGTTAGTAGTAAGCAATATGCAAAGGTTGGTTATATTGACAAATGCCCCATGATTATATATGTGATGCTTACCAGAGGGGGAAGTTGTGGGTAGAGTATATGGGACCTCTCTGTATGTTACGTTTCAACTTTTTTATACATTTAAATTTATGTCAAAATAAAAAGTGTATTTTTTAAAGGAGATTCTTTTCCAAACACTTCCAGGTAGTTAGTTGTCCCTTCTGGATTCAGGCAGTAAATTACTAAGTTTTGTCTCTTATCAAAAGTGTTGCTTCCATTGCTATAACAAATCTAACTTTTCTGCTTTCAATAGTAAATGAAACAGTTCAGTTCAGTTCATTTCAGTTGCTCAGTCATGTCCAACTCTTTGTGACCCCATGAATCGCAGCACACCAGGCTTTTTCCTGTTTGAAATATATTTCTAATTTAAAAGATGCGTAAGAAAATTTTCTTGCAGTTTAAGTCAGAAAGGTATTAACTTTTATCATAGATTTTCCTTTTCTGGTTGTAGTGGTTTAATCTGTGGTCTTTCAGCTTGAAACAGTATCTCTTTATATTTAGGCAACATTTTCCATTCAAACATGTGGAAAGTTTCCATGGTGTAAAGGTACCGAGAGAGTAGCATCCTGAGATCATCAGTCCTCTGTTTAAACTCATCCATTTACTCAACAAATGCTCATTTATTGTGTGGAAAAGCCAGTTCTGGACCTGAGAATTCAAGGGCATAGCAAGGCAGATATGGTCCCTGAGCTGGAACATGAAACCTATGCAGAGACCAACGTGAGTCATTCAGCTACAGAATAAATGTAAAATTGTATACTCACTAAGTTGTGCCCAACTCTTTTGCAATGCTATGCACTGTAGCCCACCAGGCTCCTCTGTCCATGGGATTTTCCAGGCAAGAATACTGAGTGGGTTGGCATTTCCTTCTCCAGGGGATCTTTCCAACCTCGGGATGGAACCCATGGCTCCTGCTACCGCTCCTGCATTGGCGGTCAGATTCTTTACCACTGAGCCACCTGGGGAAGCCCAAATGTAAGCCTGCAACTGGGGAAATGCCTCCAGGGAGAGGCAAGCTCACAGTGCTATGTGAAGGGGCCCTTATCAAGTCCGGGGCAATGAGAGAGGGAATCAGAAAAGCGTTCCCTCAGAAATGATCACTGCATTGAGCTAAGAAGAATGAATAGACATTTCAGATAATGAGACCAGCATGTACAAGGGCCCTGAGACAGGAGGGAACAGGAGGTGAACAGGAACAGACAATAAGGAAGAGAAGGGTGTTGGCTGAGGTTGGCAATGGGCCAGGGCCTTGAAGGTCTTGGGAAGGATTTCAGTTTTTTCTAAGAGTAAACAGAAATCATCGACATGCTTTAAGCTGAGAGGTGACACGCTCAGATTTTCTTCTTTAGATGATTGCTCTAACTGCAGTCTGGAGAATGCCCTGAGAGAGGGAAAGGTAGGAAAAAGCAGCTCAGTTAAGAGGCCATTGCAGTAGATAAAGAATATGGCAGGAAGGCAACAGCAGAGATGTTTGCAAGAGACATCTGTGAAGTAAACGGGACACGTTTCAAAATAATTGGATCTAGAGACAGAGGGAAGCATAAAAAAAAAAAAAAACTGGGTTTTTGGTTTGTACCACAAGATGGAAGATTGTACATTTGACTAAAGCAGGGGGCCTTGGAAGATGACCAGATATGGGGGAAGAACACGAGTTTTTTCTTATCCCTGTTGAGTTTGAAGTACCTGTGAGACACTCAGGGGCAGAGGTCAAGGAGCAGTGGTACATATGGGTTTGGGATGCAGCGGGCACTCCTGAGCTAAAGTGCAAGTGTGCAAATACTTCACCTGCAGCAGCAATTATTGTGGATAAGATGACTTCGATAGCAATGAATAAAGAGAGGGCTTAAGGCTGAGCTTTATGCACTGTCAGCGTATAAAATTCTGGGGACTCTGCCATAAAAAGAGGAATTGGAAAGTGAGGAAGGAAACTCGGGGAGTGTGGCGTCCCAGGTGACAAAGGGACCAGGGGCAGGAGTCTATGTTCCTCAGCCTCTGCTTAAAAAAGGAAAGGAATATGACAAGTCTTAAGTACTGCTGAGTAATCCTATAAAACGAGGGCTGAAAAAAGGGTGTCCATCAAACAAGACACAAATTGGTGACTTTTTAAAACTGTTTCTTTCTTTCTGTCTTCGTTGCTGCCCTTGGGCTTCTTTAGTTGCAGCGAGGGGCGTGGGGTGGGGGTTCCTCTCCGCTGTGTGCAGGCTTCTCACGGCAGCGGCTGCCCTTGCTGTGGAGCGCAGGCTCTAGGCCCACGGGCTTCAGTAGCTGTGGCATATGGGCTTTAGTTGCTCTGCAGAAGGTGGGATCTTCCCAGACCAGGGATCGAACGCATGTCCTCTACCTTGGCGGGAGATTCCCATCCACTGTTCCATCAGAAAAGTCCAAATGCTGACTTTAACAAAGCAGATTGGTGGGACCAGAAACCAAATTGAAGTAAATCAAGAAATGAGTAGAAAAGGAGGAAATGGAGAGGACACATTGAAGAACTCATCAAGAAGTGTGGTCACTGGTGGGAGGATTGGAATCAATTTTAATAGTCAATAAGAAGGTTCCATTTGAGATAATGCTGAATATCTATGAGTGGAAATGGATAAATAATGGATAGCCTAAGTGTCCGGACAGTCACCCAAGTGACTCTCATCTTTGGGAAATGTGTATCGTATGGGTCAAGGTACAGTCAGGACACAGAAGTCACTCCATCTATCTGAACAGAGATCATTTAATGTGAAAAACTGTTAATAAGGTTAAAAAAAAAACAACTATTAAATCACCAAAAGACTTAAAAAGACCACCTTCAGGCATTACAGAGGCAGCTACTGCAGAAGGCAACAGCCACTCCTAGGGCTGGCGGAACAAACGGAAAGTTTGGATTATTAAAATTTAGAAGCTTAGAAGAGGGACCGGTGGAGTGAGGTCCAGACCTCTGAGGAGGAAGGACTGGCCAGAATACACGCTGCTAAGGGGTTCCGTGAGGTTCGTTCTGTAAGCACTGGGAAAACTGAGAACTGGATCCAGCCACTGCTTCAGGAAGGAACTGCAACTGCCAGGGTGGAGCAGCCCCGTCTGGAGAGGTCCTCAGAGAGGGGAAACCAAGAGGAAGGAGCAATCTCTTCTTCCTCCTCCTTCTCCCTCTAGCTCCCCCTACTGGTAGAGCCTCACGGGGAGCCACTTCCAGTTCAGTTTAGTTCATTTGCTCAGTCGTGTCTCTTTTCCGACCCGGTGGACTGCATCGGGCCAGGATTCCCTGTCCATCACCAACTCCCGGAGCCTACTCAAACTCATGTCCATTGAGTCGGTGATGCCATCCAACCATCTCATCCTCTGTCATCCCCTTCTCCTCCTGCCTTTAATCTTTCCCAGTATCAGGGTCTTTTCCAATGAGTCAGTTCTTCACATCAGGTGGCCAAAGGAGTTTCAGCTTTGCAGAGTATTAATGGGATGTGCAGAATCCCAACCCCAGCATCCCAAGTTGAGTTATAGCTCTAGGGGCAGAGCCAAGAGGTAATATAATCCCTTCTAGAATTATAAGGAGTTCCTAAGTGGTCTTCAATTTATATGCATTCTCTGTCTTTCTCAGTGAGATAATGCTGGACATATGCTAGGTGTGCAATAAACAGTTGCAACTGACAGAGACCACATTTCTGAAACAGATCTTCTGGTGGGGCCAAAAGAGGAAACCACTAGGCCATTCAGATATGATGTAAATCAAATTCCTTATGATTACATAGTGGAGGTGATGAACAGATTCAAGGGATTAGGTAGACAGAGTGCCTGAAGAACTATGGACAAATGTTTGGAAGGGAAAGATATACCCAACTGAATGAAGAGTTCCAGAAAATATCAAGAAGAGATTTAAAAAAAAAAAAAGCCTTCTTAAGTGACCAATGCAAAGAAATAGAAGAAAACAACAGAATGGGAAAGACTAGAGATATAAAGGAACACTTCATGCAAGAATGGGCATGATAAAGGACAGAAAGGCAAGCGCCTAACAGAAGCAGAAGAGATTAAGAGGAGGTGATAAGAATATACATAACTATGCAAAAAAGGTCTTAATGACTCAGATAACCACGATGGTGTGGTCACTCACCTAGAGACAGACATCCTGGAGTGTGAAGTCAAGTGGGCCTTAGGATGCATTACTACAAAAAAAGTTAGTGGAGGTGATGGAATTCCAGCTGAGCTATTTCAAATCCTAAAAGAAGATGCTATTAAAGGGCTGCACTCAATATGCCAACAAATTTGGAAAACTCAGCAGTGACCACAGGACTGGAAAAGGTCAGTTTTCATTCTAATCCCCAAGAAAGGCAATACCAAATGCCAAATGTTCAAACTGCCGTACAATTGCACTCATTTTACATGCTAGTAAAGTTGCTCAAATCCTTCAAGTTAGGCTTGCACAGTATGTGAACCAAGAACGTCCAGATGTACAAACTTGATTTAGAAAAGGCAGAGGAACCAGAGATCAAATTGCCGACATCACTGGATCATAGAGAAAGCAAGGAAATTCCGGAAAAACTTCTACTCCTACTTCATTGACTACATGAAAACCTTTGACTGTGTGGGTCACAACAAACTGTGGAAAATTCTTAAAGAGATGGGAATACCAGACCACCTTACCTGTCTTCTGAGAAACTTGTGTGCGGGTCAAGAAGCAACAGTTAGAATAAGAAATGGAGCAATGCACTAGTTCAAAACTGGGAAAGGAGTACATCAAGGCTGTATACTGTCACCCTGCGTATTTAACTTATACACAGAGTACATCATGCAAAATGCTGGGCTGGATGAATCACAAGCTGGAATCAAGATTGCCAGGAGGAATATCAACAACCTCAGATAGGTAGATGATACCACTTAATGGCAGAAAGTGAAGGGGAACTAAAGCACCTCTTGATGAGGGTGAAAAAGAAGAGTGAAAAAGTTGGCTTAAAATTCAGCATTCCAAAAACTAATATCATGGCATCCTGTCCCATTACTTCATGACAAACAGAAGGGGGAAAAGTGGAAACAGTGACAGATTTTATTTTCTTGGGCTCCAAAATCACTGCAGACATTGACTGCAGTTGGGAAATTAGAAGACATTTGCTCCTTGAAAGACAAACCTAGACAGCATATTAAAATGCAGAGACATCACTTTGGTGACAATCCATATTATCAAAGCTTTGGTTTTTCCAGTAGTCATATACGGATGTAAGAGCTGGACCATAAAGAAGGCTAAGCACAGAGAATTGATGCTCTCGAACTGTGATGCTAGAGAAGACTCTTGAGAGTCTGCAAGGAAATCAACCAGTCAATCCTAAAGAAAATCAACCCTGAGTATTCATTGGAAGGACTGATGCTGAAGCTGAAACCGCAATAATTTGGCCACCTGATACAAAGAGCTGACTCATTGGAAAAGACCCTGATGCTGGGAAAGATTGAAGGCGAAAGGAGAAGGGGGCGGCTGAGGATTAAATGGTTAGATAGCATCAATGGACATGAATTTGAGCAAACTCAGGGAGATATTGGAGGACAGGGAAGCCTGGAGTGCTGCAGTTTGTGGGGTTGCAAAGAGCTGGACACAATTTAATGACTGAACAACAACAATAATGCTCTCAGGAAAGAACGTTGGCTGCCAGAGTGTCCTCTGTGGGAGGCTGAAATTGCGTGCCCTTCATCAACTGAAGCAGACTCCATTTTCACCTGTACGGAAATGGGGATGGGAATTTTTTTAATGCTTATTTTTTTCATTATTTAAGAGGTACACTCATTTGATTAAATTTGATATATTCAGAAAAATAAAAAGAAATGTATTTGTTAAATCACTCAGTACTCTACTACCTAAAGACAAATATTGGTCATGCTTACTTATGTATCTATCCTGACCTTTTATACATAATTTTGCTTTTCTTTTATATGATTACGATCAGTTGAATATAAAATTCTGTATTCTGATTGTCTTTTTCACTTAATCTTATTTGACAAACATTTTCCTTGCTACTACAAAGCCTCTGTAAACAATTTTTAATGGCTATGCACCATCCCTTAGAGGGGGATGTTTCATAATTTACCCACCTGTTTTTTAATGGTCACACATTTCATTGATTTCTAATTTCTTAATCTTCTAAATGACATTTCAATAAACATCACTGTGCATATGAGCTGTGCTAGTGGTGAAGAACCTGCTTGACAATGCAGGAGACATAAAAGATACAGGTTCAATCCCTGAGTCAGGAAGATCCCCTGAAGAAGGGCATGGCAACCCACTCTAGTATTCCTGCCTGGAAAGTCCCACAGATAGAGGAGTCTGGCAGGCTACAGCCCATGGGATCACAAGAGTCGGACACGACTTAGCAACTGAACCACTGCCACAGGTATTAATACCTTGGCCAAGCGAAGTGACTGGTGTCTAAGTCTTACTTACAGAGACATAGAGACAGGGGGGTGGGTAGGGACTAAGGGAGAGAGGTCTTTCCAGATTTCAGCAGGATTTGAGCCTGCTGGTGTGTCTTCAGCATGCAGAGAACTCTGAGGAATACTGCACTCCTGGGGCCCCTGGCGTTGTCATTTTGGAACCACCTGGAACCAGCAAGCTTGTCAGGAAATTCATTTTGTCACTGCAGGTCCTGGCAGCAGGGGTGGTAAAAAAAAAAAAAAAAATTGTCACTTCCGTGTGGCTTCTTGTGAAGGGGAGCTAGAGTGGACTGCCTCTCTGTGACTGTTGGTGTTCATTCAAGAAACTTCCGGGGCTTTGAGAGGCCCTATGCATTATCTGTCATGGAAGTGGGAGAGTCAGGGAGGTGCGGTTTGTTGATCAAGGTGGGGGTCCTTTATCCCTCATGCTCCTGAAGCCTAAGAAAATCAGGGTTGATGCTTTCATTAAATCATTGTTATGAAATATTTATTGTGTAAGTACATAAAAGCTTGAAACCCATTTCCTAAAATTCTTTTTAAGATGCTCTCCCAGAAAGTGAAAGATGAGAGAGAACTGGAGAGCTAAAGTCGACTAAGAGTCTCTTTTGACATTTTTTTTTTTTGACAGGGAGACATGCCCGTGTCAAGCTACTGAGGTGACAAAAGAGCAAAACTGCAGACCAGGAAGGCAGAGTCATGTCCCACTCACTCCAAGGGGCTGCAAACAGGATCGAGGTAGACTCTGCTTGGTGTCCTTGGGGAGAAACTCCATCAACCAGCCTTAGAGGCCAATGGAAGGAACTTTCCAGCAAGAGAAAAAGAGAGAGGGTATTTGCCACCTCGCTTTCTCCAGAGAGCTGCAGAATTCTGCAGGAGACCTCTGGGATCTTTCTAGAGCCTATACAGGGCAGCTGGGAATTAAATTTGGCCAGAAAGGTTTGAAACCTGGAGACCCTCAGCAAAGGCTCAAAACCAGTTGCTGAGTGGGCCTCCCCATTGGAGTTTTTGCTGAGCAAAATGACTTGAGAACAGTCCAATCAATGACAAAGCACTGCTGGCAACTGAGCCCTTGCAAGTCATTTGAAAGCGGACTCTTCCTCCTCTGAGACCAACCCTTGGCCACCTGGGTCAATAATTATGGAGTTGTTTGGACTGGAAGGAACTTGGCCGGGGTCATTTAGTCCATTCCCATGCCTTGCGCTGGGATCGAGTTCATTATTCTAAACAACCTGTAATAAAGAGGTCCCTCCTCTCTCCCAGAATAGCTCCAGGGATGGAAATTCCACTTTCTTTGGCAGTTCATTCCCTTGTTTTGCTTGTTCTCCTATTCTGCACAGTCCCCTGGTTTGGTTTTTCTTTGTCTTTTTTTTCACTCTTCTCAAGCTCTGAGCCCATGTTTTCCCTCCTGTAACTTAAGCCATGGAAAGCAATTCCTTCGATAACATCATCTCACCTATTGTGAAACTGCTAAGAGCCCTGTCTTCTGTTGTCTTCCGAAGACAGAACATGGTCTGGGCTCTTAGCTATTCTGTCTTCCAAATCCTGAGTGGCTTTCTTTTGTTTGTTTGGGGTTTTCTCCACCTCTTAGCCAAACTCTCTAGAATCACTGTCTCTTAAGGGGGGACAAAAAGGAACTCACAAAAACATCTGCTAGGAGTGACAAGGATACCCCAGGTTCTTTGCCTCCTGGCTCCCAGAATGTTTTAATGGAAGTCCTTAAATTGTGGGTGCAGGAAATGGTTTCAGATGGAATTACCGTGAAACAACTTCTCTGAGCGGATGTTCAAAGGATTACCAGAATGGTTTTATAATTCAGTGTTGATGAAAACACAAATGTGGAAGGCATTTCCAAGTGTGCCCACTGCCTTCCTAAATAAAGCCCTGATCTCAAGTCTGTTCATTTCTCCCCAAGTCTCTCTCTCTTCTTGTTCTTCAGTTCTTTTGTCAGCTCCTCTGGATGCCCCACACACACACACACAACCACAGCCTGGGTAAACCCAAGGCTTCTTTTGAAGTTCAGCTGTTTCCACCCAGGCAGCTGGACTACAGGCTGATGGAGGCACCCCTCAGCCTCCTCCTGGCTGGTCACAGCCCTGAACTGTGCTCCGGGGACGTTAGAGCTAATCTGAGCCTTGTTTCATCTTCTGAGCATCCGCTCCCAAGGCAGGATGCGTGACTTTGCCTTGTCTCTGTTTAGGCTCCCAGTCTCTGTCAATTTCAATCTATTACAGTCCCATTTCCAATCTGTCCCCTGGTCCTTGGACCCCCAACACTGGGAGCACCTGGAAATGTAATTAAAATGCAGATTCCCTGGCCCAATCCAGACTCAGCAAATTAGCATCTCTAGGGATACAGTCCAAGTGCCTGCATCTTTAACCACCTCTTCTGATGATCCTTGGGCCCAGAATGTCATGTGAAGCTGAGAGTATGGGAGGCATATGTCTCCAGCAGGAACCTTGGGTTACTGTTCCTCACAATTTTCTGCCACTCTGCATCTCATCTCTACTCCTCATCCTCAAGGTGAGGTCTCCAGGACCAGGGTAGCCCATCCATGTCTCTGAATCCGCTATAGACGGAGCCAGTCGATCTGTAAATGTGACAGCCAGGTGCCCTGAGACCTGCAAGGCCAGCAGCCTGGCCTCCTGCACAAGGACTCTGAGTGGGAGTCCGTGAGCTCCTGCTGATGAATCACACTTGGGTACCTCTGTCGTCTTTCAAAGCACTGTTCCCATGCATGCGTCTCATACAGAATGCGGACCATGGTTATTCTTCCTGGAGCTTTTATTACGGGCTGAGCCCTGTTCTGACCAGGACTTGGCATGAACTTGGATGTTACTTCATAGGGTCACTAGGAGCTCAAAATGCCACAATGCGTGTGAAATGCTTACGATAGCCCCTTGAAGGTGGTAAGCTCTCAATAAGTTAGTTTCTGCTAACTTCTATGATGATGAAGATAAGGGGGAGGATAACGATGATAGCAATCACTCAGCTGAGTTTTTAGAAGACATAATGCAAGGTCTTCACATGGGTGTGCCTGATCCAAGATCAGGATATGGGCTTTTCCAGTCCAGTTGCAGAGTTTCAGTCCTCCCTTTGCTCCTGGGGGACCTTGGAGGGACCAGGAAGAGGTGGGCAGGGGCACAGACAGAGAGAGGTGGCTCTCGTGGGTCTTTGACTCCTTCCCATCCCCACACAGAGCATGGTTCTGCCCACACTTGTCACCCCATTAAGTCTCATGTCCTCTCCAAGCCCTGATAAGCATTGCTGTTTGGGCCACCAAATAATTCCCCAAACCATCCCAGCTTCTGGGCCCCCAGAAGCCAGTAACTAATAGAGATAGATGGTCTCAACCTCTTTAGAAATGTTCTTTTCTCATAAAGGGATGGGAAAACTGTCAAATTTCCAAATTTAAAGGTAGACTGTCAGTAAATATTATTTGTATATTTTCGTACATAAGTGTTTAATGTATTCACGTTTGTGGTCATTTGCCTTCCAAGAACTGAATGAAGCTTACTACATGGCACATTCAATAGAACTTTAAAAAAGCAATGACAAAAATCTTATAGTGGTCAGAGCAGGGATAGGGGAAGAGGCGTCACTATTCCCAAACCAGGCCACTGGGGTTGGGTGAAGCTAAGCCTTCCACTGAAGCCTAACCTTCCCCGTAAATGGGGCAAAATATTTGGGAAGGAGACTCCTTCCCTCCAGTCATGAGCACATAGACCTTGTCTCCTGGTAGAGATGACTCTGAGGGTTTCAATAGAGCACGAGAGGATAGCTTGGACCTCCACCTTTAGGTTTTAGCAGTGCTCAAGGTCAGCGGATGGTGCTGGAGAAACAAGATTCTACAGTAATTGATCAGTTTTCAGAGCAGCACCAGGTGGTGAGACATTCAGGCGCTATGGCCACGCCAAAGGGCAGCTCAGACCAACGGGAGACACGGTTTTACCTGAAAGAGAAAAAGGGCAGCAAATTCCTCCCTGGAGAGACCATGTCTGTGTGTGTGTGTGTGTGTGTGTGTGTGTGTGTGTGTGTGTGCGCGCGCGCGCACCCCACTTAGCTTTGGTGTGCTCTTTCTTTTCTTAAAGCAAGACTGCTTTCAACTCTGAAAGTGACCCTGGCCCTCACTTTGAGCCCGGCCCTGGCCCCGGGTGCAAGCCACAGTCACCACAGCAGGGCTGTCCTCTCTCTTGCAGACATCCAGGACAAAGAAGACACACCACTTAGGAAGGTGAGATGCCTTTTAAAAATTAGACAAAATCTTAGAGGGTGTATTTCCTTTATCTCTAGACCTACATCCATTAACCCGCACTCGAGGACAATCAGGGCTGCTGTTCAGGGAGGCAGCTCAGATGAGTCAGACCTGCCATCGAATATTGAGGAAAGAGAGACGCCGCACAGGTTTAGTTTTTGGCTTTTTTTTTTTTTTTTTTTTTTCATGTCTGTTTCCAGGGAACCAGCTTGCGCTGAATGCGGCCTGATAGAAACTCAAGATAAAACTCTCATGGATTCTGCCGAACTATAGTGTCACTGAGACAATTTGCACAGTCTGTGAACTGCTCCCATTTGCCAAACTTCTTTTTCAGCTGTTCTAAACGTCATCTCATCAAGTTCTTATCTTTTAACTATATGGAGCAGAATTTAAAATTATAAACTTCAGGGAGGAGGGAAGAGAGACAGGGTTACCTGAATAACTGGGACCAGACAACGGCCAGGGAGACGTCTGACTTTCTTCTGAAGACTCCAAACCCTGAACCATGGCCTATTCTGGGCCTGTCTGATCCTCTCTGCTCATGTAGGACTTATCACCGTCCTGGTACACTTGCAAATATACTGGCTCCCTTTCCCAGTATCAGTGTGAATATCTAGGTTCCTTCTGTATTAGCCATCTCTTTAAACACTTATGATACATATGGATTTTACTCTCTGGCTCTTCCTACATATTCCTATCAAACTTTTTTTTTTTTCTTTCAGAAGCTGTTTTCTATCTTTTATTGCTTAAATAATCATCTTCTGTATTATTGAGAAAAAACCCAAAGCTGTCAACATTCCTGGACTCAGGTCTCTAGCAAACTCACCACCCACCCTTCCCTCCTCTCACCCCCATCTGCTTATAATTTAATGTTCTGTATGTTTTAATCATTTCATTAGCCATGTCTTTATTTTGAAATGCAACTAATTCTTCAGTTCAAACAAACAGCCAGCAATTCTAAAAATGAGACCATTCTTTTCTTTGGGGTAGAGGCTGATTTAGAAGAAATATCACACCTAATATGAGAAGGGTGAAAGAATTTGAATGCTTTTATTTTTCTTTTAATCATTGATTCCTAAAAGTGGAATAGATCTTAGAGATTTGTTGATTAGCTCCACAGGTGTGGAACTAACTTTTGAAGTAATCACCTCATGTCCTTCTGAACACTGTGAAAAAGCCGTTATTATTATTAAGGTTTATCAGTAAATAGACAAAAAAAATTATGTCGTAAAATACTCATTCCTATGAGTAGCTCAGTATCTCAGACCTATACTTAGTAACAAAGGACACAAAAAAGAAAACTGACCCTACTATAGAAGTGGTGTATTTATTAGCTTATTTTCTTTCTAGGCAATTACATTTATTAAGGTGGTGATTTGGGGAATCATATTTTGCTATGAGGGGAAGAGAATTTACCAAGTGCCTTACTTGATTTCTTTTGCCCCTGAATTTCAGATTTTTTCTACCTCAGATATGAAGTTGCTGAAATTCCAGCACTTACTTCATTTTAACATTACATTGGTGACTTAACTGTAAAACGTGGAATTGACATCTTTATTTTCAAATATTTGACTAATTTCTGGTAATAAAAACGTTCTATCAACATTTTAGAAGCACAACTAACATCTACCACACAGTTTTCACTTAATAAAAGTTTGTTGAAGCCTGAGTAGATAAATGGGCAGGCCACATTTTGACATTTAATATTTGTATCTTAATTCAGCTTTAAGTGCCGAGTGTTATTAATGTTAATACATAGCAAGTACACTTTCTGATGTATCTCTTCCAGTGAAGATTTTATCTACTTCAAAAACATAAATCAGAAGCATTTAAATTTCCATATAAAGATTGAAATGATGATCATCTATTAGCAAAGTTGTCTTGCAGGAACTGTTGTAGAACACGTTTGGTTAAGTTATTGACAGAAGGGAAGCCCGTGTGGGCTGACACAAATGGTTGTCACACGCCATCTAGTGGCTCTATGAGAAAGTGTGCTCATTTCCAGGGAAAGATTTTTGGAGCCAGCTTGTCTGCTTCGGAATTTCAGCGCCTGCCAGGAAACCAATGTACGTTTGTCCATCTTTAAGGCTTTAAACTGAGAGGGACCACTGAGGACAGCATGCCAAATTATCTTCCAAAATCTCTGTCCTAAGGAACACCTAGGAAGTAACTATTCAGGGGAACTGTTTTCTTTCTGGATTCGGAGCGAAACTGGGAAGTCATCGGAGAAAGCTTTGCCTGCTACAGTTGTGGTATAAAACAAGGTAAGTAACGTGACATTCCCTGCTATATTCTTCCCACAGAAACCATCACTGTGTGCAGAAATCCATAATCTGGCCACGACTTCTACAACCCGGAGGACCTGCTTAGCACTGTTGAATTTGCTCAGGGGAAGATTCTGTGGCAAGATGGCTCATTTCAGCCATTGTCTGGGGCTAATTCATAAGATGTCTTAATTCTTATACATATGCGCAATCGTGACATTTTTGTAATTGATCGAAATATCCATTTTACAATTATCAAGAGCCTGATTTTTAACTTTCTAGTGGGAGGCTATTGTAGTACAAAGAATTAGTAGATCCAAGATTAATAGCAGAAAGTATCTCCAGGTTTCTTCTTGCAATGGCAAGCAATTAAAAATAGAGTGAACACTCTGAGTTCTTGCCTTGTCTCAGCTTTAAATAACTTAAAGACAATTTGAAATGGGATCATAAGTCAGTTAGGTATAAATTTCACAAAAATCACGAAATAAGCAATGTGTGGGTACAGTGGCATGGTGGGAAGAGCACTCAGGATTTGAGAGTAAATAACTAAAATGAAGACCAGTTGTTTAGGAATCTCACACATCAGTTTTTCTTTTCTCTAGGTTTCTACACTAGCGTGTTTACAGTGCTTGAAAAATGCTGCTTTCAAAGTCATAGTAACAACTTTTTAAGACCATCAAATGAGAAACAATTTAGTCTATTAGTTCCAAATAGAAAAGCCGGCAAGACAATTTTCTCTTAAGGTCAATTGTTATTGTAAATATATGCTGTAAGTGAAGAATGCTCAACATAAAAGATACTTGCTTTTGCCTTTTGAGCTATAATCCTGATCCCTGAGTTGTGATAGAGCTTCAACGACATCTCAAACATCTATTTTTCACTTTCTATATCAAGGGGAACCATGGATCCATTTAAGGTATCTGTATCATTCACTGATAGAGAAGCCTATAAATAAGTAGCAACATGAAGAACCTGATTATTATCCAGGTGACATCACTTATCAAAAAATCCTGAAATTTCTTTGATCACTTTAGTACAGTATTCTATATCTGTTGTCCTGAGAGCAAAAAGTATGTTTTTTAATACTGGTGTATGGAAAAGCAAATTAGATTTGTGGGCTTAGAACTCCATCATTGCTTACATATTTATATATCCACAAATCTTTTAACTTTCCTTAATTTTATATGTTCAAAGTGATTGCATTTTCCAGAATATTTACCTATTAATTGACATTATCATTGGGAAAAAAAGCAGGCTCATTTTTGGCCATGCCACACGCCCCCTAGAAATCCCAACTATGATGTCCTATGCTTGTACTATGAGAAGAAAAAATTAGACTTTGCAAAATGTCAGTCTCTGGTCCTTGGCCTTTCAATGGATTTTCTGTTTTCTTTCAGGTCCTTTGCATCTATGCCATAGCTCAGCTAAGGGCCAGTACAAATAATTTCCCTCACCTTCCAATGTTACACCTTTCAAGTATACCTGAAAATGCAAATCAATAATAATTTTAAAATTCTCTGTCCTTAGCAAAGTAGGAGCATGGGGTTCAAGCCATCTATGGTAGCCATAATATTCCAGGCGATTCTTTAAAATCTCTGACTTTCTCCCTGGCCACTTTATAGAGATGTTGCTGGGATAAGTGGAGACAATTTCAAGAAGGTTTGGGGCTCAGGAGGACATCAATGAGACGCATTGTTTTGCACGGTCTGGCTGGAGGGTGCAGGGCAGAGTAAAATTAAGAGCTCCTCTTTTATTGTGGAGCAGAGTTGGGTCGTTTGATCTCTTAGTCCTTGAGTAATTGGAGTCTACACAGCATGTGGAACTGGGGCCTGAGCAGCTCGTCTGTGTGCCCATAGCCCACCGCAGACCCGCCTGCAGCACCGTTCCCCACCCCACCCACCACCAGCCAGATCCAGCTTGGATTACGCCTGGACACAGGCGTAGTTTCTGAGCTGAGAAAACGACAAGGTGCAGATTCTCAGTGGAAGCCATGCTGTTTGTTATCATGTAGCTAGAAGTAAACAGAAACTCTCCTGGATCTGGGCAGCCTACCTGCGTGTGGGTGGTTGCCCTCATCATATTCCACGTTCCTCCCTCCAATAATGATCCAAGCTCTCTGATCCAACTTCACCATCGCAAGCTTGATTTGCACCCTGGATTTCCAGGCAATCTACCTGCTCCCCCACCCCCAGCTGCCCATGCAGCTCCCTCCTCCAGCTCACAGGGCACCATGGTTGGTTTACACACCACTCACTCAACGAAGAGTTACCGGACCCCTACCTGACGCCAAGCACTCAGCTGCTTGGGAGCTCCGTGGTGACCAACAGTGATATGCATCTATCCTCAACAAGGAGGGTGACCCATCCTCCCAGTTTGCCCAGAACTGAGTGGGTTTCCGAGACCTAATGCTTTAGATTTTAAAACTGGTGCCGTCTCAGGGAAACTGGGACGAGTTGGTCCCTCTCTCATGAGCCTCACATACGCTATCTTCTACAGCTCCTTGTCTGCTTAGAAAGACAATTGTGTCCCTCCCCACAATGGAGGGTCCTTAACATGTGTGTTGATGTCTTAGACCTGGAAGCTTGCATTTTTGCATTAGGTGAGACTGCAGCCATTTTCCAAACCCACTGCTTCCTTTTCCAGATTAATCCAGGGGTGGATCTAGGTTTTGAAGCTCTTGAAGCTTATACAAACTGAGACCTTCTTTAAGAAAAAGAAGGGAATTCCCTAGTGGTTCAGTGGTTAAGACTCCGTACTTCCACTGCAGGGGACTTGGGTTCAGTCCCTGGTTGTGGAACTGAGACCCTGCAAGTCAGCTGGTACCACCAAAATATATATATATATATATATATATATATATATATATATATATATATATATATATATATATATATATAAATGATAAATATGAAATATAGTGCTTTGGGGGAGGTGACATGCAAGAATGAAACCCTAGGACCTAAAGTTTAAGTTTCATTGGCTTTGTGGACAACCCACTTTTATACATAGAAATAGTAATTAGTGATTAACATTTATTAACTCATGGAATCATCACAGTCAACCTAGGAGGCAGGTGGGTTATTATTCCCATTTTACAGATAAGAAAATTGAGGTCCAAAGAGGTTAGCTAATTTGGGTAACTGCGGTCATCCAGCAAGATCCACTCACTGCTCAGCCTTCTTCTGCCAGAAATGGCAAATAACTCTGTCTCCCATTGAACTGAAACTTGCAAAGCAGAATCACTTGGCCAGCAATTCAACAAACTCAATTGGTTTTAAAATAAAATCCTTAGGGTAAGTAGCCAATCAAATTTTGTGGACTCCTAGAGGTTCTGGGTGACAGGAAAACCAAGAGGAGCCTAAGCACGTCTGTGGCTTTTAGTGAAAGGATGTCCTGTGTCAACAAGGCATGTTTCTCTAGATGAGGATTAGAATCCTGGCGTGTGCTTTAGTATGGTTGTATGGAGGTCTACCTTCACCAGCTAAGGACAGGCACTGGATTCTCCTGTCTATTGGCAAGTCTGAGGAACTATTGTCTTGCCTTGGTCCTTAGCATGACTCTTTTTACATTCTTTATCTCCCTTCTTGCCCAGCCTCTACGAGACACACTGTGGGTATCCCTTGGTCCATAGTCCTATATGCAAACCACTGAAGAGGGGAAGTGGACAGAGGATTAAGAGTGTGTACTTTGTCACCAAACTCCCTGGCTCGGAATCCTGGCTCTGTGACCTTTGGTGAGTCACTTTATTTCTCTGTGCCTTGGTTTCTCCATCTGTAAAATGGGAATGATAACAGTATATATATCTCCCTGGGTCATTGTGAAGAGTAAATGAGTAAACATATATATACAATGCTTAACACAGGGCCAGGAGCATAGTAATACTATAACTGTTAACTTTTATTATCATCATCAAGTAATTACTATTACTGGCAATTGGGCACTTCTGTGCAGAAATTCTGACACAGAGAAAGGGCAGTATGCCAGGTACAAGATTGAAGGCTGAGCATTCAAACGGTAGTTTCCACTTAGAACCAGCAGTGAGCAGCTTTGAACGTCTCCCTTCCCTTGATGGTCCCTTGGTTTGGGTCTGTCTGTGGGACACACGTTTAGCCTAGACGTGGCGCGTGAAATAGCACCTCTTAGGTGGCCCATCAGTTGCTAATTAAAGTGGCGTTAACCCTAATGGGCTGGGAAGCAGGACTTGCGTTTACCTGCTGTGGGTTTCCACCAGCTGAGCAGACAGCTCTTGTCCACCCTCCAGACCATGCACCTTGGGGTGATGGTGGCCTCAGGAGAGGGAAGTTGGGGGCAGGGGCTAATATTCTGCAACTTCTGAATCTGCTTTTTGTTCCCGACAAAAAATAATAAAGCTAGAGATGTGCTTGCACCAATCAGTCACGGGTGCTGATAATAGTTCACCTAATTACTTCATTATTTTTTGCCACTCCACAGAGCAGTTTGTATTTACGTCCTGTATATGGTTCTATTATTACCACTTATTGTGACGATTCCAGCAATTCCGAGGAGACTCTGAGGGGCTGGACAAGTAGAATCTTGTTTTTCTTGATTTCCCCCGGGCGGGGGGCGGGGGGGGGTGGGTAGGAGGTGGGAGCTGGTTGTGGGGGCGGGAAGAGAGGAGGAGCCTGGAGAAAAAAGCATCCTGCTGCCATGGGCCCACAATTGCTCATCTGAGATGAGTGATAAATGATGGGTAATTTTTAAAATGCTAGAATTTTAAAACAAAGCAAACACATCCTATCCTATGAGGTCCAAGGCCAGCTGTGGTGAAAAAGAGAAGACAAGATTGAACTGCCTGGGCCTGCACCCCTGATGGAAAAGGGCTCAGACCCAGCCCTGCATCATTAGGTTGGAAGCAGAGTTGGAGGCGGTCCCTAATGAATACCAGGCCACAAATTAACAGAGTTGGTTTGGGAAAACATTGTGAATTTTAGTCACTCAAGCATCAGTAAATCTGCTAGAAGTCAGGAGTGGTTGTTTATAGCTTGTTAAGATGTTGATTGTTTACAAATTACATTTCCCTTTGAAAAAGTGGGCACCTCGCAGAGGCTTCTTGTCACTCATCGCGTGCTGGGGTGCTTCCTGCCAGGGAGAAAGGCTGCCTTCTGTTCACCGATCTAATTGGGGCAGCTCTCCACTTTGGGGCCCCTTCCTCTCCCTGGCCCCTTCTCTCCCTTCCTCCTGCATTTCAAAATCACTCTTAAGCCCAGTTGCCCTGGAAGCACCATTTCAGAGAAGCCCTGGGCTCTGCACGGCCTTCTCTGTGCTCGTTATTTGCAGACACCCAGAAGGATGGATGCTGAGCACTGCCTGGTCTCCCCGACTCGGGCCCTCCTGCCTTTCAAAGAGGCTTCAAGGGCCTGATTTACACACCGGGGCTCATTTGCAAGGTTGGGAGCCAAAAGCAAGCAAATAAGCAAACAAACAAAATAAGTCGTGCCTGTTCCTGCTATTTTCACTGATTGCAAAGAAAGGGGGCCAAATCAGGGCAGGTTGGAGGCCACGCATCCTGAGTCCCTCCTGTGACTGAGACCCAGAGGGGAGGTGGCAGCTCCGAAGCTGGACTGTGCCTTGGTCCAGCTGGAGCAGAACCTGGGCTGCGGACTTCCTGTGAGTGAAACACCTCACGGGAGTGGCTTTCCTGCGTCTTTGCCTCCCTGTTGAAACCTAGTCATCATGCATTCAACAGGTTTCTGGCATGGAGAGCACAGTTGCAGCCTCCTCAATGGCCCCCAGGGGAGCTCCTCTCTCAGGGAATTTAGGGGTTCCTGTGATGCCCTGTCCTTTGTAGCTGGAGCTTCTTCCTACACATTTACCTTGTGTGGTTTTTGTGGCCTGTTTCCCTTTTCTGGCTCTTCCAGAATGAGAAGCCCGCCCATGTGGTCCAAAAGCCAGCCAGCTAGACCCTGCGAAGGAGGTGGGGGGCTGGGGTGGGGGCATTGTTGTTGTTGTTCAGTTGCTTAGTTTTGACTCTGTTGTTCAGTTCTGACTCTGCAACCCCATGGACTGCAGCATGCCAGGCTTCCCTGTCCTTCATTATCCCCCGGAGTTTTCTCAAACTCATGTTCATTGAGTCGATGATGCCATCCAACCATGTGATCCTCTGTTGACCTCTGATCCTCCTGCCCTCAATTTTTCCCAGGATCAGGGTCTTTTCCAGCGAGTCAACTCTTTGCATCAGGTGGTCAAAATATTGGAGTATCAACATCAGGAGCCCAGCAATCCCCTTTTGTAAATAAATTTGCTGAACCACGCAGGTCCATACTGACCCATGGCCACAGCAAGGACGCCAGTGGTGCGGGCCCGTTGCCTCTGGGCCTCAGCGCTCTGTCCACACAAGGGCCTGGGTCACAGTCATCGCCACTCGCAAAGGAGCTTAGGTTAGGTAGGATGCTGAGGGCAATACCCGGGCAACAGATCCCTGTTAAAATCACCCTCAGTCCCAAGACAAGGGCCGATCCCACACAGAGCTTCTGATGGATGGTCTGCAACCAGCACTGCATTCAGAGGCCTTCCCTGGTGGCTCAGGGGTTAAAGAATCTCCCTACGATGCAGAAGAGGTGGGTTTGATCCCTGGGTTGGGAAGATCCCCTGGAGAAGGAAATGGCAACCCACTCCAGTATTCTTGCCTGGAGAATTCCATGGCCAGAGGAGCCTGGTGGGCTATAGTCCATGGGGTCACAAAAGAGTCAGACATGACTGAGCAACTAAATGATAACTGAGCTCTGAAGATCACTCCCCAGAAAAAGTGAGCTGTGGTAGGAGATGACCCTCCTCACCATAACCCCCACTAGCCCTGCTCCTCGCAGCCCGGCCTGGCCTTCCCCAGGGTCCCCTGTGGAAAGGTGTGTAGAGACGGGCAGTGACCGCTGCCGTAGCAACAGATGAGAAATCCGCTCCTGAGACTCTCTTGCTGCCTAAAGGGGACAACACAAGCTTGGTTGGAAAACCAACACAACCTTTATGTCGCATCGAAGATGCCCAGGGGAATAAGCAGAAGGCAAGGCATATTAGCTTTCTGGGGCTGTTGTAACAAACTACCAGAAACCAGGGGGCTGCAGAAACTTCTCTCGCAGCTCTGGAAGCTGCAAGTCTGAAATCAAAGTAGGCTCCAGCGAGGACGCTCTGTGCCTCTTCCAGTGTGGCTCCAGTCTCAGCCTCCCTCTTCCCTTGGTGTTACAGGCAGACCTGTGTTCCCCTCACCCCAATTCATGCATTGAAACCCTAACCTCAGTAGCTCAAAATAAGATTGTATTCAGAGTTATAGCCTGCAAGAAGTAACTGGGTTAAAATGGGATCTTTAGGGTGGACCCTAATCCAATTTGACTGGTGTCCCTGTATGAAGAAGAGATTATAACACAGGTAACAGGTCAGTGGGGACTTTCCAGGTGGCTCAGTGTTAAAGAATCTGCTTGCCAATGCAAGAGACTCAGGTTTGATCCCTGGGTCAGAAAGAGCCCCTGGAGAAAGAAATGGCAACCTACACCAGTATTCTTGCCTGGGAAACCCCATGGACAGGGGGGCCTGGCAGGCTACAGTCCATGGGCTCGCAAGAGTTGGACAGGATTGAGCCGCTGAACAACAACAGCCTGTCAATGGATGACCACGTGAGCACACAGCAAGAAGGCCGTCAGCCACAAGCCCAGGAGAGAGGCCTCAGGAGAAACCAGATCTGCTGACCCCTTTGTCTTGGGCATCTAGCTTCCAGGATTGTGAGAAAACCAGTTTCTGTTATGAGATTTGGTATGGCAGCTCAAGCAAACTAATACACATAGTGTCCTGAGTAGAGACAGGACACAGACACACAGAGACACACGCGTGCCTCCCCGATTCTCTCTTCATAGTCACAGTGGGTTACGGGCCACCCTACTCCAATATGACCTTAACCACCTCTACAACGACTCTGTTCTGAATAAGGTCACACTCTGAGGTTCTGGGGAGGACACGAGTTTGAGGGAGGACCACGGTCCACATGGTACAGTGCGGTTTGCCTAAAAGAGTAATAAGTGGGTTTTCATACTGACTTTTTCATGGGTCTCAGTTTTCTCTCCCTGCTGGAGAGCTGTCAAGGGACCATGGTAAGAAATGCCTTCACTAGAGGCTGGGATCTCCAGAATATGAAGCAAAGATGGACTCCAAGTCTTCCAAGCGGCCCATACCTTCCACACTGGCGAGGGATGGCCCCTTCAGGCTTCTCCAGCTGCATCCATCAGCAAGCTGACTGGCCATTTGCTGTTACCTACACTGGTGATCTGTCATTGATTCAAAGTTTTCCTGAGCTATTTGCCCAGAAAAAGAATTCAAGCTGGAGCAACTTGTTTGATCTCCTCCCATCAAGAAAATGACAGCTCTTCTCAAGGATGTGAGATGGAGTGTCAGGGGAGGGGTATTTAAGTGTCTCTCATTCCTATTTACTAGAAAGTGGTCTTCAGTTTGACCACATAATCACCTAGAGAGCTTTAAAAAATACAGATTCCTGAGTCCCGCCAGTGGAATAGGTCTGGGATGGGTCTAGGCACTGGGATACTTAACAGGTCCCTGGTAATTCTAACGTGCCACCTTGGCTTAGAAGCACTTGCTATAGTGTCTGGAGTCCTGAGTCATCAACTAAATGGAAAGAGGATGAAGTGTAGGTGATGTACACCAACTTCCTCACTAAATAGACAAGGTCACTGGCAGCCTGGGAACCTGGGGTTGCCCAAGTTCACCCAAGGAGAGAACCCAGAGAGCCGAGATGAAAACCCAAGGCTGGGGCACCTGTCAACCACTGGCTTCTCCCCAGGTTTTCATTTCCTGGCTGCAAATTAACATATTTAATGGTTTTAGCCCATCCTGCTGATCTGCTTTTTAATGAGGTCTGCAGGCTTTGATGGACCTGGTCTCTCCTCACCCAGGTACCTGATTTCATCTACACGTGGAAATGTGTTGCAACCTGCTTATTGTTCTGATACCTAACCTAATTGGCTTCACGTAGAGAAAAGCCACGTCCCATAGCTACACACACCAAGCCCAGCCAGCCTTCAGCGTGGCTGCCTTTTGTCACCAGGAGACCCAGGTGGGAACACGGCCCTGGCTCTCGGCAAACTCTCCCACTCCACGGACATAGGTGAAAAGCCCACATTCTCCCTTGACCTCCAGTGATGAGCTACAAGCAAACGAAGGGCTCAGCTTGCTAACATTCACAGCCATGATGAGCCGCCTCATTTTTCTCACCCTGCCTTTCCAGCTGTCCACTTCATCTTTACAGACTGAGAAGGAGTAATGTTCACTCATAAACCTCCTAACCTGTTGCTTTTGTCTTTTGTGTTGGCTTAGTATTGGAGAGGGGGAAAGTGGGAGGAACAATTAGCTAGCTTGATGTTCACTTCCTTGGGGATGAGTCAAGGGTCAGCTTTGTCGTTGTTTTGTCTCTAAGTCGTGTCTAACTCTTCTGTGACCCTGTTGACTGTAACCCGCCAGGCTCCTCTGTCCATGAGATTTCCCAGGCAAGAATACTGGAGTGGGTTGCCATTTCCTACTCCAGGGGTTCTTCCCAACCCAGGCATTGAACTTGTGTCTCCTGCATTGACAGGTGGATTCCTTACCACCGAGTCACAAAGCTTACCCCAACTTTGTTGGAATTTGGAAATAAAAGTGACCTTATGCCTCTTAAAAATACCAGCTCACGGAAGGTCTTCATAATAAAACAATTTCACAAAGTGTATTTTTTCTTGTATTTATTATAGCTTCTTTGTTTTTTTAACCCTTTCAGACTGTCTTATTATTGTTGTTCTTTTTAAACCAGGGTCTACTGTGCCCTCTCTCTCTCTCTCCTTCTCACTCTTCTCTCTCCCCTCTCCTCTCCAGGAAGCACACATCTATCTACTCCTTGAAGAATCCTGACTCTTAAGGTGTGTTTTCCTATGAATGATTTGCATACAATTTATTACCGTGTCTTGAAGAATAAGAAAAAACTAAATTTTTGCCTTCATGCTCAACGGAGTTTCATAGAAATCTTTGGTTGCAAATCACCCACTTAAAACAATAAATGCACAACCCAGCTGCTTCCTCTGGGAGTGCAACGCTCCTCTGCTGCCTAGAAGGCCTGGGGCGCCTCGGGTGCTGGGACCTGCCTGCTGGGATGGGAGAAGTTAATTAAATTACCTTATATTTAGTGTTAATTTTGTCCTGGGCTTGTCACATAATAGACAACAAGCCTGAACTTGGCTGGGAGCATCAGCCCGGGCAGGAGTGGAGTCTCCTGGGTTGCCCTATTGTCGGAATAATTGAGTTGACATCTTGGTGGCGATTAGTTGCAAATGTGGTTCCAAAATTATTTCAACAGGTGTCAATTTGGGGGCAGTGGACAGAAGCACATGAGGATGGCCATGCTCAGTTTAGCCACTCTGGCACTGATGTGACGGAGTCTGTCCAGCTAGAGGAAGGGAAGGAGGCAGGGCAATGTTACTAAAGAACCATCACTTTTGCAAGAGAAATTGAAAGTGAAACAAGCTAAGATGTCAGTTTGGCACTCACTCTCACTGGGCCCAGCCTGGAGCAAGAACATCTTTAGGTGACATAACAAAGTCCTAAGGGTTTTTCCTATGTTAGGAATAAATGCTTTTGATTACTGATTAAAATTTGCCTCACTAGCACCAACCTGAACCTTTCAGGAAGTGGGTTGTGACAAGTCCTAATTAGTGTGAAATTATAGTTCTCAGTAATGTTACAGCCACGATCCACATGGACCTATAATACTGTGAATCTCGAGGTAAGGAAATTCGCCCAGGCTCTTGTGATTGTGTGGACTTGCACTCAAATATTGTTTCCCCATCTCACTCCCAAACCCTGAAAAGCACTTTCCACTCCAGTGAAAAGGCATTATCAAATGGAAGAGACTTTGCAAGGATTTCCCCTCCTTGTTTCAGAGATGTCAGCACAAAGCACAATCTAATGAAAGTGTTATTAGATGGTCTCCTGGAGATCATCTGTCCTGGAGAGTGTCTATCCACACATCTCTGCCTAGGAGAGGAGATCCCTGATACGGACACAGTGCCAGGTTGTATCTCTTGGAGGTCCCCACCCCACCCCCGATCTTGGGGAAAGTCTACTATTTAAAGCTATCACTGAACCCAGCAACACAGTCTTCTGGCCTCAGGAAAAAGGCAAGAGATAGGCTTTCACCTTTGGAAATGCAACGTGAGCTCACCACTTTCACATACTACCTGGGTAGTCTCCACACGTTAGTTGACCATAAGTAACTTCCTGAAGAAGACTCTTGAGAGTCCCTTGGACTGTAAGGAGGTCCAACCAGTTCATCCTAAAGGAGATCAGTCCTGGGTGTTCATTGGAAGGACTGATGCTAAAGCTGAAACTCCAATACTTTGACCACCTCATGCGAAGAGTTGACTCATTGGAAAAGACCCTGATGCTGGGAGGGCTTGGGGGCAGGAGGAGAGGGGACAACAGAGGATGAGATGGCTGGATGGCATCACTGACTCGATGGACATGAGTTTGGGTGAACTCCAGGAGTTGGTGATGGACAAGGAGGCCTGGCGTGCTACTATTCATGGGGTCGCAAAGAGTCGGACATGACTGAGTGACTGAGCTGAACTGAACTGAACTGAACTTCCTGGACAAAAATCCTTTTCCCTCCCAAGCATCCAAAACTGGTGTCGGGTCTCTGCATAATTGCAACTCAAAGCATGTTGTCCATTTCCTGATAAGCCTAGGACAAAATGAACATAAAATATGGTGCTGTTTAAGGCTCCTTGTCTCACAGATCAAAAAATAGGGCCATCACAGAATGCCCCTGAAAGAGAAAAATCTTGAATCATCCACCAGAGATCTACAAGGCAGCTGTACCCCAAAGAGCCTGCGAGTCTCAGAGTCAAGCTGCATTCTCTGTTCAGCCTCAGAGGAAGAGCCTTGAGCACACGCCGCTGGTCTGCCAGTCGAAGAGATGTGGAGCTGGTGTTTGGATTGAGTCCCTAAGCAAAGTGCCGGAAGCCCAGTTCACCTGACCGTCAGCCATGTGGAGCCGCTGCCAGCCCTGGGTGTCTGCAGCAGCCCGATGTAGCCGCCACGGACCCAGAGCAGCAGGCAGTGGTGAGAGGAGGCGAGGGGGGGTGGGGGTGGGGAGAGTCACCCCCTGCTACGAAATGTCTCAGCAGTCAAGTCTGCTGATGGGCAAGCAATGATGGTGGGACACTTGGCTTTATAATTCGCTTTACATACCTGCCACAGGCACTTAGGACGCACAGCATCATATATTGGGTGGAGGGCGGATAACCAGCAGAGAATGTATCTGTTCATCACAGCAAGACTGGGGGTGTCAGGACTTGGTCCCTAACATTTGGAAGAGCTGAACTTGGGCCGAGGTCTTCAGAAACAAAACAGCATTATATACAGAGACAGGAGGGTGACAGGTGGCCTCCTTAGGAAAGAATTCACAAAGCTTCATTTCTGATAATCACTTGGAGATGGAAATAGAATGATCCCATGTATTCTATCAGGGAGAGATGTCATGGTCATGCTGTAGGAAGAATGAGCCTCCACCCTTTGGAAACTCAACGTGAACTTACCACTTTCACATGCTGTTTGGTATAGTTTCCAAATGTTAATCGTCCAACAAGAAACTTGCTGAACAAAAATCCTTTTCCCTCCCAAGCGTCGAAGCTGGTGTCGGGTCTCCATGTAAGTTCAAACCAAAGCATGTTGTCTATTACCTGATAAACCTAGCACAAAAGCAACATAAAATATAATGCAGCAATTTAACCTTTCCTATCTTATGGATCAAATTCATCTAATCTAAGACGGAAATTGGAGAAGGCAATGGCACCCCACTCCAGTGCTCTTGCCTGGAAAGTCCCATGGACGGAGGAGCCTGGTAGGCTGCAGTCCATGGAGTCACTAAGAGTCAGACACGACTGAGCGACTTCACTTTCACTTTCACTTTCACTTTCATGCACTGGAGAAGGAAATGGCAACCCACTCCAGTGTTCTTGCCTGGAGAATCCCAGGGATGGGGGAGCCTGGTGGGCTGCCATCTCTGGGGTCACACAGAGTCGGACACGACTGATGACAATGTGTGAAGATGGAAATAGGATCGTCACAGAATGCCCCAGTAGAGAAAAATCTTGAAGTAGTAATCTGTTTTCTGGCTAATGAGCGTAGATCTTTGGTGTTACTATCATCTCCTATGTAACATGCATTTTATTTATGTATCTAACCTCACCGTTATGCGATAAAAGTTACAGCCAAATATATGCTCTATACATAAAAAATTAAATATTAGAATTCTATTAAATATCTGCAAATCAGATTTTTTATAATTAAAATTTTCACTGGCTTTTTATCATTTACAAAATGTATTTGTTTGGGTAACATTTTAATTCCTGTAACTTAATATTCCATGGTACATCTTCAAAGTACTATAATAAGACAAACCAGTGACTGACTGACTAAGTGAACAGTTTATCTCTCCACTGTTGATTTTTCTCTCAGTGAGGATGGTCCTGATTTTGAAGGGCCTCTTACAGAGAGTTGGTTTTGCACCTCTTTCCACCTTGACTTTCTAGATTGATCTGTAGGCATTTTCCAAGAGCAGACTCTGGCTTAGAGAAAGCACTATTGGAAAAGTATTTAATGATATTCTCTGCAGTTACTTGGCCAAATAAGACTGAATCTTTATAGTGCAAAGAGAAAACAAAATTATTTACTCATTCAGTATTTATTAGTTTGGAAATGGGGACACAGTACCTAGTGCACAATGAAAGGCTGATGTTTGCTTTATCAAGATACCTGCCTCATGCTCCTTCAGAAGACAGGATGCAGAGGCTTACGGTGCCTAGTTCATGTTGACTCTCTGTAGCACAGTTCCTCATGTCTCAGGGGGGCAATCAATCCTCGTAATTGACATTGGTACAACATGGATCTTAAATGATTTATGAAAGAGCTTGCTGTCTCAGTGCAGGCATTTCTAAGAGTACTCTCAGCCATCGTTGGTCCTGTGGAACACCAGAAGCAAAGAAGGCCAGGAGGTGGGCAGTGATGGGAGCTGAAATGTCACATCTGAGCTTTGAACCTGGACAGCCCAGGCTTGGGGAGCGTGCATGCTAAGCCTGGGCCACACCAGCCTCGTGCATAATCCAGGGCTATAAGTCACACCCTGGGCATGGAGTTTGAGGTAGCAAGCTCGGAGTGATCCTGAAATGAGGGTCTCTGGCTGTGAGAGTCTGTGGTCGTGTGGCTCTGCGGGTGTCCACATCAAAGGCATGTCCATCTGACCAAATGTCAGCCCTACTGAGCATCATTCCACCGCTCCTTGGGATTTTGAATGTCTTCAGATTTTCCTTTCAGATGGCCAAGATCCCAGTACAGATAGGCTTTGAGCTTTACATTTGTTCGTGAAGTAAGACCTGACTCAGAGTTAAATAATGAATTATGAGGATTAATAATGGGGCAGAGAAAACGAGGAGGGTAATGAAGAGAGCCGCCGATCGGGAAGGACAGAGGGATTAGTATTTACTAAACACCTACTGTGTGCCAGGGACTGGGCTAGACCCTTTATATATGTGTTCTTTCTAAATCCCCACAAAGACACTGAAAGATGGGCATAATTATCCATGTTTACATATGTGAAAACTGAGGCTTCAAGAGGATGAATAACTGTCAGGCCAATCACTAGAAGCAGCCATGCTGGTGTTTCACCCTGGGTTATCTGACACAGTGTACTCTTCTTCAGTGACGTCCTGAACATCCTGTCCAAAGACACACCTTACATCCTTACCTGTGATCCCAACCCTGGCCTTCCCAGTAGCTTAAAAGGTTGTTGACTAGTTCCAAGGAAGATGTCTCATGGTGACCATAAGAGAGGGGTTAGGTTCTTCATTTCTTCCCCCAGGTCTCCATCCATTACTACAAAGCGACTCCATATAGGTACAATATAAATAAAAATAGTGTGAACTTGCTATGCAAACACAACCTCAAAGCAAGACCTCAGGAGTCACCTTCCAACCAGACTGCCAAATATAAGCCCTTTTCCCTGGAAAATTTGGTGCCTCCTTTGATTTACAAAATTATATGTCAATGTCTCTAGATGGAATGCTCCTTGAGAGGCAGAATTGTGTCTGCTCACCTTCTCGCTGCATCTCACAGGCTATGCCCAGGACCTGACAGATAATCATTTCCCAGTGAATACTGGTGAAATGAGTGAATGAATGAAGATGAATCTGTGCTCTCTTCAACTTAAACCAGAAAAGCCCGAATCACTTCCTGTGGGGTGCCAGGTCTCCCCTCTTCTAGACTTCCTACCCTCTAGGGAGAAAAAGGTCCTTGGAACTCTCAGATGGCTTCTAGAACATTCTTTACCCATCTGAGTCAAGCACAGCCTGTGACATTCTTAGGACACCCATAAGCTGCCAGACTATGCCAAGTTTAATGCTCCCCTGGCCAAAACAAAGGAGGCAAGTACAGACCCAGAGACAGTTGATGTCAAATGTACAGGTAAAACCAAGCTGCTATTTTTTGGGGCATGATGAGAAGGCGTCTCTGTCTTTCAAGAAAGGTCTGGGTAAAGGAACTCAGGGAAGCCCCAAAGGCCTGAGACTGAAAGGGGGCTGAGCATAATTTATCGCTTATCTGCCTACAAGCTGTCTTGGACAGACTGAAGTCATTAGCTGAGCAGGCTTGGGCGGGAGGAACTGCTGAGGTGCCTGGCACGGTTGAGTCCGAAAGGGGCAAGCTACAGCATGGTCAGCTCCTAAATCTCCAAACACAAATGAGCAGGGCAGAAACACGTGGTACATTCACCACAGCCTCCCCTCCCACCTCCTTGGAGCAACATGTGCCCTTTAAAAAAAAAAAAGGCCCAGATAAAAATCACACCCATTTACTGCTGTGTCTTTCCAATCATCGTTAAAGAAAGGGCTTTATCATCCCCTGAATTAGATCTGTGATTTTTTTGAATGACATGTATAATAATTAAACTGTGAAGATGTACCGTTAATCCATTTAAAGGTGTAAAGAAGTCCATTTAATGAACATTATAGTCACATTAGACTTGGAAACATCCAACTCTTTTGTTGAATAAAAAGAAGTTCAATGAGATTAACTTCTCTTAGTTGGTTTTAAGAATAATCAAACACGTCTCCCTCTGAGAGTGTACTGCTCCTTCCCTCGTGGGTTCTGCATACCAATGTCTGCCAGCCCACAAGGGTGAGAGCAAGGCCGCTGGACCTCACATTTCATAAATAATTCCAAATTAAAAGAGATCACGCCTCCTTTCTATACTCACTCTAAAGTGATAAGAGGCCAAACTCCTTGAACTTGTAAGGAGGTAACAGAAATGTTAATATTCTGGTTTGCTATCCTTTCCTGCTGCCTTAACTATATTCTTACAGTGATCAAGTTTACTCCACGACATGTAGATATTTCTCCTGGGAGATCTGTTACTTGATCCTATCAGATTTTGACCACAAATAGGGTAATGGATTCTGTTTTCAAATCTCATTCTGTTTCACATCTCTGGACAAGGCAGTGATACCTAACAGGAGTAAGTGCCCAGAGAAAGTGCCATCTACTCCAATTTACAGTGGGTCAGAATCCAAATGTCCTAGCTTACTCCTAAGGCTATTTAAAAGAGCCAGACTATAAAACAGACATGGACACGTTTGGAATAATCCCAGAGTTGATTTTTTTTTTTTTTAAGTTAAATCCCAGTTGGTAGACTATGTGTATCTTTCTCCTGAGAATTCCCATTATGGGCACAGAGTTTATCCAAGTCAAACCCAGAAGATGGGGTTGGTTGGCTCTAATGTGTGAATTAGCCTCTTCTCCCTCAGGCATCTAACTTTCTACATGCTTTTTAGCTTGGGAATGTACATTTTATGGGCTTTCCTGGTGGCTGAGTGGTAAAGAATCTGCCTGTCAATGCAGGAGACACAAGTTCGATCCCTGGGTCAAGAAGATCCCCTGGAGAAGGGAATGGCTACCCACTCTAGTATTCTTGCCTGGAAAACTCCATGGACAGAAGAGCCTGGCAAGCTATAGTTCATGGGGTCACAAAAGAATCAGACATGACTTAGAGACCAAACAATAACAACATGGATATTTTACCTTATATGTTCCCTCTCTGTCTTATCTGTAGCTGCTAAGCAAACAACTGACATGTGGCACCTTACCTAAGATTTCAGAAGCAGAAGGCACAGACTTCTTTTCACCAAGGAAAAGAAAGCTGCAATAGTGAGGAAGGGCAAGCATCCATGGGCAATTAAGGGGTTGGTTTGGGAAGAGCCTGTCAACACAGCATCCTGCCTCCTCGCTGTGCCTGACGCCTCCTGCTAACCGGTGACAGTGATGGATGGCTGTGGAAATTGTCTAAGTCAAACTGCTAACCAGCGCTATCTTGGATCTTTATGTAGTTTAGGAAACAATGCTGATAAGATCAAGGGGCAACATAATCCTGGTTAATGTAGTGTGATCTGTCTTGTGTAGCATAATTGGGCCTCACACCTTAAACAGGCCATGATATTTGTAGGAGTGGAAAGGAAAACTTACTGCAGTTTGAAAGTTTTTCATGTTGCTGTCGTTGTGCTTAAGTAATAATGTGATGTGCCTTCCTTCCATTATTATGATCCACCATCATGGGATCCAGAGGAGAAATGTCTACTCTCAGTGGGCTGAGACTAACTCAGAAATTAATCCTGGCAACTAGAGATTACCATACTAAGTGAAGTAAGCCAGACAAAGACAAATAGCAAATGCTAACGCTTATATGCAAAATCTAAAAAAAAAAAAAAAAAAAAAAAAAAGATACATATGAACTTATTTACAAAACAGAAATAGACCCATGGACATGGGAAACAAACCTATGGTTCAGTTCAGCTCAGTTCAGTTGCTCAGTCATGTCCAACTCTGCAAACCCATGTTCCACAGCACGGCAGGCTTCCCTGTCCATCACCAACTCCCAGAGCTTGCTCAAACTCATGTCCATCGAGTCAGTGATGCCATCCAACCATCTCATTCTCTGTCTTCCCCTTCTCCTCCTGCCTTCAGTCTTTCCTAGTATCAGGGTCTTTTCCAATGAGTCAGTTCTTCCCATCAGGTGGCCAAAATACTGGAGCTTCAGCTTCAGTATCAGTCCATCCAATGAATATTCAGGACTGATTTCCTTTAGGATTGACTGGTTGGATCTCCTTTCAGTACAAGGGACTCTCAAGAGTCTTCTCCAACACCATGGTTCAAAGGCATCAATTCTTTAGCCCTCAGCTTCCTTTATAGTCCAACTCTCACATCCATACATGACTACTGGAAAAACCATAGCTTTGACCAGATGGACCTTTGTTGGTAAAGTAATATCTCTGTCTTTTAATATGCTGTCTAGATTGGTCATGGCTTTTCTTCCAAGGAGCAAGCGTCTTTTAATTTCATGGCTGCAGTCACCATCTGCAGTGATTTTGGAGCCCCCCGAAATAAAATCTGTCACTTTATTTTATGGTTTTTGGTAAGCTTATGGTTACCAAAAGGGAAAAGGGGGAAGGGATAAATTAGGAGTTTGGGATGAATATATACACACTATTATATATAAAATGAATAACCAACAAGGACCTACTATATAGCACCAAAAACTACTCAGTATTTTGTAATAACCTATAAGAGAAAAGAATCTGAAAAAGATGCACATATACATGGGACTTCCCCAGTGGCTCAAGCAGTAGAGAATCTGCCTGCAATGCAGGAGGCTCAGGAGACATAGGTTAGATCCCTGGGTTGGGAAGATCCACTGGAGGAGGGCATGGCAACACAATCTAATATTCTTGCCTGGAGAATCCCATGGACAGAGGAGCCTGGTGGGATCCTGGTGGGGTCCACGGGGTTGCAAAAAGTCAGACATGACTGAGCACACACACGCGCTCATGCATATGTAACTGAATTACTTTGCTGTACACCCGAAACTAACACAACATTGTAAATCTACTATTCCTTTAATTTTTTAAGGGAAAAAACATCAACATATGCAAGTATGCTCTTAAAAAAATAAAACCCTAAACCTCAAAAAAAAAAAAAAAGAAAGAAAGAAAAAAAAAAAATTAAGCGTGGAGACCCAGCACACAGCTAACAGTTTTACTTTTCACCTCTGTTTTGTTTGCTCTGGCTCATTAATAGTCCTCCAAGATGAACGTCCAAGAAAGATGAAAACAGGAAGAACTTGTTTTGGAAAGTCACAATTAGATCATTACTTTTCATGGGCCTTCAAATGAATCAGAATAGGCCTTGGGCCTTCCAACGCCCTCTGAAAAGAGGTAGAACATGATGTTTTGTTATTTATTGCTACCACTTTTCTTTTTCCTCAGGTTATTTCCAGTATATCTTTATAGCACAAAAGACATATACTAGGTAAGACAAATGGGGATACATTCAGTCTACAAGTGAGTGAAATGGCAGAAGCAGAGGAAAATTTGATGCATGCAGTTCTGGTACGGATTGTCCGAGCATAAAAAGCAATATGTTCTTTTCGGTACCTGGCTGGGGTTTTTGTGTATGGAAACTGATTTGGCAATCCAGGTAGCCCTAGGATAGTCGTCAAGGGTGAATGTTGCTAATATCACCAAAATTTGAAGCTGTTCTGTAACCTCTTTCATCAGCCTGAAATTCAAAATTACACTTCAGTGAAGAATATCTACAAGATCTTTTTTTTAAAAAAAGGGAGGGGGCCATACACATTAGTATCTATTTATATGCAGAAAAGTATCAAAATGGTTTTATCTCAGCTCCTAAGCAATGTGTCCTTTCCACTCTTTCATTGAAAGGATCATTTAAATGTGAATGCATTATTTTTTGGTTAGGTTATTAGATTGTGTTCAGATTGCACAAATAATTATAAAACTTGAGTCAGATTCGAAACAGCTCTGGATATTCCTCTACGGGATAAAAATCTTATGAAAAGCAAATAAATGCAAAGGAGAGTAAAAATTGTCTGTCAATACACTGCCCCAAACTTGCCCGAAGATGATTATCATTGCTTATAAATACATGTTTGAGGTTTGCTTGAATACGTTTTTATTAAAAAAAAAGAAAAAAGTTATCATCTTGAAAGGGACTAAGTAGCGCCTCAAAATCGCTATCATGGTCTGGAGTGAACTAATCACTTTATCCTCATCCCTGAACACATTTATCCACCTCCTAATTCTTCACCTAATTAGAGGGAAATGCAGAGCTGTCCTGGTCAGGGAGGTGGGGATTAGGGTTAAGAAAACACTTGTATTTGGAACCCCCTACCTCCCCTGGTCAGTGTGAAAGATTCTCAAAGAATCTCCCAGCCTAGCTAATCCATGACCCTCAGCAGGGGAGGAAGTATTAACAATTTAGTTTAAAACTCACACTCTCAGACAAATGCATCAAAAACGGCTTTTCTCCTTTGATTTGTAGGTATTAGTTGTTTTTCCAGGCCCCATTAAGGACTCTTCATCCTGTACGGCAAGGGGCATTAAGCCCTAGCAAGTTAGAGTTGTTCCCAGCTCTGTGTTATTCAAAGGCAATTTACACTAATTATTCGAGTCCACAGCGTTACCCATATTAGCGGAATGAACCATCTCAGCAGGTAAAAGTACTTTTGAAATGTTAATTTATTACCAAGGTACAAAAATGTCCTGGAATTAAAATAAAGTGGAAAAAAAATGAATAGCAATTTTAAAGGATGGGACTGAAGCATTCTGTACCCTTTTTTATTTGCACCAACTCCTTCATAATTCCTTGCCTCTTAAAAACATAGTTTGTCATGGCAAATGACAATGCATTCTCTGCCATTATGGCTAATACAAAGATCTCGCCTACTTTGGTGCATTTTTCTATCCAGTTTACCAAGGGAAGCCAAGTGAATCTTCCAACCTGGTTGCATTCAGAAGCAGAGAAGTGATCTTGTGCTTCACAAAATCTGCTCACGGGTGTTGTTTGCTGTTTCTCAGCTAATGATATTTTCAGAAGCCTCTTTTATAACCCATTGCTTGTTGCAGAGGGTCTAGAAGAGGCAAGGCAGCATCAGCAAGTTCTCCAGTAGCATTTTTGTCTCCATCCAGCAAGGCTGAACCCACATGCTGGGGTCTTCCAGTCTGAGTTTCCCATGATATCCCAGGCACAAAAAATTTCATCATAATGTCTGAATTTTGTTTTGCTTTCTGGCTCAGTCTTTCTCCCCTTCCCAAGTGATTGTGTAGAAGGGTAGGAAAGAACAGAACTGAAATCAGACTCTACCATTTTGGGAAAGATCTCACTGTTTGCCAGGATGGGACAACCAGGCTCCCCTGTTACGGAAAGTGCCAATAGCACCCCCTTCTGGTGACCCGAACAAGCCACAGAGTCCAAACTGCAGCTAGTTGTCAGTGAAGACTATTTTCACTTCTCTCATTCATTCTACAAGCATTTCTGCACCAAAGTAGGAGAAATGATCTGATGTTGTCCAAAGACAACCAAACAGAGACACGGGGTGGGGATGGCAGGGCCTCCGGGAAAGAGAGATTCACTCTGTGCAAAAAGTACAGGAAACTGTTTACAAAAGTCAAATGAAGATTCGCTAAGCAGAGGGAAAGAAAACCTAAGGTTCAAAAAATAGCAAGGGCAAGGGCCTGAGGGACATGACAGCATAGAGCATAGCTCAGATCTGAAAAGTGGGTGGGGTGTCCAGACTGTCTAGAGGCACAAGAAATGATGGGGGAGGAGTGGGAGACGAAACTGGAGACGCAAAGAAGTATCCTGCTCAGTGGCGCTGGGGAACGCACAGCGCATCTTCCCATAGACTAGCGGCCGCCCGACTTTTTGGGTCGTGTATCCCCATCCCTGAAAAAGTATTTGATCATCCCCAGCATATGCATATTTACGATTAAATTATATAGATACACAGATTTACTCCATTGTAATAACTATCCTTTTCACGAAAACATGTTAATAGAAGTTCTAATATTTGCTTTCTTTGCCCTAGTGGATGATTGACAGAGTCAAATGTCCCAGAGTTCCATGACAGACCCATGGAAAACCAAGGTCAGCCCAAGAGATTCTTTTGGTGGATCTAGGTAAGGCATATGTGCTTCTATTTCTTAATGCAACCAGAAGCTTGATCATTTGCCAATGGTTCTGACCTAATTTGGTCAGAAACGGGTGAAGTGTATTTACAGCAGAAGCTAAAGGAATTCCAACCAGTGGATCAGCAGATGCACCCTTAACACCCCACAGGGAAATCTGGCTCTGACCATCCCCTAACATCTCTTCCCTCCTGTCCTGGAGTAAATGTACTCATGACCCATAAACCGGCACACCTAAGAGCACGTACTATAGATTCTAGAGTCTAGAACAGCCAGAAACACGATAAGAGCATCTATGCAAGTACGCGTGTATGGTCAGTCATACCCCACTCTTTGCGGCCCTATGGACTGTAGCCCACTAGGCTCTTCTGTCCGTGGAATTCTCCAGGCAAGAATACTGGAGTGGGTTGTCATGCCCTCCTCCAGGGGATCTTCCTGACCTGGGGATCGAACCCACATCTCTTATGTCTCCTACATTGGCAGGTAGGTTCTTTACCACGAGCATCACCTGGGAAGTCCCAAGAATCTATAGGTCAAGACTAATATAAGATAACGTGGTAGCATAAGTCCAAAAATACTTGGGTCACCATGAAGCTGGAATCTAATTGTACCTTCCAATTATCTAGTAAATGCAATTTAGGGTAGATTTCTTATAAATCCCCCCAACACACACACACATACACCTTAACTTTACTGCCCAAGCAATTCTAGAGTCATTAGGAATTCATTTATGGATACCCACAAAATACATGATTGAACAGCTATTGCTAGAAGCCATGAATTATAGTGACATCTCTCTTTACAAAATTTGGCCCTAGGACTAGAATTAGTACTTAGATCATTGGAAATAGTGGGCTCCTTCAGATTCTAGAAATGGCTAACAGGATTAGAATGCCTGATGCTGCCACAGTCCATCTTTCCATCCATCCAACAAATGTTTATTGTTAATGAATATTGAATATTGTTATTATTGGTGTGTCAGGCATTCATACAGTCACATTTTCACCTAGTATTTAAATGTTACTTGCAGGACAATAGTCGGAATAGACATCAAAAATGATTGTACAAAAGGACTATGCTTCCCATAGAACCTCATTCCGCTCAGTGTTCTTTTTCAAGTCAGGTGCTCAAAATGCCCTTTGAAATAAAATTGTCACATTGTGAGTATTTCTACTTGGAGAATATGATAAATAGCTTACTTATTTGGAAATGATAATAACCCATATTCCATCTGAACTAGCTCTCTGTCTTTTTCTTTTATAGAAATGCTTTTTTAACTTTTATATCTAGAGTAAATAAGCAGGTAGGGTGTAAGGAGAATTTTGAAAGTGTCGAGAGAACAATTTGCTTCCAGGAGTTTAGCAATGCAGCTTTGCCTGCAAATAATGGATATGAAATCACAAACCAACAGATTTAATCATGTATCTTAAAGACCTTCGGAGTCACAGCCCAGCTCTAATTACAGAACATCCATGGAAGTAAGAATAGTACATTCCTATAAAAAAAATTTCTATGGTTCAAAGTATTCGCTAGTTAATCTGGCTGCCCCTTCACCACCACCACCATTTAGTTTGAATTAATGAGGATGGATTCACTAATGAAAGCCAAGAATTTTCTTCATTCTGATGAGACAATACAGTCATGGGGAGTAGGTCTATCAAATAATTTCCATGGCATATGCTGAGAAGCTGGAAATACTAAAGGGGATGATGCCTGGCTCAAGGCTTATAATCAGAAGGGGGTGAAATTAAGTTAGAACTGAGAGGGTTTTTTTTTTTACTTTAAAAAGCATAAAGAAACAGCACTTTATTTTCATACTGAGAGAAGTATTGGAAAATGTACCATGAAATTAAAGCCCTGAAAATCTTTAAGGAATCTTTCATTATCTTTGGATCGATGCAAAAATGGAAACTTTGCACGTGCAAGAATCAAAACACATATACATAAAATACATTTATTGATAAAGATTGTATTTCTAGCAGGCATTTTATATTCATAATGCATATGTATATACCTTTAAAATTGCCTCAATTAATAACCAGATAGAATTTCAAGAAAGCTGTGTGAAATGGGTTTACTGGCTCTTAGAAAGCTCTTGAAACTTTATTCACATAGAAAAGCAGCACAATTCAGTTGACAAAGCATGAGGCTTAGAGTCTGGAGGCTCAGACTCCTGCCCAGCCCAGCTCCATCACTGGCCACTAAGGTGACTGCAGGTAAGTCACTTAGGCTAGAAAATAAAGATTCGGTTGGCTTGGGCTCCAAGCACTCTGTCAGTGCTAAAATTGTCAAACTCCAGACAGGAAGTATTTGATACAGTCATCAGAAGAAAGCTTTGTGTGAAAGCAAGCGTTTCCAAAAATAGATATACAAAGGATTTCTTTAAAATTTGGATTAAAGAGGGGAAAACACAGTTTTCTTTAAATCACACACACTGTTTCCCCAGTTGATTAAAATGTGGCTTTGCAGGCATTCAGATGCCATTGCATTTGTGCATTCCGCACAAGGCGGTTGGCTCTAGACAGATTTTAATTCTAATTAATACAAGTCCAGCTGAATCAGTGGGTGGAGGAAGAAAGACTAGAAATGAAGAAAGAAAATGAGACGTTAGCACGAATGCCCATCACATTGTGAGTATCTATTCATCTGCATAATATTAATGATATCAAATATGCAAACAGATGTTTCTCTCATTAAATTGTATATGCAAATACTACTGGTAGGAGTGGTAATGTCTTGGGGTTGAGAGATCGTAGAGGGTAATTAAAGGTTAATCCTGTTTTCAGTTCACAGACTAGACGACAAGAGTGGTTGTAAAGAAAAATTGTCACTTAACCTTCAATTCATTACCAATGGCTCATGGATTTTCTACTTAAATAACATAAACATATATGCGCTAATCATCACTTCCCCTTCTGCCGCCTCTACAGCGCTTGATCACTAGCAACTGTTGGCAAAGACTTATGAGTTGAGTGAAGTTGAGTATTTCTGGGCTGAGAATTCGTAAGAAAAATGCATACATCTTCAAAAATATCAGTGGGTTTCTTAGAATCATGTAGAGTCATAATCTCTAATTTTTAGCATAAAAATCTAAAGTATTTTCATCATTACTCTTTGAATATAATTAAAAGCATTGCTTAAGATACTGAATATGAGATATTACAGGTTACAATGACTTGAGTAAGATCAAACATATCACTATTTTTCTTTCCAGCAAATTGAAAAATGGTAAATAGTTTGGAACATTGGATGGAAAAGTCTACCTCACCAGCTAAGATATTTTCATTTCCTACTTTGAGGAGGTGAAAAAAAAATCAGCAATTAAGGTCAGAAAAGTTCCAAACTGGTAGGTCTGTGAGAAGAAGTGCAAGGTCAGTATAAACTATGTATTTGCGGGAAGAGTTGAAGAAAAGCAGAAGGAGAGAGGTTTTCCTGCATCTGTGGAATACTAAAGAGGATTTATTTCCTGATCAATAGTTACAAAGAGCTTACCTTTGTTTTAGTGGGAATCGGGGTTTTGAAAGGGTAATCTCTTCTCTCCCCTTTACTTCCTGAGTCCTTGATTCTACAAGAAGTGCCCAGCTATTCACTTGGCGTAAAGACCCACGCAAAGCCAGCAGAGTACCTGAAGTCTCCATGGTCCTGTAAAGTAAAGGTGTGCCTTCTGCTCTGAGTGTTCAAAGATGACAATCAAAATGAAATCAGAAGTTCCATGGGCAGTCAGATCCCTAACGTTTAAATCCTCATTATGCATTGAGGATTTTTGGTTAAAGCCAAACTTAATTTTAATTTTCATGGCACCAGAAAAATCAAAGCTCAAAGTTGCAATCCTACATTAAACCTAAATCAAATTTTGGATAGAAAACCAAAGATCTTATTTTTTCCGACTTTCTCATAGGAAACAGGGCTTGCTTAAGACCCTAAAAACTGCCTTGGGAAATAATATATTTCTTAAGAAAATGGGCTACGTTTAACTTGCCCAAAGTATCCTTTTCACAGAATTTTAGTAATACTGGCTTCTTTGGCAAGCTCAAAACATAAGGTAGCTACTGTAATTCCAAAAAGAAGAGGGTGATGTCTCATAACCCAGTTTTTTATAGGATTTTTATTTAGTTTTTTGGCCATACCACCCAGCTTGTGGGATCTTCTTTCCCCAACCAGGGGTCAAACCCAGGTCACTGACAGTGAAAGTGAGGAGTTCTAACCACTGGACCACCTGAGAATTCCCCACAATCCAGTTTTTCTGGGGTTTTTCTTTTTCTTTTTTCTTTTTTTGGCCTACACACTATCAAACAATTTCACTTCTCTTCTCCCCACTACTTCATTTACCAATTTTTTTTTTTTCACCTGTCCTGAATGGCTGCCTGGTCTCTGACTTGGAGGTAAGTCAGGTGGCAGAGGAATAAAGAATCCGCCTGCAATGCAGGAGACACAAGAGATGCAGATTCGATCTCCAAGTTGGGAAGATCCCCTGGAGCAGGAAATGACAATTCGCTCCGGTATTTTTGCCTGGAAAATCCCATGGACAGAGCAGCCTGGTGGGCTACAGTCCACGGGGTCGCAAGGATTTGGCCGCAGCTGAGCACAGCACTCACACACACTGCTGGGCTTGAGAGCAAAGTAGATTATTCACAAGTGTTAACAACAGAGGGGCCCTGGCTGGACCCTCTTCCATGGGCCAGCTCTCTCACTCTGCAAGAAAAGGAGCAGGTGTCTCCCAGGTCGGAGCTTACAGTGAAAGGGCATGAAAGAGTTATGGCCCTGCCCGAGCTATTAATGCATAATAGGTGCACTTCCCCTGGGTACATATTAAAAGATCTGATTGCCTGCCCTCTCCCAGCTAATTCTGGGTAGCACTTGGAGATCTCCAGCCCTATTCTCAGGAGGTGCTTTCAAAATAACATGGCCCTGCGCTTGTCTATTTGTTAAGTAATTGAGAGGTAATGGCGATTATTACATATTAAGAAGCAGCCCAATTCCCCTAGCACCAGGGAGACCCCATAAGTGCCAAACGGCTCAAAATGGCATATAGGCACTATTGAGGTGGAATCTGGGGAGCTAGACTTTGGTTAGAGCACTTCAGACAGGGCCAGATGATTTTCTGCTAAATGAAACAAAACACACCTTCCTCAGAGCAGAGGCCCTTGATTCTGAGCAATTCCTGGCCCATCTTCCCCGATGCCTTAAAATATGAGAGCCAAGTATGGGTTGACTGAACCCCTGGACTCATTCTCACTGACCTCCTCAGCTTAGCTTTAGACCTGGCTCGATAGGGTGTGATGGGAACCCTGCCTCTGGAGCTCAGCTGACAGGTCATGAGGACGAGCAGTGAGGCTAGAACCACCCAAGGGAGGGGGCCAGCTGGGATGCTGCAGGGGAGTGCAGCAGGAGGCGCCTACTCAGCGGGCACTATACCTTCAGGAAAGCCACTCAGCTGCTGAGGTTCAATACATTCTTCTGCAAGGTGGAAAAATAATAGTGCTGACCACATGTGACAGCTGACATAACTCAATATCATACACGCGGGAGCACGACATACCCAAGAAACACCAGGTGGGCTGAGATGATGGTGGTAATTAACAACTTCAACCGGAAACCATGGTGTCCTAGGCCCCCCAGGAACAGATCCACTCAGAAGATGTCTCCAGATTTTCCAAACGTGGCTGATACTTTATCACCATGGAGTAGGGCTAGGTTTCCATCCACTCAGAGAAATCAGCTGAGCACCTCAGCAGATTTCAGGGGCCACCTCCAAACATCTCTCTCTTTTTTGGAGTATAATTACTTTACAATGTTGTGCTGCTCAACGCACTGAATCAGCCATATGTATATATATACTCTCTCCCTCTTAAACCTCCCTCCCACCTCCCCATCCCACCCATCTAGGTCTTCACAGAACACCGCACAGAGCTCCCTTTGCTGGAGAGGGCATGAAGAAAAGGGAACCCTTTTGCACCGTTGGTGGGAACGTAAATCGATACAACCAGTATGAAGAACAGTATGGAGGTTCCTAAGAATCTAAAAATAGAACTACCATGTGACCAAGATATCCCACTCCTGGGCAAATCCCCTGAGAAAACCGTAATTCAAAACGATACCTGTGCCCAGTGTTCATCGCAGCACTATGTATAATAATCCAAACATCTCTTTTAACAGCCTCTAATGGTGCTTGCCATGGTCTCCTCTGGGTCACCTAGTTACATGAAGAGACTGGCTTCTGTTGATATAAGTCGGATCTTCAAGTGAAATCATGGGACCTCATCACCAAACCAGTACTGAGATGAGCTCTGGGTAGTTTATAATAGAAACCCAACAAGTGCCGTGAACATCCAAAAGCCAACCAAACCTGTGATGTCACCAGCAAACAGGTGCTCTCTGAGATGGTCTCTGGGGTGCCCCAACCCATGTCTGAACGGTCCTTACAAGCTCTGAATGGGCACCACTTTGCTTCTCTAAGCCTCAATGTCCTCACCTGGGAAATGACAGCCTTAGTTCCCCAATTCAAAGGATTGATGCATTTAGTAAATAGCAAGGTAGAGGAAACACTGTCACGTGACAAATAGCCTCAGATATCGGGGCGTTTGTAGCGATTGTGTCCACTGTCTCATCCTGGTCTCCAGCCCCATCATTGGAACACTGTGCCCACGCCACACCATTATTCAACAAACATGAGTCTGAGCAAACTCTGGAAGAGAGTGAAGGATAGGGAAGACTGACGTGCTGCAGTTCAAGGGGTCACAAAGAGTCGGACACGACTTAGTGGCTGAACAACAACAACAGTGTGTGAATTTAACTCATTAGGGCCTCTTAGCATTTGAAAGCGTGTTTAAAAACACAAACCAACAATTCATCTTTGGGGACCAAAGAAAAAATGCAAGCATAATGTATCATGTTTCCTGGCTCCACAAACACCATTTTGATGTGCTAATGGCCCCTAGTGAAGGCAGTAATTTTCAGTTAAATAAAGGAAGCCATGGGTCCAATTGCAAAGTCTCCGTAGATGAAATCTGCCTTTCTTGTGAGTCAGCCAGGAATAAACACTAATACAATATCATTTGTAAATGATTAACATAAAATTAAAGTGCAATATGTATAATATAAAATATATTATGTGTAATATAAAATGTATTATTGAGAAATGTGACATTGACCCAGGAACCAAAAGACAATTTGAGTCCAACCTCTGACAGCCATTAGCTCTTCTGTGAATTCAGAACATAACATCAACACTGTAAAACAGCACACAGAACAACCACAACGGATTCTGCTTTCACTACTTTCACTGCCAGTTTGAATCCAGACGCCATCACTAAGTAAATGTAATGAGACCTTGGATAAATCGTTCACCTTCTTGCAGATGTCCTACCATCAAAATGGGTGTGAGGAAGGGATTTATGACTGTACACGGTGCCTATCTTCCAGGATAGGAAGCCACTTCTAAAGGGGACATTCTGCATCAAGCTGTGAATTATATTCTCCTTAGAATTATTTCCCAGAAATGGAGTGTGTGTGTGTGCGCGCGCACTTTCTGAAGGGAGTGAAATTTGTCAACAAAATCTTTACTAAAAATGGAACTTTTGCACATCTAATTGCAGAATTTTGCAAAACAAAACAGAAGATATCTTGTCTGCCTCCAGGCATATCCGAGGGGATTAATTTGTCACTCTTCAAAAACAATTCTTTGGAGGGATACCCTCTCTGAGTCTCTATTCTCACATTAATTAGAAGAAGGAACACTGCATACACTGTATAGGAGAAATTAGGAGAAATAAATCTGCCGGCCTCTCAAGAGGGAGAAACAGGGTGCCGGAGGTGGGGGGTGCCAGGAGACATACCCTCTCCCACTAACTTGCTCCTTCCCCACCAAAACCTACTCCTGAGGGGAGAGGGGCTGAGAGCACTACCCAGGCCTTTGGTTACCAACTGCCTCCTGACACTGGCAAGGACAATCAGGCATTATTAACTGGCAGAGGAACTCTGAAGACTGTTCAATAAAAACACTCCTTTTAAGCCTAAACCTCAGTGGCAAGCCCAGTTGCTTTTGAGAGTAAGACAGAGACATAGTTGATAGGTCCTTTTTTAGTGGTTATGGAGGAAGCTGACTCTATTGGAACCAGGTCTCAAATCTGATACCCGAACTGGAGATTATTTAAGGTCAAACATTGGATACTATTTGTACTTTTAATAATGGTCTGATTGATTTGTCCTGATCAAAATCTTCATCTGAAACTATCTCTGTTTCAGATTCATAAGTGTTTATCATTGGTGATGCCTCTTTAATAGATTTTTTTAGTGATCTTTAGTAATTGCAAAGTTTAGATTTGCTCCTGTTATTTTGTGTTGCTTGAGTACAATGATTTTCCTTTAAAAAAAAAAACATTGAAACATGTTCATCAATTTTCATCTTTCAAAAAAAATCGAAGTAAGATCCAAATAATAGTGTGTGTTTTACTGGCTGAAGAGCAGCAAACATTTCTGTCACTAAATTGGGCCACATTTGAAGGTATCTATCACATTGTGGGTCCCTCCTTTAGTCCCCAAGTGAGCAGATACATGGAAGGCTGAGTGTAGACAGGCCATCCCTGTGTTCTCCACTTTTCCCGGGGCTCCTACCAGGCAACTGTAGAAGCGATCTCCATCGCCTGCTTGTTTAAGGTAATTACACCATGTGTTTCTTCCCTGCTGGCTCTGCTGAGGCAGAAAATACTCCAGCATTTACTTCAGTCCTGAGAATAAAGCAGAAAACCTGGAACATAAACACCATTTCTTCTTTGCATTCAAAGGCGGGGCTCAGGGTGAGTTTGTGAATAACAAACCAAAGTTGGCAATCAGGCTAATAAGTCTGAAGTTGCCCAGGAGAGGTGTCCTGCAGTGGCCTGGAGCTGAAGGGGTGTTGGGGGCTTTGTCCTCTTGTTGGTAAATAACAGCCCTTTATTTACATACAGTTGTTCGGTTTCAAAAGATATTCAATGCCTGGCTAGCTTCTGCATTTGCTTTACAGAGGAAGGGATATATACGTGAATTTTTAAAGAGATTTCACCCTAATTAAATCTATGCTGCCCGCATAGATTTGCAGGTTGTAGGTTGCAATGGGGAAAGAGATGCACGTGATCAGTGGGCCAGGGCAGTAAACAGGCACTTTCTTTCTGAAATCAGAATTATTCATCGGCAGCCTCGGGCTCAGAGAAAACCCACGGCCAGGCACCTTTGGGTTTAAGAAGAGAACTTTGAACCCTCCATTTCAAAAATGGAATTTCTCCTCCTTCTCATGGTTAGCAAAAGCATCTGATGCGAAGCACCTCCATTCAAACTCTCCAGACTTTAAACATTTTCCATTTTAAGCTCCTCGCAATGAAAACCTCTGGTAATGAGTTCCCTGCCCCCGAAAGAAGTCCTGCATCCAATTTGTACTCCATCCTGGTGAAATGGTTTACAAGTCTGAGAGGAAAAAAAATCCAAAGGAATGCTCTAGAGAAGGAATGAAGTGCTATCATTGAAATCTTTATTTATGGGAAGAGAAAGAGCTAAACCATTACCTCAGAATGCAAGATTACAACATCAGTCGGATATAAAGTAAATCTGTTCTGTTGGTGAAACATCAGAAACCCATAATCCTTTCTCAAAGCCCTTTTGTTATTTTAATGTCCGACAAATTATGCTTTTTTTTTAGAAGAAGAAAAACTATTAGAATTGAGAGGTTTCTTTTGCTCCAGTAAAAGTAATTTCACTGGTTTAAAAAGTTTTAATTTTCTGTTAACCCAGACTTTACTGTGCTGGCCAAGCACATGCACAAAGTTAAGGTAATTTTTAGCTTCGATAGAACTGGGCACAGTGACCACCAAGATGGGCTTTAAGTTGCTATGGCAACGGCAGCTTAAAAAGTACTTAGGTTAAGCGGGGCATTTTTGGTTGCTAATTTAAAAGTTTGCCTTTTATAGTTTTTGTTTTTCCTCTAAGTAGCTGCTCATGGACAAGTGAATTGCGATACTGTATTCTCTGTCTCTTTATGTCAGTTATTTCACAGGGATCCTGGTTACTTATCTCCTCAGTGACTTTCTAAGGACTGGTTAAATTTAAAAAAAAAGAAAGAAAGAAAATTGCAAAGAAAACTGGGCAAATGGTAAAAAAAAAAACAAAAAAAAAACCTTGTTTCTCTGCAGAAATTCTTTCAGAGACGTCATCACGGGAAGTCCATGAGAGGGGGCAGGCTGGAGAAGGGTGTGGCTTCTCTATGTAGGTCCTGGCTCAGGCTGGGTATAAAGATGAGGAAGATGGGGTCCACTCTCCAGGAATGAATACAAGGTACACACTGACATGCGATAATGTGACAGATGATGGAAGCAAAAGCAGCCGTCAACTGCTCTCTTTTTAGAATATATTAACTACATTTTGACCTTTCCTTAATGACTCAGAGTTGGAGGTTAACCAACAGATATTTATTAAGTGCCTAATACATGCTCTGGCCACGGGACCTATGTGGGGGCGGCGGGGGGCGGGTAACCAAACACTCTGGCACTCATGGAACTTATATTCCATAGAAGGGACTCAAACAAAAGCCATCATACATGATATAAAAATGATAGATAATAGATAATAGATGATAGACAGATAGATAAAGTAGTATGTCCAAAGGTGGTAAGTACTATGGGAAAAAATAGAGGAAAAGTCCCAGAGGCGGGATGGGAAATACTGAGAAGACGGTGGCCAGGGTGGGTGTCACTGAGGTTGGGGACATTTGAGCAGAAACTTGAAACAATTGAAGAGGCAGGCCAGCAGAGGTCTGCGGAAGGGCATTCCAGGCGGAGGGAACAGCAGAAGCAAAGCCCTCGATTCTGGAGGTAACTATGAATATGTGGTGGTTTATAACTAAACTCTACAAAACAACAAACTTCAGGGCTGAGGTTAAGGCTTTGAGCTCCTCCACTAAGAGACCTCAGACTTCATTGTATAAATTCCTGCTTCTTGGCTTTCCTATCTCTTTCCTCCAAGTCGGCCCCTCTTCTATATCAACTCAGTGTTTCCTTGCCCGGGAAATTAGCCCCTGCCTCCTCATCTGCTAGCTCTGAAGCTATGTGATTTAGGAGAACAGATGAGCAAACCCGTTAGATCGGGAACCATGGGAGACTGGTGGTGCCCAGGTTAAGGGTCCGCACAGTGAAGAACCTCATCCATTTAGTGCATGGGTATCTTGTACACTGTGAACCTCCTCAACCAGAGCCACGTGGTACCCTATCTCTGTTCCTTCATACCCTGCTAGCACCGGGCACATTGTGCTGCAGGGTAAGTAGATGCCCCACGAATGCATGAGTCAACTTGGAGATAGCTGTTTGGTCTGTTCACATGCCTTTCCCTTCCTTCGCGGTTCTCATCACTTATGGATGCCAGATAAGTGAGTGTTGGGGTGAGTACGAGCGTGCTTATTTAGAGCAGCGTATTCCACCAGAGCATCTTCCAATCCATGACCTCACTTGGATTCTAACAACAGCCCTCTGAAGTATTTACATAGAGAAAGTGCTATTAGCTGAACTTCTAAATGGGTTGGCAGATGGAAATAAGTTAAGTGACTCATCCCACAATGACAGGCAGACCCCACTAGGTGAAGGGGTTGTGAGTCCACACTCACACGTGGCCTGGGGCTTTCTCCAGGACGGACAGTGACAGCTGCGAGAGCGGAAGCTTGGAATTACTCCAGAAATGCGTGAACTGGAAGACCAGCTTAGAGGGCATGCCTCCAGCAAAGATGTAAATGGTCAGAATTCATCAAGAATGAACCAGGTAGGTGCAGCCTGTGTGAAAATGTTTCTAGAAATGGGTGTGCAGGGGCCACTGTGCTGGGGATTGGCAGTCTCAAGTGCTGGTCCAGGCCCAGCCACCAATGTGCTCACGGGCACAACAGTTCCCCTCTCTGAACTTCTGTTTCCTCAGAGATAAAAAGAGAGATGTCCTGGATTTCCCTGGTGATCCAGCGGTTAAGGGGCTTCGCTGGTGGCTCAGATAGTAAAGAATCCGCGTGAAATGCTGGAGATGTGGGTTCGATCCCTGGGTTGGGAAGATCCCCTGGAGAAGAGGATGGCCACCCACTCCAGTATTCTAGGCTGGAGAATTCCATGGACAGAGGAGTCTGGGGGGCTATAGTCCATGGTATCGCAAAGAGTCATACATGACTGAGTGACTAACACTTTCTTTTCCAATGGTTAAGACTCTGTGCTGCCAATGCAGGGGGTGTGGGTTCGATCCCTAATCAGGGAACTAGGATCCCACATGCCATGTGGCATGGCCAAAAGATGAAAAACAAACCAAACAAAAAGAAATAAATAAAATAATATAGTGTAAATTTTATTTTTTTACAGAAATTAAAAAAACAAAGAAGAAGAGAGACGTCTCTCAGCTTGCTCAGAGTGGAGGGAAGAAGCCACATGGCTCATTGAGAGAACACAGCATCCACTGAGGCAAGCTCTGTGAACGTGACCCCTCCCTCTTCTCTCTCCATTCTTCAACTCAGGGGGGCAGCAGTACCCAGCTAACATTCAGTAACACTGTGTTCACTGAATTTATGTTCACATTTCCTTTCTACTTATGGCAAACGATGCTGATCTTTTCATCTTTAGTAGGAACATCAAGATTCCTTTTAAAATGTGTGCTGTGTGTTAGTCACTCAGTCGTGTCTGACTTTTGCAACCCTATGAACTGTAGCCCCCCAGGCTTCTCTGTCCATGGAATTCTCCAGGCAAGAAGACTGGAGTGGATTGCCATTCCCTTCTCCAGAGGAATTTCCCAACCCAGGGATCGAACCCTGGTCTCCTGCCTCGCAGGCAGATTCTTTACTGTTTAATTAAACATAGTGATTAATTCAGAATGTTAGGTAAGTGACATTAGAAGTGGGACACAGATGTTGCAAACTAATGAGAGTCATTTAGGAGAGAGCAGTGTTTGGGAAACCTGGGTCAGATGGCTTCAGGGATCCTCCTGCTTTAAAGCAATAAAGGATGGTGGTTACGAACATGGGTTCTGGACTGCCTGAGTCTGAGTTCCTGGCCCTACCATTTACATGTGGATAAACCTGAGCAGATAACTTAATCTTTCTGTGCCTCATTTCTCTTATCTATGAAATTGGAATAAGAATGCATCTACTACTGCAAGAGACTGCTACACATCCCACTTTGAAGACAGCCTGGCTCCATGAAAGTACTATGTTCTGTGCTTAGTCGCTCAGTCATGCCTGACTCTTTGCTATCCCATGGGCTGTAGCCTGCTAGGCTCTCTGTCCATGGGGATTCTCCAGGCAAGAATACTGGAGTGGGTTGACACGCCCTCCTCCAGGGGATCTTCCCAACCCAGGGATCAAACCCAGGTATCCCACATTGTAGGTGGATTCCTTACCACCTGAGCTACCAAGGAAGTCACAGTAAGCACTATGAAGTAGAAGTGAAAGTCGCTCAGTCATGTTCAACTCTTTGCAACCCCAAGGACTACAGAGTCCATGGAATTCTCCAGGCCAGAATACTGGAGTGGGTAGCCTTTACCTTCTCCAGGACATCTTCCCAACCCAGGAATTGAACCCAGGTCTGCCGCATTGCAGGCATATTCTTCACCAGCTGAGCTACAAGGGAAGCGCTGTACAAGTGCTTATTATTAGGTTCTTCTTATTATGACCTCCAGCAGTCCTTGGTTGGACCACAAGCTAAGGGCTTTTGGAAGAGAAAGGGCCCCAGTGACACGGGCCCCAGTGACCATGTCCATATTCAATGGCTTACCAGGGCTGCTTCTCATACACACTCTGTCCTGTCCCTGAACACGAAACTCCAGTGTCCCTCCCTCCCTCTCTTGTCCTGTTGAAAAGCGAGTGAAGCCTTTCATAAATAAAGGGGGTGGAGCGGAGAGGCCATCTGGCTCCATCCTCAGTCTGCACAGAAGGAACAGTATAAAGGTACCCAGGTGTTATTTTTCTTCTCATCATTTATCCGAGATCCCCACAAGAGTCAGCTGTGAGCCACATGTTAAGTCATCTCCTGAGCCAAAAAGAAAGAAAGAATAGAAGGAATATGAAGTTAGAGCTGCAAAAATGGCAGCGTGCCCACTCACTGTCCTCTGAAGGCTATTCCCTCATGTTTCCACCCTGCTCTGAGCCACACTTTCTATTTCTTTGTGAGAAACCCTGTGGGTTTTCCTGTCCAAGCCTGGCACTGCAGTATCTTCTGAGACACCAAAACCGGACTGAGAGCCCAGGAGGAGGTGGTCTAATGTTGCAGGTGGCCTCATACAGAGCCTCAACTGTCTCAATATACAACTGGTCCACCCCAGTTCTGTTCTGCTTTGGGAGCCTCAGAGGCAACCCCAGAAAATCCAGTTACTTCTGGTGCAAGTTCATAACCTCCTGGGGTCAAGTGTACAGGAGTGGGCCATTCTGAGCAGGTTGAATTTTTGTTTATAGTTTACAGCTCAATGATCATTAAACACGTAAGTGAGGTACTCCCCACTCATCTGCACCCCCTGGCGGCAAAGAGCAGATAACTAGTAATAGACTGGCTTGGGAAGTTTATTTAAAAGGAAAGTTAATTGTGTTCCTTTCTAGGGAGGCGTGAAAATGCTTGGGCATCTTGGTTGTGGCATGTACTCCATAGTAGCAGGCATCCTGAGGATGGCACCAGGCAGTGAAACAGGGAGCCAACTGTCACCTGCACATTGTGCAGAGAGGCTCACTGGGTAGAGCATGATCTCTCCAGTAGGGCAGATGCTTCTGGATTCTGGAATTGCTATTCTTAGTACAGTAGCAAGCAAGACACCCCCACCTCTCTTAGCTCCCTCCTATTCTTGTTATTTCCTCTTCCGCTCCTACAAAATAACTGCAAACAAGCTGTAGTGATAAAATTTTGTATGCTTAAGGGGCAGGATAGTGCAGTGCTTACAAAAGTGTGGCTTCTGAAGCCAGTCCATACTAAGTGAATGACACTGGGTAAATTACTCCAAGTCTTAATGCCTTAGTTTCCTGGTCAATAAAATGAGGATAATAATACCTACCTCATAGGGTTGTTGGGAAGGTTAAACACATGTAAAGCATGTTAAACAGGGTCTATAACATAGCAAGACAGAATAAATGTTAGCAACTACTGTTCACTGGAAAAATTCTTCCACTAAGCAACTATCTCATACACAGAGTGTAGTAGGCAGCCTCCAAGATGGCCCTCAAAGATTCTTGTCTCCTGGCATTCATGATTCTTGTATAGTTGTTTTCACAGGGAATAGAGCTGACTATGTAACCACTAGGACATTGAAGAAATGATGGAGTGTGACTTCTGAGAGTAGGTTGCAAATTTCATTGCACCTTCCACCTTGCACTCTCTTCCAACAGCCATCATCTGAAGCCTGGAGGACCCACTTCCAAGATGGTTCATGCACAAAGCTGGCAAATTAATACTGACTGTTTGCAGGAGGTCTAAGCTTCTCCCCCATGGACCTCCCTATAGGAATACTCAAGTGTCCTCACAGTGTGGCAGCTGGCAAGTGAACCAGAGTAAGTGATCCAAGAGAGTGTGTATTGTTAATACTGTCGTCTTATCTTACATTTAGCTTATTTTCAAAAGTCCATATTTTCTCCAGTTTTATTAAAGTACCAAACAGAAGCTATCTAAAAGTTTTGCTTCCTTTGGTAAGTGATTTTTTTTTTTTCAAAAGAATAATGTTCTTCTGCATCTTCAGGCAAAGTTCCCTTCCTTTTTTTAAGCTGTAGGCTCATTTCTTTTTTTCTCAATCAATTGCCCCAAATTCTCTTCCTTCCTTCCTCCCTTCCTTTTCTTTCTTCCTTCTTCTCACTCCCCTTTTCTTTTTTTCTCTTCCTCATGCTCCTCCTCCTCCTTCTCCTTTCTTATCCAGGAATAAAGCAGGGCTCTATCTATGTTAGCTGTTTGTTTCTAACACAATAGGTGGACTTGTCCTGACCCTTCATTTAGCAGCTCTTTTGCTTTCTGATAGACCTTTCTTTCAGAGCTTGTTGGAGGTTGGTATCAGTTCTGCAGTGTAACAGACCATCCAACTCTCAGTGGCTTAAAGTATCAATGATTTATAATTGCTCACATCTATGGGTCTTCTTGGATCTGGCTGATCTAGTCTGGGATCAGCTGCTGACTGCTTCAGACATCTTGGTAACTCTCATTGTAGGTCTGTTGGCTGGTTGGGACAGCCAAATTCCAGATGTCTCTCATGGTCTGTTGATCTCCTGCCTAATGTAGGTATATTTCTCTTACAGTGATGGTAGAGGAACCAAACAACAAGCTCAGGATCAGAAAATACAAGCTCAGGATCAGAGCTGGCAAATTGTCCTTTCACCCATATATCACTAACCAATACAGGTCACATGGCTAAGCCCAGATTCAAGGAGCATGAAATGATACTCTGCCATTCTGCTCGTGGAGCTGGGGAGAGAACTACAAAGTCACTGAGAGAAGATGAATACAGAGAGAGGTAAGGAATGGGGGCCAATAGTATGATCACCCACGGTGGTTCAAGGATAAACAAGAGATCTCTTGACTTGGGGATCTGCCTTTAAGGATTCAACAGAAAAGACCGCAAAGAGATGGTCTGAGAGGAGGAAAGGTATTAAGGTGGAAGACCTCACTGAGGAGCAGCCCAGTCAATCTTATCAGTCTCTCTCCTTGTCCAGGGATTCATCCCATCCTCCAAGGAATTCTCAAATCAGTTATTATCACAGCCTCTCCTAGAGCCAGCCTGGTTCCAACCTACTGATTCTTTCCCTTGGAGTCTTGCAAGGGAAAACCTTGCAATGTTAATTTCCAAACCAGTCCAACCAAGCCCATTAAACCCTTCCTTCTGCATATGGATCCACTCTTACACATCTGAGCACAATTTTTTGACTGTGACTTCCTAGAAACCTCATTGCTTTTAATTGCAAATACATGCTTCCCAACTGGTACAATGAGCAACTCCCTAATGGGCTTCACTGTGGCAACGAGGAGAACTTTTTGTGCAGAATGAAAATAGTTTCCCCAGAGAACAGAAAGTGGGGAGATCCACATTGCTGAATATTTACATGGCCAAATTACACATATCTGATGATGATGCTTCCTGAAACTCAGCCACCCAAAATGTAGATATAAATTAGAGTAGAATTGTGTATCTCTACTTTCTGTAAATAAATTGTACAGAAAGAGTGAGTCCTGGGACAAGAGCTTGGGAGCTTGGGTTCTGGTCTCAGTTCTGCAGCTAACCAGTGTGTCACCTCCATCAGTTCACTGCTTTCTGGGTCCCCTTTCCTTTGTTGAAGACATAACCTACGTCAGCTAACAAACAGCTCTAGCCACTAAGCCATTCTCTATACTGTGCCTGGGATGGTATTATCACAACCACATGATCACAGTCTTTAAGGATTGATAAGTCTATGCAGTTGAACAGACCCCATTTCTTTATAGTGCAGGCTATCTCATTGGTAATTATGAGCAACAGAAGGCAGCAACTAGACACTGTGTGGTCAGAAATGACAACCTAATGGAGAAAATAAATAAAAGTACAGCTATATGGGGATATTTAGTGAAGGTGTCGAAGTGCTGTATACATCCACCCCATGGACACCCCTGACATCACCATACAGATCTACAAATGATGATTATAGTGATTACTCTGATCCATTACCCAGTCTCAATTATGTTCAGTTAAATCTGGTTAAGAAGGAAGAGACATTTATCACTCATTTTAGAAATACTTCCATAAAGTGTTTATTTTCAACACTAACTATTTTAGGTTACCTGGATAACCTATCTGTTTTATTTCATCTCCCAGTGATGCAAGATACATTGCCTCCTGTTAACTATGTCTTACACACAGAGTTAACATTTACCCACATGTTTACTCAACAGGTAGAATGCCACCTCTGTGCAAAGCACAGTCAGTCCACGAGGGGTATACAAGGGCTAGTGGAGAATGGAAGCTGAGATCGATGGCCAACTTGAATTTCATGGAGGCGATAGCCCTTCTTCCATTGCTGTAATAGCTGTAATTCCTGAACAGCTCATGAACAGTGATAGGGGAGGCTCTTCTGGAAGAGGAGGGAAGGGGAAGGTCCAGGGATCCACGAGTGTGAAGGGGGCTTCCGGAGAGTGGGTTTGATGTGGTCAGAGGAGAGGTAGATTATGAGTGATGTGAAAAGATAAGTGAATGCTCTTGGCAATAAAAAATATTGACTTTTACTTATAGACTATGAGACATCTTTAAAGGTATGAGATCAGAACTGTGCATTAGGAAGAATGTTCTGGAAGCAATGTGCAGGCTATACTGGCATAGGGAAATGTTGCAGACAGCAAGACCCAGTAAGTGGCTATTGAAATAGCTAAATTAAGCATGAATGAGGGGCTTCTCTGATGGTCCAGTGGCTATCTGAGCTTCCAGTGCAGGGGGCCCAGGTTCAATCCCTGGTCAGGAAACTAGATCCCACGTGCCCCAACTACAAAGTTCACAATCCACAGCTAACGATTCTGCATGAGATCCACGTGCTGCAACTAAGAGCTAATAGCACAGCCAAACAAATAAATATTCTAAAAAAAAAAATGAATGAGAGTTTCCATGCAAAGATTGGTGCACAAGTCTTTACAGCGGTTTTAGTCATGATAGCCCCAAACTAGAAACAATGCCCTTTAGCAGGAGGATAAACAACTGGTGTATACCCACAATGGAAGACTACGTAGTAACACAAAAGAGTAAACCACTGTCTATGCATCAATAGGAATGAATCTCAAAATCATGCTGAGTGAGAAAAAAAAAAAAGCCAGACCAAAAAAAGAGTAAATATTGCATGATTCTATTTTTATAAAGTTACAGAAAATACAAACTAATCTATCATGATAAAAACACTATCCCCACGTGAGACACTGGAGGGAGGTTTGGACTGCGAATGGGGCACCAGGACTATTTGGGGGTGATGGAAATGTTTTGTATCTTAATTATGGTAGAAGTTTCTAGGCATATACTTCTGTTAAACCTAGTGAATTGCACATTTTATTTTTTAATTTTTTAAAAAATTGATTGATTGATTTGGCTGTGCCAGGTCTTAATTATGGCATTCGAGATCTTTAGTTGTGGCATGCGGGGTCTAGTTCCCTGACCAGGGGTCAAACCCAGGACCCCTGCATTGGGAGCATGGAGCCTTGGCCACTGGACCCCTAAGGAAATCTTTGAATTGGACATTTTAAATGGATGAAGCTTTTGTACATATATCACATTTCATGGAGTTGATTTTAAACAACTAAGAATTCTGGACAAGAATGGTAGATGGAACATATCAACTTTTATTCCTTTCACCAGATAGTAGTAAAATCATTTTTCAAAGGATGTATCTACAAGGACAATAAATAGAAAAAGAGTCATTAGCAACCAAGTTAATAGAAGCTGAAAAGAATAAAGTAAACCTGAGATGATTAGATCCTTAAGGGGCCAATGGTGAGAGCCAAGACCCACTCAGTACACACAGGGTATAAGACATTATAATAACTCCAGTCACCTCTGGACATGGGGGTGAAGGGTGGTTGGACAAGTAAGGGGCACAGATGGAAAAATCTGTTTATAAGCGTGTGACTTTTATGATATCCTTCCCCACCCTGTCTGTGGAGAAGACAAACAGAATGTCTTTGGACTGAGAGATATTTGACATGGTGGTGGTGGTGTGGTTTTTGTACTGGGCAAGTCATACATGACTCTTTGTGATCCCCTGGACTGTAGCCCACTAGGCTCCCCTGTCCATGGGATTTTCCAGGCAAGATTACTGGAGTGGGTTGTCATTCCCTCCTCCAGGGGATCCTCCCAATCCAAGGATCACATCTCCTGTGTCTCCCGCATTGGCAGGCAGAGTCTTTACCGCTGCGCCAACTGGGAAGCCCACTGGACATGGTAGGGGGAGGGAAAACACACCAAACCAGGGGGATAAGGGGAGGTACACATGCCGGAAGCTGAGATGCCCACCCATTTAGTCATTTAGGTCCCGGAGTCTCAGTAGGCAAGCCTTCAACCTCTAAGGAAAGAAAGGTAGAGTCTTCAGAGAATTCGACTCATTTGGAAGGAAAGACCTAAAGCACTGTCATTGAAATCACAGCCCAGTTGGGTCATCAACACGCTGTGCGAGTGGGCTGGACTTATACTATACCTGACCTGCAGCTTTGCCCCTGACCTATCCACTCCTGGATTTCTCTTAGTTACCCCAACAGCCTCGAGCCCCCAAGTGTGCCACTTCCCTGCACCAGGGGGCCTCATGCAGACTGTCCCCTTGTGTGTCCCCTCGCTTCCATGGACTTGCCTTTTCAGAGCTGAATCCCACTCCCCTGACCTCAAGGACCTCTCACAGGTCCTCCTGGATCTTGATCCAGTCATGTCCATTCATTGTGGCCTCGCCTAGAATCAAGAGTTCCTTTACACCATTTACCCCAGTTTTTGTTTGTTCTTTTAGTTGCTAAGCCATGTCTGACTCTTGTGACCCTATGGACTATAGCCCACCAAGCTCCTCTGTCCATGGGATTCCCCAGGCAAGAGTACTTGAGTGGCTTGCCATTTCCTTCTCCAGGGGATCTTCCCCGCCCAGGGATCAAACCTGCATCTCCCAAGTCTCCTGCATTGGCAGACAGGTTCTTTACCACTGAGCCACCAGGGAAACCCCTTACCCCAGTTTACTCTTAATCTATTTGAGTGAGTCTGATAACTTTTTTCTCCTGCACTGGACTGTAAGCTTGCAGAGGAAAGTGATGGCAAGAGGGAAGCCTACATTCTCTTCTTTTCTTTTTTAATGTAAAGACAATTTTTTAAAGAGCAGTTTTAGGTTTCTAACAAAATTGAGAGGAAGATTCAGAGCTGTCCCATACGCCCTGACCACACACCTGCATAGCCTTCTCCATAATCAGTATTACTTCTCAGAGTGATACATTTGTTACCAGGGTGGACCTAGACTGTCACATCAAAATCACCCAAAGCCCACCGCTGACCTTAGGGTTCACTCTCGGTGTTCATTCAAACGTATGACCCAGATCCGTCATTATATCATACAGAGTGCGCTCACTGCCCCGCAGGTCTTCTGTGCTCCACATTTTCATCCCTTTTCTTGTCCCTCAGCCCCAGCCCTGGTAAACCCTGATTATTTTTACTGTCTCCAAATCTTGGCCTTTCCCAGAATGTCATATAGTTGGAATCATATGGTATGTATACTCTTCCAGTCCAGAAGAAGTTGCGTTTAGAACACTTGATACAGTCTGGAAGAAGAACAGACATCTGAAAGGGGCAATGCGACCCAGCGCTTCTCTACAGTAGAGAAGCACTGTTGGTAGTGCCGGTGGCTTACTAGCCACAATAGGGTAATAATAATGGTGACTGCAATTTACTATCCATTATATCGTTTAGTTCTCATAACAGCCCCGATGAAGTAGGTATTATTACCCTCACGTACAGATAAACAACACAGGAAAGCTGCCCAAGGTCACACAACTTATGAGCAGGAGAACCAGGCTTGGGATCTAGTTAGCTGCACCTTTCACTCTCCCAGACCTTATACCCACTCTCATTCCTTTATCCTGGATATGTATGGAAGTGAGAGAGCCAACTTTATAAATGCAGCTTTAAGTGTTTGAGCCCCCGTCTGTGGAATTCACCTTTTCCCCCAGAATCCCTTCCCAGATAGGTCCCCTGAGCCAAACAGTGAACCCACTGAAATTCAAAAAAAGACCCTCTGTGCATGGTCCATGGCAGGCTAACAGTAAATCTCCTAGTTCTGATTCTGCACCCTTTTTGCTGAGTACCTCCTCATCCTCTTTTGTAAAAGTCACAAATGTATCTCTAAAACTTGAATGCACATGAGTTTCTGAACAAAGACTCATATTGTCTTTCGGGTACTTTTCATTTTTATGTTCCAGAAATTGTTCCTTACATAAACAGGTGGTCTTTCCCTATCTCTGCTCAGATACTGTGAATAACGTGATTTCAGTTGCCTGCAAAGCTGAGCAGAGCCAGAACTCCATTTCACCACTTTGAACAGCCATTCTTTGCTGATAAACTTGCTTCACAGCAAGCTCTAGGTTGGGGTAGGTCAGAGCAGAGCACTGAGAGAATGAATCAAACTGAATCAATGTAAAAACCTGTGACCTTAAGGTTTACAACCTTCAGAGATTATCTTCTGTCTCCAGTGTTATTTTTGGCACTGGGAAACATGAGGTCAAGTGATGAAATGTTTGAGGGAAGAGGTTTTAGTCAACGGTCACTAATTTTAACATCTTACCCAAGAGTGATCTAACCTTTGCAAAAACCTTTACCTCAAATGCATTTTTAGTGTTAGGTCACACTGATAATTCTCTGTTGTCTTACCTTCCCTGTTTAAAAATATAAATTAAAACAATCTAGGAAGGCAGATAATGTTCAATGGGAAAGGGCAGAGCGATGAGCTAATGGTTGCCTAGCAACTACTAGACATTGTTTTGCCGCTTCACTCTAGAGAAGCCAAAATGGCGGCTCTAATCCTCCTCCAGCCCCCTGGACAGTGCAGGTATGAGCGACAGTTCCCTCCGGGCCCAAATCATTTTCTTCTTTGTCTTGGGCAGTAGATCATTCTCTTTTTTTAAGCTTCCAAATGGAGAAAATTCGCTGCCTAATTCGTGAATACGTGAAAGCCTATACTTTCATCCTAGAAAATCTATGCCTGAACTCTTCAGGTTCTTCCTTTGGGCAGTTTTACGTATTTTCATCCATTCCCCACGTCTCCCTTTGAGTTTCCCTGTCAATCAATCACCAACCCTGGTGAAGTGTTTTTTGAGGTTAAACATGGCACTTGATGTGATGTGTTTTAGAAAGTCTTCTCCCGTTCAACTCTCCTTTCGGCTTCCAGAAACGTCTGACTGCCCAGCTTTCTAAGGCCCAGAGAAGGCTGATAATTCTTTGACCACTGGGTGTTCCCACAACTAGAGAATGGAAGGAGAGGGGAAATACAGAAAGTACATTAAGACTTCTCGGGATGATAAGCATGATCAGTGAGACTGAATGAACCTATTTTTACAAATAACATTTCCATGAGCTTATTCAAAGATCACAAGCCTATTTTAAGGAACCTAAAGTATCTGAATTCCTTCAGCTTGGCTCCCCTAAATCACAAGTAGATGGGAAGTAGGTTTTATGTAGACTTGGCTTTTGCTGTGGTTCAGTTGCTAAGTCATGTCCAACTCTTTGTGACTACCCACCCCACCCCCTGCACCCCACCATGGACTGCAGCATGCCCAGGCCTCCCTGTCCCTCTCTATCTCCTGGAGTTTGCTCAAATTCATGTCCATGGAGTCAGTGATACTACGTAACTAGCTGAATCTCTGCCACCCCTTCTCCTTTTACCTTCAGTCTTCCTCTTCACTATGACACATCCATCTTGGGTCATCTTGGGTGGCCCTACACAGCATGGCTCATAGCGTTATTTGAGTTATGCAAACCCCTTCACCATGACAAAGCTGTGATCCATGAAGGGGGCAGACTCGACTAGAAGGTTGAAATGGCCACTGTGTTAAATAGGTTATCCATAACAGCTTGTTGATTTGGAACAGAGGGGATGGGCTTTCTTGGCCTTCTTCTCTTAGTGGACTGTGTCTTGCAGAACAGAAGTGTTTAAAAGGGGTCCTCTAAGCTGGATGGGTTTAGGAGAACCAAGAACCACTGGGCTCATGCCAGAATGCTGTGTATATGTTCACATGTGTGTTTTTTCACAGAGAGGGTCTTTCTGTGGCCTCCACAAGTTTAAAAGCCCAGTGGTAGAGGGGAAGTTGAGGAAATGAGCTTTGTCAAGAATTTTTGATTTCAGAAAAATGTACTGAGGACATTTTAGAGCAGAAATGTCTCCAAAGGAAGAGAAAATAGGAATTTATTAATTAGGGACTTCCCTGGCTGCCCAGTGGTTAAGACTTTGTATTTCTAGTGAAAGGGGTGTGGGTTCGATCCCTGCTCAGGGAACTAAGATCCCACATGCCACATGGCATGGACAAAAACCGTTTTTTCAGATTTTATTAATTATATAGTAGATACTTGGGCTTGTTAAGTCAGTCATTTTTTTTTTTTTATTGAACACCTGCTATGTGCCAGCCATTATAAAAAGTCTTTGGGATGCAGTTATGAAAGGGAATGGTCCACTAAACCACACTGTTGTAGCCAAGGGGAGTGAATAACAGTGACTGAATATAAATTATGTGCTAGAGTTTTATGTACAGTAATAAAATCTTTACAACCAACCAACCATATAATTGGGAAAGGGGTAAGTTAAGGCTGTATATTGTCACCCTGAATATTTAACTTATATGCAGAGTACATCGTGAGAAATGCCAGGCTGGAGGAAGCACAAGCTGGAATCAAGATTGCCAGGAGAAATATCAATAACCTCAGATATGCAGATGACACCACCCTTATGGCAGAAAGTGAAGAGGAACTAAAGAGTCTCTGGATGAAAGTGAAAGAGGCGAGTAAAAAAGCTGGCTTAAAACTCAGCATTCAAAAAATGAAGATCATGGCATCCAGTCCCATCAATTCATGGCAAATAGATGGGGAAACAATGGAAACAGTGACAGACTTTATTTTCTTGGGCTCCAAAATCACTGCAGATGGTGACAGCAGCCATGATATTACAAGACTCTTGCTCCTTGGAAGGAAAGTTATGACCAACCTAGACAGCATGTTAAAAAGCAGAGACATTACTTTGCCAACAAAGGTCCATAGTAAAGCTATGGTTTTTCCAGTAGTCGTGTATAGATGTGATATTTGGACCATAAAGAAAGCTGAGCCCAAAAGAATTGGTGCTTTTGAAATGTGGTGTTGGAGAAGACTTTTGAGAGTCTCTTGGACTGCAAGGCGATCCAACCAGTCCATCCTAAAGGAAATCAGTCCTGAATATTCATTAGAAGGACTGATGCTGAAGCTGAAGCTGCAATATTTTGGCCACCTGATACAAAGACCTGACTGACTGGAAGAGACCCTGATGCTGGGAAAGATTGAAGGCAGGAGGAGAAGGGGATGACAGAGGATGAGATGGCTGGATGGCATCATTACTAACACTACTTGACAAATAAGATATTGAGGCTTACAGAATTCCCATAGTGAGTAAGAGTCCAGAACCTAGATTCAAACCTGCTTTTACCATCTTTCATGTCATCTTTATATAGATAATTTAACCTCTTTGGGTCATTAGGAAACTCTTTGAAGGCTGGAGTCACCAGGTGTATTTTTGTTTATTATGAAATTTGGTACATAGGGGAATAACAGCAGCAACACTAACACATCTTCAGACATTCATACAGTATCATCAAGAGCTCTGAAAGGGCTGAGATTTCACCCCACTTAAAGCCAGCAAGTCAGCTTGCTACTGTTTCATGGATGTTGGTAGAGGATACTAGACTCCTGGGTCAGAGACCAAGGACAATTTACTACAGTAAATCCCCTGCATATGAATGAGTTCTGTTCTGAGAGTGTGTTCATAAGTCCAAGTTGTCCATAAGTCCGACAAAGTTAGCTTAGGTACCCAAATAATACAATCAGCTATATAGTACTGTACTGTAGTAGGTTTATAATACTTTCACATAAATAATATATAAAAAGAAAAAAGTAAACATTTTTAATCTTATAGCACAGTACCTTGAAAAGCACAGTAGTATAGTACAATCACTGGCATCCAGGGGCTGGCAGTGAGTGAACAGGCAAGAAGAGTTACGGACTGGAGGAGGGATAAGAGGTGGGAGATGGTAGAGCTGAAGGGTCAACAGCAATAAGAGACAGAGGGCAAGCTGCAATCTCACTCACAACTGATGTTGATGGCGTAAGTTCTGGTTTCTTGCTAGATTCAATTCTATCTATCCTGCTTTTTAAAAAAAGAAAATCCAGTATGTCTGAATAGTAGCTCTTTTCTTCTCATCATAGAAGACACGGCAGCACTGGATTGCATTCTGTACAGCTGTTGCAACCTTCATGTACAGTTTTACGTTTGGGCCCTGTGTCTCAAAAATCTAACAGTGCCTCCTCAAGTCGAGAAAATCCCTTTGCCATTTCTTGCATCGTGAATCTCTTTGGTCCTTCAGTTACTTCTTCTTCCTCTTATCTCTTTTCATCCTTCCTCAAGGCCTTCAGTTTTATCAGATCTTCATTAGTAAATTGCACATTCACATCTTTGAAAGTCCACAACTTGAAGGTTCTTATGTAGGGGACTTATTGTACTCACAAGCAATAGCCACTGTCTCAGCACTGTTCGCACTGATTCCAATATTGTGATACTAAGAGGGCGCAATGACACTTGTCCCTGCATGGCTTTCATTAAAGAAGTTCCGTAGAGAACTGGATCTTTATAAAGAGAGTAAGCTTGGCTGCCTCAGCTCCAAACGAGGACACTTTTTTATTATACTGGACAGTAAGCATGGCTGCTCTTTGCCCCAGAGAGAGACATTATCTCAATCTTCTGAGGCTGCTTATACACAATGTGCATACATGTGTGTGCGTGCTCAGGCATGTAGGACACTTTGCAACTTTGTGGACTGTAGCCCACTAGGCTCCTCTGTCCATGAGATTTCTCAGGCAAGGATACTGGAGTGGGTTGCCATGTCCTTTTCCAGGGAATCTTCCTGACCCAGGGATCGAACCCATGTCTTGTGCATTGCAGGCAGATTCTTTACCTGCTGAGCCATCAGGGAATCCTGTTTATATATAAACACTCTCACACAAATAGTTTGCAACAAAGGGTAGTTAGCACCATCCTTGCAAGATGGCAGTAATCCAAGAAACCCCCAGAGAACTGTTTGCCTACAAGTATACGATTTGCTATGTATCAGGATCTTTAAACGATTTTAAACTATTTATTTATGTGTTTATTTATTTGGTTGTACCGGGTCTTAGTTGCACCAGGCAGGACCTTATTCAGTTTGCGACATGCAAACTCAGTTGCAGCATGTGGGATCTAGTTCCCTGACCAGGGATTGAACCCGGAACTCCTGCGTTGGGAGTACACAGGCTTAGCCACAGGACCACCAGAGAAGTCCCCTGAGCACTTTCATATCCATCATTTTCTTTAATCCTCACAGTCCTATAAGATAGGTACTATTCGTATCTCCATTTTTCAGGAGGAGACCCAAGACATAGAGAGGTTGACCTGTTTGAGGCGACATAGTTCATAGTGGGACTGCTGATATTGAAATCTGGGCTCCTCCAGAGTCTGGGGTTAATGGCTTCACTATTTTAACATTTGCTGGTATCAGCCACAGCCACTCTGGATGCTCTCCTTCTCTCCATAGCTTCTCACCACATGAGTACTCAAACTTGAGTGTACATCAGCGTCACCTGGAGGGTTTGTCCTATCAGTGTCTGTCCTAGAACTTGAGAACATGCATTTCTCCACCTGCCAGGGGCTGCTGGCCCAGGAGCTCACCCTGGGAACCCCCAGGATGCTGTCTAGTTTGCTTATGATCTGTGTTCCGCACAGGAGCTCCATGATTTTCAGGATTTGTCTGTTTTGCTCACTGCTGTATCCTCACTGCTTCCACTTGGACCTGGCACGTGACAAGCTCTCAATACATATTTACTGAAAGAATCAGGGAAGAACATACTAGTCCATTTCTTCTGGATTCTGTCATTTGCACGTTTGGAAAACACCCTACTGCCTCCTGGAGCAGTCAGTCCTTCCCGCCACAAGAATGGAGGCAAAGAAACCAGGACCAAGGTCCTGAAGAGGGCGGTATGCTCCTGATCCACTGACGTTAGCTACAAAGCTTTTGACCTCGAGAGTTGTTGGATCCACTTTTGTAATATATGAATTTCATAAAAACTGCCTTCCAAGCTGCAGAGAAACATCTGAAGATTTTAATTAAACCCTCCGCCATGGGGAATGGAACTTTTATGCACACAGACTTCAGATTTTCTTCTCTTTTTGAGCACTGCTGGCAAGGAAGCGAGGACCAAGCGAGGATTCCAATTGAGTTCTTTGACACGGAACCTTTTTTTCTGGCCTTTTTTTTTTTCCCTTTTCCTTTAATGAAAGTGGCTTATGAGTAGAGCCAGTCTGTTTGGGGATATGAGCATTTATATTAATGGAATTAGACTCAGTATTTATACTGAGGTATCCCTCTCTCCCTATGGTTTGTGATAAGTGAAAGAAAAGTGAAAGTGAAAGTCACTCAGTCATGTTCAACTCTTTGCGACCCCATGGACTGTAGTCCATGGAATTCTCCAGGCCAGAATACTGGAGTAGGTAGCCTTTCCCTTCTCCAGGGGAGCTTCCCAACCCAGGGATCAAACTCAGGTCTCCCGCATTGCAGGAAAATTCTTCACCAGTTGAGTCACAAAGGAAGCTCCATCTTGTGATAAGATGTGCAAGTTTCATTGGCTTGTTTTCATCTCTTCCATCCCAGCTTCCTACACGGGGAGGTTTACATTTCTAACAAGTGATTCTTCTGCTTGCTGGTAGTTCATGGATCATACTTTAAGAATCACTGGAAGAGGGAGAAAGAGCAAAGGCCTGGCCAGGGCCCTAACCCGGGCTCTTGTATGCTATAAAGAGGGTCTGCTTGCTCCCAGCCTCTCAGTTTCCTCCTCTATAAAAAATATATAACATGTATCCACTTCTTTAGAGAGATGTTTCCAAGAATATAATGAAAATATAATGAAAAGCATGTTAACTTTTCAACCTGCTGGACTTTTATATGATGCACGTAAAATTAAGGTGTCTCTTTAAGGCAGGAGCATATACAATACAGTAAGTCCCCTACATATGAACCTTCAAGGTGAGAACTTTAAAAGATGCAAATGTGCATTTCATCGACATCAGGCGTGAGTGAAATTGCAGCTTGCCCTCCGTCTCCTACTGCTGACAATCCTTCAGCTCTAGGAATGAATTTGTTTGTATGTAGGGGACAAACTGTAATGATTCTCAACATGTTTAAAAGTTTTTTTCAGTACAACAGTAACAATAGTCCCAAGGCTGATATTCTCAATCAGCCATGACTATTTAATAAGGACATCAAGACTTCAAATGGTTTGTCTGGAAGGACCAAGTATGTATACAATCACTCATCCAACCATCCATCCATCCACCATCCTTCGATCCACATAAAATATTGGCCTGTAATTCTGTGCCAGTCTAGCTGCATTAGAAACCACAGAGATCTTTAAAATCAAACAAAACAGCTCCGAGCCACATGCTCAGAGATTCAGTAGGTCTGGGTTGGACTCAGAAATCACACACTATAAGGGTACAGAGGATATGATCTCCATGCCCTGGAAAGAAATACCAAGGAAAACTCGGGAGGAGAGGATGGGAATGGGTGGGATTGGGGCAGGGGTGTGGTTCAGTGAAAATCCAAAGGCAGAAAGCACAGAGGCCCTTCCCAGACAGGTTTCCCCCAGAGCAAGAGAAGCGTTATATACTCTAAAATGTTACTATTCTAGATGTTGTAGATAGGTTTGTGTTTCCCAGAGTATTGTGAGTAAACATGTGGATTGTTAATAAGTGGTGGGTGGAAAAAAAAAAGATCACATTGTTCAACAAATTTGAGAAGCATTGTGATAAACACCAGCAGAGGGTTACTGACTTCTCAGAGGCCTTGAGGTGCTGATAAAGTCACAGCTGTCAAGGTCACAGTGGCAATAACATGCAATGGTTCCCAAATGCATTTGACCACAGAAACCTGTTTTTCTTAACTGCCCAAGGTTCCACTGAACTTACTTTGGGAGCTCTCCTGTCTGTAACTATATGTACATATCAAAATATGTACATACATTTATCTACCTAAGTGCATATTTTAAGTCACTTCAGTTGTGTCCGACTCTGCGACCCTACGGACTGTAGCCTGCCAGACTCCTCTGTCCATGGGGATTCTCCAGACAAGAATACTAGAGTGGGTTGCCATGCCCCCTCCAGGGAATCTTCCTGACCCAGGGATCAAACATGTGTCTCTTGTCTCCTGCACTGGCAGGCAGGTTCTTTACAACAAGCGCCACCTGGGAAGCTGGAAAAAGGATAGAAACTGAAATGATCTGCAACTATAAGATATATACCTATTTAAGCAAATGTCTTCTAGTAGTAGATGGTTTCAATTTTATCCGGTGTCCAAACCCTTGTACAGCACCTGCTGTACTCACAGTTGCTCGTGGGTGTGCTTGCAAGTGCTAATGAGTTTTTTTTTTTTTAATCTTTTTGCTGTGCCGCAAGGCATGTGGGATCTTAGTTCCCTGACCAGTACCACCTGCACTGGCAGCACATAGTATTAACCACTAGACCGCCAGGGAAGTCCCTGATCATGAGTTTTTAAAACCTTTAAGCAGTTCAATTTTCACACATCTCAGGGACAGTTATTCAGGGGTTTCATTTATTATCGGAATCAATAGTCACTTCTGATTTCGAATCCAGCAGGCTTCTACCCACCACTACTAGGCATCTCTGTTTCTCATGTAATCAAGATATCAGACAAGTGAAAGGGAAAGTCACTCAGTCATGTTCAACTCTTTGTGACCCCATGGACTATACAGTCCATGGAATTTTCTAAGCCAGAATACTGGAGTGGGTAGCCTATCCCTTCTCCAGCTGATCTTTCTGACCCAGGAAATGAACCAGGGTCTCTTGCATTGCAGCCGGATTCTTTACCAACTGAGCTATCAGGGAAACCCTATCAGATAAGGGGCAGATTCTTTAAACCCTTCTGACTTCAAGCCACCAGCCCACGCTGTTGGTTCAAATAACCTCCCCTGGGTAGAGCTGAGCCCGCCGCCAGGATCAGGACTGACCTGCGTCCACACACACATCCACCTCACTTTACTGTGCGTGCGTGCGTGCGTGCGTGCGTGCGTGTGTGTGTGTGTGTGTGTGTGCATGTGCGTGTGTGTATGGGGCTGGTGGGGTTTATCCATCCCCCAGCTGCTGCTACAGCCAACAGCAGTGCCAGGCTGCCCCTCTTTGACAGAAGTGCCCTCCAGCAAGGGAGGCCCCCTTGCCCAGGGAAGTGGTGCACCAGGAAAGACCCACAGCCCCCGGCTGACTGGGTTGAGTGTGTGAGGAGCCAGCTCCTTTGAAGTGAGTGGTTCACAGAGCCACGGCCTGACCAGCTCTTTCACTTCCTCATGGGCTTCACTCTCTCCCTCACAGGTGTTTCCAGAAATGCACACATTTATAAATTGCTTTCAGAAGACATCTGGGACATTACTTCTAGGAAACCTGATCTGAGGCACCACCTGTTGTGATGCAGATTTAAATCTTGGATTTGACCCAGATCACCAGGCTTTCTGATGCCACTGTTACCTTGCTCAGTGGCTCAGCGGTGTTGTGTTGCTGTTGACACGCCATCTTTTAAATAAGCCTCTAGCTGTTTTCTTCAACAGCCTTCTCCTCTGACCTTCCAGAAGGAAATTCCGTGGGTGTTTTGCTTGACACAGTGTGTCTAAGTATCATCTACATTACTAAATATGTTGTTGTTGTTGTTCAGTTTCTAAGTCATGCCCAACTCTTTGCGACCCCATGAACTGCAGCATGCCAGGCCTCCCTGCCCTTCTCCATCTCCTGGAATTTACTCAAACTCATGTCCATTAAGTCAGTGATGCCATCCAACCATCTCATCCTCTGTTACCCCCTTCTCTTGCCTTTAATCTTCCCCAGCATCAGGGTTATTATTAAATGTCTGATTTCACACAACTAAATTACTAAACTCTACCTATATTACCTGCTCTCTGCTACCTGCTTCACTCAACCCACATTACCATCCATGGGCACCCAACCCTACCATACCCCTGTGCAGTCAACAAATGTTGTCAAGTCTCCCCCCACCCCAAAACTTCCAGCAGTCACGCTCTCCCCACAATCCCCATAGCCTTGGTTTAGGGTCTCATCAGTTCCTCCCCAGGATACTGAAATACCCTAGCTGTCCTAGCTTCAGGCCTGACTCCTAAACCACCATCTCTCGTATGCCAACATGTACATTTCTTGTTTAATATATGCTGATGCATCCTCACTCCCTACAGACCTAAGTCCAAGCACCCTCCCACGTCTCACGGTCTGTGTGGAGGTGGGTTCCAGCCACCCTCTCCAGCACCATCATTCTCCAGCTCCGCTGCCACCCTCCCACACAGCCCCACCACTTAATTCCCGTGCTTCCTTCTTCCTGGGATGATCTTGTCTCAGTGGGTCCCCGTATGAAGTCCCAGTCTTAACCTCTGTGATTTAAACTAAGCATCGCCTTTAATATGCTGTCTAGTCAAAGCTATGGTTTTTCCAGCAGTCATGTTTGGATGTGAGTTGGATCATAAAGAAAGCTGAGTGCCAAAGAATTGATGCTCTTAAACTGTGATGTTGGAGAAGACTCTTGAGAGTCCCTTGGACTGCAAGGAGATCCAACCAGTTCATCCTAAAGGAAATCAGTCCTGAATATTCACTGGAAGGACTGACACTGCAGCTGAAACTCCAAAACTTTGGCCACCTGCTGTGAAAAACTGACTCTGAAAAAAACCCTGCTGCTGGGAAAGATTGGATGCAGGAGGAGAAGGGGATGATAGAGGATGACACGGTTGGATGGCATCACCGACTCGATGGACATGAGTTTGAGCAAGCTCTGAGAGTTGGTGATGGAAGGGAAGCCTGGCGTGCTGCAGTCCATGGGGTTGCAAAGAGTCGGACCTGACTGAGCAACTGATCTGACCTGACTGAAGCATCGCCTTTCTCATGACCTTGACCGACTTCTCAGGTGGCAACTACATTCTCATTTGGGCCTTGCTGAAATGTGACTCTACTTCAGCATTTCCCATACATCGTGGGAGATGCTTGAGACCTCTATCTACCATGCACATTACTTGTCAAAAATGAGAGGCTTTTTGATCAGCTCTGTCAAAATATCCAAGTACAATGCTTACATCAAGTCACAAGTAGTAGTTTGTGGTATTCAACATCATGTCTTACCATCACCTGGATATCACACATCAAGGTCACACGTGATGGTCATGGATGTGGCAGACATGGCTGTTTACTAAATGTATTTCCCCTCCTTCCAGGGAAAGTCTACATTTTCCAGCCTCTGATGCAGTTAGGTGAAGTAATGAGGTTCTAGCTGGTACAGAGTGAGCAGAAGTAACCCATTTCCCTTCTAGGCCAGGCCCATAACCTCCTCGAGTGTTCCTCTGTGGCTTCTTCCCCTCCTGTTGGCTGGGATGGTGACCCCCAGATTTATTAGGAAAAGAAAGTCAGAGAGCTGCTGTCAATCTGGATATCTGAATGACTGCAAGGAAAGCCCCCCACTGATAGGGATGTCCCCCTTTGTCCCGTGAGCAGGAAACAGACTTCTGCTGTTCGAGTCATTGTAGTTCAGGGGCATATTTATTGCAGTAGTTAACAGTTCCCTACCCTGGGCAGGCACTGTGACATAGCCATGGTAGAATGAAGGACGTGTTGATACAGCCTAAGAAAAACTAAGCTTAAAATTACAGAGCTTTGTGCAAAACAGCTGCATTCATTCCCAAGTTTCACCTCAGTGAGCCTCACCTCTGTGTGAGGCAACAAAATATGGTGAAAGTCAGGGTGTCAGTCCCTGTAAGGTGAGTGCTAAGCTACTGAATGACTGTAGCCAAGCTGACCAGTGAGGAGACTTCACATCCTGCAGAGAAAAGAAAGTGTGCCCGTGTAATTAAAAATTTTACATCTAGGTTATTTATTACATGTAGGTTATTTCTTGGGCTTCCCTTGTGGCTCAGCTGGTAAAGAATCCGCCTGCAATGCAGACCTGGGTTCAATCTCTGGGTTGGGAAGATCCCCTGGAGAAGGGAAAGGCTACCCACTCCAGTATTCTGGCCTGGAGAATTCCATGGACTGTATACTCCATGGGGTCGCAAAGAGTCAGATACAACTGAGTGACTTTCACTTTCACTTTTCTTCCGGTTTATTTCTTGGGTTTTCCAGGCAAGAATACTGGAGTGGGTAGCCATTTCCTCCTCCAGGGGATCTTCCCGACCCAGGGATTGAACCTGCGTTTCCTGCCTATGTGTCCTGCGGTGGCAGGCGGACTCTTTACCACTTGAACCACCTGGGAAGCCCCTTTGTATTAACAGCCTACCTGAATATCAAGTTGTCCAAAACATACTTCCTAAACATTTCCCAGCAGACTGTGCACATTCACTTTTGCATCGGCATGAGTTAGCTTAGCGTGTAACAGGGTAGGTGTTCAGTGAATGTCTCTCAGATATTAAGTAGGGAGGAATTTGAAGCAACGCAAGGCTTCCTTGTTTCACTACTCCTTATGACATCCATAATTACTTCTTCTAGTATTACTCACATTACAAATGAAAACACTTTTTATTCTGGGCAGTTGTAATTGTATACTATCCATCAAAAAATATAACGTTTATAGCTGAGGCATATTCAGCCTGAAGATGAAGTGATATATTAACTTCTTGATCAAATGCCAGAACTTACAGATGATTATGAAACAGACATCAATAATTACAGCTTGTACCATAGCTGTTGGTTTCTAAACCTTTCAGTTCAATGAACAAGTAATAACTGGACAGACACACCTTTCAGAAATTAGAGGTGGGAAAAGATTACCTCATTCCATACCTGTCACAGAGCAGGCCCCCTGCAGCAATTCAGTAAGAGGCGGCCCATGGGCCTTGGGCAGAGGTGTGGGCTGGGCCTTCTAGAATGATGCCAGAGAGGACACAGGAAGGACCCTGGGGCAGGAGCAGCCAGGGGCCAAGGCTGTTCTTGGACACTATACCTTCCCTTCCCTTCAGTCCCTTTTATTCTGTTTCCTTAAGAAACCTGGTCTGGACATAAAAGGTATGTACTTAATCTTTTTTTCTAAATTCCATCCTACTCAGAAAAGTCTTATGCTTTCTTACTTGAATGTAAAAAGGAATTACTAATGCTAATAAAAAGATGATTATCTCTCAGCTAATTCTTGATCTGAAAAGCACGTCTAAACACCCAGCATACTGCATGGCATTTAATGGATAGTCCTATCAAAGGCCTGTGGTTGTGTTCCAGGGATCAAGGTCACAAAAGCTAGAGTGGCCGGAAGCTCTCTGATAGTACTGCTGTGTTTGAAGAAATTCTAGCAAAATGAACACACGTCTCTAGAACGCACGCGGTTCGGAGGAGATGAAGAAACAATACACTTCGCTGAGACCCAAGGGCACAGATGGTTTGACTCCCGAGTTTCTCCACAGCATCGTGATCTGCTACACACTTCCATGTTCTTAACTGGAGTTGAGAATCCTTCCCCCAGTCGCTCTTTGTGCTGATTACAGCTACAACACTGAATGAGTGCGTGCATACACGCATGTGTCTTTTACAGTGAGTAATATGGCGAGAGGACGAAATAATAAAGACTAAAGGATGCAGCTCTATTCATTTTATCAAAATCTACAGAGCACCCCAACCTCAAAAATGGAAAAGCAGGTCTGTCTCAGAATGTTATCAAGGTCAAGAATACATACATAGATCAATAAAATAATCTTTTGACAGTTCACTGAAATTTACTCTATAAAGATTCCATTTCTTAGCAGTTTAAAAACCTGAAAATCTAGAAAGATGCTCTGATTATTTCATAATAAAAATTAACTCCTTGAACTGCACTGTCCTGGCTTTGATTTGGCCTTTTCAAAGTTCTTTTTTTTTTTTTGGATCTATTCTCATGATAGAAGGCACTGATGCCACAAATACTCATCTACATTTGGTCTTGGAAAAAGATTTTCGTGCACATATTTTGTCCAAATATTACTATTTGTTTCATGGAAGTCAAGGCAAAGACTTTAGTAGAGTGTAAATTTTAAGCCAATGAATAAACAGTTGGCTTCAAAAAACATTAAATTGACATGCAGAGCATTTGCTGCTCTGCCAGATACTAAAAATAAAGCAACTTCTGCCAACATGGAAAAACTTGAATTATTTCAGTTGGTTCTGAAGTTAACCAGGTTTCACTAATTTTCCAAAATGGGGCCTGACTTAAGGTTGTTGTTTCCTCAAACCTTACCTCTGAAGTAAGATGTCAACTGTCAGCAACTTTTTTAAGGATAAACCCGATAGTTTTTTATAGTTTAGCAGGACATACCTTTCTAAAAATGAGACATATTTACCCAACAAATGAAAACTTGAACATCTGATAATTAATATTCATCTTTGAAGAATTAAATTCAGGGCTCCCCGGTGGCTCTGCTGCTGCTGCTGCTGCTAAGTCGCGTCAGTCGTGTCCAACTCTGTGCGACCCCATAGACGGCAGCCCGCCAAGCTCCGCCGTCCCTGGGATTCTCCAGGCAAGAATACTGGAGTGGGTTGCCACTTCCTTCTCCAATGCATAAAAGTGAGAAGTGAAAGTGAAGTCGCTCAGTCATGTCTGACTCTTAGCGACCCCATGGACTGTAGCCAACCAGGCTCCTCCGTCCATGGGACTTTCCAGGCAAGAGTACTGGAGTGGGGTGCCATCGCCTTCTCCGCCCCTGGTGGCTCAGTGGTAAAGAATCCGTCTGCCAGTGCAACAGACCCAGGTCCGATCCTGGCCTAGGAAGATCCCACATGCCTCGGAGCACCTAAGCCCGTGAGCCACAACTACCGAGCCCGTGAGCCACAACTACCGAGCCCGTGCTCTAGAGGCCCTGCTCTGCAACAAGAGAAGCCACCGCAACGAGAAGCCCACGCACAGCAGCCGGGGCAGCTCCTGCTTGCCAAATAAATAAACAGATAAAATATATAAACAAATTCAAACTTGTCTTATCAGAGTGAAGAATAAGCTAAGTTACTATAATATTTACAAGATAACATTTTAGACAAAAGGCATCAGGGAACTCGGTACATTTTAAAGATGAAGTTTTAAGCTGTTAGCCAAAGTTCAGGTAACATTTTATTCCTGTCCTTGGCCTGCTCCTTCCTTAGCTGTCTCTCTAAAGAAAAATAAGCGCATTTAAAATATGGAGTTTGAGATTTATGATCAGTTGCAGAAACCTGTTTAACTACTGATTTACAGTTTGGGCCACGGTATTTAGGTCTGTCATCAGACCTAATTATAGCAAACCTGAGATTATATATTCAAACTCTCCTTTTGGTGAAAGAAATGAGAATGTTCTGCGGAAAATCAGAAACATCCTGAGGGCTTCCAAAGAGGAATGCATTATCAACTTTACTTCTCAGAACCAGGGCTGCAAAGCCCAAAATTATTGTTCTTTAGTAAGGTGTTTTAGCCTGAAGTACTCAAACAGTAAATCACAGTTACATTAATGGCATACCCATGGCCTGAAACATATTAATCTCGGTTAACAATAACTGACATTTACATTACTAATCTAATTCAGGCATTCTGATGGTAGTAAATGCACATGTTAAAGCTTCAGGAACTGAAATTATTACTGATCCAAAGAGAATCCTTATTTCACTGTCACCAGATGGAGAGGACAAATGACTATACTTCTGGGGCAATCTAGGTTTTCTAAGAATGATGTCCCCATTTTAATGCTTTAATGAGGAAAATTCAAATTAAAGCAAGATGAAAAATAAAGTGGTCCCAAATGATATGCCAGCAGGGCTAACCCGAGAAAACCAGTGCCTTCCTCTTCCTCAAATCCTCTTCCCCTCCCACTCCTTCTTCTGCTGGATGATCTTGGACTCTTTCACAAGCCAGGACTTGAAGAGAAAGGGACTTCTGCAACATGGCTCCTCTTATCCAATGAATCCCCTGAGACCTGATTCCGCCATAATGCCGTCCACTCAGGGAAAATGTCCTCATCCATGTGGGACTCCTGAGTGGAAGGAATGAGCGACTGCTGGCCCCAGGGCAGGTGGAAGAAGGGTTTAGACAGCTGGACTTTGGGTCAGGGGCTCCCAAACCAGACCCTAAAGGTGACCACTCTGGCCAGGCCTCACCATGAGAAGAGAGGGGAAATGTGCCCACAGGGGTCATGAAATGTGCTAAGGAGGTAGCTAAGCGGCAAAAGGTGAGCAGACAATGCAGGGAGAAGACTGTCTTGGAGCCCTGTATGTGAGAACGTTTTCCATGTTTCAGACAAAACCAATGGATTGTGCAGTGGATATTTCCCCCATGATGAATCTTTTTTTTAGAGGAAAATCTCCTATAGTCTAAGTTTGCATTCACCTACTAGGAGCCTGAAGTAAGATGTTACAGGTAAAGGCTATATGATTATATCTATAAAACTCAACAGGGAATACTGTCTTAAAATATAAGAGTTTCCAATGTTTGGTCTGAATATTTTTCACAATGAAGTCCATAAGTAGGGGCACAATTTCCTAAAATCTCACTTTCTCTACTGTACTAATTTTCATCATCTAAGTGGAAGCAAGATATGATTTTTGTTCTTTCAAATAGCAACAAGTTGCTCACTTATTCCAGAATAGGAAAAAAAAAAACATTAAATATGTCACCATAAATTAGCAAAATTTGGTTACTATTTGTAAGTCTAAAAGTAACAAAATAATACCATCACCATGATTCATTTTCTATGTTCCTGAATTTATACTACCAACCGAGAGAAAGTTTTTATCAGATGGTTAGAAAACTTCTGATGAAGTAGCAGGAAGGGACAAGATGGAAACCACAGTAAGCAGTTCTTTACCTCGACTGGGCACCAAGAGGCAGCTGCCAAAATAACCCAGGCCTGCCCCCCACTGCCTGCCCACAAAAAAATCACAGCATCCAGCTGTGGGCTTGTCCACCAGCTTGAGACAATTTCTCAAAGCCCTTTCTAGTTGGGACTCTGAAACACATCTGTAGTGAAAACCACTTAGAAGGGCGCCAATCTTCTTTCTCCTTATGCAATCACAGTGCTTCCCAGAGCAATGGGGAAGAGTGAAAACAATCAAATCATGTTTGTTCTTAGAAGGTTCAAAGTTACAATGTCTTGAGTTATAACTGTCTAGTACCGTTATATCAATTTCTCCAAGAACCATCTCATAATTTAAAGAATGACACAGCTGAGAGAGATATTTAAGAAGACATTTCCAGGCAGAGAACCTGAATTTAAAACATTCTCCAAACACTGTTAGATTCTGTCCTTTTTCAAAATGGTGTTATTTAACCTGAAGGTACACAAAGATTAATCAACTGCCTTTATTATGTTACTATGAAATATCAACTCTGCTGCCTACAATAAAGAACCGATAATTACTTTTGTAACATTAAGATAAAGGCATTTGTAAACACAGGCTCTTTCTTGCACTTACGACTAATCCATCATAAACAAATGCCCATCTTAAAAACAACTCCAGAGTGAGTGCAGTCACACTGAGTGCAGATAAGAAAGTACAAGGAGCTCACCGGCTAGGCTCCAGCAAACGGAAGAAGAGCAAAACTGATTTTATGCTGGAGGTCTACACAAATAAATAGATAAAACCCTTTCTCCCCCGCCCCCACCACTATATATGCTTAGATTACTTGCACAAATAACGGGATATGGTCCATTTCACTCACTTCAAGGGGACGGACTCTTTAGAAAAAGACTGAAAAACGATTTGATAATCAACTCCCAGATTTTATGCTGATTTTTTCTATTTCCATCAATTTTCTGACATAGTTAACATAAGCAGGAAAATCTTTTGTAGTAAATTGAGCAACTGAAGACTCGAGTGAAGCCTCAAAGGTCTTGAAGAACTCTGGCAAGTCACATATATCCCATGTTGCTTTTGGTTTCCCACCTCTTCTTTGCTTCAAATCTAAAATGAAGAACATGAAAATCTTGATTCATTTCTAAATACTTCACTGAAGTAACATGTTTACTAAGTCCCAAAGTAAAATAAACTTAAAGAAGTTTTCACACACTCCATCAGTTACAAAATAAATATCAAACAGGATGAAGACATGTCTCTATATTTATAATCTGATAAACATGCAGCAAAGATCCAAAGAATAAAATACATAACAATTATGCACAAACTGGATTCACAAAATGTATCACAGGATTTCTGTAATTGCTATGAAGTTGGTAGAATCACTAATTTAAAAAAAATTCTTAAAACTCACCCCCAGGCAAGTTTCTTCTTTTTTCGTGCAACCTGTGAATTTTCAGCCTCCTTTTTGGCTTTCACAAAGTTGTGGCAGGCAATAGCTTTGGCAATTTTTACACCAAGCTAAGAATTACAAACAAGAAAAAGTGAAAATAAATATTCTAGCTGATACAAGAATTACAATGATACCGATACTCGAGAATTTTGGGTAAGAATGCCAGGTCAGCCTTACTTTACACGTGCTAAGAATGGAAATTGTTAATGCTTGGGCCTCTGAAACCGCCAAAGTGCCACCACAAATGCAAAGACGCAGTCTCTTCTCTCCTCTGCTCCCTCAGCCCTTCACCCCAGCTGTGCCAGTCTCCCGGATGGAGCTCCTTCCCACACCAAGGCCCCTTGAGGGCCCACCAGGCCTGTGGATGAAGATCTTGCAGCGCTTTCAGCATTTCAGTAGGACAGACAGGAATTTACCCTGATAAGGCGGTGCAGGCTGACACAGACATCCAGTGTCTTTGCTTTGGGCTAGAATTATAGCAACTCCGTATGGGCGCACCCGTTATCTCATGCTGATCAGAAGCTCGGATTGGCAGTCATAGATGTGATTAATAAAACACGGGAAAGCTAATTACTACTTGATAAACACACTTTGTGTGATGGGCAATCGCTTTTCACTCACTGACAGAAAAAAAGAATATAAGGGATGCCAAGAGGCAAAAAGGCGGGGCCCCAGGACCACAGCATTCCCTGCCAGCAGCCGCCTTCACACTCCTTCCACTCATCTGCCCCAGTCCTAAAGGTCCCAGCAGAACAAAGCGTCCTCTCAGCCCCGCCCCCCAAGACTCCTCGAACTCAACCCAACACCATCTTCGTTTTTGTATTTCTCCAGCCCTTCAGCTTCTACGCCACAGCCTACGGTTCCAACACTGGACTCTCCACGGCTCTCTGGCCACAGAGCTGTTCCTCAGTGAGTGTCTCCAGGACAGGCATGGGGCTCTTCTGTTTTTAGTGGGCTCCAATTTTAAAAACACCCACCTACATGGAAGGCTCAAAAGTATGTTAAAACAACAAAGGCTACAAAATACTCTTCCTGGTGTTTCTTTCCTTTCCTCTCCCTGACCGCAGCCTACTGCGTTTCAGCAGCCAGCAGACTTGTGGACAAGAGGAAAGGACCCAGAAGCCACTCTCTGGCCAAAGTATTAGAGCCCAAGGTTTGGGGACCTGCTTGCCGACAGTGAGGCACGGCAGGCGGTTTAGGGGCTCACGTGTAAGGAGAGACGCTGACCTAGGAAAGTGAGGTTTGGCTTGCCTGCCATTCCTTTCAGCTCACCTTGGAGAACAGCTTCTTTCAGGATGAAAGAAACAAGCGGTCATCAAGCACTGTCCAGGGTTTACAAACGAGAACAAAAACAGATCCGATTTTTCAGTCCAGGAACAAATACACATAAAGAAGGTAAGCAGATGGAAGCAATGTGACAGTCAAGCCAGTGTGCTGAGGTGGTCGAAACCCAAAGGAAAGCCACTGAAGGAAGGAGGGTTTGTGGCTGGGAGCCCACCTGGGACAACAGACCAACCCAGAGTCTTCTGGACACGCAAGCCAACACTGCCACCACTACCATCATCACCATCTTTTCTCACAAGGAGGACATTCATGCAACCAATATCATGAGGGCACAAATGCATTATTTTGCCAGGCACTGTTGCAGGTGCTGCAGACACGGCTCTGAACAAGAGGGCTGGGGTGGAGGGAGCTAGGGAGAAGGGGCTGTCAGTTACATCTGATGGCTTCAATCCCTGCCCTGTTCTCTTGGCTCTTTTCACTTGCAGTTCTTCACCACGGAACAGTTCATTTAAGTCAACTAAGAAAAGGCTAAGAATCAAAGGGCTGTAGCTTCCTCATCGAAAGAGAAAACAAAGCTCAGAAGAATGCTGTGGCATCATTCATCATGAAGACGGATTTCCTATCGACTAAAACGCCATCCGTTTGTCATAAATGCAAAAAAAATCAAGTTAGCGCCTGTTGGGTTAGGCTAGTCAAAACCGCAGGATCCAACACATCTCCGAATCTCACTGGCTGAACTTTTGTTTCTGCTTCACTCCATGTCAGCTGTGAACTGGCCAGGCTCTCCCTCTGGTGCTGCCCGCATCTCAACGTGCAGCTTTCAAGCCTCAGTTGCGGAGAAGAGCTGGCTGGAGGGGCTCACGCTGGCTCTTCGGTGCCTTAATCCAGAAGCGACACACAGCGTCTCTGCTCACAGCCCTCTGGTCAGAGCACAGTTCCACCTGGTGAAGGGGTGCTGGAGGACGCATGGGGAGCAGGAAGCGGACCTAAGGAACTGCCTACTCTCAGGACACACAGCTCGCCACTTCTGTGTAAGAGGTACGCCGAGTCTCCCCACATTCGTGCAGGACAGTCTCCTCTCCTACCTCCAAAAGGTGGAACACGGAATTCAGTATTTGTCTGTCTAATTATATTCCTATGTATTAGACAGCAAATACAAATCTGATATATGATAGCTTTGCTGAGATCACCCCACCTCAGCTAGTTTATCTTCTATTTAAACTGAGCCTATACTTCTGAGTATGAAACAAAAATGACCTGAACTATACAGCTGCTATGTACCATTAACCATGAGACAGAATTATTTCCTGAAACTGTCATAAATTAGGGTGCAGTTTATATTTGTAGCTTATTGAAATTTCCCAATATGGGTTTTCTGGATTTGGAGTAGACAAACCAAAGACCCCCTCAGTATATCTGGATGCCGACTGTGGTCATTTGATTCACGTGGAACTCTTTCCAGCATAGTCACATACTCTTAGAAGGGAGATTTTCTAGCAACATGAAGGCCAAACCCAGCACAGTCAGCCTCACAGATAAGACTGAGAGCACACATACCACGTACGACACAGAATAAACTTCTTAAAAATAACTCATGACAATGTAAGAAACATGTGTTTACATGGGAGGGCTCCATCGTTTTGTAGACGAAGTGAGCAGCGTAAGCGATTAGGTACAGAGGCAATACTTTCAAACAGACTTGTTTGTAGGAAAGTCTGTGTTTTCTGACTGTATTTTGCCTGGGGTTAGGTTCAATGAAACATTCTTTACCTGATAAACATTAAACAAGCCTGGTCTATGTATTTAACTGAAAGGAGATTTTAGTGTGTAAGGATGATAAAAAGTCCTATCGATGCTGGGGCCTTTACATGCTTAAGATGAATGTGTTTCACTTACTCCCAAGGAGAAAAGAAAAAAGAACAGAAATATTTGGAAATCTGAAAGGATCATAAGATCTTCTATAGAAAAGACAGTTGAGAAGAAACATGTTTTCCCAGGCAAGAAGACTAAGCCAAGCTCCAGAAGAAAAAGAATACCACGCTATGTTTCAATATTACAAACAAACAATATATGTCCCCAAGAATCCCCCTTTTGCTTCTCTAAAAAGAGAAAAACCATCTTTGGGCCCAATGTAAACATCACAAAAGCTTGGTCAATGGTTTTTATATTAAAAAACGGTTTCGGGTCATCAGATAACTAGAGCAAAACCATGTGGGAAGAAATTTTTTTTAAGAAGAAAAATATATACAGAATTTCTTCTATGTGTCGTCAAAGTATCAGCATTTTCCATATAGAACATCCAATATTTTGCTGCATTTTAATTAAGGTGTCTAAACATTATCACAAAGAACTGCAAATTGGTCAGAGCAAGCGGTAAGGAAAATTAAGCTCTAAAGGCTTTTTATCACCATATTTCAGGAACCAAGGGTGTAAAATGTTCTAATTTGGGATATATTAAAAGCCATAAAAGGTCTTTCAAAAAGATTAATGGTACTTTGCTTGGATTTAAGATAAGGGCTTTAGCTGGTTGGAAAAGCAGGGCCCTGGCTGGACCCTTGAGGCATTCATCTTTACAGCCACTTGGAAGATTTGTAAAAGCGTCTGCATAACCTCAAGCAAATGCACGGCGACATTTTTTTAATTCCTTTCAATTTTACAGGTTGGGCATGTGTAAATCATATTGGGTTGTAAAACAGATATAATGGCACATCGTGTAACATAGTCAAGATTTTTAAAAGACAAACTTGCAAAATAAAGTTAGCTTTTCTCGCTAAACCTTGCCCTGCTAAAGTTTGCTGATAATCATTTAAAGAATCTGATTCAAACAGCTTCATCTAGCATCACTGTAAACTTATCCATTTCATAAAATATTTTACTCATCTTCAAATTACTAGCTTGTAACAGATTTATGAAGTTTCCCTCCCTTTTGCACACTTTCAAGGCACTTATTTAAAAATACCAATTATCATACTTTAACTTTTTATGGAATAATAGGTCTCTATGAAAAATATTTATGCCATTCTCTTTTGTTCTTTAATTAAATGAAAACAGATGTTTTCTGAAGTAAAGCGGAACCATTACTGGAGTACTTAAAGTGTTAAGGTCTTTAATTTTTATATCAGTTTGGTCGACAATTCCTGATTGTCTTTACTCAAGCTCAACATTAATGTCAAGCAAGTTACCTAGGAGACGAAAGAGATCAAAGAGACAAAAACCCCTCCAATGTCTGATTAATCAAGCCTGCAAACAGCTTATTTCTTTTCGCCTGCATGCAAGTATGAAAATGAGATTCTGGGAGCCGAACATTGTGCAGATTTGTTCATTCTTATCAGAACAAAGCCAGCGGCAGCTTATTTCATGGATCATTGGCACTGTCATCAGTGCTACACAGAACGGGTGACAGCTCCTCATTTTGAGGCTTGAACAAAATTAGCAAAAAGTCGGCACAAATTAGCCTCTCATCTTTTTGGTAATATGACATTATTCATTTACTTTTTATCCAATTTTTAATTTTTTCCTTGTCAGCTATCCCTTTCTAGTGTCTCTTGCATGGCATCATAAAATGCCTTCTTAAAAATAAGCAGAGAAATAGCCAAAGTTGAAATAACATGCAAAGTTCAAACAGCAAAGAAGAAAAGCACTTCCAAGGACCAATGATGCTTTATTTTTTTTTCTTTTTAATAACTTTCAAAACTTTGCAAAAATACTGATGAACAGCTTAGAATACCATGAAGTTAAGTTTTATGAAATCGATCGTATATTTCAATAAACAATATGACGTGGCTAATGTGTTTTATTCAAAGCACAGGTTAACAGGGCAGGTGCTACAGTGAAGTCAGGATGTCTTCAGTGGGACTGGGACATTTCCATGGACATACCTGAGAGCCGAAGCTCTGAGGACAGCAAATAAGCTACGGCATATCCAGTCACTTAAATACTGACTTTAAATCAAGTCTTCTTCCCTCTGTCAGAAAGAACAGCCTAATTTCACTGTCACCTTAAAACGGGCATGCACACGTTTCCATGTTTGTGTACTACATATATCTATGCTGTGTGCACAACCGCACAAACACCTGTTATTTATTTTAACACCTATAACTTCAAATCAGTTAAAGCCAAATGGTTTTTACTTCACGGCATAACCCAACAAACCCTGTTTTTAAAATATAAGATATATTTGTATAGACATATTACATATACTGTATATTTACATGTATAAATATGTATGATTCACCTTGCAATTTATATTTTAAAAAATGTCTTTAGCCCATGACGTATGAGAAGATATATTTTGATTCATATCCTCAACTGTGATTTCATAGTGAAATAGTTTATGTAACACCTGGTTTAATGATGACTATTAAGGCTTCAAATTATATGTAGATTACAGTATTCCAAAGCGGGGAGAAAAGACGTTATACCGTTGAAATTACTCCTGGATCGAGACATTTATATTCAAGCAACTTATCCCATTCATAAGGGAAAAAAATTAACCATAAGCTGTTAGATGCTTTACACAGTCCCCATCAGAAAGACAGTTTTTCTTTTTTTTAAAGAACTGTAGTACTGTTTTCAGCAATTTCTTTATCTCTGTTCTTCTAAGTAAGAAAGCTTATTAACAAGCTTTGAACTTAAAATCACATTTACAATAATGTGCCATCAACAGTTTTATAAGCTAATTAGAAAAAGATTAATTAATGACTGGCTGCTAATAAAATGGCAATCATGAAGAAAGAAACCAAGGGTGCTAAGCTTCAACTACCACCAATTAAGAGCTAATTACAAACAAATTATATATGTGTTTTGCTGTGGGCTTTAATTTACTAAAATGGTTTTAATTAAAAGAGAAAACATGCTGATTAATTGAACTGCAGAAAAAATCTACAGTATAAACTGTGCTTTGTCTGTCTCTTTAATTAGACTTGTAACATCTGAAATCTTTTTTTAAGGTTTGTTAAAAGCACCATAAACATAATTAAAAGAGAGCATAAGAAACACCATTCTAGGTGATCACCCAATCATACCCCAGAGGTTAAAAGAAAATGTCCTCAGTGCAATGAGATCTAAAAAGCACACCTAAAAGCTTGAGAGGAAAACCCATCACTCAGTACCATGTTTATTTTTCTCATATTAAAATGCTGCAACTTCAAGGATGTACACCATTTTTGATAGGAAAGAATGTATCTTTCAGCTCCACGTAAAGGAATGCAACTAGGCCTTCCCTCACCTGGACAGGCAGAGCTTATTTTCCATACACTGTGCTACCTGTTAACCTATATGAAATAACTGAATTACTTTTAAGAACTAAGGAGAACAAGGTTTCAAAGAATTAAAATTACCATTGAAAAGCCCCCCGGACTATGCACAGACTACAAAATGACACAAAGAGGAACGTTTAAATTAAAAACCACTGAGAAATGACCAAAGTTAATGGAAGTGAGTCACTGCCACATGATCCTTAAGGGAGGCACACACCCCTCCCGCCATGGCGGGCAGCTTCCCCAGGTGGCTGATCACAACCGACCAGCAAGAGCCTGTTCAGTGAGGACTTCTTTTCCCCAGGGTCCTAGATTCCCTCCCAGTGCTAATCAGTGAAATATACTGCAGAGAAAATGGTCCTATACTCTGCTGTCAAAATGGAAAGACCAAAAGAAAGTAAAAGTAAGGGTGGGAGGTAGGGTAGTAAAATTTCAAACAGGGACATAAAATACATTTTGCCAGAGAGTTTGCAGGCATTAGATGACTTTGAAACAACATATTCTTCATATACACTCCTTGAATTGACAACAAAGGAAATCTCCTTTCTGTAAAAATAAGATGTTGAAATGGAGATATTCAATTTTAAATTCTTAGTATGTACCAATGGGTACTGCTTAATGTATTTGTACTTTGTTTACCCTATCTTCAGTGACTAGAAATCATAATGATTAAGAAAATAGAAAGCACCTGCAGGCCTTCTTAGAGTCACAGGTTCTAGTGATAAACTTGGATAACAGCTAATTGGAATATATGTTCAGCTTCATCTCTGAACAAATCACCTTACCTCTGGAATCATGGTTGTTAAGAGAGTTCTAAAAGTAGTCACAAAAACAGAAAGAAAATAATTTTGCCCTCTGAATTAGAGAATCAAGAGTTTAGAACCACAAGACTTTCTTCACTATAATATCCATCAACTCAGCTCTTTTTTTTTTTTTGTATGTGATGCAAGCAAACAACTTTCCTAAAATATCAGAGCTCTGGAAATAGCACTGATAGAAGCAACTTCAAACTTAACCAGGTTTGGCAGCATCTCTATCTCAAAAATTGAAACAAATCTGTCAGTTCTGAACTCTGGATATGCAAATACTCCAGGTACTTTGATAGCTACATCTGTCAAAACTGTTCTGTTAGGGAGGTTATTTTGGGGGGAGGGGGGTGAATTGAAGCTCTTATTCCATCAAGACAACGCAGTGTGTACATCGACATGAAATTAATAATCAAAATGAAAGGATGAATTACAGCCAGAATCCTCTCGAGGAAACTACAGCCCAACAATGAATTGTAATGGAAAAATTCTGAGTGCCAGAACAAGTGCTGTAGCATAGGAAATATTTCTGAGAAATAGGAAATATTTCTTCTTACACATTAACATAAAATACAAAAACTAACTCCTCAAATGTATATATATATCCCTCTCCAACAAGAACGCCTTAAGATTTTTCTAGGAAATGGTTCTAAAAATAGAACTTCAGCAACAAATTAATAATCTGCCCCAAATTTAGAGAGTATTTAATGTATTTAGCTAGGAAAGAGTACAACTCAATCAATTCAAATACTGGTTTTTTAAAAAGACCATTACTACCTTGCCCTATTTAAATATTAACAAACTATGACTATTTCAACATTATTAACTTCACCTATGTTTTGGAATCCAAAAATCTAAGTAACCTATTTAAGAAATTTAATAAAGCTAGAATTAGATTTTCAGTTTAATTCATACTGCCAACGAAATATTTATCATTATCTATAAGAAGAACACTATCAAAGTGAGACACTTTCTTTTTTATCATTTGTACTTGTGACACCTTGATTAGATTCTAAACAAATACTGTGTTTAACAGTACTAAAGGCTGAAGTTATAAGTTGGTGCAAAAAGCTTTAAGATATGAAACATTTTATATCATTACTCCAACTGAAGGCTATTGACCTTAGCAAAGATAGTAGCAGATTATAAACAAAATATTTCAGATATGAATATTAATAACTTGCAATTATTTTTTAAATTACTGTAAGTTACATAAAATAGTTGAACATTACAACATGAAGTATGTACTGATGTTTCCAAGGAATTATGTTTAGTTGGTGCTGTCAAAGATCATCCTATTTGAATCACTTACAGAAAAGGTAACCTTCAGGGGCATGAGCTATATACAAAGCTCAAACAAAATTCACTGGCAACCTCTCCTCCCCACTCATTTTTGCTCTAACATGGTACAGCTATAATTGAAAGCAATATATTTTCTAGTTAATGTAGGTGTGACTCATTCAATGGTAGAAATTCACTGTCTGCTGCCAAACCAAGTTGATTTTTATGTACAGCAGGCTAACATGAAGATGCCTAGAGACAAAGTCTGTTTTCAAAATGTGAGATTCAACTGAAATGCTGCTTACTTTATTAAATCTAGGCTTAGCACTTAATTTTAAATACTTGTTTCTACTGGTTTCTACAAATTGGTATGATCTGGACTGTAACAAAGTGTGTCAAAAAAGATAAGAACCAAAGGATGGCATTTTTGAGGATCACTATCAATAAATGGAATGTTCTTCCAGTTCAGGCCTGAGGTTAAGAAGCTATAAATGTGCTCAAACATGTGTGTGAATGTGCATGTGTATGTACACACACATAAATAGTAATTTTTTAAGAGCTATTTTTTTTTTCAAATTAGAACATTTTCATCAGTATGACACAAACCCAAGTGTATTTTTCCACTTTCATCTCTCCTCCAAGATTGTTAACAACAAAGAAGGATTTAATCGATAGGATGGACTTTCCCAAAGCAACCATATTACAACATGGCAAAGCCAAATTTGACAGCACAATCTCAGTTTCCAACATGTGAACTTAAGCCATCCCCCACACCAGCTTACACCCATCTTTAATGTCATCATTAATTTAAGGGTATATGATTCTGGAAAGATACGTGCGTGCTGTGTCATAATGCTCGTGCACCGACAGCTTTATTTTGACCTAACAGTTTGTTTTGTTCTGTTCTGTTCTGTTTTGAGGAACTGTTTTCAAGGCCCATTCTCAGACATAGGTTCTACTTCTGGCTTCACTCTTCTCAATATTGATACTGCCCTGTTGGTTTCACAGGCTTATAAATGTTAAACATCAAAAATTAGTTTCACTTATTACAGTTGGAAAAGGCTTTAAGAACTCTGAGATCTGTGCCTCTGAGCAAAGGCTTTATCAGCACATCCCACTCACTGCTTCTTGAAAAAAGAAAACGGTACTGATTAAAAACCAGTATACCTGATTTCCAAAAGGACACCTACCATGCATATATACCTTTAATTCATAAAAGGGTTTCTGCCCCAAACTCACAATTACTTACTTCTCAAAATCTCATCTTTCATATCCACAGTGATTGGCACAAAGGAGATAAACATGAAAAACTTAAACCTCAAACTAAACTATTTATTCAAGAATTACATCTCGATTATTTCAGTTATTCTTCCACGAGTGTTTAATTAACATGTAATCAGTATCTCTCCGGTGTCTCTGTGTGGCCAGTAAACACTTTCCAGAAGTCTTTCCACTTATACAAGGAAAAGAGGAGGGCCCAGATTACTCTTTTTCCTTTTAACCAGAAATCATTAACTCCACACTAGATAAATTTTCTTTCACTAGAACAAAGCGTTATGCTGGTACGGAAGTAAAAAGAACTCTTGAGAAAATACTTACTATCCTTACAAGTGCTGAAAATAGGGTATATTTCTAAAGCAATTTCATTTGTCATAAAGCATGACAGGAAAGAATAACCTAAATGGTTATTATCATTTATTTATATAAATATTATTATTATATTATATATGATATCATTATAATTATTTATTATTATTATTAAAATGGAAAATACCTAGTCAGTAGTATGCAATTCCCATTTCAAAAATAGCAGTACGACAAATCAAAACATAGAAATAGAAATTCAATACCCTCAAAGGAAACACACAGGTCTGAGGCCTCAGAGGCTCTACTTCTGCTGGCTCTGACACGTGGCCACCTGCTCACAGGTGACCACTGATGACACAGACAAGGAGGGCCTGAACATGCAACCCTGGTGGACACAAGGCCCCATGACCCCAGGCCTCCCAGCACATCACTTAGGGAAAATAGATCCATCATGTAGGCAAACTATATCCCAGCTGTTCAGGTTACTGGGAGATTTAACATAGACACATAACAGATTCTAGAATCCAGTGTCTCACTGAAGACAAACTTCAGATCTGATTTGCCAGGTAAAGATGAAAAGTACACTCAAATAATGTTTTCAAGATCTTAATTATAATAGTAATTGCCTCAAGCTGGAAAACAATCAGCAATGACTGCTAAAATAGGTAGGTAAGGAATAGTGAGAAAAAGGTAAAGAATAGTGAGAAAAAGAATATTCACAGAGTCTCAAATCATCTCTCACCTCTCTGTGAGATACGTACTAATTTACACAGGGAAGAATAATGTTTGACAGAATAAACCTGGAGACACCACCTTAAGCAAATAACCAAAGGAACATCATCAATAAAGTAGACAAATGCATTCTGATATCCTGCACTGAGGATACTTCTGTGATTTTCCCACCAATACACGCATGATATGAATCTAATCATGAGGAAGCGCCAGACAAAGCAAACCTGACATCCTACAAAATCATCAGCTACTCTTCCAAACTACCGAGGTCCTGAGAAACACAGACAGGCTGAGGAAACACTCCAGATTAAAGAAGGCTAAAAAGACACAACAACAAAACTCAGCGTCCGAGACCAGAAAAAAGAAAATTTTTCCTTTATTATAAAGGCAATCACTGACATATTTGGCAAATCTAAATAAGGTACATAAATCAGAAAAGAACGATCAAGCAAATATTGACTGTTAACATTTCAGGTATCTGAGTGAAGGGCAAACAGAAATTGTTTTCCAAATTTTGCAACCTTCTCCCAGAGGGTGCAAGTAAGAATCTTCTGGATGCCTTGGTACTTGGGAAAAGAATATTCAATATACCTATTAGCTTTATACTATAGTCTTTAGGTTAAAAAAAGGCTGAGACTTCTTTAGGGCTGAGGGAACTATTTAGAATATGCAGTAAGAAACCATTCTGGGGAGAAAGGGTTAGGAACACGCTGAGAGATGTGTCCCCAGAACACGCGGCTGCCCTCAAGGAGAGTTAAACTGAGTTACAAGATGAAAATGGAAAAAGAAAGCTAGCCTTTTCAGCACACCTGGCAGACAGAGCTCTGAACTAAATGAAATCTAGAGGCTGAAGATCAACCGTGGATTATTTCCAGCATTGATTTATATAAGAATAATTTATTAACATTAAAGACAAAAATAAAACCCAGTATTTCAAAATAAATGGGAGATTAAGAGGGAAGAAAAATGGACAGAAAGGAAAATCTTAGATCAAATATTTGAACACTGCACTTACTCGTGATCATGCAAAGAACGTACACTCATTTCAGAAGATTTGAAAGCACAGCAGAGCATCATGGTGGGGCCGACTCACCTCGCGAGTGGCTAGCTGGTTGCTGAGTTCCTCGGCCTTCTCAATGTTCCACTCTTCCACAGCTTGGTCTATCCTCTTTTCAAGTCCCGACTAGAAAGAAAAGAAATCTCAAACTTAGAGACAGGAAAGAAAGGCAAACCCTTGCTAGCAAAGACTATGTCACAGGACCACACCAAACACATTATGTACTTAGACTACTTCATTCTCACAATGACTGCATACGGTAGTTGCTACCACTCCCATTTACTGATGAGAAAGTGAATCAGCAATATGAAATGACTTATCCAGGGTCAGATTAATTGAATTAAGAAGAAGGAGATGCAAATCCACATTTCTGTGATTCTAAGGACTACACTTTCCCTTGATAACAATGTTAATAAGTTAGAGATTATGGCATGCTTATTATAGAGCACATCCTTTCTCACTATAAGAAAACTCATTTAATCCATATAACATTTTGATGAAATAAAACTGTTATCCTGTTTTGAACACAAGGAAACAGAAGCTTGGACTCATCAATTTATCCAAGTCAGAGTCTGTTAAGTGTTAAGCCATCACATGCCTCTATTAATAGATTTGCCCAGAGCCCGTATTCTAAACCACCCTTTTCCTCTGCCTCTTTCTCCACTGCCCATACTTTCATTCACCAACCCCTCCTAGTCTCTGACTGTGGGTATTAAGTTGGATATTAAACACAGGAGGAAAGTTTTACTTTCTTATGGAAATGCTATTTATTACCTGAAGATACTTCATGAAGTCATAATTAAAATTTTCATGGGATTACCAAACAGACTGGGTAGGATATATCATATCCTATGAAAAGATACTTGTTAGACTTAAATAACTGAGTTTTAGTTTGTAGAAATAGTTACCAAAGAAAACACAAACTTTTTAAAGAGATAGTCTAATATATATTTCTTAGAAGTTTATCCCAATGGCTTATCTAGTGTATCTTCCTCATTTTTGGTTAATAGACTTCTCCCACTTAACCTAATAAAAAAAGTCCAAGCAATGTCTCTTCCATCAGAGCACTGCTTGATTATAAGAGAAACTTCACTCCCATGGAGCCTTTGTTGAACAAGACTTTAAGAATGCCCATGCATAATGTGCCTAAAAAGATTACTATGGAAGCAAAGACCAAGGAGGCTATCACTGATGACGTCTGTGTTAAGTGAAGACTGTTCCTTCTCACAATCCTTCACCCCACCCAGGCCTGGGGGGACGATGTGGTTTTTTCCTTGCTCTGGACTGGAGCTTCAGAGTGTCATTCAGTAGGCTCTGAGCCCAGGCCATGCTGCCCGACTATCTTTTTTCTACCCTGGTCTTGTGATCATCCATCAGTCTCCAGAAATTTCTCTTTTTTGTATTGCTGCAGAATTCCTCTCTTGATGATCCAAACAACATCCTGGACTCACTCTTCCAACATCCTTCATCTTCAGGGGCCAATAAATAATACCCCACCCCCACCCCAAACCTACACTCGAGGCCAGGGACTCTACAAGTGTGGTCTATGTTCCAGTTCAAGTCTGTAAATGATGCCAGTCTGTGAACTGAGCTTGTGCCAGAATGCAAATCAACTACATGACTATGCATAGGTTTGCCTAGGTGATTTTTTTATTAGAAGAGGATGGGTAAGGGATGATGAGGACAATCAGACTTCTTCAAAGAAAGAAGGCATATACTGGGTTACACTCAGGCACAAGTTCTTCATCTCCTGGAACCCTTGAATACACTTGCTCTAGGCCACATAAGAGCTTTACAATGTAGAATTCTCTCCAAACACAAGATTCAGCCCTTCCGCTTACCTCGAGTCCTCAGAGAAAGTGAACCTGTCGGGGCTTCATTTGGACCCCATACTCTAGCACCATCATATTTATTCTCATAGTCCTTCAGTCCCTTCCTGAGCCTCCTCTCCTCCCTTCGGGCCTGCAACTCATGAATAACCTTTTCAAACTAGACTCTAAGCCTTAAGTTCTCAAAGTTTGAGTCTGAACCAGCAGCATCGGCACTATTTGAGAACTTGTTAAAAATTCAAATTTGAATCAGAAAACTCTGGGGGTGAGGCCTAGAAATCCATCAACTTAACTCCCTTTGGTTACCATGGAGACACAGCTTACAGTGAAAGTCCCCAAAATGGAAAACAAGAACATTCCCCTTTTCTGGAAACATATGAACTGCTGAGCTGATTGCTATAATTTTCACTGAAAAATAAATGAGCTAAAATTACAAACCTCTCTACTATCAATGAACTCCCATTCCCCGAGGCATTCCAACCAGCCTCTAATACAGCGGGAAGAGCACTGGGCCAGAAGTCAGAGAAGGTGATCACAGCACCGGGCAAAGGAGGTACTTAAGCCATAACCTTCAGTTTCCTTAGAGAAATCAGAATCGGCATGGATGACCAAAATTCTCCCCTAGAAATGAAATTCTAGAATTCCCCTTACATGTTCAACTTTGCTTTTAGCTCTTTTAGAAGTTTTTTTTTTAATATCAATAAAAGTTTCGCTAGACATGACTGCTTTTTTCTCCCCCTTTTCTCCTTTCTTTTCTTTTTAAGCAATTTATTTAAGTAAAATAAAATAGCTCCTTTTGGCTTTGAAAAATTTCTGCTTCCATACACACACCCAGATTCTGCTTCTATACGAAGATATAACATTCCAAATATTTTAAAAATTCTTAAATAGTAATAATAATAAAAACCCTGAGGTTAAACATTTCTATCACCTTAAGACCAAAAGCTAACAACAGTTTAAAAGAACACAGTTGCTGAGGTCAAATCTGGATTCAAATTCCAGCTCCTCTACCTACTGGCCAAGAAACCCTGAGTTTTGTTTCCAAACCTCTATAGGCTGCAGATCTCTCACCTGTAAAATGAGAATATTACCACATTCTCTGCAGAGTTACAGTAAAGGCAAAGAATACCTAGCAAAGTTTTTAGAACATAGTAGTCACTCAATAAATAAGGTATTCACATTGTATCTATCAGGATACCATTAAAACAAAGAGAAGGTTCACCTCTATATAACTACAGACTTCATTACAGTTAGTCAAGGGCTCAGACACAAGTATAAGACCCAAGACTTCAACTTTGAGTCAGTCAGTCATCTCACGAACTAAGATTTGAGTAGTAATGCTTCCTACAGGTCGTAAGTTGGACCCCGGAGTAACCTTTACCAGAAACATCTAGGGCATCTTCATGCCACAGGAGCGGCAGGAGGCACAGCAGCACTGCTGACCCTCTGCAAGGCCTCCGTCAGTCAGTCAGTCCAGTCGCTCAGTCGTGTCCAGCTCTTTGCGACCCCATGGACTGCAGCACGCCAGGCCTCCCTGTCCATCACCAACTCACGGAGTTTACTCAAACTCGTGTCCACTGAGTCGGTATGCCATCCAACCATCTCATCCTCTGTCATCCCCTTCTCCTCCCGCCTTCAATCTTTCCCAGGATCAGGGTCTTTTCAAATGAGTCAGCTCTTCGCATCAGGTGGCCAAAGTATTGGAATATCAACTTCAACATCAGTCCTTCCAATGAATATTCAGGACTGATGGGGACAGGACTGATAATAAGGCCTCAGTGTGCTCCTAAGATGCCTCTGGCAGGACTCAGAATTTAGCTTCAGATATATCTCAGTACAGACAAACTTACTGATGGCAATTTGGTCACAGGTGGAAAATCATCTAAGGCCAGTAGTGACCGCTAACTAACAGTTTTGTTGCAGATGGCAAGGCAGTAGTACTCTAAGTATCTAAGAAACTTATGGGTACTAGGCTTAACATTAAGGATTAACCATCCGTACGTGTGCAGCAAAATCTCTTTTAATATGCCGATTAAAACTATTTAGGTCAAACTGTAACATAATGCATTTCTACAGACATTTTGCTACTGAATATTCAATCAGATAATACATTCAACTTTTAAACCTTAATATAAATGAACTGTCCACTCAAGTTTGCTGTTCTATGATCAGATCTAAATATCCAGGGAAAAAATTAGGTAATCTCTCCACAAAGGAGGAAGAAAAAAAAGAATTAAGTGTTGTTACTTTTACATATAAATCACAGCCACTTAAACTATTTGAATCAAGTCAGAAAGACCCCCTGAAGAAGAAAATGGCAACCCACTCCAGTCTTCTTGCCTGGAAAATCCCATGGTTAGAGAAGCCTGGTGGGTTACAGTCCACGGGGTCACAAAAAAAAAAAAAAAAAAGATGGACATGACTTAGCAAATAAACAACAAAGTAAAACTAAGTTGGACTATTTCTTCAGAAGAATCTAGATTTGGGACCATTTTCCTTTTCAACCTGCTCTGTTTTCTTAGACAAATCATGCTGGGCTTCAGTTGTTTCATCTGTATTATGAGAATAATAGCTGGTGGGTATTAACCCATCCAACAGGGATCACATAAAGATCAAGAGAGAAAACTCGGTACCTGATACCAGGGGAACATTGGGTACCTCTACATTCCCACCACCAGCCACCTGACTCCCTCCCACTCCAGGCAGCCAGCCTGTGATCTGTGTACCGGATCTTCATGTGAGAGCCTAGTAAGAAAAAGTATTCTTCTAAAAAAACAAGTTTGAAAATAGCTACACAGTACAACAGCAGCTTCCTCTCATAAACAAAAATCATCAAAGACCTTGTGCAGTCACTCTACAAATTATTAAACGTACTTTTGGTTTTTCTTGCCAAAAAGTACCCATTAAGAATACATAAAACTACTCCCAAAGATGACTGCTAACCAATCAAATTGATGCAACTAAAGAATACTTAAGGCACTTATAATGAAATTAATGAGTAAAACTTATTCTAAAGAAATTCCCAAATAGATTCAACATTAATTATGTTGCGATTACAGAAGTTTTGTAAGACCCAGAACTGCTGCCAGAAACACAATTATAGCTGTATTTAATACAAGAACACTTTAAAACAGCTCTATATATTAGGAAGATTATATTTTAAAATACAAGCCTCTCTGCATTGTCAGGGAAGAAGGTGACGGCAGTGTTATAAATACACATCCTTGGTTGAGCAAGTTTCAATAGTCTGGAAGTGTTCCAAAAAAAAGAGGGGGGAAAGAAAAGAATAAAAAAGATGGATCACACAACAGACTTAAGAAGTTCGTTTTCTTTTACCATTCTTGAGAGTTGAGTAACTGAGGGAAAGAGGGACTAAAAAGGGTTGAGAAATAAAATAATGGAGCAGAAATCCATGCTGGTTTTGTCCAAACTGCATCAGGGATTTTCCTGATCCTCTCTAGGTTTCTCGGGCAGTAGCTATCATCCGGTGGACTGACATTTATTCTTCGCTTTTATCTTGGTGGCTCCAATGTGGACATCTTTTACTGTCTATTTACTCTGTTGGCTTCACAGTGGAGACTCTGGCATGATAGCCCAAGGGGGCATGGAAAACAGTGATCCCAAACCAAAGAATAAGTGTGAACCAGCTGGCATGCAATTAAGCTGAACTACCAAGAGAATATGAAATCATCTGGCTTCATTGAATCCTTCCTTTCCTCTTATGCTTACACTTACTAATAGAATATTAAGTGCTGGCAACATCCTGGGAGACACTAGCCTGGCCAGCATCAGTTTCCTTGTTCAGGAGATGCCATGACTTTCTTTGTCAGGTGTCACACATACAGAAGAACACTGCTGTTAAGAAAACCCAAACTTCTAGAAGAGATCAGTGAGTATATATAAAAGGATTTATAGCAGTCTTCCCTTAAACAGAAATTTCTTTTTAAAATGGAGCTTATCATTTTTTTCTAGAATACATCTAATATACAATGTGAAACAGAATACAAGCTCTTAAAACTGAGCTGTACAAAAGTCTTTGCACAAGGAATCCTAGTATCCTTTATTAAAGTTACTCCTCACATATTCCAAACTTTAGACAAAGAATAACTTAGCCATATCTTGCCAATTATCAAGAAGGTACAATTTCATACACGTAGGGAAATAATACTCTAATACAGATAGACTGTAAAAAATACTCTCATAATTTCTACATTTTGGAAAGGCTAAAAGACTGAATTTTATAGCTTTAACTTCACTAAGAAACAATCTAGATATTCTAAAGTAAATACAGGATTCCCTGGCGGCTCAGAAGGTAAAGAATCTGCCTGCAATGCAGGAGACCCAGGTTCAATCCCTAGGTCAGAAAGATCCCCTGGAGAAGGGAATGGCAACCCTTTCTTGCCTGGAAAATCCCATGGACAGAGAAGCCTGGCAGGCTACAGTCCATGGAGTTGCAAAGAATCAGACATGACTGAGTGACTTACAATATAGTTACGAGAAAACATAACAAATATTGTAAACAACTGAAGCTCAAAGACCACCTAATTTACAAGCACAACTTTAAAAGATATTTCTGATGAGAAACAGTATTTCACCATTTCTGGGAATTCCCTGGTGATCCAGAGGTTAGGACTCGGCGCTTTCACTGCAGGGGCCCAGGTCTGATCCCTGGTTAGGGAACTAAGAGCCTGCATGCATGCAGCGTGGCCGTAAAATAAAAAAAAAGTTTTTTTGAATTAATCATTTTTTCCCCTCAAAATAACAATCTAGTCAGCAGTTAGGACTCTAAAGCAGGTGGGCCAGAGATGGCCTGGGGACCACTGCTGTCAGCATGAGCCTCCCACCTCATGCTTTGGAACAGGTTTGCTGCAGTCAAGAGCATCCTCCTCACAAGATCCCTCCTCCCAGCCCACCAGAATCACAGTGGTCAAGAGCATAGCAATCATGTTAAAATGCTTATCAGCCTCTTGGACGGTGAAGCTGGAGAACTGAGAATGGTGGAATAAAGTCTGGGTTTTAGTTTCAGCTCTAACCAGTGATTTCTGTAAGAAATTAAGCATTTCTGTACCTGCTTGAACATTTGGGAAAAGGAGATTGCTCAACATCTCTAACTATTTGCAGTACAAGGTAATCCTGGTACCAATTCTCCAGTGTTCCACGGACTAGGTGACAAGAATTCTTGGCAAAGTTGGAATCAATGGTTCACAGGTAAAAACTCTGTTGTCAGTTCTTTCATGCATGTGCCCTCAATGAGGCACCCAATTTTAAACCTCAATGATCGGTTTAAAAATCAAGCAGTTTTTCACAAGAAATACTGATGAACCAGAAAACAGTAACGATCTCTACATACATAATAATAGTATACAGCAATGATCCTGTCCGCATATGCAAGACACAATATCCTTGGGCTTTAACCAAAAGGCCTCTGTACCTCCATTCTGGCCCAGAGCTCAATTCCCATGCTCCTGAAGTCTGTCAAAACTCCCCTGGATAAATGTGTAAGTTACTCATTCATTCTAGCCTCTATCAAATATTAACACCATTTATAGACTGGCAACTGCCAAGCATGTGCCTAGAGACTCAGACTCTCCTCCAAGCTCCAGCCTCATTTTACCAATGGTCTACTCTACTCTGCTTACTGATACCACCCATGCACCAAAATGAACTTTGGATAGGCCTCGCTCTAAATCTTCTCCCCTGCAAAGCTTTCTCATCGTTGTAATCAATGTGACTATTCACACCACTGCTTAAGTAAAACCCTGAATGGTTCTCTCCCATCCTCCTAATTCCAATCTCCCCACCACCTCACAAGCTATCCAGAGGCAAATACCGGCCGTTCTACTTCTACAGTGCACCTCAGATCCGTCCTCTCGTCTACCTTCAGCAGCACCATTCTCACTCTAGCTCCCATCATCTCATGTCTGGCTGAGTCTCTTAACTGTTCTCATCTGCTTTTGCTGCTCCAAGGTCCATCTTCGATGTAAGATGCAATCTTTTCACGTCACTCCCTTCACATAAATCCCTTGAATGGTTCTCAATTGCATTGTGACGAAAACCCAGTTCCTTAATGCATCCTTTAAGGTCCTACACAGTTTGGGCTCTGCCTGCCTGCTTCTCCAGTCTTATCTGGGGCCATTTACCCTCCTCCTCGCTGACTCCATCCAGCCAAGCTGACCTTCTCACTGCTACTCACATGTCCATGATGGCTCTTCCTCCCCAGCAGGATCTTTACCCAGGTTATCACCTCTACACTAGTGGGCCTTACACAGATGGTTCCTTGCCATTCTTCGGTCTTAATGAGACAGGCCTTCCCAGACCACTCAGCTAATGTGGGGCCTCCATATTAATTTCTTCACAATATCCTGTTTCTTTTTTAGCAGTTTTAAAAAATGATTTGTATTTACTTGTTTATCTAGCATCCTGCACACATTAACTTCTTCACTGAATGAATTATTAAGGAGAAATACCTTAGGCAAGACTAATTACAAACTGTTCCCACTGGTGAATAGAAGATGCAATTAAAAAGATCTTACCTTTTCAACTTTTTTCCTTTTAACAGGGGGGTCAAATCTCTCATTGACTCCAAAATACTGGGTAAGCTCCTTCCACTGGGTTTCACTTGAAGACTGTTCACTGTAAAAAGACAGACAATAACTTATGTTTCACACAAAATGTACTCATTATTACATTTACCGTTTTTAATTCGTTACTACAATTATATTACATCAACTACTTCTTAGGTTTCAGAGGTAATTCAACAATTTGAACAAATTCTGCAACACTGTCTAGGACAGACAGATATTTTAAATTCCACCTACCTATGAGATTCTTCTTCATTCTTCAATTTACCTGAAAAGAATTCACAAAGTGTCAATACCTAAGCATTTGGTTATTTCAAAATGATGGTTATTAAAAATTGTTAAGTCCAACTGGTCACAATTTAACACTATTGACAATTAACCTGAATTAAAACACCTTTTCTGGAGCGTTTTCTTTTTTTCTTTTCGGATCTAGAAGCTGAAGTTTTCTGTTCAGAATGCTTTTTATGCAATTCTTGAAATTTCTACATAAAAGCAAAAAAAAAGAAGAGCAAATATGTTTTGAGGCATAGTATACATCTGAAAAATAACATGTTAATAAAAACTATATTCTTAACATTTATAGAAACACAAATATAATGAAAGTAGTTTAGTTCTTCTTAAGATACTCTATTATCTGAGACTTTTACAACCTGAATTATCTTCATTTATTTCCAAACAAGTCAATCTGATAATTTAGGGGTAAAAGTCAATGACTCATAGACTTTGTAACAAAGAAATTAAGACTGAAACTCCTTGTGTACTGTGTTAAGCAAAGTAGTTAATCTACGTTTTTTTTTCTTCCTCTTTTTATGAAAAACAAAACAAAAATGAATGCAAGTACCTGAGTGACCGAATGAGTTGGCCACAGACCCAGAGAGTAATAAAACCATTCAGAATCAATTTTCCCTACCGGTTACCACCAAGAACACACACATTCTGACCCTGGCAGAGACACACAGGCACAGACTTCAATAAGAACATATGAGAGAAAACCTACATTCCACATATTTAAGGGAATTCCAGAGGGACACTCTTCATATGCATTTATATTTGCTTCTGCTTCAGTGTCTGGTCCATCTGTAGGAATATCTACAATCTCTGTCTTTTTAAAGGTCCCATCTTCTTCACCCTCTTCTAAGTTAAGTTCAGAGCTCTCTAATGTGGTATCATCGTCAGAATTCAATTCAACATCACTTTCATTTAGGCCAGGAGGTAGCAGCCCACTCCACATCTTTTCTGCTCGAGGGAAAAAAAAAATGAATTAAGATATGTAAGGTAGACATGGAAAGAATTTTAAGACCGTTAAAAGATATACCAGGAATCTAATAATTATAGCAATGGTTTGGGAAAAGTCCATTTATACTTTTTAAAAATTGGTATAAGGCAGGATACACCCTCCATATCAAAATAATTTAAATATTTTGCTTATATAAATTTTTCAGAAGTGTAAGATAGTTTAAGTAAGTCTGTTACGAGACATACCTACAGCTGAATGACTTAATGACAACAAAACCTTGATCCTCTAATACGAGAATAATTTTGTCCAAAAAAAAAGAGGAAATTCAGTAAAAGCATTCATAGTTCAAGAATGTTAAAAGCCTAACAATATATACTCCAGGTAACTTAAGAATTATAAAACCATATTTCAAGCTGTAACAATTAGGAAATAAAAATAAAATTGGATTTCTCACCTGTATTTGAACATATAAAACTTCAGAGGACTTATTATCTATGGAGGAGGAAAACAATTACACAAAGGAAAATGTTTAAGCTGTGCAAGCAGTTTGAGAAAAGTATGGTGGTAATAAGGATGTCCCAGTTTTACATTTGACACTGCTTGTTAAAGTAATACTAAATGGAGTATAATCTTTACAAATTAACAAAATGTATAGCTTTTTAAAGTAAAAATACTGTATTCGGAAAACAAGTTCAGGGTGATTTTTATCATTAGTTATACAGCCCATTGGTAGAGAGAATCATTAACTATTGTTAAGTCTAATAAAAATAATTTTTAAAAATTGAAGTTATAATCCTTTTCTAAAATTATAATTGAGTACATTTCATTCTTAATCTCCATGGCACAGTCTAGTTTAGTATACATAATAAGCCAAAACTAGTTCATTTAAAAGATGCCTAGAACAGAGAAGCTAGTTCTGCTCATGATTTACCGTCAACTGAAGGAATAAAACAGAAGGGTGGAAATCTTTTTCCACTATCTTTCTGTCCTCTATTGTGTTAAAACCACCAGCACTGTCTCTGAGACAAAGTATCATGGCATTTTGCATACTCTGAACAATGGATTCCTGATAACTTTTAAGGACCTCCTCCCAAATCCAAAGAATCAGCTCTCACTTCTCACAGTTTGGGTCCAGTCTCATCAGCTGCTGGCTCTCTGAAAAACATCCTCACCAAAACATTGTCATGGCTTTTTCAGAGGAAGATTTCTAACATCTAACTACTCTAACTAATTCTGAGGAAGTCATTTTTAACACCTCTGACCCTGTTTTTTCATCTGTAATACGGGGCTAATTACCCTGCACACAGGGTTATTCTCAGAATGAAATGAGGTAAGCTACTGAAACATTCTACACGGTGTTCAGGAGGTTCTGGGGACTTGATCGATGACCGGTTCTTTTTGTCGTTATCGTTTATTTCTGTGGCCATGTACTGCATTTTTATCATTTCTATTATGGGTGGCAGCATCTATATAAGGTATTTTTCAAATTTCTAATGTTTGAGGTGCATTCATTTAGTAATTGATACAAGTCATTTAACTCCCTGATTTCCACAGTCTGACATGAACTTTCAGTTAAAAACGTTGATGTCTGGTTTTCTGAATGGAGCAATAAAATCAGAAGCAAATTACCAGGAAGATAACAGAACCTAAGCTTCAAGGCTCATCTTTTGCATAAGTTCTTCGAAAGCACTATACCTGATTTTGTATTTTGAATCTGTATTCCTTTTTTTAAAGAAGAGGACTCATATCACATAAATTCCAAGCCCTATAAAACCTGCTTTGTGTGTGCATGCTTAGTTGCTCAGTCACGTCCAACTCTGCAACCCCACAGACTGGAGCCCATCAGGCTCCTCTGTCCATGTGACTTTTGAGGCAGCTGGACTGCCTGAAGTTCAGACTTTTCTGGAGTGGGTTGCCATTTCCTCCTCCAGGGGGATCTTCCCCACCCAGGGATCAAACCCACCTCACCTTCACTGTAGGCAGATTCTTTTACCACTGAGCCACTGGGGAAACCTGAATCCATCCCTAAATCTGGACTGAGGATTTTAAAAGTTGGAGTGGAGGTAGTATGAGATACTGTTAGCACAAAAGATATGACATATAACATGCCAATATAGAAAAACAGGTGTGGAGCTATTAATAAAAACATTTCTACTGTTCCGCGAAGCAGGAGGAAGGCTGTGATAATCCGCTCTACGAGGACTTTGCCACTGGCATATAATACACCTTCAGACTCACTATCCATTTCAGGACTTTAGGATGGTAACAAGTTTCAGAGTTAGCCTTCTTCTCCCTGTCCACAGCATCTTCTGCATGTCCACTGTGTGCCAGGCACTCTTCAAGACATAGAAACAGCAGTATACAGAATGGGCAAAAAAGCCTAACCTCATGGAACAAACATTCTTATACAAATGGCAAGCTTCTGTCCATCAGCAGCCAAGTACCACTCAGCCCAGACTTCAGCTGTGGCAGCTCAGACGGGCAGAGTTCTTCCACTGGGCGACTGCTGCAGTATCTTCACAGGGTGAGTCTATGTTCACTCGGCACCCCAAGAGGCTTCACCTTGGGAAGCAGGGCTAGTAGCTGTGGAGAGGGCATGCCTTTCTTCATCAGCCCTTAATCATTTTTGATCACTTTTGGACTTCCTCAACTCCATCTATGTTTAATAAGTTCTTGCTGCTGTGGCCATTAAGAACTGTCCTCAGCAGGCTGTTGGCTAGTATAACTTCCTGTGTGTGCCCATGGTGGGGGAAAAACTAAAATAAATTTTAAAAAGTGGACTCTATGTCCAAATCTGTAAAAGAAGGCAAAGATCAAATAAGACGTGTTTTTGAACTTAATCCCTAAGTATCTTTGAAGCGATGTGCCATTCTCCTGTGACCGTGACATACACACATACACAAACAGCAGGACAACCTGGTGGCCGCTGACACACACAGAGAGTCGACTGAGCAGCCTGCAAAGTGAGGCTGCCCACCTGAGCAGCAGCTCTGACTGCAAATCAGCCGATGTGGAGTGGCTGCTTTGTGACTTGTTTTGGGCTTAGGTTCAAAACCAGTGTCTTTCTAGTCAAAGCATATGCATGTTATTTACACATTTCCAGTTGTACTACAGTATCAGTTGGTCCCATTAGGCCCCCTGTTACTTCTGTTTGGGTTGCTCTGGATTCTGATTCTCTAGTTCTTTGAAGCATCTTTCATCTCATACCTTTCAGGGTGCATTCTTTCATTTTAAAGCAGATAACCCTTCAAATGTGGGCATTACTCAGCCATTCTCAAAAAACGTCACATACCAGAGACCAAGAAACAAGTGTTTTAGTGTAGATTATAGTCAAGTCTATATAACAGTCCATGTGTTGATATATTAACTTTCATGTTTTCAGCCTGTAAGTCAAATACTTTAACCATTTAGCCCCAAAGAAGATGTGAATCATTCAGAATCCCCCTATTCTCTGTGATTTTGAAAATCAGCTTCTCCATTTCACATACTCTGTACTGCTAGAGTGAAGATTCTTCCCAATCCACAGTTATTCTACAAAGAAAAATTCAGTGTATGCTATGCAGCCCAGGGTTGACATGATTTATGATGAACAAAAATATTTATGTCACATCCTAGTCTGAATGGCTGGGCTTTATTTTGCCCTTGGAAACTAAGCGCAGCTACTGCTTAGCACACCTGGGCAGGTATCAGTGTATCTAGAAGAACATGACACAGCTCAGCAGTTCCTCACTAAGGGTTTTTCAAAGTTTTATGAAGACAGTAATGGAGATTTCTAAGCTAATTTCAATACTCAAATAGCCCAACATATTTCATTTTCCCTCAAACAATATCATGCACCTTTAGGTTAGGAAACTAAAATTCAATGAAACATTATTCTCTTTGGTAGCTAAAGGCCTGAGTTTTACTAAAAAGGAAAAAACACAAATTAATGGGTATAGTTTAGTAGATGCAATATTTCAAAATACAGCATCCGTGGAGATATCAAATTACAATAAATGGGATTCTCGGTTGTGAAAGGATTGGGAGCCAGTGGTAGAGCAGGGGAAAAAAACAGTTTTAGAAGTCAGAAGATGGGTTTCTAGTCCTGAACAACATAACTGTGGAAAAGCCACTGCATCTGTCCGGGTCTTCACCCTTAACCTAAAACATGAAGGGTGTGATCAAATCTCTGAGACGTCTTGAGGCTCTAATATGCCTTTTTAAGGATCTCAATATTATGTGTGCCCAAATGCCCAGAATCACTCATTCTTTGATGTAACACTCCATTCTCTCTCAGTCAGAACAATACTAATTAAACCCCAACACCCTAGAAGATAAGGTCTCTCTCCTAACCCAGCCACCACAGCCAAGCTTGCTAGTTTTCAGTAAGACCCTGCACTTCAGAGAAAATACCTAAAAGATGCTCTGGAGAAAGGGAAAGAGACCCCACTGTGACAGAAGAAACAGAACCAAAAAGAAAAACAAACCAGGTCATCGCTATAAACGGCATACAAACAATGTGACAGGCACTGTTTACCCTTTACCCTCACAATGACCCTTCCACTAGGAATTATTATCTAAACCCCTTTTACAGATGCAGTAACAGACTCATCCAATGGTTGGTGATCCACTAATCTTAGAAAAATAGAACTCTGTAACTCAAAACTCTATAGAGTGCAGAGTTTAAGTAGTATTATATTCTTGGTGACAGAGATTTGAGAGTGGGTCTGAAGAATGTCCCCAGCCTGTAATTCTGTTAAAATTTGATCAAGAAGAAATTTTTTCTCACTTTTTAAGGGCAGAAAGCTATATAAAAATGTTATACCAAACTGAATACAGGCCTGGGTAATAATACCACATTTTCTGAAGTCCAGGTAACAGCTTATAATCAAAACTCAACCTAAGCAGTTTATGGGTAAATGTCCCCTGACGCTCATATTCCAGACTTCCAATTCCATTTTTACTGAATGAAGCTGCCTTATTTCCCAAATTTTGTATTCAAGTAGAAATAATCACAGAAAACTGAAAATCTTCTCTGATCTGAACTTAAATCTCACAGAAATCGTAAACCACCACCTACCAATCTGAAGATCCTGTTAAATAACTTACACAATAATCAGTTTTTGTGACTGGGCATTAATTACTTGACTGAAATACTTCTAAGCATGTTATCATCAACATTAATGCCCTGTTCACGTTTACGAAATAAATGTGCTCCGTTTTCTCAAAAAGGTACAGAAAGTACAACGGAATCTCAAGCCTGACTTCGGATTTAAGTTACCAATCCGATTACCCAGATAAACTATTTAGCAGGATTTTGCACGTATGCATATGTCAAAGCGAGTGTCTTGTTCAGCCTAGGGCTAGAAAACACTCCCCGAGAGTCAAGAAAGATTCACAGGTAGCCAATAATACTTCGAGGTCCATTTTAAAATTGGATGTCTCCGTGAGAATACTTACAGGGTGCCAAGACTGCAAGAGGGGCGGCTCTAGAAACGTACACCTTGCGCTGCACGGCTGAACCACACGGAACTCTGCAGGCTCTCCTGCAGCTGGGCCACACTCCGATGCCCAAATGGGAAGAATCCCCTCCCGGCACAGAACTAAGCTCCACAGATTCTGCTGTAGGATGTTTACCTTGCTGACTCTCCCATCAACTGCAGCTCGTTTCCGGGTACGGCAACTGTAAACAAGAGCCCGTTTCCCGGGTCGAAAGCCTTCTTATCCTGTCTCACTCCGGCCGGGGTGGGACGGAGAACCCCTCTCCCACCAACAGAACGGGGACTCCGCCGCGACGCCGCGTCAGAGCAAGGCGGAGGCCGATTCAGCCGACGCTCCCACGGGCCCAGTCAAAGGCTTTGCGGGCCTGACCAAAGGTTTTACGGCTCAGCCGAGAGGCTGTGAGGCCGCCCGCACTTGCTCCCTCGATCCTGGCACCCTGCCTTCCCTGGGTCCGTCTCCCTGGAGCCCAAGAACCCGCCTCACAATCAGCCGTACTCACCAGTCCGGACGGAGCCGCCCGGCAGCCATCTTAAGACCTGCCAACATAGCGCCTTCTCATTGGCTCCGACATCTCTGCCAATGAGCTGGGGCCGTTCTGGCCTGAGTCGCCATGGTAACCGGTCGCGCCTGGCTCGCCTTTTAAATAAACGAAAAAGAGCGATTCGTTTCCTTCTGCTTCTTTCCCCGCCCCCTCTGCTTTTCTCTCGGCATTTTCTGCTTTCTTCTAGACGTCTTAAAGACTTTTTTCTTTTTCCATCCCCTGCCGTACTCTGGTGCCCTGTGGTGAGAAAAGTGCTTGGCATAAACCTTAAGCTGAGTTCATTCCCCAAAGACCGAGACTCGCTGCAGAAGCTCTCTAGATCCTTCTGGGAACGTTTCCGTTCATTCAAACTTTCCCCCCGTTGGCTTCGTTACTTTCCCACCCCCTGCCCGTACATAGTTTTTTGAGCAGGCACCGTGCCAGCCTCTGTTGAGAGCAAAATGGTCTCTACTCCTGCTCTCGTGGCGTTTAGCATCTGCTGATGGTGGCAGCTGCTACAGACTGGCTGTGTGGCCTTGGCCAAAAGCTCATTGAGTTCCTTTTCCCTGGCAGCTACTGACTTAGGCTCTGAGAAGGGGGTTGGGAGGAACATAGAAAATAAGCAAGGGGAAAAGAAATAACCAAAAAAAACTATGAGGAAAATAAAACAGCATATGACCATGATGGGAGTGGGACTATTTTAGAAATGCTTTCATATTCTGAAATAGTTATGTAATAATAAAAATTCATTTCTGTTTTCTAATGTTGTAAGGATCATGTAACAAAACACATATAAACCCCTTAAGGCATTACCTGGCCCCCATTCATTTCCAGTCTTTCAGCTATTTGTTGTTATTGTCACTAACCTTATCAATAATGCCTTTGAAGCATTCCAAAAATGTGTAGAATTGCATATGGCATTCGATAACATGTCATGATTTAGTATAAACAGATGTTTAATTCTTAACTATCCACTACCTAACTCCCATTGTTTTCCAGAAGATGTGCTAGGTGTATGGAGTAGTTTTCTATGCCCCCCAAATGATAGCAAAATCTGGATTGACAAGCTTGGGTCACAAAGACCCTTTCTTACATTCACATTCTCTGATTCTAAAATAGAAGCAGGGCTGAATGATTTAAGGATCTGTATGAAACTCTCCAGGGCAAGAGTGTCCAGCCTCTCAATAGTGTTTCCCCTGCATCCAGATACCTAAACAAGCAGTTAAAGAAACAGTGTGTCGCAAAATTCTGTTGCAGCTGTTACATTAAGCCTCCTAATTGCTATCTTAGTCTGCTGGAGTTGCCATAATAAAATATTACAGATTAAGTAGTTTTGTTGTTATTTAGTCACTAAGTCCTGTCTGACTCTTTTGTGACCCCATGGATTGTAGCCTGCCAGACTCCTCTGTCCATGGGATGTTCCAGGCAAGAATCCTGGAGCTGGTTGCCATTTCTTTCTCCAGGGGATCTTCCTGACCCAGAGATGGAAACCTCATCTCCTGCATTGGCAGGTGGATTCTTTACAATTGAGCCAACAGGGAAGCCTATATAGCTTACACAACAAAAATTTATTTCTCATAGTTCTGGAGGTTGGGCCATCTAAGATCAAGGTACTAGCAAAGTAGATTTCATTCTGAGACCTCTTCTCTTGGCTTGGAGGCAGCATTCATCTTGCTGTGTGCTCATAAAATCTCTGTGCACTGTGTGAGGAGAGGAAAAGGGAGAAAAAAAGCTCTCTGGTGTTTCTTCTTAAGAAGACACTAATACTATTGGATCAGGGCCCTACCCTTGTGACCTCATTTGACCTTAATCAGTTCTTTAACCACCCCATCTCCAAATACAGCCACCCAGGGTTTAGCATTTTAGTGTTTGAATTTTAGGAGTACAGGAACAATCAATCCATAACAAATGCTGAGAGGGAAGAACTGGGACAAAGGATAGGAAGGAAGTATTGTCGGCCTGTTTAAGAACTGTCTGGATTATTTCTATATAAATTCTATCACAGAATAGTCATTATTTACTGAATATAAATCTGCAAAGGATAAATGGGGAATATAAGTACTCCAAAGACTTATAACCACCAGATTTCATATCAAAGATTTTTGGAAAGTCCTACTCCCAAAATACATAGTTTAGAATGTTCTCAATGTTAATTTGAGAATGCTCAAATATCTGATTAACTTACTCTTGTGACATTATTGGATTTCTATAATACATGTAAATAGCTCAGACTTTTCTTCTGGTTTTGGTTGTAAGACTTTCAGTCTCTGAATATTATTATTTTGCCAGTTTTCTGAAGGAGATGTCAGTCATTTGATTTATTTTAATCAATAAATTTACCTTCCCTCCAACAAATTCCTGCTTTGGAAACCTGCCAAACCATGCATTTTGTGAATGAAATACTTGTTTTTGTGAGATTTCTATGAAATATAGAATTATTGAATTCCTTTTACTAAATCATATTAAATGTGATTCAGCTAGATAATTGTGCTTGAACTGTGTTACATCTGGCACTAATTTCAAACATGTAAGTTTCATTTAAATTTTCAAACATCTTAAAAATCATAAAGGAGTTTTTCTTTGCTAAGAAATATTATAGTTTATGAATTGTTTTTCCTTCTATTTAGTAATATTTGGAGAAGGAAATGGCAACCCACTCCAGTATCCTTGCCTGAAAAATCTCATGGACAGAGGAGCCTGGCGGGCTGCAGTCCATGGGGTCGCAAAGAGTCGGGCATGAACGAGCAACTAACACTTACTTACTTACTTATCCTAAGCATAGAGATTACAAGTCACACTCATGTTATAAAAGATTAATTGTGGAGGTCTTTTTTTGGTAGCTGCTAAATCTCTGATGAAAATTTTCCCCAATATATTGAAGTCCCTTAAATATGTCTCAGTTGGAAAAAATAAATGCAACTTTGTTGAACATTTGATAAATGTACTTCTTGCTGAAACTGAGAAAGAGAACAGTTCCTTCCATCTGTATAAAATGCCTTACTTTCTGCATTGAAGAAAAATTAGGCTAATGACTTATGCAGAAAAATAGAATCAAGGGAGTTCTGAACTTAGATATTGTATGACAATTTCTCTGTCTGGATATTTTAAACTTGCAAATTGAAGCATCTCTAGGTAATGTTAATCTTCCAAGAATATATTGAACAACTAACACTATGACATTAGCAACAGTTGACATTTGAGGAAAGGAAATTTCTGTAATATAGGATGTCGCCAAAGAAAAGTACTGTTTCTTTATTCATCATGCCTTACTTTTAGATTCTTTTGGTCCAACTGGTTGTACATAGGAAGATAGGAGAGGAAACATTTCTGGATGCTTGCTATTATGTAACTAATGTCATAGAAACCCAAGAGGTGGTTATTATTGTATCCACTTGACAGACAAAAGAAATTAAGGCTTCAAGAGTTTAAGAAACTGATCTAATGTCACAAATATAGTCATAGGTCACAATCAGTTCAGTTCAGTTCAGTTCAGTCACTCAGTCGAGTCCGACTCTTTGCAACCCCATGAACCACAGCACGCCAGGCCTCCCTGTCCATCACCAACTCCCGGAGTCTACCCAAACCCATGTCCATTGAGTCGGTGATGCCATCCAACCATCTCATCCTCTGTCGTCCCCTTCTCCTCCTGTCTTCAATCTTTCCCAGCATCAGGGTCTTTTCAAGTGAGTCAGCTCTTCGCATGAGGTGGCCAAAGTATTGGATTTTCTGCTTCAGCATCAGTCCTTCCAATGAACACCCAGGACTGATCTCCTTTAGGATGGCTGGTTGGATCTCCGTGCAGTCCAAGGGATCTCAAGAGTCTTCTCCAACACCATAGTTCAAAAGCATCAATTCTTCGGCACTCAGCTTTCTTCACAGTCCAACTCTCACATCCATACATGACCACTGGAAAACCCATAGCCTTGACTAGATGGACCTTTGTTGGCAAAGTAATGTCTCTGCTTTTCAATATACTACCTAGGTTGGTCATAAATTTCCTTCCAAGGAGTAAGTGTCTTTTAATTTCATGGCTGCAATAACCATCTGCAGTGATTTTGGAGCCCCCCAAAATAAAGTCTGACACTGTTTCCACTGTTTCCCCATCTATTTGCCAGCAAGTGATGGGACCAGATGCCATGATCTTAGTTTCTGAATGTTGAGCTTTAAGTCAACTTTTCACTCTCCTTTTTCACTTTCATCAGAGACTCTTTAGTTCTTCTTTGCTTTCTGCCATAAGTGTGGTGTTATCTGCATATCTGAGGTTACTGATATTTCTCCCAGCAATCTTGATTCCAGCTTGTGCTTCTTCCAGCCCAGCGTTTCTCATGATGTACTCTGCATGTACGTTAAATAAGCAGGGTGACAATATACAGCCTTGACGTACTCCTTTTCCTATTTGGAACCAGTCTATTGTTGTATGTCCAGTTCTAACTGTTGCTTCCCGACCTGCATACAGGTTTCTCAAGAGGCACAATAATAACATGCAAAACTAAGATTGGAAAGTTTCGCCAGACTCTGAAGTTCCTGCTCTTTCCACTGTCGCACACTGCCCCTTTCACAGTGAAGTTCCTGGTAAATCCCAACACAGCACAGTCAGTAAATCATAGACATCATTACCACCCAGTGGGATGTGTACTGGGTGGGAACTCATGGAAAGAGAGGCTTCAGGAGCAAAATGTGTCTTCTCTCTACATCTTTCTCAGTAGGTAGTGAGTGATCAAATCCCATCCTATTATCAAATCCCATCCTATTCAACAATTCATTGATTGCTGCATTGAAATCTATGTTATTCTCCCTTTTCCTAATACCTTCATCTTCCAAAACAGCCCATTGTCTGCTTAATCTCTCTAAATGAAGAAACACATGTAAAGATTTTAACATTCATCTTGGAATGTAGTTAATAGTCAGCAAACACCAGATTCCTCCCTTTACATGTAAAAACTAGGGAGTATGTGGGTGCATGTTTGAGGGTAGGGGAAGTGAATAGGCAGAGCACAGAGGATTTTTAGGGCAGAGAAAATATGCTATATGACACCATAATGACACCATAAGCATTTGTGCAAACTCGTAGAGTGTACCGCACCAACAGCAAACTGTCATGTAAACTACGGACTTTGGTGATTATGATATATCACTATGGGTTCATCAGTGGTAACCAATGTAACATGCAGGCGGGGAATATCTGTCATGGCGTGGGGGGAGGGCGATTCATATATGGAAGAATCTCTGTACCTTGCTTCAATTTTGCTGTGAACGTAAAACTGCTCTGAAAATACTGTTTAAAAATCATCAGAGAATAAGATTACTCGTGAAAACTACATGAAATCCAAAGTTTAGTGACCATAAAGTTCTATGGGAACACATACATGAGAAAACCAAGTATATAAATGTTGACAGATTTTGCCAGATTAATCTGTCAGCATCTTTCTGGTCCTTACTTTGGACCTAATGCTTAGCATTTTGCTAAGGCTTGAAGAGAATCCAAATGAAGTATGTAAACTGTCCTGTCAAGAAGTCTTTAGTGCAAGAATTGTAATGTAGTTTTAAATGATGCATTTTGTACCTTAATTACTAAAATTATGAGGTCCATGACATAAATAGAAAGTACACAAGTCCCAAAGAGGAATTTTTTTGACTGCTTTGTACAATGTGTGGGATCCTAATTCCTCGACCAGGGATCAAACTCGGGACCCCTGGAGTGGAAGCACAGAGTCTTAACCATAGGACCGCAGGGAAGACCTGCAGAATGGAATTTGGCATGTGCTATCTCTTTCTCCTGGAAGGCTTGTCTCTTTATAGCTGGTGAGCTCAGAACCTATATCAAAATATTATCTCCTCAGTTAAATCTTTTCTGACATACAGTTCATGGCTTTCTTTTCTGTGCCTTTATCATAACTGATGCACAGCACAGCTAGGGCTTTATCACACTGAAATGCAACCAGTGGTCATAGCTGAGTCCAACCTTGATGGACTGTGAGCTCCTTTGAAGGCAAAGCACTTGTCCTGGCACAGATATCCAGTAAGTGTTTGTGGAGAAGACAGATGGATGATGGAAGTGGAGATGTCAAGGCATGAGATGAAGAGAAGCAGAGAAGGTGTGAAACCAAAATAGAATGGCAAGAATGCTGTGGTTTAGGTCAGACACAAGAAACCAACTTGGGTCAGCGTCTTAGGGGACTCCCCTAAGGCAAACACACAATTTCTACCTTGATACAGAGGAGGGAATCAATGGATTCTGATCAAGGGAATAATTAGAAGAAGCAGGTACTCCAACGAGATTAATATTATAGTCTTGTGAATAAGAAAGATGATTTTGGAAGTAGGTGAGCCAACATGAAAGAGGTCTAGGTAGAAGACCATCGTGGGATAAATGATAAGCATCTGGATAACAGTAATGGTAATGAGATAAGAAATCTGATCGTCAAGGGTAGTATTTTCCTCATTCATTTATTCCCTGTCATTCTCGTGTTCATGCTTTTGCTCTTTTACTGCTCTCTCCTTTCTACCCATTCCTATTCTGCATTCAGTTTTATGAATTCAACACAGTCTTCGAGGATCCCTTTCATTAAGGAGCTCCCTTAGTCAAATCTGACTTTGAAATAACCTGCTCAAGCAAACATACTCGGTGTATGCCACCTCTCACCTCCCTTCCACCTTCAGTACCTCATCCTCAGTTTATTCCAAGAAATAGCGAAACTGTTCCAGGTAAGCAGTGGTCATGTAGGTGGCCTGCTTGGAGGCTGGCCAACGCATATCCCCTGGCGCAGAGAATGGAAAAAGGATGCTCTGCCTCCCCTTCAGTCTTTACAGTTCACAAGATGGAAATTCCAGCTAATCTCTTACTCATAGACACAGGTACCCCATTTGGAAACTTCTTTTCCAGTTTTAACCCAGTAATATTGGTGTCTTATTCTCCATCATCTTTTTTGTGATGCATAAAACACCACTACCCACCACACTCATCCTGACTGCCAAGCACGAGGTGATGATGTGCTGGTGAGAAAAAAGAAAGCTGGAAGTTTAAAGTGTGGTAACTAATTACCGAACTAGCTTCTCACCTTGGATGTGTCGAAAAGAGCCTTTCAGAAAGCTCTCCAGAGTTTCCATCATTCAGAGTAAGCAAGAATCGTTTCTTATTCAGTATTATTATTTATTTTGTTTGGTTTTTATTGCCATGTGGCTTCATTTTCTATGGCCTGGGAACTGAATTGGCATTTAGGATATTGTCTGTCTCTAGTGAAATCGCTTTTCTGAACTTCTTGTAACTATTTGGAAACAAACACTTGAAACCATGTATTTGCTAAATTGAGGCCATCCTGAGTGATCTGTCTCATACAATTTTACCCTTGTTAGGTTTTAACTTGGACATTTTTTTTGAATTACTTTCTATCATTAAACTGTGGGTAAATTTACTTATTTAATTCCAGTTAAGGAAAGCTCATTTTCAACAAGGACCTACCGTATAGCACAGGGAACTCGACTCAAAACATTTGGTGGACTTCTCTGGTGGCACGGTGATAGGAATCTGCCTGCCAATGCAGGGGACATGGGTTCAATCCCTGGTCCGAGAAGACTCCACATGCACAGAGCAACTAAGCCCATGTGCCGCAGCCACTGGGCCACACTCTAGAGCCTGCACGCACAAGTGCTGAGCCCAAGTGCTGCAGCCACTGAAGCTTGTTTGCCTAGAGCCTGCGCCCGGCAACCAAAGAAGCCGCCACAGCGAGAAGCCCGAGCACTGCAATGAAGAGTAACCCCTGCTCCCTGCAGCTAGAGAAGCACGTGCAGAGCAATGAAGACCCAGCAGAGCCAAGAATAAATACATTAAAAAAATATTTTGTAATAATCTGTAAGGGAAAAGAATCCGAAAAAAAGAATACATCGAAAGATGTATAGAGATAGATACAATCTCTGAATCACTGTGCTGTATCCCTGAAACTGACAGAACACTATAAATCAACTATACTTGAATCAAAAAGAAAGGAAAGCACATTTTACTCCATGGTTATGTTCTCAGCCCATCCAACCAAATCAGTAACTGAGTCACACAGACTCTGCCACCCTGCCTCCCAGCTCTGAGCCTGGCCATCCCCAGAGCAGTGTCTTCCCTCTTTCCAAGTGCATTTCCTAGGTCCCTTTCTAGAATTTCATTTAAACTTATATATTGGCTTTTTATTTTTACCTCTTCATTTTATATTTTGGTGGTCACTCTAGGGGTTACAGTATTCATCCTTAACTATTCACAGATGACTTAAAGTTAGTATTTTAACAGTTCATGAAAAATATAGAAACCGTGGAGCTGTACAGGTACATCTGCTGTTCTGGACACAACCTCGATATTGTCACAGATGCTAGAGCTACACACATTGTGAATCCCACGATCCAGTGTTTGTTTTAAACCATAAATGTGTTTTAAAGGAATAAAGAGGTGGAATTTGTTTTTTACATCTACCTACATATTTAGTATCTCTGATGCTCTTCACTTCATCTTATGGATGTGAATTTATATCTGCTTTCATTTACTTTCATTCTGAAGAATTTCCTTTAGCATGTTCTCTTAGAGTACGTTTGCTAGCAATGGATTTTCTTAATTTTCTTCTACCTGAAAATATCATCCTTTTTCTAAGTCAAGTTCATTGAGGTAGAATTTAAGTTCAATAAAAATTACTCCTTACTGGTTTTTAAAGTATCTTTGATATTAATTCCTCATTTGAATGCTTTCTTCTCTGCAATCACCCTCTGTGTTTTTTCAGTCTTTTAACTTTATCAAGGCTTTCAATGCCTTTGTCAAAGATCTCTCTTGGTAAATGTCCCATTGCACTTGAAAATATGTGGGTTATTTTCAAATATCTTTTGATATTGATTTTAAACATAATTCTATAGTGATGAGAGAACAGACTCTGACTGCTTTCAATATCTTTAGACCGTGATATCTTTGCACCTTGCTTGATGTTCCTGGATATGTCCCACTGTCTCCTGGTTTATGTCTATGGGAACTTGAATTTGTGTCCTACTGTTGTGTGAAAATTGTATAAATCTTAATTGTGTAGAATTGGATCATAGTACTTTTCAGGCCTAGTATATCCTTCCACTTTTTTGTCTATTCATTCTATTAATTTTTGAGAGTTTGATATTGAAACTGCAACTAAAAATCATACTTTATCTACTTAAAAATAATTGTAATATACAGTGGAGCTACCAGTATATGTAATTTTGTTCTGTATTTTCCAAGTCTCCTGTAAATGTGTTATCATACTGTCATAATTTAAAAAATAAAAAAAGAAAGGAAAAAAGATTTCTATTTCTATTACCCCTGATAGTGTACATTCTATGAAATCTGCAAATGCATATACTCATGTAACCAATTGATACTGCAATCAATACATGAAATTTTGCCATCGGCTCAAGTTCCCTCATGCCTCTTTGAAGTTATTTCTTCCACCCACAGCTCTTGCAAACCACTGAGATGCTTTCTGTCCTCATGGTTTTGCCCTTTCCAGAATGAAGTTATACAAGTAAAATCTAGTTGCATGTAGTCTTTTGAGTCTGGCCTTTCTCATGTAATGTAATGCATTTGAGGATCATTCATGTTGAATCCATCAGCAGTTTGTTCATTTTTACTACCAGGTAGTATGCAGTTACGTAGCTAAAACACAGTTCATTGACCCATTCACCAGATGAAGCATATTTAAAATGGCTTTCATCTTTACCAATTCTGAATTACGAACAAAGAATACTGAAAACACTGATGTAGGTTTTTGTGTGAATTAAGGTTTCCATTCCCCTGGAGTCAATACCTAGGAGCGGGATTGCTGAGTTATATGGTAATTTGTGTTTAACTATATAAGTAGCCACCAACTCTTTTCCAAAGTGGTTGTACCACTGTTTATTCTCATCAGCCATGGGTGAAAGCTTCAGTTGCTCCAAATTCTTGCCAGAGACATGAAAAAGAATTTTAGCCACTCAAATAAATGTCTAGAGTTCTCTCTTTATGGTAATAATTTTAATTTCCCTAATGTCTAATGAGGTCTGTGGTTGTGTCTTTATTTTCTTAAGTGTCTCTCAAAGCACAGAAATTTCCTCACGTGCTTATAAGATTGCTTCTTTACCTTTGGTTTTCAGCAGTTGGATTATAATGTTTCTAGATGCACATTTTAGATTTTATATGCTTTGCTAAGTGCTCACTGAACTTCTTGAACCAAAAAATTTATGTCTCTAAACAAATTTGGATAGTTTCAGCCATTATTTCTTCAAACACTTTTTATATTCCCCTCTCTCATTCCATTTCTCAAATATTTGACGTTCTGATATTGATCTACAACACCCTGAGGCTCTGACCATTTATTACAAATGTTTTCCTCTGTTCTTCAGATTGTATGACTTATAATGATTAATCTTCAAGTCCTCTGAATCTCTTTTTTTTGTCATACTGCTGTTGAGCTATGTAGTAAATTTTTCATTATATGTATTTTGTGTCTCAGTTCCATCATTTCTATTCAGTTCTTTTTATGTAATTTATATATCTTGACTGAGATTTCCTAGTCTCCTTACTCATTATAGTATAGTACTCTCCTTTCAAGTCTTAGCATAACTATTTAAAAATTTTTATTTTTCAATTCCATCACTGGGGGCGTTCCAGGTTAGTCTCCATTGACTTTTTTTTTTCTTTCAAATGTTTCATATTTTCCCATAGACAATGAAAAATTTTGGATTTAATCCTGGAAACTGTGAATGACACATTGTAGAAACACTAGATTCTCTTATGTTCCTCTAAAGAACATCGTTTTGTTGTTGTTTTTGTTGCTTTTGCTTCGTTTCAAAGCAGGCAGTTACCTGGCTAAGCTCAAAGTACAGGCTCTGTGTCTCTCTGTGATAGGTGGCAGTTAAAATCTAAATTCAGTTATTTTAGTGTTAGCTGAGCTGCTAGGAATCTGTCCTTAACTTGCATAGTTCAAGGATCATCCAAAGAGTGTTGTTGTTGTTGCTGCTTAGTTGCTAAGTCACGATGACTCTTTTTTGCAACCCATGGACTGCAGCCACCAGGCTCCTCTGTCCATGGGATTTCCCACGCAAGAACACTGGAGTGGGTTGCCATTTTCTTCTCTGAGGGATTTCCCAATCCAGGGATCGATCTCATGTCTCCTGCATTGGCAGGCAAGTTCTTTGCCACTGAGCCACCAGAGAAGCCCTGTCCAAAGATCAAGGCATAGTTTATAAATAGAATAGAGAGGGCTTACCCTCTCTTCTTTTTGAGACACCTTTTTACTTTTTAGCAGCTGTGATTGACCCAAACTCTTTCCCCAGTAAGACTGTATTTCCAATCTATTTCTAGCCTTTAAGCATAAAGCTGGCTATGACCTTCCCTCAGGCTAACTGGAAAACAATGATAAACTCATCCTATTGAGTCCACTTCTTCTGGGTATCTGAACTCTCCAGTGTCTGACTACTTTCTTTCACTCTCCAATGTCTTCAAGAAATAATTTTGCTTCTTCCAGAGTCTAGAGTTGCCATCAGTAGAATGGTGGGCCACAGAGGAGCTTACTTGGCCTTGGAAATGCAAGCATTTCTAATTCAGATAGGTGCGTATCTTCATAAACATTCTTATGTTTTTCATGGAATCTTATTGCTGTTTGTTGTTGTTAGAGTCTATTCATTTTTTTATTATTATCTATTTATTTTACTTTACAATATTGTTTTGGTTTTGCCATACTTTAACATGAATCCACCACGGGTTACAGTTTTTAAGATAAAGATTTAGGGGCTTCCCTGGTGACTCAGATGGTAAAGAATCCACCTGCAATGCAGGAGACTCAAGTTTGATACATGAATCGGAAAGATTCCCTGGAGAAGGGAATGGCTACCCACTCCAGTATTCTTGCCTGGAGAATTCCATGGATAGAGGAGCCTGGTAAGCTACAGTCCACTGGGTCACAAAGAGTTGGACACGACTGAGAGACTAGCACTTTCACTTTACTAGTTTTTATATTAAGCACCACTCTAAAATCACTGCTGATGATGATTGCAGCCATGAAATTAAAAGATGCCTACTCCTTGGAAGGAAATTTATGACCAACCTAGATGGCATATTGAAAAGCAGAGACATTACTTTGCCAACAAAGGTCCGTCTAGTCAAGGCTATGGTTTTTCCTGTGCTCATGTATGGATGTGAGAGTTGGACTGTGAAGAAAGCTGAGTGCCGAAGAATTGATGCTTTTGAACTGTGGTGTTGGAGAAGACTCTTGAGAGTCCCTTGGACTGCAAGGAGATCCAACCAGTCCATCTTCAAGGAGATCAGTCCTGGGTGTTCATTGGAAGGACTGATGCTGAAGCTGAAACTCCAATACTTTGGCCACCTCATGCAAAGAGTTAACTCGTTGGAAAAGACTCTGATGCTGGGAGAGATTGGGGGCAGGAGGAGAAGGGGACGACAGAGGATGAGATGGCTGGATGGCATCACCAACTCGATGGACATGAGTTTGGGTGAACTCTGGGAGTTGGTGATGGACAGGGAGGCCTGGCATGCTGCGATTCATGGGGTCGCAAAGAGTCGGATACGACTGAGCAACTGAATTGAACTGAACTGAACTGAATGTCTGCCTGTTCTCTTGTCCTATACACTGGACATTCAGTCAATAATTACATGACGAAAAATGAGTTAATGTAGCATAAACTTCCTTCAGTTCAGTTCAGTTAAGTTCAGTCACTCAGTCGGGTCCGACTCTTTGTGACCCCACGAATCGCAGCACGCCAGGCCTCCCTGTCCATCACCAACTCCCGGAGTTCACTCAAACTCACATCCATCGAGTCAGTGATGCCATCCAGCCATCTCATCCTCGGTCGTCCCCTTCTCCTCCTGCCCCCAATCCCTCCCAGCATCAGAGTCTTTTCCAATGAGTCGACTCTTCGCATGAGGTGGCCAAAGTACTGGAGTTTCAGCTTCAACATCAGTCCTTCCAAAGAACACCCAGGGCTGATCTCCTTTAGGATGGACTGGTTGGATCTCCTTGCCATCCAAGGGACTCTCAAGAGTCTTCTCCAACACCATAGTTCAAAAGCATCAATTCTTTGGCACTCAGCTTTCTTCACAGTCCTACTCTCACATCCATACATGACCACTGGAAAATCCATAGCCTTGACTAGACAGACCTTTGTTGGCAAAGTAATGTATCTGCTTTTCAATATGCTATCTAGGTTGGTCATAACTTTCCTTCCAAGGAGTAAGAGTCTTTTAATTTCATGGCTGCAATCACCATCTGCAGTGATTTTGGAGCCCAAAAACCAAAGTCTTCAAGAAATTTAGAAATACCAAGGGAAAATTTCATGTAAAGATGGGCTCAATAAAAGACAGAAATGGTATGAACCTAACAGAAGCAGAAGATATTAAGAAGAGGTGGCAAGAATACACAGAAGAACTGTACAAAAAAGATCTTCACGACCAAGATAATCACGATGGTGTGAATACTCAACTCACCTAGAGCCAGACATCCTGGAATGTAAAGTCAAGTGGGCCTTAGCAAGCATCACTACGAACAAAGCTAGTGGAGGTGATAGCATTCCAGTTGAGCTATTTCAAATCCTGAAAGATGATGCTGTGAAAGTGCTGCACTCAATATGCCAGCAAATTTGGAAAACTCAGCAGTGGCCACAGGACTGCAAAAGGTCAGTTTTCATTCCAATCCCAGAGAAAGGCAATGCCAAAGAATGCTCAAACTTTTCCTTACCTATATAGAATAACTTCTTGTTGAGAAAATTTTTTCTATACAAGAACACTTAGTTAATAACAGGTATTTTTCATTAAAAATGCTACTAGAAAAAAAACTTACAGTTCTTTCAAAAATACAGGAAACTACTTTCTTACATTTTTAAAATGAAGCTTTAATGCAATTTATTCAATATTGATTTAATTTCTACTAGATACAAGGCACCATGGGAGACATTAACTATTTTAGAATGAAAGGGAAGGACAATTTAATGAGAAAGATAAGAACATGGTCCCTGCCACCCAAAAATCCAAAATCTTGTTGCGGAGACAGACAGATATAAATAACCCTAGCATATAAAGCAGACAACAATAAGTGCTATTTCAAAAACAGAATAAAGTGTTATGATTGCAGTAAATAGGAAGCAATGAAATCAGATAGAAATTCCAGGACAGTTTCTTGGTAGAGGTAGGATATACACTGGCCTCGAAAAAAAAAAAGGGAAGTAGGAGGATAAAAAGAATTTAATAGGCATATCTGGTAGGAAAATTCATTCTAGGAAAGTCTGGGAAATTATAGGTCTTGTTTGGGGAAAAGTAGCATGGTTTAGTGATAAGATCTTGGACTTTGAAGTCACAAAGTCACATATGCTAAGTTGCTCATTAGTGTCCGACTCTTTGAGACCCTATAAACTGTAGCCAACCAGGCTCTGCTGTCCATGGGATTCTCCAGGCAAGGATACTGGAGTGGATTGCCATTTCCTCCTCCAGGAGATCTTCTTGACCCAGGGATCGAACCTGTGTCTCTTACATCTGCACTTCAGGGAAGTTCTTTACCACTAGTGACTCCTGGAAAGCCTAAATATACGCATGGCTCTGCTCAACTCCTTAAATTTCCCTGAGCCTCAGTTTCACCACCAGAAAAAAAGGGGGAGGAAGTCAAGTAGAGATCAAATTATGCTAAGTCACTTCAGTCGTGTCCCACTCTATGCGACCCCATAGATGGCAGCCCACCAGGCTCCACCGTCCCTGGGATTCTCCAGGCAAGAACACTGGAGTGGGTTGCCATTTCACCAATGCATGAAAGTGAAAAGTGAAAGTGAAGTAGCTCAGTCGTGTCTGACTCTTCATGACCCCATGGATTGCAGCCCACCAGCCTCCTCTGTCCATGGGATTTTCCAGGCAAGAGTACTCGAGTAGGGTGCCATTGCCTTCTCCAGATAAAATTATGGAGAGGCTTAAAAGACAGGGTGATAAAAGCATGTAGACTGAAGTTGGGGAAGCCTTTTAGGAAGCTATAACAAAAACCTAGGTAAAAAATGCTTGCAAGACTAAACCTGAAAACAAAAGACTGTATTTTCTCTTTCAGCCACAGGCTTTGGAAGAAATTGAAACTGAGGATACAAATATAAACAACTTGGCAATAGATTCTATGGAGGAAAGAAAGAGTGAAAACTCAGGGAATTTAGTGAAAACTCGGGGAACTTAATGGAAACCAGATTGTAGTTTACAGTAATTTTGTTAGTATGATATATATGTAGGGTTCCTTTTTGCAATATAGAGGCAATTATCTGATGCGTATATTAATATAATATGTAAACTGTTTTTAAATGGGACTTTAAAGAGATTGAAAGAATAATTTTCAAAGTTTTCCAGTTTTTTAATTAAAAAGAAACTCAAGGAACTTTCTTCATAATTTCGCTTAATAATAGAATTTCTACATTTTCTTTTCTCTACTTTCTGGTTCATTGAAGTCTTATGAGCATATACTTCATACTTTCAGATATACTAAATTTTTCTTTTTAGTAACAACCCTCTTACTAGCACCTCCATAGCATTTCATTAGAATGTTTGCCAAATAATACTGTTGTGGTTTCCTGTTATTGTTTATTTGTTTTGGATAGTGGAAAAATATTTATGTAAAGAAAACAGGATTTATGATTCATAAACCTGGAAACTCTCAGTATTTAAATGCAAACAAACTGACATTCATATTTAGCTAAGTGACTATAAGAGGCGATTTAATATTTAGAAAACTGTGCTGCGACCTCAAATACGTGTATGTCTTTTGCCTTTGAGTGAGTGAGTGCAGTTGCTCAGCTGTTTCTGAAGGGACACAAAGTACACAAAGGACCTAAAAGTCAAAGCCGAGTCTCTTGTGTCTCCTGCGTTGGCAGGAGGATTCTTTACCACTAGCGCAACCTGGGAAGCCCTTTTGCCTTTATTGGCACCAAAAATAACAATTCATTAATGTGCACTTGCCAGGTACAAAATGCTTTGCTAATCATAGCATATGCACAATCTCAATTTTCATGACAGTAAGATGAGATACTTTTATCACCCTTATTTTATAGTAAAGGAAATAAAAGTTCAGAAAGGCTATGTGTCCTCGATCACATAGCTAGCAAGTGGCAGAATCTAGATCTGCCCTCTGCCAAGATCACCTGCTTCCCAAACCCACGTGTTTTTTCTATGCCACCTCGCCTGCCCCAGGAAGAAGAGGCAGAAGATCTACCAAATGCACTGAGTACTTCCCAAAGGCAGCACCATTCCAACCGGTCTGCACATATTAACCAATTATATCATCACCACGCTCATGAGAGAGATTCCCTTTTTATCCTCATTCTGTATAAGAGTAAATTATTCCCCCCCGCCCAAAAAAAAAGAGAATTCTAAGTTGTCACACAGACCAAAAAAGGAACTGGCATTCAACATCTGAACTGGCATTCAACATCCTCGTGGCATTCAACATCCTCGTGGCATTCAACATCCTTGTGGCATTCAACAGTTCTGCAGCTAAAATATCCTTAATCCCCAAGAACCTGGATCCAAGTCACACCGTTCTATGGTCACTGGAAATGTTTACCTGGCGCCTAAATATTTTTTTACCAGGATTCATTCCAATCAAAATGAAGATGATCCTGAGAGAGAAAACCTGGGAAGCACTAGTAGCCACTGCCCTGCATTGTGACTAAATGACCAGCTGGTATCGAGACAGGAGGACTTCACAAGGGGAGGGGAGATGAGGAGGTCGCAGGGCACACGGGGGGAGGGCAGGGTCGACTGGAAGGAGGAAGGGGGGAGACACTTCTGGGCATGGTTGAAGCGTAGAATCCCAACCCTGCCCACGTCATGCTTCTCAGAGCTTGGTCACTGTAGAACCACGCCTGCACTTGAGATTCAAGAATGGAGATGAGACAATGAGGTGAACATACTGTGATCCAGAGAAGATGCTCAAAGTACCTCTGGTTTTTATTAACAGAACACACAGCACCTTCTGTGAGATGAGATGTTAAGAGCTGTACGTCTGGCTCTGCCAAATATTAACTCGGGTTAATTGCAGGCTGCCCAATCTATCACGGGCATGACATTTTCAAACTTTCAAGTGATAGATGAAATGGTTTCTCTAGGTTGATGTTCCTCCCACCGCGTATGTCACATGTGACGTGCCATCCTCACTCCCCGGGTGTTTACCACTGTGAGTGACCCTCAGACCAAAAGAGAAGCACAAACAGTGGGGAAGGGCTCAGCAGCGTCTCACTCACACTACGTCCAGGCGTCGTATTGAATTAAGTTCACCCGTGAGCATTTTCTGACCTGACTGGAAAAAAAAAAAAAATCTCATTTTCCAAGAAGTTGTTTTGACTTTTCAGCAGAGGATACTATAAAAGATAGACTATTATAAACTCTCCTGAAGCAAAATATTTGCTTTAGGTAAATAGCCTTCTTACAGCTATAAATAATTTAAGGAAAACTCAATATAAAATAATGTACGAAGCTCTGAGTTTCTAACCAAAAAGGTTTCCAAAGCTTTACCTTTGGAGGGATCTGCCCTTAAGCAGAAATACTGAAAAGACCCCAAATGGCCTAAGTTCCAAAGCCATACAGGACAAGGATTGAAATGAAGAGCACTTGGGTCCAGAAGTCACAAAGACCCGGGAACTAATTCTTTTCTCCCGGGAAGGCGGCTTAAACTCTGGTACCTGAGATGCTTTCATACGTGAAGCAGAGACAACTGCACCTGCCCCGCCTGTTCTCACAAGGGGTTGTGGAAATCAAGGGCAGAAACAGCAATGAGCATGAAACAGCACCCATACCAATAGAACACCATGTATGTAAGGTCTGGTAAAGTCTGGTGCAGGGACCCAGCCTTCAGACCGTGCCTGACATGCCTGTGACTTGCTGTACTGCTTGTGAAAGATTATTCAGGAAGACGGTAATCGCTGAGAGTATTTTCAAGCTGAAGCAGGAGGAGAACCGGCTTGAATATTCTGTTGAGGAAACAGGGATGGAAGGAGCCAAGGGCTCAGCCCTTGCAACTCTGGGAATCTCTCCACTTTAGAGGAAGACAGCAAATCGCATCTTAAAATGGGTTCATTTGGAGACTTAGGAGCAAACAGGGCAGATGCTGCCTTGTCCTAGAAATGGGATGAAGAGGGACCTAATAAGACCGGTGATTTTGCTGCCATCTTAAGAGCTTATATAAAAGTGTGTAGAAAGCGAGTCTGTAAAAATAGATATCAGACATTATCAGTGACTATCGCTAGGTGACAGGACTTTTTGTGAGTATATGTGTGATTTTTTCTCTTTTTATTGATCTATATTTTCTAGCTCCTCCATAGTGACAATGTATTCCTTCTTCTCCCCTGGTGGCTCAGATGGTAAAGAATCTGTGTGCAATGCAGAAGACCTGGGGTTCAATCCCTGGGTCAGGAAGATCCCCTGGAGAAGGAAATGGCAACCCACTCCAGTATTCTTGCCTGGAGAATCCCATGGACAGAGGAGCCTGGCGGGCTACAGTTGAGGTCACAAAGAGTTGGACACGACTGAGTGACTAACACTGTCACCTTCATTTCTTCTGCAATAAAAATGCTATTTCTATAAAAAGTAGACATACATTTAACATTTCATACTATAGGCAAAGACTCATTTTTTAAAAAAATTATTAGGCATATTACTTTACAGGTAACTTCTTTTAAAATGGAAACTGTGTTTCTTGATCATCAGCCGTTGTTTATGACAACCAGTCCTTCACTTCTCATTTGGAAGGCTACATTGGCCTCCTACTGCACTTGGGGACTGGTCTGCCAAGAAGGGATTGGTTGCATGAAGGGGTGTGGCACCAATAACCCTTAGGAATACAGGCCGCAGAGCTAATGAAGTGCCCCAAGGAAAGAAAGTCCTACCCATCAGCTATGAGTTCTCTCCCCCAACACCAGAGACCTGAGGGCACGTGACCTAGGAATGTGCATCCCAAGATAATACTACCTTCAGAGAACTCTACTTATAGGTAAGTAACTCTCCTTTATAGGAGGTATCTTTGTGTGGCAGACTGTTTATGGGAGCAATTTGAATTGAACTTTAAATGAAAAAGGCCTATCTCTGTAAGTGGTAATAATTTTAGTCATCTCGCTGTGGCTAGGGGTTGTGGAATTCATTAGCACAGATTAACATATAAAGTGGGTGAGATATCTCATAGCAAACGGAGAGGTTTAGGGGCCTTAATTCATCACTGAATGAACAGCGTGTACAGTATTAGGGACTATGAAATTTTTAATTTACACAAAGTGTCCAAGAATATAGGGAATAAATTTAAACCCAAAACAGATAATGGAGCTATGCCCTGCCTGGCTGGCAAGTTGAATTGTTTTTACACTGAGTGAAGAAAGCTAATTATCCCAAGCACAAGGAGACTGCTAAAAATAATAAGATTATAAGGAATAATTTGCTGATATAATTACAACAAAATTGGGTACACACAATCGTCAGATACATGTATTGCTTGACCTGGGTGAGAAAGTGAAATAAATCCTTCTTCTATAGCCTTCGTAAATTTGTTTTTATCATCTCCAAGTGGTGTTTGCACAGGCAGCACAATTTGCATGTGTAATGTGGCTGTACAAATTGACAACAAGTAAATTATTCAAGGAAATAGGCTGGTCGCGGGTCTGAACTATCTCGCAAAGCCTATTCATTTTGAAGAATCACTGAGACGTGAAGCTCATACATCAACCGTTTTCTGACAATCCTCAGACTTATTGTCTCCTAAAATGTCATTATGGCTATTATTTATGAAGCTAATTCATTTATTAATATATATTTAACTCTGACTTGTCATGCACCTTAGCAGACATTCTGTGCACTGCATATTTTTGAATAGATGAAAGACTTTTGCATGCTTTAATGATTACTGTAAGCCGCTATAGATTTATAGAATGCAGCTTTATTATCTACTTGCATTAATACCTTCTATAACTTTTTTTGCTTAAGGCCATCAAATATAAATAGCAAATGACATATTCAAAAGATTGTATGGAGTAAGATTTTCCAAGAGTTTGTTGAATTTTAGAACAAAATGGGCTAGCTGTCAGTTAAGACCTAATTCACCTAAAAAGATGGGTATATACCAATTATGTTGAATTTTTCTGCAAAATATAGGCTGCAATTTTTCCAGAAAAGGGAAGAGATGCATGATTCATTGAGCTTTTTCCTTCTATGTGCTGAAGTTGAGTAATAGTTCCCAAGGAAGTTGGGTTTTAGGTGTTCATGTTTCCCTGGGGCCTTGCACTGTGCCCTTCACGTTATCTTTAGCCAATACATGTTGTATGAATGAAGGAAGAAATGAATGACCTCCAGCCTTTCCGATGATGCCATGAGCAAAATCAGTAGAAATAAGCATCAACCTAGAATACTACCTTATGCATTTCTGCTTTAACATTTCTGACCTCTAGAGAATGTTCTGTGACCCCACTATGATTCAGAAATAAACCATATATACATGCAATCAAAATATACAACAGATGTTATTTTTATACGGTGTCTAAGAATGTGTCAGTTCTATATTGGACCCATAAAGTTTGCTCTCTAGCATCTTCCACTATATGTGACCATGGCTACTCTGTGCACATACATGTGTGTGGGTGTGAATATGTGTGTGTGAGCGTGTGTGTGCACATATGTATGTGTACATGTTGGTGAAGTAGAAGGAACTGGAGAATGAAACAGAAGGACAGTGGAGTTGCTTGAGACGTTCTGCTCTGAGCATGCTTCATGCTAACCATTGACATATTCACCATTTTTCTAATGTAACACCTCTGCATTGGAATCGGTATAGATATAGAACTTTCTGGTACTAACCAAATAGAAGGGCAGCACAGGCAAACATAATGCTACTGTAACTTAACAAAGGATTTGAAATTATTGCAAATAAGATGCTTTATTTTGAGGATAAAATCAGTGAGAAGATAAAGAAAAACTGCCCTTACCTAAGTATTGTATTGACTGTATTGGTTTTAATAATGTCATAATATCACCAAACTTTTTAGATAATTAAATTATCTTTTTTGAATAAGATAATGTATTTTTTAAAATTCTGCTTAATCTATGGACACAAATTAGGTTAGTAGTTGTCTTGGGCAAATGAAGTGCAGAAAATGGCAAGTGACTGTTAGTAGGCATAGAATTTCTTTTGGGGGTGACAAATACGTGTTAAAATTAGATTATTGTGATGGATACACAATTCTGTGAATAGACTAAAGACCATTTAAATGTGTAGACTGTGCGGTGTGTGAGTTACATCTCAACAACATACTACTGGACAGGTGCCAAAATTACATATTTTATTATATATATACCCAACATTGTGTACTATAAATAGTAGCATAAGGAAATAGCTATTTAGGAAACTTGCCTGCAAATGAAACTTGAATGAAATATAAAGTAATCTATCCATAAAAGAATAGGAAATAGGCCTACCTTTCAGAAATCCAGCCTTCAGCAAGAATAGTATTCATGTTAGGGGATCTGATAAGAGGAAAAAAAATTCCCTGCATCTCAAACACCAATATAAGCCATCAAGAATAGTCAAGAAAAATCTTTAGTAAATACATAGGAAGGTACTATTTTTCATTTAGAATTATTTTATTTGGTCAACAAAGCATCAAGAATCTATTTTTAAAAGTAATTTTCTTACATAAAGTATTCTCTCAAAAATGCCCTATTTGACAGGGAAAGCAAACCACACACATACAAAATATCTTTCTCACTACATAACCCTGGCAGGGAAGACTGATGACATTTTTATTAGTAATATTAATCACTTGCTTAAAGGGAAAAAAGTCTCACTTTTCCAAGAGCTATAATATTTACCTATTTACACCTTTTAAAATTTCAATAACTCCAACTCAGAACCCTTAACCCCCATAACCTTCAAAAAACAAGTAAAATGAAAATTAATAAATGTTCCCTAGTGTGCTATGAACCATTAATTGTAGGTTGAAAAGCTTGAGTCTAATAAGAAACATGCCTTCAGCAGAAAGGATAAAGTCATCTGTGATGCTCATGATTTAATGATAAAAATGTGCAGTCAATTTCCAATGAAGTAAAGACCTATAACCCAGGAATATTTTAACTCACAAATTCTTGCAGATACCTGAGGAACTCGGAAAGGTGAACAACCTCAAGTACTGAAATGTTCTCGGCATGAATTAAATAATTCATCTCCAAAGTGGTCTGGCGATAAAGGCAATAGGATTTCTAGCAATAACAGATGATCAGGAATGGATTTGGCCCACACTCCAAGAAAGCACAGGCATTTCCTTTAATCTAGTAACAAAATGATTTTGTTAGTAGTTTTTTTAGAGAAGTATATAATATTAGCAATACAGATGTTAATAACATCATTGACCATAAATTCCACATAAAATTTAAAAAAAAGAAGCTCTAAACAGTACAGAGGTACCTTAAAAAACTAAAACTAGACCCACTGTATGATCCAGCAACCCCAGTTCTGGGCGTATATCCAGAGAAAACCATCATTTGAAAAGATACATGCACTCCAGTGTTCACTGAAGCACTATTTACAACAGACAGGACATGAAAGCAACCTAAATGTCCATCAACAGAGGAATGGATAAAGATGTGATACAAATAGACAATGGACTATTTCTCAGCCATAAAACAAGAAGGAAATAGTGCTATTTGAAGCACACTGAGACTGAAGAGATTGTAATACTGAGTATTCTAGAGGAGTCAGAGGCGAAATATCATATGATATCCCTTTTATGTGAAATCTAAAAAAGAATGAAGAAATGAACTTACAAAACAGAAAGAAACTCACAGACTTAGAAGATGAATTTCTGGTTGCTGGGGCCGAGAAACAGGAGGAAGGGATAGTTAGGGAGTTTGGGATGGACAGGTACACGCTGCTATATATAAAATAAATAGCTAATAAGAGTCTATTGCATAGCACAGAGAACTCTGCTCAATACTCTGTAGTGATCTATATGGGAAAAGAATCTAAAAAAGATATATGTATTATATAGATATGTATATATCTAAAAGATATATGTATCCAGTTCAGTTCAGTTGCTCAGTTGTGTCTGACTCTTTGCGATCCCATGGACTGCAGCCTGCCAGGCTTCCCTGTCTATTACCAACTCCCAGAGCTTGTTCAAACTCATGTCAATCAAGTTGGTGACACCATCCAACCATCTCATCCTTTGCTGATCCCTTCTCCTCCTGCCTTCAATCTTTCCCATCACCAAGGTCTTTTCCAATGAGTCAGGTCTTCGCATCGGGTGGCCAAAGTATTGGAGCTTCAGCTCAGCATCAGTCCTCTCAATGAATATTCAGAACTGATTTCCTTTAGGACTGACTGATTTGATCTTCTTGCAGTCCAAGGGACTCTCAAGAGTCTTCAAAAGTTCAAAAACATCAATACTTCAGTGCTCAGCTTTCTTTATGGTCCAACTGTCACATCCATACTCGACTACTGGAAAAACCATAGCCCTGACTAAATGGCCCTTTGTTGGCAAAGTAATGTCTCTGCTTTTTAATATGCTATCTAGGTTTGTCATAGCTTTTCTTCCAAGGACCAAGCATCTTTTAATTTCATGACTGCCATCACCATCTGCAGTGATTTTGGAGCCCAAGAAAATAAAGTCTGTTACTGTTTCCATTGTTTCCCCATCTATTTGCCATGAAGTGATGGGACCAGATGCCATGATCTTAGTTTTTTGAATGTTGAAGCCAGATTTTTCACTCTCCTCTTTCACTTTCATCAAGAATTCCTAGATATATGTATGCATATATGTATAATCAATTCACTTTGCTGTACAACAGAGACTAATACAAGATTATAAATCAACTATATCCAATAAAATAATTTAAACAATAAAAAAATCAGCTCTCGGTTTAGCTATAAAAGTTCTAAGCGTAATTCCTTCATTCAGATAAAGATCTATTTAGTTCCCACTATAAACCAAGCTTGGAGTAGACATATTGGAGCTATAGTGGATAGATTCTGGAGGAGACAGAAAGACGAATGCAATGCAGTCTTTGTCCCTAACGAACTTAAGACCATGAGAGGAGTGGGATGTTTGCCAAAATGTTGGCATGATTGTTTGACTTATTTACAATAAGCAATATTTTATTTATTTTTGTAATCAGAACTGAGAACATTAAGATGACTTTTTCAAAGGCACTTAGCATTGGAATGCAGAGTTCCAAAGAATAGCAAGGAGAGATAAGAAAGTCTTCCTCAGCAATCAATGCAAAGAAATAGAGGAAAACAACAGAATGGAAAAGACTAGAGATCTTCTCAAGAAAATTAGAGTTACCAAGGGAACATTTCATGCAAAGATGGGCTCAATAAGGGACAGAAATGGTATGGACCTAACAGAAGCAGAAGATATTAAGAAGAGGTGGAAAGAATACACAGAAGAACTGTACAAAAAAGACCTTCATGACCAAGATAATCACAATGGTGTGATCATTCACCTAGAGCCAGACATCCTGGAATGTGAAGTCAAGTGGGCTTTAGAAAGCATCACTATGAACAAAGCTAGTGGAGGTGATGGAATTCCAGTTGATCTATTTCAAATCCTGAAAGATCATGCTGTGAAAGCGTTGCACTCAATATGCCAGCAAATGTGGAAAATTCAGCAGTGGCCACAGGACTGGAAAAGGTCAGTTTTCATTTCAATCCCAAAGAAAGACAATGCCAAAGAATGCTCAAATTACTGCACAACTGCACTCATCTCACTGCTAGTAAAGAACGCTCAAAATTCTCCCAGCCAGGCTTCAGCAATATGTGAACCATGAACTTCCAGATGTTCAAGCTGGTTTTAGAAAAGGCAGAGGAACCAGAGATCAAATTGCCAACATCCGCTGGATCATCGATAAAGCAAAAGAGTTCCAGAAAAACATCTGCTTCTGCTTTATTGACTATGCCAAAGCCTTTGACTGTGTGGATCACAATAAACTGTGGAAAATTCTGAGAGAGATGGGAATACCAGACCACCTGACTTGCCTCTTGAGAAATCTGTATGCAGGTCAGGAAGCAACAGTTAGAACTGGACATGGAACAATAGACTGGTTCCAAATAGGAAAAGAAGTACGTCAAGGCTGTATATTGTCACCCTGCTTATTTAACTTATATGCAGAGCACATCATGAAAAATGCTGGGCTGGAAGAAGCACAAGCTGGAATCAAGATTGCTGGGAGAAATATCAATAACCTCAGATATGCAGATGACACCACCCTTATGGCAGAAAGTGAAGAGAAACTAAAAAGCCTCTTGATGAAAGTGAAAGAGGAGAGCAAAAAAGTTGACTTAAAGCTCAACATTCAGAAAACTAAGATCATGGCATCTGGTCCCATCACTTGCTGGCAAATAGATGGGGAAAGAGTGGAAACAGTGTCAGACTTTATTTTTTTGGGCTCCAAAATCACTGCAGATGGTTATTGCAGCCATAAAATTGAAAGATGCTTACTCCTTGGAAGGAAAGTTGTGACCAACCTAGATAGCATATTCAAAAGCAGAGACATTACTTTGCCAACAAAGGTCCATCTAGTCAAGGCTATGGTTTTTCCTGTAGTCATGTATGGATGTGAGAGTTGGACTGTGAAGAAAGCTGAGCAGTGAAGAATTGATGCTTTTGAACTGTGGTGTTGAAGAAGACTCTTGAGATCCCTTGGACTGCAAGGAGATCCAACCAGTCCATCCTAAAGGAGATCAGTCCTGGGTGTTCATTGGAAGGATTGATGTTGAAGCTGAAACTCCAATACTTTGGCCACCTCATGTGAAGAGTTGACTTATTGGAAAAGACCCTGATGCTGGGAGGGATTGGGGGCAGGAGGAGAAGGGGACGACAGAGGATGAGATGGCTGGATGGCATCACCAACTTGATAGACATGAGTTTGAGTGAACTCTGGGAGTTGGTGATGGATAGGGAGGACTGGTGTGCTGTGATTCATGGGGTTGCAAAGAGTGGGACAGGACTGAGCTACTGAACTGAACTGAACTGAGTGCTAATGAATGAGCTGAAAAATTGTATGATATTCAAAGATCCTACAAAGAAAAAATTTTGAGAGGGTTAGCATGTGAGTTGGGCCTGGAAGAGTGGCCAGCATTATGATGGACTGAGTTGGAGAAGATGACCCAGGGAGTAGAGATTGGGTCAGCTAAAGCTGGAAATAAATGTGATGGAAAGCAGTGCAATATTGCTACAGATAAGGGTGCCTGTAGAAGAGAAGAAATTAGAATGGCCTGTGTTGGAGCTGAATCATGGTAAACCTATACTGTCACACTTGGTAATTCAGATTCAGTTTGAGTAGCCATGCATGTTAAGGCACTTAGCACATAGACCTGGATGCACTGTGAGTGCTCAGTATGCCTGACGCAGTAACGTAACTGTCCAGGATCTCAGAAGACGACTGGCAGAGCAAGGCCTAATGGTCTCCTGGGAAGCCAGTTTGGTGTCCTTCTTCCTAAGCCATATGTGGGCTCTAGCAGAGTGCTCGCCAATAGATTGGCCTGTATTAGTGTGCAGCCCACTTTCAGGTGGTCCCTGGACCATTCCTACCCAACACACATTCTATCCCTCAGGCCCGCAGAGGCCAGTCTGAAAGTTCCCTCGTGCAAATGCCACGTCTTCTTCCCTGTCTTTGTTCTCGAGTCCTTAGTACATGTTGGGTATTTCAGAAAAGTTTATTGAACCAAAAATCCTGCTCCATAAGTGTGAACACTCCAGGACTTCCCTGATGGTCCAGTGATTAAGAATCTGCAATGCAGGGGACATGGGCTCAATCCCTGAGCAGGGACTTAAGATCCCACATACTGTGGGGCAACTAAGTCTACATGTTGCAACTACTGATCCCAGCCATCACGACTCGAGAGCCCAAATGATGCCAGAAAAATCCCACGTGTGACAACTAAGACCTGAGGTAACCAAATAAACAGATAAATATTATTTTCATAAAAAGTGTGACTATACTGTGGCCAGAGTATGAATATATATATGACCTATTTACTTCGCAGTTGAGTTTGTCATTAGTGAACATACTAATGCTATTTTGTTGCTAGACCTGCCACGTTCCCAGATGAGGTATTAGTCTAAGAGGCCTTTGCCTGCCACACTCTGAATATTGATATTTTATCAATTTTCCTCCTCCATTCTCAAATGACGCTCCAACCCACAGAGGGGTATTGTGAATGAAACAAGCCTTGTCAAGAGCCTGGCATTGTGCCTAACGTTTGCTAATATCCCCTGAGCATGTGTGTGTGTGTGTGTGTGTGTGCTCAGTCAACTTTTTGCGACCCATGGACTGTAGCGTGCCAGGCTCCTCTGCCCATAGAATTTCCCAGGCAAGAATACTAGAGCAGGTTGCCATTTCCTTCTGCAGGGGATCCTCCCAACCCAGGGATCAAACCCGTGTCTCTTGCGCCTCTTGCACTGACAGGTGGATTCTTTACCACTGCACCACATGGGAAAACCTACATACGTATACATTCGTGTAATAAATATAACAAAGATATATGTAAATATATGTATTAGTGCAAGAAGAATACACACATATACACATATACACATACACAAATACTTATAGTGCACATATGTACTGAAAAGAGAAAAAATAAGTTTTAATAATGATAGACTACACATACAAGACTAACACCGATGACTGAGCAACTAACACTGTGCTGTGCTATGCTAAGGCACTTTGGTTGTGTCCAACTCTTCGTGACCCCATGGACTGTAGCCCTGTAGGTTCCTCTGTCCATGGAATTTCCCTGGCAAGAATACTGGAGTGGGCTGCCATTCCCTTCTACAGGGGATCATCCCAACACAGGGATCAAACCCAGGTCTCCTGCATTGCAGGCAGATTCTTTACCACTAGCACCACCTGGGAAGCCCAAAACAGGCACGTACATGGGTAACACAGACACATACACAACACACACACACACACATACAAAATCCTGTGCTAGAAAAAAGCACTTTCCCATTTTCAGGCACAGAAAAACTACTCTGTGAGGAAATTACTCTATCTGATTGGGTGAGTTTTGCACTAAAGGTAGAAGAGAGGTCACATTGAGAGCTGAAATTAGGTGGAATTTAGCAATAGTTGAATCATGGCTTTTCCTTTGCCATCTATCCCTTTGCAATTACTCTTCAGCTCCTTTTATTTTTGCCCACCTAGTGGTGAAATTGAGTCACTGCGGCAGCTGAAGCCAAATGCTTTTCCTTCAGGGCTCACTACCTTTTTATTTGTTCTGAGACAACTCAAGAGTTGGTTAAGTTCAGTTAAGGGAAATGAAGATGTTGGAATGATTCCAAAGAGCCAGGACTTCTCTAGAAATAAGAATGAAGGTGGCCAGCTACCATCTTCTAACATACTGCAATGCTTATTTATTCTGTCTATTGTTTATTGATGTTACTTCCCTAAGGGCAGGGATATTTGACTCTTTTGCTTATCAGTGTATCTGAAAGGCCTTTGACAGAGCCTCACACCTTGTAGACACTCAGTAAATATTTTCTGAGTTGAATGAATGGCTGGAGGTCTAGAGACTTTGCTGCTTTGAAGAAAATGCTCCATTGTGGTCCTTAAGACAAGGTCATTGATAATTTATTCTCATTCTTTCTCTGTGTCCTTGGACTTGATTAGAAAGATGAAGATGGGAGTTACTTTCAGAAGAGGCTGTGAAACTCTGGGCACCAAAAGAACTGCCCCCGGGGGGGCCCCTGGGAGGGAAAAAAGGTGATAAATACTGAAGAAGAAAAGAAAAAACATGAGATACACACAAGTTAAAAAAATAAATGGAATGGGCTGCTGGTAATCCTTGTGCACATAACAGCTATAAATTCTGAACAAAATATAAAAAGCAGCTGTCCAAAGGCAGCAAAGAGTAACCAAGCTGGCAAATGCTGGAGGGGAGTCTGTCTTTGGAAGAAGGGAATGACAACGGGCAAGTTTCCTCCGATTACTGCTTTTTACCATAAAGCAGGACCCAATCCTTGCCAAACAGGAGTGACTCAAAACTTGGATAGAAAACCTGAAGTCTTATTGGCCTCAAGAGCCAGGAGAAAGAGTTCAAGGTGATTGAACTGGAAAGTGAGGGGGGAAATCTTGGAAAGAAGATAGCCAAAACAAGGGGGGAAGGGCAATGCATTCTGTGCATAAACTCTGCACAAATCATTGCTGACCCCTGATCTCCTGTGCAAGCAGTCCACCTAAGGCGACAGGGACTAGACAGAGGTGTCTGTGGCTGTTCACTACAAGGGACACAGGTTGGAGTCTGACGTTAGTTAACTGCCCACTTAAAAAAAAAAAATCAGTATTCTTCAGAGGAACACAACAAAATCCAGGGGCTCTACAATATATATCATTCATGAATGGACACTACCCAAAATACTAAGTACATGAAGAAAAACAATGTGAGCCAAAAAGCAGTCAATGGAGACTGACCTTGAAAGAATTCAGTGACTGGAATTAGCAGGCAGGAATTTTAAATCAGCCATTATAAACCACACTCATGAGTGTAAAAGAAAATATGTAAAGAATCAACAAATCTGAAATCTTAATGGAGAACTAGAACCTATACGAAATAACCAAATGGACATACTAGAACCGAAACCCAAGAACTTCCAGATGTACAAGCTGGGTTTAGAAAAAGCAGAGGAACCAGAGATCAAATTGCCAACATCCGCTGGATCATAGAGAAAGCAAGGAAATTCCGGAAAAACTTCTACTCCTACTTCATTGACTATGTGAAAACCTTTGACTGTGTGGATCACAACAAACTGTAGAAAATTCTTAAAGAGATGTGAATACCATATCACCTTACCTATCTCCTGAGAAACCTGTATGTGGGTCAAGAAGCAACAGCTAGAACAGGACATGGAACAATGGACTGATTCCAAATTGGGAAAGGAGTATGTTAAGGCAGTATATTGTTACCCTGCTTATTTAACTTATATGCAGAGTACGTCAGGAGAAATGCTGGACTGGATAAATCACAAGCTGGAATCAAGAGTCCTAGGAGAAATATCAACCTCAGATATACAGATAATACCACATTATGGCAGAAAGTAAAGAGGAACTAAAGAGCCTCTTGATGAAAGAGGAGAGTGAAAAAGCTAGCTTAAAACTCAACATGCAAAAAGCTAAGATCATGGTATCTATTCCCATTACTTCATGACAAATAGAAGGGGAACAAGTGGAAGCAGTGATAGATTGTATTTTCTTGTGGCTCCAAAATCATTGTGGGTGGTAACTGCAGGCTTGAAATCAAAAGACACTTGCTCCTTGGAAGGAAAACTATGACAAACTTAGACAGCATATTAAAAAGCAGAGGCATCATTTTGCCACCCAAAATCTGTCTAGTCAAAGCTATGGTTTTTCTAGTAGTCATGTATGGATATGGAAGCTGGACCATAAAGAAGGCTGTGCACTGAAGAACTGATGCCTTCGAATTGTGGTGCTAGAGAAGACTCTTGAGTTGGACTTCAAGGAGATCAAATCAGTCAGTCCATCCTAAAGGAAACCAACCATGAATATTCACCGGAAGGGCTTATGCTGAAGCTGAAGCTCCAATACTTTGGCCACCTGATGCAAAGAACCAGCTCATTAGAAAAGACCCTGATGCTGAGAAAGGGTGAAGACAAAAGGAGAAAGGTACAGCAAAGGATGAGATGGTTAAATAGTATCACCAACTCAATGGGCATGAATTTGACCAAATTGTGAGAGATAGTAAAGGACAGGGGAGCCTGGAGTGCTGCAGTCCATGAGGTCAAAAAAAGTTGGACACAACTTAGAAATGGAACAACAATAGCAACTCATAGATTTTGAACTCAAAATACTCTAAACTGAATGATAGTGAAAACATAACATATCAAAATTTGTGGGATGCTGCTAAAGCAGTGCTTACAAGGAATTCATATCTTAAAATGTTTTTATTAGAGAAAAAATGAAATAAAATTAAAATGGCAACCCACTCCAGTATCCTTGTCTGGAAAATCTCATGGACAGAGGAGCCTGGTGGGCTGTAGTCCATGGGGTTGCGAGGAGTCGGCCACTACTGAGCAACTAACACTATGTTTGACCTATAAAATAAGAGACAGTAAGCCCAAAGGAATTAGTAGAAAGGAAAATCTAAATAACAGAAAATAGTTAAGTAAAAATCCATTAAAAAAAATACAGAACGTTAACAAAGCCAAAAGTTGATTCCTTGACAAGATCAATACTCATGAACTTTCCCATTACCTTGTTTTTTCTATGCTGCCTATTTTTGTTTGTTTGATTGGTTGGTTGGTTGGTTGGTTTTGTTTTGTTTTAACCCAACAGCACTTTTCCCTCCTGTCCCCACCCATCTCAGGGCAAATTTCAATTTCTCCAACACATTTTCCAAAATTTTGCCAACTGGAAATAATCTTTTCCTTTCAAACAAATATTTCAGTATTCACTTTCATGTCTTTTTGTATGATAAGAAAGGAGAACATTTGATATCTTATCATGAACCTGAAAGCCCAGTTTGATAGAATGAGCAGTACCATGGTCAGAAGTTAAAAATTTAGCCTTTAATATTTTTGCTCAGCTGAACAAAAATATTTGGATATTCAGTTCAGTCACTCAGTCATGTCTGACTCTTTGTGACCTCATGGACCACAGCATGCCAGGCCTCCTTGTCCATCACCAACTCCTGGAGTTTACTCAAACTCATGCCCATTGAGTTGGTGATGCCATCCAACCATTTCATCCTCTGTCATCCCCTTCTCCACCCACCCTCAATCTTTCCCAGCATCAGGGTCTTTTCAAATGAATCAGCTCTTTGCATCAGGTGGCCAAAGTATTGGAGTTTCAGCTTCAACATCACTCCTTCCAATGAACACTCAGGACTGATCTCCTTTGGATGGACTGGTTGGATCTCCTTGCAGTCCAAGGGATCTCAAGAGTCTTCTCCAACACCACAGTTCAAAAACATCAATTATTTGGCGCTCAGCTTTCTTTATAGTCCAACTCTCACATCTATACATTACTACTGGAAAAGCCATAGCCTTGACTAGATGGACTTTTGTTGGCAAAGTAATGCCTCTACTTTTTAATATGCTGTTTAGGTTGGATATTAACCAAAATCTAAACTAAGAAAGGGATCTGTGATATTTTGTTAGCATAACTATAAACTAAAACAAGATTCTTATCAGTAAGGAAAACTTATAAATTAACAGAAATATGATTTGGAGCAAATTTTTCTCCAACAGAAGAAGAACAGAATAGTTCTTAGAAGTAAACATTTTTTGGTAATAGACCACCTAATGAAATCTGATAAAAGTATAAATTTCCTCCCCAGATAAAAATCACAAACATAAATTCTACCCATGGTTTCAGATATTTCACCAATCTCAGTTCAGAATCCCTCACTTAGAAGTAAACCTAGTGTCTTCCATAGATATTTTTTCATGGAAAAGCAAAATTTAAATGGCAGGAATCTAGTTGTCAATCAATTGAAGATTCTTATGAGACGGATGATGCTGCATGCTAAGTTGTTGCAGTTGTGTCCAACTTTTTGCAACTCTATAGGCTGTAGGCAGCCAGGCTCCTCTGTCCATGGGATTCTCCAGGCAAGAATACTGGAGTGGTTGCCATTTCCTCCACCACGGGATCTTCCCGATCTGGGGATCAAACCTGGGTCTCCTGCCTTGGTAAGTGGGTTCTTTACTGCTAGCGCCACCTGGGAATCCCATGGATGATGCTGGAAAGTACAATAAGAAAACAGAAGATAAACTTTAGAAATAAACCAGGTGAACTGAAGTGAAGTGAAAGTCACTCAGTCATGTCCAACTCTTTGGGACTCTATGGACTATACAGTCCATGGAATTCTCCAGGCCAGAATACTGGAGTGGGTAGCCTTTCCCCTCTCCAGGGGATCTTCCCTACCCAGGGATCAAACCCAGGTCTCCCACATTGGAGGCAGATTCTTTACCAGCTCAGCCACAAGGGAAGCCCAAGAATACTGGAGTGGGTAGCCTATCCCTTCTCCAGTGGATCTTCCCAATCCAGGAATCTCCTGGGGTCTCCTGCATTGCAGGCGGATTCTTTACCAACTGAGCTATGCGGGAAGCCCTAGAATGTGATAGAAATGAAAAATTCAAGAAAAGATGACTGATACAGAGAGATCAAAATTGTGATGTGATAAAATAGACGTTTGGGAGATCAAACAATAGTAAAGGCTCAAAAGATAAAGTCATACATGGGGAAAACTCTTCAGAACAGAAAATCAATGCCATAAAGAAAGAAATATCCACCTTATATCTACTCAAAATTAGGACATGAGAGTTTTGAACTTTGAAAGAGAAAGTTTAAATACCTTTTAAAATGTAATTGCTCATCGCAGCAATGTTTATAATAGCCAGGACACGGAAGCAACCTAGATGTCCATCAGTAGATGAATGGATAAGAAAGCTGTGGTACATATACACAATGGAGTATTACTCAGCCATTAAAAAGAATACGTTTGAATCAGTTCTAATGAGGTGGATGAAACTGGAGCTGATTATGCAGAGTGGAGTAAGCCAGAAAGAAAAACACCAATATAGTATACTAACACATATATATGGAATTTAGAAAGATGGTAATGATAACCCTGTATGTGAGACAGCAAAAGAGACACAGATGTATAGAACAGACTTTTGGACTCTGTGGGAGTGGGAGAGGGAGAGGGTGGGATGATTTGAGAGAATGGCATTGAAACGTGTATAATATCATGTAAGAAACCAATCACCAGTCTAGGTTCAATGCAGGATACAGGATGCTTGGGGCTGGTGCACTGGGATGACCCAGAGAGATGGTATGGGGAGGGAGGAGGGAGGGGGTTCAGGATTGGGAACTCATGTACACCCGTGGCGGATTCATGCTGATGTATGGCAAAACCAATACAGTATTGTAAAGTAAAATAAAGTAAAATTCAAAAAATAAAAATATTGCATATATCAAGAAAAATTTAAGTATAACATGGCAAACATTTGTGTACTCTCTAGTTTCAGAAATAAAGCCTTACCAAGTACTGTTAAGCTCCACCATCTGTCCTTCTTTGACTGTATTTGTCTATACACACTCCCAAGAGTAACCACTATGTTGAATTTTATCATTACCTTGGCTTTTTAATATAAGTGCACTTATTGTTAAGCAATTATAGTTTAATTTTGCAAGCTTTTGAAAGCTAATTAAATTGCATTATCCCATATTCTTTCATTTGCAACATATATTTTTTACTCCGTGTTGTTTTCTAACATTCCTTCAGGTTGACGAATTTGGCTGCTGTTTAGTCACTAGTCACTGTATTGCTCTACAATATTGTATGAACATGTTGCAATTTACTTTTTCATTCTTTCTTCCACAAATATTTGGGTTGTTAGTTTTTTGTTGTTACCAAAAGCATGTTTCTATGAACACTCTTGTACATAAGGCCATATTTACATGTTTAAGAATTTCTCCAGAACAGTGGTTCTCACAGTGTGATCCTGTACCAGAAGCCTCAGTGTCACCTGCCATCTTGTTAGCAAGACAAATATTTGGATCCCATCACGAGTTACTGGGTCAGAAACTCTGGGCATGGGGACAGCAATCTGTGTTTTAATGAGCTCTCCAGGAGATTCTGATGCACAATTTTGAGATCCACTGCCCCAAAACTGGTCTTAGGAGGGTACATGCACCTTGATTGAATAATATCAAACATGTCTAAAGTGACTGTATCCTTACACTCCCACTCGTCAATAACTAATTTTCTACTGTTTAACATCGTTAACAACACTTTACAGTCTCAAAATTTTTAACTTTGTAGCCACTACAGTTGGTACAAAGTGGTATATCCTGTGATCGTAAGTCTTCTTTGAATCTAATAAGGTTGATGCTTTTTATTCATTTATTAGACTTTCATATTTTTTTTCCCATAAAATATCTGTGCCTGTCTTATGCCCATTTTTCTATTAGATTGCTTTTTTTCCTCATTGAGTTGTATACTCATCCTTGTTAAAATGTTTTGCAAATGTCTCTCCCAGTCTGTGGATTTTCGTTGCACTCTTAAATGGTAGTTTTGATAAGCAGGTTTTCATTTCAATGTAGTCAGATTGATTCCATGTGGCTTATGGGTTTCGTATCTTATTTAAGAAATGCTTCCCTACCATGAAATAATAAAGACTTTCTCTTTTTTTCTTCTAAAAAAACTTAATATTTGGCTTTCACATTTAGGTTTTGAACCCATACTGATGGTATTTTGTATGGTGTAAAGTAGCAATCCGTTTTTTCACATATGGATAGACAATTGTCCCAGTTGCGCTGAATGTATAACTTTTGATGAGGAAATTGATGTCTTTACAATACTGAGTCTTCCCATTCATGAATTACAATATACCTCTCCATTTATTTAGTTCTTCTTTAATGCATGCCCATGAAGTTTCATAATTTTTGGTAAATTTATTCCTAGATATTTTATAAGTTTCATTGTTTTGTGAATAGTACATATATTTTTAAAATTGTGTTTTTCTAAATGTTGGCTGCTGGAGTAGGAAAACACAATTGACTTTTATATGATGGTCTTTTAGCAAGCAACTTTGCTTAATTTCAGACTGGAAAAACCAGACTATCTTCATATATCTGTACTCTAGCAGTTATTGTAAGAAACGGGAGTAACATCTATATTCCCCTTAAGACCCGAGAGTATATCTCTTAGTCAAATTGTCACTCATGTAGAAAAGCAAAGAAAGGTTACTCTAAGATCTACAATGTTTCAGACTTTCTTTTTTGGCAACTTGCTGGAGGCCACACTCTAGGGTGTTAAGATATGAACTAGAACAAAAAAATACTGAGTGGAGATGCTAGGCTAAGATGAACCACCAGTCATTACAGAAATAAGTAAAGAAGAGCTCAAACTAGAAAGCTGCTGCCACTGTCTGTTTTGGTGGTGGCAGTGGTGGTTTAGTCACTAAGTCATGTCTAGCTCTCTTGCGATCCCATGGACTATAGCCTGCCAGGCTTCTCTGTCCATGGGATTTCCCAGGCAAGAATACGGCAGTGGGTTGCCATTTCCTTCTCCAATTGTCTGGTTTAAAAGATATATATATAATAGTAACACAAAGTAGGTAAACTTTCTGATATAAAATAGGGAAGGACAGGGGTTTTAGAACCTCAGATTTAAGAATGAATGATTGGAGGCTTCCCTGTTGGTCCAGTGGTTAAGAATCTGCCTTGCAATGCAAGGGACACAGGTTCAGTCCCTGGTCTGGGAAGACTTCATACGCGTGGGCACCTAAGCCCGTCCGTGCACCACAACTACTGAAGCCCATGCACCTGGAACCTAAGCTCCACAAGAGAAACCACGACGATGGGAAGCCGTGCATCGCAACAAAGAGTAGCCCCCGTTTGCTGCAGCTACGAAAGCTTGCATGCAGCAACAAAAACCCACATACAGTCAAAAATAAATAAATCAACCTAAAACAACCAACCAAACAAAAAAGAACTGATGGGAAAGGTAGAATCCAATACGCAAAATCTCTTGTCTTTCAGGTAAAGAAGTAACAAGCCTGTTGTTTTTTATCATACATTTATAGCTTTAGAAACTATAAATACTGTTATATTTAACCAATTGATTAAAAGATATATATGTTTATATTGCAGATTGTTTTAAAGTATTAAAAAAAAAGACAGTATTATAAATGTGATGAAAGGTATATGGAGAAGAAGAACAAAGTAGAAAAAAAGGAGGAAATAATTATATGTTTATTATATGATTACAATGAATAGAATTACACAAATTCCCCATAGGATCCTATTGAATTACATAAAATTTTTTTAACCGAAGCACTAAAAACATTAGAATAGAATGATGGCTGTTTTATATACAGAAATTCTGCTGAAGAAAACACTTTTATTTGGAAAAATGTTTCTGACGATTTTGCATTGTATGACAGGATGCAGAAAGATATGTTTAAATCAACGACAAAAAAGTTTGTAAATCTCATTTATTTCTTGTATCTGTTGAATACTTATACAGTGCTTATCCTGGGCCAGCTATTATTCTAAGTGCTTTACAAAGCGGAACTCATTCTATTAGTCAGGATGCTGGCAGAAAACAGATGGCACACTCAAATTGGATAAATCGAAGTGAAGAGAATAAAAAGAATATTTACAAAGGTGTGAGTGGGATTTAAGAAAACGCAATAAAAGATTGCACAACCCTGTGGCTGACAGCAGTAGGGAGCCTTTACCTCCCCTTGGCCTGCCTGAAGGGGTGAGGAAAGAGAGTAGTTCTATGTGCCCAGAAAGAGTGGGTTGCAGACAACCATGGCAACCTGGCAGAGAGGAACAAGGAGAATAAACATCTGGCCCTTGCTCTTCCTCCTGCCTCCAGCTCTCTCTCATCATTTTTTTTTTTTAAGATTTTTATTTTTTTGGCCATGCTGCACTGCATGTGGGATCTTAGTTCCCTGACCAGGGATCGAATCTGCACCCCCTTGCACTGGAAGCTCAGAATCTTAACCACTGGACCACCAGGGAGTACCCCTGCCTCGAGCTCTCTTAACTGTCCCTCCCATCAGCCAAACAGGATAGAAAGCTGCAGGGTGAAGAGCTCATGGTTGCCACGTTTCTGGGCCAACCTCCAGGGTCCAGAAGCAGAGTGGACACAGCTTAGAGATGACTTTGGGGAGGAAAAGATCCTCAGAACATTTATAATAATCCTGGTTAGTAGATGACATTGGTGCATGAGTTTTTATAGCATGCGCTAACACAGAGAGAGCTTAAATAACTTGCCCAAGATTGCACAGAGGCTAAGTGGTGGATCCAGGACTCTAACCCAGGCAGTTCAGCGCCACTGCACTAGGCCTATCTCTTGTATCATGTTATTTCCCGATAAGCTTATATATCTTATTATGCCCATGCTCTAGGATTTTTTTGTTTTGTTTTTCTTCTAATGGTGTCTGATATGCTGGGATTTAAATGAAGTGAAAAAAGACCATTGTAAGGGTCATCCGACTTCTTTCTACCACCTGTTGAAGGGCTGGGAGGCATTTTTATGTTATTGTAGACACTTAACTACTGAGACTCCCATTATGATTCATAGATCATTTTGAAAATTGAGCAATTTTCATGATAGGCATACTTCCCAGGAGCTTCTTGGTATAGTTGGGAAGATTATAGCCAGAGGAAACACAGGAGGTGAAAATTTGGTCTCATTTCTAAGTATTCAGTTGTAAACGCGGATTGTGGTCACATTAAATTCATATACTTGAAGTCTTTTAATTTTCCAACAGAATCATAGGAATCTGGCCATTCTTAATATTCAAGGCATACATCCTTTCTAGTTTTTTTATTAATATTTTAAAATATTGCAATAACAACCATGAGTTCAACATAAAATAAATGTGTTCCAGCAATATATCTAAGAAAAAGAAACAAAGCTTTCTTGTTGATTTCTGCCATTAGCTTAGTTTTCTCTTGAATAAACTACTCACTAGAAGATTCAGAGGTCTTCCCAGGTGGCACTAGTGGTAAAAGCACCCGCTTGCCAATACAGGAGACATAAAAGACAGGGGTTCAACCGCTGGGTGGGGAAGATCCCGAGGAGCAGGAAATGGCAACACATTCTAGTACTCTGGCCTGGAGAATCCCATGGATAGAGGAGACTTCAGTTCAGTTCAGTTCAGTTGCTCAGTCGTGTCCGACTCTTTGTGACCCCCTGGACTGCAGCACAGCAGGCCTCTCTTCCATCACCAATTCCCGGAGTTTACTCAAGCTCATGTCCATTGAGTCAGTGATGCCATCCAACCGTCTCATCCTCTGTCGTCCCCTTCTCCTCCTGCCTTCAAATCTTTCCCAGCATCAGGGTTTTTTCCAATGAGTCAGGTCTTCGCATCAGGTGGCCAAAGTACTGGAATTTCAGCTTCAGCATAAGTCCTTCCAATGAATATTCGGGACTGATTTCCTTTAGGATGGACTGGTTGGATCTCTTTGCAGTCCAATGGACTCTCAAGAGTCTTCTCCAACACCACAGTTCAAAAGCATCAGTTCCTCAGTGCTCAGCTTTCTTTATGGTCCAACTCTCACATCCGTACATGACTACTGGTAAAACCATAACTTTGACTAGATAGATATTTGTTGGCAAAGTAATGTCTCTGCTTTTTAATGTGCTGTCTAGATTGGTCATAACTTTTCTCCCAAGGAGCAAGTGTCTTTTAATTTCATGGCTGCAATCACCATCTGCAGTGATTTTGGAGCCCCCCAAAATAAAGTATGTCACTATTTCCACTGTTTCCCCATCTATTTGCCATGAAGTGATGGGACCAGATGCCATGATCTTAGTTTTCTGAATGTTGAGTTTTAAGCCAACTTTTGCCCTCTCCTCTTTCATCAAGAGGCTTTTTAGTTCTTCTTTGCTTTCTGCCATAAGTGTGGTGTCATCTGCATATCTGAGGTTATTGACATCTCCCCCGGCAATCTTGATTCCAGCTTGGGCTTCATCCAGCCCAGCATTTCTTATGATGTACTCTGCATATAAGTTAAATAAGCAGGGTGACAATATACAGCCTTGATGTACTCCTTTCCCTATTTGGAACCAGTCTCTTTTTCCATGTCCAGTTCTAACTGTTGCTTCCTGACCTGCATACAGAGGGTCTGGTATTCCCATCTCTTTCAGAATTTTCCACAATTTATTGTGATCCACACAATCAAAGGCTTTGGCATAGTCAATAAAGCAGAAATAGATATTTTTCTGGAACTCTCTTGCTTTTCTGATGATCCAGTGGATGTTGGCAATTTTATCTCTGGTTCCTCTGTCTTTTCTAAATCCAGCTTGAACATCTGGAAGTTCACAGTTCACATACTATTGAAGCCTAGCTTGAAGAATTTTGAGCATTACTTTGCTAGCATGTGAGATGAATGCAATTGTGCAGCAGTTTGAGCATTCTTTGGCACTGCCTTTCTTTGGGATTGGAATGAAAATTGACCTTTCCCAGTCCTGTGGACACTGCTGAATTTTCCACATTTGCTGGCATATTGAGTGCAGCACTTTCACAGCATCATCTTTCAGGATTTGAAATAGCTCAACTGGAATTCCATCACCTCGACTAGCTTTGCTCATAGTGGTGCTTCCTGAGGCCCACTTGACTTCACATTCCAGGATGTCTGGTTCTAGGTGAGTGATCACACCATCATGGTTATCTGGGTCATGAAGATCTTTTTTGTATAGTTCTTCTGTGTATTCTTGCCACCTCTTCTTAACATCTTCTGCTTCTGTTAGGTCTATACCATTTCTGTCCTTTATTGAGCCCATCTTTGCATGAAATGTTCCCTTGGTATCTCTAATTTTCTTGAAGAGAACTCCTCTAGTCTTTCCCATTCTGTTGTTTTCCTCTATTTCTTTACATTGATCGCTGAGGAAGGCTTTCTTATCTCTTCTTGTTAGTCTTTGAAACTCTGCATTCAAATGGGTATATCTTTCCTTTTCTCCTTTGTTTTCACTTCTTTTCTTTTCACAGCTATTTGTAAGGCCTCCTCAGACAACCATTTTGCCTTTCTGCATTTCTTTTCCTTTGTGATGGTCTTGATCACTGCCTCCTTGACAACGTCACAAACCTCCGTGCATAGTTCAGGCACTCTGTCTATCAGATTTAACCCCTTGAATCTATTTGTCACTTCTATTGTATACTCATAAGGGATTTGATTTATTTCATACCTGAATGGTCTAGTGGTTTTCCCTGTTCTTCAATTAAGTCTGAATTTGGCAATAAGGAGTTGATGATTTGAGCCACAGTCAGTTCCCGGTCTTGTTTTTGCTGACTGTATAGAGCTTTTCCATCTTTGGCTGCAAAGAATATAATCAATTCGATTTTGGTGTTGACCATCTAGTGATGTCCTCGTGTAGAGTCTTCTCTTGTGTTGTTGGAAGAGGGTGTTTGGTATGACCAGTGCATTCTCTTAGCAAAACTCTATTAGCCTTTGCCCTGTTTCATTCTGTACTCCAAAGCCAAATTTACCTGTTACTCCAGGTATTTCTTGACTTCCTACTTCTGCATTCCAGTCCCTTACAGGGAAAAGGATATCTCTTTTGGGTGTTAGTTCTAGAAGGTCTTGTAGGTCTTCATAGAACCATTCAACTTCAGCTTCTTTAGCATTACTAGTGAGAGCATAGACTTGGATTACCGTGATATCGAATGGTTTGCCTTGGAAACATACAGAGGTCATTCTGTCATTTTTGAGATTGCATCCAAGTACTGCATTTCAGACTCTTTTGTTGACTATGATGGCTATTCCATTTCTTCTAAGGGATTTTTGCCCACAGTAGTAGATATAAGGGCAACTTAGCATCCATGCAAACAAAAGATTCAGAATTGGGTATGAGTTGGAGATTGCTAAATCCAATACTGTTTTCCTGGAGGTTTTTATATTGTGAGTGCTTTTTCATTTTTTTTCTCCTGGAAATTTCCCCAGAACTCCCCACATCTCCCCTCTTGCCAACTTGTAGTATAGCTTCCCTTTCCATTTTGTTCTTAGTGTCTTCCTGTCCACCACAGACTATACCTCAGGCACATAACCCATCTCCTTCCTCCCTGAAGCATGCCTTTAAAAAAAAAAGTGGTATTTGTTTTATTTGTTTATTTTTGGTTGTGCTAGATCTTTGTTGCTGCACACAGGCTTTCCTTAGTTATGGCAAGCAGCATGTAGAATCTTCCCAGACCAAGGATCAAACCCACATCCCCTTCATGGGCAGGTGGGCTCTTCGCTAGTGGATCACCAGGGAAGTCCAAGCACGCCTTTCTGTATCTTCTTGACTTTTCATTTGCTCCTCTCTCAGCCTTGAATGTCCTGCTTTTATATTTGATAGCTTCTGCTTTTCATCTGGGAACCCAGATGCTATTTTCTGTGAGAAGCCTTTCCCACCTCCCCTAGAAAGAAATTTTCATTCCCTATTATAAACTTCTAGAATTTCTTTGAACATACCTCTTCTGCAGCTCTTACTATAATGTGTTATTATTTGACTCTATCTATTATGCCACTGAACTGAGACTTCTTGAAACCAGGACCTTAGCCTGCTAAGAGTTTTTGAAAAGTTGTTGAGTTAGCAACTGTTACTAAACCAACTAAGAAGAACTAGTTCTATGATTCTTAACCTTCATACAAGGACCAGAAACCTCTTCAAAGTCTATTTATACTTTCAGCCACCTGCAGGAAGGGAATCAAAGGATAACTTAGAAGCATGAAAAATCATAACCATCATGCTTTGCATTTCAATATTAGGGTTGATGAGTTAAATGTAGTCTCATATAACTCTTTAGTAGGCAGATTTAATATTTCCTATGTGCACCAGAATTTTCAAATGATTAATAGCTTCTTCACCATTTTGCTTCTTATAATGACATCCTCAGCATATTCATCCAATTGAAGATATACTAAAAATTATATTCATGCTTGAAACACTAAAACTGTGAAGGTATTATTTCCAATTACTTTCCTCTGAATAAGCATTAAAATCAGATTATGAGATACATCATATTATCACAAATAGGGGTCAATTTGGGTTTTACGAGTTTGGGGGAGAATGGATATTTGTAAACGTATGGCTGAGTCCCTTTGCTGTCCACCTGAAACTATCACAACATAGTTAATCAGCTCTCAGTTCAGTTCAGTTCAGTTGCTCAGTCATGTCCAACTCTTTGCAACCCCATGAATTGCAGCACACCAGGCCTCCCTGTCCATCACCAACTCCCGGAGTTCACTCAAACTCACATCCATCCAGTCAGTGATGCCATCCAGCCATCTCATCCTCTGTCGTCCCCTTCTCCTTCTGCCCCCAATCCCTCCCAGCATCAGAGTCTTTTCCAATGAGTCAACTCTTCTCATGAGGTGGCCAAAGTACTGGAGTTTCAGCTTCAGCATCAGTTCTTCCAAAGAACACCCAGGGCTGATCTCCTTTAGGATGGACTGGTTGGATCTCCTTGCCATCCAAGGGACTCTCAAGAGTCTTCTCCAACACCATAGTTCAAAAGCATCAATTCTTCTGCGCTCAGCTTTCTTCACAGTCCAACTCTCACATCCATACATGACCACTGGAAAAACCATAGCCTTGACTAGACGGACTTTGTTGGCAAACTAATGTCTCTGCTTTACAATATGCTATCTAGGTTGGTCATAACGTTCCTTCCAAGGATTAAGCATCTTTTAATTTCATGGCTACAGCCACCATCTGCAGTGATTTTGGAGCCCAAAAAAATAAAGTCTGACACTGTTTCCACTCTTTCCCCATCTATTTGCCAGCAAGTGATGGGACCAGATGCCATGATCTTAGTTTTCTGAATGTTGAGCTCTAAGCCAACTTTTTCACTCTCCTCTTTCACTTTCATCAAGAGGCTTTTTAGTTTCTCTTCACTTTCTGCCATAAGGGTGGTGTCATCTGCATATCTGAGGTTATTGATATTTCTCCTGGCAATCTTGATTCCAGCTTGTGCTTCTTCCAGCCCAGCATTTCTCATGATGTACTCTGCATATAAGTTAAATATATATAAGGGTGACAGTATACAGCCTTGACGTACTTCTTTTCCTATTTGGAACCAGTCTATTGTTCCATGTCCAGTTCTAACTGTTGCTTTCTGACCTGCATACAGGTTTCTCAAGAGGCAAGTCAGGTGGTCTGGTATTCCCATCTCTTGAAGAATTTTCCACAGTTTATTGTGATCCACACAGTCAAAGGCTTTGGCATAGTCAATAAAGCAGAAATCGATGTTTTTCTGGAACTCTCTTGCTTTTTTGATGATCCAGCAGATGTTGGCAATTTGATCTCTGGTTCCTCTGCCTTTTCTGAAACGAGCTTGAACATCTGGAAGTTCATGGTTCACGTATTGCTGAAGCCTGGCTTGGAGAATTTTGAGCATTACTTTACTAGCACGTGAGATGAGTGCAATTGTGCAGTAGTTTGAGCATTCTTTGGCATTGCCTTTCTCTGGGATTGGAATGAAAATTGACCTTTTCCAGTCCTGTGGCCACTGCTGAATTTTCCACATTTGCTGGCATATTGAGTGCAACGCTTTCACAGCATCATCTTTCAGGATTTGAAATAGCTCAACTGGAATGCTATCACCTCTACTAGCTTTGTTCATAGTGATGCTTTCTAAGGCCCACTTGACTTCACATTTCAGGATGTCTGGCTCTAGGTGAGTGATCACACCATCGTGATTATCTTGGTCGTGAAGATCTTTTTTGTACAGTTAATCAGCTCTACTCCAATATATAATTAAAAGTTAAAAAGATGAAAAACACTCTTCAGTACCCTGAGTGTTACAATAAGCACATCTTTGTTTTTGCTTATAAAAGCTGTTTTTTTTTTAAAGGGTGAGTTAACCTGTACCTGTACCTGTACCTGTATGGAGAAGGAAATGGCAACCCACTCCAGTACTCTTGCCTGGAGAATCCCACGGATGGAGAAGCCTGGTAGGCTACAGTCCATGGGGTCGCAAAGAGTCGGACACGACTGAGCGACTTCACTTTCACTTTCAACCTGTACCTGGATCTCCTCCTGTATCTCAGATGCCTTCATCAGTAGGTTTTATTTTAAAATTCCCCAGATCCAGTCTATGTCTGACGCAGGATACAGCATGCTTGGGGCTGGTGCATGGGGATGACCCACTGAGATGTTATGGGGAGGGAGGTGGGAGGGGGGTTCATGTTTGGGAACACATGTAAGAATTAAAGATTTTAAAATTAAAAAATTAAAAAAAATAAACAAAATAAAATTTAAAAAATAAAAAATAAAAAAATAAAATAAAATCCCCCAGATCTGAGCTTTCCAGCTTCTACCCATGTGGTCAGCTGCCTGCTCACCCAGTTTCCTCAAGAGATCACTACCCATGCTGCTTACTTTAAATTAAATTTGTGTTGAATCAATCATTTTCTATTATCCCCGGCTACCACCGATTCTTAACTGTCCCTCCCTTTTATCTATTAGAGAGCTGGAGAAAGTGGCTTCCCTGGTATCTCAGCTGGTAAAGAATCTGCCTGCAACGCAGGAGACCCTGGTTTGATTCGTGGGTTGGGAAGATCCCCTGGAGAAGGGATAAGCTACCCACTCCAGTATTCTGGCCTGGAGAATTCCATGGACTGTATAGTCCACGGGGTCACAAAGAGTCAGACGCAACTTAGCGACTTTTACTTCCTTTCACTAGAGAGAGTGAGGTCAAGTTCATGCAGCATTTAGCTTCTGCCTGTGGCACTGGAGCTGGACAAGTAAAAGCAAAAGCATTCCCTTCACTCTTCCCGCTTCATCCCAAGTGCACCACGAAGAATATTAAGCTTTCAGTGGTGAAAGTGTTAGTTGCTCAGTTGTGCCCAATTCTTTGTGACTCCATCTATAGCCCGCCAGGCTCCTCTGATCATGGAATTTTCCAGGCAAGAATACTGGAGTGGATTGCCATTTCCTTCTCCAGGGAATCTTCCCAACCCAGGGATTAAACCCGGGTTTCAACATTGCAGGCAGATTCCTTACCATCTGAGCTACCAGGGAAGCCCTTTCAGTGATGAAGTATAACCTTATTTCACTTGAGGTTGCATTTAGTGAAGATCTTTCACTGAGATAGCCCTTTTGTGTTCTCTTTCCCTGTGGCCATACGGGTCACCAGCATTTCCTATTAGCCCAAGATACTGTGTATGGAAGCGTATTATAAACTACGAAACAGTATATAAGAGTAAACCATTGTCTTTACCTAAATTGTGAGAGAGCAGGGATGTCTGTAGAGGTTTTTGAAACTAGGATTAGTTCATGGTAAAGAAACGTGTTTCATCAAGAGACCTCGAATACGCCGTTTAAGGACTTAAAACTGAGTGCTGTTTTTCTTGGTTCGCAGAACTACATTCCTATTTGCTGAGAATTTGTGGCTTCAAAAGTGTTATCTAAATCCTCACTTAAGTTGGCTAATGAGTTGGAAGCTTTTTCTAGGTTATTAGTTTGACTTTCTAGTATTTTCTTTCCCCTGGTCTGCCATATGGTATACATTTATTTTTAATACTAATGTGAATTAAAATTAATTTTGTTTAGGCAATTTGGAAGAATTTCACAACATCCCTTGAGATAGTTGGAAATGCCCCAGAGTGAAATAAACTAGGGTTGGGAGACACTAATCTAGATGAATGTTAATAGATAGCAGATCAGGATTAATCACGTGTTTTCATGCTTTCTATCATGAAATAGAGTGCTACCAGTGGTTGGGTTGCAAATAATAGTTAATCCCAAGGTACTGAAAATAATATTTAGTTTTTACTATTTCTCTGAAGTTAATTCTTATGATGCAACCATGACTCATTTCTTCTTATGGTTTATAGCTCTTATTTTTATGTTAATAGTGAATGAATTATAGCTCATTGGGGAGCATTTTAAATTACACCAGAAATCTACCTCATGGTTTACTCAAATGAACAGGCATGAGATTTTAAACAAGTAATTTACAACTAATAATTTATAACAAGAGAGGTTTTGCTGTTAAAGAAAAGCACAATGGATTAAAAAGCATAAGATGAATGATAAGTGCTTGGAGTGTTCCTTTGTTCTTAGCATGTTGGCAATTCCTGTCATTAATAACAATACTCGGCTTTCATGTGGCAAATTTCATTTTGGGCATTTAAAGTACTTTAGAAGCATTTGTTTGTTATTCTTCACGGCATTCCAGGGCCATGGGTGCTCTACCTCAGAAGAAGAAAATTTGTTTCATTAGGAGTTAAGAGCAGGTTTTAGGACCTAAGTCAGTGAGCCTCTGAGGAGAGATGAGGATTAGATCAGATTCCAATGGACTCTTCTCCACTAGTTCTTGGAGAAATGCCTCTCCGTAAACCTAGAGATGGAAGAAGCAAAGCTGACTCTTTCCTTACCACATAAGAATGGGGTGAATTACTCCATCATATGCAAATCCTCAAAATCCTTTTGACCACGGGTCTAGGCTAGGTCAACCTGAACTGTGAGCTGGAAATTGTTACTCAATGAGTCATATCCTCAAAGTGAGCTTCCCCTCCCTCACCCCCTGCTGATAAATTGTGTTATTTAAGCTGTAATTTAATGTTGAGAAAACTATGGGGCATTATCTCTGCTTGGGTGAGAGCTTCATGAATTAAAGGCTGAGGTTTTACTTTTTTCTTCTTTGTATAGTCAAGATCTAGAACCAGGCACAGTAGACAAGAATAGAAGCCTGCATGTGCACACACACACACACACACACACACACACCCCAGTGGTCAACTGATTGACCAACTCAGTGAAGGTCAATAAAGCATAGAGAAATATAACCCCTTAAACCCTGTAAATAGCATTAGTATGCAAAGTAAACAATACATAAAATCAGGAGTAATGGTTAAGAAATTGCTTGTCATCTCAAACAGCTTAGCTCTTACTATTTGGAAGCTACCCCAATTTTCTCCTACAGCTATCTGAACCTAAGCAAGAAAGTGGTCCCTGTCATTCAAGCCAGCATCCCAAAGAGCATGTCCTATAGCATCTTTAGGTTGAGTTCAGCAAACAAAGGTTACTGATACTTTCTTAGTCCTGTTGAATATGCAATAGGCCTAACAATTCTGTAGCTTTCCAACAGCCTTGGCTGTTGGAAAAATGACAATGACAAAATTGTCATGACAAAAATGCTATAGAAAGGCCTAATCTTATTTTTCCTTTTATGGCTAGAGATGATCTTTTCATCGCTAGCAACAGCTTTTGAAAAATCAGCAACATCAAAGACAAAGGATACATGTGGGAGTGAAATGGAAGATAGGATGGATTCTACGGTTTTGCAAATGGATTAAATCCTAAAGTCGGATGTTCCCAGATTATATTGTAGTTTGTAGGCATTCAGTTAGGCAAACAAAATAAAAAAACCCGGTATCTGCTCTTGCCTATGTAATTTATTCCTGTTTTGTTAACAGAAACACTGCTCTTCCAAATTTTCAGGTTAATCTTCAGTTTTGTAATTACATTAGTAATTACTGTAATTACAAAATAATCAATTGAGAATTAATTAACATGCTTAATTGGGAATTATTTATTCAAAATTTTTATATGTAAGTGTTCTATATTACCCAAAGATATTGATTGAACCTGAAATGTCATAAACTTTAGAAACCATTCACCTTAGACATGTTAAAACTTTTATTATTTTAAGGAGAGATGAAAGAGAGATTATTTCCAAACATTCTGTCATTCTAAATTGATATTTCTTCCCTAGATTACATGACAACAATTAAAGATTAGAATCATAGCTTAAAAATATACATAGAAATAGTAAATATTCTCTTAACTACCTCAAGGAAATGACATTAAAGATGGCTGTTCCTTTCTATGGCATACTTCTGTGTCGTCCTTCTATTTCTGGGGCATAAAACATATGTTTAGTGGAAATAAGGATGCAGTGTATGAAACACTTAATGACAGCACATTAATGGTCTCATTTATTCAGGCTCTCAACATGCCCCATGTCAAATAAAATTTATTTTGTCTTTCTGAATAGACTTTTTTCAGTTTGGCTATCAAATGATTCCTACCTAAAGACATATCTTCATGTGTCACCTCACCACACCCTGGAATTGCATTTAGCCACAATGGAACCTACACTAAAGATGTATTCCCTTCCTTCCTTCCTTTCTTTTTTCCTTTCTTCCTCCCTTTATTTCTTTTCTTGGTCCACTTGAAAAAAATCAAAGGGGATAAATAGTAGAAAGGCAAATGCTGAGACTGATTTTTCTCTGACTAAAGAAATGAGGCAATCCTTCCCTGATTTATCCAGGAAAAATATGCTAGCATCCTAGGAAATGATGTTGGAAACGGGAACCATGCAGGGAGAATTATAGAGGAAGAGTCCAGAGCAGTGAGAGCCTTGTCATTCACCACAAAAGACCAATCAGGTGGGCTAGGAGAACAAGGATGTGGGGGAAATGCTTGCTGGGTCCTCCTTTAAATAAGCAAATAAGCTGGGAAGCACTGAAGCCTGGATAAGTTGAAGGACATGATGTTGGGATACTCAGGCCAAGCTCTGACATGTTGCAGATCCACCCAGAAGCCATGCAAGTCCCAAGAACCAGGAGCATTAGATCTTGTTTTCCAAGATGCCCACCGGAATGGAGGGTTAAAGGGGAAAGTCAGACAAGAAGATGACCGTGGTTCAGGGTTGTTACAGTTTTTCTGATGAGGCCAATTGTTCGAGTTTGGAACCTGGGTTTATATGCTAGTTTTACCACGTCCTGTGTTGTGTGTGGTCTGTTGGCAAGTCATGTCCCCCTCTCTGCCACCCCATGGACTGCAGCCTGCCAGGCTCCTCTGTCCATGGGATTTCCCAGGCAAGCATACTGGAGTGGCTTGCCATTTCCTTCTCCGAGGAATCTTCCTGACCCAGGGGTCAAACCCTCATCTCTTGCATCTCCTGCATTGCAGGCAGATTCTTTACCATCTTAGCCACCAAGGTAGCCAGTATCTCACAGAAAGTGAAACTTTAAGTTGCTCAGTCATGTCCGATTCTTTGCGACCCCATGGATCTCAGCCTGCGAGGCTCCTCTGTCCATGGAATTCTCCAGGCCAAAATACTGAAGTGGATTGACATTCCCTTCTCCAGGGGATCTTCCCAACCCAGGAATCAAACCCAGGTCCCTCGCATTGCGGGCAGGTTCTTTACCATCTGAGCCACCAGAGAAGGCTTACTATCTCCTGGAGTTTGCTCAGGTTCATGTCCATTGAGTTAGTGACACTATCTAACCATCTCATCCTCTCTTGCCCCCTTCTCATTTTGCCTTCAATATTGTCTAGGATTAGGATTTTTTTTCCAATGACTCTGCTCTTCGAATAAAGTGGCCAAAGTATTGGAGCTTCAGCTTCAGCATCAGTCCTTCCAATGAATCAGTCCTTCCAATGAATCAGTCCTTCAGGGTTGATGGTTGATTTCCTTTAGGATTGACTGGTGTGATCTCCTTGCTATCCAAGGGACTCTCAAGAGTTTTTTCCAGCCCTACAATTCAAAAGTATCAATTCTTCGGCACTCAGTCTTTTTTTTTTTTTTTTTTTACCACATCCTAGCTACCATGATTTAACTTCTTTGAGTTTTACCATCTATAAAATGAGGATAATGATGGTATCTAAAATCACAGAGCTGCTCTCAAAATAAAAATAACAACAGTTAAGATTTACTAAGCATTTACTATATGTCTGGCGTTGTGCTAATTTCCTGACATTTGCTATCTGTCTTCATCCTATTATTACTCTCTTTTTATAGATGAGGAAACTAAATCTTAGAAAGATTAATTATCTCACCTTAGGACATTCATCTGGGCTTCCCTGGTAGCTCAGCTGGTAAAGAATCCACCTGTAATGCAGGAGACCTCAGTTCAATCCCTGGGTCGGGAAGATCCCCTGGAGAAGGGGTAGGTTACCCACTCCAGTATTCTTGGACTTTCCTTGTGGCTCAGCTGGTAAAGAATCCGCCTGCAATTTGGGAGACCCGGGTTCAATCCTTGGGTTGGGAAGATCCCCTGGAGGAGGGCATGGCAACCCACTCCAGTATTCTGGGATTCCCTGGTTACTCAGATGGTTAAGAATCTGCCTGCAATGCAGGAGACTCAGGAGAGGAGGGTTTGATTCCTGGGTCAGGAAGATCCCAAGGAGAAGGAAACAACAACCACTCCAGTATGCTTGCCTGGGAAATCCCATGGACAGAGGAGCCTCGCAGGCTACAGTCCATGGGATGGCAAAGAGTCAGACACAGCTGAGCAACTAATACTTTCACAGGACATTCATCTAAGAGGCAGCGAGTCCTTGATGAAGCGTGGTGTGTGATACGCTGCAAGTGTCACTAAACACTCTAGAAATGGCCACTCTGAACTTTCCCCTGTGTCTCTCTGTGAGTGTTCTGATACCAAATAGGACGCCAGGAAAAGAGGGAAACACACTCCTGCCATTTTGACTCTCCAGGTGAGACAGCTGTCAAACCCTGCTGTGGAGAAGGGGACACCAGCGTTTTGTACCAGGCCATGGAGAATTGTCTATTTTCCCTCTTTAACTCAAATCTCAGGTTTCCTCCTTCTGTTCTGAGAAATAAAGCACTGAACTGCAGTTGAGGAAAATTGTATTCTAGCCCCACGGTTGAGTACACTTTGATGGTACACTCAGGCAAATGTCAGCCATTTGACATCCTAGGAAATCAACAGTCAGGGCATGTTGGTACCTGATCAATTTTCTCTCATGGGTAAGTATTGCTGGAGTTTACACAATCTGTGCTCGGGACACCCGTAGGACATAACAGAAGTGTTCTGATTCTCCCCTCAGCTAAGAAATGGTTGAAACTGGTGCAGACACAAAACTAATAATATGGATCTTATTTTTAAGTTCATTTCTTTTTTTTCTTTTTAAAAGACTTTATTGAAGTATAGTTGATTTACAATGCTGTGTTAATTTCTGTTATACAGCAAAGTGATTTAATTATATGTGTATATATATATATATATATATATGTACATGCACACTCATACTCTTCATATTCTTTCCCATTATGGTTTATCAAGAATATTGAATATAGTTCCTTATGCTATCTATAGGACTTTGTTGTTTATCCATCCTATTTTGCATCTGCTAATCCCAATCTCCCTTCATTTCTTAACTAGGCTATCTTGAATAATCAGTTTATTAGAAATGCCTGGTGGGGGAAAAAAAGCTTTTCTAGATTGTAATTGCTGAGTTGGCCAAAAATTTCATTCATGTTGGTTTAATGGAAAAATCTGAACAAATGTTTTGGCCAACCCAACATTTTTCAACAAATAAACTGTAGAATGCTACATTTCTTGACATGTTATTTTGCCATCATATTTTCTTCAATGGCCCCCCCCAGAAGTTAGAATAGACAAAATATTTTCCCGAAGATGACTTGTCTCTTGTTTTAAATAAAATTGCTGTAACCATGCTCTGAATTATTCCATAGGTGAACTCTCCATTGATGACAAAGGAAATTCAGGACACCAAGATGATATTTTCTTATAGAACCTAGCCAGATGATGTGTAAGGATTTCAGATGTGTGGGTCCTATTAAAGTTGACAAGAGCTGAGCTATTACAACCCCCTCGTGACACCTTGTATTACATCCCAGGAAGTTTGAAGAAGGTGGCGAAGGATCATCCAAACACCAGCATCACTTTGATAAACTTGTCACCAGGTAAAATAAAATACACGGATGTTTGCTTCTTTTCCTCTGAAATATAAAGTAATTATGACTATATAAAAACCTTTTACCATAACTAATTAACTAGGAGCTCCTCATAAACTATGTGTCGACAGCACCGTATGTCTAATTATCTTTTTTTTCGCTTCAGAATTGTGATGTTGAATAATGAAGAAAATGTTACCTGATGAAGTCTTTTATTTTATGATGATATCTCTGGAGACAGAGGAGACACAAAGGCTTAAATGCCATCTTCAATTACATCTTGGTCATGGCAAGCTTTCTGCTGGTTTTGATTTACATGGAAACCACATTATTTTCAAAACTTTGCAGAAAGAAGGAAGGAAGGAAAGAGGAAGGGAAGAAAGGAAGGAAGGAAAGGAAAGACTGTAATAATTATCAAAGGGTCCCGATAGCTGTTTAAGCACTCCATTAATCCTAGGCATGAGAAACCCTTTTCATATGTACAAAGCCAGGGCTTAGCTGTTTACTTCCAGCCCTATTCTGTTGGGCATTGTGGCTTGGGTTTTGCCAATTCCATTAAAATGTCTCTTCTCTCCTTGCTCCATAATGAAGCACTCTAACTAATTCAAACCAGGCAAGCATGAACTTATATGACAGAAACAGGAAGCTAGGTTTTGGGGGTGTTTCTTTTTTTTGGCATGTGTATAATTTTTTCAACCATTGAAGGTAATGGCTCAAATCAATACCTTCAGGCACTTACGTGTAAGACCAGACATGCTAGAGAGGGCATTTCAGTCCTTGCCTATTCCCAAGCCTGTGCCCACCGTCCAAATATTTCAACATTTCTGTCAGAGCTCAGAAGTATATTTCAACAGGGTTGGCTATTAAGTGACTCTTTCCTTGCACATGAGGCCAATCCTGTCTTTGGATGCTCATGCAAGATCCATTAAAGTTTAGGCGATCTGCCAGGAAGGGGGAATCTGGGGAGTACTCAGCTAAGTGGGGCACCCCCTGCAGGCCCGTTTCTTTTCCCAGGTGTGTCTATCTGATGTTTTCATTCTTGCAGTTGAGTTGGCATCTTCTAACACAGTCCTTCCGGGGATGAAAGTATAAATCACCTGGGGTCTTTTTAAAATCCAGATTTTGATTCAATGTCTCTGAGATGGGGCCTGAGATTCTGCATTTTTATGATGCTTTCAAATGATGCTGGTGTGGCTGGTCCATGGACCCTACTTTAAGTAGTGAGGCATCTGTTCCTCAGAGTCAACTCCAGGACTTTCTCCCCCCAAACAAATCCTCTCTCTTCCTCTTCGGTCTTTCTCTGAAATCTGGGAGCACAGAGCAACCGTATTTGATATTGATCTTGGTATTTACCTGGCCTCTGTTTTGCCTGATGGGTAAATGTTTCCCCTGAGTATATCTTCACAACCACAGTCTACACTCTGCTTCCTCTTTCTTTGGCTCATCACAGCAGCAACAGCGATGACACCAGAAGCATGAAGGGCCTGGTAACTACTTGTTGAATAGAATTGAGCTGGACTGGATTGAATTGACTCTGATTTCTTATGATATCTTGAGAATATGGTTCTTTCCATATAGGATGCATAGACTTTGTGAGAGCTTTGGTGGAGATTTCATAGTTTAAAATGTTTGGAACAGTGACTCTCAAATAAGTAATCAAGTTCTAGCATTAGATCTCAGAACCTGCCCTCCCCTATCCCAACCCCACCACCCCAGTCCTCAAAGAAACAAATCAAAACAGGGAGTGAAACACCATCACCAACAGAACCTTTCATTGCCTTTCTCTGGAGAACTCTATTGACCTCCCCATTGTGGTCTCCTCCATCTCTCTGACCCCAGCTGACGGTCTTGATACTCTAAGAAAAAAAACTTATCCCTTCAGGTAAAGAAACTCCTATTTTGATAAATGCATCACAAAACACTATTTATTATATACTTTTTCTGAATCATCTTCCAGACAAATGGGTTGAATTTAAAACCCTTCCTCCCACTTGAAAGGGTCATTGGGTTTTCTTCCTGCTTTCATTCCATCTTTGTTTCAACCCTACAGCCTCCTCGCCTCTTCTTTGCCTGCCCTATTCCCTCACACTTACCTGGATCCACTGCAAATCCAACGACTCGGTCAGATTTCCCTCCACTGCTCCAGCCTCAGGAACGGCACTCTGCTCAGAAATGATGGAGCTGGGACTATATGCAGAATATATTGGGTCGGCCGAAAAGTTCATTCAAGTTTTTCCCTAAGATGGAACAGAAAACTCCCAACAAACTTTTTGGCCAACCTGATATTTGGCCCTTAATTGTGTAGCGACCTGAGTCATGTTTTTCTCTGTTGTCACCTGATATTTAAATATTTTACTGTTAGTTAACTTTAGATGTATTTATACTGATCAAAAGATGCTAGATTAAAATTTGCTGAAGAAACCCATGACCTATACTTCGGTCCCCCTGTGTGTCTAGCATATATAAGCCCATTCAACAATTAATTTCTGAGCACCCTAACAGTGGAGTGATTGATTAGGTACCAAAACAAGGTGAAATATATGTACGTAATTGAATATAAGACCTGATATTTCACAATCCAAGTAGCACTTTCACATCTCATTGTCCTTGTGACATGCTTCTGAAGCAGATGGGGAAAGGTAATATGTCATGCAAAGCACTTAATTAGTAAATTCACTTTGACAGTGTTTCAAGTCAGGATGTGAAAAAAAAAAGATATTAAGTGGAATAATATAAAATTTAAATGTGACATGTCAAACAAACTCTTGGAGCAGATACATAAAAATACCAAAGAAGAACAGAGATTTAAAAACTAAACAACAGTAGGTCGATTTATGGCTTATTTAGCCAAATCAGCAATCTGGAAAAGGTGCCTCTTAAATTTGGACTGAAAGCTTGACAGAGAGTAAGACAGCCTGACCTCCATGGCTAATAAATTCCATAAGTAGAGAGCAAACATTAAAAATGCCCTGTAGCTCAATGTCTTCAGCCAAAAAGAACTAATCCAATTGACTGAGACCAAGGAAAATGACTGGGAATGTATGGTTGCAGGATGTCTCTGAGGTATTCAAAACCAAGTCAGTTTAAGAACTTGTAAGTTAATAACTAGGACTTTACACATAATCCTGTACTTTACAGGTAGCCAGTGAAGGTTTTTTACAACCAGGGTAATGTGATTTTCATGCTTGGTGTCAGTCAGAATGTCAGTTACTGAGTTCCAGACCAAGAGAAGTTCCTTATCAATCCATTAGCAGAGTCCCTTGCAACATGGGCATGTGGGGGCAGCTCAGCGTTCTGGGCAGCCTAGAGGTCAGAAACACAGGTGGGGAGGTGAGCATGGTGGACTGCTGCCATGGAAAAGTCTGGTTTCTAGGGCTTTTAAATGTGTATTTAGTAAATAATTAAATAGGAAGCCTAAAAGATATGTCAGGATCAAAGATTAAGTGCCAACTCATAATAGAAATCTTGAGAGCTAACAACCTTCAAAGCTATAGTTCTGGGCAATTTATGGATTTGCAGTAATGGTGGGAACCCAGAAGCAATAAGAGTTTCTTCTTAGTGTGATTCATCATCAGCTTGTAATAGTCAGGCAGAGAATATCCGGAGGTTAGGTAGAGTGAATTTAAGTTTCAAAGAGGTGAAGATGACTATTTTTTATGCTACATAATGTTAGATGAATATTTTCAATGCCTTGATTGGATTCCTTTACTAAAAATGGTTCAAGAGTTGTGTGCATGTGTTTTAATTTTTCAGTAGAAATATTGTATTAAAGGATAAGATCTTTACAGATTTAATATCAACTAATATTTGAAAACTCAAATAGGAAAAGCAACAGGACCATGAGTTGAACACCTAACATGTTCCAACCACAGTACCAAGTACTTCACACACATTCTTTTATTCATATGAAGATTACAAAGTAGATAGTATCAGCTGCAAAAACAAGCTAGGAAATGAAAGCTTGGAGAGTAGATTATGCTGACCTTGCTTCTGACCCTTCCAGAGCTGTCTGCAGGCCAGCAACATCAGCATCACTCGGGAAGTGGTTAGAAATGCAGACTCTCAGGCTTCAGATACTGAACAGAATCTGCTTCCACTGGTAGCTGCAGAGTTCTGAAAGATCTCTTCCAAGCGTCACTTGAGTGAGTTCTCATCAAGATCATGGGAAAGGAGGCAGACAAGTGATGTGACCAAGCTCAGGCTTGCCAACAAGCCCTGCCATGCAAATAAGCAGCAGCCCAAGGGGTTCCTCATCCAGGAAGCGCATCCATGGAAGGTTCTGGGAGAAGGGTCATATGGTGAAAAATGAAGAAAGGAGACATCTTTGGTTGGCTCTGGCAGGGAGCACGGGAGTTCCTGGGCTCTCAAGAAGGGTCATTTCCCTCAAAATTCACTAAGCAAAAACCTTTCACAAAACAGAGATTTAGACAGAAGGTTCTGGAGCCAGACTGCCTGGATTTGATTTCAGATCTTAACAACTTAATCTCTTTATCCTTCAGTTTCTTCATTTGTAAAACAGGGATACCAGTGGAGCTGTGATGAGGCATACAGAAAGAGCTCAATGTATGCTGGTTATCATTATTTCCATGTTGCACTGGAAGCCGTGTACAGTGGAATGAAACTATTAGTAACATGGCCTCTCCCCTCCTATTAAGGAACTTAGCTTTTGGAAGGGAATGTAGACTATAAGGTACAATGGGAATAAGTACTATTTATGGAAGAAGAGTACCATGGGAACCACCGAAGGAACCACAGGAGCATATGTTAAGAGAGGAGCCCGACTTTATCAAGGAGTCAGGACATATTTCTTATACACTTTACCTTTCATTGTGGTTGAAAGTTTAAGTAAGGAGAGACTTCCTGGTGGAAAGGATAGCCCTAGAAATCTTAATGAGGAAATAAACAGTGGAAAACCAGAAAGATGTGTGGGGTGAGTGCAGAGAGCAAGGTGTTTTGACCCATGGAACGGTAGGCAACCTAAAAATGTTCCTGCTAAAGCACCTGGGACGCTGCACACAGAATAAAACATAGTCTCTTTACTGGAGAGTAGACCTTACAAGAAGGAGCAACGCTCAGTTGCTGGAAGGGATTAAGAAACTAGACAGACCAGTGAGGGGCACCACGGTTGCCCTTCTAGGAGTTATTGATCTCGGTAACACAAAGCTTTGGCTAAGAGAAGATGAGGTTTTGGCTGAGGGAGGGAGGAAGTTGGAGCTGAAATCCCCTTTGTGAAACTGAGACATGCAAAGGATGGATTAGGAAAACTCACTCGCCAGCACAGAATGAGGGGGTGGTCTGCTTCTTGGGGTGGAGAGAGACAAAGAGATCATTGGATTCTTATTTCAAAAATATCACTCAAACTGCAGATTGGAAGAGGGCAGAAGACATATAGGCTTGTGAGTTAAGACACTCGACATTCCAATGAAGCATTCTGGTGATTTTGACCAAGGCAATGGCAGTGGAGCCAGTTCACATGACCAGTAGCATGATTAATTCTAGGTCCAAAATTGTCACCATAAATGAAGCATGGAACCGAACGAGGAGCTTATGAAATGACTCAGGAAAATGAAACAGATCAATGACAAGGGTCTGGCTTCCAGAGGCTTGAACAGTAGAAGCTGGCAGGATCTAGGTTCTAGGAGATATTGGCAAAATTTATGCAGGAAAATCCAAGTCAAAAGAAGAATTTGTCGAGTTAGATAGGAAGAATTCTTCGCATTTTGGAGAATAGCAGTCTTTATCATCCCTCCAGGCGAAGGAGCTGCAGAGTAGTCCAGGGCAAGGAGGGTGGTTTGGAGGCCCACCTCCAGAGCTAAGACTTGGAAGAAAATTCTGGAGGAACTGAGAATTCCATCAGAAGTTCAGAGTCACTGACTCAAAACTGTTTCAGGCTAAAAGACCAAGTAGTTTAATTTAGCATTTTATGTGTCTTGTATCTATACCTGAGGACTTCCCATGTGGCGCTAGTGGTAAAGCAGCCACCTGCCAATGCAGGAGACTAAGAGACATGGGTTCGATCCCTGAGTTGGAAAAGATCCCCTGGAGGAGGACATGGCAACCCACTCCAGTAGTCTTGCCTGGAGAATCCTATGGTCAGAGGAGCCTGACGGGCTACAGTCCTTGGGGTTATAGAATCGAACACAACTGAAGCAACATAGCACGCATGCACACATGTCTTGTAGAGATACAGGCAATGAGTTACATACAGTCAAGTCTGTTACTCTACATGTGGTCCATGGACCAGCAGCATCAGCCTCACCTGGAGGCTCCACTCCAAGCTCGCTGAGTGAGAATCTGCATTTTTAATATGTTCCCCAGAGATGCCTACACACATGATGGTTTGAGATGCACCTCTCTGGGTGACAGTGTCACCTGAGCGATCTGTGATTACAGGTAGGGGATGAATACAGGATACATGTTCTGAAATGGAGTATGTGAGGGTAGCTTTGAACTATTCCTTCATGCAAACCAAGAATAGAAGAGATCTAGCCACATCTAGGCCAAGAGACCTAAGGGTATCGGCATCCTCCTGCAGGTTAGATTGAGTAGGTACAAGAAAACAGATTCTCCCCAAAAGTGGAGGAGGAGGAGGTGGCAGAGGTGGCCACCTTGGGAAACAGCTGAGAGTCGTAAGTTGCAATTTCTTTCCACTCCCAGTTAAATGAGTAGCTAACTGACCTCAACCTCAAACTTAAGAAGCAACCTCTAAACGTCTACAAATTCACTTTAGATTTAAGTTCATAGATGCAATACCTCTGTGCCAAAGCAGCATTTTTCTTCATCAGTGCATTAATTGCTTAGTCACTCGGTCGTGTCCGACTCTTTGTGACCCCGTGGTTGCAAAAGCTCCTCTGTCCGTGGGAATTCTCCAGGCAAGAATACTGGAGTGGGTAGCCTATCCTTTCTCCAGTCTATGAGTCAGGAATTCCTGAGTCAGGAATTGATCCATGGTCTTCTGCATTGCAGGGGGATTCTTTACCAGCTGAGCTACCAGGGAAACCAATGTGGTAAAATCCTTCTATATTACTCTGATGTCACCATGGAGAGCATCTTTTACCCACAATACAATTAGAAAGCCTATATGACATCACTCAAATCAACTAGTGGTACCACCATCTCTCCATTCAGTGAATATACATTGAGCCCTACTCTGTGCTCACATGGGCCCCAGCAGTGAATGCAGTTGATGAGGACGCTGTTCTCAAGGTGCTTCCAAGTCTGTGAGATCAAACACAATCATCACATTTCTAGCTGCTTTCCTAAGTGTTATTAACATTTAAACTCTGATTCGTTTTTGTAACCCACACTCTGTGTGATAGACCAATAGTCTATCTATTTGCATGTCTGTTGTCATTTTGCTACATAAAAACACAGTGAATTGATCAGAAACCTCTTCTGTGCTGTATTTTTAGGAATAGTTTCTTTCAGCTTCCATATACTCCTTCCTGTGAAAAGCCTGGAGAGTCCTAAGAGATGGTAATCGAGCGCATAAATATGTAAAATTCTCCTTGAATTAATAGACCTGCTTTGAGTTTTGTTTTTTTCTTTTTTTCCTCTTTGGCTTATTAGAATATAAATATCTGGCAGGTTCTCTAAAACTCTATCACTGAGGTCTCTTGAGGGAGAATGTGAGAATGGAGTACTACAGCGTAAGTATCAGTAGTCTTTGTGTCTCTAGATAGCTCTGCTGGCTCTCCAAGGGCTGCAAAAGATGGTTTGTCAACTTAACATCAGCTGCAGCAGTTATGGAAGAAGACGGGCTTTTCTTCTAGCCGTAGATGTGCAGAGGAGCATGCGAAGCTGGAGAACAGAGGCGCAGGTGGAAGGAAGAGGAGGGAATTTAACATTCCCCCACATCCCTCCTTTCACTCCATTCCTGCCACAGCCCCTCCTTGGCCTGGCTTTGCATTGCTTCTTTCTCCATTGCTAATCACATATCCTGATGGGCATTTAGGTATATTTATGTTGTTGTCCATGGACTTCCCAGGTGGCTCACTGGGTAAAGAATCTGCCTGCACATTCTATCATGTATACTATCATGTAAGAATTGAATCGCCAGTCTATGTCTGATGCAGGATACAGCATGCTTGGGGCTGGTGCATGGGGATCACCCACAGAGATGTTATGGGGAGGGAGGTGGGAGGGGGTTTCATGTTTGGGAACACATGTAAGAATTAAAGATTTTAAAATTTAATTAAAAAAAAATAAAAATAAAAAATTAAAAAAAAAAAAAAAAAAAAAAAGAATCTGCCTGCAATGCAGGAGATGTGGGTTTGATCCTTGGGTCGGGAATGTCCCCTAGAGGAGAGCATGGCAACCCACTCCAGTATTCTTGCCTGGGAATTCCATGGACAAAGGAGCCTGACGGGGTACAGTCCACAGAGTTGCAAAGAGTCGAACACAAGCAACTGAGCACGCAGGCAAGCATGTTTTCATATGTAAAAGCAACAACAAAACCTGGCCATTTAGCTGAACAGCAGGTAGAACTTTGACCTTTGTATTTAAAGAGATAAAACAATAAAACTAGGTGTTAATTATCACTGGATTAGGTTGGGTAGAAGATAGACAAAATATATCCTTTGTATCTTATGTTTGTCTTCTCCTCTCCATAGGTCCCCATTGTGTATATGTTAACTTAATCCTGCCTCCATGGAAGGGGGAGAGTCCATAGAGGGGTCTGTGTTCCCAGGAGTCAGTCTCCTATTACCCACATTAACAAGCTCAATTTTGTTGGGGACTCCAGGGTTCGTGTGCTTGGAAGATGAGAACACATTCCGGAACATATTGAAAGTGAGGGGTCTTCTTCAAATATCTTATTTCTGCCAGCAGCTGCCCACCACTCTCCTCTTCCCAAGGTTGACTTTGTGGATCCTTCATTGTCTCTTTCCAGGCATCATCAAGGGTGTATCGTCATTTCTTCCTTTCAGCTTTGTTTCCTCTCCACTCTCATAACCACATCCCTGGTCCAGACTCTTGTTCTCTCTCCACTGTGTTACAACACTAGCCTTCTAGCTAATCACCTGGCACCCAGTCTTTCTTCAAACCTGCCCATCCCTTGAGACTGATGGTCTATAAAGACCACCTTTCTTTTATTACTAACAGCTCAAGAATTCTAAGTGAAAGATGGCAGTACACAGTTTAATCCAATTGCTATGTATCTAAGAACATAAAGACCCAGAATTCAGATGGATCTGGGTTCAAATCCAATCTCTACCAGTTACTGATTTACAAGCTCTCCAACCTCTCTAATCTTTAGTACTTTTTAAATTCTTTGCTTTTTTTAATATGGTAAAATACATGTAACATAAAATTTGCCATTTAAACTGTTTGAAGTGTACCATTCAGTGGGTTTAATTACATTCATATTGTTGTACAACCATCCTTCTTCAATGTATTCACTGACATACAAGTTCTCTGAATCTCTTTATTCAAGAGTTTTAATAAAGCTCAGTCTCCAGCTACTCTTCCCTGCCCAGAGATACAGGAGGAAGGGTGAAGAGTGGGGTTGAAAGTTGCAACCGTCTGGTCTTAGCTCAGTCTTTCTGGGGGGACCAGTCTGCATCCTGAAACATCTAGGAGCCCCACCCTAAGTCAATTAGCATAAACTCAGATGTGATCGAAAGGGGCTTTTTATGAAAAACAAAAGGCTTTCCTATCACTCAGGAGAGTACAACGGTTTTATCTGCTTTGTGACCAGAACAGGGACAAAGACCAAGTATTTATTATATCATAGCTACCATAACCACTATCTTTTTCCAAAGCTTTTTTCATCATCCCAAACAGAAACCTTGTACTTGTCAAGCAATAATTCCTCTTTCCACCTTCCCCCTCTTTTCTTATCTACTTCCTGTCTCTATAAATTTACCCATTCTAGGTATTTCACAAAAGTTGGATCATATATTAATATTTGATAATATTTGTCCTTTTGTGTCCTTTTACTCAGCATGTTTTCAAGATTCATCCATGTTGAACATTTTGTCATAACTTCCTTTATTTTATGGCTAAAGAATATTCCATTGTATGTATATGCCACATTTTAAAATCCATTCATCTATTGATGGGCAGTTGGACTGTTTTCATCTTTTAGCTATTAGGCTGCAATGAATACTGGCACACAAGTATCTGTTTGAGTCCCTGTTTGCAATTCTTTTGAATATATACCTAGGAGCGAAATTGCTGGATCAGATAGTAATTTCATGTTTAGTTTTTTAAGGAACTACCAAACTGTTTTCTGTGGCTTTACCATTTTACATTCCTCTCAAGTAAATGTATGGGTTTTCCAGGTGGCTCTAGTGTTAAAGAATTTGCCTGCCAATGCAGGAGATGAAAGAGACACAGGTTCAATCCCTGGGTCAGGACGATCCCCTGGATTAGGAGGTGGCAACCCACTCCAGTATTCTTGCCCGGGAAATCCCATGGACAGAGAAGTCTGGAAGTCTAGCCGGCTACAGTCCATGGAGTTACAAAGAGCCAGACACAGCTGAGCAACGGAGCACAAGGAATGCACAAGGGTTCCCACGCCTCTACATCCTGCCCACGCTTGCTGTTTTCTTTCTTCCTTTTTTTGAAAAATTATAATCATTGTAGTAGGTGTGAGCAGTATCTCGTGGTGTGATTTACATTTGCCCAGTGACTAATAAGTAAGTATCTTTTCGGGCATTTATATATTTTGTTTGGAGACATGTCTAATCAAGTCCCTTGCTTATTCTTAAAATTGGATTGTTCCCTTCTGTTTGTCTATTTTCTGTCATTGTTGACTTTCAGTTCTTTATATATTCTAGATACTAAATCCTTGTAAGTGATTTGCATGTGCTTTCTCCTATTCTGTAGTTTTTTGGGTTTTTTTTTTTACTTTACAATATTGAATTGGTTTTGCCATACATCAACATGCATCTGCCACGGGTATAGTTTGTCTTTATTTTTTTGATAGTATCCTTTGATGCACAAATTTTTAAAATTTTGATGAAGTCTAGTTTGGCTATTTTTTTCTTTTGTTATTTGTGCTTTTAGGTCATATGTAAGAATCCATTGCCAAATTCAAGATCATGATAACTGACACATGTTTTTCCTATGAATTTATGGATTTAGCTAGTTCTTCTATTTAGGTTAGTGATTCATTTTGAGTTAATTTTTGTGCATCAAGAATGGGCAGAAGACCTAAATAGACATCTCTTGAAAAAAGACATATAGATGGCCAACAGGAACATGAAAAGATGCTCAACGTTGCTAATTATTAAAGAAATGAAAATAAAAACTGTAATGAGATATCACTTCACACCAGTCAGAATGACCATTATCAAAAGGTCTACAACTAATAAATGCTGGAGAGGATGTAGAGAAAATGGAACCCTCCTATTGCCTTGGTGCAAATGTAAATTGGTTCAGCAACTATGAGAACAGTATGCTGCTGCTGCTAAGTCACGTCAGTGGTGTCCGACTCTGTGCGACCCCGTAGATGGCAGTCCACCAGGCTCCTCCATCCCTGGGATTCTCCAGGCAAGAACACTGGAGTGGGTTACCATTTTGAAAGTTCCTTAAAAAACTAAAAATAAGAGTTGCCTGCCATATGATCTAGTAATCCCCTCCTGGACTTATATCCAGAAAAGATGAAAATTCCAATTTGAAAAGGTACACACGCCCCAATGTTTAAAGCAGCACTATTTATAGTAGCCAAGACATGGAAGTAACCTAAGTGTCCATCAACAGATGACTGGATAAAGAAGATGCAGTATGTACATACAGAAATATTTAGAGGTATATGTATATACACATAATATGGGCTTCCCTGGTGGCTCAGCTGGTAAAGAATCCACTTGCAATGCAGGAGACCTGGGTTTGATCCCTGGATTGGGACGATCCCCTGGAGAAGGGAATGGCTACCCACTCCAGTATTCTGACCTGGAGAATTCCATGGACTGTACAGTCCATGGGGTCACAAAGAGTCTCACATGACTGAGTAACTCTCACTGATGTATACACACACACACACACACACACACACACACACGTATATATTTTAACTCTGGCAGCTGAGAGGTGCTAGAAGCAATGACTCCTCAGTAGCAATCCATTAACCTAGTGCCCGGATATTGGTTTTACTCTCTTATGAAAAGAACAAGCATTCCTAACAGAAATGATCAATTCTACAAAATGACCCTGAAACATCTTACAGTTCCAGAAAAATCAAACAATTCCCCTGCATAGTATGCCAAGGGTCAGCTGTTTTCTCCAGGATAAATCCAGAGGGAACCTTGTTCCCTACTGCCCAGAGAAAGAACTAGACTCCACATCCAACCAATAAATCCACGGTCTTTTTCTTGCTTTCTACAATGACTCTTTGGCAAGAGTTTTGTCTTTACTTCTTTCCTAGCAGTGTGACCTAATTTTCCACCCTTCTTTGGCTCCACTTAGAAGCTCTCACCAAAACATCTGTTGAGGTCAGCCCACTGAATGTGTTTCAGATTTTACAGCTGAGCACATGGATATCATACTCTCATTCCTGGCTGTATCCACAAGGGATGTGAGGAGCCAGCCTCTCTGTCTTAAATGTAAGATGAAAATAAAGTATGTTGGGCAGAGACTGTGAAAGGCCATAATAATGAGCTTCCTTGAATGAATTATGAATAAGTAAATGCTGATTAGTGTTTTGTACATCATGTCCTTATACAAAAAAATAATCTTACAAGGAAGAGAAGATTTCAGTTCTGAGACCCAAAGCTCACTGTCAAGTGCACACACACAAACTTTCTTTGTACCACTTTCCTTACCTGCTAGAAATAGTTTATAATCAAATAGTACAAAATTTTAAGCCTTTTATTTTGCTAATGAGGAAACTGAGGTAGAGAGTTGCCTTGCCATTGCATAAACATTATATGAAGACTTTATACAAAATCTTATTTATGCAAGATGAAAAAGCTTTTTGGGTCTTAGAAGAATTATTTAGTCTTTTAAAGTTATAATAAACATTGGCTTTTAATAAAACCTTATTATAAAGGGTTTGGATTAGAGCCATCTGCAGTTTTTCTCTACACAGTTAGATGAGAAAAAAGATCTTTTTCTTTTCCCCTCATTCTTGGTTAACTATGGATTATGAAGCACAGGGAGTTGAAAATTGAAGCTGTGTGATACATTGAGGTCATTCTAGGGAAAAATGATAACACAGAAGTCCAAACTTCCAAAACAGGTACATTAAGGGATGACTTTACAACTGCAGATAAATAATCTGTCTTATAAAATTAATCATATAACAACCCATATGGAATATAAAAATCTAATTTATAAAAATTATTTGCATCAAAAAATTCTATGTAGGCTCTATCACTAAACTAAGGGGAAGTGCACCAGTACTTGGTTATAAACACAAACATTAAAAAAGTCATTAGCCCTGATATGATGCAAATTCTCTTCTAATTTGTTTCTTTAAAGTTCAATTAATTTCTTGAAATATTTGCTGTGCAAGTCATACTGTAATCTTATTTGGTGTTATAAAAGGAAGACATAAAACCATGGTTTCAACAAAGTATATTCCCAAGCCATAGAATAATCTGAAATCCGTATTTTACTTTACAGAGTTAAGTAGACACATGATCTTACTGCACAGAAACTCTTTCCTCATATCCTTGTCATCAAACTGTCAGAACTGTTTCATGCCATCCTGGGTCAAGACAGTCACGGTATGTTTTTTTGAACTTTGAAGAACTAACCATCTTATAAACCTATCACATTACATATATATTGTCAGGAGTATTTCTCAAACATTTTATAGTTAGAAGAAACTTCTAGAAATCCATTGGTTGATAGCAGAAAGTCAGTGCTCTCCTAGACATCCCATTTCCCTTCCCTCTCTCATTACAGACTTCAAATGGAGCCCCACTCTCCAATGATTATGGATGGACAAAATGATGGGCAACCAAACCCATCTCAGATGAGGGCATGTTCTTGAGACTCCAGTGCTGAAATGATAAATGGGTAGACCATTTGGCCTTCAAGAAATGGCAAAGAAAAAATACAACTGATTAGAGAGTATTTTCAGTTTTGTTATATGTGTGTCCACTCTTGACCCTCTGGACATATGGAGAAAGAAAATGCATACTACTTCTGATATTTCAAGATTAAAGTTTCGAGGACACTTCCTGTACTGGACTTCCTGCTCTTGGCAGTAGCCTGATAGGATGCTTTCATAGCATGAATTCATCACCCTTGTTCTATATTATCAACACTATATACAACCAGATTCTCCTTAAGTCACTTTACTTTGCCAGTGATTTCTCATGCCTTCTTAGCAGATTATCAATACTATTACTTCTGTTTCGCTATCGCTCACTTGTGTTTGGAGCAGGAAAGAGGACATTTTAAAAACATTTAACCAGGTCTTGGTTTAGGGGTCAGAAATGTGCTCCAAGTCGCACACCAGCCTGCAAACATCTGGTGTCCCAGATGGGAGTAATAACAGCTCTGCTCTTATTTTCATAACTGTATTATGGAAGATGTTTGCTGGTTTCCTCCTCGGTGAGCTTAATTCACACCAATATTTTAAGGAAGATTAGAAAAAAAATGGAATGAAAGAAAACATTTCTGACAGCAAAGAGCTGGGTTTTCATGTTCCCATCATATAAAAAAATTCCGAGATAATTATAGTGTATAACAGCTCTTTAATGCTTATTTTGTGAATCAAATCAACTCTGTATTATTTTCTTTGCTGAAGCTCAACACACACCACAGAAATGCCATATTTTTAGCCCAGCTGTAGGTTTTATGTTTTTCCTCTAAAATGATTATCCCTGGTGAAATAGTTTTTGTAAAACCAACTGAAAATCAAGCAACATCACAGAGCTGCTTTTTTGTTCCATGTCATCATTCAGCCTCACTTGAAAGATTATCATTAAGAGCTGCCCCAGCTGTTGCATCACCAGCCCTTTCAACAGCTGCACTAAGGACGAGTCGTGTTATTTTATTTCTTGCTTCTTCTCTAAGAGGATTTTCAATAGTGTTGCCCAAATTTGCTATTGGGAAGAAGTCAGGGACTCACAAGCAGACTGTCAGATCCTAACTGATAGGGCTTCTCAGGAGGAGTCATAGAATCACAGATGCAAAGCCTAGCAACACCAGTATAGTTATCTCCATCTGAGAGCTGAAGCTAGGGGCAGAGTCAGATCTGAACCAGCACTCCTAAGGAATAGACCACCAAGTGCAAATTGCCATGAGCACTAGGGGTTTTGTCCCTTTTGTCAACTAACATGTGCTAACCCTCCAGAAGAGTGCCTGGCACATGGTGGGCACTCTAGAAATATTTACCGAATCAGTGAATATCAGCTTCTTGATCAAGGTTATAAGCCACTTAGGAATCATATTGGGCTTTCTCACGTGGCCCTACATTACCAGGGTTGGCAACATGAGTTACTGAAAAGTGCGCCCAGAGGTGGTAGCACTTACTTGTGCTTTCTCAGCCAAGTACTTTTTTTTTTTTTGGATGCATTTCCAAAAGCAAATAACTCAGAAGCTTAAGCTGCCTAATCTGTACACTGAGATAATATCGGACCTACCTATTTCATAGGATTTAATGCCTATCAATTTAGATAGTGTATGACAAACTCTTAAGTGTTGGAGGGTATTGTTACTATCAGCAAATGGACTCTGAAATGTAATCATTTTATGACTGCAGAAAAGTTTAGGCAGGAGCTCTGTGGCAAAAGCAAGCTCTCCAATGTGATAAAAGGCCCTCATCCAGGGCATGCTGGGAGCCATGACCTGGTCCACTCCTGAGCTGAAAGCAGTACAGTAAGAGCCAAGGAAACTAACCCAACCCTTAATGAGATCCAGAGTGTGGTGGAGGAGCTGGGCAAGAGAAGCAGTCAAGAAAAGGTCAGGACTGGGCAGAAGTCCAAGTTAGTTATCCCAAATCTGGGCTGTTGAGGATACATTTACAGCCAGTCCAGACAGTAGATTAAAAGGTAGTGCTGAGAATTCTGGGTGGACATGGTCATCAGCAGGGCTTCCCAGGTGGTGCTCGTAGTAAAGAACCCGCCTGCCAATGGAGGAGACTAGAGTTTGATCCCTGGGTTGGGAAGATCCCCTGGAGAAGGAAATGGCTACCCACTCCAGCGTTTTTGCCTGGAGAATTCCATGGATGGAGGAGACTGGTAAGCTATGGCCCATATGATTACAAAGAGTCGGACACAACTGAAGTGACTTAGCATATAGTACATGGTCATCAGTCTCCAGAGAAATCTAGGTCTATGGTAGACAAATCAATTCCTCGACCTATGTTCATGCATTTGGAAACCAGGGCTAGATCTAAGAGAGGGGAGCTGGCAGATTCTATAAGAGGGGACAGAAACTAGGATTCTGTTGATGCCAGAATACAAATGTAACAGAAACTGGTATAGAAGGACTAGATAGGCAGAGTTATCTTATGCTGGCATAGAAGGAGACTACAACACAGTCCTTGTGGGATATCCAGAAGTTCATCTACTCTAGATGCCTAGACATCACATGTTCTTAATGTACCAGCAGACCTGGGTGGGGCTAGGCTCACAGGGGCCAGACAGCCTTGTTGGTAGTTCAGGTGGGAAGATCAGAATTCTCTGATAGTTAGCACTAGGACTAACGGTAAGAAAGCTATTTAAAAAAAAAACAAACAAACAACTCTAAAGACCGTTGCTTTTGGTATGAACAGATAGGAGACCACAGTTATGGACTAAGCACAGATGTACTTTGTGACATCTTAAGACAAAATTCTGAAAGCATATCCACAATTTTCAAATAAAAAGACATCGAGCAGTAGGCCACGGCCATAGACCAAGGAGCAATGCTTGTCTGCACACATTGTTTCCCCAGCCCTGCCCCTTTTGAGTCACCTTATCCATAACCACCCTGCGAATGGCCAGAGAGGGAGACGAGGGACAGTCAAATGTGGTTCGTGGCTGTTCCCAACGACTCCTTCATGGGGCTCTTCTCCGTGACTCCTTCTCGTGGCCCTTTCCATTCCAGTTCTACCAGGAGCCTCACACTTGACTTTATTTCCCGTTCCAGCTCTCTTAGTCATCAATGTTGACACTGACTGTTTTCCTAGCTAGACCTCAGCACACGCCAAGGACTCTGGCCTTCTCAGCCTCTGGCTCAGTTCACCCCCTGGATGTCTCAGGTGGAAAACTTTGCTCAAGATCTGACTCTATGACTAAACTGGCTTCCACTGACTTGACCAGCACCCAGATGGACCCCCCTCCAGCCACCCAAAAAGGGATAACTTTGCCATCAGCCTGCTCTGTACCAAAGCCTCTCCACTGGGTCATGCAGCCGCTGCTGTGAGAGACCTTAAGGAAAATCCAGAGCTTCTGGGAGAGCTGTTTGTTCAGAAATGGAAAAAAATACCAAGCCTAGAGGAGGCATGGAGCCAGAAACAGCCCACCAGCTGAGACGCCCCCATGTTACCTGCAGTGTTTCACTGCCATTTTTAATTTTCTTTTCACAATCATCCCTTTGAAATCTGCAAGTGACTCATGGAAAGTTATGAAATTTTCAGTCATTCACATTCTATGGTAAAATAGCTTGACACAGTTTCTTTCCTCCCAATATCTAGCGCAGGGCACTTATAAGAGTAAATACGTGGTGTGTTGGAGTGTGAAAGTGAAAGTGTTAGTCGCTCAGTCGTGTCCAACTCTTTTCGACCCCATGCACTCTAGCCTGCCAGGCTCCTCTGTCCATAGGATTCTCTAGGCATGAATACTGGAGTGGGTTTCCATTCCCTTCTCCAGAGGAGCTTCCTGACCCAGGGATTAAACCCCGGGGCTCCTGCATCGCAGGCAGATTCTTTACTAACAGAACCACCAGGGAATCCCTTGTCAAGCTACGGGAAGAAGGTAAAACAACTGAAGATCTTTGAAGGCCAGGAGAAACTCTCTTGAAATAGATGGTGACACTGTGGGGAGGGAGCGAGGTCAGAGGAGCACTAGGGACACCTGGGACTAGGGCTCAGGTAGAGCAGGAGGGAGAGGAGAGGTATAAGAAAGAGGATACTAAGCTTTCTTTTTGTAGTCACTGCTCCCCAAATTTTGCTTTGGACCAGCTATGAATCAGGAAGGAGATTCGTGTTCTTGAGATCAGGGTCCAGACTGATATAATTATTATCATCTGTAAGTGGGCTTCCATTAATTTTTTTTAATTATCAAATTTGGACTAGATAACATTTCCAGTGGTTCAAAATTCAAACAGTACCAAAGTCACCTCTACGAAGCCATTTCCACTTGATGGAGGATCCTTCTAGGCTGAAAAAAATCCTTACACAAATAAGTAAACACACTCACTCTCTCTTTTTTTTAGGCTGTTATTTTAAAAGTAATAGTTTGGGAACAGTAAGCTAATATTGACTTTGGGGCCTGCCAGAAAACCTGACTATCAACTCTAACTTTTTTTTCCCCAAGAGAAACTATATTCTCAGAACCACATAATCAACCTAAAGGTACATTTCTAGAACCAAGCACATTCATACTCTGGAGGCTTCCTGTTTAGATGTATAAGAAGCAGTGCTGAATAACAGAGATATGAAGAATGCGGCAGTGGAAAGTGCAAAGTGCCTGTATATGCCAGATTAAAGTTTTCTGTGATTTTTTTTTTCCTCCCCAAAAAAGTACCTTCAAGATGGGCTTTTAAGAAGACAACATTTATTGGACTTAAGGGCTGACAAGAAGTGAGAGTGGCAAGAAACCTTCTTATGTTATCAACAGTCTCTTCTGGCTAAATAGCAGAGATCTCAATGCAAGGGGTTCGAAGACTATTCTCACAAACCCGTTCCAACTGGCTCACAGCTGTAGCTGGTTTCTGCATCCACGGATGGAAACCCATTAATTCCAGCCTCTCATATGGGCCATACCTTAACTGAATAAGGGGCCAAATGTATGCATTTTGTTAATATCACTAGCTGGTGTTTTTCTGGCACAAAATTTGCGTGAGTTATGTTTACATGACAAAGTGAAGCAAGTGTGAGTGTGTGATGATCACTCCCAGAAACATCAAGGACCACCTAGCGTTTGCATACGATCCACCACGCCTAGGTTGAAAGCATCTTCTCTTGGGAGATACTGTGATAATTTAACCAAACTTTGCTGCACAAAAAAAAATCACAAATTCATCATGAAGCCTGCGTATGGATTTCAGTAAACATCTTTGAAAGGATAAGCATTTAGATTTCAAACCAATGAAAGGAAGAAGTTCAATAATAAAGTGGAAATGATTAAATTCCCTCTTTGAATTTGATTGAACCTAAGAAGAAATCAGGGCTTCCCTGGTGGCTCAGCTGGTAAAGGATATGCCTGCAATGTGGGAGACCTGGGCTTGATCCCTGGGTTGGGAAGATCCCCTGGAGAAGGGAACAGCTACCCACTCTAGTATTCTGGCCTGGAGAATTCCATGGACTGTGTACAGACCATGGGGTCGAAAAGAGTTGGACACAACTGAATGACTTTCACTTTGACTTTCAAGAAGAAATCAACTCTTCCTTCCTTGACCAGAACCTACTGTTCAATCAATTTTTGCTACAAATACAAAACCTTGGTATCACAGAATGATAGCTGTGTGCATGTTTTTCTATCTCAGTATTTCTAAGCTTCTTGAAGGCAAGGCTGCTATATCTTTCCAAGAAAGAGAGACAGAGAAACAGAAAAAGAGATAAAAGACCCTCAGACTTGAATTTCATACCATGTCATTATTTTATGCTTCAAAATGCTTAGAAAACAGAATTGTACTTGGTCATTTTTGCTAAGTCACTTAAATTGAATAATAATTTCAACATATCAGTGTATGCAAACACATACATACCACTAATCAGGTGCTAAGCCTTCATCCAAGTGCTTTATGAATAGTGACTTATTGAATAGGCAGCCACATTGTGAATACAGAGAATTCTCAAATAATAGTCTCTCTTTAGAATTTAAGATTATTATGGTATCTTTGTTTTTTGGCCATCCCTCGTGACATGTGAAACTTGCCTGACATGCCCCCTGCAGTGGAAGCTCTGAGTCTTAACCACTGGGCCACCAGGAAATTCTCATTATGATATCTTTATTCACAAGGTGAACACAATTGTACTATCAGAGTAACATTTTGTATATACATTTTTTCTTTGACTATGAAAGGGGTACATTTTTAAGTAAAAATTTAGGAAAACACAGAAAATACAAAAAAAAAAAAAAAAAGACAATAAAATCACCCTTCACAGAAATAAGTCCCATACAGGATTTTTCATTAGACATATATTTTGAATATCTCTGAAAAATCTATCTGTAATTTTTTTTTTTTTGGCAGCTTGCAAGATCTTAATTCTCCAAGCAGGAATTGAATCTATGCCTTAGGCAGTGAAAGAACGGAGTCCTAACCACAGGACCGTCAGAGGATCCCCATTATCTGTAATTTCTCTTCATTCTATCAAAATAGAACCCCCCCCCACTGCCCCAAGTCATTCCCTTTCCTGTCATTCTATTTTATTGCTAGCTTTGCACTCATCACTATCTAAAATAATCTCATTTATTCTGTTTTCATTTTTTTCTCTGTCTCCTGCTTCTAGAATTGAACCTCACTGAATGTCCCCAGGGCCAGGTACAGAGCTGATGCTCAATAAATGTTTCTTAAAGGAATTAATATTCTTTTTCTGTTAGGTATAGAATCGGTGTGATCAATTCAGCAGGATACCTTAGAGCATGGTGTTTTGGTGTAGGTGAAATTATTTTGCTCAACACTGAAAAAACTGGAGCTAAAATTTAATGACCACCATATCTGAAAAAAGTTCTGTACCAATTAAATTAGTTCTGATAATGTTGCAAAAATGCTTTCAAAATGCCAGTGAGGTCTTGTTCAGTTAGGATTTTAATGGACTAATCCTTTCCCTCCTGAGAATATCATGGGCAGAGAATTGACAGTGCAAAATCTTAAGTGAGAACATATTTAACGGGGTCAAGAGAAAGTGTCATCTTCATAAGTCCTATGAAGCCAGTTTTGATATTTCCCCAAATGCTTGTTTCACAAAACAGCGTTGATAGGTATAAAAAATTCAACAAGCCAAAGGAATTCAGAGTTCTAAGAGAAAATATAAATAGGGGCATCCATTTAACAGTAATTGGTTTCTAAAAAGATTCCTTATCATGACCTTAGGACATATTGAAACATAAAGAAAAGGGCCTGGTTTGGTTTGTGGATTTTTTTAAGGTAGTTCAACTGCTTCACATACAATTTTTGCAACATACCCATGAAGAGATAAATAAGACACTATTATTGTTGTTCCCATACTACAGAACTGGAAGCTAACAACTCAGTAAGTATTTGCTGAGCATCTATTGTTTGCCCAGTTCAGTGTTAAGTAAACTGTGCCTAAGAAAGGGTTTGGCTCAAAGAAGCTTTAGATACAGTTGGGGAAGTAAAATGAGAATTAGATTCAAGCAATTAGAAGAAAGAGAGCAAAACCAAGTGACACTCATTTATTAGAGATGCCGGAGCTCAAGGATGGGAGTGATGGTGGTATGGGCAACATGAAGAAATGTCATTTCCAGAGATGGAGGGAAGCAGGGTTGATAACAGTAGCAAAGACAATTACACCACCTCATGGGGACTGATGCTTACTATCATCACTTACTGATCTAAGGGCTTTGCATAAACGCAATCCTCACAACAAGCCTATGAAATTGATTCCACTGTAATCCCCATTCTGCAGGTGAGGAAACTGTGACCTACAGGATTAAAAAGAAAAGCTACCAAGTCATGCAACTTAAGATTAGGTGAAGAATGAACAGGTAAGTCATGAACCTGACCTCAAAGTCAATCAACTAGTATGGAGAGAGATCCCGGCCCAGCTGGAGAACTAGATTCCAACTGAGAATAGATAAAGCCCGAATGATAAGAACACCCCAGTTATGTAGAACTTCAAGTATCCATTTGAGTGACTCTTCTAAGCCAACTCTTCTCTGAGTTTCTTGGTTTAGGACCCCTTTATACTCTTAACAATTATTGAGACTCCCAAAGAGCTTTTGTTTGTATGGGTTGTATTTCTTGGTATTTACCACAGAAATCAACACAAAGGAATTTTTAAAATATTAATATTTTATATTTAAAATGATAACAATAAGGCCATTACAATCCCTGATGCTGGGAAAGATTGAGGGCAAGAGGAGAAGAGGGTGGCAGAGGATGGGATGATTGGATGGCATCACTGACTCAATGGACCTGAGTTTGAGCAAACTCTGGGAGATGGTGAAGGACAGGGAAGCCTGGCGTGCTGCAGTTCATGGGGTCGAAAAGAGTCGGACCCGACTGAGCGACTGAACAGCAATACAGCATAAAGAACACCTATATTGAGAATAATAGAACAGAGAATATTTAGTGGAAGAATAATTTTCAGTTCAGTTCAGTTCAGTCACTCAGTCGTGTCTGACTCTTTGCGACCCCATGAATCGCAGCACGCCAGGCCTCCCTGTCCATCACCATCTCCCGGAGTTCACTTAGATTCACCTCCATCGAGTCAGTGATGCCATCCAGCCATCTCATCCTCTGCCGTCCCCTTCTTCTCCTGCCCCCAATCCCTCCCAGCATCAAAGTCTTTTCCAATGAGTCAACTCTTCACATGAGGTGGCCAGAGTGCTGGAGTTTCAGCTTTAGCATCATTCCTTCCAAAGAAATCCCAGGACTGATCTCCTTCAGAATGGACTGGTTGGATCTCCTTGCAGTCCAAGGGACTCTCAAGAGTCTTCTCCAACACCACAGTTCAAAAGCATCAGTTCTTCGGGGCTCAGCCTTCTTCACAGTCCAACTCTCACATCCATACATGACCACTGGAAAAACCATAGCCTTGACTAGACGGACCTTTGTTGGCAAAGTAATGTCTCTGCTTTTCAATATGCTCTCTAGGTTGGTCATAACTTTTCTTCCAAAGAGTAAGCGTCTTTTAATTTCATGGCTGCAGTCACCATCTGCAGTGATTTTGGAGCCCAGAAAAATAAAGTCTGACACTGTTTCCACTGTTTCCCCATCTATTTCCCATGAAGTGATGGGACCAGATGCCATGATCTCCGTTTTCTGAATGTTGAGCTTTAAGCCAACTTTTTCACTCTCCTCTTTCACTTTCATCCAGAGGCTTTTTAGTTCCTCTTCACTTTCTGCCATAAGGGTGGTGTCATCTGCATTTCTGAGGTTATTGATATTTCTCCCGGCAATCTTGATTCCAGCTTGTGTTTCTTCCAGTCCAGCATTTCTCATGATGTACTCTGCATAGAAGTTAAATAAGCAGGGCGACAATATACAGCCTTGATGTACTCCTTTTCCTATTTGGAACCAGTCTGTTGTTGCATGTCGGGTTCTAACTGTTGCTTCCTGGCCTGCATACAGATTTCTCAAGAGGCAGGTCAGGTGGTCTGGTATTCCCATCTCTCTCAGAATTTTCCACAGTTTATTGTGATCCACACAGTCAAAGGCTTTGGCATAGTCAATAAAACAGAAATAGAATAATTTTACATATATTCAAATTTGTTTCATATCTGGCTTCATTAAATTAACTTTATAAGGTAGTAACATACTGTTATCCAAAGTGGCTGCCCCATTTAACATTCTAACCCACCATGCATGGGACTTCCAATAGCTCCACAGACTTTGCCAGTATTTGGTATTATCAATCTTTATTACTTTCTGTTTCAATAGGTTTGTTTCTCATTCACATCATGGTTTTAATTTGCCTTTCTTTTATGACTAGTGATGTTGAACATATTCACATATGCTTATTGCCTATCTTCTTTTGTGAAGTTTCTTTTCCACTCTTTTGCCCATGTTTTAATTGGGTTGTTTTTTTATTATTGAGTTGTAGAGCTTTTGAGGGTCTTCCCTGGTGGCTCAATGGTAAAGAATCCACCTGCCAAGCAGGAGACCCAGGTTTGATCCCTGATTCGGAAAGATCCCTTGGAGAAGGAAATGGCAACCCATTCCAGTGTTCTTGCCTGGAAAACCCCATGGATAGAGGAGCCTTGGAGGGCTGCAGTCAACTGGGGCACAAAGAGTCAGACACGACTCAGCAATAAATTTTCACATTTCTTTTTTCAGAGCTTCTTCACATGCTCTGAATACAAAGCAACTGTTGGATATTTTGTAAACATTTTTCTCCAGCCTGTAACTTTCCTTTTTGTTTTCCTGAAATTGTGTCTTTCAAAGAAGAGAAATTTTTCATCTTGATAAAACATTTTTTATCATTTTTTTCTTTTATGTGTTTTGGTGTCCAGTGGGTAGCTCAAATGGTAAAGAATCTACCTGCAGTGCGTGAGACATGGGTTCGATCCCTGGGTTGGGAAGATCCCCTGGAGGAGGGCATGGCAACCCACTCCAGTATTCTTGCCTGGAGAATCCCATGGATAGAGGAGCCTGGCAAGCTACAGTCCATGGGGTCGCAAAGAGTCAGACATGACTGAGCGACAAATACTTTTCACTTTAAGAAAGCTTGGTCTGTGCCAATATCACAGATACCCTCTATTTTTTTCTAGAAGTTTAATCAGTTTAGCTCTTACGTTTAGATCTATGACCTATTTTGAGTTCCTGTTTATATATGGTGTGAGATAATGGTTGAGGTTTCTTCATTTTCATACAGATATCCATTTGTTCCAGCATTATTTGTTGAAAAGACTAACATTTCCATTGAATTACCTTGATATCTTTGATGAAAATCAATTGACCACGTAACTGTAGGTCTATCTCTGGACAGGTCAAGTCTGTTTCTTGATCTATTTTTATGTTAATGCCTCATTGTCTTGATTATTATAGCTTTAGAATAAGTCACAGGGTCAGATAGGATGAGTCCTCCGATTCTGGTCTTCTTTTTCTAAATTGTTTTAGCTATTTTAGGTTCTTTCCTTTTCCATATAAATGTTTAAATAATGTCATTTATTTCTTCAAAAAAGCCTAGTAGGATTATGTTGGGATTGCATCGAATCTTGAGATCAATTTGGGGAGGACTGCCAACTTAATAATATTGAATCTTCCAAGCCAAGATACAGTAAACTATGGTCCGCAGCCTAAATCTAGCCCGTTCTTGTACGCCCTCAAGCTAAAAGTGGTTTTACATTTTGGAAGGGTTGTAAAACAAAACAAAGAAAAATATTCCAGAGAGACCCGTGTGGCCTGAAAAGTCACCAATATTTACTCTCTGGACGTTTACAGAAAAAGCTTGTCAACCTTTGTTCAAACCTTTGAATGTGGCTCATCTGTCCATTTATTTACCTCCTTAATTTCCCTTTAAAATGTCTTGTATGTTTTCAATGCACCAGTCTTATACACCTTTCACTAAATGTATGCTTAATATGCTTAAGCATTTATTCTTGTGGTCTATCACACTTTAAGAACCATTGCTATAAGTAGTGGAGGCAGAAACAGGGGCAGGGGACACAAGTAATTAACTTGTTTTTTTAAGAAGTCAGATTACATAGTGAAAACACTAAAATAGTTTTAATAATACAGTGGAAGGGCCCACAGAAGCTAGAAGAAAACAAGAAAAATCTACACCGTTTAAAACGAGAGGTTCTGGAGACATGGGTTAGAGTAGCAGGAGAGAAAAGGGAGTAAATTCAAAAAACCATTTCAAAGGAAGGAAAAGCAGGATTGGTAATGGATTGGATAAAGAGGATGAAAGAGAGAGAAGAGTCAAAGACAACTTCAAGGTTTCGAGCCTGTGATGTTAAATGGCTCGTCCATGGTGATTTTTATTTGGTTTACTTTTATCGTCTGAATGCACAAATGGGATTTTCCTACATCGAGCTATTGTAGCTCCCAACATGCAGACTTACCATTGAAATTACCTGCTATCTCTTCACACCCTGTTAGTGAACAGGTAGTATTTTGATGGATGTTACACGATCAGAGAAATCCTGGGTCTTGGTGGCATGCAGAACATAGCTCTCTCTAAATCCTTGTTTTAATTAATTACTCCTTAATATTTGAAATCTTTTGAGCTCTTAAGTTAACATTCTTCAACCTAAGAGAATGTTAGGTGGTTATTTTTACCACCTTGTTTGTTCGGAAATCATTAGCTCTTGGAGACGTTTATATTATTTGTGACGCTGAAATTTGTTTTTTCCTTTTGCCATCTCTTGACTTTCTTTTGAAGTCACACTATTAAACCTCCTTAAAAATATTTATGTGTGTTTAGTTAACAAAAGCTCCTGTAAGTTGAATCCATGCTGGGAAAAGGTTCAGGTAAGCTCTCTATATAAGCTTACAGACAATTGTGTAAATCTTTAGCCATTAAAGAGAAAGGAGAAAAAAAGCCACCCTCATTACACTGCTGTCATTTACTCTTCATCTCCTGTCCTCTTTAGCAGCATTAAGATGGGATGTAAATTTGCCAGTTAATGCTGTTAGAAAATGGATGGTTCAAGAAGGGCAGGAATTAGAGATCAGTATTAGGTGCAGATAAGCTCCTTTCCCTCTGCAGTGGCGGCTGTTTAACATTCATGGGAAAATCATCATCAAACAGCGTTATCACAGCTCTGTTGATGGCTGAGGAACTTCATCACTATGATAATTTTTTTTTATAGCTGTGAGCCAAAAAGCTCCCTTTTATTTCTGCTGTCTAGAGCTGTGATAGAAGCTTGTTGGTATGGGTAGGATACAGCCAACCCTGGGCTTCTTGGCTGGGTTGGATTTCTCCTTCCCCCTCCTCTGTTCCCTCCTTGTGCATGTTGCACTAAACAGTCCTACTGATAAAATATATATATATATATATTTATATAAAGTGGAAGTCCTCCAACAATCCTTCAAAGCATAACAGATATTTTTATGATCAGTAATTCAAAGTTTGACAAGTGATGCCATTCTGTAATGAAACTGTCATCCATTTTATTGTGAGCAAAATGCCAACTTGATAAATGGCGCATAGAGAGGAGGGGAGCTGTGGGGTGGGAGCAGGCCAGTGGCGGGTCAGGGGGCTGTGGGGTGGGGAGGGCGGGAGAAATAATTGCATGCCTCCAAATACTTGGAAAGCAAGCCATTCAAAAGACTCAGAGTATCCCTCTCTAGTCTCTTTCTCATCAATAGGGTGAGTTGTCAAAGCACTTTGCCTGTAATCATTCCTTTCTGAGTCCCAAGCAAAGTAAACCAGAGATCAGGTCTCTGGAAGTCCCTTTTTGCCTCAATTCTATTTTTATTTTTAGAGTGTTTGGGGGACAACATGGGTTGTGTTATTCTAAACTTACTGAATCTGCTTTCGAACATAACATCTTCACACACGATATTTCCTTGACATGTTTAGACATCTTCAAGTCTATGAAAGATAAAAGTCACAGTTGTTGCTTGCAGCACACATACAGGGCAAAGATGTGAAGAATTCTTCCGAGCTTGATAAGGAAACCAGCATTCAAAGGAAATGTAAATTTATTAAAGGGCTCAAACTTCTCCCTCTGTGCAGCTTTGCCCTCATTTTTGGAGGCTTAGCAACAGTAAGTGACTTCCTCCTTTCAGAGTGCAGCTCAGAAAGCATGGTGTGAAAAGCAGTTTTGTAGTCTGAACAGAAAGGTACTACGACTTAAACGGTTGGGATTTGAATTCAGGATTGATTTAACTCCTTCAATAATTTAGTTTTCACCCCAGCTCATTCTCTTTCTTTTCCCAAGAGCAGACTTCCAGTCCTACCATGATGGACTGAATTATGCTTGGAGTACGGAGATAAGGACTTTTGTCTATGAGGCTCAGCTTAGATGACGGAACTCATTTCCCAGAAGCCTAGAGTTTGAATCCAGTTAGGATCCTGGAGGTGAAAAGCTAGCGCCTTATCATTTAAGTATAGCTATTTAAACATTAAGTTTAAAAGAGATACTGCAGGATAGAGGACGACGTTGTTCCTATAAGGTTAATCTTAGGAAAAGCGGGCTGGCTGTTCCCCAAAGATCAGATAGCCCTCTTCATCCCTAAATAGCTTTGGCCACCTCTGACTTCTCAAGATCAAGAGCCGAAGGTTGCTTCCTCTGTCCAAGATTTTTCTGTTCCATGTTTGTTTTAAAAAGGAGAAGAATTATATAAGGCAACATTTAATTTTCTTGAGCACATGTCTTCTTTTTTTTATGTTAGAATATAGTCAATTAACAATGTTTTAATAGTTTCAGCTGTACTGCAAAGTGATTCAGTTCTAAGGATACATGTGTCTATTCTTTTTTCAAATTCTCCTCCCATTTAAGTTGTTACATAACATTGAGCAGAGTTCCCTGTGCTATACAGTAGGTCCTGGTTGGTTATCCATTCGAAACAGAGCAGTGTGTGCCTGTCCATCCCAAACTCCCTGTTGAGCACACTATTTCTTGAACTGACCACAGGTTTATGTCTTCACTTTGTGAGCTTCTCCTTGTTGGTGAAAAACATCACAGCTCTTCCCCCATATTATTCATGTCTGATATTCGTGTGTTTTTTTTTCATTGGACTTCTGAAGTGCAGAAGCCACAAATATCCCTGTCTTATTTCGAAGGGGGTGAGATGCCTCAGTGTTCCATACACTAACTAACCCCCTCTCTCCACAGAAGTTACCACATTCAAAAAGAATTCCCGATCTTTCTTCTCTTAGTTAACAGAAGCTCCATGACACTGAACACAATTATTAACTTGTTTATTGCCCATCTCTCTCCACTATAATGCAAGCTCCATGAAGGCAGATATCTAGGTCCTTTCTTTTGTTTTCTTTCTGCTATATCTCCAGTGCCTAGAAAAGAGCCTGACTTATAGTAAGTGCTTAAGAAAAGTTTGAGGAGTGAATGCATTCTTGTCTGTGCAGCCAAAGCTAGAAGGGCTTCCTGGTATTGTAGTTCACAGCTCAAGGGCCTCAGCCTGGCTGGTAAAGAAATCCCAAGGGGAGCAGGGACTTTCCAAGACACCAGAAGTCACTGAAAAAGCACCTTTGCTTCCCAGGTCCATGACAGAAAGATGGAAATTTGTTCAACTCTGAAGTTGGGCTTAAAGAAGAAGATTCAGAGAGAGAGAGATTTTTTTTAGTTCCCTGAGTTGGTGATGGACAGGGAGGCCTGGCGTGCTGCGATTCATGGGGTCGCAAAGAGTCAGACACGACTGAGTGGCTGAACCGAACTGAATGACACATGGGGAGAGAGGACCATAGTGGGGTGGTCAGGGGTCTTATTATTGGCAATTTCAGGAAATAATGTTTTTTGCCAGTGGCCCATTCTAACCCCTTCTTTATATGGAAATACAGATTGGTGGTTCTCCATATGAGTTATAAAGACTGTGTAACTATAAGCCATTGGTCGAAGGGAACTTTATTCAGAGTAAATGCAGAAAGGGGCCCCAGGGAGAACCAGCAGGAGGAAGCAGGAGGCCCCAGTTTCCAGAAGCATTGGGGCCATTATTGTGTCAACCTACAACATCCTGAGTGCAGAACTTATGACCCACATAAAGGGGGCTGGCTACATTTAGCAGCCACTGAAATCACACGTTCTCTAATTTAGCTCATTTTACACTAACAACTACAAGAAACGGCTTCGAGTTCACAAGAACAAAAGACAACGATGATAATTTCCTTTGGCTCTTTTGCCAAGCCATCAGCAATTTTCTAGCTTTTTTCCTCCACTTAAATCCACCCATCTATCTCATTATCTTGAATTAGCCTTATTTTTTTCCCCTAGAAATAAAAAAAATCAATTAACCTTTTAGTAACTAGAACCCACTACAGAGATATCTTGTATTCACAGTTTGAAGGTTGTGACTCAGTTGTTAATTAATGTAGTTTTTACCTAATTTTGGCTTTGGAGCTAAGAAGAGTTAATCTCATAAGAATTTCATTTTAACTTTCCTAGACATTTCTGTGTGTGTGTGCGTGTGTGTGTGTGTGTGTGTGTGTGTGTGCACGCATTTGTGCACATGCATTTGGCAGAACTATAGCATGGATTGGTTTTGATGCTAACCCAAGTTTATATAAATTTTATATTCTCAAATTTCCTGTGGATATTGGACTTCCTCTGGAAAATGTAAAGACTATCTTAGTACATCTGAGTTTATGTCAGTTAAAAATGAAAATGATGAGCTAGTTGTTTTCAATCTGATAATGGCATGGGGGTTCCCATCTGAATCTATTTATCAACCCTTTGAATCAGATCAAAATCAAAATAGACTTTGTAACACAGAAACCATTTCACTGTCTCAGGGGCATTGGGGAAACATTTGATTCTGATAGAAGTATCTACTTGCCAGGAATGGTTGGTAGCTTTCTGGACCAAAGCTTCCTTTCCCATATGCCATTCTTCTTGACCTTTGCCATCACTGGGTTACTTTACTATGCAACCTTTATAAGAGTATTGACTTGAAGGAATCACGAATTCATGCTTGGGCCTTCACCAACCATTTGTTTTGTTAATCAATCTATGGGGTATAAACAAAACAACCCCTGGCCTTGTGTAAGCATAATGTACCTCCACCCCTTCACTAATACACACACACACACACACACACACACACACACATGCACATGCACACATACACATGACTAAGCTAACTGCTGAATACTTCATAGGCATCTGATTTCTTAGTAGAAGGGATCGATTTGTTCTGGTCTATATACGCTCTCACCTCTATTGACCCAACACACAAATATAAGCTGGATGATCAGTTCACGGAGGTGACCAGAGGCCATGGCACAGTGATAAGCCAGTCGGCCCGTTTAGGGTTTGCTCCTGAATGTTGGTGTTAAGTGAGCCAGCCGCAGGAGCCATGCATGGGAAACGTGAGAAAACGCACAGGTTCTGCTGCACCATAGCGCTGGGGGCCCCCACACCTGTTACCCGCTGCAGCCGGGATGCGGTTCTCGGTCGGAGCTCTGCCCTCCACCCCGCGCCTCATTAGTCGTAGACACACCGGGCTATGAGAAAACATTAGAACTTCTCTGTCACCTCTAACAATGCACGGAACAGATTTCCCGTTTCCTTTGTTATGCTATGAATATTCTGCAGCATCTCTGGTTTTATTAAGAAGACTTTCCCTTGGTTTCTCTTTGTTCTTCTCATCTAATCTCTTAATGGAAGTTGCTAATTAAATTCCTATAGCCATTTTTTTAACAGTATTTTGAATAGCAAAGTCTGTCAACTGCAGAAAGTGTATATTCTTATCAACACGCCTGTTGCCTGGAGGAGCGAAGGCCTCGCTGACAGATGGCTGCTGAGGAGGGCCCAGCAGGGCTTACAGCTGCAGCACCTGTCAGCAGGAGCGCACGCGGGCGGCACGGGGAGGCAGAGGAGGTCCTGGTTTGGGTTCAGTAAATAGAATCCAGGTTGCTAGAGTGTTTCTGTGAATCTCAAGTGGAACTTGGAAAATTTAAGCCAAGTATTCTGGGCAGGTACTCGCTTTCAAGTATCCTTTGACATTCTCCATTAGGTCATGCATCCCTTTACATTTCAATGCTATTACATATTTAAAGGAAATTTAAAAATCAGCTGAGTGCCTGACATGTATGCCAACATATCCTTTAATCAGACACAAGTCACCCAATTGAGCTCCATTAAATTGATTTGCTGCTGGGTGGTGAGAATCTTCACGACCGTCGTGGACAACCCAGAATCATCGTCTTGTATGGTAAATCTACGTGAAATTCAAGATGCAAATTTTTCCCACAAATCAACCCCACCTTTTCTCCCACATAGGAAGGTAATCAGCTGCACAATAACTTATAGAGTTGTGTGTGATTAATTGAAGGGTAATCCACCAACACAGCCAAATCAACCCCTGGAAGGAGGCATATGTCCTTGGTCAAATGTTAGTACCTGCCGAAAGCAAAAACTCATTTATTCTCTCAACACAGACTCTGCCTTGGAGATGTCAAGGCAGACACCTAGGTCAAGTACAGACAACACAGCCTTTATGTCAAGTACCAGGTAGGGGACTTAGGGTAGTTTTCAACCTGGCTCAAGACAGCAGCCTAAGCACATGGGTCTGTCACCTCTGTAAGTCATCAGAAGAGGAGTGGTGTGTGTGTATGTGTGTTTTGTAACAGCGCCAAAAAGAGAGAGCCATCTTGAGGAATTACTGAAAGGTAGAAAGAAGCGATCAAACCTATAAAGAAATAAACCTAGAATCTAGCAGAAACTAAAGCTCAAAAAAGGGAAAAATTGCCCCAGAGATAAGATCAATCTGGGAAAGCACCAAGTGCACAGGCAAAGGATAAAGGGAGGAAGAGGCCTTACAGGAATCACCAGAGTGTTTAAACTTGGAACTCAGCAATTGTATCTATTTAAAAGAGCTACTTGCATTTGTGCAATGGTACACATGAATGAGAATGATATGAATGAGGCTGGGCCTTGCTGCCTGGCTCACAACAGAGAGAGGAAGTTGATTGTCTAGCTGTGGGTGAGCGGGTTACTATGAAATTCTGTTGATCGCTATGTACAGACATGAAAAGATCTTCAAAACATGGCCTTAAAGGAAAAAAGCAAGTTACAGGAAAACAGAGTAAAATGAAAGATTAAATGATAGATGATAGATAGGTTAGATGGATGGATGGATAGCTAGCTAGCTAGCCGGATGGACACGTTCGTGAATGCCAAGATGAAAGTGTGGCTGGAGACTTGCCAAATGGTGATCAGAATTTACCTTGAGGACAGAGAGGTGGGACACAGTTAGGGTGAGGGACATGTCCACTTTTTACTATTATGGAATGCCTGAAACTCATGATGCCTTATTAATGTGTTACATACGCGACCATAGACACATAAAGAAAAAAAAATTAGACAAGAGCAGATGCGCTGCCCTCCCTGAGAAGCTTCTGGGGCAGATACATGCAGGTAGGGAAACTCTGATTGGCATTTGAGGTGCTCTGGTAGAATCATTTCGAGGTGGCTTAGCATCCTCCAGAAAGGCACATAAGCCAGTCTAGATCATGGAGGGCCTGTCTCCTTAAAGCTGTGATAACTAAGCTGAGCTCTGGACGGAGGGTAGCATTGGTCAGATGCATGGAAAGCAGAGGACCCGATGGACTGTGAAGGTCCCTGTAAGCTGTGTAGAGGTGGCTCCCCTCCCTTCAGCCTCCTCCTTCTGGAAGTGAGTGTCGGAGCTTCAGATCCCAAGGTGAGAGCTAGGGGGAGGGGTGGTGGGAGCGTGGCCTCCACTTAATCTTTTCATTTCTCACAGTCCCCTTTCTTCCAATTAAACGCTGGGAGCTAGGAGAATTGGTAATGTTGCGTGAGAGTAGCTAAGAAAAAACATCTCTGAAGGCTGGGTCACGAGTTGAAATTGTTCCCTCACGGACCTGCCTATTGGCCATCCCAATAGGCGGGAAAGGACATGTTCGTTCTTTCCCACCTGATCAGGTGCCCAGATGCTTTCTGCAGGTGGGCTGAGAAGATGCAGGTAAGGACAAGAGAGCTGACACTGTTTTCTTCACCCTTCTTCTCGGCCTTCCACAGAGATCAGCCAGTGACTATTGTTGACTCCTGCCCAGAAAAACTCTACCTCCTTGAAGCCCAAAACCTCTCTGATAACTTATAAATGGACCAATCATTCCTGCAAATCCACGGGCTTGAAGTCAAGTGCATGGAGGCACCGTGCTCTGGTTGGAAGGGAAACACATAGTCAAGTCCCTGAAATAGCACCTCATCCAGCCCAGCAGCCTTACCACTGTTCTATACATCCTTCAGTTGCACTTTCTTGAGTCAAAGCTGTCATCTGAAAAGATGTGATGTGGTACCATGTGCCTGGCATGGCCCCATGCAGCCTGCAGACAGCCTGAGGCTGTGGCCCTCAAGGGACAATGTCGAGCGGCCAGGCTGGCACTGCGTTAGCATCCCAGGACTCCATAACATATTACAATAAGCTTAAAATGACAGAAAGTTATTCTTGGACAGTTCCGGAGGTCTGCAGTCCTAAATCAAGATGTCTACTTGTAGTACTTTCTTGCTTGAGTCTCAGTCTGTCCCGGTTCTGGGCGGAATGTTTTCCTGCGTCCTCCAGCTTCTGCTGGCTCCAGATGCTCTGTGGCTTGTAGTGGCGTCACTGTACTCACTGCCTGTGCCTTCACCCGCCTTCTTCTTGGTGTCTGTGTTTTCTCCTGTCTCCTACGAGGACATCCGCCATTGGATTGGAGCCCACCTAGATCATCCAGGATGGCCTCATCCCAATGTTCATAACTTAACTGCACCTGCCAAGAACCTTGTCCTAAATAAGGTCACAGTCCTAGTTTCTGGGGGTTAGGATGTGAACGTATACTGGGGGCAGGTCAGAACTCAACCTGATGCTTCCTCAGCTCCCCTGAGGTTCCCAAGGCCTTTGTTTCCCAGTTGTCTCCACTAGCTTTGAAGGCAGTCTTAGATGTCACACTTGGCCTGCCAGCCAGGCTTCATTGTTGCTCATGGGCTTTCTCTAGTTGTGGTGCGAGGGCGTCTCACTGTGGCGGCTTTGCTTGTTGCGGAGCTTGGACTCCAGGCAGCATGGGCTCAGCAGTTGTGGTGCATGGCTTAGCTGCTCTGCAGCATGTGGGATCTTCCACATCAGATCAAACCCACATCCTCCGTATTGGCAGGGAGATTCTTAACCACTAAACCACCAGGAAAGAACCAGCTGGAATCTGCAGAAGGAGAATAGTGGAGATAATAAAATGATGTGGTTTTAGAGATGAGATTCAATACCCTCATATGTAGATGGGAAAACTGACCAGAAGAATCCAGTTGTTTGTCCAAGGTCACAGTTAAAGGCAGAGTTAGGACTCAAACCCAGGCACTCTTTCCAACAACCCATGCTCCGAGGTATACAGTCATATGTATTTATGTTTGACCGAGCTTCCCTGAGAGCTCAGTTGGTAAAGAATCTGCCCACAGTGCAGGAGACCCCAGTTCAATTTCTGGGTTGGGAAGATCCACTGGAGAAGGGATAGGCTACACACTCCAGTATGCTTGGGCTTCCCACTCCAGTATTCCAGCCTGGAGAATTCCATGGACTATATTATATAGTCCATGTGGTTGCAAAGAGTCGGACACAACTGAGCGACTTTCACTGCACTTCACTTCTGTTAAAGGTTGTGTCTTAAGCAGAGGGCAGCTACTTTGAGACGGAAATAGTAAAAAAGAGCATCATTCATCTTGCAACTCCTTATCCAGTAGCAGAACCTTGAATATTGCACTCCTGTTGGGCAGAGTGTAACAGACTTCCTCCCTCCCTGCATCCCTCCCTTTCATCCTTCCTTCCAGGGTTATTTGGATCACTTAGTACTCTTGCTAAGGACTCAGATTGTCCCAGTAAAATGAACCTATCTCATTTCAGAAATTTTTGCTACATTCAGATGTGCTTTGGTCCAGTGAGAGGAAAAAAACTAGCCCCAGTAGATGAAAACAATACATTTTCGTTGAGTTAATACCACTTGAAGAAGGGTTATCGAGGCCTTTATTTCAGTCTGGTAAACCAAGGAGTAGAATAGCACACTTCAAAGCCTGGGCAGTATTTTTCTTCGGACCTGAATTAGAAAAGAACGGGGCAGGGCTCGGGGGCGGTGGGGGATGCTTTGGACTCACTTACAAGGTTTGGCTTGATAGGAGTGCTAGGTGCCTGTGAATATCTGTTATGTAATACATACCCCAAGCAGTTGTAAAGTCATTCAGACAATGGTCAAACTTGGGACGTTCCCAACTCATGAATATTGCAGATAGCCCATTTTCTTCACCTTCAGTTGAATCTGATACTTCTGAATAGGCTGTGAGGTGTTCGGGACTTTATCTGAGCCAGTGCCGCTAAGCTGAAAGGAGCCTTGAATGGATGAGGGAGTCATTCAAAAAATGCTTTTATTTGGTTTCAGAAACACTTTCTTTGTTTTGATGTGCTCAGAACATCGTCTATTTGAAGTCTGGCTCCACCAGAGTTTTTATCTCCAAAGCAAGAAAAATATGGTAATTTAAAATAAATAAGCCACCACAAAAATATGCATTAAAAAAAATGTTTCCAAGAGATTTGTGCATTTTAAACATGGGTAATGCCTCTATAAAAGTCTAAACGGATGAATCTAAGCTAGAGTCCATCTTTCTCTTTGTTCTTTATGAAAATATTCACATCCATCCAACTAAATTAACATATATTATCACAAACGTGTCATTCTCAAATTCCCTGAGTTCGGCTTATCACTCACCACTCTTTTTTCTTGCTCATGACTGTCTTTCTGAAAACAAAACAACATTATTCACACCAATAAGTGTAACCGGCACAATGGGAGAAAGCACTGGGAGCAACTTCTTTGTACTTATCGAGGGTGACCTCGTGCTCCTGGCTTTTCCTTTCTTCGCCTCTCTGGAGTCGCCTCTGAGAAGGAACTGTGGAACTCTGTGTCCATTAGTGCACCCCACACTCATTTGTCCCCCGAGTCCCTTTGTGCAGGAGAATTCAGCCTCCAGGCACAATCTGACTCCTGGCTTTATTCTTCTCCAGTTGAAAACAGTATATCTTGTTTAAAGAGAAATACTAAATTCCTTTCGGTATCTCAATTCATATGCAGTTTAAGTGGCTAAGGAAAAAGCCTCAATAGATGATTTCCCCATATTTAACTTAAAAATAAAATAAACTATTCACTTAAAGCTCCTTTTGCTGCCAGAGACCCTTCAGAGGATTTGGCCAGACCCGAAGAGCCGTTTGTAAAATTGGAGATACTGTATTCCCATGCATTCCCACACCTGGGAGTAAACGTATGAAATAAACATCCTGAAATAGACCAGGGAGCAATATAGACTTGGGGGTATGTAACAAGATGGGGAAAAATATCTCAGCCCACTCTGAATTCTAATTCAGGCCAGGACAATAGAATCTCCTTGAAAGTTTTCTATATCCAAACTGAGGACTCAGAACCAACAACGGAGAGCGATATTTCAGTATGCTCTAATGCCAGTGGGGTACTATGAGTATCACTTCTAGATTCACCATTTAAAGCAACTCATCGCTAAAAATATCTTCTGATTTAAATGGACCTGAGTCTACCAAGACATCAGGAAACTTACAGGAACGGGATACAGTCTTCTGACCAATTAAGACACCTTTCTTTGTGTTACTGGAGTGGCAACTATCATTTTCACAGGTTGCTAAATACTTATGGATTATGATAATAACATGAAACAGCTTAAGCTTTGCCATTTTCACAACATAAAAATTTAGGAATAAAGCCACAATGTTCATCTTTGCCTGCTGTTTATATTTCTCACAAACCCTTCGATAAATTCATATTTTAAATCAATATAGTACCAAATTCTGGGCTTCCCTGGTGGTGCAGGGGTAAAGACTCTGCCTGCAATGCGGGAGACCTGTGTTCGATTCCTAGGTTGGGAAGTTTCCCTGGAGAGGGCATGGCAACCCACTCCAGTATTCTGGCCTGGAGAATTCCATGGACAGAGGAAACTGGCGGGCTACAGTCCATAGGGTCTCACAGAGTTGGATGCAACTGAAGCGATTAAACAACAGTAACAGCAGTATCAAACCCTAGAGGTTTGATATAATATATTAAATATATTAAATATATTTTAACTGAAAAATATATTTTAAGTGTGACTACCTATCACAGACTCCTGAATGATCAAAAATCCATTTACCAACAGCTACCAGAAACCTGAGCTTTGTCAAAATGACTAGAACAGACATGGCCTTTGATGTGCCCTGGATTTTTATTATGCTTGTGGTTTAAGCAAACCCTACCTCTTTCTTTAGTACCTTAGCAGATCACTTACTACTATCCTTGCATATTCATCTCTTTCTGAGAGAAATTCAAGATGTCATCAACCATTTTTGCTGGGATATTCTGGTTCCATTCCTATCTTTGCCAGAGTTGGCTTATAATTCATCTCTGATAGGCAGAAGGTATATACAAACTCCCTAAAAAGAGAGCAGGTAAAATTATCTTTTAATTCTGCTCAGTCACCACGGATCAACATTTATTCCTCTCGCTCAAAACTACAAAGTTGGTTCATGCCTGGATGCTTGTTAAGCCCGTGGTGACTCAGGAACTCTAAACCCTACTGGGCACTGGCAGGCAGAATGTCTGTAAAATTACTCTGAAAACATTAAATCTTCATGGCTTAGAGATTAAGACTCTTCCCCTTAGTGGAGGCATTTTCGAGTACAGAGTGTTAAATCGACTCGTTTTTGTTAAAGCATCAGTGTTCTCACATTTTCCACCAAAGCTATTACGAAGACAAACAGGCATGGGGATATGGTGTGTTTTTGTTTTTTTTTTTTTTTTGGTGCTGGACCACAGTAGAGACTGTACCCATAGCAGGGGCAAACACGGAGCCTCCTTTGAAAAAGACTTTTGGTGTAAAACTTCATCTGAAATAATGCTTTGGGAAAAACAAGAGGAAGAAAAAAAAAATCTACTTACTCTGATTAAGCTCACAAAGAGACTACAGTGATCCACATTATCTTAAGAAAAACAAAAGCCCCAAAGCACAAACCCACAGTCTTTCCAGTCAAGCAGACAGACATTAAAGTACATTAGCAGTATCATTTGTATGTCTCTAAATATCAATAAAGTATGTGATTTGGCTTCACTTTCGCACTAAGAAGGACTATCCTTTTCAGGAAATTTCACAGAGACACTCACCAACAAAAGTTGGGTAATTTAATCTTTGGAAAGCTCAGTAATGTTAAGTTCAAAATTGCAGGTTTTAAACTAATGTACCTGATAAGTGATGATGGCAGGACTAAAGCGACCCATTATTAGGTAATCCAATCGCCCCAATCCCCGGGATCTGTAACAGAGAAGAGTCTCCCTAAAACAGACCTAATGTGTTCACATCTACGTTCATCTCTGAAGTCAGAAAGAGGCATTCTTCGCGGACTTTATCTGTTTCCAGATGTCTGCCTCCATCAGAAGGGCCTTCACACTCCCGAGGCAGCTATGCAAATGATTCCAGTTTCTTTGTCCTAGAGGTGCCATTTTGTACGGATCAACGGGTTATACTGTCCCGTGACCACATTTCCAGAGCTGTCTGACTTCTGTTTCCAAGGACTTAGAGACTCTGAGGGCTTCCCTGGTGGCTCAGTGGTAAAGAACCCACCTGCCAATGCAGGAGACACGGGTTTGATCCCTGGGTCAGGAAGATCCCCTGGAAAAGGAAATGGTAACTCCTGTACTCTTGCCTAGGAAATCCCATGGGCAGAGGAGCCTGGCGGGCTACAGTCCAGGGGCTCACAAAAGAGCTGGACATGACTTAGTGACTAAACAATAGCAAAGTACTTCTTTGCTTCTAGATCATGAAGGACCTATGTGTGTGTGTGTGTGTGTGTGTGTGTGTGTGTGTGTGTGTAAGAGAGAGAGAGAGAGACGGAGAGAGGCGGGGGCAGTCGGTTAGGGTTTTCTCCTCTTAAGTGTAACCTGCTTCCAACTTTTTTCTCCAGTACAAGTTTTCTCTTGTAAGGTGTCATGATGTTAACGAGAGGATTTGTAGAGCCTCCTTCTTTCAACTTTATTCGCGCAGGGCCACTTATCGTTGCTAGTGATTGGAAACCTATCTTTTTTCTCCTTCTGAGTTGCAGACCTTATTTCCAGAGCTGAAATAAACATGGTCCACAAACCATTCATTATTCAGTAATGCATTAAGAGGGAACATGAAAAAGGAAAAACTTATTCAAGGTGACACATTTTTCCTGCCTCCCTCCTATGGCAGCATTAACAGCAACCTTGGTAAATATATTTTTTATATTCACAGTCTCTCATGTTCTAAACTGGGCTGAAATAATCTTCTTTTTTGAATAATATTTTTAAATCCTCAATTAAGATCATCTCAGTTGAAACCAGTAAGAAGGATGGCAGATGGATAGCTTAGAACAGGGCTCCCACTTTTCTTGGCAACCTTGACTGGTTCTTGCCCGGAAATACACATTTCCATGAATGAGTGTGTTGACATACATGAATTTGCATGTTGGATCTTACAAATCCAATAGAATTAAGTTAATAAGTATGATCTTTGGCAAATACATTCAAGGCAAGTGTCTAATGTCCCTGCAGAGGGAGTGACAGTAGCCTGCTGAGAAGAACATTAGTTTTCTTCACCAGCCCCCCAACCAGGGATAGTTCCCAAGAGACATCTTAGGAGGGAAGAAAAGGATCAAAATGAGGACTCTCTGTTGAAAACTGGAGCGATAATAATTTTTATGAGCCACTTATGGCCCTACAATTTATTGAATTTAGAAGCTGTGTTTATGAAACAGGAGTTCTCCAACATTCAGCCAGTTTTTCCTTTTTATAATGACCACTCAAAGAAGGTACTTTGTTTTCTATTAAAAATTTGGCTAGCTCCAGAGTGAAAAAAATAAGTAAACAGTGAGCTCCCATTTACTCAGAATAGTTTAAGAATATTTGACTATTTCACAGAGACGCAGACATGGAGAACAGACTTGTGGCCACAGGCTGGAAAGGAGAGGGTGAGACAAATCGGAAGGGTAGCACTGGCATGGATACACTGCCATGTGTAAGCAGAGAGCTAGTGGGAAGCTGCTGTGCAGCACAGGGGCTCAGCTCGGTGCTCTGTGATGGCCTAGAGCGGCGGGATGGTGGTGGACTCTAGAGGGAGGGGATGTATGTACACTCATAGTTGATTTGTGTTGTACATCTGAAATGAACAGAACATTGTAAAGCAATTATCCTTTCTAAATAATTAATTATAAATTAATTTATTTATTTAAAATAATTAATTATTAAAATTTAAATGATTAGAACCAAGAAAGAAATATTTAACCATCCTGTATGAAGAATTATCATGTATATCAAACATGGATCGCCGATTTTTAAAAGAACTTTTGTAACCTAAACAACATCAAATTCTAACACTATCCAGTATAAGATTTATCTGAATTCAGGAATCTGCAATACTGTCAACTTCATACTGAGTCAATTAGTTAACAGCCCATCATTCTATCGCTGTATATGAGATTGCACTGAGCACGTGTTGAGAGTACTAGGATACAGCTGAGGGCATGTTCAGTCACTTAGTTGTGTCTGACTCTTGTAACCCTCATGGACTGTAGCTGGACAGGCTCCTCTGTCCAGGTGATTCTCCAGGCAAGAACACTGGAGTGGGTTGCCATTTCCTTCTCCAATGCATGAAAGCGAAAAGTGAAAGTGAAGTCGCTCAGTTGTATCCGACTCTTAGTGACCTCATGGACTGTAGCCTACCAGTCTCCTCCGTCCATGGGATTTTCCAGGCAAGAATACTGGAGTGGGCTGTCATTCCCTTCTCCAGGGGATACCTGAGGGAGTGACTTTTTAAACAAGCTTAAGATTTTAGCTTATTGCTTCAACTGTTTGTTTTTTTCCCAATAAAAATGGAGCATAGAATGTGAAAAAATCCAATGAAAGTCCTGGAGACGCAGGAGTGTGAATGGGCACATGTAGGTAACAGAGGTTATACCCAGAGCTGCAGCTGCTGCTGCTGCTAAGTCACTTCAGTCGTGTCTGACTCTGTGCGACCCCATAGACAGCAGCCCACAAGGCTCCTCTGTCCCTGGGATTCTCCAGGCAAGAACACTGGAGTGGGTTGCCATTTCCTTCTCCAATGCATGAAAGTGAAAAGTGAAAGTGAAGTTGCTCAGTCGTGTCCGACTCTTAGCGACCCCATGGACTGCAGCCCACCAGGTTCCTCCGTCCATGGGATTTTCCAGGCAAGAGTACTGGAGTGGGGTGCCATCACCTTCTCCGATACCCAGAGCAGAGGGTCTCAAACAGGCACCACAGAGAATAAGAGAGGCCTTGTTGAAAGAGTATGGCTCTACCCTCAGGGATTCTGATTCAGCAGGTTTGGCGGGGGTGGGGGTAGGTGTCCAGAATTTGCATTCTAACAAATTCCTAACTGCTGCTGCGGCTCTGTGGTCACATTTTGAGAACTATTGCTCCAGAGTCATTTGTGTTTCTCAGTTGACTTGATCAACTTAATGTCCATCCAAATAATTCTGCCCATAGATACCCTTTTTGTACCCTCAGAAACATAGGTGGGTCAGACCGATCAGATTAACAGATTTTTATTTTATTTTAAACCACCTTAATATGGAGTCTTAAAAATTGCACCCCCTGACAAGGAGCATTTGCACTGACATACGTATCCATGAAGCATTCAAGCCAGAATAGATTTAGGTTTGTATATAGAGGACTTAATTTTCTAATTAGCAGAAGATTTTCAAAATTTCTTTCCTCCAGCCTGGCTAAAATTCCTGTTAACTCTTCTGCCTTATGAAACACTGGTTATCTTCCAATAATCTTTCTTTGTTGAGTTAAAGTCCTAGAACCCTTTAGAATCATCATGTACATCAAATTGACGTTGCAGTCAAAGAAGAACTGGAGAGTATACTCAGTGAGTTGTGATTCTAGAATATAATCTGGATTTAAAAATATATATATAATTCCTATTTCAAATTAGACTTCTTGTGGGTGCCTTCCTCACCACACACACACACGCACACGCACATGCACACACACACGCACAAATTTATAACTCAAAAAAATTCTAGTAACTAAGTGATTTAGTTAGGGCTTAGTAAATTGTACTCTTGCCTGGAAAATCCCATGGATGGAGGAGCCTGGTGGGCTGCAGTCCATGGGGTCACTAAGAGTCGGACACGACTAAGCGACTTCACTTTCACTTTTCACTTTCATGCATTGGAGAAGGAAATGGCAACCCACTCCAGCGTTCTTGTCTGGAGAATCACAGGGATGGGGGAGCCTGGCGGGCTGCCGTCCATGGGGTCGCACAGAGTCAGACACGACTGAAGCGACTTAGCAGCAGCAGTAAATTGATAATGAGCAGTATTTCACAGCACACTGGAGGAGCACAGAGGTGCAGTTTAACTAGGATTCTGGGTTGTCAGACAAAACTGTAATTCAAAAAGATGCATGAACCCCTATGGTCATAGAAGCAGTATTCACAATAGCCAAAATATGGAAGCAATCTAAATGTCCACTGACAGACGAATGGATGAGGAAGCTGTGGCACGTGCAGACAATGGAACACTACTCAGCCATAACAGAGAACAAAATAAGGCCATCTGCAGCCACATGAGTGCAACTAGAGACTGTCATTCTGAGTGACGGAAGTCAGAGAGAGAAAGACAAATACCATACGACATCACTCACGTGTGGAATCTAAAATGTGGCACCAATGACTCTGTCTACAAAACAGAAACACTCACAGACATAGAGGTCAAACTTGCAGTTGCCAAGTGAGGGTGCAGGGAGAGAGAGGGACTGGGAGTTTGGGATAAGTACGTGCAAACTATAATATTTAGAATGGGTAAACACCAAGGTCCTACTGAACAGCACAAGGAACTTTATCCAGCTCTGGGATAAACCATAATAGAACAATATTTTTTTAAAAATGTATATGTGTATATAACAGTTATTCTGCTATACAGCAGCAATTGGCACAACATCATAAATCAACTATACTACAATTTAAAAAATATATTTCAGAAAAAGATACATGGGTTGTTTCAGCAATGGATGGTCATGCTGTTCTTGAGGGAAGTGGTGTTTTGGTGTACCTTGTCCTCCAAATCTGTTGTCTCAATATCCTTCAAAGACAGACACTGTTTGATGCAGCTCTCCATGCTGAAGTTCAGTCTCTTTATCTCTTCATAGTTGGGATTGTTTGGTCTCCACTATCTATGATCCAAATGTCAAGGTAGAAGCCCTAGATTCCCACTGGCACTTTGCATTAAAAAAAAAAAAAAGGATACTCTATTGACATTTGGGGCCAGATGATCTCTTGCTGCAGGGGACAGTCCTGTGCATTGAAGGATGTTAGCAGCATCCCTGGCTTCCCCATTCTCAAGTTGTGATGGTCAAAAATGTCTCTAGACATTGCTAAGGGTCTCCTGGATGGGGAGGGGCAAAATTAAACTCCCCGATTGAGAAACAGGGCCTTAGGCCTTAAAGGCCAACCCTGGGTTTGAATCACAATGGGACATTTCTCCTTGCTGTTCCCTCTGTTATTAATTGGTGTGGAAATGACCAGACAGATTCCTCTGGGAGTCTGGCCCTTCCTATCTTCCTACCAGTTCTTTTGACTGGACAAGCAAAGCAGAGAGCTTACTTCAGTCTCACAGTCTTATAGAATGGACTGATGCCTATTAGTCAGGTACAAACATGTTCACGGTAGAACTTGTAAAGCTAGTCTCTTAGGAAATAAGTATCTTTTCAATATTTTTTGACAACAGATTTCTGAAAGGCTCACATTTCCACTGAGCACAGTCCAGGCTAGTCTCACCTGATTAGATGCTCAAGTGAATGGCTGCAGAGGAGCTGCTCTCAGCTGCAGAGAAGCCTGGACTTGGAGGGGAGAGAAGTGGCAGGGCAGCTGGATACAGAAGTCAGTGCATTTATGATCATGACAAAAGGGGTCTTGGGGTATTTATATACAGCTAAGGACTGCAGGGTAGTAAAAGTATTAAAATATGCCATGTTCTGATTCATTATCATATCCTTGTAGTAGCAAAATTAGGAAGGAATCAAGGCATTGAAATAATGACAGAATCAGAAATAAGCTGAAGTTTGTTATTTGTGTCAGTAATACCGCTGCTTGTAATAGCAAAAGGAAAAGGAATTGGAGAAGGGAATGGCAACCCACTCCAGTGTTCTTGCCTGCAGAATACCATGGATAGAGGAGCCTGGCAGGCTACAGTCCATGGGGTCGCAAGAGTCGGACACGACTTAAGCAACTAAACCACCACAAATACCACTGCTATAAGGTAAGTGAGATGTATTGATGAACCTACGTGCCTTTCCTATCCCTCTGGTAGGCTATGTGTCTTCTCATCTGTTTGATCTGGTGATTGGACCTGGATTCACTGGTTAGTCACCAAACATCCCAAGAGTGTTTACCACATGCCAGCCCTAGATCTATCATACCTGCTATTCCTGGAGCCAAAGAGGTTCTCCAGGGCCTCGCTTTTCTTGTGCAGACAGGCTGATAATTAAACAGCACAGTCAGAAGGTGATCCTAGAGGATGACGTGTCTAGTGGAGAAAATGAAAAGTACCACGTGTTAGAGCCAGAACCTGCCAATTGTGACCTACAGGCAAAACCAGCCATTGCCTGTGGTTATTAAGCCTGTGAGCTAAGAATGGTTTTTCCATTGGAACCCTAGTCAAGTGAAATGTTATTTTACCCCCAAAGAAGTTCATGCTTCTCCTTAGTAGAACTGTATTACAAAATATTGTACTCAAGTGCTATATTCTAATTTGCTTTTTCATCCACAAACACTTATACAAATTTCTCCCCACTCTGGTCATTTAAATACCTACATACTTGGCTTTGCCTCTTGGCCTACTGTGTGTCTCTCTACAAAAAAATTTTAGTCTCAAAATAGAAGGAAATTCTACCATTTGCTACAATGTGGATGAGCCAGAGGACATCAGCTATGTGAAATAAACTGGTCACTAAAAGACAAATACTGCATATCTACATATATGGATATGCACATATATGAAGTATCTAAAATAGTTAAATTCAGGAACTCCCCGGTGGTCCAGTGGGTAGGACTCATTGCTCTCAATGCTGTGGGCCCAGGGTGCAATCCCTGGTTAGGGAACTAAGATCCTTCAAGTCACACAGCCAAAAAATATAAATAAAATAAAACAGTTAAACTCACAGAAGCAGAAAATAGAATGGTGGTTGCCAGGGGCTGAGGTCGGGAAAGTAGGGAGATGTTGTTCAATGGGTATAAAGTTTGAATCAAGCAAAATTCTAGAAAAAGTTCTAGAAATCCGCTGTGCCAGTGTCTATAGCATTAACCACATGGAGTCATACACTTTATGTTAGGAGGGTAGTTCTTGATATAAATGTTCTTACCAAAAAGCAACCTCTCCACCCACAAACAAAAGAACACAAGGACATTTTGGATCTGTTTAGTGCCTCAATTGTGACGAAGGTTTCACTGGCACGTGCACATGTCCGAACTCATTAAAATGTGAACGTTAAAAAGGCGCGAGCTTCCCTGGAGGTCCAGTGGTTAAGAAGCCATGCAATGCAAGGTTCGATCCCTGATCCAGGAAGATGCCACATGGCCCAGGGCCGCTGAGCCCATGTGCCGTACCTACTGAGCCCGTGCTCTGGAGCCTGCAAGATCCAACTACTGAAACCTGCATGCCTCGAGCTCATGCAATGCAACAAGAGAAGCCGCCTCAATAAGAAGCCCTCACAATGCAACTAGAGAGCAGCCCCCACTCACAGCAACCAGAGAAAGCCCGCGAGCAGCAGTGAAGACCCAGCACAGCCGAAAAATAAAGACATAAAATAAATAAATATTTAAAAAATACAGGTTTTAAAAATTTGCAATTCTTTTCTGTATCTATCACACCACAATAAAGCTTTAAAAAGTTTGCTGACCAATGTGTTAGAAACCAACAGTGTGGGCAGGGGAGGAGGGGACCGTGGTGGCTAAACAATGAGGGAAGGCCTCTCTGATGACTTAGCATGAGCACCAAGACCGACTACTTCTGCCCCCACCAGCTGTGGGACCTCTGGATCTCCGCTTCCTAAATTGGAAGACCGCTGGGTTGAACTACACCATCTTCCTTCCCCAAACCACTGCACTTCTGCGTCTCTATTGACTGAACCCAATCTATCTCCCCTCGGTCCTCACCTGTCAGCCCTCATCCAGGCCCACTTTGTGTGTGTGAAGACGAAACAGATCCAGCAGAAGAGTCACTTCAATTCTCTACCTTAGGGCCCATCCCACCCTCTGGCCAAACCCACAAAAGTCGCATGAAGATGAGTTCTACAATAAATTTCCGATGCCTCGACAAGACATTCAGGAAGCGCGTGCAAGTTTATCAGAGCACAAGGCCAAATGCCTTCCAATCTTCAAAACACTGCTGAAAAACAGCCCACACTTGATGTGAATTCTTGTGGTCTTTCAAAGTCTATACCAAGTAATATGCAAGGAGACAAAGCTATTTTACCAGGCGGACAGATATTCCAAATTACTAGTTCTTAACAAGCATGGTAATACATCAGTCAAAAGCAATAAATTTAAACTTAATGAAATCTCAATTTGCCTACAGTGCATTTCACTTTGACATTTTCTATATTGCCACGGTGCTTTGATAAAGTTTTTTAAAATGCAAAGAAAGTGTCTGTAAGGCTAAAGACCAGACTTGGTGCCATTGTGGTCCAGGCAACATTACAGTACTTAAGTTTCATCACTCCATGCCCCGTGGCGGGCAAAGCCCCAGCCGCTAACACAGGCTCAGTTTTCATTATCATCGTCTGATTATGCATTTTACTGCATTTAACTGATAATACAACTACCAGCTCACCTTAAAAGAATTAGCTTGGAGGTTTCATTGCTTTCCAAATGGAATTCATTTGACAAACAAATGACAATTAGCCCGGTCTCCCTGTTCTGCATCAGGATGCTTTTTGATTGAACCTAGACCAATTTACAATTTTTAAATGAGTTTAGACATTTACATTTAAAATGTCTAGAGGAAATTAGCCCGGGGACATCCAACAGCCAAAATGCTTTTTGAAGTTGATTTTTTATTTGATCTAGTACCCTCTACCTGTACATTTTGTTCCGACTTCAAAGTTTGGGAATGTAAATGCCACCTCACCTCAAAGCACAGGGAGAAACTTAAAAGCGGTTTTGCTCATTACGTTATGCAAAGGAGCCCATATTTTAATATTCGTTTAATATGGTTAGTTAGCTTTAATGACACCAGTGTGACAGTGTCATAGTTTTGGAATCTGAAAGCACTGATTGAAGTTCCTGGCCACTGCTTCTATTTTTCTGCACAGAATGGAAGCAAGCCCTTTGAAGGACAGATTGGCCCCTGGGTGCGTCCATTCTGGTGAGGACTCAACGTGATAACCTACAGATGAAGAGTTTACCTGCCTGGGAGAAGAAAGCAGAAATCGTGACATCAGGGACCAGAGACACTTGATTGTCACATTCCAATTCTGTGTGTTTTTTAAAGGCAGCCACTGCTGCTGAGGAAACTGCCGGAAATTGCTTGATAAACACTCACTGCAGATGACCCAGCCATAGAAACTGACGTTGCTCCAAATCTAAGTCCACCAATTTCTAGGCGAGAGCATATTTTATTTATTTATTATTGTTACTCTTAACCATGTTATTGTCAGAATGAGAAAAACGACAGCCCTTTGCCCACCCCACGGTGTTCAATGGCAAAATAATATATAGTTACATCCATCATCCTGTCCTGGCTGTAACTTCTGAAAGAATGAAGCTCTGTATTTCCCACAACACACTCAAAGGGACACGGAAGGAGAATGGCCAGGTAATGGGGCTCTGTGGGGTCAACCTGCCCACGTCGGTGCGGAGTTATCCTGGCTTCCTGCCTCATCCCTGTGAGTTCCCTAGAACACTTTGAATTTCTAGTTTTGTCTCCTACTGTAGGACACACACCCCATGTTTTCAAAATAACCTGGAGTTCAAAAGAAATGATAACACTCCACACTCCCAGCACAGAATGCACAGTTCTGAAGACTGTTTTCTGTGAATATAGTCGACGCTGAATTAAGATGCTTGAATTAAGCATCAAGAGGCAAGAACATCAGGAAAGAATGAATTAACCCAGAGCCCAATGTGGCGCTAGTGGTAAAGAACCTGCCTGCCAATGCAGGTTCGACATAAGACACACCGGTTCGATCCCTGGGTTAGGAAGATCCCCTGGAGAAGGGAATGGCAATTCACTCCAGTATTCTTGCCTGGAGAATCCCATGGACAGAGGAGCCTGGCGGGTTATAGTTCATAGGGTTGCACAGAGTCGGACACGACTGAAGCAACTTAGCACAAAGCACCAAATGTAAAAAATAGCAGAGAAAGTCAGAAACCCAGTCTCCGAAGTCTGAGTCCCCTGGCCTTCCCACCACGTATTGTGAAATGGCAGAAAAGGTGATAAATAAACAAACTGACAGACACATTTTTTTAAAAATCCAGGATGGCTGAAGTTTGTTGCCAAAGAGTTGAAACTGCCTCCGGGTCCCTTCACCTGTAAACTCTGTGATTTCCTGTCAGCTTCTCCCTCCCATCGTGCTCTCATTTTCCTTAATGAAAATGGAACCAGATTAAACTCTGTTTTGATTCCAGATTTAACACGGGAGTGGGGAGGGGGAAATAGACGCATGCGTGTGCGCACAGTCATCTCTGACTCTGCGACTTCATGGACTGTAGCCTGCCAGGCCCTCTGTCCATTAGCACCAAATTCTCTCACATGCACAATGTCCAGACCACACTAGAAACATGCCAAGTCCCTCTTTCAAAGGTTTTCCTTTTTTTTCTGTACACGTAAGAATTTTCATTCCGGTACTAACGGCTTAGCAACAACAGTCACCCGCAACATCCTTGGACTGTGGCTTTAAGCGCACCAGAGCTGCCCAAAGCCCAGGCAGCACAAGTGGAAAGCGTCAGAGTTTTGTTACCTTGTCGCCCTCTGCTGGACGGATCTGCCGCTGCTCACACAGCAGCCTGGAACAACCCACGGGAAGATTTCCTGTTAGGGTAGGTGGGTTGTCATTAAGCCACCGGGAAACAGCTCAGTGTTTTAAGAAATAAAATAGTCTTTTCTGCTGGGCTTCCCTGGTGGTTCAGATAGTAAAGAATCTGCCTAACAATGCAGGAGACCAGGGTTCAATCCCTGGTTCGGGAACATCCCCCGGAGATGGGAATGGCAACCCACTCCGGTATTCTTGCCTGGAAAATCCCATGGACAGAGGAATCTGGAGGGCTACAGTTCATGGGGTCACAAAGAGTTGGACACAACTGAGCGACTAACACTTCTGCTATAGCATCTTAGGAATTCACTTTTTTCCTATCTAGTTGTACTGGTTTGCTTGCTTGCTAGATAAGTAGCTTCAGTTATGTCTGACTCTTTGTGACCCCATGGACTGTAGCCTGCCAGGCTCCTCTGTCCAAGGGATTCTCCAGGCAAGAATACTGGAATGACAGAATTCCTCAAGGGTTCACTCTAATGATCTCCACTTAAAAAAAAGAAATGTAGCTATGCTCCAAAGTGAAAGAGGCAACTAAACTAATATAATGTACAATCTCTGACATGCCAGTGATCTATGAGACCCCATTCGGGCACCAACAACCTAGCAATGAGGGGCGGAAAAACCAAAACAAGAGTTGTCTTCAAAGTATTCTCACAGCATTAAGAAGTGGAATAACACGAGTGTTTTAAGGCCACGGGACATACTGCAAATCCTCTGACACTACGTGCATGACACTGGCCAAGTTAACCTCTCCAAGCTTCCATGTCCTCCTCTGTAATATGAAGTTATAACAATATTTGTCTTCCATGGTAGTATTAGGAGTTGGTGCATATCAATGACTTACGCTAGTGCTTGGCACGTAGAAAGCACTACGTAAGTGCTGGATAGTCACATGTATGGTGCAACATCAGAGTTCTAAGTTCAATGTGCGTAGTAGGATAGACAGGAGTAGAAGTTTTCCAGATCTTTGTTTTAAGGGGCTTTTTGGCAATGGCACCCCACTCCAGTACTCTTGCCTGGAAAATCCCATGGACGGAGGAGCCTGGTAGGCTGCAGTCCATGGGGTCGCTAGGAGTCAGACACGATTGAGCAACTTCACTTTCACTTTTCACTCTCATGCATTGGAGAAGGAAATGGCAACCCACTCCAGTGTTCTTGCCTGGAGAATCCCAGGGACGGGGAGCCTGATGGGCTGCCATCTATGGGGTCGCACAGAGTCGGACACGACTGAAGCGACTTAGCAGCAGCAGCAGCAGCAAGGAGGATGAGTGCCATAGCTCTTAAATTGAAAATAGACACATCCCCAAGGGAAAAAAAAAAAAAAGAACTCTCAGTGAAACTTCACCCAGATAAGCATCTTCTTTGCCATCTCTGAAAGCAAAAAAGTGATGGATACAGCTGACTATACTCTTTAGACGATAATTCTTGAGAAAAGGGGGTAGCTTCTCGGGAATTGCTGATCTTCTCTTTGTGGGACTTTGTGGAAGTGTTAGTGGCTCACTTGTGTCCAACTCTTTGCAACCCTATGGACTGTAGCCTGCCAGGTTCCTCTGTCCATGGAGTTCTCCAGGCAAGGATACAGGAGTGGGTTGTCATTCTCTTCTCCAGGGGATCTTCCCAACACAGGGATCAAATCCAGGTCTCCTGCATTGCAGGCAGATTCTTTACCATCCAAGCCACCAGAAAAGCTTTGAAAAAGGAAGTTAAGAGTTGAAGTGACTTTTATGTATCAAGGTTTTAAGTACACATTAAGGAATAGACTATCCATCCACTCACTTATTCAACGAATATTTATCAGGTGTCTACTATGTGCCTCTAAACCCCAGGCTAAGTAGAGAGGATATAGATGTAAATAAGACAGGCACAGACCCCAAAGTACAGACGTTACAGACTGATGGGAAATACAGATAGTAAACAAATGATTGAATGTGAATGGTCTAAAAGGAGAAAGACTGGGAGCCTGACACAGTGGGATACAAAACCTCATATGGACATCTACTTTCTAATTTTACATGAGATTTCTTTGCATGGAGAGATCTCTATGCAGAACAGTATATAGTATCTGAAAAAATGATAAAAGAGCTACAAATCATCATTATTGAGGGGGGCAGACTTTATATTTAGGAAAGCCAACCATGTCCATATTTGCCCACAAAAATAGCATGGGATTTGCAACACTAATTCAAGAATACACCAGAGCAAAACACTGCAACCTTGTGCTCCAGGTTTCATCTATCTGAATTAGAATTGCATTTTCTGTGTCTGATGAAACTGCATGCCACCGCATTGTGGAATAGTCTTGAAGTGTTCTCAGAATTAAAGTGGGCTGGTAGGCTTGTGCAGGTGCTAACACTGCTCAAGTCAAATGCTCTTAAGGGTTGCCACAGGGTAACTGGAGCTATGGCAGATCTGCCAGGAGATGTTTTTCTTTGCTAAGAAGTGGAGCGTCTGTAGGTATAAGATACAGATGTATATACTATATAGAGTGAATCAAAACTTATCAAATAATTTCCAAATAACTGAAGAGATATGAGAGGGAAATTAATTGCCTATGGTTCATCAGGCCAAGATAAATCATAGCTGCTTGAAACAAGTTAAATTATTGTTAGAATCTACTGTATATTAGATTGTGTTTTTCTTTATTTAATGAATTTCCATGGAAGGAATCAACCTGCAGTTAATATCCTTGTGTCACAGAAAAAGCCCATGATGCTGACCTATTTTCACCAGTGTGTGTGAAACCCGTATTTTTAGTAACCCACCTTCTGCTCTTGCTGATTTTTCTCACTCCCTTAACTTTCTATCTCAGTAGCTAATCATTTTCAGGTCAAAGCTATAAACATACAGTCAAGTTGAGATGAGATACGTATGAGAAGATATTGTTCAAGCATCTAAATCATTGGGTTCAATGATCCAGATGATTCCCTAATACTCTGAATAAATGGATAGCTATGTATATGTATATACAAAATCTCTAACAAACAGCTAAATGAAATAAAATGCTCGGTCTGATAATTGGTGTGCTATGTGGAAACAACAGGGAGAAAACTGACTCAAAGACAATGTATTTCAGAGACTTATTCTTACAGAAAAATTTTGCAGAACTGAGAAACCTGATAATTAGGCAAAACTATTAACCTGCTAATCCTGACGGCTAACCTGGGATATAGGGGTTACTTGACAGCTTTAATTTAATGAGGAGAAAAATGTAAGTTCATGTTAGGTTAGTACATCACCTGTTTTGGTTAATGCTTTGTTGCATTTCCCCAGGTTTTAATTAGAAGCAAAAGAAGATATTAATTTTTATATAAAACTTATTATGTAGTACACATATATATTATATATACATGCATATATATATCTGTAGATATACATGCATAAACACACACATACACTTATCCCACAGAAAGCAAATTACTCATATACCAACTAGACCCATGGAAAACGGCTCAAGAACATAATAAAATAAGCAAACTCCATTGAAACAAGAAACAAACTCCTTTTCCTCAGCTTTAAAAGTCACAATCTGAAAGATCTTAGAGTCTAAAATCTCACAATTAAGGTGTGCTGACTGCTAGGGTAACTTGACCTTTGCAGTAAAATATTAAACCTCTTTGAAAGTGTATTAATATTTTGATTGTATTGAATAGTCTCTAATGATTCACGGCAGCGAAGTAGTTGGCTGATGTGTGCCCTTCCCTGGAACTGAAACCTACCTACGTTTCTTCATCCACATGCATAAATTACATTTGGTGATGTTGTAGTAGAGATTAGTGGAGCTACAGTTTGGTAACACTAATTCTTAAGCAAAGATAAAGAGCCATTCCATTCACTTGGGAAAGACCCACAATGAAAGTAGCCATTCATGGGCCTGGAGCAGACATCAGCCAGCTCCTTCTCAGTGTGGCTGCAGGTACCCACTCTGAAGGTGGAGTGTAAGTGAGACCTGGGATCTCCCATTTGACAAACGCTTTTTCATGTGAAATACATGAACTCCATTTCCCCTTAGACTGAGTTGTTTCAGATCATTGTCTCTTCCGTAGTACAGGAAGGGAAGCTAATCTATATAACAATGAGGCTTCACTCTGGATGCCAAAATCTGCAATTATACTGTACAGAGGGGCTTCATGAATAATTCCTGGGGTATGATCTGACATTAATCTGGATAGTTAATACAGAGCTGGGGCAGTGCCAGCATCAAGCTGACTGATTTCTTTACAACGGGGCGCTTTCAAGATGAGGGCACAACTTTTTCTCTAAGTTAGAATCTCTCTCCCAGCTGAACACCAAGCTATCACCTTTAGTCTTGCGTTTCCCCCTAATCTGGACATCTAGGTACTGGCAGCATGGTACCACCTTAGAAAGAAGGCACTTCAGTAAAGCAAGACAGTTCCAAGATTTTAGCTGTTGCTCACATACAGGTTAGTTTGTAAGAAAATCACCTGATGTACCATAGCTGTACACTGGTCACTGTTTCTGCCCAGAGATACCAATGAGCTCTCAGAACCAGTCTCAGACTCAACGAAAATAATCCCAGAAATACTCCTTTTTTATTAATGAGCCAATTTCGATACTTCCTCTTGAAGTAACCCAGGATAATGACAAATAAGTGATCTTTCCTGAGTTAAATTTTTTTGCTGATTCAAACACATATTTAATAATATATATAGTGGCTCAGACAGTAAAGAATCTGCCTATAGTGCAAGAGACCCAAGTTCAATCCCTGGGCTGGGAAGATTCCCCTGGAGAAGGGAATAGCTACTCATTCCAATATTCTTGCCTAGAAAATTCCATGGACAGAGAAGCCTGGCAGGCTACAGTCCATGGGATCACAAACAGTTGGGCACAACTGAGAAACTAATGCTTTCACACTTTTCACTACTATCCCATGTTCAACATTGTGGTAAATATTGTTAGAAATTCTTAAGAGTAGGAAAAAAATGACCACTGACCAATCAATGGAAAACATGGCAAGTTCTCTATCCTGGAGATCTTCCTATCAAGTTAGAGAAATAGGAGTAGAAACAGGTAATAATGTTTAGAGAAAGAGAAGTGGGTGGGAGAGCTGAAGAAGGTATCCTGCAGACTTTTCAGGGTTTTTTTTAGGATTAATGGCACTTGGCCAATTTGAAGGATCAAATTTAAGGATTTTAATACAGCTAAAATTAAAAACTATTAAGAACACATACACACCCAAATCTTAAGAAAATACCTTCAAGAGTAAAATATGTATAAATCTGACTTTTTAAACAAATGTTTGGAGCATAGTTGCTTTACAATGTTATGTTAGTTTCTGCTGCGCAGCGAAGTGAATCAGCCATACAAATGGTATAGATAATGACCAGCCAGAGAGGCCACCACATCCATCAACAACCATCACAACCAGAACAGTGCAGACCAGTCTAGTATCAGCCTAGCTTGGGATGGTTCAGGTCCTCTTGTTCTTCTGTTTGCTCCCCTTGTCCACTGCCTGTCTCCCTCCTGTATAATGAAAATGTACCCGCAACACCAAAGGTAGGGCCTGAACATGACTGTTTCTCCAAGAGGTGTTTAAGTTGTTGCTGTTTGGAATGTTTAAGTAACTATACATAAAAATCTGAGGTTAGCCTGACTAAAGCAGAATACTCATCTGAGGGAGTTGCAGATAAATTCAGATAGATGGGATGCGCAAAATGACCGAGGTTTTTAATGAGCAAGATTAGAAATTTGGACAATTTTCTGTAAATAGTGGAAAACCACTGAAAATTCACCAACAAGGGTACAACCACGACACCATTCTCGAAATCAGCATTTCCAATGTCAATGTTACTTCCCATGGCATCAGTGCTGGGCATTAGCACTTTGTGTTTACTTACATTACATCATTCAACTGTCATAACAACTCTATGAAATGAATCCTATTATTATCTCCTTTTTACAAATGGACACACTAAAGCTTAAACATCTCCAGTGACCTGTTGAAGGTCACATAATTACTCACACTACACTGTATGCCTACACACCACATACACACGCACACACTGATTGAAATGGTTTTCCTAACAAAATTTTGTAACACATTAACAGGGAAAATTACTCATAATCTCAGCATGATACCACTCTTATAATTTCATCTTACTTTGGGCGTGGGAAGGGCTGCTATCATCATTTTATATAATTGTTACTACAGCTGTTATAGAGCTTCATGCTATTTTTTATTTAAAGTTATCCTGTAAAACTTTTCTCTGTTGTTGCATAATATTTATTATTGTAATTTGTAATTACTGTTGTTTAGTTCCTTTTTTCCTCTTAGGCTGTTGTAGGTATTTTGTTATTATAAATAACGCCTCAGTAAACATGTTTCTCCACATATCATGTTTTGCTTTCTAATTATTTCTTTTGAATTAATTCCAAAGAGTGATTATACTGTGTTAAAGCGTATGAATATTTTGTAGGTCTTGAATTGTATTGCCAAATGCTTTTCCAAGTAGGTTGTACTAACTTCTACTAATGCCAACAATTATTATTTGCCAGTTTTACTAAAAATCTTATAATTATCTGCTATTAGATGGTTTAATTTTTACTTAATAAAGCTAAATGGTACTTTTCTTTTGCATTTTTGTTACTAGCCAATTTAAACATTTTAAAAACAAATTATATGTATCTCTTCATACTTAAATTGTCAGAGGAAGGCTTTGGGCCATATCCTTATTGGAATCTTAACTATTACTCTTACAAAGATGGGTGGGATCTTTAAATAGTATAAATAATTGTACTACAGTTTGTCATTTTTAATATGAATGTATTTTATAACAGGCTGATTTATTTTTAGTTTCTATATTTTCACTGGAGTGGCATTTTGAAATTTCTTCACTATTATTTTGTATTCTTCAGTTGCTTCAATCTTTAGAAAGTTCTCACTCTCCCAAATATCTGAGATGCTATTTTATTTTGGGTCAATTTTCATTGATTTGATTTTTCAGCTTAATCTTTTTCCCTTATGGAGATTATTTTTGCTCTATAGGAAGGAAGGAATAAAGCAATTTTTCTCACTCTCAATATATATGAAATAATTCTTCATTTCCTTCTTTCTTGTGACACTTTATTACACACTACATTTTTCTATTTAATTTATGGGATTCTATTCTATTCCACTGAGACATTTTATTTGTCAGATTTCTACTCTCCTTTTTTACTACTGTTGTTTTATAATGTGGCTTTATGTTTGATAGGACTGCCTTTTTCTTTTTTTTTTTTTTTTTTCGCCTTTTTCTTAAACATTTTTGGCAGTCACACTTGTAAACTTTATTTTTTGATAATATTTTTATATTTTCCAAATAAAATTGTAAATTCTTTGTTTTTTTCCTGACATAACCTGAAATTTCAAGTGAGATTCCTTTAGCCTATATGTAACTTTAAAAGGGAGGGAGGCTGGGAAATGCAATTTTCACATTCCTAAGAGGTTAAAGCGTCTGCCTGCAATGTGGGAGACCTGGGTTCGATCCCTGGGTCAGGAAGATCCCCTGGAGAAGGAAATGGCAACCCACTCCAGTACTCTTGTCTGGAGAATCCCATGGACAGAGGAGCTCGGTGGGCTACATCCACGAGTCGCAAAGAGTCGGACACGACTGAGCGACTTCACTTTCTAAGTCACTTCAGTAGTGTTCAACTCGTTGTGACCACATGAACTGTAGTCTGCCAGGCTCCTCTGTCCACAGGATTCTCCCGGCAAGAGTACTGGAGTGGGCTGCCATTTCCTTCTCCAGGAGATCTTCTGGACCCAGGGACAGAACCCGCATCTCTTATGTCTCCTGCACTGGCGTGCAGGTTCTTTACCACCAGGGCCACCTGGGAAGACATATGTAATTTTAGGACAAATTAATACTATTGTACGTCTTATCTATTCTAACCTTTCCAGGTCATTTAACTTTTTGTATTTCCCAATAAAGATTTCTTTATGTAAGTTATTCATACCTCTTATACTATTTCTTAAGTTTTCATTTGCCTTTTTTTTTTTTTTTCTGGCTGCTCCATGCAGCATGGGGGATCTTAGTTCCCTGACCAGTGATCAAGGCTGTGTCCCCTGCCGTGGAAGTACCAGGGAATTTCTGTAATATATATTTAGCTTATATGACATATATTTATCTTCTAAATTAATCTAATTTTAGTCTTTTCATTCTGATTTTTATGACTTCCAGTGATAAGCCAGTGCTCTGCTTTCTTTCTTTCTTTTTCTTTTCCTTCTTTTCTCTCTCCTTAGCCCCTTCCTTCCTGTTTCTCTTTCTTCCCATATCAGGCTGTGCCTGTTTAGCAACTCTGCATCTTCTCTTATCTCTTTGAATATAAATTCCAGCCATTCTCATAAATATTTTGGTTCTTTTGATGAACATCCATTTCAGATGTAGTCTTCTTTCATGTTTCAAATGTTTTCAAAGCTACTTTTACACCTGTTTACTAATGTGTTCTTAAATTTCACCCACTAAACTTCACCGACTCGATGGACATGAATTTGCGTGAACTCCAGGAGTTGGCAATGGGCAGGGAGGCCTGGTGTGCTGTGATTCATGGAGTCACAAAGAGTCGGACACGACTGAGCGACTGAACTGAACTGAACCGAAACTTTGCTGAAACTTCTGAAAATGGCCTATATTTCAGATAATGTTAAAGATTCAGTGATGGAACTTAAAAGAGAACATTCCTGTTATCTTATTCTACCATCTTTCCAAACGTGTCTGTGTAAAGGAGAAATGTTTAAAGGGCTGGCTAGGAGTCAAAGTGGGCTTCCCTGGTGGCTCAGATGGTAACGAATCTGCCTGCAATGAGGAAGACCTAGGTTCGGTCCCTGGGTTGGGAAGATCCCCTGGAGAAGGGAATGGCAACCCTCTCCAGTACTGTTGCCTGGAGAATGCTAAGGCCAGAGGAGCCTGGTGGGCTACAGTCCATGGGGTTACAAAAAGTTAAACACTACTGAGTGACTAATACTTTCACTTTCTTTCAGGAGTTAAAGTATAGGATGGATAAGGAGGAGAGACAGGCAGCCACAGAACAGTTAGGTAGCTTTGCAATGAACTGTGTCTGTAGCCATATGACCTAGATTAGATTAACAGTGGAATAGACCAGAAAAAAAAAAGTTGGCCATGAGATACATTCTAACTGACTTCATTCAAATCAGATGTGCTGCAGCACGCACTGAATAAATGGGTCATCCTGTCATGCAACCCATTTGATATTGAGCAAATTCAAAACGCTGACTCACAGCTATCACTTTTCTTGGGCAGGAATGACAATCAAGAATTGGTTTTGAGCACAAGTAAGGAGAACACATTTCACCCAAAGAACCTCTCTCAGCCTTTTCATCGGCTCTCTCTGTGCAAGTACCCCGTCACCCAGGCAACACAATGCAATATGACAATCTACTTAGGGCTTGAGCTGCAAGAGAGTGAGGCAACCAGGGTTGCAAGCCCACCATTCACCCCTCTTCCTTACTTGATTGTTAAAAGTAAACTGTAATAATAGAGTTAATTCTTCCTTTCCCATTGCCCCAACATCACTGACATCATTATAGGAGGAGGTGGGTCTCTTGACATGTGTTTTGGAAAGATCTTGCAAAGAGTAGTTAAAGGCCTGCCTGCTCTGAAGAGTGATGAAAATGTAAATTTCAGTCATCTCACTAGCAAAGCAGACTTATTTCACCAAGACCAGATTAATTTAGCAGCTACATTTCCATTCCTGCATGCTCTTAAGTAAAAACAGACCCACAAAGCAGTCAAAAAGGCAGGAGGGATTCTCCAAATACACACAGAGTGCAGAGGCCTTGGCCAGCAAAAAAAAAAAAAAAAAAATCCCCAACAGGGACCCTAAAAGGTATGTGATGACACATTGCAGAAGAGAAGGCTTTCCATGTTGCCATTATTTATACAAGCATGGTATAGGAATGCTTAACTGCAATACATCAGGTCTGTTTGGGGGTAACTAGAAGGAAAAGGTCCCAAGATGTTCTACTTCAGATGGAATTGGGAATTATGTTTATACCACTTTTGCCTGACTCTACCAATTTGACAAGTGACCATAAATTCCAATGCTGTGATCTCTAATTGTTGCTCAGCAACTGACTTGTGCTACAGCCCTATAAAAGCCACATAGTCCTCTCACTCCCTCTATTTTTTAAAAGCTCTGCTTTAAAATCACATCAATGTCTTACCCTGTAAATATTTTTGAGGATCTTTATTGGGCCAGAGAAGCTGAGAGAGGCAAATATGAAGGACCGGGTGCCTGTCCTCAGGGAATTCACAGACTAGATGCCAGACTGACACCATGAATCCACAAGGCAGGTGACAGGCCAGTGGGAAACAGAATCAATAAGGAAGGTGGATCTGGACAGGGGACAAGAAGAAGAGCAGCCACATGAGACACTGACGTCCGTGTCCCTCGGAAATGCAGGGGCCTTCCTTCTCCGGTCCTGTGATCCATTGCCCATTTGTCTACTAACATTGATTGCACTGTATTACAATCATTGGCTTTTGAGCCATCTCTGCAACTCACTGTGGGCTTTTCAAAGTTGAGCACCGGGTCTTATTCGTTTCTCCCCAAAGCGTCTAGCATATAGTATATGCTCCATCACGGTTTGCAATAAATAAATGAATGAACAATTTTTCATCATCGTAGTGGGAGTAAATCTGCCATGTCCATTATCGTAGGAGAGATTGGTTTCCCTCTCCCACAGTAGTGGGAACTACGAGGACAATGCCCTCCAAAGAAGGTCTTGAAAGTTGTGTATGTGTGTATTGTGTGTGTGTAAGGGGAGCTTCTGGTCCATCTATCCTCAGAAAAGAGTCAAATGTTGAAGTAAGGCATCAGGATTGGAGGGACAGCCATACATATACATGTACCCATTCTCCCCCAAATCCCCTCTCACTGAGCAGATTTCTGTGCGTTATACAGTAGACCCTTGCTGGTTATCCATTTTAAACATAGCAGTGTATACATGTACATCCTAAACTCCCTAACTCTATTCTACTTTTCTTAAGGAAACAAATGGCTTCCTAAACCCTAGCCGCCTCAGCAGACTTTTGGTTTTATCTTATAAAAGACTTTCAAGTTTCTCTGTGCTGTGCTTAGTCACTTAGTCATGTCCAGCTCTTTGCGACAGTATGGACTGGAGCCTGCCAGGCTTCTTTATCCAAGGGATTCTCCAAGGGATATTCCCAACCCAGGGATGGAATCCAGATCTCCCACATTGCAGGCAAATTCTTTACCATCTGAACCACGAGTGGGAGATAATTAGGAAAAAGAAAGTGGAAGCGGCTTTGGGGTAGTCAAAAAACAGTTGAGAGGAGCCCATAACCCAGCCAGCTTTCTGGAAGGAATAGCCTCAGGAAGCGCAGACAAGAATCAAGTCTCTGAAATCCGACAAGCCTTGGTTCAAATGCCAGCGCTACCCCTCACTGCATAAATGTCCTTGATCAAGGCATTTAACCTTTCTGAACACCCTTTTTTCATTTGAAGGATGAGAGTAATAATGGTGACCTCAGAATGGGAGGGGAGGTAAAGATCAGAGATAACATACATTAGGCACTTGGTAGTCTGTGGCAATAGATACAAAATGAAGAGTTGTTATGATTATTTGGAGATGCCATCTAATAAAACATGAGAGTTTTTTTTTCTATTTGGATAAAATATACCTTCTATTAGGTATACATATTCAAAAATTAAGTCTGGAATGTATACATTTTAACTCTACAATGCATTTGCAATTCAACAGAACCATTATAGAGCAATTAAGAGCAGTTTTGGGTTGTCTGGATTAATCATAATCTTTTATATACACTGTTCAGTTGCTCAGTTGTGTCTGACTCATTGCAACCCTATGGACTGCAGCACACCAGGCTTCCCTGTCCTTCACTATCTCCCAGAAATTGCTCAAACTCATGTCCATTGAGTTGATGACACCATCCAACCATCTCATCCTCTGTCGCTCCCTTCTCCTCTTGCACTCAATCTTTCTCATCATTAGGGTCTTTTTCAATGAGTCTGCTCTTCGCACCAGGTGGCCAAGCTATGATAGCTTCAGCTTCAGCATCAGTCCTTCCAATGTACATTCAGGGTTTATTTCCTTTAGGATTGACTGGTTTGATCTCCTTGCTGTCCAACACTCATGTATTTCGCCATATCAAAAAGTACTAGATAAAGACTCTTCTGCAGACATACAGAGCTGGGGCACTACTCTGACATTTCTACACTGTTCTTTCTTTCTCAAAAATAAATGGAAAGGATTTTTTGATTCGAGAAATGTTTAGTTCTTACGTGAGGTAAGTGTGATCTTGAAAACCCTTCATTCTTAAACATATTTTATATCACCTTTCCCATTGGAAGAAAACTGTAGTACTCAAGGTAATCAAATGGTTTCAAGGGCCAAACAACGGGACATATGGACTCACTGCGATGATCATTTATAAGATAGTCCTTGAAGACTATCAGCATTTACTGCATCTGACAATTGAAGCTCAAGGAACTCTTCATGAGGATGAAAGAGAATCATATATGTTATTGTAATATTTGGATATTAAAAACCTAAATATAGGCTAGGGAAATTAGGATAAACTATTACACACACACACAGATGTTTAAAATTTACCAGTAATGAATTCACATGCCAGAACTTGAGAAAATGAAAGGAGAAACAGCATTAGAATTCTTTTTTATTTGTAAAACTATCTTCTACACCAGCCAATTTAATACATATGATGCAAATAGCAATGACTCGTCCAAGGAAATATTGAAATCCATTAGGATTGCATGTGCGTAATCTGATTCAACAAGTCAGTATATTTTTCTCAAAAACATAATATCTTTCCTGCATTGTGTGAGATGAAGGTTAGATTACATTTCTTGCCTGTGCAATAATTCCCACATCATAAATTCTGATGAAATTATATCAATACATAAAGCAAATGGATGCCTGACCTACCATCGTTTTCTAGTTCTCAGAGAGAGAGGCTGACATACAAGGCAAATCCCCAGCTGCTTGGAGCGATGCTATTACCGCCTGCCTTTGCCTGGGAACTGTTATTAACTATCTTGACCAGGAGCGGCTGCTAGAGTTTGTGGTTTCTGCTCTGAATATTAAACTTGGGCATACAAGAGTCCTTATTGTGGGGAGCACTTGGAAATGGTAATACAAAATTGCTTTATATTTGTGGGATTTGATTGCTTTAGATGATACAGCCCTGGCTGGTGGGCCTCTCTTGCTGCTTGTATTTCCAGATTATAAATCATTCTTTTGACAGGGTATCTGCCACAACCGGGTGTCAGTTTCCGTGGTATCATTTTTTATATTACAACTGGCAACTGCTCTTCTGGGCTGTTCATATAAGTGACACATTTTGCATAATTTATGAGAATGGAGTCAAAATCAAAGCTAATAAAAGCCTCCCCAACTTTTCTTGTACACATCAAGGTGTCTCTGGCTGTGAGTTCTAAAAGGAGTGGGTCGTGAATCGAGGATGTTAGATTTTCGTAGGGTAGTTGAGAGGCAATGTGCTTACCAATTACCGAAATTCAGTATCAGGAAAGTCCATGTGAAGCAAAGCTTAATCCACAATTAGCCAACTGGTTGCTGATAGTCAACCCTCAAAAGCAAAATAATATTGCCTTAAAATTTATGCAAAGAGACAAAAGCACTGCGTGTCAACTCATACAGAAAGGCTAGCTGGAAGGGAGTGCCTCGTTTTCTTCTCCTGAAAATAAGGACCTCGCCGGAGATAATCTGCAGGCTTCCTTCTGCTTCTGATGTTTTGCTGAGGCTACAAAATTCACTGAAGGAATTAAGTACAATGAACTCAGATGACGGCAATGATTCTATGCCACTTCCTTACTGCAGACAAGTTAGATTCAGATCCAGGATTTAAGAACCTGAAGGACACATTCATTCCTGGAACACTTACACCAGCTCTATAGTAGAGCCCCTTCCTAAAGTTGTATGTTTTAACTCCCACAACACAGCTGATTTCTGGTTGTGCCTGAGATGCCTTGTTTTTTCTCTTTGTGAATTTAGGGGGATGTTAATTTGGAGGAGTGATTCTCAACAAGTATAACGAGATCCAAGTCATAGTGTGAGATGCCTTCCAAATTAGGCTGTTACGAACTTATGAATGACGGGATCAATAATTTAAAAGACTGTTTTGAAAGAACCTCAGCCCAGATATAAAAAGCTCTCAATCACTGCTGCACCCTGCCAATACCCTCTCCCAGCCCTGGCTTACTCAGTCTCCTTGGTTGCTCTTATTAGATCAAGGCTTCTTTGACATCCCATTAGTCATAATACAAAGCAGAAACTCTGAGTGGCCCAAGGCTCAACGTTAGCTGGGAGTGGTTTTCCAAATTAACCAAGTTCAGCATTTCCTGACCAATTAGTTGTCCTTCCCCACCCAGCCACCCCCACAATCCAAAAGAGGATTTGTATGTATTTTCAAATGTAGCTGAAATATAATTGTAGTGTAACTAGAGAAATCTGGTATAAAACTTCTATAGGAAACTCAAAGAGATTGTCCTTGAGCCAAGCCAGTCTGTTGAAGTAGCTTCCATCCTCATGGGCTGTGTTCCTCTCTGTGGTCTGCGCTCTTCGGAGCAACTTGGTAAGTCATGCCTTTCCAAAATATGGAAGATAGAGGTTGACAATGCAGGAGGATTTTTTTAAAGGGATAATAATTGAATGCTGAAATGGATTCCTTTGAGAATTTTACTCAATCGTTGGATTTCAAAACTGAGGACGCTTATAGACAATTGTCATTTTTCACATCAGAAACCGAGGCCCATCAGAGAGCAATGTCTTGCCCAAGGTCATAGAGGCAGCAGAACTAGATGGAACCCAAAGATTCATATACCCAGCAGTGACTTTCAAAATTTCTTGACTATAAACCACTGGATGCAACATATTTTCCATTGTAACCCAGTCAGTTATACCCAAGCAACTGAAACAAAATTTAGAGAAATGATCCCTACCCTTCCTATGTGTGATGTGCTCTGATCCATTCTGTTTCACTTAGTTTTAAAAAATACCGGTAATGAACTACTTTTAGTTATAACCTGTCATTTTAAATCACTGTTCTAGAATACATTTGCTCCAAAATGACTTATGGGATTTCCTTTAATAAAGACTTTCCACAAAGCTCCTAGTCTACCTCCCTGTCCCAGAGAGAGAAGTGAATGAGATTCCTCATCCAAGCCTAGAATTCTGCTGACCTGCTACATTTAAGAGAAACAAAATTATCTCTTGCAATAAGTTATCCATTTTTCCTGTATGTTAGTGACTAGAAAAGCTTGAAAGACTGGACAAAGAGAAACCCAATTAACGCAAGATCCAGAAGAGATCAGAAGGAACAATTCTGATCAGCAACAACTGAAACACAAGTTGTTCAAATGAGAGGAGGGTGCTGCTCTGCAGAGATGCTTTTTCAGGCTCTTGGCCACATTTGAGGTTTCTCTGCCTGAAATAAATGACTTTTGTTAATAACTGTTCCATAAAACTCAGGGCAGAGTTTGGACTCATTTAGGTGACTAGTAAACACCTAAATTCATTAATCCAGTATCATTAGTTGAGAGAAAGGTGGTTTTTGCTAAGAAACGAAGCCAGGATGCTAACCTATTAAAGAAAGAGGAGGAGAAATCTCAGGGGTGGCTTTTAGATATTTGCTTGCAGGTTTTCCAATGATGCCCTCAGGTGATCAGGGCCTCCAATCTTCTCTGGAGCAAAGTGCATGAAATCGTTTAACACGTGGCAAGGAGTCACCACATCGAGGAGCAGAGCCAAGGAATCTGAGCGGCGGTGGAAAACTGCAAGTCCCCCGGATTCCAGGAACAGGAAACATGAAAGCAGTTCTCAGAAGACAGGCATTCAACGTGGGCCAACGCCTGGCCCGTGATGACGCGCACGCTCTCCACGTGAAGCAGCTGTCTGCCAGGAGCGTGACCACAGCAAGGGAGAACTGCCTTGGTCCACTGCTTCCACAGGACAAGGCCTGGACCTGCATCCCATCAGTTCACAAAATGCTTGGTTCCAGCCCCGGGTTCCTCCTTGCAGACTGAGGAATGGAACAACTTAGCTGCTTTTTCTGGAAATCCCCATGCCTCCACGCTATGGTAATATGGAGCCAGCCAAACCTTGCTTTCCACTCAGGGCTGATTTCTGGCAAAATTCCCATTGCTGGACTCCAGCACTGACAGAGGTTAATGGGTACCATTTAGCCACTCTCGGCAGCATTGGTTTGATCTTCTTGGCTCTGATACTCTTCCTTCTCTTGGCACGAGAAAATTCAGCTTTTGCCCTTTATCTTGTTATCCAAGAGCCTGAATGCCCATGACAGCCGTGGATGCAGATGCTGCCCCTTCTAAGTCCTTGGCAGAGTGGGAGAATTCAGACCAATGCAGGCAATGTGCACTGAGCTCTTGATTTTTTTTCCTAAACAGCCAGCTGGCCTGTTGCTGAAACCAAGACCGATCAGAAAAGACATGCACGCATATGTGGCTGGTGCTTTGTTTCTTCCTCCACCAAGAAAGACAGGAGAAACAGTTCCTCACACTCAGCAAGGAAAGATGATTAAATGTGCTCTGAATCCAAAGAACTCTTGACTACCCTCAAATTCTTAAGTTCCTAGAGGTGCCTCAGCCCTCAAAACTACACATGAACATGACTTTGGAAGAAAAATGCCAAGGTCAGCTTGACTGCCTCTTGGCAAACAAGTACAATCAGTGGCAATCACATACAATGGGTCATTCCATCCTAGAGTGTCCAGTGCTTTATCAGATCCACTCGGAAGGGTCCGGACTCAGAACCCACAGCAGAGAAGTAGGAAGGAGAGAGCCACACAGAGGTTGGGACCTATGGTCAATGTGGACCATGGAAATAATTTAAATCCTAAAATTCTTGAAGACGCGTGAAGTCCCCCATCAGCACAGCGCTGGATCACACCTCCACTGAAGGCACTGGGGCTCATCAGCCCATTTAGTAGAGGCATTTCTCCCCCAGCCCTGGAAGAAATTGCCTTCACTTCGGTTGAGCATCAGCTGAAGTAGTTGGCTTGCCTTGCATGCTAAGTCGCTTCAGTCGTGTCCAGCTCTTTGAGACCCAGTGGACGGTAGCCCGCCAGGCCCCTCTGTCCATGAGATTCTCCAGGCAAGAATACTGGAGTGGGTGGCCATGCCCTCTTCCAGGGGATCTTCCCAGCCCAGGGATCGAACCCGAGTCTCTTACATCTCCTGCATTGGCAGGTGGGTTCTTTACCATTCGTTCCACGAAACACATAATGCAAATCTTTTAACCCAAGACTTAGCCTCAGAGAAGCAAGAGACTGGACGGTGGGATTTGGACTCTGAGGACACAGTCTCCCCCTGGCAGATGCTCACAAGAAGAGGGGGTGGTCTCAAACTGCAGAGACAGGAGGACACGCACATGACTCGATTTCCCCAGAACACCCTCCTGCCCTCCCTCCTCTTTTCTGCCTTTTCTCTCCAAGCCCAGAGCTGAATTTGCTCATGTTGAGAATGCATCTTCATTTCAAATACAGTTGGAAAGGGGGCTCAACAATCTATTTAGAATTCCTGCCCCTTTCTTCATCGTGAAATTCTAGAATTATTTCAGAATAATTCTCATTTCTAGCTACACGTAAGCTCCAAAGGTTCAAAAAGGTATGGAGGAGGATATTCTACAATTGAAATTCTGTTCCCTTATTGCACAGGGAAGAATTGAGAGGGCTAAGGGTGCAGCCTGGCCTCAGTTTAATAACTCTGAAATGGGTGGGCAACACCCTCCTTTGTAGGAAGGGTGAAATCAGGTTAATTAATTGGCTTCCTCAGAGGAGAAAATGTGTCATCCTCTTCAAAACCCTAGGATGACAGGTGTGAAATGGTGTCATTGTTTCATAAATCACTACATCAAACACGGGACGCCTATAAACCTGCAACACATAATTATCATAAAAATAACACACTTAAAACTTCCAGAAGAGTATATGGTGTATTCTTTTGGAAGAACACACATGGTCCTGAGCAAAAAACCCACCTCCAAGCCACCTGCCAGGACCAGCTTCCTCTCCTTGAATTTCAGCAATGCCTTCCCCAGATATCCCGATTCCACCCTGCCTTCGGTGTTACAAAAAGAAATAAATATTTGGTCTTTGTCCCCATTTCTTCACAGAGCTCTTAAAATCTTTGGAATTTTCTGAGGAGATCCGCAAAAGTGTCTTTTATTATGCTAATGAGGTAGCTTTTGGATAGTATCTAAGGACCAGGCGCTGGTAGACTGGGGAAGCAACCAAGTGATTAGAGGACTAGAACCTTCAATCCAACCCCCAAAGCCTCCTGGGTGGAGAGTGGGGCTGAAGATTAAATCAATCACCCACTATTTGGTCAATCATGCCTAACACCAGGGGGAGGAAAACCTGCAGTTGACTTGGGACAAAAATTCTCCCTACTGTAATTATTTATTTACTTACAGCTGCGCTGGGTCTTGGCGAAGGAAATGGCAACCCACTCCGGTATTCTTGCCTAGAGAATCCTGTGGACAGAGGAGCCTTGTGGGCTGCTGTCCACAGGGTCGCACAGAGTCAGACATGACTGAAGCGACTTGCATGCATGCATGCATGCATTGGAAAAGGAAATGGCAACCCACTTCAGTGTTCTTGCCTGGAAAATCCCAGGGACAGAGGAGCCTGTTGGGCAGCTGTCTCTGGGGTTGCACAGAGTTGGACACGACTGAAGTGACTTAGCAGCAGCAGCAGCAGCAGCAGCAGAAGCAGTGCTGGGTCTCCATTACTGCAAGGGCCTTTCTCTAGTTGCTGAGAGTGGGGCCCATTCTCTAGTTGCTCCTCTTGTTTCAGGTGCTAGGGTGTTTCAGGCTCTAGGGTGCCTGGGCCTCAGAGGTTGTAGTACATGGACTCAATAGTTGTGGCTCCCAGGCTCTAGACCACAGGCTCAATAGTTGCGGTGCACGGACTTGGTTGTTCAGCGGCAAGTGGGATCTTCCCGGAACAGGGATCGAACCTGTGTTTCCTACAGTGGCAGGTGGATTCTTTACCACTGAGCCACCAGGGAAGCCCCACTCTACTGCAACTTTTAATGGCAATGAGGGCAAAGTCCCTTACAGGTCTATAATTCCCTGTCTGAAATTTATAGATCTGAAGATGTTTCAGATTTTACAACTTTTCATAGTTTAAAGTGTAATGTGGCTCATACGCTATATGTTACATAACATCATCACTGGGTCCTGGGCCATATTCTAGGATTCAAAACATGAACACTTCTGCAAAAAAAAAAGTACTGATATTCATAATACATGGAACATATAAAAGTTATAAACAGCTCTAAGTCAGATCAGGTCAGCTTTTGCTATCAAATAAATTCAGGTCAGGTTTGAATTTGCCCCGAATGAGTTGGAAAATCTCTCAATTTTCAGAGTCATTTGGATTTCTGATTGAGGATAAGTAGGGTAACCATGTAATTTATTGTTCAAACTTCACTTCTGAGAGTAAAGGGAATGCTATTAGGAATTGTATGGGAATATGCAGCGTGGAAGTGTCCATTTATAATCTCTACAACCCTCCCACAATCATAGTCAGAGCAACTAGGGCAACAAAAGCAAAACCCATGAATAATATCTACCACAAAAACTAAGTGGTGGGTAGCCCCACTAACTCCAAAAAGCAATCGAATATTTAAGAGCTACAAGAGTTATGTATTTATCAGCTGTGAAGGAGGAAGGAAAAAGAAGCTAGGGGAGATTGAATGAACTTGAAAACAGGAGAACCCCCACCCGAAATCCCTGATGAGTCCATACTAGAAACATGGCAGGATAATCTGAAAACAACAACTGAAACGGAGAGATTTTTGCACAATCCAATTTTCAGATGAGTGCAAAGGCTTCCGAAAATATCTTGAGGTGGCAGTACCCAGCTTTTTTGGCACAGGGACTGGTTTCATGGAAGACAGTTTTTCCATGAACTGGGGCAGGAGGTGGGGATGGCTTGGGGATGATTCAATGGCATTACACTTATTGTGCACTTTTCTATTATTTTTACATCAGCTCCTCCTCCGGTCATCAGATGTTGGACCTCAGATGTTGGGGCCTCTTCTCTTTTTTTTAAGATGTATTTATTTGACTAGTTAGTTATGACTGTGTTGGATCTTTGTTGCTGCGTGCAGGCTTTCTCCAGTTGCAGTAAGCAGAGGCTACTTTCTAGGTGCAGTGCACAGGCTTCTCATTGCAGTGGTTTCTCTTGTAGAGCACAGGCTATAAGCACCCAAGCTTCAGCAGTTTCAGAGCATGGGCTCAATAATTGTGGAACACAGGCTTAGATGTCCCAGAAGCATGTGGGATCTTCCCAGACCAGGGATTCAACCCATGTCCCCTGTATTGGCAGGTGGATGCTTTATCCCTGAGTCACCAGGGAAGCCCAGGAATCCCTGTCTTAAGGGACAGCAGTAGTGTGGGCCCTATGAACTCTCAAAGAAATAAACCAAACTTTCCTTCCAGAACAAATCTCTCTGGGAGTATAACGCAGAGTAGGGCAGGGACAGCAAAGGAAAGAGTCAGATCCAGATAAAACTGTCGGTAGGTAATGAAGGAGGTGGTTCTCCAGAGAATAAGCTATATTTCATATCACTCTGTAGAGAAAAAGACAAAAAAAGAGATCTAAAGTTAGGGGAAAAAAGTTCTAACTCCTCCTTGCCTAAAAGTAAAGGAAATTTCATTTTACATGATAATAACAAACAAAATAGGGCTTCCCTAGCAGCTCAGACAGTAAAGCATTCACCCTCAATGCAGGAGACTAGGGTTCAATCCCTGGGTTGGGAAGATCCCCAGGAGGAGGCAATGGCAACCCACTCCTATATTCTTGCCTGGAGAATTCCACGGACAGAGGATCCTGATGGGTTACAGTTCATGGAGTCACAAAGAGTCGGACACAACTGAGTGACTGACACAACCAACAAAAAATGATTGCAGTTGAATCCTAGATGAAGTTATCATTTTTTAAAAAGAGAATAACAGCATATCAGAAAGACATGCCCCCCAAATACATAAAAAATGCAAGCAATATCTTAAAATGAGCTAAAAGAAATAACAAAGATGGCATAAAGATACGGAAAATATGAAAGAAAATCCTAAGTCAGAATTTTTCAAACTCAGACATGAGATTATTTAGAAAAATTTAGCAATAAATTTAGGGAAAATTTAGAAATAAAATAATAAATTATTTCATAAATAAAGACAAAGTTATAAGAAATAAATGAGTAGACAGCATATAATGCCTTACAAGGTAAAGGCAAAGTGGCAAGATTTTTTTTTTCAATTAAAAGGAAATAAAGAGATAAAAAAGATTCAAAGGAAAATGGCAGATACAGGAGATAGGTAAAAAAAAGAAGCAACGTGTGTATAATAGGAGTTTCCCTTCCTACTCAAAGACAGAAACCAAACTTGTAGAGCAGAACAAGTACTGAAAATTAAAATTTAGGAACAGTTTCCTGAAATGGAAATCATTTGAAACTATGTATTGAAAGGGCATACTGTGGGCAATAAAAAGAAAGAAGAAGGAAGGAAAGGAAGGAGGGTGGTAGTGAGAGAGGAGGTGGGAAGGGAGGGAGAAAAGAATGAAGGAAGGAAAGATAACTCAGAAAGACCAATACTGCAACATAGTCTTGAAAAATGAATGGACTTGAAGAAAAAGAAAATCTTTGGGGCATCCAAAAATAAACCAAATCACTTAGAAAGAAACTAAGATTATCATCAGATTACTCCATAGCCATGCTTTATGCCAGAAGAAAATGGAATGATACTTTAACATAATAAAGGGCAAAAATGTGCCTTTATGTATTTTTAGCCAGTCAAATTAACATTGAAATATAAATACTTCAGATAAAATGTTATGAACATGAAAGAACCCAAGGTGATTTTCTCCTGAGCTCTTCCCAAGCAATCTACTAGATAACAATACGATCACAATGGTGATTCCATACACTTGGTAAGCAAAACTGGAGACACAAATGTAAAACAAAGTTTTAAGTAAAAATCTTGTAATTGCCAAACTTGAAATGAAAGTATCAGCATAAACTTATGCTCTATCCTTAAATTTGTCCTGGACCTCCCTGACGGTCCAGTGGTTAAGAATCCACCTACCAATGCAGGGGACATGGGTTTGATCCCAGGTCTGGGAAGATTCCACATACCACGGGGACAGCTAAACCTGTGTACCGCAGCTCTGAAACGTGAGTGCCCTCGAGCCCGTGCTCCACAAGAGTCGCCCACAGGATAAGATGCCCAGGCATCACAACTAGAGAGTAGCCCTCACTTAGCCACACCCAGAGAAAGCCCACACACAGTGACAAAGAGCCACACGGCCAAAAATAAATAATTTTTAAAATAAGATATAAATTTTTCCTAGCTGTATCAACTGAAAATGCCTATAAGCCATGATCAACTGAAAGGAATGGGCACCCCAGGGCCCAGATCGTGGTTTCTAAATACTGTGTCCCATTAAAAGGACACGGGGCTTCTCAAAGCAATAACTGATCCCAGTACTGTAGCAGGAAGTATACAAGGTGAACCTGAAAACTCTTGCTATATGAGAAGCAAGAACGTCATCAAAGACTATTAGGATCTTGTCAAAGAACTCAAGAGCCAACTTGAAGAAGTTCCCACCGGCCAAACATAGGACAATTTGAGTATCAATAATGATAATAACTGTAATGAATTGAAACAAATAAGCAAACTTAAATTCATGGATTAATAATAATATAAAAATAATCAATTGAAGGGAAAAGAGATAGGAAAACTATATGGAAAGAGACTTAATCAGTTCAGTTCAGTTGCTCAGTCGTGTCCAACTCTTTGCGACCCCATGAATCGCAGCACACCAGGCTTCCCTGTCCATCACCATCTCCCGGAGTTCATTCAGACTCATGTCCATCGAGTCCGTGATGCCATCCAGCCATCTCATCCTCTGTCGTTCCCTTCTCCTCCTGCCCCCAATCCCTCCCAGCATCAGAGTCTTTTCCAATGAGTCAACTCTTCTCATGAGGTGACCAAAGTACTGGAGTTTCAGCTTTACCATCATTCCTTCCAAAGAAATCCCAGGGCTGATCTCCTTCAGAATGGACTGGTTGGATCTCCTTGCAGTCCAAGGACTCTCAAGAAAGAGACTTAATAGGTATAGTAAAATACCACAATGCACACGGTTATTTGAATCTCAGTTCAAACAAACAAAAACTGGGTAGGGAGCTAGAAATTTTATCACTGACTTGATATTTGCCTGTATGAGGGAATTACAGGTTCATTATTTTAGGTGTGAGAATGGTATTGTGATTGGGTCTTTTTTTAGGTTATCTTTTATAATTATGATAACTGGAATTTGTTTTAAAATAGTACAGAAGAAGAAACAAGGATGCATGGGGCTTTATTATTCTGTTCTGTATATTTTTATATATTTTGGAAGATCTCCATAAGAAATACTTGAAATTTTCCAATCAGGATGTGTGTGTGTGCCTGTGTGCTCAGCCACTCAGTCATGTCTGATTCTTTGAGAACCCATGGACTGTAGCCTACCAGGCTCCTCTGCCCATGGAATTATCCAGGCAAGAATACTGGAGTGGGTTGCCATTTTCTATTCCAGGGGATCTTCCCGACCCAGGGATTGAACCCGAGTCTTCTGCAACTCCTGCATTGGCAGTCAAATTCTTTACCACTGGTGCTACCCGGGAAGCCTTTTACATCAGGTCAGCAGATACAAATTGGGACTGTCCCAGGCAAATGGTTCAACCATGGTTATAGGGGCCCAGAGATATGGGTGACAGACCAGTCAAACACTCCAAAAAGTGTCCAGAAGGATTCCGTTCTGATCATTTAGCATTTTTATATCGTTAGCTAATCTATTTTTATTTTCATTTTTACCTGCATCCATCCACGTTTAATTTATATAACACTAAGTTCTTACTTGAGAAATTCTGCCTTGTGCTTTTTTATTTTTTTTTAATCTAGCTCAGTTTCTCCAAAAGAGCCTCTAGCAAACAGGCCACTAAAATTTGGCAGCTTTATTGTTGAATGCATTCAATTATCATTTTTTAAGTCTAGCACCACATTCCTTTAATGATTTAGGAACTTGCACGGTTTTAAATGTCTCCCAAAGCTTTCATTGTAAATTGTGTTAAACATCAAAGGAGGTAAGTGATGCCCAGATGCTGTTTACCTCCTGTGAAATTCTTTGCACTAAATAGGACGGGTAGCCCTCGACGGATTCAGAATTAGAGCTGGGTAGAAAGGAATAACCTTCATTTTTGGATGCTAATCCAAAGCCTCACACCAAGTATGAAAAACCACATTAGAAAATCTTTTTGAAATCGACCTTCTGCATTGATTCCTCTGCTTTCATTTCCAGTCCCATCAAGAAATACAGTGACAATTTCCATGTCCACAGAGGCAGAGGGGTTCCCTGAGGCTGTAGCTGACTTAGGGTGAGTATTACTGGGCTAGAAAGGCATTTGTTTACATGGGGCCCATAAGTCAGGACCCTAGAAATGTCTTCCTTCCCTTCAATGAACTGTCTTACAACAAAAGCCAAACAACAGTAACTACCTACATATATCTCTGCTCTTTTCCTCTGCCTTGTCCTGCTTGGGGGATGGTGTTCCTTTGCCAGGTACCATCCCCAGTGCCTCCACTCTCCCCTCATCCTTTTATACTTTGGGGAAGAGGGCTTATTCAAAGGATATACTCCTTATGCTTCCAGGCCAGTATTTTTTTTTTCCTTCAGCTGCACCACACAGCTTGTGGGATCTTGGTTCCCCACCCAGGGATTGAACCCATGCCCTCAGCAGTATAAGTGTGGAGTAATAACCACTGGACTGCCAGGCCATATTTTTAAGAAAAAACAAAAGAGCAGTTTCTGCTCACCCCCCTACTCCCACCATCATGGCAGCCTTCCAAACTTATAACAGTTTTGTGTCTCTCTGGCTCTCTGGTTATTTTGTGATATGAAACCCTAGTATTGGCCCCCTGAGTCTGGAGTCTGTCAGTGGGAGAATTCTCAGTTGCCTGGTTGCAGAGAGATCCCTGCCTCTCTCCCCTACCGAGAGAGGAGCGCGTTTATCCCCTACACAGTGGACACCTGTTCCCAGATGTTTATCTACCATGCTCCCTCAGAGTTTAGGCACTGGGGCCACCATTGTGCAGCTGAAGACCTCATTTCTTCTCTTCTAAAAGCCTTTGATTGCTGCAGACTAATCTTCAGTGTGGAAATTTCCTTGAGTACCCCCCTCTGCAACCGTGGGACTGGATATTATGGGGGTAAGAGCCAAGCTGCCTGCATTTTGAGCTCTGGCTTTGTGACCCCAGACAAGTCACTTAAGACCTGCTGGGCCTCAATTGACTCATCTGCAATATGGGTCAGTAAGGTTCCTACCTCTGAGGGCCATGAGACTTCATCAGTACACACATGGGGGCTGAGAACAGGGACAATGCTTCGTACACATTAGTTGTGGATTACCACACTGCAGAAGGCACAGCTATGGGCTCCCAGACTGTAAAAGTCCCTCTCTCTTCTCTTCTGCCCCTCGCTGCCCCAGCCCTTCTATCATCATGCTTGCTGACTTCCCCTACCTTCTCTGCTTCCCTGGCGTCTCAGCTGGTAAAGAATCCGCCTGCAGTGCAGGAAACCTGGGTTTGATCCCTGGGGTGGGAAGATCCCCTGGAGAAGGAAACAGCTCCCCACTCCAGGATTCTGGGCTGGAGGATCCATGGACTGTATAGTCCCCGGGGTCGGCAAAGAGTTGGACACGACTGAGTGACTTTCACTTTCACTTTTCACCTTCGGTTCCAGAAGACAATTTTCTGACTTCCAAATCATCCTCTTCCATCCACTCCACAAAAAACCATAAACTCTGATATCCTACCTACCTGTTATAAATAATGTCTGTCACACATGGCAACTTGACAGTTTCATGGGCAGAGAAAAACATGAGAGGATCAGGATTTTTAGCCCTCTTCCTCCCTCTTAAGGAGGAGTGCTTGGCTTCTGGGCCTGGCTCTGCGGACTGAGGCAACAGCCAGGAGCCCAGATCAGAGGAAGCTAAAAACACAGGGATCTTCTTGCATCAGGAAAGCAAGCACCCGGGAAGCTGGGAGAGAGACCCCAAGGGAGCAGAGGTGTGCCATGAAAACGGTGTGGGCCGGAGCATGATGGGGAGGACAGGGAGAGCAATGACTTGAGGAACTTTGGGGAGAAAGGTGAATAAAGATGGAATTTAAGAAATTTGGCTGTGCTGTGTCTACAGTCTTCCCTCTGCTGCCTGAGGGCAAGAAAGGGTTGTGTAGCGACATACAAACTATCCTCAAGGCTTTTGGAGTCTGATTTGAGTTTCTTTTGGATCCTGTGAGCAGGAAGCCCCAGACTTGTTCGGGTTACAACTGCAGTAGCAGCTAGCATGTACTGAGAACCTACTGGACCCCAGGTGCCATGCTGGGGTCTAACATGCAGTGTCTTCAGTTCTCACAGCATCTCTGTCAAGCAGGTAGGATTACCTTTTCTTTTCTGGAATTCCATTTCAATGAACATAAATAACTTCATCAGACCAATGAGAGGCAGAGTTGGGATTGTAACCCAAATCTACCTGATTCTAATGCCTGAAATCCTCCCACCACCACTCCAATGAACCTAAACATAAGCTTTTAGAAGTGAAGTGAAGTGAAAGTCGCTCAGTTGTGTCCAATTCTTTATGACCCCATGGACTGTAGTCCACCAGGCTCCTCTGTCCATAGAATTCTGCAGGCAAGAATACTGGAGTGGGTTGCGATTCCCCTCTCCAGGGAAGATTTAGAGGGTATGTTTAAAATTTCCTGTCATATTATTATCATCACTCTTTCAAATTTCAGTGGCATGCCTAATGTAATACTATGTGCATGCTCCGATGGACTGACTTTAGCTCCTTTCAATTAAGATACCATTTTGGAGTTAATAGATGCTTCTGAGTGCACAGTTGTTTCATAGCAAAACTGCACCTCCACGTGTTAAAAACAAGACTCAAGGAAATTGACCATTTTTCAAATATTGTATTGTTGTGTGTGTACAACCGGCAGAGAAAGAAAGACTCTAAGGAGGCTGTTTAAGATTTTAGTGCAGCTACTTAAAAATAAGTACATAATGTTGTTTGATTTCTGAGAGGCCTAAAAGAATTGTAAACAAATCATGCAGCCAGTCCTTTACAGCACGCTACCTGGGAAAAGCATTGTTTGTTCACAGCAAATATGTAACCACAAAACACATTAAAATGCAGAAAAATCATCTGACCAAACAAAATGACGATAAATCAGCTGGAAACTTGTTGCCATTACAGGATATTAAATATGCTCATCTAGGGAAGAATGCATGCTAGTCACCTATTTAATCGTGCACGTAATTAAAGGGGTTGCCCGCACTATGATTTATAGGTTGGATCTTCTAATTACTTAGCTGTAGCAATTAGGATTTTCTTTGTATTACACTTCTTCAGGCCAAAGATGCCTTCTATCGCTTGGGCCAGATTTAGGAGGGCAAATCCTGGCTTGTGTCCCATCCCTAGTGACACTCCCCATTTCTCTCCCCCAGTTGAAATTGTTCCCAGCTGGGTATCTTAAAGGTGATTCGGAGGCTATTGGAAAAAAAGAGGAATGTCACTGTGATGGCTGAACCATCGTTCTCTCCTTAACAGACTCACAGGCTCTGGAGTCTTATCCCAGCTTCATTAGAAAAGACCCTGACGCTGGGAAAGATTGAGGGCAGGAGAAGAGGGTGACAGAAGGTGAGATTGTTAGCATCATCAACACCATGGACTTGAGTTTGAGCAAATTCCAGGGGATGGTGAAGGACAGGGAAGCCTGGTGTGCTGCAGTCCATGGAGTCACCAACAGTCAGGCATGACTTAGCAACTGAACAACAACTCAGCTTCAGGAGGCCCACTGCCTTGGAGACCTGGGGTCCTGTCTTCACTGAACACACAGTGACTTCCAGACATTTCCTTACTAGAGAAAGATCAGAAGGGCCAGGAGTTGAAGAGAAATATACATAACATTCTTCAGACCTTCATTACTCCATAATAGTTTTGTTGAAAGCCTTCAGAGAGAGCGCAGCAAGATCAGGAGAGGGGAGTTCATCTGTTATTTATCTAATGTGTTCCACATGCCAGGAATTCTGCTGTACATGCAGGGGTTAAAAGCACAGGTTCTGGAGTCAAAATGCCTGGGTTCAAATCTTGGTTCAGAATCACTAGCTGTGTGGCCATGAGAGATTTACCCGCTCTGAGCTTCAGTTTTCTTATCTATAAAATGGAGCTAAGCACACTCACTTCAAGACCTTTGAAGATTAAACAAGATAAAACTTTAAAGCAATCACTTGCATAGATCCCAGCATACATTAAACACTTGCATGTGAGCGTGCTCAGCCGCTTCAGTTGTGTCCAACTCTTCTCGACGCTATGGACCATAGACCGCCAGGCTCTTTAGTCCATGAGATTCTCCAGGCAAGAATACTGGAATGGGTCACCATGTCCTCCTCCTGGGGAATCTCCCTAACCCAAGGATCAAACCCATGTCTCGTATGTCTCCTGCATTGTCAAGCAGGTTCTTTACCACTAGCGCCATCCGTGAAGCCCACAGTAAACACTACATGCATTATTCTTCGTATATTCAATATCTCCAACCCTATGAATCATTTGTTCTTTTTTTTTTCACTTATGCAGAGAATATCTGAGTGTTTATTACCAGATCCAGAAAGGCTATGTTCTTTTCTTTACCCTTTCTCACCCTCCCAGGCCATAAACCTTAAACTCCTGGGCACAGGAAAGTTATTTATTATGTTGAATGAAAGAGTCAACTCTTTGAAGTGTCAAAAGCTTTGGATTTAAGCTAGTGTAAATCAGCTTTCAGATAGCGTGGGACTCTGGAAAACACACACAACCAGGATGCTAGTTCAGAGCTGAGCCCTGTGGCTGAAGCTCCAGCATCAGAGCGGCACACTGGTTTTCACTGTGATGGTCAAGTGAAAGTTTGGCAGTGCCTTCTGAACAAGTTGCACCAGGGCTGGGGAGACAGGAGTGACCTTCCCTTTCCTTCAGCAAATATTGATTGGTTTATGTTGTATATGCAAACCCGTGCTGGTGCTTGGGACCCAAAGATGACCAGCAGCCCGTGGTCTCTGTTCTCCATGGCTTTGTGCTCTAACAGGAACATAAATATGCAAACTTGTGTTGGCCTGACCAGTGGTAAGGAAGGGCCAGGGAAACCTAGGGAAAGAAGAGCTGCTGCTCCCTGGGGAAGCATTCCAGAGGAGGGAACACTGGAGCTGAGGTTCCAGCTCGGGTTTGCCCTGAACACAAATAGGGAATAATTTCTTGGAGCTCCAATAAGAAGTTTTGAACCAAATAACAATCACAGTCATCAGAATCCTCTTAGCTACCACGTATTTAGTCAAATTCAAGATCCATGTTAAACATCATTTTTTCTTCATTAAATAATCCTATCTTCTAGATGTTTGAATGACTATCCCCAATTTTAAGACATCACTCCCAAATGAGATTCATTTAATTAAAGGCAAGACAGGGGTCCCCATGATATCTCAAATAAAGAAGAACACCTAACAGGCATTCAGCAAGCCATGCTGAACTGAAGGTACACCCTACTGAAGGCTCAGCACCTTTTTCCTTCTGTGTAGCCTGGATGGAAAAAGTACGTTCGTCTCTTGGCTTGTTTCCTTTGGCAAAGAGAATTATACCATGTGTTATTCTATTTATGAGAAATCAGTACTCTAGAAAAGCATGCTATTTGTGTTGGCAATACAAGCAAATGTGGACTGGTTACCACCAAAAAGTGCCCAGACTGTGAAATATATACCCATCACCTTTCAATTTAAATAAACTAGACCCTTTATCAGTAGGAACACAATAATGTGGTCAGCTAGAAAATAGCCCCATTGGAAACATTTCATTTGGTGGGTCGCTTGACATTGCATTAGGGTGTTGGAGATTATGATAAGTGGTTGGAGTGAGGTTTTTCCTTTTAAATTTCGTTAAACAGCATTTCCTTGTGGCAGAAGTCAAAGGTTTGATTTCAACAATTAGGAAGTGAACTTTTTTTTTTTTTTTACAATGCTGGGGAAAAAAATGCTTCAACTGAGATAAGACAGCAGCACATGTCATCTTGAATAGCAGATGGAAAAGATCTCCCCCTCAATGAGCGTTCTAACCTCCGGACAAACTGAACATGCCGTAGTCCTAGTGGGAACTAAGAAGGACGCATTTATCTTTTTCCAGAGGTAATCAGCTGGACTCTCATGCTCATTCTGCCCTCTGGTGGCTAGCTTTATGAAATGCAACCGAAAGGATACATTGTAAGCAGCAATGACTTTCTTCCTTTTTCAGATGATTTTATGTAATTCTTATCTACAATTACCGTGTCCCAAAGCTGCTATCTTCTGACCTGTAGACCTCAGATTCAGTTTTCTAATTAAATTTGCTGAAATCCTGACTTTTATTTAATTAAACACAGACTGGGGATTTAAAAATGTGTCTCAACATTCAGGTTTAAAGCTAGCTCAGGTGAGTTGCAGATGAATTTTTTTTTTTTTAATGAATGAATTCACCTGGAGGATGAAAGCCAGCACACTGTATAATCAAATCCTTGAATACCCCAAAGATCAGTGTATTTAGTTAGTCAGACAATAAGTTAATTTTTTAGTAGATTATTGGCATGCCTAGGCTAAAATCCATATGACTAAGAATAACAATATGCCATCTGAAGAAGAATGAAGAAGCATGACTTGCTTTTATCAAGATATACTAATATATCGATATCGACACAAGGTTAGACAAGTTCAGAAGCAAACCTACAAACACATAGAAACTTGATATAGGGGAGAAGAGTATTATAAACCAGAGTAGAAAGGATACAATCATAATAAAGGCTCCTGGGAAAACTGGTTATTCTTTTTTACAAAATAAATTTAGAGAATACCTCAAACCAAAGGAAAATAATACATTTCAGATGTACTATATGCCTTGGTGTGAAAATAAACAAAAAAATAATCAACTTTAGAAAAAAACATAGACTATCTATGTGATATGCAAAAGTACCTAGAAAACAAAGACAAAGATTAACGCATGCAATTATACGGAATAAAACTTTTGCAAAAATCATCTTAAAGCTAACAGAGCAGATTAGAAGAAAATATTTGCAGCACATACAATATGATCAATGAAATCTTAGTATCCAGGCTATAAGAAGAATTCCTGTAAATCAATTCTTAACAGATAAATATCTAATAGAAAAAAAGAAAAATACATGAACTGGCAATTCATAGAAGAAGAAACCCAAATGGCCAGTACGGAACACAACCTATCAGTCATGAAGGAAATGCAAATCAAAATTCTGTGAGATGGAATTTCACTACCCATTATAGTGAACATTTTTTTTCAAGCTGGCAATACCAGCTCCAGATGTAGACAAGGATGTGGAGAAGGTATTCTCTATCTTGCTGGCGGAAGTTGAAACGGGCACAATTGCTATTTAATATTCACTAATTAATTATAAATACCCAATTAATATCTAATTAACATTGTCTAATAATTGGTGAATATCTGGTAAGTATATAATTTACATATTTAATATCTAAGCAATAGCTAATCAAGCTGCTGCTGCTGCTAAGTCGCTTCAGTCGTGTCCGACCCTGTGTGACCCCAGAGATGGCAGCCCACCAGGCTCCACCATCTCTGGGATTCTCCAGGCAAGAACACTGGAGTGGGTTGCCATTTCCTTCTCCAGTGCAGGAAAGTGAAAAGTGAAAGAAGTCGCTCAGTCATGTCTGACTCTTTGCAACCCCATGGACTGCAGCCTACCAGGCTCCTCCATCCACGGGATTTTCCAGGCAAGAGTACTGGAGTGGGGTGCCATTGCCTTCTCCAGCTAATCAGGCTAGTGACACATATTCTGTTCAGCCAAGCTCTTCTGGGTCTAATGAATTTTTGCACATAGGCACCAGGAGTTGGCAGTAGTGAGACTGATGGGACATAATTGTGCAGTAAACCACCTCCCACCCCACCCCCCGGTACCCCGGAGGTCCCATCATACTTTTGACAGAGCTCAGCAATGGTGATTACAAGCATGGATTTTAGGGTCAGCAAACCTGGGGACTCTATCGCTTTGTGTTCTCCAACAATCACATAATCTCTCTGGACCCCAGTTCTCTTCATCGTCGGTGGGGATAGTCATGTCCTTCTCCTTAACATTACTGGGGAAATAAAATGACAGACGGATAAAGTGTTTTGCACGTAGTAGACGCTCAATAAATGGCCACTATTGTTTCCATTATCAGGACTCTACAATGGGGAGTCATCATTTCTGACTAAGCAGAAATTCTCTTTGCTGGCTAGGAAGACAGGTATCAAGAAAGAAAGATCAATGATATATTCTTAGGGCAGTCAGAGCATCCCATCAGGGAAGTAAGCAGAGCTCCATGAACAGTTTTACCACTCATTCGATGACAAACCAAAGAATTAGATTCTGCTCCTCAGTAAGACCCCTGGAATAAGTCTGTGAGGCATCCCATTACCCATCAAGGAAAGACACAAGACGTCTGCCTTGGTTCGGTGCTCAATCTCTGACCTGGCCCAAGGGGCACTAAGAAATGTGCCCCATGAAGTTCTCGGGCTGGCACCTGCCTGCAGGATTGAAATCTGAGGGAGGATGGGCCAGAAATTCAAAGAAATAAGACTGAAGTCAGAAAACAACCTTGTTTAAAATGGAGAGTGAGGTTTCCCATCATCAAATACTTACCAGTTAAGATGCAGGCCAGTGCAAGAAAAGCAAGTAAAACTCTTTAGGTCACACTATCTGCTGTGAGCTGAGACTCTTGTAGAATCAATTTGCTACATTGATGTACGGTAACGTGTGCCATTGTCCATTTTGCTTGTCCGTAGCTTCCTCAGAGGTCATAATTCAAAGATATCTCAGAATCTGAAAGCTATATACAAATAGCATAATGACTCATACTTCACACTCTGTAAAGAACTCCCCCTCTATCAATCACAAACATATTTACCTATGAAATGAAAATCAGAGGACCTTTCTACCTCGTATCACCAGAAAGTTTCATCTGGGGGATAAACTGAATCTTATAATTTTTTACGTGAAATACCCTCTCCAGGCTTCCCAAATGCTCACTATCCCTTTAAAATTACAGTGAAGGCAAATGAGAAATGGAATCATCAAGGAAAATTGCTCTAAGTTTAGCTTTCATTAGGAATTAATCATCAGCTGTGATTGCCTTGGGTGCTACGATATATAAATTCCAGAACTTTGTCCTTGAAGAGAAGTCATTTTTCTTCCTCAAAACCTAAATGTGTATCTTCCCCTCCAGCAAGGTTCAGACACAAGGTTATCCCAGTGGAGGGTGGATGCTCAAGGTATCTATCCCTTTACAAAGACACCCTTCTGTACCATTGGTCATCCATCGTTTCTGAAAAACATTTCTGGGACAGTTGGTGAAGTGGATTGCAAGAGCAGACTGACAAAAAGAATGCAGCATTTTACACTGCATGCCAACTCTAGAGAGAATGTTTGACAAGCAAAGAAATCAGTACCAAATTAAATAATTTTATATACACGTAAATTGGCTAGAAACGTGCCTGTCAGCCATTGCTTTCTGTACCAGAGGCCTGAATGCTGAAAGGTATTCAGAGCCATAGATAAGACTGGGCACTGCAAAAACAAACCCACTTCTTCCATAGCAACCAGTATGCACAATCTCCAAGAACCTAGGCTGTGCCAAACTCCACTGCTCACTGGTCAGACTGCAAGCACTCCACCCATGACTTGTTCATGGGTTTATACTCCAATCATACATGCAAGCACACAGATATGTGGCACCTGCCAGGAGATGCTTTGGCTTTCTCAAGACATCAGTGGAACTTAGCTTCTGCACTTTCATCTCTTCATGCATCCCTCTTTTTTGTCAGAGGAGACTACTCACCTGCCCTCTCACCTACTGGCTTCAGCTGCCCACACTGGACCTGACATCCTGCCCCAGGGAGCTGGTTAGGGGCACCTAGTGGCGTCGTATCAGGCTCATTGCCCCATATGGTTGCCCACGCCTGTCTTGTCTTCCTGAGGCTCCAGAATTCCGCTTGTTCTCCTGCCCAGTGGATGCCTGTGGACTCCTTAATTCTCTGCCACCGAAATGTGAGCACCTGTTCTCTGCAAAGTTCCCTTGCTCTCCCTCTTGGCAGGGTCACAGTCCTCCCCTCCTGGCATGGATTGAGTTTTCTGGAAGCTGATGTGTGATGGAGTTTGGGTTGCAAGATGTTTGTTAGGCTCAATAGCTGTGAAAGGAAGGGGAGGAATTAGAAAAGGAGGAAGAGTAAGTCCTGCAGTCCTAAAACTCCACCAAGATGGCAGAAGCTCTGGGAGGAACACCGACCTGTAGAATTGCCTGTATTACAGCAAAATGGCCAGGCCATTATATCCCTTGCCTGGATGATCCAGTCTTTGGATATGAGCTTCCCTAAGGAAGGGTGGGACCCCAGGCAAGGCATTGTCTCGGGTGACCCTGAACATGCTCATGGGTGGAAGCTGTCTTCTGACCCTGCTCCCTGTGGCTGGGCACCAAATCCTTCTTCGAGGTGGCACTAGGTGGCACATCCTCACGTCTATGACACCATTCACCTTCAGTGCAGACCCCTGCTGGCCTTGACCTCACCAGTCGGCCTGCCTGGGGTTCCAACCCATCTGATCTTTGTCTACGGGCTCTCTTTGGCTTCTGGCACAATTCTCAGTCTTACAGTGCAGTTCCTCAGAACTTAGGATTGTCATGATATCACCTGGAGGCACATCCAGGAATGTCTTTTGTGGCCATGGAGACTAGAAAGCTCTGCTGTCAATCCCAGTACTCCTTGATGTGGTCCATCCCCACCCCAAGCCTCACCCCATTTCCTCAATTCCCCTGCCCAGTCCTGCCTGCCCCAAGGGTCCTGCTGCTTGGTGGTGTTCCCAAAGAACTCCCAGTGGAGAGAAGGAGATTAGAGAAGGAAGACTGCATCCATGCCAACATGGACTTACCCACATGTATAGCCTCAACCCCAAGGCAGACACATCGTGGTGCAAACAGTAAGAGAAAGAGAATGATTCCATGTGCCAATATCTGCAAGACAGTTTCAACTCCTTGCAAGTGAGGCTAAAAGAAATCATTTTATCTGGGAGAGTTGGGGACCTGTGGTATATTAAAAGCTTTCAAGGCAGTGGAAAACATTTGAGCGGTCAGTTTCTTGAGTGTTCAGTAAATCCTGACTTTCCTCCAATACCATTCTCATTTTCAGCCCCCAGGCTCACCCCATCTCTTCGAGTCCTTGGCCTGGGAGTCATTTTTTTAACCCTCAGCCAGCCTTTCTCTTCCCCTGTCAGATTGCTGACCTCTCTTTTCACCATGATTTTGATTATCCCTGCCTTTTGTAGAGAGAATTTTCTCAATCTCATCTTTCCTCACCTTTCCAAAAACAAACAAAAACAAAAAGCAAACAAACGGAAAACGACACCTCCACCTGAGAGCCTTCGCTGATTAATATCTCCTAATTCTGATTATGAGTTTACTGTGCATATTTCCAGGATTAAGTTTTTATTAAAACCAAATGGCATTGTATAAAATTTCAAAGCATTACCCAAGCTATTATTTTTATTGCATCAGTTCCTTTCTTAAATCAATTAACCAGCAAATATGACTAGGAACACTTTAGTGCCTTTAAAGACACTTTTTTCAGTGGTTGCTCTTTACTTTTTAACAGCTAGATTTGTTGTAATGAGATTTGACCTGGTAGGTATTTGCATGTGGTTATTTGCCGAACGTTTGTGATTGTTCATAGCATGGAGTCTGTATGAAATTGGCCTGTTTCAGTCACAATCAAAAGACCCCATCACAATGTAACAAGGTTTCCTGTAACTCTATACGTGTTATTTTAAAACGCTATCCCTCATTAGGGACTCTTAGGGCAAAAACGTGCCAGTGTGCTTAAAATATCTGGTCGTCATCTGTGTATGGCCTTCTCAACCACAAAGCAAGTGCCTCATGGTGATAGCCATGTTTTCCATAGACAATGAGGAACATCAACAAGCTTTCTCTGGACATCTGCTCCACACCAAGCCTTGTGCCAGGGGCTCATGTGGACTAATGCACTCCTTCCACTGACCCCCACCTCCCCTGGGAAGACCAAGGTGAATGAGGTTTGGGAATCTGTCTAAGGTCCACAGGTGATGAGACAGGATTGGAGTCTGAATCCAGGTTTTCTATAAATCGCTAATGCTTTCTCTCCCCGCATGTCGTTACTACACACGGTGGGGTTTACCCTGGCAGCTCGGTGGTAAAGAATCCACCTGCCAAAGCAAGAGACACAAGAGACACGGGTTCAATCTCTGGGTCAGGAAGATCCTCTGGAGGAGGAAATGGCAACCCACTCCAGTATTCCTGCCTGGGAAATCCCACGGCCAGAGGAGCCTGGAGGGCTACAGTCCTTGAGGTCATGAGAGCTAGGCACAAGTTAGCGACTAAACAACAGCTGAAACCCAACAACTCAAAGTTGGCTAGCTACATGGCTCCACAACCCTGTGCCCTCCAAGAAGTCAGAGCTTAAAGAAGTTTGGGCAGACTAAGAAGGTTCATGATCTTCTGAAGAACCAGGAATTAAGGGGTCTTAATTAACCCTCCCGAGCAAGAGGACTGTGTCAAGAACAGGTAATCTTGCAACACATTGTTACTTTTCTCTGCGTCGTCCCCGATGTTTTCCTGGTCTCTTCCTGCCGTACAAATGTCAGGTCACCCCGGATAAAATGAAGAGCAGTGTCAGAAACACCACACAATCTGCCAGGGTGTTTGATCAGAATATCTTGCGGGACATCCCCAGGGAGGGGTCTCAAGGTGAACCCGACAAGTAATTGGCACACTGCCTTCGAAAAAGCATTCAATTAGCAGAGAGGCCTATGCCTAAGTTGACTATGGCTGAGAAGGACAGGGTCAATTAAAATAAGAATAAGGCATGCCTCCCCTTCCTTCCTGCCCTACCACCACCGCCACCCACCGTCTGAGGGAATGAAAACTCAGATGGTGGATAAAATCCCAGCTCCTGCCTAATGCTTCTCCCTGGTGGAGGAGCTGTGTGGCTCAGCAACTCTGCCACTCCACAGGCAAAAATGCAGAGTTTGTCTCTTTTGTCAGTCTGGAGATAAAATCCTATTCTTTGTAATCCCTAAAGAAACAAATCAAATAAACTCGGGCTGAGCTAACCATTTTCAATCCATCAAAGCAATCAAATTCTGTTTACCTGAATCACAATGATTTCTAAAATGTTATTAAAAAGTAAAATGGAGTTTAACTATTCCAAAAAACCGAAAATGATGTGCAAACACAAAAGGGATAAGATTTCTGTAATTATGTAGACATAAAGTCGAGGCCATCATCTGAACCACAATACATTGTAGCTATGGCATGTACAGATAAAGAGCCCTTTGTCTAACACGGCGGCTGCGACTGATGCATAAACATAATTAACGTAAGAAGTCTTCAAAGAGGTGACTATTCATTTAGTTAGTTTTATTGCTCTTTCGGACAAACAATGGTTTTATAATTTAATAAACCAATTAACTGATTACGTCTCACCCAAAATATTTGTATATCACCACTTCTATCATCTCAAAAATCCTCAGCCCATTTCTTGGCCAGAGAGTGTTGTTGTCAATGTGACTAATTAGTATCTTTGGCAAATGTTCGGCTGGCAGGTTAATTTTGCAGCAAATTCTTTGGGAATTTTTGTATCCATGTGCTTTGCAAACATTTGCAGAAAGCCCTTTCTCAGCGTCCTTAAAAGTTCAGAGACCAGAGCTAATATTAGGACTGTTTAGAGGCACTTTGAAAGAAAAAATGGTGTGGTTCCGCTTCTTTATTGTAATTCTTCCACTCCTAAGTAGGGGGAACAATGCACTTCTTTAGCATGCCATGCGTTATCACCCCCTCCAAATCGCTTCTTCTATTCAGCCAGGAGTCATTCCATTGGCTTCAGGTAAGGATCACCTGTATTATAATGGTGATGCTCACCACGCGCAGCTAACCCTCCATTATCAGGTACAGAAAAGCCGGCTGGGGAAAAAAATGCATCCAGGAATAAAACTTGACATCCTGGCAAAGACCAGAAAGTTTCAACCTAGGCACATTCTTGCAGCACTTGAAATGTGAAATTGTCGTGACACGTCTTCAAGAAAAGCAACATATGTCAATCAAGGCGGAGAAATGGAGTCATTTAAGAGGATTTGCTGGAAACCTTAGTAAATGATGTTTTTATGACGGGTACAAATGTGGCACTCCTGGCTCTGGCCCCAAAGCCGCTGACCATCTCCAGCAGGGATCTGACTTAACGAGTGCTGTATAATGAACCCTGTTCTGCCCGGCAACCCTCGTTGCCACACTTTCAGCTAAGTATCCATTCATTCATTGCTCCTTGGTAGAACCCAACATTGAGAGACTCCAACCCATCCACCACGAGCTAGACCCAGTCCCTACCCTCAGGAATGTATCGTCTAGGGAGGTTAAGGACAAGGTGAATAAAAAGGGGATGGGTGCAATGAGATGGGAGGACTATGTAAGATCCCGTCAGAGGGGCTGAATTTAGACGAACAGGATCAGGGAACCACTTCCTGCCGGAAGTGAGCATAAGCATCTGAGTTACGGAGTTAAGAGTAAGCAAGTGACCAAGGAGAGGGCAGAAGCTGAAAGTTGAAGAGAAGATCTTGCTCGCAGGAGCAGTGGCGAGAGAAGACGCCCACCCTGGGTCCCTAGGAGCCCTTACAGATGGTAGGAGCATGGACCACGAGGGCCCAGGGCTGCAGGGGAGGTTAGAGGGCTGACAAGCCCAGACTGTGTGCAGGACTTGAAGCCACAAGAAGGTGCTTGAATTCCATCCTGGAGGAATGTGGAGATATCAAAGTTTCAATCAGAGGAGTCGTGATCAGATTTACATTCTGGAAATACATAAATCCCTCTCTACTATACCAACAACAACAACAAAATTTAAGTCCTAATGGTTTATGGTTCATGTGGTTACTGCACCCCAATGATTGGTAATTTATTGTCCCTGAGAAAAATAAAACTGAACCCTTTGTAGAACCCTTGCCAAAGCTGCAGCAAGACACTCCACTTCTCAGGCTAACATGCCTGGATTTGAGTATTTATGCAGGGCATACACCTTCCTTAGAGTCTATGGGAAGGACACTTCTCTCAAGCAGCAGAAAAATATATAAGCCAATAAGATCCAAATATACATAAGACCTGAAATCCCAGATGATTAAGGGACAGATAGGAAGTTCTGAAAAATCATGAGATGGCTGGCTGCCATGTACTGAGGTGGTTTAAGAACTTCCGAATGTATAAACTGGATTTAGAAAAGGTAGAGGAATCAGAGACTACACTGCCAACACCTCTTGGATCATAGAAGAAGGAAGGAAGAGAGTTCCAGAAAAACATCTACTCTTGCTTCATTGACTATGCTAAACCCTTTGACTGTGTGGATCACAACAAACTGTTGAAAATTCTTAAAGAGGTGGGAATACCAGACCACATTACCTGCCTCCTGAGAAACTTGTATTCAGGTCAAGAATTGTTAGAACCACACATGGAACAACAAAATGGGAAAGGAGCATGTCAAGGCTGTATATTGTCACCCTCATTTAACTTGCGTGCAGAGTACATCGTGCAAAATTCTGGGCTGGACTCACAGCTGGAATCAAGATTGCTGGGGGAAATATCAACAACCTCAGATATGCAGATGATAGCACTCTAACGGCAGAAAATAAAGAGGAACTAAAGAGCTTCTTGATGAGGATGAAAGAAGAGAGTGAAAAAGCTGGCTTAAAACTCAACATCCAAAAAACTAAGATCATGGCACTCAGTCCCATTACTTCTTGGCAAATAGGAGGGGAAGAAGTAGAAACAGTGGCAGATTTTTTCTTAGCTCCAAAATCACTGTGGATGCTGACTGCAGCCACAAAGTTAAAAGACAGTTATTCCTTAGAAGAAAAGCTGTAACAAACCTAGACAGTGTTTTAAAAAGCAGAGACATCACTTTGCCAACAAAGATCTGTATAATCAAAGCTCTGGGTTTTCCCTGGTGGCTCAGATAATAAAGCATCTGCCTGCAAAGCAGGAAACCCGGGTTCGATCCCTGGGTCGGGAAAATCCCCTGGAGAAGGAAATGGCAACCCACTCCAGTACTCTTGTCTGGAAAATTTCCATGGACTGATGGAGCCTGGTAGGTACAGTCCATGGGGGTCACAAAGAGTTGGACATGACTGAGCGACTTCATTTTCTTTTCTTGTTTTTTCCAGTAGTCATGTACAGATGTGAGAGTTGGACTATAAAGGCGGCTGAGCACTGAAGAACTGATGCATTTGAACTGTGGTACTGGAGAAGACTCTTGAGAGTCCCTTGGACTGCAAGGAGATAAAACCAGTCCATCCTAAAGGAAATCAATCCTGAATACACATTGGAAGGACTGATGCTGAAGCTGAAACTCCAATACTTTGGCCACCTGATGCGAAGAGATGACTCATTGGAAAAGACCCTGATGCTGGGAAAGATTGAGGGCAAAAAGAGAAGGGGACAACAGAGAATGAGATGGTTGGCTCACATCACCAACTCAATAGACATGAATTTGAGCAAACTCCGGGAGATAATGAACGTCAAAGGTGCCTGGCGTGCTGCAGTCCATGGGGTCGTGAAGAGTTGGACATGACTTAGCAGCTGAACGATAAGAAGATTCATGGGCTTGATATGTTCCGGGATAGGCAGGAGGGGTCACATGAACAGGGGGAAGGGTGGAAATGAACGCAGAAGTAGAGAGGAATAGTCAATCTGCCGGTGAATGGTGATGCCAGCAGGAAATAAGAACAAGTGTATCAGATGCTAAGCAAAAGATTAGGGCCTCAAACCTGTGGGTGACTAAACAGGATTACAGCAGCAGCAGCACCCCAACACCACAGAGGATGACGTGTCCAGGGCACTTCTTTGCTTCGAGTCTCTGACTCTGAACCTTATTCCTTTCCATCACATCTCATTGCCTGTCCATGTACCAAGAGTGCTGGGAGAGCCCAAGAGAGATGAAGGACCGGTTATGCAGACACCACAGATGCTCTTTGCAAGACATTTAAACAGGGACTTCCCTGGTGGTTCAGTGGTTAAGACTTCACCTTCCAATGCAGGGGGTGTGGGTTCAATCCCTGGTCAGGGAGCTAAGAGTCCACATGCCTCGTGGCCAAAAACCCAAAACACAGAACAGAAGCAATGCTGTAACAAATTCAATAAAGAGTTTTAAAATGGCCTACATCAAAAAATCTAAAAAAGGGCTTCCTTTCCAGGTTAAGAATCTGCTTTGCAAAGCAAGGGACACTGGTTCGGCACCTGGTCTGAGAAGATCCCACATATCTCGGGGCGACTGAGCTCGTGCGCCACAATTACTGATGCCCATGAGCCCCGGAGCCCATGCTCCACAACAGGAGAAGCCACCGCAGTGAGAAGTGAGCACACTGCAACCAGAGTGCAGTGTGTTTGCTGTAGCAACAAAGACTCTGCACAACCAAAAATAAATAAATAAATATATTTTTTTAATTTTTACAAAAAGATACGTTTAAATAGGATTCCAAGAAACAGGAGGAACTTACTATACCACGGGAGACGATTCATAAACTGGCCCCACCGTCTCCAGCTTCACTGATCCCTTGGGTCCCCCATGCCCCAGACATTCTGAAACGCTTGCAGTTGCCCTTCTGATTCCAGGCCTCTCCCTGCACCTCCCCCACCTTCCCAGAGCATCTTTCCCTCTAAGACCCAGGGATCACCTTCTCCAGGCAGTCCCGAAGGACCACTCCTCCACCCTCCCCAGGATGCTCTTCACTCCCACTCTTGCTGGGAAATCCTCCTTACAAGGCTATGTCTACTTATTCTAGTCAACCTTTCATCAAGGAACCTTTTGGTTAAGCACAGTGGTTAAGAGCTTGACCTCTGGTGGGAATCCCCAAGAGCAGCCAGGACAGAACCAGAATATAGCAGACACTGGGCTACATTTGACAAATGTAAGACTGGATGAAAGAACTCAAGGTGGGAGGAAGATCCTACCATATCAATCTGCCAACTCCAGAGAGCCCTCAGAGCGCACATCCTAAAAGTCTGCAGGTTCAGGCAATTGCATTTTTTAAGCTCCAGAAACTGACAGTGGTATGCAGAAGAATTCCTACTTGGGGGGTGCTGCTGTTAAAACAGGCCCTTTGGCTGTGTCTGCACTGCCCCCAAAACAACAGTCAATGAAGACACTGTTTAAAAAAAAAGAAAAAACAACTAATTCGGAGCAGGAAAAAGTTAAGTGGTTTTCTGATTTCTTTTGCCTTCCAATTCAATCACAAAGATCACTCGTAGAGCCCTGGGTAAATATAGCCTGGGTCTGAATGTCTTGAGTCATGTGACCATGTTATCTCATTAATCCCTACAAAGTTCTAAGAGTAAGATAATGAGTGTTACCGAGGGCCTAGACTAGAGGTTCGCAAATTTCAGGGTGCATCAGAGCCCCCTGGAGGGCATCTTCAAACACGACTGCTGGACACCCCACTGAGGAGTTTCTAATTTGGTATGTCTAGGACTCAGCTCATAAATGCCCATTTCTAACAAGTTCGGTAAAGAATCTGCCTGCAATACAGGAGACCTGGGTTCAATCCCTGGGTGGGGAAGACCCCCTGGAGTAGGAAATGGCTACCCACTCCAGTATTCTTGCCTGGGAAATTCCATGGACAGAGGAACCTGTCAGATTAAAGTCCATGGGGCCACAAACAGTCAGACAGAACTGAATGACTAAAAGGAAAATAAACAAGTTCCCAGGTGATGCTGCTGCTGCTGCTCAGGGACCACATTTTGAGAACCCCTGCCCTCGACTATGGTTGATGACCTTGCATAAGGTCATCATCATCTATCAACTCTTAGACACTTGGTGCTAGACCAACTGACTTCAGCTTAGCAAGTGTCCAGGTAGTGAGGTACTATGAAATGGGTGTGCTTACCTGGCCCAGTGACTGTTCCTATAGTTCAGGAAGGGAGTGGCCACTTGCCAGCTCCAATCAGGTCATGAGGCTGGAGAAGCCAGGGCCAGGGGTAACATTTTTTTCAAACAAGAATCCCTGATATCGGCTGCATGCAAATTACTCCAGCTCTCTCTCTCTCTCTCTCTCTCTCTCTCTCTCTCTCTCTCTCTCTCTCTCTCTCTCTCCCTCCCTCCCTCCCTCCCTCTCTCTCTCTCTCTCTCTCTCTCTCTCTCTCTCTCTCTCTCTCTCTCTCTCTCTCTCTCTCTCAGATGCTCATGGTGGGGATTTAAAGGGGAGGTCAAAGTAAAATTGAGTTCTGACTCAGATTTCACAAGAACGGGTTTTCAAATCAAATCAGATAAAACCTCAGGGTGCATGGGACGGCTTTACCCCTACCCAAATGTGACCTCTCCTATTAAGTAGGGGGAAAAAGCTCGAAAAACCTCTTCAACATCAAATAGCAACCTAAGAGCATTTTCTGGTGATTTAAACTTAAGCGAATCAGAAACATCTGGGTTAAATTTTACTCAAATTCTACACAATCTAAACAATTAAGGTGGGGGTGGAAGCACTTGGCAAACTGTGCCCAGGGTTTAATCAAGTCTAGAGCATTTGAAAATTGGTCCGAGGTGTTGATGAGCTCTGAGTGACACCTTGCAGCCCAGCCCTGGCATTAACTACTCTGAAAGCTCAAAAGTAACTCAGCTGTCAGCTTCCCCCACCCCCAGGATTCTATGCAGGGCCTCCTTTCCATCCATTTTCTTCATGATCGGAATTGGTGGTTGGTTCACAGCGTGATGCTCTGGACAGATCTGGATGCTTGGTGACCTGGGGAAAATGGGAATTGTGGAAGGCACGGTGAGTGGTTAAGAGCCTGATGGTGCTTGTCAGGATAACGAACCAGCGCTGGCTGCTGCAATGGAGCTTTGGCATCTCAGTGGCTTGACACCACTAAGTGTGTTTCTTCCTCATGTCCTCTGAGTCGGACGGCTTTGCCAGACGACTCTTCTCTACCCACTCAGGAATCCGGGCGGCTCCCATCTTCCCACCCTGCCACGCTAAGTGTATCTCCAGAGGCTGCTGCAGAGGGGAGGGAAGGTAGGCAGGATGGAATGCGAAGTTTTGAATCTCAGACTTGTCCTGGAAGAGCTGTGCCATATTCTGCAGGACCCTTGACCTCTGAAATGTCAGTTTGTTTCTTCCTCTGCCGAGCAGGATTCCTCAGCACCCGCTTCATAGGGCTCAAGGAAGAATCTAATGAGGTTATTCAAAAGTGTGGCATGTCAACCAGTATCCCAGGCACATCTCAGATCCTACTAGAAATGTGGACCTCCAGGCTCCACCTCCGACCTACTGGATCAGAATCTACACTGTATCAATTTACGTTCTTCAATAATCTATCGTTTTCATTGGAATTATAATCAATTTTCAAAGTAAAAAAGTGTATGTATAGATAATTTGATATAGTTACTTTTACTATATAATTATATAAAACAAAATGTTTATGTATCCCTGGGTGATGCAAGTTTGCGAAGTTTCGGAAGCACTGCAGCAAAGCACCCAGTTCAGTTCAGTTCAGTCGCTCAGTCGTGTCCGACTCTTTGTGACCCCATGGCCTGCAGCACGCCAGGGCTCCCTGTCCATCACCAACTCCCGGAGTTTACTCAAACTCATGTCCATTGAGTCAGTGATGCCATCCAACCATCTCATCCTCTGTCGTTCCCTTCTCCTCCCGCCTTCAATCTTTCCCAGTGTCAGGGTCTTTTCAAATGAGTCAGCTCTTTGCACCCAGCACAGAGTAAATGCTCAGTAAACGTTGTGTGTGTGTGTGCGTGTGTGCACACACGTGTGCACGCACATACATGCACACCCTCAGTCATGTCTGACTCTTTGTGGCCCCATGGACTGCAGTCCACCAGGCTCCTCTGTCCATAGAATTTTCCAGGCAAGAATACTGGACATGGGTTGCCATTTCCTCCTCTGGAGGATCTTCCCGACCCACGGATGAAAACTGCGTCTCTTGCATCTCTGGCATTGGCAGTCAGATTCTTTACCACAGTGCCACCTGGGAAGGCCCTCAGTAAATGTGAGCTGCTACTATTATCATCTAAGTGCCAGCTGCCTTTCCAGGCCTGAAAACCATGGAGACAATTAGCCCCTCACCCACTCACAATCAGCAGGGACATCAGCGCAGATTATCAGGTTTAGGGGACTGGCTTCTCCTCCTGTGAACAGTGACACTTCCTCCCAATGTCCTTTCATGAAAGGGTGGAGACGGGGGCCTTTATTTTAACTGACAAATCAAAGCAAGTCAGGACTAAGACTGCAATCATTTCATCCTCATTATCCAAGGAATTTCAGTCCATATGGCACACTGCCCTCATCATTACACGCTGATCACAGACCCTGTGTGTTACCTGGGATCAACCCAGAACATAAAAGGTAGGGAACAGACCCAGATTTCTAGACAGGCTGTCATGGAAAATTTCCTTCTGGAGGGTGGGGGGGGGGCAGGAGGGGTGACTGGAGAGGGGAGGATTAGGACCAACGTCAAGTAAATCACTTCCCCCACCTCCTGGTAAAATGCATTTCCATGGCTAACCCGGCTTTCCAAAAAAATGAGTCCTGTCCAGCTCACTTAGCTTACGGCGCTTGCGTTTGGGGATGCTGAGGGATTCCTTTGGCCAGCTGCCTGCCTGCCTAATTTGCATGATTACACCAAACCGTCATTCAGAAAGTGCCCGCTGCAAAAGGACTAAACTCATATCAGGTGTCTCCCTCCTCCGCCCCTTCCCCTGCTCCCTCCTCTCTCCACAAAGCCCTTGTCTGAAACACAGGACCCAGACAGAAGCGCAGTCTCTTGGTAATGGATCACAAAGCCCCAGAATCTCAATTTCCTCTCTCAGCACTGAGTCACCTCGACCACATTGATCACGATGGAGCCCATGCTCCCAGCAGCTTGCAGGCTGCCTCTTCTTTCCCTCCCTCTGCTTCTCGTCTGCCTTCTCTTACACACACACACACACACACACACAATACTCAGAACATTAAAGAAAGCTGTTAAGCTAATCTGGTGCATCTAAATGGGCAATATATATTGAATCCATGCTCCATTGATCATAATTATTGCAGTGCCCTTTATCAAGTAGCCATCTTAAACCATTATTTAGAGATCATTTTGCTTTCCATTACTGTCACTATATTGCAAAATTCGCTGGGAATTGGATGCCTGGCGATAGAACGGCGTGCACAGTATTAGCCGGGAATCTGCCCATGCCATCCAGGAGTGCTTCCAAATGGACAGACTTCAGCGCCACAGTCAGTGAACTTTTGAAGAGCGCCTCCCCGCCCCACCCCCCATCAGCTTCATGGTAGAAAAATAAATCCTCCACCCTGGTCTGATTTTCCACCTTGGCTCTGCAAACAATATCACCATTATTCTCGCCTTGCGATAATCCCCAGTAAGACCCTCAATATACAAAGCCCCCAACTCACACTGCTGCATTCCACAGACAAAGTGCAATCACTGAAAAGTGCCTGAAGTAAGGCATCTAGCCTGTGGGAAAGAAAAGAGGGCCGCTTATCTGGAATGCCCCAGCCTCCTAAATAGACACTTTTATTCTAAAACCGTGGCTCCCTTTCTTCCCCACCTTAAGGATGCCCACGGTAGATGAGTGGTTTCTTCTCCTCCAAAGCTCTCGTCTGGTATTGCCGCTTTCCCTCCAGCCTTTACTGGAGACTCTCCACAGAAAATGAGATGTCCCAGACTTTCCGAACAGAAGGTGGTTTAGCATAGTGGTTGAGGCCTTCAACTCACCCCTTCAGAGCCAAGTTCAAACCCAGACCCCACCAGTTGCTCCCTCAGACAATGCATTCACCTTCTGTCAGGCTCCAAAGCTGCTTCTATGCAAATAGGGATCAGGATGATTGTAAATCCCTGGGGCTTCCCTGGTGGCTCAGGTGAAAAGAATCTGCCTGCAATGCAGGAGCCGCAGAAGACATAGGTTTGATCCCTGGGTCAGGCAGATCTCCCAGAAGAGGGCATGGCAACCCACTCCAGTATTCTTGCCTGGAGAATCCCATGGACAGAGGAGCCCGGCAGGCTCACAGCAGGTCACAAAGAGTCGGATACGATTGAAGTGATTCACCACATACACACACAAAAAACCCTGCCTTGTAGGGACCCGAGGTCATATCTGGTGCAGATCGAGCACTCACACAAGTTAGCAGTCATGACTGTTACACAGGGCTTCCCTGATGGCTCAGTGGTAAAGAATCCACCTGCCAATGCAGGAGAGAAGATTCAGTCCTGGGCTGGGGAAGATCCCCTAGAGAAGGAATGGCAGCCCACTCCAGGATTCTTGCCTGGGACATCTCACAGGTAGAGGAACCTGGTGGGCTACAGTCCATGGGGTCGCAAAATAGTCAGTCATGACTTGGCGACCAAATAACCACCGTTGTTACAGAGGGCAGTGGTTTGCAAATGAGAACCTGCATTCTGATTATCAGGAGGGCTGCTTAAACCAAGACTGCTGGACTCCCTACAGTCTCTGATTCAGTGAGTATGGGGTTGGGGGAGGACATACATGTCTATGTTCCCAATTGACTCTGTTGGTCTGAGGACCACATTTTGACAGCCCCTGCTCTGTAGAGTGGAAACTGTGAAATTAAAATCGGTGAGAAGGGAGTGTGTACACTCCCTCTCCAACCTGGGACTGAACCCTAAAATGAGCACCTAGCAAACTTCACTCCCCTTCCTGGGTCAGTTTCCTACTAGTAAAGGCCAATGAGTGAAGCAGACCCAAGTCTGTCCTTTATCAAAAAGAAAAATATAAGATTTGGAGTCAGACATCTCTAAGTCTGCCTCTGGGCTCTACTACTTACTAGCTGTATGACTTTACTGATTTCCTTAACTCCCCTGAGTTAGCTGTCTCACCTGCAGATTGGAATGATAGTTCCTACTTCACGGACTTGTTACAGAAATGGAATAACATGACCTGTAGAAAACACTACTACTGTTGCTGGGATATAATAGATAATCGTTGCTGTTCAGCTACTAAGTCATCTCCAACTCTGTGACAGCATGAACTGCAGCACAACAGGCTTCCCTGTCCTTCACTATCTCCCGGAGTTTGTTCAAACTCATGTCCATTGAGTCGGTGATGCCATCCAACCATCTCATCCTCTGTTGTCCCTTCTCCTCTTGCCCTCAATCTTTCCCAGCATCAATGTCTTTTCCAATGAGTCGGCTCTTTGCATCAGATGGCCAAAGTATTGGAGCTTCAGCTTCAGCATCAGTCCTTCCAATGAATATTCAGGGTTGGTTTCCTGTAGGATTGACTGGTTTGAGCTCCTTGCTTGTCTAAGGGACTCACAAGAGTCTTTCCCAGCTCACAATTCAAAAGCATCAATTCTTTAAATGGTCATTATTAATAATAACGTTAGGTTGGATCACATGAAATTACTGATAATTAGCCATATTTTACCTATAAAACTGGAAGTTTCAGGTGGATAATCTAGTCTAATTGCAATAATGATAGCAATAATAAAAATAATACTAATATCACTGAGCAGACTTTAGTCATCCCAGTTCTGCAAAACAACTAGCTAATAGCATTCACTGCAGGGAAGCCGAGGACACTAGTCCATTAAACTGCACTGTCATTTTACCTGCAATGTTTATCAATCACATGCCTAATTTATACCTCACCTCAAAACACACATACTGATTTAATGGTCTTGAACATAGTTTTTTTTTTAAAAAAAAAAAGATTCTCCAAATTTCACCAGTGAGTGGCCAGAATGAGAGCCAAGGAGATTCGTGTTTCACGGGGTCCTTCAGCATTTCCTGGACAGTCAGCCTGATTTCTCTTCGGCAGTTTCCGATTGGCTAAGAGGAGGAAACAAATGACTAGTAACAGAGTACACAGTACACAGATGTTGAACTGAAAATGTGCTAAACAAGGTAATGAAAACAGAACAGATTTACCACCTCAATAGATCCTGAAGGACTTTTGATAAAATGTAATGTGAGTTACATTTTAATGTTTTTCCAAAATAAACTCTTAGTCAACCAAAAACATAAGCCAGTAGCAGATATGATGAGTGGATGGATGGGTGGGGGTGTGGGTGTGTGTGGGGGCGTGGTCATTGCCTGTACTCAGTTGATCAGTCATGTCCAATTCTTTGTGACCCCGTGGACTGCAGCCCACCAGGTCCTCTGTTCATGGGGGTTTTTTTTCCAGGCAAGAATACAGGAGTGGGTTGCCACTCCTCCAGGGGATCTTCCCAACCCAGGGATCAAACCTGCATCTCTTGAGTCTCCTACATGAGCAGGCAGATTCTTAACCTCTGAGCCACCCGGAAAGTATATAGACATATACATTTATCTATAATTTGTTTTTTTTCAAACTAATAGGCAGCATCATGATTAACTTTGAAAGGAAGACACTGCCGTTCAAAGGAAGGAACAAAACAAAGATACCTAGTCATTATGACAGTTTAACATTGTTCTAGAAGCACCAACTAATAGAAAAGACCATGAGACAGCAGGAATAACAGCTGAAAACTGAAGACAAAAATTATCATCATCCACTTGGAAAACCCAGAGGACATATTAGAACTAATAAGAGGCTTCAATGAGGTCGGTAGTTATAAACTTAGTTTATGGAAAACAATAACGTGTCTATAACCACTTAGAAGAGCCATACTTGATAACAGTCATAAAAATGTAATGCCTAAAAGGAGCTTATCAAAAAATGATTACAACCTGTATGATAAGAACCATAAACCTCTACTTAGGAATACAAAAGGATATCTGAATGATTGTAGAAAATATACCAACTTTCATGATGGAAAGACTTAATATTTTAAAATATTGATATTGGCAAATCATGCTGAATTTAATATAATCCAAGTCAAAACAAAGGTTATTTCAAGACTGGTGTGTGAGAAGAACCAGAAAAAGAAAGACTGAGAAAATGAAAAAGACTAATGAAAGAACATTTACTACCATGTATTAAAATTCTGATAATGAAAACTGACTCCAAAAGAGACATATTAATTAAATAGACTAGGAAATTCAGAAGCAGACCCAAACACATTTTTTAAAATTTATACATAATTAAGTTAGAATTTCAGATTAAGCATGAAATTAGAACTATTCAATACAGGATCTAGGGGTAATCATTTGGGGAAAAGGGACAATTCACACCAACGTAAATTCCACATCGATTATGTAATTTAATATAAAAGTACTAGCAAAAAAGATATTTTTGCTAACATATTTTCATAAAGCTTGATGAGAAATCCCTTTGAAAGAGTAGCACCAAAATAAAACTTTATGACATTAAAATGTAAAACTTATTCTAAACAGCAAAAGAAAAAGTTATAAGGAAAAAACCAGGTGATATATTTTCAATAAATGTGCTATTCAGGGATTAGTATTCTCACTAATTAAAGATATATTAAATTTCACCAGAAATGTATATATAAAAAGTCAAATAGAAATTTGAATATGGGACATAAACAAGATATTCACAAATGAAGAAATAGAAACAGTCAATCAGTTCAGTTCAGTTCAGTTGCTCAGTCGTGTCCGACTCTTCACAACCCCGTGAATCGCAGCATGCCAGGCCTCCCTGTCTATCACCATCTCCTGGAGTTCACTCAAACTCACATCCATTGAGTTGGTGATCCAGCCATCTCATCCTCTGTCATCCCCTTCTCCTCCTGCCCCCAATCCCTCCCAGCATCAGAGTCTTTTCCAATGAGTCAACTCTTCACATGAGGTGGCCAAAGTACTGGAGTTTCAGCTTTAGCATCATTTCTTCCAAAGAACATCCAGGGCTGATCTCCTTCAGAATGGACTGGTTGGATCTCCTTGCAGTCCAAGGGACTCTCAAGAGTCTTCTCCAACACCACAGTTCAAAAGCATCAATTCTTTGGTGCTCAGCTTTCTTCACAGTCCAACACTCGCATCCATACATGACCAGTGGAAAACCCATAGCCTTGACTAGACGGACCTTTTTTGGCAAAGTAATGTCTCTGCTTTTCAATATGCTCTCTAGGCTGGTCATAACTTTCCTTCCAAGGAGTAAATACTCAATGCTGCTGCTGCTGCCGCTAAGTAGTTTCAGTTGTGTCCAACTCTGTGCAACCCCAGAGACGGCAGCCCACCAGGCTCCCAAGTCCCTGGGATTCTCCAGGCAAGAACACTGGAGTGGGTAGCCACATACAAACGTTCAATATCACCAGTAGTCAAAGTAAACATAAGCTAAAACCCAAAGGTCTACCTTTTTTACTTACTGTGTTATTATTTACTTTAAAAAATGAATAACCAGAGTTATCAAAAACGTAGGACAATATATCGGCATTCTCATACATTGTAGGTAGGAACATAAATTAAGAAGGTCTTTTGGGGTACAGTTTGGGAGTAGGTATCCTAAACCTTAGACTGAGTAAATACATTTCTGGGAGTATATGGGAGGAAATCAGCATCTGCACAAGGACAGTAGAAGGATGATCTTTGTGGCATTACTTACAGTAGCCAAAGAATGGAATATTAGTCACTAAAAGTTACGGCAGACAGCCACGTGTGTTTACATGCACACGACTGAGCGACTTCACCATCTCTCTTTTCACAGTCATGGTAGGGCAGGGCATCTCAAACTGGAGTATACATCAGGTGAGCAGGAGGGTGTCTTAAAACAAGATGGATAGCCCTGCCCCCAGTCTCTCGTTCTGTGAGCCTGTGATGGGGCCCTCGGGCTTGCTTTCTGAGTGCCCAGGTGATGTTGATGCTGATGGCCCAGACATCACACTTTGAGGGTCCCTATGATAATGTGTTGCTTAGTGAGAAAAGCAAATTCCAAAAGAGTGCAGGTAGGAAAATGCACTGTCGCTATGTGCCTTAAATATGCATAGAAAGAAATCCTCAAGGATAAGCCTGAAAATGTTAACAATGATTATTTCTAAGTGTCAAGATTATGGCTGCTTTTAATTTTTCATGATCAACATAAATTATTTATATAAATTTAATTAATTGGCCATTTCTCCCTCTAATAAGCAAATGCTATGAAATCCATGTATGCCTGAGTTCTCCTGAGCTCTCTCTGGCTTGAGACACTTGGGAGACAACACTTGGAGAGTTTTTTATTAGTAATAACTACTTGATTAAGATATAATTCAGATCCCATACAATTCAGCCAGTTAAAGCATACACTCTAATGGCTTTTAGTATATTCATAGGCTGTACAACCATCACCACAATCAATTTTAGAATATTTTCATCATCCTCCAGAGAAACTCATAATCCCCATCCCAGCAGATACTCCACATTTTCCATCCCCTCCCTCCAGCCCCTGACAACGGCTAACACACTTCCTGTTGCTACGGATTTGCCTGTTCTGGACATTTCATATAAATGGAATCATACAATATAGGGTCCTTTGTGACTGGCTTCTTTCATGTTTACGTTGTTTTCATTCAAAATTCCTGTCCTTGTGGGGTCATCCCACAATCCACTTTGTCTTGCATGCCCGACTCAGCAAAGCACAAGGTTACAAGATTTATAGACACGGAGTGAAGTGTGTGAAGTTTAGTACACACTATGCATCACCCCTGCCCTCACCCAGGTAATTTTAGCTTGCCTTTGGGTATTCACCTCTGTTTTGGACTTGACTTTGAGATGCAGGTCAACTCCTAATAGGCAGGATAGCGAGACAGCAGGAGGGCAGGTCTAGGGTCTTCTGGGACCCCCGAGGCAAGCTGCTTGCTTGCTCTGGGTTCCATTCCTCTCCTGGGATGGGGCAACACCAGCACCTCGGAACACTTGGTGAATTAACGCACATCCAATGCTCAGAGCTGCAAGGGAAGCTCTGAGCTTCTGCCCTTGTCTGCAATGTGGGAGACCCGGGTTCAATCCCTGGGCTGGGAAGATCCCCTGGAGACGGAAATGACAGCCCACTCCAGTACTCTTGCCTGGAAAATTCCATGGACGGAGGAACCGGGTAGGCTACAGTCCATGGGGTCACAGAGTCGGACACGACTGAGCAACTTCACTTTCTTTTACTTAATGCTCAGAGCCTCATCTGCTACCAAGTGTGTCAGCGGATCTTAGCCATCAGCATTCAGTTCAGTCGCTCAGTCGTGTCCGACGCTTTGCGGCCCCATGAACCACAGCACGCCAGGCCTCCATGTCCATCACCGACTCCTGGAGTTCACCCAAACCCATGTCCATTGAGTCTGTATATAGCCATTAGCATGATTGTAAGTTAATGGGATTTCAATCCCTGGCAAAGTTTCTTTGTCATGAAGCTCTGGTATGGTCACAGACGCAGACGCTTGGTATAGATTTAACAAAATCTTCTCTTATGAAATATCCTGCCTCTTTCTCCTTGAAGGTATGAGAGGGGTAGGTTGAAGAGTAGGCTTTGGCTGATTTCAACCCAAGAAGTTGCCCCATGGCTAAGAAATTAACCATCGGGGTGGGCTTTAGAAAGCAATTAGACCAGATACAAGGACAGACCATGATCAAAATCACAATACCAATAAAAATGAATGTCAAATTCGACTCTTTCACATTTGTGTTCCTCCCAAAGATGGGTCTGTAGACATTATTCAGTTCCCAAGATGCCCTTCAGTTCAGTTCAGTTCATTTGCTCAGTCATGTCCGACTCTTTGCGACCCCATGGACTGAAGCCTGCCAGGCCTCCCTGTCCATCACCAGCTCCTGGAGCTTACTCAAACCCATGTCCATCAAGTCGGTGATGCCATCCAACCATCTCATCCTCTGTTGTCCCCTTCTCCTCCTGCCTTCAATCTTTCCCAGCATCAGGGTCTTTTGCATCAGGTGGCCAAAGTACTGGAGTTTCACGTCAGCATCAGTCCTTCCAATGAATATTCAGGACTGATTTCCTTTAGATGCTCATGGGGCACCAGTAATGTCTGTGAGTTCCTTACACATTTATTTGTACCTGTTTCTTTTCAAACTCTAAAAACTCAGTGCCCTTAACTTTTATAATGCAGCCTGATCAATAAACAGCGTTTGTGAGTAACTGTGTTAGAAGGTTGGCAGAATTTGACTTTTCTGAACAAGGTTATTCTTTTTGATGAAAACATTTCTACAATATCTAAAATGGCTTGGATTCCTTTCCAGATGGAGGGCTAAGGTAGCCTCATTTTCCTAATCTGTATGGTGTCATCAGGGAAGGGTGAATGGGTGCACCCACCTGCAGCCAGAACGTGTTCTCTGGAACTGAGTCTGGCCGTGGTACCTCTTTGGCTCCAGGCTCTCCAGAATCCTTCACTGCCTCCATCCAACCTCCCAGCTTGGGGGCAGGCTCAGCCTCCATGTCATATCAGTCACAGGCAGAAAAGAGAAGTTTCCAGATACTCTTTGCCTCTCCTCCTCCTTCTCTCTCCTCTTTTCCCTCTTATCTTCCATCTCTTCTAAAAATCTTTTTTTTTTCTTTTTTTTGCCAGCACCACATGGTACATGTCCCTCGACCAGGAATCGAACCCCATCCCCTGCAGTGGAAGCACAGAGTCTTAACCATTGGACTGCCAGGGAAGCCCCTGCCTTCTTTTCACCAACAGCACCTACTCTTGCTGTTGAGCAGACGATTACAAGGTATTATACATCCTTATAATACCTGCTTAATATGCTTTTTCTTTTTCTTAATCCCCAGAAACTAGTTTTGATTGTTTTCAATAGCTGGTACCTTACAAGCGAAACCCAATAGCTTCACAGTGCCCTGTGAACTAATAAAAACAAAATCTCAACACGGCATTTAATAGGGCATCAGCAGTGGCCACTTAGTGCAAAGGCAAAGAGTTCTCTCATGTCTCAAGATATCTGAACATGATGTTGTAGCTCAGCTGCTAAGTTGTATCCAGGCTTCTCTGTCCACGGAACTTTCCAGGCAAGAATACTGGAGTGGGTTGCCATTTCCTTCTCTAGGTGGTGTTTCCAACTCAGGGGTCGAACCCATGTCTCCTGCATTGGCAGGCAGATTCTTTACCACTGAGCCACCAGGGAAGCCCTATCTGAACATGTTACTGTAACACTATTTGGTAAAATAAATGATGACCCTTGTTTCCCATATAAAAAACTAACATTATGTTTAGTATTTTGCGTATTTTCCTATAAGATCTGAATGGTAGAAGGTGAGTGATTATTCCCATCATTTTTTTTAAGTTAAAATGATCAGTTTTTACAATTGAAGGAACAAGATGTTGTTGTCTGGAAAATGCACACACATTAAATGACCAGTTTTTCAGTAACGATCAGGTAACTAGAGTATTACTGCACTTACTTTAACTAATAAAATGCAAATGTGTCATTTCCCTTGAGTCATTAAGGGAAAGGCTCTTGTTATTAGTGCCTTTCAGAAAAATTAAAAAATTTATGAAACTCAGTAATTCATAATTAATATTTCAAGACATTTTCCCGCTCTGCTAAGCTTCTTCTTTGCCATGTGTGAAACTGACTTAGTCAGTTACAAAAAAAGATGCAGTGTATCTTTTCACTCTTGGCATCAGAAAAACACTTCTATGGGCTTTGAGAACCATTATAATTATATTTATTTATTCAAAACAAATAAAGGTGAGATAGCGAGACTATACAAATAATTGCAGCCAAGGGTTAGAGAAGATTGCTTGGTGATATCCACTGTTTGTAAATCTAAGGACAGAAAATAAATGAATCAGCTAGGTTTTAACTATTTTTGGCAGAAGGACTTTGGAAAGCACTGATCACACAGCATTGCTATGAGAGTTAAATTTATTTTATTTTTATTTTTTCAATAAACACCTACATAGTACCTACCATGTCAGTCATTCATCTAAGACTACATATTACACATGTTGACTAATTTAATATTGCTAACAACACTCTGATGTTAGTTCTATTATCCTCATTTTATAAATGAGGAAACACAGGTGCCAAAAATGTTCTATACGCGCTGCCGCATACACATGAGATGAACACAATGGGTAACTCACGTCTAGAATTTCTAAAATGCACATTTCCCTCTAGGTATCACTGACAATTCATACTAAAAAGTGGATAAATGCAAATTTTGTAGGCCAAGGAGGAATATTGGATATTTCTGATTTATGATGACTTTAGAACCCAGAATGGGCTTCCTAGTTGGCCATAGTGGTAAAGAATCTGCTGCCAATGCAGGAGATGCAAAAGATACTGATTTGATCCCCGGGTTGGGAAGATCCCCTGGAGGAGGAAAATGGCAACTCACTCCAGTATTCTTGCCTGAAAAATTCCACAGACAGAGGAGCCTGGTGGGCTACCACCCGTGAAGTTGCAAAGAGTCAGACACAACTGAAGTGCCTGAGCATGCACACACACAGAGAACCCAGAATAGGATATACACACAGTTTGGCCTTTCTGCTATTTCTTATTCAAAGGCAATTAAAATATTTCAAAAACATTAGTTGAGTAAACAGACAGATCACTAATTTTCTGACGTCCTTATTGGATAAAAGACATTGGTTCTCAAATCTCAGTGACTCTCCAAAAATATATAATTGGAGAAATCAATGGGAAGAAAGTTGAAAAAAAGAGGGGATATATGTATTCATATAGCTGATTCACTTTGCTGTAGAGCAGAAACTAACAACACATTATACTCCAATAACAAGAGAAATAAAATCTTTGAGCCTGTTGCATTGTTTTTGTCAATCTATTGAAGGCATTTCAAGCTGCTATAAATGGACATGTTTATCCAAATAGGGTCCTATAGTGGGTGGCTCAGTGATAATTAACCATCTGCCTCCAAAACTTCTGTGCATGCAGAATTTCTGCTCACAGTCCCGACTGCAGAAAAAAATTTAGTCACCAGCATTTGAAATTAACTTACCAACCAATATATGAGGATATTTAGGCAAACAAATATATTGTGTACCTGTTACAAGGAAGAATTTTAGCCCAGGGCACTAATGAAAGGTACAAAGACACAAGGAGTGTCAAGAGGCTTGACATTCTGAGAAGCAAAGACAAAGGCAGATAACCAACAGAATTAATAGGGAAGTATAAGAGCAGAGGCAGAAATACCCGGTGATGGGGCACAGAGCAGGGGCAAGACCGCAGTGGACAGGGCTGGATGGGACACGACTGGGCAGGACCAAGCAGGAGAATTGGGGGCATGGCTGGCGCCTGGGACTTCTGCGGGATCACACAGGAGGGGTAAGATTCGACTCAGCGAGGAAGAGAGAAGGCAGACGAGGCTGTTCTGTTCATTATCACGCCAGTGCACATTGCCCTGAGCCTCTCGGTGTGATTTTTGTTTCTTCTATTTAAGCAGAATAATCCAGATGCAATTTTTCCGCCTGCACTGCTCTGCTCTTTTGCTGTGTTTTGTGGCTTCATTTCTCTTTGTGTGCTCCATCCATCGCCTAAGTGGCGGTGTTTACTTTGCTCTCTCTCTCCCTTTATGTCTCATGAATAACAAAATGATAGAGACAGATCGAACCCGTTTGAAACCATTCACGTCGTGGTGAACCTTGCTGGTGGACTCTCTCTCAAGCATTATCCTTTTATCTTTTTCTCCTTTATCCTTTCTCTCATCGTGCCTCAAAACATACGTGGTTAACGGGCAGTTACAAAGGAGGTTTTCCTCTCTAAAGAAATGCCACAAGAAAGAGCTCAAAAGAAAGTGTCAGTATACATTTCATTGTACACTCTGGGTCTTACGGTGTGTAAAGAAAGATCTGGGTTTTCTTTAGTACTTTGAATGATACGGGCATATTAGAAATACAACCGCTGAGGCTAGTAAATTATCCCATCCTGGGTTGCAGGAGTGTGCTGTGTGGTTAGGGGCTTATCCATATGACCCTGAATGAGAGGGAATGAGGGGAATGAGAGGAAGCTGGGGACAGTATGCAGATGAAGTGACTCACCTATAGGGCTGCTTCTCAGAGGCCCAGAAGTCCAATATACGGATATATGGTGTCAGAGGGGCCTGCCAATAATCAGAGGGTCCATCAAACAATGGGCATGACAATAAGAGGCTCCAGGTAAGGGGAGTTCTAGAGGCAGGTCCCACCAACATGATTCAAGAAGACCAGCCCATAAGAAGCCCCATGACTGTGGGTGTGGAAAATGGGGCTCAGAGCCCTGGGAGAAAGATGCTGGTAAGAGAAAGGGAGGGCATCAGTGCCTCAAGAAGGCTCAAGCGCAAGGCAAAGCAACAAGCCCACTGGGAGTCTGCTCATGAGAAAAGAGGACATGAGCAGCATGGAAGGAGTCAGTGGGCATGAAGATGTCAAGACCGAGCCACAGACACTCCAGGTCCTGGACCCTGAGCCTTGTGACTGGTTCCATACTTTCCTGATGGACCAAGGGATGAATAACACAGCAGAAGGGCTCTGCAATGGGCAGCCTCAGAGACCTTGGCCAACTAGCAGGACCAGCACCCACTCCCAACAACCCCATGTCCTTGAGTGGTTTGGGGAGGGGGTTAATTAAATTTTAAAATTGAAGTATGACGTACATAAAGTGCACACCTTAAGTGATGGAGTTTTACACGTATGTGCACCCATGTGACCACCATCCAATCAAGATGTAGAACATCCCCAGCACCCTGCAATCTCCTTCGTGCCCTTTGCATGGAAAATTCTGAAAGAGATGGGAATACCAGACCACCTGACCTGCCTCTGGAGAAACCTGTATACAGGTCAGGAAGCAACAGTTAGAACTGGACATGGAACAACAGACTGGTTCCAAATAGGAAAAGGAGTATGTCAAGGCTGTATATTGTCACCCTGCTTATTTAACTTATATGCAGAGTACATCATGAGAAATGCTGGGTTGGAAAAAGCACAAGCTGGAATCAAGATTGCCGGGAGAAATGTCAGTAACCTCAGATATGCAGATGACACCACCCTTATGGCAGAAAGTGAAGAAGAACTAAAGAGCCTCTCGATGAAAGTGAAAGAAGAGAGCGAAAAAATTGGCTTAAAGCTCAACATTCAGAAAAGTAAGATCATGGCATCTGGTCCCATCACTTCGTGGCAAATAGATGGGGAAACAGTGGCTGACTTTATTTTTTTGGGCTCCAAAATCACTGCAGATGGTGATTGTACCCATGAAATTGAAAGACACTTACTCCTTGGAAGGAAAGTTATGACCAACCTAGACAGCGTATAAAAAAGCAGAGACATTACTTTGCCAACAAAGGTCCATCTACTCAAAGCTATGGTTTTTCCAGTGGTCATGTATGGATGTGAGAGTTGGACTGTGAGGAAAGCTGAGCACTGAAGAACTGATGCTTTTGAACTGTGGTGTTGGAGAAGACTCTTGAGATCCCTTGGACTACAAGGAGATCCAACCAGCCCATCCTAAAGGAGATTAGTCCTGGGTGTTCACTGGAGGGACTGATGTTGAAGCTGAAACTCCAATACTTTGGCCACCTAATGCAGAAAGCTGACTCATTGGAAAAGACCCTGATGCTGGGAAAGATTGAGGGCAGGAGGAGAAGGGGATGACAGAGGATGAGATGGTTGGATGGCATCACTGACTCAATGGACATGGGTTTGGGTGGACTCCAGGAGTTGGTGATGGACAGGGAGGCCTGGCGTGCTGCGGTTCATGGGCTCGCAAAGAGTCGGACATGACTGAGCAACTGAACTGAGCTGAACCATCATTCATCAGTTCAATCTGCTTTGAATATTATACACACGGAATTATATGATGTAGACTCTTCAGTGTCTGTTTGATTTTGCCCAACAGTGTGTCTGTAAGATGTTTCCACATTGCTGGTTATAGCTGTGATCTGTTCTTTTTCACTGCTGTGTGGTATTCCACGGCACATTAAGCACAATTTGTTCTTGCCAGTGGACACTTGGATTGTTTCCAGCGTTTGGCTCTTATGAATCAAGTTTCTGTGAGTGTTTTTGTGGATACAGGCACTTACATCTGTCATCATATACCCAAACGGGGCTGAGTTCCAGTGGAGATGGCCTTCAGCTGTAGTTCCTTGAATACTTTTAAGACAAAATTATGGAGTAGTTTTAGGCCTACTATAAAATGACGAGGAAGGTGCAGAGCTTTCCTGTACACCTCCACCTGCGCACAGGCGTAGCATGCTCCATTGTCATACCATTCACCAATACGGTACACACTTTTTTTTTAACCAAACAATGAACCAATATTGATATGTCATAATCACTCAAAGTCCATAAAGTTTACCTTGGGATTCACTGTTGGTATTGTACACTCTAGGTGTTAGTTGCTCAGTCATGTCCAACTCTTTGAGACCACCTTGGACTACAGCCCACAAAGCGCCTCTGTGCATGGGATTTCCCAGGTAAGAATACTGGAGTGCATTGCCATTTTCTTCTCCAATACACTATATAGGTTTAGTCAAAAGTATAACATCTGTACATTATTACAGCATACAGTGTATTTTTGCTGCCCTAAAAATCCTCTCTGCCCTGCCAAATTATCCCTCCCCCCATCCCACTCATGGAAATCACTGATCTTTTTTTGTCTCCATGGTCTGGCCTTTTCCAGAATCCCACATAACTGGGATGATACAGTATGTATCATCCTTATGGCAGAAAGTGAAGAGGAGCTAAAGAGCCTCTTGATGAAAGTGAAAGAGGAGAGCGAAAAAGTTGGCTTAAAGCTCAACATTCAGAAAACAAAGATCATGGCATCCAGTCCCATCACTCCATGGGAAATAGATGGGGAAACAGTGGAGACAGTGTCAGACTTTATTTTTGGGGGGCTCTAAAATCACTGCAGATGGTGACTGCAGCCATGAAATTAAAAGACGCTTACTCCTTGGAAGAAAAGTTATGACCAACCTAGATAGTATATTCAAAAGCAGAGACATTACTTTGCCGACTAAGGTCCGTCTAGTCAAGGCTATGGTTTTTCCAGTGGTCATGTATGGATGTGAGAGTTGGACTGTGAAGAAGGCTGAGCGCCGAAGAATTGATGCTTTTGAACTGTGGTGTTGGAGAAGACTCTTGAGAGTCCCTTGGACTGCAAGGAGATCAAATCAGTCCATTCTGAAGGAGATCAACCCTGGGATTTCTTTGGAAGGAATGATGCTGAAGCTGAAACTCCAGTACTTTGGCCCCCTCATGAGAAGAGTTGACTCATTGGAAAAGACTCTGATGCTGGGAGGGATTGGGGGCAGGAGGAGAAGGGGACGACAGAGGATGAGATGGCTGGATGGCATCACGGACTCGATGGAAGTGAGTCTGAGTGAACTCCGGGAGATGGTGATGGACAGGGAGGCCTGGCGTGCTGCGATTCATGGGGTCGCAGAGTTGGACACGACTGAGCGACTGAACTGAACTGAACCGACAGTATGTATTACTTTCAGATAGGCTACTTTCACTTAATGATACGCGTTTATGTTTTCTCCATATTTTTCATGGCTTGATAGCTCGTATCTTTTCAGCACTGAATAAAACTCCATTGTCTGGATATCCTTGAGAACTTGTAAGAATAATTCCCCTCCAGTTTAGAAAAGAGATGAGAAACTCATAACGCTAGCCCCAAAAACAAGTTTTGGACCCAGTACAACCTTCAATACTGGCTTAAGGACCTAAGTCATTCATCACTACTGCTGTCCGTGTTGTGAAGGACAGTGAGGACTTCATGAAGGCGTTCCTGTCTTCCAAGCTATTCTGGTCACAAAGGGAAAAACAGGAGAGTGGAAGAAAGGGGCTGACTAAACACAAAAAACACAGCAACACCACCAGGGGTTTCGAGTCTGCTTTCTGCTCGGTGACAAGATCAGGGCTAGAGTTAGGAAAGAGGCAGGCCTGGATTCCCATTCGGGTACTACTTGCGTCTGTCACCTGGTCACTGTCAAGCTTCTTTGCATTTCCAAGCCTTTAAGAGAAATTAAAATGAGGAATTGACTCCAGCCCATTGTACATGATACCGCCCTTAGGAAAAGAAAGCATAATGTCACAAAGACAAGAAAACACAGCAACCCTCCTAAATTAGCCCATGGCGTTCACCATGGCAGGAGATGGAAAATGACCAGGATAAAACTCAAATGTATCATTTCCATGGCTTGTGCCTGCTCTGCTTAAAAAGTTTAGGAGAGAGAAAATGAAAACTTTCTTGATTCATCAAGTACTTTCGAATGATCTGTGGATTTCAGACCTCTGTCCCGGGTGTTCAGACCACCTGGAGACAGGGATGCCAAATGAATATGAAAAAAGACCCGACATCTTGGGCTGACATCAAACATTAAAAAGCTTGATTAAAACCCTTGGAGGTACTTCTCTGGTGGTTCAGGGGCTAAGACTCTGAGCTCCCAGTGCAGGGTATCTGGGTTCGATCCCTGGTCAGGAAACTAGCTGCCACAGTCTAAGAGTTTGCAGGCCACAAAGAAGATCCCACATCGACTAAGACCTAGTGCAGCCAATAAATAATTTTTTTTTAATAAAATGAAATAAAGTTCAGGTTTGGGCATATATAGTCACAAACATTAAAAAAAAAAAAAAATCCCTTGGAAGGAATTGTTTGTAGATGAGAAGAGCAGGGAATTCTGAGAAGAGTAGATTCTAAACCCCAGTTCTGTCTAGTTTCCCCCAAACATCCTAATAAGGGTGTCCTGCCTCAGTCAACCCCTCCTTGGATATCAGTCTCACCGCAGGGATCCCACTTGTATGATGCCTTGGGGCCTCAGCAGGAATTCAGGCTGGGGAAAGGCCCTTTAGCAAACCTGAAAGAAAGAGCTTCAAAGGGGCTTTTCAAATTATCTCAGGCATTCAACTACTCCTGTGTCTAACATCCTGTAAATGAATTACAGCTGTAAGAATTAACCTTTCCTCGGGGAGAAAAACAAATTACAAGAGACTTCATATAGGATTTTTGCTAACGTGAGGAGAGAAGACAAAAAGAAGAAGGAGGAGAGAAATGCTGTTGGTAGGACAGGTGTTAGCCGAGACAGGCCTCCGAGTGTCTCACCAATAGGTGCCTCTCCTCTCAGTGAGTACGCCTCCTGGCCAGGGCCCACGTTTGAGGAAATGAAGTGTGGTCTGGAGTTTAGACACACTCCTCTCCTTTGCTGCACATCTTGCACAGTGCACAACCTATACAGCTGTACATAGCAGCCCTGAATGTTCCCTTTCCTTCCCTCCTTTCTCATTTTGTAAAACCAAGTAGTTTTTAAATTACCTTTAAAAGAGAGAGAGAGAGACATCATTTGTTTTGATCAACTCTTCGGGAGGATGGAGGAAAAAAATGGCTATTTCTTAATAGCCATCCAAAGGGCATCTTCCTGGAACCATGAAAGATTAAACAGGTTCCTCCAGATAGGGCAGTTGGTGGGTTCTTTATTAATTCATGACTTAGAGTAGATCAGGGATGTGGTTTAGCCAGGGAAGCACAGGGCAAAGGGAGGCTCTGGGTCTGGATGAAGCTAATAGAGAAAACTCAGCTCGCCTTGCAAATGCCATACACAGTTTTACTCTTGAAAGGAAGTGAATTGTCAGGAAACTCTGGCAGGGCCACGTGGCCACACCTCCATTTTTCTCTTTTTTTCAATCAAACAGATTCAGGTCACACTATGATACTGCAGCTGTCTTTCAGAAAAGGTTTATGCCCTTTGGACATCATCCAGTAATCCCAGGTGGGCTGAACAAGCTGACCCACTTAGAGGAATTCTTGTGGATACATTTTATCTGGGTTGTCCTATGCCATAAAACTTAATCTATAGAAAAATGTGGGGGGAGGACGAAAAGTTAAGAGGCTCAAACTATTTCCTTAGAAAACAAAAAGCGTGGCTATAAAGTAAAAAGGCAGGTTTTTGCACACAGTGTCTTAAATCATATTTTTAGTGGCATCTTATAATATTGTCTCCTTGAAAAGAAGCAGGTGGGCATTGCTTGTGGGAAATCTAAAAGGAACATACTCTTTGCAATCACATTGTCTCCAAAATGACTCACTTACATGGCAGGAGCCCTCACCAGGACCCCCACCAGGACCCCACCACAGGACTGCTTGAACATCTTCATGGCATGTGAATGATGGAGGAAGCTGCAATGTCTTCAACAACCTAGTTTCAAAAGCCACACTCCATCATTTCAGCAACATCCTAGTGGTTAGTTACATAGGTCGTCCCTAGTGGTGTGGGAGAGACCACACAGGACATGGATACCAGAAGACAGGACCATCGGAGGCCACCTGGGGGCGCTGGCTGCCATCCCCTCCTCTTGCCAGATCCAGTGAATGCCTGTCCATCCTTCTCTCACCTCCCACGATTGATCCTGCACTGCTGGCTCTCCCTCCCTTCTCTAGATTCTTCCCTCTCCTGCCTTCATGGCCCCCCTTCTTTAGTCCATGACTTCCATGATGATATTTTTCAGAGTGGGGCTTTCCCATGAAGGGTCCCTATATATCCACAGGCAGGGGTGACTCTTTCACCTCTATATGTATCCTAGATTTCTCTCAGAAGCTCCAGGCCTATGTTAACATAGCCTTGCTGAACTCAAAGAGCCAGTGTGATGTTTCTCACCCAGCCAGGGTGGAGAAGGGCCAAGCTCATAACCTTTGTCATCTCCAGGTGACACTAGCTTTGGCTGTAAGGGAAAGGGTGGTGAACAAAAATCACAGCTGTGCCCTATGTCTTGGCTGCCATAAGCTTCACTTTCCTGGGAACAGTCCAAGTTCATGCTCCTGTCCCAGAGTAATTATGAATATCACTCTGTTCTGTTCTCTAAAGTGCCCTATTTCAGATGATAAAGGATATGGTAACTCCAAAGTCCTTTTACCACTCTGGACGGTTGATCATTGTTTTATACCAGGCAAATGTTTTTAAAAAGCCATCTACAGACTGATCTAGACTGAAGCAGGGTGTCAACTGAGCACATGAAACTGACCATCAAAAACAATTGGATGATGTGCCATGGAATTATTCTCCGAACATTTCCGTGGTATTTAACGTTCTCTGGCATTTCCATGACCTTTTATGAGGCATAATACAAGTTGAAGAACTCATTTATCCCATGATCATCACATTGTATCCAAGAGAAAATGAGAGACACAAAGCAGGTGTCCTGGGCTGAGTTTCATATTGCATTTCAGAACCTATTGGCCGGATGCTAATTTCTGCCATTTGCATGGGCCTCCACTCTCCTCTCCCCCACCCTATCTAACCTATCACAGTACCCATGTCAGCTCAATTCTCAGAGCAGCTGTAGCTGAAACATCGACCCGCCATTGATCACAGTGGTGTAATGAAGTACAATGGCCGGTAATTATTCTACATTACCCTGATCAAGTAACATATGGCTTGCAGTTATCACAGCGAGATCCCAGTGCTTGCTCAGAAAGGAAAAAAAATGGCCATTAATGTTATTTAAAAGGTGTCATCAACAATGAGTTTGCAAGGCTAGAAATGTAAGAGGCCCCAGTCCCCAGATGTTATCTTCGATCCCTAAATGACTCACAGTTGGGGCAGAGAGGCCTCCTCTCATACACTCGCTCCCAGTGACTTAATGAAAAGTTATATTCAAAAGCTACCTGTAAATCAAGAATGATATTTGGTAGAGAAAGAAGTCTGGGGGAAGGATGAGGAAGGGGGAGGGAAACCTATCAACGACATTTCAAGCAACTTGACGTTCAAAGCCCTGTGGGTCACTTGCTTTAGGAAAGAGCATTAGTGGCCTGATGGGCACCCCCAAAACTGAGGATGCTGCTGGGATGAGCCCTTCAAATCCCCCTTAACATGGCTTCCATAGAGAGCACAGCCTGGGTTACAACTTGCTTTGAAACATGGATATGATAAACTGCAAAGCTTAAAGCTAGTTCTCGTAGTTTGCTAAGCACTCACTCAGAAGCGTGGCAGGTTGGCCTGTTAACTGGCAGCTTGTTATTTAGAGACAGTGCACAGTTCAGTTTCCCCTAAATCACACGATTGGCTCTGGAGAGTGCTGCAGTTTGGGTTTGCAACCTCTTCAAAAATGAAGACCCCTAAAGTTGTAATTGCAGAGAAAGGTAGGGGTACTCTATCTCTAGTGGTTCTGCCACGGACACAGCCCGTGAGCAACACACACAGATACCACATGTGCATGTGTGTGTGAACATGTGTGTACACACACACACACACACACGCACACACACATATGCAAAGCTTGTACTCACACTAGAACAGAAGAAAAACTCAGGTGTTATACCCTAAAGAGTCAGCTTTGGGATGAATGGAAGGTACTTTCTTAGGGTAAGAGCTGTCTCTCCCCTCTCCCACCTCTTTCCCCTCCTGTCCCTCCCCCCAGCCCTCTCCCCAGGTCTTTGCCATTCCTTCTCCACTTCTCCCCACTTCCTCAAAGGGCCATGCCTGGGTAGGCAAGAGGCAGAGTAGACAAAAGCTGCTTGACAGCACGGGCTCCAGACAGGTCTGTTCTTAGACTTTCACAGGTTCTAGATCCCACACCATATCAAATGTCTCTCACTGTACCTGCACCCTGTGTGGGTGTGCTCAGTCACTTCGGTCATGTCCGACTCTGCAGCTCTATGGACTGTAGCCCTCCAGGCTCCTCCGTCCATGGAGTTTTCCAGGCAAGAATATTGGAGTGGGTTGCCATGCCCTCCTCCAGGGGATCTTCCTGGCCCAGGAATCAAACCCACATCTCCTGCATTGCAGTTTCTTTACCGTTGAGCCACCGGGGAAGACTTACCACACCCTATACTCCCTGCAAAAATTTGGGGAATAATTTTTCTGTTACTGGTGAAATCATGTAGCCAAAAGCAACTCACTTGATCTATCAGTGGCTAGCATGTTACAACAATCAACTGCACAGGCAATCAGGAATTCCTGCAAAATGAAAAACTTTAATTGTTGTGAATCCTAAACTTTACAGTCATGTTAATATAATATTCTGTTCTATGGATGTGTCATCCTACATTTAGCAAGTGTGACTTTGAAGTTGGACCAAAAGCTTTGTTTTGCTTTGTTAAGTTTTAAATATTCTACAGGTCATTGAAGAGTTTACAGGCTCACATGCTTTGCCCATAGTATTTCAAATTGATTAAAACAGCCCTCGTTCAACAGCCAGTCAGCCTGGGTTCAAGTCCCTCCATCTGGCTGAGCAAGCTATTTGATCTCTTGGAGCCTCAGTTTCCTCATCTGCAAATTAGAGGTAACAGCTGGAACCACCCTGCTGAAAGCATGGAAAGTATTTAGCACAGAGTCACATCAAATAATGTTAACTATTATTCTTAATCATTTACTTCTAAACCTTTTTTCATAATATGCTTTATAATGACAATAAAGGATACTTAGAGAAAAAAAAAAACACTCCTACTCTCTAATCAAACATTTTCCATGCTCCATTCCATGCAGATATAATTTTACAAAGTCATAATTTCTCATATTTGAGTTTTTGTATTCTGCATTATTTCTTACAACTTTGGATCAAAAACACTTTTCTACATTGTTTTAGTTTCCATATAATCATTCTTACAAGTTGTGTAACATTCCATGATGTTAATTTGCTGTAATTTGTTTAACTGTTCCCATACTGCTAATCATTTGGATTATTTTCATAGACATAATTTATGACAATGTCATTTATATCTTTTAATCCATGTATATTCCTAGCCCTCTTTGCTTTTAGAATGAGGCATTCCAGTGAGGTTACTTTCTACTCTGTAAAGTAGCATTTCCTTTCATTTGTCTAAAATGTAACTAAATCCAGTTTCAAAGGGTCCCTTTTCCTCTAGCTCCCTTCTCTCTGGACCTCAGATAAAGGCTGTGAGCAAAAAGAGAATAAAGAAAACCTCTTTGCCTCTATCAGTCTTGAGGAGTAGAATTTCATATGCCTTTTACACGTGCAGGGTGTGACCTCACCACGGACCCACATTGCTGGGCATGGCCCCATTTGACTTTCTGTACAAGGGACTCAGTCATTGCCTGACCCAGTCATGCCCACCATGCGTAACCTCACCCCTGGTCAGGGCAGATTGACCCAACGAGGTGGCCCACCCAACCTGAGGCTAGAATGTGTAAGATAGCCAGATGCAAAGGAATAATCCAGGTCAATTATTTCTTTCTTTCCGGAACTTGAACACAGAAATGCCAAGATAATAGGCCAAATGCAATATGAGTTTAGGCTGGAAATGGTATGGGGGACCAGCTGCAGGGTAGCCCCAGGATCCTGCCGCCTGGCACTTCTGCCTTTGTGTAGTCCCCTCCCATTAAGCGTGGGCAGGATCTGTGACTTGCTTCTAGTCAACAGAATACAGCAAAGGTGACAAGACGTGTGTGATTGTGTGTATGTGTGTGCACACATGATTACGTTACATGAGATTGTACTACCCAGCCTGGGAGGAGACTTCTGTCTTACTGTCTTTGAAGAAGCAAGCAACCCTTTGGGAAGGCCCAGAGGGCAAGAAGCTGAGGACAATCTCCAGCCAATAGCCAGCAAGAAACTGAGTTTCTCAGTCCAATAGCCCATTACATATCAAACTCTTCCAACAAGCATATGCGTTTAGAAGCTGAGCCTTCCCCAGTCAAACCGCAGATGAGGCTGCAGCTTTGTGAGGCCCTAAAGCAGAGGACGTGGCTCAACCTTACCTGGCCTCCTGCCCTGTGGAAATCACGAGATGATCAATGGGTATTATTTAAAGCCATTAAGTTTTGAGTGACTTCATTATCCACAATAGAAAATTAGTACTGTTAATATAAAGAGCAGATGGTCCATGTAAGTCAGAATTATCAAGGTGCAGAAGCTAGGATTGAGCAGAAACAAGGGTGGGAAAAAAAAAAAAGAGTCACAGAGAACAAAGAGACCAATTAGTAGAGAGAAAAGAAACTTGTGAGAAGCCAAGTTCTATTAAGGGACTTGAGCCAGTATCTTAGGGATTCCTCTGAGGTTCCCACCTGTCCAATCTGGTAACTGCTAGCCGCAAGTGGTGACTAAATTTAAAGTTAAGTTAATTAAAATCAAATAAAGGTAAAAACTCAATTCCTCAGATATACTAGGCACATTCTAATGGCTCAATAACCAAGGGATGGTTACCAACTTAGTGTAGAAAAGAAAAATCTCCATCATTCCAGAAAGTTCTATGGGCTAGAGTTGCTTTAAGGTTCCTGAAGCTTTGCTTATCAGTTCTAGTTTCTTAGAGGCTCTGCCCTGCCAGCATCATTGTCTTCCCATGCCTAACTCTCCATCGTTTTTTGGTTGGCTGAACATATGGACTTGAGATAAATATTCAATATTTTGATATCTATTCTTCTACCCAAATGACCTACCACACAACGCTTCTTCAAAGATGGGCCATTCCATCACATCCAGCACACCAACACTCATGAACCTTCCTTTCTTATCATCCAAGCCACTTTCTCCCCCACCTGCCCTCCATCTCTTGGAGAAAGTCAGGAGACATTCTACTTGTCAGCTGATTTTTTTTTTCCTTTCTAGCCTCTTGGGAATGAACTTGGGGCGAAACTGTTGCACTGTCTGACAGGCAACTTTTCTTCCCTCACGTGAGTCCCATAGCTCTGGCTGAGTTACCAGGCTTGCTTTCCCTGCTGACCTTTGCCCTAAAAAGCATGGTTAGCTCATTAACCATTTTCCTATTACTGTACCTTTAAATCAGTCACCAGAAAACGTATTCCCTTGCCACTGTAGGTGTCTGGTGTAAAACTTTATCTCTCCCTCAGCTCAGGTAACAGGATATTAAAATATTTGTATCAAGCACGCTGAAAAGTTCAACTGTCAAAAATAGTAATTTTGTGTCAAGTTCAAAATGAAATAGACAGTCCCAGAAGGACAATTTTGAAGAATCTGCTTTTGTCAAGCCTGGGGGAGGGGGGCCGGTGAGGGGTAGCAATGAATAAAGACCAATGGAATAAAGGGGGAAGGGAAGTGAACAGGGAAAGGTCTGCATTTGACGGAGCTGGATTTTCACATCGAGCCCATATGTAATTCACACGTAGTAACTCACAGAAAGCAAAATAGCAGGTGATGGATCGAGTGGCACATAAGCAGAGGGGATTTACTGTCTAATTGTCCACCACTAAAGTTCCATTTCCAACTTAGCTCCAGTCAGAAAGAGAAATAAGATGTAAGAAATGAGAAATAAGGGGTGATGAAGAGGAAGGAGAGCAGAGGAGAAGACTGAATAGGGAGCGCCGTTGGGAAATTAAACTTATATTCAGCCCAGTGTTGCATGTGGGTTCAATTGTTTGGGTTCTCTCCAGATGGTGAGGGGTGAGCTCCCGTGGGCAGGGGCTGAGCCTTGTGTACTCAGCATTCCAGTGCCAGGCATGTGCCAGCAGTTGATAAACGCTTGTGTCAACAGATGTATACTAAGATATTAAAGAACAGCGCTGATGTAAGCCCCAGTATACTCCCAGATTTCCCCTTCTGTTCCTCTCATGGAAACTTTCTGGATTGTACCTGCCATCTGGAACGTGACTCCCCTCTTTGCTGGCAACACACCATAGAAATTAAAAACCAGGGGCTTTGGAGTCAGTCTTCAGTTCAAGTCTGGTAATGCAGTTTACCAGCTATGGGCCTCAAGCAAGTTACTTCATTAGTCTGGTTCTCATTTCCTCATCAGTAGAACATAGATATAGTAATTCCTCCCTTGCAGGATTTGTGGGAATTAGATGAAATAATTTAAGATATACTGAGTCGATAAATATTAACTGTTAAAATTGTTGAGGTCATTGTTATTGTCAAGATCATTATCATCATTATTATTCCTATTATTCAACTTTCAACATAAGTGACACTAACAAATCATACATGTTCCTTCTTGGACTGTACCTCCTGTTCCTTCCTCTGGCTACAGCATTTTTGTCCAAATCAAAGCTTTCTGCCTGTGTTTACCTTCATAACACATATCACATTTTGAAATTTTATATATATATATATATAAAGTTACCTTTTTTATTGGTTTGTTGTCAGTCTTCTATCCAATAGAATGGACGAGTCCTCTCTGTCTTGTCCATCACCTGAATCACTCTAATTATATTAAATTTTAGAACAAGGCCTGCCAGCATTCGTGCTAAGTTGCTTCAGTCATGTTCAACTCTATGTGGCCCAATGGACTATAGCTCCCCAGGCTTCTCTGTCCATGAGATTCTCCAGGCAAGAATGCTGGAGTGGTTTGCCATGCCCTCCTCCAGGGCATCTTCCCAACCCAGGAATCAAACCCACATCACTTATGTCTCCTGCATTGGCAGGTGGGTTCCTTACCACTAGCACCCCCTGGGAAGCCCAGAACAGAGCCTGTGTTACCTCAAATGATTGGAAAGTCTAGGTTGGCACTGCTGGATCCAGAGCTCAAAGGAAACCATCAGGACTCTTGCACCCTATCTCTCAGCTCTATTTGCTTCTTCTTTTCTCCATCCTTAAATACTTTTTCTCCCCACGGAGACAAGGTGATCCCTGGAAGTTTCAGAGAAAGAAGTAAACTTTTTTGCTGAAACCACTGGTGAAAAGTCTTATGGCAGATTCTGATTGGCCCACTTGAAGTCACATGTTATGTCTGAGCCAATCACAAGTGGCATGGGTGTGTGGAGTATTTTAATTGGCCAGTCAAGGACAGACACTCCCTTCCTTTGTGGTAGGAGAGTAGACTCAGCCTTGATCAAAACTAGCTGAGAGAACAGTACTCTTACGGAATGGGTGAGGGGCAGTTTCCCAAAGAGTGATGATGAGACAAAAAGCAGTAATAAGCACCACTCTAACTGCACTGAATTGGCCACCTAGTAGGCAGCAACAACAGAGGCTCTCACAAATGTTTTAGAATGAATACATAATTTGTGTGTCCATTTCTTGTTTTTCTGATGCCTAAAGAGTCAAGGACATGAATATGGAGGCAAGGTCCAACCCAGGATTCAAGATTCGCCCCAGCACCTAATAGCAGAGTTATTTGGAAGTTACTTTCTCCTCTCTGAACTTCCATTTTTCCCTGTAAAACAACATAGATGAAAATTTTTTTTTAAACCATGGAAGATGCTTCCTCTATCTATAGCTCTCAGGTTTGTTATGAGGATTGAATCAGATAACATATATAATAGGTTTCTTAAAGTACAAAAGAATACAAATAAGTGTTGCTAATTACAATGAGATTAGAAGCCAGTTGTGTCTAGGGAGTCCCTTCGAGACTTGGCATATAAGATGTGGACAATAGAACCCTCCAAACCCCTTCTAATACCTGGGTGGTATTAATGGGAATGCTTTGGCTAAAGAGAATACATAAGGTGTGAGGGCAAGCATGATGTGTGTGTGTGTGTGTGTGTGTGTGTGTGCACACACACGTGAGTTTTTTAAACCAAGATTTAACCAAGCCTCAGGAGTTTTCAATCTGTTTTCCTAATAAAGTTTACTTAGAAGCATTGGAGCGGCAGTGACTGTCAAGAGACCCCAGGGCTCTTTGTGTAAATTGAAAAGACTCCTGTGCCTGCTCCTGTTTTTATTATGGGAATCACACTAAATGTGATAATTTTTGTGAAACGTGTTTGCTGTCAACTTCTAATTGTGCTTGTTCATAAGCAGCAGAACAGGAACGAATCGTCTCAATCCATCTGTGATTACAGTCGCCAAACATAGAAATCTTCCCATCAGACCTGACATAGAAAAACCTCGCCTTTAATAATTTCAAGTCGAGCAAATGCTAGGTTCACAGATTCTCAAAGGGAAAGTGGCATCTCAACATTCTCTCCTCTCACAGTTCAGAGTGGTGTGTGATTTGAGGTCTGAATTGGAGCTGCTGTCTTTGCAGCCCAATTCTAGAATGTTTTTCCATGCTAGGTACTCAGATGATACTGTGACCAGACTTATTGACCTCTGCTTAACAGCTATGATTATGAACTCAGAATTTAGCTAATTGTTAGTACCCCATACTTGGTTAGATTCATTTGTTTGTTCTTCAGTTGCTAAGTTGTGTCTGATCCTTCGCAACCCCATGGACTGCAGCACACCAGGCTTCTCTGTCCTTCACCATCTCCTGGAGTTTGCTCAGACTCATGTCCATTGAGTCGGTGATGCCATCCAACCATCTCATTCTCTGCCACCCCCTTTCCTTCCACCCTGAATCTTTGCCAGCATCAGGGTCTTTTCGGTTAGATTCAGATTTTGTTTTATATGATTTTTCTCATAGCAAAAGTAAAATTATCCATTCAGAAAAATTCTGAGCTCTTTAAGGACTTCCTCTAAGTTTAGAACTGAGAGAAAAAAAAAAGCCTTCAGAGGCTGTTTAGTTCCAGCTTGATTTAAGAGATAAATAAACTAAAACATGAATAAATTAAGCCCACCTATCACAGTCTAAGATACAATAGTAGGCACATATGTGCCTGTGCGTGCTCCGATGCTAAGTCATTGGCAGGCTGGTTCTTTACCAATGAGCCACCAGGGAAGCCCACCAGGCACATGGAAGTGAAGTCGCTCAGTCGTGTCCGACTCTTTGCGACCCCATAGACTGTAGCCTACCAGGCTCCTCTGTCCATGGGATTCTCCAGGCAATAGTACTGGAGTGGATTGCCATTTCCTTCTCCAGGGGATCTTCCTGACCCAGGGATCGAACCCAGGTCTCCCACATTATAGACAGATGCTTTACCGTCTGAACCACCAGGGAAGTCCTACCAGGCACACAGTAGATGCTTAATAAATCCTAGCTAGAGTGCTGCAGTCCATCGGGTCGTGAAGAGTAAGACACGACTGAGCGACTGAACTGAACTGAACTGAGAGTGCACTGAGTTGATTTTAGCCTGTCATTACTTAAAAAAAAAAAAAAAGCCTTCAGAGGCTGTTTAGTTCCAGCTTGATTTAAGAGATGAATAAACTGAAACATGAATAAATTAAGCCCACCTATCACAGTCTGGTTTGCTATTAAAAGAATGCAAGAATCAAACTTGGCATTTATCACTGACATCATATGAAGGAGATGATATGGATGGCAGCAGCGTGGATGTGCCCAAAATCCACAAGGCCAGCAGGCAGTGGTTTACCATCTAATCTAGACCTGGCTCTGTTGACATTCTAAAGGGGCCTGGATTTAACCAGGAGCCGTGCAGAGGCTGGAGAGTAAGCTGAGGCTTCCAAGCCCAGACCTCTCCCTGAGATCTAGAAAATTCCCCAAGAGGCTTTTCTGTGGGGAGGCTTCCAACACCTCACACCTAACTTCATGTTTATCCATGCCTTCGCTTTGCTGTTTCTTCTGTCAGAAATGCTTCTGCCCTTAAATTTTTCTCACCCTCATTGGGTTTTCCCACCTCATCATGTCTGCATGCCCAGACCTGGAGTGCAGCCCTCTTCTCCCCGGATGTCTGGTCACAATTTCTGTTCCCAAGAGCCTCCTGAGTGCCAGCCCCAGGGCAAACGCCTTTGAACTCATTATCATGTAGAATTATCCATTACCCCTTTCACGGGTGAGAAAACTGATATAGAGGTAACTGGATGGCCCTAGGTCACACGACTTGTAAGCTGCCAAACAAATATCAAGCCTGCTTCATCTGACCCCAAAGCCCACGGTCATGATCTTGCTCAAGACCTGGCATGGCTTGGATAGACCACCCCCAAACCCCCCATTATTCCACTGGCCTAATGGAATCGACTCTGATGCTGGGAGGGATTGGGGGCAGGAGGAGAAGGGGAAGACAGAGGATGAGATGGCTGGATGCCATCACCGACTCAATGGACGTGAGTTTGAGTGAACTCCAGGAGTTGGTGATGGACAGGGAGGCCTGGCGTGCTGCGATTCATGTGGTCGCAAAGAGTCGGACACAACTGAGCGACTGAACTAAACTGAACTGAGCTGAATGGAATCTTGGTTTATCTGAGCTTGGGGATTGAGATTCATAAGCAATTTCCTGGGGTATATGCTTTGAGCCAATGAGCCTATTCAAAAGATGTGGGTTAGATCCCTGGGTTGGGAAGATCCCCTGGAGGAGGAAATAACAACCCACTCCAGTATTTTTGCCTGGAAAATCCCATGGGCAGAGGTGACTGGCGGGCCACAGTCCATGGGGCTGCAAAGAATTGGACACGACTGAGCACACACACAAACCCAGTGCGCCTAGCTGGTCCTTCTGCGAGTGGCTAATACCATTACCTTATGGGAACAAGGCCCAAAGATAAATCAAAAGCCTATAGCAATGAGCCTCTTGGCTGGGAGCAGGTCATGATGGGCACGAGTCACTGAGCTCTCACCATGCTATGCTCTGTGGATTTCCCCCACAGTGTCAAGTTATTATTTTTGGAGTGTTTAGGGCCACTGTGTAGCAAAAGTCCCATTTTGACAGCCTAAGCTTGGGGTCTCTGTAGGATTTGGGCAAGTCCAGGCATTTGGGAAGGGCTGTGAGGCAGGCCTGCCCAGGATGCATCTACATGAGGGAGCAGGAGTCTGTTGGGAAAGGACGCACCATAAGGGAGAGAAAGTAGTGAGCTTGGGTTGGAGTTGCTGTTGCTGTTTTAGTCTCTAGGTCGTGTCCAGTTCTTTGTGACCCGATGGACTGTAGCCAGGCCTCTCTGTTCATGGGATTTCCCAGGCAAGAATACTGCAGTGGGTTGCCATTTCCGTCTCCAGGGGATCTTCCTGACTCAGGGATCAAACCCGAGTCTCCTGCTTGACAGGCGGATTCTTGACCACAGAGGCATCTAGGAAGCCCTGGGTTGGAGAGCGGAGAGAAATCTGAGCAGAGTACTCTGTGACTGAGGAGGATTTCTTCCCCATCCTCTGGGAAAAGGCACTCACGCTGAGTTCAAAGCAGAGGGCACTTCAGTGGAGGAGCAAATGATAGCAAAAGAACTCCTGACATTCACTAAAATGTCCCTGAGCGGAGGAGGACCCAAGATGCTGCCCACTGTTACGCTCGCATCAGGGAGGCTTTGCTGCTCTCCTGTCACAGACCACGATCGGCCAGCTTGGCGAGCAAGCTAGGAGTCTGATTCAGTCACAAGCAGAACGTGCCTGCTTCTGAAAAGGTGTCCCAAATGAATGCCAAATTACCACCACCAGCCTTCCACATGCATCTTTGTGTCAAACTTGTTTTTCATGTTAAAAATAACATATTTTTCTCAAACTATATTTGTGCAAAATTCTTGTTGGTTTTTACATGTGGAGCTTGCCCACGAACCATCCGCCTCTTTTGGAGAGTGATCAGCCCAAGGTAATGGGCACTTGTTATTCAAGAAGCAACACAAACCTGCCTGGGATTCATGGGACCACTTTGCATCTGGCTCACTGGGGTTCAATGCCCGACCCATAGCTCCTCTAAACCCCTGTTTTTCAAGGGGTGTTGCAGTTTCCCACTTCCAAGGGGCCTTTCCCCTGGTCAGAGGCTCCAACAACCTTGTTTAGAGTAAATACCATTCCTGTTCTTTTGGTTTTCTAAACAAATTGGTAGTAAATTACATCATTAAGTATAGTTTTAATGTCATTTTAAGACTTCAAAGATTTTTATAACACTATTTACTCTTTAACCTTTCCTGGGCCTTTCTGGTTACATAATTACAAACAATTACTAGAATCCCTGAGAAAATACAAAAGTGGTACAGCTATTTCATGCCTCTAAGTCTTCTCTTATGCCTGGAATGCTAATAAGAACTGGCATTAGCTGAGCATATACTACATGCCAGTGAAAAAGTGAAGGTCGCTCAGTTGTGTCTGACTCTTCACAACCCCAGGGACTGTAAAGTCCATGGAATTCTCCAGGTCAGAATACTAGAGTGGGTAGCCTTTCCCTTCTCCAGGGGATCTTCCCAACCCAGGGATCGAACTCAGGTCTCCTGCATTGCAGGAGGATTCTTTACCAGCTGAGCCACAAAACTGCGTTAAATATGTCACAACACCTTTATGAAGTAGGTACGGTTATTAGCTTAACTTTACAGGGGAACCAAAGCATGGACTTGCCCAATTTCACACAACCAATGGCACCCCACTCCAGTACTCTTGCCTGGAAAATCCCATGGGCGGAGGAGCCTGGTGGGCTGCAGTCCATGGGGTCACTAAGAGTCGGACACGACTGAGCGACTTCACTTTCACTTTTCACTTTCATGCATTGGAGAAGGAAATGGCAACCCACTCCAGTGTTCTTGCCTGGAGAATCCCAGGGATGGGGGAGCCTGGCGGGCTGCCGTCTATGGGGTCGCACAGAGTCGGACACGACTGAAGTGATTTAGCAGCAGCAGCAGCAGCAGCAGCAGTGAGCAGGTAGAACAAAAACTCTGTCTGACCCAACACCAAAATTCAGCTCTTAACCAGTCTGCTGCCTGAATGTTCTTCATCCCTACCCTCTTATCCAACCTTGCAACTCCTATTCATCCTTCAGAACCCTGATTCACAGTCATCTACTTTATGAAACTCTCCCTGACTCCCACAGCCTTTCCCTCTGGGCCACTCTGGCACTGTGCACGCACCTCTTTTTCCTTCTTGATCACTGAAGTTATTTGCTATTGTGTCTGGCTTTCCACATGGGACTATGAACTTGCTGAGGTCGGGGAGCATGTCTTACGCCTCTTACCTGCCTGGGACATAACAGATGCTCAGTACATATTGCTCGGCCACTTGTTTGAAGAAAGAGATCATAAAGATTGTATTGTTATTTTAGGAAACATGGGACTCTTGCATTTCCTCATCCCTTTGGGACTTACAAATAACATGGCTATTATTTTAAAAGGCTTTCTAAGTGTGAGAGCAGGTTTTTCTCAGCCTTCTTCTTCAAGCTACCGTTTAGGAAAGCAGGCAGGCTCCCAAGTGTGGCAACCGTGTTCTCTGTCTGTCACTAATTCTCTCGTTCCACTGTTAGAGGTTGTCCCTTTCTTTCCTGGTGCTCTCACCAGCCGCTCAAATAAAAAGCCCTAAGCACGCCACAGAGACAACAGACTGTAATTGCTGGTCTTCATTCGAGCTTAATGATTCTCTCCTCACAACTAACCCATGATTGCTGTTCAGAGTTCAGTTCGTTCATTCAGTAGTAATGAACGGTGCAGTCTTTCCCTCCCATATCTAATTTAAAGGGTCTCTTTCTAAATGGTAGCTACGACATGGTGACAAGACAGTACATAAGCTCAGATTTCTGTTGTTATTAAGTACAAATATTTTGATAAGTGCAGCTAATATGAGATATTTCCGCTTAGCTGGATATGATACACATTGAAATATGACATCGGGACCATCTGTTCTTCATCATAAATATAAATGAAGTGATAATGAGCAAAACGTGATAAGGACTATCAGGATGATTGCACTCCGATGGCTTAATTTGGATCTTCATTAATCTAAAAATAAAACAATCTACAAATGACAAATGAACACACTTTGACTGATGCTGTGCAAGTATCTTTTAGGCAATGGACTCTGTTCTTACCACTTAAAATGAGAAGTGAATAATGCAAAAAAAGATTGTTTTTTAAGCTCCCATTGAGTTCTCTGTTCAAATCATTAACACACTGTGTCCCGAGAGTCTGTATCAAATCTGAGTGTGGATATCTGGCCTCGTGGGGGTGAAATAGAAGCAAAAAAAGACCTCGGTCCAGGAACTTGCTCACTGTGTGATCTCAGTCAAGTTACTTCACCTCTCTGAGCCTCCATCTCTTTCCCTCCACAGGTTGCAATGAGAACTTTCTGCTAGCCTGTCTGGTGCTCAACACAACAATGGTCCCCATATAATACTCGGTAAATAGACCAGGAGATGACACCTAGCACCCATGTACTGGGGCTTCCCAGGTAGCTCAAATAATAAAGAATCCGCCTGCCAATGCAGGAACCACAGGAGGCACAGCTTTGATCCCTGGGTCTGGAAGACACCTCTGGCGAAGAAAATGGCAACCCACTCCAGTATTCTTGCCTGGAGAACCCAAGGACAGAGGAGTCTGGTGGGTTACAGCCCATGGGGTCACAAAGTTGGACACGATTGAGTGACTAAGCACAGCACAGCATGGGAGTCTGATTATTGGGTACCTCTTTCCAGTATTATGCAGATTTCACCAGGGGCACCGGGCTTTCCCCCAAGCACATTAGCTCACCTTTTCCTCTTCTGGATGGGCTACGCCTGCCTATTGGCTGTAGGAGGAAAGAGGGCAAACTTCCACGACCACTCAGGTTCTACTGAGCACGTGCTTCAAAACCTGAAGAGCTATGACAGCACCCCTCCCAGCCACGCTGTCATCTACAAATTTCAGGCCTCTCTGGTGACAGCTAAGCCCCCGCACCCCACCCCCCAGCCCAATCTCCCACTTTCTGCTACTCCCTGTAATATTTGAACCCTGAGAGGGCTTCCCAGGTAGCACTAGTGGTAAAGACCTTGCCTGCCAATCCAGGAGATGAAAGAGATGTGCATTTGAATCCTGGGTTGGGAAGATCCCCTGGAGGAGGGCATGGCAACCCACTCCAGCATTCCTGCCTGAAGAATCCTATAGATAGAGGAGACTGGGGAGCTATGAAGAGTCGCAAAGAGTCAGACACAACTGAAGCAACTTAGCTGCATAAGAGGGTCAAACAGGACTTAGCCCTGTTTGCTTAATTCTTTTCTTCCCTGGTTATCGAGGCTTCTACCTGCTGAGGTCTAGTGTGTGCCAGACACCATCCCAGGCAATTGACATGCATCAGAGTCACTTAATTCTACCAGCAACCCTGAACTGTCCCCTTCTTTTTTTTTTCTTTTTTTCTTCTTTCTTGGCTGCACCAAGTCTTAGTTACAGCACACAGGATCTTTCTTTAGCTGCAGCATGTGGGATCTAGTTCCCTGACCAGGGATCGAACCCAGGCCCACTACACTAGGGGCAGAGTCTTAGCCTCCGGACCACCAGGGAAGTCCCTCCCCTCCATTTTATAAAGAAGAACGTGATACTCAGAGCACTGAAATAACTTCCTCATTTCAGCTCTCAGGCCCTCCTCTACCCTCTGATCTCATCGTTACTTAGAGATCACTTACCCTGGGATGTGTCTTCTGACGCCCCTTTTCTTCCCCCAAACCTCAGTCTTTTTGGAGGCTGAGTCTTAGGCTCACGTAGCCCAGGGACCGCTCATCTGCTCCTGGAGCTTGTATCCCCCTGTATTAGAACCACCGACACCCTCACAGGACATTCCCACTGGACTTCAAGCTCCAAGTATAAATGCTAGGATTAAGAGGGCATCCGTGAATAAATAAATAAGCAACAAATGCATTGCCAAGGTCATGTAGAGGTCGTACATCGCCGTGGTAAACACACATTTGCAAGCAGAGTGCCTGGTACAGATCTGGCTCTCCATTCCAAGCTAGCTGGGTGTCCCTGGATGAGAAGCTTAACCCCCTGGTCCTCACATCCATCATCATAAACAATATTAATAACAACGGCTTCCCTGGGTTGTTCTGAAATTTTAATTAGCTGATATATGTAGACTTCTTAGAACAGTGTCTGGCATGTATCAAGAGACCAATAGAGAGTAGCAATTATTATTATATCATTATCATTATCCTCATCATCAGAGCTGTACCAGGCAGAGCTCTCCAAAACCCAGGGTTCCCTGGCCTTAATGTCCACACATGCTTTGCCTAAGGAAAAATCATCCAAATTGTAAATCTAAGGGGGAAAAAAACTAAATGACTCAATTAAAACACTGTAGAAATACAAATAATAATAAACTTAGGAAAAAATGTGAACTTGCCTTTGATGGTACTGAGTAAAAGAAAGGACGAGCCCATTACTGCTTCTCAGCTGGCCTATCCATCGGTGTTCCTGGGGGCACCAAGGAGTAACAAATCCCAGGGCTGCAGAAAAGGCACAAGCCTGTCCCTGTGACCTTGTCCCCTCCACCATTGAACCCTTCTTCTTGCTTGAGGCCTGGGGAGTCCAGTGGATGATGAGGACAAAAACTGGACTGAGCCCCATGGATCACATCGCTTGCTCTGGGCAGAAGCCTCAGGGAACCCTCAACCATTATTACTCAACTTGTAGGGATGACAGCAGTCAAGCCAAATCCAACAGCATTGTTTCAAAACCAACCCCAAACACATACCTCTCGAAAGTCTTCAATAATGACCTTCCCATATCTAAGAAAGTGACTCCTCTCTCTTGCCCAAGCTAGTGTTTGTTTCCTGGCATCACTGGCTGGTGCCTCCTCTGGGCCTTTGCTCAGGCCTAGCCCATGCTCTCCAGGTCCTTCCTGCTCCTTCCCATCTTTATTGACCTTTTCCATCCTCCACGGCTCAGTTCAAGACACGTCTGAAGTTTTCACTGGTGTTTCACCCAACCTCTGAAAACCCTGAAAAGCTGAAAACCCTCTGAAAACTCTGAAAAGCTCCTCTGAAAACCCCACCAGTGACTCTGCCGTGGCACCTCTCAGATCTGGCCGGCGTGATCATGTAACTTTTCACGTCTGTGAGCTGCATCCACAAAGAAAGCTTGAGCTGCTCCAGCACAATGCCTATCAGTTATTCCTCCAACACTATACTGCTAATATTACAGGCCCTGGATAGGTACGTGTGGACCAAAAGATTTGATTCAGTACATGATGACACAACCCAGTGATGCTCAAAGAAGATTTGGGGGCGAAAACAAAGTTCATGTGAGACTGAGTGTTTGGAAAATCTTTTTTTGTGTTTCTAGTGGAAATGGCTTATGGCATGCTTTTACCACTTAAAGTCAGTGTTGTTTTCTTTCGCAGAGTATTTTGCCTCTGCTCACCATGTGTGAATGAATGACTCCGTAGCCTGTGGGAGAGGTGTAAGCCAAAGTCCAAAATGATGAAGTCAAGCACAGAAAGATATTTTGAGCTCTAATGAGTAAAATACATGAACTGCTTAGAGAGAAAGCATGCATAATTCACCAGCGTTCCACATGGCTATTTATCCTACGCAGAGCTCTGCTTATTTGGATGAAAAATACAGATAACACACTGGCACATGCCACAACTGACTAGATTCAGAGATGTTATCCTGTTTCCTAATGGAAAAAATACCAAGTAAATAGAGAGAGTGTGTAACAGATTACCAAGTTTTAATCATTGCTTTTTAAAAGTTCTACTCTTTTTTGGCAGGATGCTGCATAAGTTTCAATATTCATTAAAACATCATCTGAAAATGCTGTGAACACATTTTAAGAAGGAGAATATTGCTTTAATGATCTCCTTAAAGTTTAGTTATTCAGCTGTACCTTGACTCCCATGTGCAGTTAACTCATTATCACTCTTGTTAGGATAACACTTCTTTATCAATGCTCAAAACACTTAGATCTTGAAGAGGGTGTCTTAATGAGGGTGGAGTGTGGTAACTGTAGTTAAAGCTATCTATTTAGTATAAGCTACTGACATTTTGGTAATAAACTGAATCAACTAATCTTGAAAAAAAAATGATAGTTTTTTCTATAGTTGAAGATGAGGACTTACTTCTGACCTTGCTCCCTTATAGAGAGTTTTTGATATTTCAATGTATAGCTATTAGAAGTTGTTAAAAGGAAACAAATGAAACCCTTGTTATTCCAGCTTCATGTTGTAATTGTTCTTCCTGCCTTATGAATAAACGTAAAGGAACATCAGAAGTCAGAGGGAACGCTGCTCATCACAAATACTGCAGGTTTCCTGTGAATGCAAGTCTGAAAGTTGGATTAAGAGCAGCTCTTCTGATGTGATGCTGATTATTTATTTTAAAAAGGTAACCTTCCAGTTTTCCGCAATTAACTCTTTTCTTGAAGAGCAACAGACATAGAAGAATCACACATCTACGGTGATTTTTTTTCAAAGAAAATAATTAGTACCCATATCAAAAAAGCTAATTCAGATTAATTAAAGAACACCCACATCAGTTAAATAGAATACTTCCTTTCTCACTTAACTCTCTGTATACAAAGTGTTACTAAAAAGTGTTGGGCTTCAAGATAATAAAAAATGACAGTTGAAGGGTCTGGAGCTTGGAAGAAAACTTTAGGTCTGTAACCATTTTAATTGCACATAATTATGGATAAGAAAGTGGAACAATTTAATTTCTGGGCCTTCATGCTATTAGAAGACTAATAAAACAGTATCAAAATTGGTTATTTAAGTAAAATTGCAAGATGTTTTTCATTTCACAATATAAATGGAAATTAAATGAAATGTTGGATAACTTCTGTATCTTTTCATTTCTATGAGATAATAGTAATTCAAGTTCTAGTAGAAATTATTGATGGAGATTTAGAACAAGGAAAAGTGAAACATACTTTTGAAATATTTGTTTTATTTCTTGTTTTGGAAAACACAGAAAAATGTGATGAATAAAATAAAAGCCATCCTAATGTGTACAGAACATCTCTTGAAGAAAACAAGTAAAGGTGAATTGTTGTATCTGGGGAGGAGATTTGGAGAGGTCTGGGTAGGAGGAGTCTTCGCTTCTACCAAATACCTTTTATTATGTTAGAATGTTATTTTTTTATTGAATTAAATTAAGTCTTCAGGAAAATTTCCCTCATCTCACCAGAGATTAGAGTGCTAACTTTAGGGTACACTTCAAACATTTTTCTATAGATTCACATACTTTTTCTTTTTTACAAAATCAGGGTGTTTGCATATTTTATAACCTATTATATTCTGAGCTTTTCTTGTGCTATTAAGCGTTCTTCTGAACTTGTTGTTGTGAACTTGTTGTAACCCCATGGACTGAAATACACCAGGGTTTCCTGTCCTTCATTATCTCTCGGAGTTTGTTCAGACTCATGTCCATTGAATCGATGATGTCTGAAGCTTGACTACTAACAAGCTAACAGCATTCATTTGTGGATAAAACGTTAATTTAACTAAATCCTCTCTTGTTGAGCATTCAATTTATCTTCCATTTTCCATTGATCTAAATGGATCTGCAGTAAGCATTCTTGTAATTAATTCTATAGCCTCCTGATTATTTTCATAAGTTATAGCATGCAGATATACATCGTATGAAAATAGTAACTACTGATTTACTGAATCAAAACAAATAAATATTGAACTTCCCTAGTGGTCCAGTGGTTAAGACTCTGAACTTCCAGTGTGAGAGCTATGGGTTAGATTCCTGGTCAGGAAATCAAGATCCCACATGCTCCTCAGTGTGGCCAAGAAAATATTAAAAATAATAATAATAAATATTTCAGCACTTCTGATACACATTTCTGAAATCACTTGCAGGAAGAGATTATCAGTTGACTCTTTCACAGCAGGACATGAAAATGCTTTCTTTAGGGCTCTCTCCCCAGTACCAGGGTAGAGATTTGGGGAAAACTCACACACAGACTGGTTCTACTGAAATTTTCCAATCCAAACAGCCATGAATTCCATAAATTTTTTATTCCAAAATCTGGATGTTTTAGGGAAGCTGTCATAGTAATGCACAAAATACATGTCTCTCTTTGGGACCTGGAATGAAATGGAATGGATTCTAAACTTCCTTCTCAAAAGGCAAAGACTTTTCAAATGCCAAGAACTGGTTCTCTATCTTGAAAGCTGCAAGTGCTTTTTGAACCCCAACGTTCCAGAACAGTAGGTCTGGTAAATCCATCACCCAAGGCTTCAGTCTTTGGTATCAAGAGAGAAATTAAGATTGAAGGCCATATATCCTCTCTAGGAAATAAACTTCCAAAGATGCAGCTTATTCACTTGGGGGCCTCACTTCCCTTAATGGATCTGCCGCCTCTTCAGACAATCACTTTTGGAAGATACAATAAAGCAGCAGAGTACCTTGGGTGTTGGCGTGGAATACTTACTGGTGATATTCCAATCTGCTTTTTAGCTTAGAACTAAAATGTATGCCTTTTTGATAACACATGCGTGCATGCTAAGTTGCTTCAGTTGTGTCCGACTCTGTGCGACTCTATGGATTGTAGCCTGCCAGGCTCCTCTGTCCGTGGGATTCTCCAGGCAAGAATACTGGAGTGGATTGCCATGCCCTCCTCCAGGGGATCTTCCCAACCCAGGTATGGAGCTGGCATCTCTTACATGTCCCCTGCATTGGCAGGCAGGTTCTTTACCACTAGCGCCATCTAGGAAGCCCATGATTAATACATGGGCTTGTTCAATAAGCTTATTCAATATAGATGAATTTTGAATTTATAAAAAAGCACAAAGAAATAAACATGCCTTTAATTCACCATTGAAAGCTAAACTTAATGTTTCAGTATGTTTTGGTAACATAATACCAATCTTCTGTGTATATGTATATAATTATTTTGTAAATATGAGATAATATTATGCTTGCTGTGTTGTAACTGGTTTTTCACTTAATATATCATGGACTGTTTTCCAGGTCACTAAATATGTTACAAAAATGTTTTTGATATTTTACATCATTTTTTTTTCATCCACAAAAAAAACAGATGTACCTTTTTAGAAAGTCAACCCCCAACTGCTGCTTCTAAGTCGCTTCAGTCGTGTCCGACTCTGTGCGACCACATAGAGAGCAGCCCACCAGGCTCCCCCGTCCCTGGGATTCTCCAGGCAAGAACACTGGAGTGCGTTGCCATTTCCTGCTCCAATGCTTGAAAATGAAAAGTGAAAGTGAAGTCGCTCAGTCATGTCCAGCTCTTAGTGACCCCATGGACTGCAGTGCACCAGGCTCCTTCGTCCATGGGATTTTCCAGTCAAGAGTACTGGAGTGGGGTGCCATTGCCTTCTCCAACATTTACTTCCAAATTTATCTATGAAGGTAAGTGCTCTCTTACCCATTTGAATAACATTTAGCAAATGCTCCAGGCACATGGAATGACTCGAGAGCTAACACGCAGTATTGTTTGAAAAGGCTGGATAAGGGTGAGGCCATTCATAAAAACATTCAATTAGTTGTAGAAGGGAAAAATGAGCAAAAATTAAATCTTGAATGATTCTTATACTTAAATTACTCCACGATCACTTTGAAATTCTTGCTGCATTTTAAATAAACAAACTCAGGAAACAATAGTTGCCTTATTGATAATGTGCATAGTCTCTCAGTCGTTTCCGATTCCCTGCAGTCCCACGGACTATAGCCCACCAGACTCCTCTGTCCACGGAGTGTTCCAGGCAAGAATACTGGAGTGGGTTGCCATTTCCTATGCCAGGGGATCTTCCTGACCCAGGGATCAAATCTGTGTCTCTTGGGTCTCCTACATTGGCAGGTAGATTCTTTACCACCTTGCCATCTGGTAAGCCCTTATTAATATGCCTTACTGACTTGGTGAACGCAAGGAAAACAGTATGGAATCTAATCAACAAGCCCACACTCACAGAAAAGACCTTGTTCTCATATCAAAATATAAACGAATTCCTGTACACATATATGTTTTAAGTAAAAATAAAATATTTCAAGTATAGTCATCATATGTCATCTTTTGGGGCTTCTCTGCTGGCTCAGTGGTAAAGAATTCCCCTGCCAGTGCAGGAGACTTGGGTTCAATCCCTGAGTAGGGAAGATCCCCTGAAGAAGGGAATGGCTACCCACTCCAGTATTTTTGCCTGGGAAATACCACGGACAGGGGAGTCTGGTGGGCCACAGTCCATGGTCGGTCACAACCTAGCAACTAAACAATAATAACAGCTCTGTTAACTCAGCACCAGTTTCTCCTTTTGAAGTCTAGTATTGTCCTCTATTGAAATTCCAGGCTGTCAAATCCTAGAAAACGATGCTGTGAAAGTGCTGCACTCAATATACCAGCAAATTTGGAAAACTCAGCAGTGGCCACAGGACTGGAAAAGGTCAGTTTTCATTCCAATCCCAAAAAAAGGCAATGCCAAAGAATGCTCAAACTACTACATAATTGCACTCATCTCACACGCTAGGCTTCCCTGGTGGCTCAGAGGTTAAAGCGTCTGCCTGGAATGCGGGAGACCTGGGTTCGGGGGTCAGGAAGATCCCCTGGAGAAGGAAATGGCAACCCACTCCAGTACTCTTGCCTGGAGAATCCCATGGAGGGAGGAGCCTGGTAGGCTACAGTCCATGGGATTGCAGAGAGTCGGACACAACTGAGTGACTTCACTTCACTTCACATGCTAGTAAAGTACTGCTCAAAATTCTCCAAGCCAGGCTTCAGCAATACGTGAACCATGAACTTCCAAATGAAAAGGCAGAGGAACAAGAGATCAAACTGCCAACATCCACTGGATCATCAAAAAAGCAAGGGAGTTCCAGAAAAACATCTATTTCTGCTTTATTGACTATGCCAAAGCCTTTGACTGTGTGCATCACAATAAAATGTGGAAAATTCTGAAAGAGATGGGAATACCAGACCACCTGACCTGCCTCTTGAGAAATCTGTATGCAGGTCAGGAAACAATAGTTAGAACTGGACATGCAACAACAGACTGGTTCCAAATAGGAAAAGGAGTACGTCAGGGCTGTATATTGTCACCCTGCTTATTTAACTTATATGCCGAGTACATCATGAGAAACGCTGGGCTGGATGATGCACAAGCTGGAATCAAGATTGCCGGGAAAACTATCAATAACCTCAGATATGCAGATGACACCACTCTTACGGCAAAAAGTGAAGAGAAGCTAAAGATCCTCTTGATAAAAGTGAAATAGAAAAGTGAAAAAGTTGGCTTAAAGCTCAACATTCAGAAAACTAAGATCATGGCATCTGGTCCCATCACTTCATGGCAAATAGATGGGGAAACAGTGACTGACTTTGTTTCTCTGGGCTCCAAAATCACTGCAGATGGTGATTGTACCCATGAAATTAAAAGATGCTTACTCCTTGGAAGGAAAGTTATGACCAACCTAGACAGCATATTAAAAAGCAGAGACGTTACTTTGCCAACAAAGGTCCGTCTAGTCAAGACTATGGTTTTTCCAGTGGTCATGTATGGATGTGAGAGTTGGACTATAAAGAAAGCTGAGCACTGAAGAATTGATGCTTTTGAACTGTGGTGTTGGAGAAGACTCTTGAGAGTCCCTTGGACTGCAAGGAGATCCAACCAGTCCATCCTAAAGGAGATCAGTCCTGGGTGTTCATTGGTAGGACTGATTTTGAAGCTGAAACTCCAATACTTTGGCCACCTGATGCGAAGAGCTAACTCTTTGGAAAAGACCCTGATGCTGGGAAAGATTGAGGGCAGGAGGAGAAGGGGATGACAGAGGATGAGATGGTTGGATGGCATCACCGACTCAATGGACATGGATTTGGGTAAACTCTGGGAGTTGGTGATGGACAGGGAGGCCTAGTGTGCTGCGGTTCATGGGCTTGCAAAGAGTTGGACGTAACTGAGTGACTGAACTGAACAGATTGTCCTCTAAGAGCTAAGGGTAAGAAATACATGTCTAAATCCTTAGCCACACAGAAAAAGCACTACTTTCACAAGAAGGTTTCAAAAGAACAAAATAGTCAAGGCTCATCTTTTTATAATCTCCTGCTTTTGCCAACCTTTTCAGTTGATTGAATGATAACCACTTAATAACATCGGGTAAGAGGATTTCTGACCAGTGGATAGCTTTGTGGGAAAAAAAAATCTTTATAAACAGGATGGATGACTTCTTTAATTTTTGCTGAAACAATGAAGAGCCACATTGGCTCGTATGTACCCAGTTGAACATAAAACAGTTTAAGTGAGTCATGGGATTTATGGATATTTTTCTACTTCTCATCCCATATAAGATATAAATGGCTATTTTTTCCCCTTATACAAAATCTCTTCCTGGGAAGCTCTGATTTAGAAGGCATGTTTCAGTAATTGGAAAGCTCCTTCTCAATTTTGGAGACATATCTAGTGTATTAGTGCTCAAAGACATCTTCTCTTTATGCAGATAATGGCTAGACTGGGGAATATTTGAATGTAACCAGTAATAGAAAAATGTCACATCAGGAAGGGTGGTCATCTTTCATGTTAGAATCAACCATACTTTACAACACGGGGAATACAACCAATATTTTACAATAACTATACATGGAATATAACCTTTAAAAACTGTGAATCACTATATTGTATACCCATAAGTTATATAACATTGTTCATCTGCTATAGTGCAATAAAAATTAATTTTAAAAAAAGAATCAGCCAATCATGAAACTAAAAAGGTTAGAGTATTTCCCATCTGTCCATCTCTCTAAATAATCTGGCACCTCCCAGCTCATTAAAGATGCCAAAGATACTTTACTCATAGAAATTTACATAGAACTTGCTACTTATAGGTAAAATCAACATGGATTTTGAAAGTTACCAAGTGATTCTGTGATATGAGAAACATCTGCTTTGTTATAGCTTTTCATACAATAACAACAGAGTGTACTTCTCTTAAATGTGTGTAATAATATTGGGTTTTGTTCCACCTTGAGTCTTTAGAAGCAAATCACTGTTACCAACTGTTAATATCATTAGGATAAAAATTTTCCCATTTATTATCAAGTTTGATTTTCTCTTTAGATGATTTTTTTCTTGGTGGATCATGTAATTATTTTCCATCTCCACCGTCAAACATCTGTTCAGATTCCGATTCCACTCCACATCTCCTTCCAGTCTTTCTCTTTTAGCTTCAATTAGAAGTTTGCTAATGCTGGTATCTCCACTCAGATCTTGGACCTTGCAATTAATTTTAATCAGGCTTGTTAACACTTTTTTAGTATGTAAGAAATAAGCAAATATGTAACGAAAAAGCCGTTTATGTCTTTTAGGAAGGTAACAAATATGCAATTAAAAACTCCTTCTCTCGGTGACTTTGCAATAAATTAACTTGTTTTGTCACTATTGTGCCTGTATAATGTCATTTTCTCTGGAGTTTTGACAGTCAGTTTTTTTTTTAATCTGTGGCAAAATTAGCAAGTAATATTAAGATCTAAGAAATGACAATTAGCTTGTGAATTAGGTGGGATATACAACGTGTTAATTATTGAGGGACCAGGCTGCATGCAATTAAAATTTAGCATCCAGATAATGATAATGTAGTAGGCTTCTGAGTATCTAATGAAGTTGAAAATGTTCATTACCAATAAATTAATTCTCAGTTGCTTAACCAGTCTTTAAAATGTCTATACAGAGGAATAGATCATAATGATCACTATTGTTCATAAATAGAATAATAACATGAAATCTTGAAAGTCTATCAGGACTATTATTTTATTGTTAGAGCTCTCTACACACGGACAGGGAATCTTCACAAAGACTCAGAAATACAGTAACCCATAGGGATCTTTGCTTCTCTAAAAACACTCGTTCAAGTGTTGAAGATCTAAGAATGAGAGAAATAAAAAGGGCATTGAGATGGGAGGTGGTCAAGACAGCCTCCATGTGCTTTAATGGACCCTGAATATTTTAATGTGGCTTCCCAAATGGCACTAGTAGCAAAGAACCCGCCTGCCAATGCAGGAGACCTAAGAGACGTGGGTTCGATCCCTGGGTTGGGAAGATTCTTGGAGAATGGAATGGCAATCCACTCCAGTATTCTTGCCTGGAGAATCCCATGGACAGAGGAGCCTGGCAGGTTACAGTCCATGGGGTCATACACAGTCGGACACAACTGAAGCAACTTGGCACACAAGCACAAAACTTTAATAGTGATCCAGAAAAGATCTTCTAAACTTGACCTAAATGCACATCTCTTTGCAATTTGGAAACTCATTTCCCTTTTAATTTCCTGCTTCAGCAGGTGTACCCAGTGTTCTAGGAACTGGAAAGTCAGTGACAAGTCACGTCTCAAGGAAACCTCAGTCTTGCAGGGGTTCAAACACAAAAACAATCTGTTACATTACATCTTGATAACTGTCATGGCGTAGACACAAGAGTCTAACCTACATCTTACGAAGTCCCTCTGTCTGCTGAAAGGAGAGTAGTTTGTAGGAAGCAAGCGTAGAAACAGGGAGGAAGATTCAACATGCCGAAGCCAACAAGCCTGTGCCTCGCAACTCCTGAGCCCATGAGATACAACTACCGAAGCCCTTGCAATCAAGAGCCCAAGCTCCACACAACAAGAGAAGCCATCGCAACTAGCCCTCACTCACCACAACTAGAGAAAGCCCACACACAGTGATAAAGACCCAGTGCAGCCAAAAGGAAACAAATAAAACTTTCAAAAAGTTTTTTAAAAGAGTAGAATCTAAAAGACCAGTCAAGTTATGGCTGTGGCCCATGAGAAAGATGATGGCAGTCTGTACAGTCGCAGCAGCACTGGAAAGGAGAAAAAGGTTGAAAGATCGTTCACATCTTTTGGAGGTAGACTTGCATCCAGGATTCGGCTTGAGAAGCTAGAAAAATGATGCCATGGTTACTTTTGGAGAAGACTGGGAAGAAGATTAGAGGGAAATCTCAAGAGTCTTGCTTGGGACTGCAGTGTCTGGGATTTCCCTGGTAGTCCAGTGGTTAAGAATACGCCTTCCAATGTAGGGGACATGAGTCTAATCCCTGGTTGGGGAACTAAGATCCCACATGCCACAGGGCAAATAAGCTTGTGAGCCACAACTACCAAGTCCGCAAACTCTGGAGGCTGCATGTCATAACTAGAGAGCCTGCACATTGCAACGAAAATCCCTTGTGCCTCAACTAAGATCCAATGCAGCCAAATAAAGAAATAAATAAATTTTTAAAAGATTGCAATGTCCATGGGAGATGTGAAGAAGGGTTTCATGAAGGCACTAGAGTTCAGAGGTAAGGTTTGGTTGGATTTAGAATTTGGGCAATTCTCAGCATATAGATTGCTTTTTCTTTTCAAACTTTAAACTTTTTATTTTGTACTGGGGTATAGCTGATTAACGAGGTTGTCGTAGTTTCAGGTGAACAGCAAGGGGACTCAGCCATACATAAACATGCATCCATTCTTCCCCGAGCCCCAGTCCCATCCAGGCTGCCACATAACACTGAATAGAGTTCCATGTGCTGACTGGTTATCCATTTTGAATCTAGCGGTATGTACATGACCTTCCCAAACTCCCTAACTATCCCCTCATCCCAGCAACCATAAGTTCATATTGTAAGTCTGTGAGTCTCCCTGTTTTGTAGGTAAGTTCATTTGCATCATTTCTCTTAAGATTCCACATATAAGGGACGTCATATGATATTTCTCCTTCTCTGTCTTACTTCACTAAGTATGACACTCTCTGGGTCCATCATGCTGCTCTAAGTGGCATCATTCCATTCTTTTCAGTGGCACACCATATATATTGTTTTGAAGCCCTCGAATGAACGAGCATACCTAGAGGGAAGTGTAGAGAGAAGAGAGCTCCTAGGGGCAAGCCTCAAGTACCTCTGACATTCAAGGGGCAGTGGACAGTCAATGGGACAAGGTGGAGAAAGAAGACTTGGCAAAGAAGACAAGAAGGTACAGCCAGAGACATCTCAGAACAAACAGGAAAGCACAGTATCATGCCAAGCAAGAGAGAAAAGGGTTTCCAGGGAGAAGGAGGCAAGTAGCCTCACACCTGTGCTAAGGTTATTCCTTGAATCTTTGTTGTAATAGCAACAGATGAGTAATACCGTGGAAGCCCATAATGGAAACTGAAGAAATAACCTGAGGCCCAGCCATACAAAGAAATACTCTGCAGCTGTAGAAAAGAGGGAATGATTTCCAAAATGTACTATTACAAAACTCACTAAGTGAAAACAGCCAGGGCTTTTTAGCATATTACTTGCATACACACACAAAAAAAGAGGTACATATGGAATTGCTGGCATATGAATTGAATATTTCTGAAAGATGCAAAATAAACTGGTAAAATGGTTGCCTGTAGGGAAGGAAACTGGATGACTCAGGAACAGGGGTAGAAGGGATAAGATTGCTTTTCATCTTAAAGAGACAGCTTTTAGGTTTTAAAATTTATATGTTATGCTGTGTGCCTTGACTAATGAACATCAGGAAACAATATATCTTGTTATTTATTATTATGTTGTTTTTCCACTGTGTTTTCAAGAGTTATAATATTTACATTGTTTTAAAACCACATTCACCACAGTCATTTGGATAATTCCATGCTTAATTGGTTTCTATGCTCACTGTCGGTCTTTTATTTTTCATCACACAGTTCCATGTTCATGAGGCCTATTTTGCTCATCTCTCATTTTAACACCAAAAAGTACTTCAGTTCAGTTCAGTCACTCAGTCATGTCCAACTCTTTGCAACCCCATGAATCACAGCATGCCAGGCCTCCCTGTCCATCACCATCTCCCGGAGTTCACTCAGACTCACGTCCATCGAGGCAGTGATGCCATCCAGCCATCTCATCCTCTGTCGTCCCCTTCTCCTCCTGCCCCCAATCCATCCCAGCATCAGAGTCTTTTCCAATGAGTCAACTCTTCCGCATGAGGTGGCCAAAGTACTGGAGTTTCAGCTTTAGCATCATTGCTTCCAAAGAAATTCCAGGGCTGATCTCCTTCAGAATGGATTGGTTGGATCTCCTTACAGAGATGTGTGTTTTCGGAGTCTTTAAATATGTGAGAATTTCTTCCTGTTGTTTTCATACAACAATAAGGAATGTTAGGGGTTTTAGTTTGGGTTGTACCCAAAACAGCCTGAGATAAGAATTTGGGAAGGGGAGTTTATTTTGGAGCTGTCTCCAGGCACAGCAGCGAGGGAGCAGAGAGAGACAGGGAAGATGAAAAAACCAGTAATTGGGCATATGATTGAGCCGGTTACCTCCGTGGGCATCCGGGGCTCAATGCCACTGGGGACCCCAGAATAACCATGTAGACTGTGCCTCAAAATTGTTCCATGAAGGGTGGGAGGCTAGAGCATTCATCCACCAATTTCCATCTCCCAGTTGGTCAAGAGCTGCCCTCAGGAACACCAGCTCTCTTTCACTTCTGGTTTTTACAGCTTTGAATAAAGCTCTTAGGCAGACAAGCTACCTAAGTGACTTGAAGTGGGATGTGACAGCATGTCTGGGAACTATGACCAGTGACAGCTGAAATCGCAGGTGGCCTGAGGGAACACGGTGCAGAGTACAAAAAGCACGCGCTACAGCTGACCGGACAACCCTGCCCTGAGGCCTCTGAACTCGCAGACCTCTGCAAATGTTGTTCCAATGTCTTGTGAAATCTAACAGTGCAGAAAGTCATGGATCCAAATTGACACTTTTTTCACCATTTGAGGTTACCAGGAACGCTTTTAAAATTCAAGAATATTCAAGATACAAATATTTATTTGAGTCTTGGAAATTTTAAATTAATTTTACCTATATACTGAGCACTCTTCAGTCTATAAATTCAGCTCTTTCTTCATTTTAGGAAAGTTTTCTACTATTATATCTCAGAGTATTTTTCTCTTTTTTCAGTAACTCCACTGATACATATAGCTATGTAATCTCAGTTCTATATTAATCATTTTCCCTCTAATTAATTTCTTCTCTTTGATCTTTCCCTCTTGATTCTGAGAGTTTTCTTAAGCCTGACTTCTACATCTGATAAAAACTTTCAACAATGTCAGTCCTGCTGAGTCAGACATGACTTAGTGACTAAATGACAAGTAGTATTTTAAATTTCTATTTGTCATTATCTGTTTCCATAAAACTTTCTTCTTACCGGTGTGGACATCTCTTTTATTTCAGTTTGTCTAATTAACTAATTAGCTTCTCTTCTTTCATATAAATATTCTCTTTTCCTATTTTTATAAAGATTTCATATCTAAATTTTATTTCTTCAAATATATGGTCATCATCATTTGCCAGCCATGTATCATCATTTATGGCATAAAAACTTTTCGTGAATTCCTTACTGGTTTCTGTTTTGAGGCAGATCTCCCCAGGCCTGTGATTTGTCTCAAACAAGTAGCAATGGGATGATTCATATTCTGTGGATCTCCTCCCTTGTTCCCTGAGTACTGCTAGAATTGTCTTTAGTATGCAAGGTAGAAGGTGGGTGGTGCTGGGTTTTAGTACCATTTCACTATTCATCAGTCTGTGGAGGAGGGAAGGAAATAAAGGAACAGGCAAGGGGTTAAGAGCTGGAGCAGTCCCAGCAGGAAACTTTGTCCTTGAGTGATTCTCCTCTGCCCCTGAATAATCTGTCGCAGTCATCCACAGGGACCAGCTTGTATCTGGTGTTCTCCAGGAGTCTAATGTGGCACTCTCTGGAGAGGTGCTCATTCCTGGAGCACCTGTCCACTCCATCAGGGCCATATCCCTTCCCACCACAGGAAGGATGGGAGGCTGAACCTCCAATTCTGAGAGGTGTTCCCCTCTAGTTTCTCAGGAAGAGGTGTCAAATATGGGACTCTGGTGACTTCCTTCACCCTAAACCATGCCCTCTACCCCCAGAGGCAAGGCCAATGTCATGGGTGTGTGACTCGGGCCGTCACACAGGGCTCTGTGCTCAGAAGGGCCCTAAGCTTAGCTCTGCTCTTACCATCTTGAAATTCTCGATAATTTTTTAATTAGGACCTAAACAATCATTTTTTACTGGACCCCACAGATTATATGACCAGTCTTGCCCAGAAATCATTCCTTAGGATTATGGCATCACAGTGACCTTCTGCCAGACTAATTACAGACTCTCCCATCCTGCCCATGCCTTATCCACTTGATTAAGTGGTCAGTAAGGAAGCAAATACTTTGGCCACCTCATGCGAAGAGTTGACTCATTGGAAAAGACTGATGCTGGGAGGGATTGGGGGCAGGAGCAGAAGGGGATGACAGAGGATGAGATGGCTGGATGGCATCACCGACTCGATGGACATGAATTTTAGTGAACTCCAGGAGTTGGTGATGGACAGGGAGGCCTGGCGTGCTGCGATTCATGGGGTTGCAAAGAGTCAGACACGACTGAGCAACTGAACTGACTGACTGAAGGAAGCAAAGGGATTGTAGAACAAATGCTGCCAAGAAGGGAGAGAAGCCAGCTGCTTTGCCCGTGTGAAACCACAGAAGCACAGCCACTTAGAGCAGAACCAGAATGCTGCTCAGCATCCAAACTCTGCAGCTGGAGTGCCGGTCTGTTCTCATACTAACTCACCTGGTCTCCAAAACCCCACCAGTGAACCATGATGAGCTATCTGGGGGAGCATTTTACAGTCATAACCTGATTTAAGTCCAACACTAAAATGCTCTATTCCCTTTTCTACTACTTTCTTGGGTATCATGCTATTTCAAGCTTAACAAACTAAAGATACAGCAAACTTCACACATCAGATCTATAAGGTATGGTCTTATGGTACTCTGATAGGCTGTTACTAAGAGAGCTCACGTCTGCACCGATAAAACCAGAACCTACCTTTTCAATAAAGGCCTACAACACAGAGGCCATGTTAGCCTGCTGGCCTGATAAGCTAATTTATATTTATTTGCTAACATGAACCATTTGGTCTAATAAAAAGAATATCTAACAAATTGGGTGCTGTGATGGGAAGATGGCCTCTCACTTTGAAAGTAAAATGTCAAACCTTCACTTCAACATTTATTTTTGGTAAATACTGAGACTCTGCCTTGGCATTTAAATAGCAGTGGGAGACCTTAATCAGACCAGCGGAGGGCTCCAGGAATGGCTGGGGAGAACAATTGACTTTTGTTGACCAAGAAGAAGTTTAAAGTGTAATGCCTACTACTGTGTATTCCCTGGGGTGGCGTGTCTGAGGGGGAAGTGGGGAGGAGTAATTATCCAGCCATTTGGATCTGTTTATACATTTGAACCAAAAGAAGTGACCTTCTTGTATATCTCCCTCTGTAGAAGGAGCTGAGTGGGGTCAGCTCACTCACTCTCTTTGTGTGCTCAGAGCCTGCAGCTCCCAGCTCCACCAGTGCGCATGCGCCAAGGCCAAATACACTAGCACAAACTGCAGACCCAGAGATGGGAATCAGAGACAGCAACCGTATCGTCTGCCCAGATGAATTAAGAAGAAATGCGTTTTTTTCAGCTCATTTCAGAGATTTCTTCACCCTGAGCCATTGAAAACAACAGCGACAGAACAAAAATGCAGCATCGCCTAAATATTTAATTATTTATCATGCCCCAAATCAATGCTTTGCTTAGGTGCTTTCAAATACTCTCTGTTTCAATAGGCAGAGGTCGTGCTTATGTTGCCAAGTTCAGAATTCAGCACGAGATTAAATCAGCTGCACGCTGTGTCCAGTGGCCAAGACCACTGATGGTTAAAGATGCTTTATGAAGCTTCTCTACCAGGAGAGCAGATGCCTCCACGTCCTGTCTCAGACCACAGTTTCCTTATCTAAGACAGAAAGCCACGGTTTTCATTAGAAATGAAACAAAATGTGCATCACTCGCTGGTCCTGAGACTCTGCCTTGGCATTTAAATAGCAGCGGGAGACCTTAATCAGACCAGTGGAGGGCTCCAGGAATGGCTGGAGAGAACAACTGACTTTTGTTGACCAAAAAGGAATTTAAAGTGTAATGGCTACTACTGTAGTACTGTACTGATTCGTGGATGGCCATAGAGCTTCTCTAAGTGCCTGAAAACACCTCCATCGCCCTGGGCCCTCCCACCCCAGAGCTTCTCCAGACCAGGATCCATCTCCTCCCTCCAGAAAGCCTACTAATGTGAATTACCGCCTGACAGATGCACATTACTCAGACCTCGCAGGAGGTACTGCCTGGAGCTCTAGCCCCTTCCCGGGAGAGCAGAGCTCTTTGCTTTAATCTGCTGCAAGACCTGGGGCCCCGCCCCTGAAGAGGAGTGCAGTCATTCCATTGTGTCTCCTCCAGATGGATGTGAGACAGGGGTCATGTGGGAGGCGAATTTTTATTTCCAAGGGAGCGTTGTTGGAAACTCCAGAGGTATGGGGAGGCAGGAATTAGGCAAAGATAAAGGTGCTGTTTTCCCTTCCATTCGCAGCTTTCTTAGCTTCCATAACACTGGGCTGTCGTGGAGGACGTGATATGGTACCAGCCAGGCTCTGTGGCTATGACTGCACATTGAGAAACAAATTCTTGTCCAGCCCCATCCTAGAAGCTGTTGTGTTCTCAGTGGGGTTCCAGGTCAGTACGGTATATAAAGTAAAGAGGTTAACCAAGAAAGAATACATTCATCAAAAGAGAGAGAAGTGTCATTTACTAAGGGCACTAATTGCCTCATGCAGGCTTAACGAAATTTCCTTTGGTCTGTCCTGCTTTACAGATCACACAGATGCTGAGAACATGCAGTTGATTTGCCCAGACATCCCCTAAGTGGCAAGTGCCAAGACCAGAATCTCAATTTCCCTACTCAAAGGCCAATACTCCCTTCGCTCTTCCACATCTGCCCTGAGGATGGTGTGGCTTCCTTTGGCGACTAGCCAGAAGTTGGCAAAATTTTCTACAAAGGACCAGATAAAAAATACTGTTAAGCTTTGCAGGCCACACAGTCTCTGTCACAACTCAACTTGGCCATCGTAACACCATAGCAGTCAAAGACAATACATAAACAAATGGGTGAGACTGTGTTCCAGTAAAATTTTGTTTATAAAACAGGTTTGGGCCAGATTTGGCCCATGAGTTGGTTAGCCTCTAGTTTATAGCAACCGCTGTTTGAAAGCCACTCGTGACTTTCAATATGGTCTTTCCTTTACCTGAATTCTACACTAAAGGGGTCAGAAATCAGGCAGGAAACAGAATTCCACTCAGTTCAACTAAAGAGATGTTAGTGAAGGAGTTGGTTTATTTATCTATTTATTTTTAATTTGAGGATAATTGCTTACAATATTGTGTCGGTTTCTGCCATACAACAACATGAATCAACCATAGGTATCCCCTTGAAGAAAGTATTAGACAGAGGTGTAGAAGGGCTAAGGGACCCAACAAGGATGTTGAGGGGCCCAGGAACCAGCAAAAGCAGGACACTGACCCCATCTGTAAGCCACAATGGCATGGAGAGGAAGCGGTGCCCGTGAAGTCTAGGAAAAAGTGGCGCCGTGGAGAAGGGACTCCCCAGGAGGAGCTGTGATCAGGGCACAAGGCTGCCACTTCTAGAGAGAAGGCACCAACGGAGAGGAGGGAGAGAAGCCCTCTGACCTCTCTCTCTTCCTTCCCTCTGACTTCCTGCCAGAAGAAAGCATTGGCCAAGGCCCAGTGGAAGCCAACCAAGAAGGGTGCCCTGGCGATGCCACCTGCCAGCCTCCTGGGGCACAGAGCAAGCAGGAAGCGGTAGGGAGTGACTCTGGGTAGGAGACAAGTGGGGAATGACAAACATTCCCACTTATTTTGTGTTTCCTCACACCTCAGTGCCCAGCTGGACACTTGGATGTCCACACGTGGTTTTCAAAGGTAGCTCTTGACTCTTCAATTGGGCCATAAGACCTGGAGCAGACAGAGTGCTGGGCACCCACTAGAAGTTTCTAATACAACAGCCTTCCACTGGTGGTCCTGAAACACATGAACTATTGGAACCTTTCTTTACAGAACCGTTAAGTTGATCCACTCTCTTAAGATTTCCCTCATTTAACTTGAGTCTCTTCAGAAATTCTGTCCTGGTGCTAATCCTGCTAGGTCCCTGGCAGAAGCCTTCTTTGAGAATCACCCAGAGTAGAACTTTTGTGACTCACATGGCCTTATAACCTAACCAGTTCTGAAATACTATTACCTTTGATCTCCATGCTCATAACATTCGAGAGAATCCTCATGAGCTTGGGTCCTAATGAACTATCTGTAAATCCTTTCTCTGATTTCCAGGAGTCTAGTTCTAAAGAACAATTCTGGAATGATCATCCTCTACAACCATCCATTCTTAGAAATCATGACTAAATGAGACACTGAAAGCATGTAAAATAAGACCAGCGATCTAATGAGGGTTTAATAAGACTGTGTGGATCACAACAAACTGTGGAAAATTCTGAAAGAGATGGAAATACCAGACCACCTGGCCTGCCTCCTGAGAAATATGTATGCAGGTCAGGAAGCAACACTTAGAACTGGACAGGAAACAACAGACTGGTTCCAAATTGGGAAAGGAGTATGTCAAAGCTGTACATTGTCACCTTGCTTATTTAACTTATATGCAGACTACATCATGAGAAATGCTGGGCTGGATGAAGCACAACCTGGAATCAAGATTGCTGGGAGAAATATCAATAACCTCAGATATGCAGATGACACCACCCTTATAGCAGAAAGTGAAGAGGAACTAAAAAGCCTCTTGATGAAAGTGAAAGAGGAGAGTGAAAAAGTCGGCTTAAAGCTCAAGATTCAGAAAACAAAGATCATGGCATCTGGTCCCATCACTTTATGGCAAATAGATGGGGAAGCAGTAGAAACAGTAAGAGACTTTATTTTTCTGGGCTCCAAAATCACTGCAGATGGTGACTGCAGCCATGAAATTAAAAGACGCTTGCTCCTTGGAAGGAAAGTTATGACCAACCTAGACAGCATATTCAAAAGCAGAGACATTACTTTGCCAACAAAGGTCCATCTAGTCAAAGCTATGATTTTTCCAGTAGTCATGTATGAATGTAAGAGTTGTACTATAAAGAAAGCCGAGTGCCGAAGAATTGATGCTTTTGAACTGCAGTGTTGGAGAAGACTCTTGAGAGTCCCTTGGACTGCAAGAAGATCCAACCAGTCCATCCTAAAGGAAATCAGTCCTGATTGGAAGGACTGATGCTGAAGCTGAAACTCCAATACTTTGACTACCTTGTGTGATGAATGGACTTATTTGAAAAGACCCTGATGCTGGGAAAGATTGAAGGTGGGAGGAGAAGGGGATGATAGAGGATGAGATGGTTGGATGGCATCACCGACTCAATGGACATGAGTTTGAGTGACTCCGGGAGCTGGTGTGGACAGAGAGGCTTGGCTTGCGGCAATCCATGGGGTCACAGAGAGTCAGACACGACTGAGTGACTGAACTGAACTGAAATTTAAGATTTTGTTATTATTATTATTATTATTAATGTTCTGATTAGAAAATGCATTTAAATGAAACAGAAGATACAATCAACACACGTAATGGCCACCCAATATCCATTCTCATCTTCTTTTTAAAGATAAAATCCTACTCATCCTCACCTATTCACCCAAGTAGAGACTACATTTGCCAGCTTCCCTTGCAGGTAGGCAAGGCCATGTAGGCCTGGCCAATGGGGTGTGAGAAGTAGTGACATATACAGCTTCTGAGTCATGCCCGTTACAAAGGCGACTACTTGACTTCCAGTCTTGTTTGCCCCTTCCAATGGGCCAGAATGCAAATGTGGTTTTATTAAGCCAACCTTGAACATGTCACAAACAGCAACAATCCAGGAAATGGTAAAGCCACAACCAGAATAATTCTGGGACCGTGGGTGACCTCTTGGATTAAAGAAGCCTGCCTACCCTGTACTTCTTGTCTATGAACTGCTACAGTAGAGAGGGAATGAATTATCTGGTTTGAGCTACTGATTCCTAGGGTTTCTTTGTTGCCGAAGCTCAGACCATACTCTGACACAGACTTAAAGAGGTTTCTCTTATTTTTTCTCATACAACAAGAAATCCAATGCTGTACGCCTGAAACTAACACATTGTAAGTCAACTATATGCCAGTAAAATTTAAAAAGAAAATAAGTCCAGTAGCCTTCTGCTGGTGTTGGTGCAACAGGTTCTACCATGTCAGGACTGAAGTCTCTATGATTCTCCTAAACTTTTGTTCATGACTCTCAAACGGCTGGTATAGCTCCCATTATCATGTCTGCATTTCTAAGGGAAAGAAGAAGGAAGGGAAGGCACGAAGGAAAGAAAGTCTTCCTGGGAATCATCAGCACTCATCCACTTCCATTTCATCAGCCAGATCATGTCATATGGCTATTCCTAGCTGAGATCCAGGGAAGTGAGTTCTCCACTTTTCCGCCTTCTGGTAGAAGAAGGCAAGGGGAAGGCAGCTGGCATGGCCATACTTAGAGTTCTTGTTGCTGTTCAGTCACTAAGCCGTGTCCAACTCGGTGTCTGCAGCACACCAGGCTTCCCTGTCCTTAGCTATCTGCTGGGGTTTGCTCAAACTCAAGTCCATTGAATTGGTGATGCCATCCAAGCATTTCATCCTCTGTCGTCCCCTTCTCCTCTTGCCCTCAGTCTTTCCCAGCAGCAGGGTCTTTTCCAATGAGTTAGCTCTTTGCATCAAGTGGTCAAAGTATTGGAGCTTCAGCTTCAGCATCAGTCCTTCCAATGAATACTCAAGGTTGATTTCCTTTAGGATGGACTGGTTGGATCTTCCTGCAGTCCAAGGGACTCTCAAGAGTCTTCTCCAGCACCACAGTTAGAAGTATCAATTCTTTGGCACTCAGTTATTATTAATGTGATTATTATTATAGCAGTTACTGAGCGGTCCCATGGAAATTCCTGACTTCCCAACTATGTTGCATCCCGTTATGTCAAAGGCTTTGGATCTGGCTGGAGACAGGCATTGTTCCAAGCACCTCAAGCAGAAAGTGACAAGCTGAGGCTCTCCCTGAGCCAGTCTTTCCTGCTCTCTACAGACAGCTTTCCTGCGGAGCTCTGGCATGGACTTGTGAGTGAAGGAGACGGTGTCATCTACCTGAGGAAGCCACCAGGGAAATGTCTGAAGACTGGAGTCCATGAGTGTGTAGACGTCGTACCATATTTATGAGATTCAGTATTTGCCCCAAGGGAGCTTTAAGGAAGGGTGAGGGTCCCATGCCACCCTAGATGAGGTCTCAGGCTGAGCTGAGCGCCAGGCTGAGCATGTTCTAGACTTCACGGCCATTCAGTTCAGCCGCTCAGTCGTGTCCAACTCTTTGTGACCCCATGGACCACAGCACGCCAGGCCTCCCTGTCCATCACCAACTCCTGGAGCTTACTCAGACTCGTGTCCATTGAGTCAGTGATGCCATCCAACCATCTCATCCTCTGTCGTCCCCTTCTCCTCCCACCTTCAATCTTTCCCAGCATCAGAGTCTTTTTAAATGAGTCAGTTCTTCCCATCAGGTAGTCAAAGTATTGGAGTTTCAGCTTCAGCATCAGTCCTTCCAATGCATACTCAGGACTGATCTCCTTTAGGGTGGACTGGTTGGATCTCCTTGCAGTCCAAGAGACTCTCAAGAGTCTTCTCCAACAGCACAGTTCAAAAGCATCAGTTCTTCAGCACTCAGCTTCGAAGACTTTCACATGACTACTGGAAAAATCATAGCTTTGACTAGATGGACCTTTGTTGGCAAATTAACGTCTCTGCTTTTGAATATGCTGTCTAGGTTGGTCATAACTTTTCTTCCAAGGAGCAAGTGTCTTTTAATTTCATGACTGCAGTCACCGTCTGCACCAGTGGCACCATCATCACTGCCGCTGGTGCTCTCCAAAACCCTGAAAAGTGCACAAAATTATTTTCCAGCTTTTACAGATGAGAAAAGTCATCTGAAAGGCTCAGAGAGATTTGGAAGAATGGAGAGATATTTCAGGACATTTTGCTATGAATTATGCAACCCCTTTCTGTTGTGCTTGGGCTGACTTTGATAAGGATTCGATGAATTTTCAATGCTTTGTGAATGGCACAGGAAGTGTCCTCTGGAGGTGACCCTGGGCAAGCATGGCCACCAGACAGTTCTTTACCAGGTCACATTTGCTGTCTTATTTCGGGGATGATGACTAAGGTCTGTGCTGGGATGGTCACCAGTTCTGACTTCCTTGAGCATGTGGGTGTCCTCAATCACTTTCGAAGTGGAGCAAGGAAGCCCTCTCCTGAGCAAATCCTCCCAAATTGTTCTGGATATTCCCTCTTACTGATTTCTTCAGCAAACGCCACACTGCTGGCTTGAAGGCATCCTCACATGTGTGTTCAGGTTTCATCAGTTACAGATTTGCCTAAAAAATATTCACTCAGTCTTTGACCCTATGAGTGGAGAACAGAGCATCAGAGCTGCAGAAGGGAGCACGGGGCTCTGAGCCAGCCAGTGGCTGCACCAGCAGAAACCCCTCCACCCACGAATGCCAACTCTCTCTTCTTGGTGTAGCCCCCACCCCACCGCTCTGCCCATCAGATCAATGCACCCTAGGTCCAATCTGACTGGCACTTCTTCCCGGAGTGCCGCGTCTTTCTTCCCATCCAAAGAACTGTCTGACCCTCTCTCCCACCTTTCCGATCCTGACCCAAAGGTGAATACAATGAATCAAGCAGAAAGGAATATATAAGTCTCTACCCCCCCAGTCCCTGGACTACAGCCCCGAGCATCCTATCTGAGAGTTCCTGGAAGAGATCACCCGCAAGACAGGGCTGACCTTTCCAGCATTGACTGCAGAATCTCCAGGAAAATGGAGATTGAACAGAACACCACTTCCCCAGGTTTTAAATGGTCATTTTCTTCTCTTCCTTATTTCCACATCTTTCTTGTGGTGGACTCCTAAATAAACATTTTCCTCTCACTTATGTCCATCCGCCTCCCTGAGGACCCAGATTGCCAACAGAGGATGTTGCAGTGGCAGGGGGAGACAGGGGTCCCCTTGTCACGGGGCAGACATCCGTGTTTACCGCCTCTCTCGCATCCTCTCTTGTCGGAACGGCTCCCTGATGTTCCCTGAGGCCTCAGTGCCCTCCTACCGCAGTGAATGTGGTCCGGGTAGGGCTGATCCCACCCCACTATAGGCATCTGACTTATCAGAGGGTCGTATCTGCCTGCGCTATGAGGATTGGCTCAGGGGTAGGTGTATAACCCAAGTCAGGCCAAAAGAATCAACTCTATTCTGAGATATCTGTGCAAACTGTAGAAGAGAGGCCTGCAGACCCTGCCTTACAGATTCCATTCTAACTGCAAAGGAATGAGGGGAGAACCATAGAATGTCTAGACAGCAAAGGAACACAGTTCGACTGAGGCTTTTAAGAGATCAATCCGCTGCTGTTTGAAGAGTGGAAGCGGCTGGGTGCTGGCAGTCAGAGCCAGTGCAGTGGGGAGAAATGAGCGGCTCCAGGATCTGTTCTGTAGTTCAGTCGGCTTCATGCTCTCCCCACGACAGAGCGCACGCAGAACAAAAAGCCCTCAAAGCACCTTTGCACACTCTTCCCCTGATGAAAGCAACAGCAGGACTTCCCTCAGCCTCAGCCAGAAAGCAGCACCAAGTGCTTGGACCCAAATAGAATTTTGAGAAAACGCACGCAGTTGTGACATCTGCCATCTGCCCCCATGTGGCGAAAAACGCTGTTTGCAGCCCTCGTGTCCAAGCTCTTAGACTGTGAGAGCGAAAATGCTGGAGAGACTGGTTTAATGATTCCCCAAAAAGAATTTATTACACTTACCTGGACACATGGGGAAAAAACAAACAGGAAAGCATGTTGGTTGCCTTTCTTCAGCTGATTTTTCTGAAACAACAAAATGTTAAGTCATCTTATTTATACAATTTAACATGAACCCTAAGAAGACACTTCCTTAACTGATGTGTGTTAAATTACATCTCCCAGAAAGACATGGCCACTCCCTCACCCCTGATCTGTGTGAACGTGAGTTTATTGGAAGGAGGGGTAATGCAGAAGTGGGTTAAGATGAGGCATACGGGGGTAAGGTGGATTTTTATCAAATATGACCAGTGTCCTTACAGGGAGAGGAGAAGAGACAGAGACCAGAGAGAGACCCAAAGGGGTAACACTGTGTGACGTCGGAGGCACAGATTGGATGGATTGCAATGATGCCAAGGTTCCCACAGCCATGAGAAGCAGCTCAGAAAGAGAGCGTGGCTGGGCTGACACACCTTGATCTTGGACTCCTGGCCTCCAGAACTATGAGTCAGCTTCTCTTGTCTTATACCACCCAGTTTGGAGAAGGCAATGGCACCCACTCCAGTACTCTTGCCTGGAAAGTCCCATGGACAGAGGAGCCTGGTAGGCTGCAGTCCATGGGGTCCCTAAGAGTCGGACACGACTGAGCAACTTCATTTTCACTTTTCACTTTCATGCATTGGAGAAGGAAATGGCAACTCACTCCAGTGTTCTTGCCTGGAGAATCCCAGGGACAGGATGGGGGGCGAGGGGGGCCTGGTGGCTGCCATCTATGAAGTCGCACAGAGTCGGACATGGCTGAAGCGACTTAGCAGCAGCAGCACACCACCCAGCTGGTGTCACTTTTTTTGCGGCAGCCACAGGAAGCTAACACACTGAGGGCGGGGGTGGGGGGTATGTTTTGTTTTCTTATGTCCTTTATTCTTAAAATGAATTTTTATTGGAGTATAGTTGCTTTACAATGCTGTGTTCGCTTCTGCTATGCAGCAAAGTGAAGCAGCTATGTGCCCGCATGCTCAGCCGTGTCCGACTCTGTGCAACCCCATGGACTACCGCCCACCAGGCTCCTCTGTCCCTGGGATTTTCCAGGCAGGAATACTGGAGTGGGCTGCCATTTCCTCCTCCAGAATCAGCTATACTTATACATATTTCCCCTTCCTTTGGGGCCTCCTTCCCACTGAGGTCCCCGCAGAGCACTGAGTGGAGTTCCTGTGCTATGCAGTTCTCATTAGTCATCTGCTTCACGCATGATATCAACAGCGTATGTACGTCAATATCAGTCTGTCACTTCCTTCCACCACATCCCCTCTCGGTACCCATTCATTTGTTCTGGACATCTCTGTCTCTACTTCTGCTTTGCAATAAGATTATCTGCCCTGGGATTTTTCAATTGGAATAAGTTTTGAGTTTTTGCCAGAATCCTGAATTGGGGTTTAGGGATATTTAAGATGTTTAAAAGCACACCTTTACTTTCCAACCATAAACATGTCTGACTTTTACTTCTTAGTAAGGTTTTTGGGATTATCTGGGTAGTTATATAATGAGCCTTTTTAGGCTTTGCTGAATTAAAACATAATGAACATATTTTTAAAATTTAAAAAGCACAAAATGGAGATGGCAAAATTCTATTTCTTGACCTATGTTGTTGTTCCACGGATATTCATGTTAAAGTAAATCGGTAAAACAATACCAGTTTTATGTAATTTTCTGTATCTAATTTTATAATAAAAATTTTTTAATTTAACAAGCACATTTGTAAACACATGTATAAAGACACACGTATACACACACCACAACACATATACAGTTTCAAAATAGTATCTTACATCTATTTATTCAAATACTTGTTATTTGTGTATAAATTCTTTTCTCATACCTCTCAGCACCTTAAACCAAGTAAATACTCAAATATTAACTGTAAATAAACAATCAATATTAGTAGCATATTGATAAAGGTGAATGATTTTTGTAAGGCTAAAGGGTATTCACCCAGGGAACTTTTAATTGAGGACCCAAATCATAAATCTAAAGTTGGAGATAAAATTGGACTCATGTCTAGTTATTCCATGCCCCATCCTCTAGACCGTCTTGAGGAGATTCTTCGGTTTTAGTTCTATATAAGTACTATGGGTCTCGGATGGACGCATTGATGGATAGGTAGATAGATAGATAGAGAGACAGACAGACAGATGACAGGCAGACAACAGGATAGAATTGAGAAGAAAAGCCACACATGGACTAAACTGGCCTAATCTCATTTTCAGCTATGAGTGGAGACTTGGTTTCAGGGTTGCAGAGCTTACTCCCATGTTCCCCTAGTCTCCCAAAGTTTTTACAGCTGCTCATACATCTCCTTCTTGCTTGGTTGGAGGGCCCACAGCCAGGGCATTCTGTTTGAAGAGCCCATAGAGAAGATGGAGACTAGGGCCAGGTATGCCCTCAAGTTTCCCTGCAGCCTCCACCTCCCTGCACAGCCCTCCCCTCCCCAGCTCCTCAGAGAAGCTCTTGCCAATCCAGTGGGATCCGAAGCAGTCCTATGTGAACAGGAAGCAGCCACCCTCCCTCCCTCTGGATGCCAGCGCCCTGGCCGAGACAGGTTCACATATGGAAGCTCAGGCCTTCATCTTCTGCCTGTTTATTGTTTTTAACGGGCACCATATGCAATTCACTGATTTTTTGTTTAACGTTTTTCTTTTCCTTCCTGGTCCTTCGAAAGCTATTCCCACCAAGGCAGGCGAGCAAGCACAGCTGGGAAACATACCCCATCATAAGAATCTGGTGCCTCTGAAGCTTTATCTTTGGACCCACTTTTAGACAGAGGAGGAAGGTGCTGGGAGCTGGGGAGCAGGGGAAGTAGATTGTGCCCTGATCTGGGCTGGAGGGAATGACGTCGTTCTAACTTATCAAAGGGAGCCAGGGCTGTGATACATTTATGGGAACCTGTTGTCACTTCCAACTGAGTACATACTATCTCCTTTAATTTCATGATTAGTGTCATTTCATCATTGGAGAGACCAGGCCTTTTCCTGTTCAGTGGCATAAAGCTAATGTAAAATCAAGCGTGCAGTTCCTGGAAATATTCACACAATGTTTTTTAAAAATTGACATAGTTCAATAGTTGGGCAATAAATTTTCTTCCTAATGAGACACTAAAAAGAAAGTGAACATTTGATGTTATGCCCAAGGAAAGTTAGCTATTGAAGATTTACGGGCGATCTGTGCAAATACTATCCTTTTTTTTCCAATGAGTTTCTAATTTTGGTTTGATAGTCTCCAGGTGTCCATATTTGCCTGTGATATTAGATGCATAAAACTGGGTAATAGACATAGATTGTCTCTCTCCCTTCTTGAGCCATACCTCTCCTGTGGCCTCATTCGCGGCAGATTCGTACAGAATCTGTTCATATGCCAGCTGTGCTGACATTGACATCCATGCAGAACATTAAATAAAGGCAGGCCTCCTGCCACCCACACCAGCAGATAACATGGGGGGGAAAATGCTCCTTTCTACAGGTTTTCCCCAGAGAAAGCTGGCCTGCTGAACAAGGACCACAGAGCTTCTCTGCTAAGCCTGGAATGTTTCCCCATTTGGAATGCTCAGAGGCTGGGGCAGACACGGCCTGTTGAAACACCTTAGGTCTTTCTGCAGTAAAGGGCTGGGCGTTTATTTTCTACCGATGTTCAGATAAAACCTTCCTTGTACCAGATATCTTTGGAAGTCTGGCTGCACCAGGTCTTTTATTTTTTCCTGGGAGAAGCTGACATCATTATGAACATTTGAGTGACTTTATGCAGTCTTGTAATCCTACCAAAAATATCAGATGGAGGGCCAGTGAGTAAATGTTAAAAGTCTTACTAAAGGTCAGCCATGTATGCAGTGCCAAGGAGGAGCAAAGCCGTCCACGCTTCAGGCTCACATCACGCAGTGCTGTCCTCAAGGAGCCCTCAAAGGTAGGACGGCTAGTGTGGCCTTTCTCCCGTTTAGCTGCTTTCTCTTCTTCTAAAGTGTATGGGGCCTTTTTCCCTCACATTAGAGGCACCCCCCCACACACAGTTTTTCTGATGTTCTGGAGTTCTCCCAAAGACACCGGAACAGCCATGCTGTGTAGATGGAAAACACAGCTACCAATACTTTCTGAAGTGTCTCTGATAAGGATCAAGTGACAGAAAGTATGGGGCTTCCCAGGTGGCTCAGTGGTAAAGAGTCTGCCTGCCAACGCCGGGGATGCAAGAGACTTGGGTTCAGTCCCTGAGTCTGGAAGATCCCCTGAAGGAGGAAATGGCAACCCACTGCAGTATCCTTGCCTGGAATAGTCCCATGACAGCCTGGCGGGCTGCAGCCTATAGGGCCCCCGAGTCGGACACAACTGAGCATGCGTGCATGATAGAAAGTATGTAACATGTAAGGCATTTTCCAATCTGCCAAGCTCTACACACACGGTGGTAATGACGAGACTGGCAGTGATGATGGTGGTGGTGATGCTGGCCCTGGTGGTGGCGGCAGCCACAGTCGTGTTTCTATAATGGCACCCACTCCAGTGCTCTTGCCTGGAAAATCCCATGGACGGAGGAGCCGGGTGGGCTGCAGTCCATGGGGTCGCTGAGGGTCGGACACGACTGAGCGACTTCACTTTCACTTTTCACTTTCATGCATTGGAGAAGGAAATGGCAACCCACTCCAGTGTTCTTGCCTGGAGAATCCCAGGGACGGGGGGGCCTGGTAGGCTGCTGTCTATAGGGTCGCATAGAGTCGGACGCGACTGAAGCTACTTAGCAGCAGCAGCAGCATACTATCATTTCTTAATCTCAATCTCATAGTCTTCTGATAAAGTTGTTATTACTTAAGAAAAAAATTTCTCCCACTGAACCACCTTCTCTACATTGCCTGGAGCCTCTTTGATACGAAATGGGAATCTGAGATTCTTCTGGAAACTTGAATCAGCCACATCCTGCTCCATCTCCATACTGGCAGGGAATCATGGTGGGGATAATCCTCACCCAACTTTCTTCACTCCCACTGACTCTCCTCCTTGAAGCCTGAATGGGTGGCCTGGAAGGGCAGAGCTGAGATGAGAGTAGTGGAATGTGGCCCAGGGAGACAGACTGTCACACTCGGCTGTCACCGGTCCAGAGCCAAAACACAGACCTTGCAGGCAGCTCTAGCAGTCACCTTGGTGCCATCTGCTGGCCATTGCAAGTATGGCACCTTGGAGGTTAAGCTGTTCTGGGAGAAGGGGCTGGAGATACACTGTTTGGAGGTTACCACTCCATGGGGAGGGCCTCACTGATCGCTCAGCTGGTAAAGAATCCGCCTGCAATGCGGGAGACCTGGTTCGATCCCTGGGTTGGGAAGATCCCCTGGAGAAGGGAAAAGCTACCCACTCCAGTATTCTGGCCTGGTGAATTCCATGGACTGTATAGTCCATGGGGTCTCAAAGAGTTGAACATGACTGAGCAACTAAGCACACACGATAGCACTCTGTGCAAGGCAGAAGGTGAACAAGAGAAGGTCCCAGCTTCACAGGCTACCTGGAAAATCAAGGCATGCTCCAACTGTGGTCTCCTGGGGAATGAGTGGGAACTATGGATCAAAACCACTTGAAAAAGGCTTTGGATGACAAGTCAACAATGTGGGGCATTAACCTGCCTGAGTACACCTGAGTGTGCCCCCTGGAGAGCCAGGGGTGTGCAAAACCCCAGCAAAAGCACAGCACATTTTCCGGAGAATTTATTCTAGTCATAGACTTGGGAGTAGAAATTGCAATCATTTTGAACATATTTTAAATTAAGCACATAGATATTATCCAGAAGAATACAAAATTCTGTCCATGGAATTATCCAGGAAAGAGTACTGGAGTGGGTAGCCATTCAGGGATCTTCCCAACCTAAGGATCAAACCTGATCTCCCACATTGCAGGCAGATTCTTTACTGTTGAAGCCACCAGAAAAGCTCCAAAGATAGTACGCTCCATCTTGTCTGACTCTTTGTGACGCCATGGACTATACAGTCCATGGAATTCTCCAGGCCAGAACACTGGGGTGGGTAGCTGTTCCCTTCTCCAGAGGATCTTCCCAACCCAGGAGTCAAACGCAGGTCTTCCACACTGCAGGTGGATTCTTTGCAAGTTGAGCCACCGGGGAAGGCCCGAAGATAGTACTGCTGACCTCAGAGACATTTGCCATGTCAGGAGAGGTCTGCTGCCCCCTGGAGGTCAGGGTTTCTAAGTGGAAGAGATTGAGGCCCATTACAGAGAGCCTTGGAAGGGACAGTATTCTGTGGGCGAATTCATATGGAAAAAGACCACTTCCAGCCTGGAGAGAGGCCAGGAAAAGAGGAAGCGATTTTCAGTACCATGTCAGCTGTGCCATGATGTCACGGACATCCCAGCATGCCCTTGTGATGTGCTGCTGTCAGAGGCTGGAAGCCGGCTGCAGTGGAAGCTCAAGGTGAACTGCGAGACTGAGAGAAGGCAGCCTCGGTGTCCCTGTCCAGCACCACTACACAAGGGCATTGATGGGAAAAGCAGGCTTCACTGGCATCGAGGGCTATTGAATATAGATACCGCCTCCAGGAAAAAGTGGCAAATGCCTGGTACTTTCATCCTGTGTTTCTCTAGTCATTCCTCATTCTGCAGCTCATCTCTATACAAAAGGAAAAAAGAAGTCTTTTTTTTATGATACCTCATTCCTCCTATCAGTTGAAAGAGCTTAGGTCTCAGGGAAAATGACTGGTTGGAATTTGACCTCCTTTATCCTCAAGCATTCATGATTTAATGTGTCTTTTCATTGAGAATACACACCCTGCCTTGCCTAGACCGTGGTCACTGGGTCACATGCACCAGCTCAACTCACTCAGCCTCTTTTGGAAATATGCTTCTATTTCTTTGGAAATGTTTTCCCTATCCCCAGCCCCCATTTGTCAACTAAGAGCATTGTTAATGCAAAATTATTTTACCTTAACAAAGGTAAAATATTTTACATTGTTAAGATAATTATTTTCTCAGGATGACCAGATGGGTAGCAATTTGCAAGGCTGGATTAAGCTTACTCATAGCTTTGATGGAATGTGGAGTCAACTGGGAGTTTGCTGCTGCTGTTAAGTCACTTCAGTCGTGTCCGACTCTGTGCAACCCCAGAGATGGCAGCCCACCAAGCTCCCCCGTCCCTGGGATTTTGCAGGCAAGAACACTGGAGTGGGTTGCCATTTCCTTCTCCAATGCATGGAAGTGAAAAGTGAAAGTGAAGTCGCTCGGTCGTGTCCAACTCCCAGCAAGCCAATGGACTGCAGCCCACCAGGCTCCTCCGCCCATGGGATTTTCCAGGCAAGAGTGCTGGAGTGGGGTGCCATTGCCTTCTCCATAGGAAAAAGAATTGCACACAGATAGCAACAGACCCATCACCCCTGACCCATCACTCCTCCAGTGCAGCTGTTTGACTTTGCTAGGTGTTTGTTTGGCTCTGAATTATGTTAAGTCAAGCAAATCTGAAGACTGCAGTGGGTCTGGCGGCTGGGAATTAGAGGCTGGAGCCAAGTAAGCTGGAGAAGTTAAAAAGGGTTTGTGGAGGAAAAGAAAGAAGACTGGGTGAAGCAGATGAAGCTTTTCATAAAGGATTTTAAAGAGGGTTGCATGTGCGATAGCCCAGTGCAGGAGACACGGGTTCAGTCCCTGGTCTGGGAGGATCAAGCATGCTACAGAGCAACTAAGCCCACATGCCACATCTATTGAGCTCAGAGCCTGGGAGCTGCAACTACTGAGCCCCCGTACCACGACTACTGAAGCCCCGAGGACCGGTGCTGTGCAACAGGAGAAGCCGCCACAATCCAGAGAAGCCTGCTTATCGCAGCTGGAGAGCCGCCTCTGCTCACCACAACTAGAGAAAAGCCTGTGCAGCAGCAAAGACTCAGCAGAGTCAAACATAAAACAGTTAATAACTTTTTTTAAAGACTCAGAATCTGACTTCATACAGTACGACTTATAATAGCACCCATCAAAGAGGATTGTCGTGAGGTTTAAATGAGATAATACACAAAAGCAGAAGAATCCAAGATCCTTATCATCTGCATCTGAGACACACCTTCCCTTGCTACCCAGCCTTCCATGCACATAACCGCCAATCCCCCGACACACACACACACACACACACACACACACACACACACACACACGCGCGCGCATACAGGGCAGCTCGACTTTTTCATTAACCTTGTTTTTTATTTTTTTCCAATCAGAAAGGTAATATATTAATTTGTGTTTCTTGTTAAAAAAAAAAAAACCTAAAACTCAACAAATAAGATTCTGTATGGTCTCTTTAACCATCATCCTGTGGGGCAGAGTGCTCACTAAATACCCATATGGTCCCCCACACTTCCCAGCAACCCTTGCAGTTAGGTGAGGTCATGTGACTAGTTCTAGCCAATGGGCTATGAGCAAAAGGACACTATCCTCTCTTTCTCAATCTTAGCAACTATGGAGGAAACACATTTCAAATGGCATAGCTAACAAAGAGAAGGAGGGCTGCCCTGTTCCTCTTTCTAACTATCTTAAGGCGCTGGATAATCTAACCCAATGATTCTCAAACTTGAGCCTGCACCAGGATCGCATGAAAGGTTTGTTGAAACACAAATTTGCTGGGACCCACCCCCGGAGTTTCTGATTCATAGGTCAGTTGGAAAGAGCTCAAGAATTTGCATTTCTAGCAAGTTCCCCGGAGAAGGCAGTGGCACCCCACTCCAGTACTCTTGCCTAGAAAATCCCATGTATGGAGGAGCCTGGTGGGCTACAGTTCATGGGGTCGCTAAGAGTCGGACACGACTGAAGTGACTTAGCAGCAGCAGCAAGTTCCCAAGTGATGTTAAGGCTGCTACTCAGGAATCACACTTTGAGAGCCATTGATGTAGCCTATTCTGATCTAACAAATACATGTCCTTGAATCCAACTGACCTCCCACAAACCTCAGAGGTGAAAACTGTCATTAACTTGGATCTGTGATCTGGCTTTGAGCCCCCCACATGCCTCAGTTCAGTTCAGTTCATTTCAGTCGCTCAGTCATGTCCGACTCTTTGTGACCCCATGGACTGCAGCATGCCTGGCTTCCCTGTCCTTCACTATCTCCCAGAGTTTGCTCAAACTTATGTCCACTGAGGTGGTGATGCCATCCAACCATCTCATCCTTTGTCATCCCCTTCTCCTCCTGCCTTCAATCTTTCCCAGCATCAGGGGCTTTTCCAGTGAGTCAATTCTTTGCATCAGGTGGCCAAAGTATTGGAGCTTCAGCTTCAGCATCAGTCCTTCCAATGAATATTCGGGATTGATTCTCTTTAGGATTGACTGGTTTAATCTCCTTGCAATCCAAGGGACTCTCAAGAGTCTTCTCCAATACCACAGTTCAACATGCCTAGGTAACTGGAAATTCTATCTCAATCATGTTTCAAGAGAAGAGGTGATAAGGGTTATGTGACATCCAATAGGGTTAGATGGTGCCCAGAAAAGGTGTATAAGACTCACCCTTAGTGTATGGGGATGGCCCTATTATCATTGCTCCTCTGCTAAGTTCTGCTCGCATGAGTCCAGTCATCAGCCCTGGAGCCTGGGTGAGCCCAGAGGTGCTCCCCAGCCTCCTCTACATTGGGTGAGGACTCAGCCAGAGACTCAATCTCCTTCTCTAGCCCAGACCTTGGGTTTAGTAGTCTCTCTCCACCACAGCCCACAGCCATCTCCACATCTGGCTGCTGCATGTCAGTGGAACTCAGAGCAAGAGTATTTGTGAAGACCATGTGTACACACACACACACACACACACACACACACACTCAAACCCATCTACTTCCCAGCCCTGGGGGAGTTCAACTCATTTTCTCACCTGAGCTACTTCTCCAAGAGCCTAGATGCCCAAACAAAACCAAAGTGGTTTTGGGAGTTACAATCTATGTGCTGGCAGGTGCCTGGCAGGTGGCATTTTTTACTTTGAGACAATAAGGCAATTAGGGAAGAAAGCCCCAGCTGGGAGGGACTTGGAAGTCACAGAGGACAGAGGAAGGAAACACCACTCACACTTATGAGCTTCGAGAACAGCACAGGAATGAGCATCTCTGGAAATCACATGCCCCACAGGCACCCACAGAGCTGATGTGTTTTCCATGTACGATGTATCCAAACCATACACCAGTGTGTAATTCCTATTGCTTCACTATTGATTTTGTGCTGAAATTAATACATTTCTCAAAGATTCTCAAAGACCCAATTGGTTCCCAATTACCATCATGGCACAGAATTGCGGAAAGGACAATGGCCTTAGGAAAGTGTTCTCTTGAGCATGAAGGGAAGGTAATGACTATTGGTTTTCCTCTATCTTATGTGTTAATTTTTATTATTCTTTTGCCCCTGTTTACAAAAGAAGCTTTTTATATTACAAAATGTCCAAAATATTACAGAAATGTTTGCTCTAAGAAGCAGAAATCCCCCATAATCTTACCTCTCAGAATTAAATATCAACAATGATTAGGTGCGTATTTCTCCACATTTTTTGTCCATATGTATATTTTAATTACTTTTTAAAAAATAGAATGATACCCATGTGAAAACTTTTTTCAAACAACAGATCATGAACCTGTCAAAGCAAAGAGATCTACCTGCCTCATTCGTTCAAAGAGTTGTAGGGTATTTTCTTGAATGCACCTTAATTTATTTAATCTGTCTTCCATTGGCTGACATTTTATCTACCCAAGTTTCTAAGTGACTCCCGGAGGGGTTAACTGGCTTGTGCCAGGTTACATAAGTGTTTAGAGGCGGCCTCCAGCTAGTCTTTCTCCTACTCCGTGACCCCTTGACTTTCCACTTTCTTTATTCCAGTTTCTAAGGGCAGGAGTAGGGCCTGTTCTGGAGAAGGACTCTTAGACCAGCTTTTGTCCCAAGGATTCCGGAGAACTGGGGACAATTGACTGTCACAGCCAACAGAATGTCAGCCAGGTCTTTTCACTAAAGAATGATTTAGACACGTGCCATCCTACTGAATTAGTAAGAACACACAGACAAAGAACATAAAAGAAGCTGGGGGAGGAAAAACCTGATGTCTGGTCCTTAAATCACTTTTTGATAATGAGTGTCATATATTTAAATGTTCACACATAATCATCACATTAGTATTAACTATACCATCAAAGACAATCTGATTACATAATATGCTTCTTCATGTATCACCGCCATGAACTTGTTAATACATGTAATTATAAATGGAGAAGTAGATTGAGGGCATATCCATAGAAGCCTCTGGAAGTCTGAGTGTGATTTCCTGCTGTTTCTCATCAACTTGCATGAGACAAAGCTAAATGGCTGCACTGACACCCTGACGCCAGGCCTCACTGCCAGGCTGTCCCCCCCTCAGGCCCCGTGGCCTGGCGTACTGCAGTCCCTGTGGTCACAAAGAGTCAGACACGACTGAGCAACTGAACTGAACTGAACTGAGGTAGGGAGTGATTTTATCTTTAAAAAGAAGATGGGGAGAACAGATATTGGGTGGTCATTAGATGTGTTGATGGTATTTTCTGTTTCAGTTAAATGCATTCTCTCATCAACACATTAATAATAATAATAAAATCTTAAATTTCAGTTCAGTTCAGTCACTGAGTCATGTCTGACTCTTTGCAACCTCATGGACTGCCACACAACAGGCCTTCCTGTCCGTCATCAATTCCCAGAGTTTACTCAAACTCATGTCCATTGCGTCAGTGATGCCATACAACCATCTCATCCTCTGTCATCCCCTTCTCCTCCCATCTTCAATCTTTCCTAGCATCAGGGTCTTTTCCAATGAGTCAGTTCTTCACATCAGGTGACCAAAGTATTAGAGTTTCAGCTTCAGCATCAGTCCTTGCAATGAGTATTCAGGACTGATTTCCTTTAGGATGGACTGGTTGGATCTCCTTGCGGTCCAAGGGACTCTCAGTCCAAGCTCATCACCCTGGGGTGCTGCAGCCCCCTCTGCAAGGCCACCCTCCTCTTCTCATGCACAGATCCCCCTGCTTGCCACACCCTGAGGAAGGTCACCCCGCCAGGCCACGTAGGCTGTCACATCCTAGGACAGTTCTGCCATGCCCACTAGGCCACCCCACTGGACAAAAACACCCTCGACACACTCAGGACCCACACGCCGCTCCCCCCCCCCCCCACCGCCCAGGTACTGGGTTCCCAGACACCCTGTGCAGACGCCACCCTTGTCTGGCCCCACCTAAGGGCATCTGGACACAATTGTTTGGGAAGGAGAGAAGAGGGGAGAGAGAGGAGGGGAGGGGATAGGACTGAAAATTTTGAACTGAGAAAATACATTCCATCTAAAATGACTCTTAGGGCTTCCCTCTTAGCTCAGAGGGTAAAGAATCCACCTGCAATGCAGGAGACCCGGGCTCGATTTCTGGGTCCAGAAGATCCCCTGGAGAAGGAAATGGCAACCCACTCCCTTATTCTTGCCTGGAAAATCCCATGGACAGAGGAGCCTGGCAGGCTACAGTCCACAGGGTCACGAGTCGGACACAACTTAGCAACTAAACCACCATCAAGATGACTCTGTGGAAGGAAAGCTATGATAAACCTAGATGCATATTAAAAAAGCAGAGGCATCATGTTGCTGACAAAGGTCCATCTAGCCAAAGCTATGGTTTTTCCAGTAGTCACATACAGATGTGAGAGTTGGACCTTAAAGAGGGCTGAATGCCAAAGACTTGATGCTTTAGAACTGTGGTGCTGGAGAAGACTCTTGAAAGTCTTGGACTGCAAGGAGATCAAATCAGTCCATTTTAAAGGAAATCAACCCTGAATATTCATTGGAAGGACTGATGCTGAAGCTGAAGCTCCAGTACTTTAGCCAACTGATGCAAAGAACCAACTCTTTGGAAAAGATCCTGATGCTGGGAAAGGCTGAAGGCAAAAAGTAAAGAGGGTGGCCGAGGATGAGATGGCTAGATAGCATCACCAACTCAATGGAAATGAATTTGAGCAAACTCCAGGAGATAGTGAAGGACAGCGAAGCCTGGCGTGCTGCAGTTGTGGGGTCACAAAGAGTCGGACACTACTTAGGGACTGAAGAACAAGAACAAAACAAAGAAAACTGGGCAACAAAACAGTACATAGATAGCACGACACTCGGAGACAGGGACCCCAGAGTCGGGGCTGTTTTAACAGTCCTGAGCATGGCAGTGGGTGGAGTGGGAAAAAATGGATCATTCTGCTTGACTGAATTTTTATTTGTATCTGAAGGGGGAATATATTAAAATGAACTCATGTTTAACTCTAAAATTCTGTATATTGCCACAGAATGCTTCTTTCCACCCAAATAATATTGGCACAATCTCTGCTCAGCTGAAAACTGAACATATCACCGCCTCAGAGTGTCCCATGGTCCCTGCAGGATCGGAGGGCTGCATCACTGTGAGCCTGCAGCAGTCACGTAGTGCCTTCCCCGCTCCGCCTTCTGCCACATCCCGTGCGACTACATCCGGGTCCTTAAATTTCCGTGGAGAAGCCTCCCCAGGGCCACGGCCATCATGAACCCCAGGGTCCCTCCGGATGACCTGAGTGTCCTGCAGCTCTCCAGTCTACAGGCAGTAGGCACCTCCCCATACTGTGATTTTCTTTTGTCACCTGAGCCCCAAAGCAGCTCTGAGTTTGCCCAGAATCTAATTTAGCCCAGGCTTCTCATGGAAACAGCTCTATCTGTTCCAACTTTCAACCCTTCAACCAAAGCAGGTCTTCCCTAGACCAAGGGGCTGGCCAAGCAGCAGGTCTTACCAGTCCTCCTTTGTTTATCCCATGGTCCTCTTCCCTCCCGAAGTCCTCCTTCTTTAAAAGTGAAAGTTGCTCAGTCGTGCCCGACTCTTTGCAACCCCACGGACTATACAGTCCATGGAATTCTCCAGACCAAAATACTGGAGTGGGTAGCCTTTCCCTTCTCCAGGGGATCTTCCCAACCCAGGGATCAAACCCAGGTCTCCCACATTGCAGGCAGATTCTTTACCAGCTGAGCCACAAGGGAAGCCCTCCTTCTTTACCCAGTAATAAAACATACACTCCTAGATATATCAGCAGATATCAGCAATCCCAAGGGAAGGGGCAGGATTGAACCCTTCATAGCAGCACCCAAACACCAAACAAAAACGCCTATGACTTGTAGTTGTTTAAACAGGACAGACTCTGAGCCATAAAATTGTAACAGAATTTCCAAATTTCAAAAGAATCATTTGTGTAAGGCTGGATACTGAAGACTTCTATCTTCAGAGATATTAACTCTCAGAGCCAGTTGGTGTCTTCAAGGAAGACCCAACGGATGAGAACAAAGAGACCGCTGATGTTCAGTCTTGAAGATGACCACACGCCTAAGCAGTATTGCATTCTGGGAAGTGCTTGGGCTTTGGAGTGAACCAATCTGAGTTCAAATCCCCCACCCACCATTCAAGCAACCCCTCAATATCTCTGGGTCTCTGTTTCTTTATGGAGTTTGTTTGACAATATCTGTGTCAAGCCTCTGGTACATGGAAGACCCTCATACACAGCAAAGAGTATTCCTAACTAATAGTGGGATACACAGCTACTTTATTTTATTCCTTTTTTCTGTGTCTCTTCCAGTTAAAAATGTAAACAAAGTTGTCTGGAATATTTTCTATACTTATTTGTCAAATTACTCTTTAAATATCCATCCAAAATGTTTTTCATTTTAATAAAAATTCAACTGATAGAAATCAAACTCAGCCTCTAGCCTATTTTATCTTTATTTGGAATTTTCATTGAAATCATGCATAAAAAGTTCTCTCTCCTTCAACACATGGCTAGGACAGTCCAGCCCTCCATCCCAAGGCGGCAAAACTTGGTTGTAATGTATCCGTGAGCCCCCCATTTTTCAGATTCAGCTCAGAAAAGACCGTTCAGCAGCTTGTTGGCTGGATGTCCTTTGGTGGAAATCTGTACTGCACTCTACCAATTCAAATGGAAAACTGAAATCCAGAAATGCAACTTTTTATGTTCTTTTTGACCATGAAAAGAACCAGGGGAACTCCTCAAGGAGACGTTGTCTGCCAAGCAATCACTGAGATGTGGACTGTCTTCCCTGAAATGACTTTCAAGGTCACTGCTTGATCTCTGGCCTTGGCCTAGGAGGATCGCCAGTTCCATTTTCACGTGCTGCCACGTCTACAGGAGCCAGGCTTGGGGTGCCAGTGCAGCGACACCGAGAATGGGTTGGAGGCCAGGAATCAGAAGAAGGGAAGCAAGTCTTCAGTTTCATCAAGAATCTTGTTTCTCCCACCCCTTCTTAGCTCATCTGATTGGGTGGATCAGTGGTCTTTGGCCCACTGATGACCACTTTCTGCTTGGCTAATACCCTGTGCTTTCCTGAACCAGAAAATGCCCTCAGCAGGGAAAACAGAGGTAAGTACATAAGATGAAGCTTACCTTAATTCTTCCATATCCTTCAAGGATTGTGCTTCTTCTGGTTCCTGCCTGCTTGGATTGCTCTCCAGGGCCTGCCAACAGAGATATCCATAGATTACATGTATACAAAATACAACTTCTATAGAACATATTATATATAATATGTATGATTTTCCTCTAGCTTTTATAATTTCTATCAGTGGAAGGCTAACCCAATACATGCTGCTTTGACTGGAACTGGAACTCTAGTGTGAATGATATTTAATAGCAGAAGACAATCCTTCCATAAGACTCTTCAAATGAAGTCTTATGTGAAAGCCTCATACATAGAGCAGATGAAAGAAAAGCTAGTTCAGTGTTGTCCAGGTCAGCAGAAAGTATCCAGATTCAGATATGCACGGAAAATGTAACATAAAGCTGGTCGTGGTCCTTGGGACTCGTGAAGTTTGAAAACTACCGAGAGAAAGGATGTGGGTTTTGGTTTTGGAGAAACTTTAGTTTGAATACTAAAGCTTACTAGGTATGTGTCCATAAGTAAGTGATTTAACTTCTCTAGAGCAAAGTTCTTTGTCAGCAAAATGGAGACAGTGATACCAATCCCATTTGCTTTTTTTTTTTTTTTTTGATGGCGCTGTGTAGCTTGTGGAATCTTAGTTCCCAGACCGGAGATAGAATCCAGGCCCTGAGCAGTGAAAGCATGGAGTCCTAGCCACTGGTCTTCCAGGAAATTTCCCCTATCTTGCTTTTTAATGAAAAGTTGTTATAAGGATTAGCACAAAGTACATGAACACCAACTTGCACATCACCTGCTGTATAATGGACAATACTGTGCGCTTCTCAAGGAGAGGGCTATTTTCTCCACTTTTCTAACTCAGCTCCCATCCAAGGACTAAACACTTGCTGAATACATGTTTCTTGTTTTGCTTGCCTTTTCTCTATTAAAAATATTTCCACGCAGGTCTCTACAACCCTAAATCATGAGCTGTCATTATGCTGAAATATCACCATGCGACACAAGATCATGCTGAGAGGTATTAGGCCAAACAGAGCTTTTAATTGCAAATGAAAGATAAATGAGGATGGACGCCTGTCTATGTGTGCATATGAAAGCTGATCGTTCAGATGGTGATAGGAAATTGACACTGCTCCCTGCCACACTCGATGTGAATAATACACTGACCTGTAACAGCCCCCATCTCTCTAAAGACATGTAATAGCAAATCAGTAGCACATCCTTTTTTAAAAATAAATTTGCCTCATGAAATGTGTAAATGGATTAATGTGTAGAGGATCATGGAAGCCTTTACCACAGTGTGCTGATAATCTTGTCAATAAAGCATCTTGTAATTTTTCTGGGGAAAAAGATCAGTTTTCTGATTTCAGCCTTTAAAGAAGAGGGAAATGTTTCTTGCAGCACAGCAGATCCACGGAAAGTAGGAAAATAGCACTAATAAATATAAAAAGGGAACATTAATCAGAAAACAAGAAAGGAGAACATGGAAAATTGCTGGGGTCCAGCCCGGGTGGATCCAAGGAATTCGAAGGTGGGGACGGCGTTGGCGTCTTTGGAAAAATACATATTTAATTACAGATATAGAGAGAGATTAGAAATGGATAGTGTAGTAGGAGATAGTGTAGTGGAGAAAAGGAGGCTGAATCCAGATGGGAATTCAGCCAGAGAAACGGGAGCAAGAAAGAAGCAACATGGGGGAATCAGTCTTTCCGGAAACTGATCTGATTTCTTTATTTTTGGGTTTGCTTATATACCTTTTGTTACACATAGGGATGAATACAGAGTCATGGGGGGTCAGCAGTCCTGACCTTTATCAAAATCAGGTGCTTCACATAAAAAGGTCTTAGGGATTTTATGATCCTTTCTTTCTGATAACCAAAAAACTTATTTTTTCCAAGGGTGTTTTTTCTTAAACCAGGCACCACCCTCCAAATAAAGTTACATTCCTATAGGGTGAGGGTGTAGTGAGTTACAATCAAGAAAGGAATTTATTTAACCCAAGGTTAACATGATTAATCTTAAAAGGTTAATACTTATTTCTCCTATATGTTAGTTATATTCATTATAAGGGCAGGGAATATGAAGATTTAGCAGCAAACATCAGCCCAACAAGTGAAAATCCTTTCACCAATGTTCCCCTTAAGATCTATTTAGTTTTAAGATAGCGATAAAGTTACATTTTTACATAGCAAGGACACAGTGATTTATAACAAAGTACAGTAATCTATTAGAAAAGAGAAAATTCATTAACTCAAAAAGTCTAGTATTGCTAACCTTAAAAACTACTATATTTCCTTTTCTATATTCCAAATACATTAATATATTCCCAGGTGCCTAAGGATATGGAGGCCTGGCGGCAATCATTGACTCAACAAGAAGAAAAGGCCCTATGCTAATTAAGACTCTCAAAATACTCCAGAAATTCTCTATGCTGTTTATGGTTAAGAGGTAGTAAACACTCATGTGCGTAGTGGCAGCAGTATGGATAATCCTGTCACACAAGCTAGTCTGTCAGCAGAGAGGTTTGACCTGAGACACCCTTGTCCCACCCAGAGCAGGGAATTAGCAGCAATTATTGACACAACAAATGATAAACCCTTCACCAATATAATTCCTAACCAACCCACTATACTAATAATTTCTAACTCCCCAAAAGAATTTGCCTTTAGTAAGTCTAAAACATCTCGTGCCTCTCAGATTGAGAGGCTGTAAACAATCACATGTGGCCGGACGAACCTATACAGGTGGGCTAGATAAACTTCAGAGGAGTTCGTAAGCTGAAACACTCTTGTCACACCCAGGAATTTTTATTGCCTTGGAGCTGCACGTTTACTCCTTCTCCGAGAGAAACGGTTATGGGGGAGAGCCCCCCGTAAAGTCAGAGGTGTAGGTGAGAGCATAAAACAGACTCTGGTTTTGGGGTTAGATGCTCAGGAACGGGGTTTCCTGAGGCTTGATCACGCCTTTGCGTATGCCAAGCCTCCTTCCTCATGACCTTTGCCATGGGCGGAGTTCCTCACGCTGGCCCCCGCAGAAAATAAACAATTCTCTAGATACTGTAAATTCTTTTAAGAAAGAGATAATAGATACTGAGAATTAGAAATAAGTAAAGGAGTATAAACAAAGATATGAAATATATTTTAAATCTTGAAGAAATAATATGCATAATTCTATGATACTAAATTTTAAAAGGTTAATAAAATGGATGATTTTCTAAGAAACTGTAAATTGTCAAAACTGTCTGAAGAAATAAACAGGATATCTGAGCAGATCAGCAACTCTGCAAAAACTAAGAGAGTAGACTAAGAATTGAAAAAATAGTTTAGAAGAACTCTGGGCCCAGATGATTTGACAGGCTATTTATTTCTTTTCTTTCAAGAAACTATCACTACCATTTTGTATAAATAATCTTACAAAGTCTGTAAAAGATAGTAAGTTTCCAAATCAATTCATCAAGCTTAACACAATCATGATATAGCACCATGAAAAGAATAAACAATAGACCAAACTCTCTTGTGAATATAAATATAAATTGCAAGTCAAATCAATTTTCACGTGATAGCAGCACCATAATTAAGTATGATTTGGAATATAAGAATGGTTCAATACCAGGAAAGCTATTAATGTAATTTATCACATCAGTAGATCAGAGAATTTAACACAGCAGGCAGAGAGGAAAGTCAGAGCCCCTGCATAGGAAGCATGATTTTTCTTCTATGTTGTGACTTTTACCAAGCAATCTAAGTTCCCGGCACCTCAGTTCACTCCCTGTAAAATGGAGAGACTGACATTATCTACTGTAGGAAGCTGTCGTGAGAAATCAATAAATTAACATTTGTAAAGCTGTTTGGGGCTTCCTTGGTGGCTCAGATGGTAAAGAATCTGCCTGCGATGCAGGAGACGTGGGTTCAATCCCTGGGTTGGGAAGATCCCCTGGAAAAGAGAATGGCAATCCACTCCAGTATTCTTGCCTGGAGAATCTCATGGACAGGAGCAGCCTGGTGGGCTACAGTCCATGGGGTCACAAAAGAGTCGGGCACAGCTTAGCGACTAAAACAGCAAAGAACAACATGCAAGTCCCTGCTAAACAGAATAAAGCCCAATCATCACCTCTCTAAAGGCTGAAGATCAATTTATCATCATTCCATGGTACAAACGCTTGATAAACTGAAGAGTAGGCTGTGTTCTTAACACCATAAAGACTATCTCATACTAACAGCTGACATCCCTCCACTGAGACAATAAAGGGACAAACAGAAATGCGACGGGCTAGAATATATCCTGTGGTCTTGAACTGGGGGTATCAGCACAAACTAGTGGGTTTGAGCAAATACAGATCACTCGGTATGAAAATAGATACGTGTGGGGGGTGGGTATGTATGCACACATACATCTATTTCTTAGCTCTGCCCACCGTGAGGGCCCAGAGCTGTGACGTTCCAGGAGCAGTAAGGTATTTACACCCAGATATCTGTTTCTAAATTCCATTATCAATAAAATGAAAGTGTGCCTTGCAGAAACTGGTGATTCCAGGGCAGAGATGGGGAAAATACAAATCGAGTCTAGGACAGCTTCTGCCATAAAGAAAGAGTATGTTTAAAAATGATGGAGACATGTCAAAAAGATTGGGAAGCTAGTTTAAGGGGGTCTCATGGGAAAATCTGGGACAATTTGAACATTAAAATATATAATGATGATAACACATTATAACCTATTGAATAAGATAATACATACATGGATGGATGGATAGATAGATGATAGGTAAGAAAGAAAAGCTTCTTTTTAGAGGAATGCCAATGAATGTAGAAGAAATGATGGAATTAGAAAATTACCATCATGATAACAATTGTCTTGGACAAGAGTAATTAATGGATGCTTGAAGCAGTGGGTGAAATTGTTATTTTTACATGTTGATATTTACATTGCCGCTGCTGCCATTTAGTCACTAAGTTGTGTCTGACTCTTTATGACCCCGTGGACTGTAGCCCACCGGGATCCTCTGTCCATGGGATCTCCCAAGCAAGAATACTAAAGTGAGTTGCATTTCCTTCTGCTGTTGCTGCTAAGTCACTTCAGTCATGTCTGACTCTGTGTGACCCCATAGACAGCAGCCCACCAGGCTCCCCCGTCCCTGGGATTCTCCAGGCAAGAACACTGGAGTGGGTTGTCATTTCCTTCTCCAATGCATGAAAGTGAAAAGTGAAAGTGAAGTTGCTTAGTCGCGTCCGACTTTTAGCGACCCCAAGGACTGCAGCCTACAAGGCTCCTCCGCCCATGGGATTTTCCAAGCAAGAATACTGCAGTGGGGTGCCATTGCCTTCTCCTTGCATTTCCTTCTACACAGTCACAAAGAATCTCTCCATAAGGTACTTACTAATTATAAATGGCAAAATAGCACTTTTACAGTAGAGAAACCTAGCAAGCACCACCTTCATCAAATAATCGGTGTTAACATCATCAGCTATGAGTCAGATCATAACACGTGCCTCTCGATACACAGAGAACGCTACATGGCTTCTGAAGTCCCCATGCCCAAAGCACACACTCTAATTAAATCTCATCGTAAGGAAGCATCAGACATACCCAAAAGAGGGTGTTCTGAAAGATAACTGCTCTAGAATCTTCAGGGCAGTCTTCACTCACTGTCCCTCCCCAGCTTTCAAACTGGGGCCCCTAGGAGGGTAGCTTTGCATACTGGGGGTGTCACCGCCTCACAGAACCTGGGAGTCCCTTTGCTCTCATGGCTTTGACCTGACACCTGATGGAGAAGGTGAAGCCACAAGTTCAGTCTTCGAGGGAGGCGTGGAGCCCTGGGCAGCCATCACAGGAGATTTTCCTTGAACTGAAAGGAAGCTTCCAGAGAGCCAGCCCAGAAACATCTGGGAGTCAGAGGCTTTTCCCTGGACCCCATCTGGTGTAGACGATTCACCTACATTACCCCCCTGCACCCTGAATCCTTACCAGGCAGCCACGAGGTAGGGGAGACCTACCTTGGAAAAGAATAGATGGTCAAGACAGCTCCATCATTCCTCCAGGTCAGGCAGCTGGACGTGGAGGGGGAGGGTGCAAGGCCACGGTCATCCGACTTCAAGACCACCTTCTTCGGAGTTCCCTGGTGGTCCAGTGGTTAAGAATTCTTGCTTCCACTGCAGGGGGCACAGGTTTGATACCAGGTTGGGGACCTCAGATCCCAGAGAGGTATGGCCAGAAATTTTGGGGGGAAAATGGAACACCTTACTGACCCTGTGCCCGGACTCTCAGTGAAAGGTACGTATGGGACAGAGTTGGCGGGGGTGGTCTTCGCCGGGGGGAGTGGGCATTCCAGGTCTGATCACTTTAATCCACCCAGCGGACAGATCTTTACTGGGCTGGGGACATGGGTTCAAGATCAAAGGTTGGGCAGCCAATCCTAATAGGCTTTTCCAGACTTGCGCGATGATAGACAATGAACAGGCTCAAGATAAACAGACAGATCTGACCCCAGGTCCGCTGAGCCCTTTCCTAGGAGGAGGCCCAGGAGTCAGCATTTTAACTGGCATTCCAGAAGAGCGCTCTCTCTGGGTTATTTTGGGGAATGGTGGCGAGGCTGTTTCCTGCGAGGAGGGGTGAGGCTGGCCTTGTTAAGGAGGTGGTTTTGCTAATCCCTTGTCACCAGATGCTGCTCTCCTCGTGGTGAAAGATACAAGGAATGGGCCTAGCGTGGCCCCCGGAGCCTCAGGTTGAGACACGACTGAGGTTACTTCTCATCCCGGTCATTCCCCAAGTGCCACATGGTCCCACTGAAAGCCCATTTGGGTGGTTTTTCCAGCTTAATGAGGCCAAACCAGAATCCCTGGTATTCACACTGGACCAGCTGTTCCCCATCTCACTCACTGAGTGAGCCCCAAACCCTGGGAACCCTCCTCAAATCCTCTCCTCCTTCTTCATCCTTAGCATCCAATCTAAGCCAATCCAATCCCTCCCCACAAAACACATCCCAAGTTGGCCACCCGTCCATCACCTCTGCTCGCACCTGGACCAAACCTTCCTCAGGGTCCAGCGGGACCCAGGTAGGGGACCCAGCCCCACGCTGCCCCTCCTCCTCCCGCTGGGGAGCCCCCAGAGATCTTCTTTCAAAGGAAATCAGATCATTCCAGCCTAAAACTCTTCATGATGACCCATTGCAACTAAAAGAAAATCAACCCACTCCAGTGTTTTTGCCTGGAGAATCCCATGAACAGAGTAGCCTGGCGGGCTACAGTCCAAGTCAGACGCGACTGAAGCAACTCAGCACACACACGGCACGACACACACAGCACGACACACATGGCACGACACACACGGCACGACACACGGCACGGCACGACACACGGCACGACACACACACGGCACGACACACACACGGCACCACACACACACGGCACGACACACACGGCACGACACACACACGGCACGACACACACGGCACGACACACTCGGCACGACACACACGGCACAATCCCTCTCTAGACTATTCTTTCCATGAGGGGAAGAAATATTTTCGTCGAATTCACTGTTCTGCCCCGCCAGACCTGGAACAGTGTCTGACTCTGGCTCATCAATAGTCGTTTCCATAATTAATTACCCTTTACAATGACCCTGGCTGTTTCCTGTTAGACAAGCAAAACAGCTGGCAAGTGAGACGGAAAATGCAACAGCCAAGCTGGGGAGGGGCAGAGGGTCACATGGGGGTGAGAAGAACAGGCGTCTCCACACTTGGGGCCAAGGGGTGGGGGGGGGGGGGAGAAGGTCAGGGCCAGAACTCTTTCATTTGATTGTGTCTCTCCCAGCAGAGGGAAAACGAGACGCTGGCAGGGTTTACATGATCACTGACCCTTGTAATCAGGGGCCCCTTGAACCTGGACCCCTGCTGCTTTGGTAGGGTAGGGTGGATAGTCAGTAAGAGGCAAGATCACAGCTTTGGTGGCAAAGCAAACCCCCAGAGCCCTGACTGTTTCTGTGGGCTTCCCAGGGCTCCAGAGGGCCCGTCTGTGCCCAGTCCATGGGCTCTCCCTGCCTTTGTGTGCACAGAAGATGCTGTGCCACAAACGACCTCTTTTCTGAGAACACAGATTAGGATAGAGGGCATCCTGTGTTAAGCTGTGAGTTCTCAGCCTTTGGACTGTGCCAAGACATTGATATATAATGACCCATTCATTGACTGAGGGGCAGGTGGCAAGGGGAAGCATTGATCCTAAAGTCCTGGAATTCGTTGTTCAGTCACTCAGTCGTGTCTGACTTTTTGTGATCTCATGGACTGCAGAACACCAGGCTTCCCTGTCCTTCACCATCTCCCAGAGCTTGCTCAAACTCATGTCTATTGAATTACTATTGCCATCCAACAATCTCATCCTTTCTTGTCCCCTTCTCTTCTTGTCTACAATCTTATCCAGCATCAGAATCTTTTCCAGTGAGTCAGTTCTTCGCGTAAGGTGGCCAGAGTATTGGAGTTTCAGCTTCAGCATCAGTCCTTCCAATGCATATTCAGGACTGATTTCCTTTAGGATGGACTGGTTGGATCTCCTTGCAGTCCAAGGGACTCTCAAGAGTCTTCTACAACACCACAGTTCAAAAGCATCAATTCTTTAGTGCTCAGCTTTCTTTATAGTCCAACTCTCACATCCATACATGACAACTGGAAAAACCATAGCTTTGACTAGATGGACCTTTGTCCTGGACAGAAAGGCAAATTGTAGGCCAGCAATAAGAGAAGAAATGTCTGTATTAAGAAAACTGACAATACGCCAGAGACTGATGTTAGCCCTGGGAATGTCTATAAGAGAAAATAGAGCAGATCTTGGGGAATCTGGCAGGAACCTGTTTATTCATCAGTGTTTACTATGTTCCTGCTCTGGGCTGGGTTTCAGGGTGCCTAGGAAGAGACAACAGCCCCCACTCTGGAGGCCCCGTGGGACCTTATTCATACGCTAAAGCAGAGTCCACCATGTAGTACTGAATTATCTGGGCTCATGGTGGGGACTGCCGTTTCTGTGACCTTAGCACAGAGCCCGGTAGTGCTATATACGTAGTGGCGGTGTGGCGCCTGAAACTCTTCCCTGAAGACAAGTTCGTCCAGGGAAAATACCACACTTTGTCACAAGGTGGCGCTCAAGGCCCACACAGTTACGGACGGAAGTTTTCTGCTGTTTGTTCTGGGGGGCGGCGGGTGAGAGTTAAAACCCACCAGAGTTTGGGGGGGTTGTTTGTTAGTATATGGAAGAGAAGCTGGTATTCCTAAACAGTTTCTTCCTCCTCCCCCCTCAAATTCTAATTTTTCTTCCACCCCAGAAATCTTGTCTGTATAAAGAAGCCGTAAGACGGTCTTCCGAATTGTCTGATCACCAGGCTGAGTTAAGCGGACTTTTCAAGTGGCCCTGAAATGTGGGGTTTGTTTGACTTGTTGACCGCTGGGAAGCTCAGTTCTCCGTTCTGAGCCGGCTTCGGCTGGGCTCGATACTATTGCCTTGCTGGTCTTGAGCTAGATCTGATCCAAGTGTATTCCGTGACTTTACTGCAATTTTGGGGGTCAAGAAATCCCTTTACAGCGGGACTTGCTGGTGATAAGGTTCTAAGCCTGAGCTTCTGGAGCTGCCGATGTCTGAAGGTAGCAGAGAGAAAAGGAGTACTGCTTGCTGAAGAGAGACGGACAGGAGCCTGGGGACCTGTGTGAGCCCCTGGGTCTCTCCTGCCTGAAGCCAGCTCTGGATTTTCCAGTTGCCTCAGTCCATGTCAGCCAGTAAATTACTTTTCAGCTTAAAGCCAGGTTGAGTTTGGTTTCTCTTGTGATGCTGGAAGAGTTCGTACTAATAATACATTTGGAGAAAGGTCCTTATCATCTGATGTGGCTTAATCAACCAAAAGTGGAGGTTAAGGTTAGGTCTCTAGGGTCAGCTGTCTGTGTTTGAACCAGGGGGTCAAGGCAGCAGCTTCAGGAAGCCCAGACACAGTCTCCGAGCTGCCCAGCACCTGGAATCCAGACACGGTGCCAGGCACTGGGCGTCTCTGGGTTGAAGAGACTGGGGAAGTAAAACAGCCTCTGAGTGCTAGCTCTGTGCTAGCAGTGATGGGAGACCCAGCATTTCAGATGGAAACAGGGTCCTGAAGAGAGAGCTACGCCCCAGTGTTCACGGCCACATCGTTTACAACAGCCAAGACTGGAAAGCAATCTAAGTGTCGACCAACAATGAATGGATATAGAAAATGGAGAGACAGATAATTCAGCCATGAGAAAGAAGAATATCCTGCCATTTGCCACAACATGGATGGACCTTGAGGGCATCACGCTAAGTCCAACAAGTCAGACACAGAAAGACAAATGCTACAAGATATCACTTGTATGTGGAATCTAAACACCCCGAACTCAGAGAAGCAGAGACTAGAATGGTGGTTACCAGAGGCTGAGGGAGAGGGAGATAAAGAACTGCAGGTCAAAGTGTGCACATTTCCAGCTGTAAGTTCTGGAGACCCACGGTACAGCTTGGTGATTATAGCTAATAACTCTGTACTATATGCTTCAAAGGAGACAGTAGATCTTAAAGGCTATCCCTACAAAAGAGAAATGGTAGCTATGTGACATGATGAAAGTATTAGCTGAGCTGTTGGGGTGATCATTTTGCAATGCATAAGCCTATCAGATCGGCACATTGGACACCTTACATTTATACAGTGTTATATCTCGACTAAATCTCAGTAAAGCTAGGGGTGAAGATCAGGTAACCGTTCATGAGTAAGTGTGCCAGGCCCTATTCTGGGTGCCTTACACGTGTCACTGTGTTTCATCCTCACAGCACTTCTATGCAATGGCTTATCCCACCAACACTAAGGAAACTGAATCTTAAAGAAACTCAGGGACTTGGTCAAGGTCGCTCATTGGTAAGAAGGAGGGCTGGGTTTGAATCGAGGCAGTTGAGATGAGGAGCCCAAGAGAACCTCCTCAGAGCTGGGACCCAGGGTGCAAGCTGGAAATGTGACTGACCAGCCAGTCATCTGACCTACCATCTCAGGTTCTCACAAACCGCCAATCAGGACAGAGCTGGTCCCAAGCACGGGGGGGTGCAAAGTCTGCAAGTGTGAACCAGCAAGTCCTTTTGTGGGGTCTGAAGGCACAGATACAGCTAGTTGAGCTTTGGAATAAGTGAAAGTCACTCAGTAGTGTCCAACTCTTTGAAACCTTATGGATTATACAGTCCATGGTATTCTCCAGGCCAGAAAACTGCAGTGGGTAGCCTTGCCCTTCTTCAGGGGATCTTCACAACCCAGGGACTGAATCTAGGTCTCCCACACTGCAGTTGGGCTCTTTACCAGGGAAGCCACTTGGAATAAAACCTTCCCTAAGTGACTTTAATGGGCTAACTTTGGAATAAGACCTGTGTCCAAATCCTGGATCAGTCACTTAGCAGCAGGGCACTCAACCTCTCTGACCATCAGTTTCCTTGTCTGTAAAATGGGACTCACAAAAATATCAGCTTTACAAGATTATTGTGAGGATTCCAAGAGGTCATGCAGGTAAAAAATCATATAGTTCTATACCCAGTGTCCAGTGAGCTCATCATCAGGGACTTCCCTGGTGGTCCAGGGGTTAAGACTTTGCCTACCAAGGCAAGGGGGGGTGAGGGTTCAGTCTCTAGTCAGGGACCTAAGATCCCACCTGACTCATGGCCAAAAATCCAAAACATAAACAACAAAAGCAATGTTGTAACAAATTCAATAAAGGCTTTGAAAAGAGTTCACATTAAAAAAAAATCTTTTACAAAAAAAGTTCCTTATCAGAGTGACTATATGTGAGAAGGGGAGAAAGTGATCAGGAGACCTAAAAAAAAAAAAAAACTGAGAGGCTATGGAACTTTGAAAATGAGACACAGCAGTGGGAAAGGTACCAATTTTATAAATCAGTGGTTCTCTGCCTGGGTGGCCCATTAAAATCACTTAGGGGAGATTTTTTCTAATCCCATGCCTGGACCCTGCCCTTGGACCAATGTCATCAGAAGCCTTGGGGATGAGACCCAAACACTAATCTTTTTTCAGAGCACCCCAGGTGACTACCATCCTTCCAGGTTACAGAGCTTCTGGGCACACTAGAGTTAAGTCAGCCAGAGGTTCATGAGGCCCTCGCCAGCTTGCCTCACACAACAGGGAAGAGTGGGCTCTCCAACAAACAATCAAAGCCCAAGGCCCCACTCTGAGAGCTGAAACTTACACAAGCTTTGGACAGGTCCCTTCTCCACCCCGGGGCTGTAATTAGCAGTTCCTCCCAGCTTCGGTGACATGGTGACAGATGGATGAAACAAATATGCTGGGAGATTAAATAACGAGGAGATGTTATGCCAACAAAATTAACTTGTCCAGCCCCGTTCCTTAGCAACTGTACTATTATTTCAGGTTTCCTCCCAAAGCCCCTGGTTGTTCACGCCACTCCCTTTCATTAAAATGCAAGGCACAGTTATTTATAACTTTAACAAAAGGGAGAGAAAGGCAAGGAAATGAGGCAAAAGAAACTTCTAAACACCCTTCAGACTGTATCAGGCCTGCTCCGGACAAATAGGATCCAAATTGGCAACTTGCAAGTTGGGTGCTTATTTTGCTTTCCTGCAGACGTGTCATTTCGAACCCCTTCAAGGCTTTACAACACCGTCCTGCCTTTGATGAAAACACAGCCATTAGCCAATCCAATCTGGGCTGCCCAGATTGCCATTGTGTGGGAGTCAGGCTCTGAATGCCAGAGCATAAAACACAGTGTCCTCAGAAGAAAATCCCTTCAGTGCAGTAGCAACAGGCGCAGAGTGGGTAATTGGCAGGTTGTTCAGAGGGGTGGAGCTGGGGGGCCCTCCCCTTTCTAAACTGCCCAGTTGAATTGCCAAAGACCCATCCTCTTCTAGGGCTTCCTAGGTGACATTAGTGATAAAGAACCTGCCTGCCAATGCAGGAGACATAAGAGATGCTGGTTCGACCCCTGGGTCAGGAAGATCCCCTGGAGACGGGCAGGGCACCCCACTCCAGTACTCTTCCCTGGAGAATCCCATGGACAGAGGAGCCTGGCGGGCTACAGTCCATAGGATAGCAAAGAGTTGGACATGATTGAAGTGACTTAGCATGCACACACATCCTCTTCTCGGATGGAGTGTCTCCTGGGAGACTTGTAAGACCAGCATTTGCTGAGCTTTCCCACGTGACTGATTCAGCATCCATGGATCTGGGTAGCAGGAATCTCTGAGCTCCAGTGCCTGGCCCAGAAACTTGGCTTCCAGTCATCCCCTAATCAGATCCAGCTGGGCTCTTGGCTGCCCTGGCCTGATCCACTTATTTATTGACCACTGTGGGCTTCTGGTCTCAAATGACTTTTTAAGTGTCTGCCAGAAATCTCTGCCTATAGGGTTTGCTGGTGTCACTCTGTTTTATCCTTAAAGGCAGAGGTTGTTAACCAAGGTCAAGAATTCAGTGGGTCTGTGAAGTGGGATCAGAAAATAATTGACCTTTATTTTTAACTCACTAAAACTAAAATTTGGCATTTCCTTCAATTACAAGAGAGTCAAATAGGAGACATCAGTGACTCTGTGCCTAGCAGAAATCACAGATTATTTGACATTGCACAGCAACTGAGGGAGATTCTCAAAACACCACCAATGCAAATCACTGCGTCAATACTACAGCGACCAGGAGACCTAGATATTTTATGTAATATGTTAATAAAGACATGGATATAGTAACATATCCCAAATGTGGGTGTTTTATATTTTGATAGACAAGTCTCAAGATAATTGGTTCTACTCCCAAAGCTATGTATTTTATTTTATGCACTTAAAAACATTATCTTGGAACTTCTACTTCCAGGAAGAGAGAATCAATGGACTTTTTCCTATTCCTCCTGCTGCTGCTGCTGCTAAGTCACTTCAGTCGTGTCCGACTCTGTGCGACCCCAGAGACGGCAGCCCACCAGGCTCCTCCATCCCTGGGATTCTCCAGGCAAGAACACTGGAGTGGGTTGCCATTTCCTTCTCCAATGCATGAAAGTGAAAAGTGAAAGTGAAGTCGCTCAGTCATGTCCGACCCTCAGCGACCCCATGGACTGCAGCCCTCCAGGCTCCTCCATCCATGGAATTTTCCAGGCAAGAGTACTGGCGTTGGGTGCTAAGTACAACTAAAAATCCTAAATATTATACATAAAGAAAGACATAAGAAAATGCTAGGGACTTGCCTGATGGTCCAGTGGCTAAGACTCCGAGCTCCCAATGCAGGCGGCCTGCGTTCTATCCCCGGTTGGGGAGCTAGATCCCACGTGCTGTAATCAAGATTCCATGCGCCACAACTATGGGTTCAGGCACTGCAATTAAAGATCTCAAAAGCTGCAAGGGAGATCAAGATCCTGTGTGTCATAAGTAAGCTCTTGTGAAGCCAAATAAATACATGAATATTTTAAAAGAAAAATGAAAATTCTGAAAGATAGATGAAACAAGGCAGACCAACTAGGGACTTAGCCTGAGGAGTGATATGGTGGTGAGTTCCCTAGGCTTTCTTTTGGCCTCATATATCCCAGACTTGGGGCCAAAAAAAGCTGACAACATAAAAATGCCACTGAGCATATATTTTTAAAGAAAACCCATTCTCTCAGGCCAACCTCAGGAAAAAAGCTTAGCAAGACAGATAGCCTTCAGGCAGTAACTGCTTTCTTCTCCAACCTAAGACCACAGGAAAACTGTGGCCATATCCAAACCAGCAAAAGTTGACTGGGGAGCATAGACTTCCACCCTCATGAGGCACCCCAACATCCTCAATGGGAAGGCCAAGGAGGGAGCCAGAACTTCCATCCCAGCCAGACCCTAGCAAGCCCCCACCACACTCCCTACCGCCCAGCTAGGACACCTACCTCCACCTGGCAATAATAAGGCCCCCCTTCCCCTCCCCACTGTACTGCTGTCAGAAAGGGCCTAATAAGAGTCAGGATACTCAGCAGTAACAAAGCACCCCCTTGGGTGTCAACAGAGGCCACATGGAAAACCTGGACATCTACTGCCCCTGACGGTAGTGAAGCTGTATCTCCCCGCTCTGCCCCACCCACCAAAACGGGGCCAGTGGAAGTCAACTCAGAGAGAAGGTTTATATAAGATCCAGAGTCTCAGAATATAAAACAAAAATACTAGGGTTTCCATCAAAAATCACTCTTCATACCAAGAAAAGCCTGGATCTCAAACTGAATATTAAAAAAGATAGTTAATTGAGGTCAACACAAAGATGAAAGTGATGTGAGAAATATCTGACAGAGATTTTAAAGAAGCCATGGGGAAAAGAAAAAATGATGCTTCACTTATGAACACACTTGAAACCAATGAAAAAATAGAAAATTTCAGGAAAGAAGTAGGTCTCCTTAAATAAATAGAATATATAAATAAGAAACATATAGAAATTGTAGAACTGAAAACTACAATAACCACAATTAAAAGATTTGATGTAAAAGCTCAATGGATGGCTCAACTGCAAAATGGGGGAAGCCGTGGAAAGAACCAGTAAAATGAAAGACAGAACAATAGAAAGTATCCAATCTGATAAAACAAAAATGGAAAAATGGATAAAAGAAAAAAAGAAAAAAACTGTAGGACTATAACAGAAGATTTAACATTTACACCATCAGAGTCCTGGAAGGTGAAGACAGAGAATGAGACTGAAAAGCAGTGAAATATATACTGGCTAAAAACCTCAAAAATTTTAAAAGACATAAACCTACAGATTCAGCTGCTGATCAACAAAAAGGGACAAACCTAAAGAAATCCATGCCAAAATACATCATAATTAAACTTCTGAAAACTAGAAACAACATACAGTCCTGAAAATAGCCAGGGGGCGGGTGGGTGGGAAGAATTCTTAGAACAGTAGGAAGATCAAAAATGGAAAACTATTGAGTTTTCTGAATTATGTTTGATAGCCCCAGTGGCTCAGAGGTAAAGAAACTGCCTGCCAAACAGGAGATGCAGGTTTGATTCTTGGGTCAGCAAGATCCCCTAGAGAACGAAATGGCAACACACTCTAGTATTCTTGCCTGGGAAATCCCATGGGACTGGCAGGCTACCATCCACAGGGTCTCAAAAGAGCCGGACATGACTTAGCAACTAAGCAACAATAACCACAAAGAGTTTAATACTCAAATTAAAAGATGAAGATTGAGCAAGTAGATTAAAGACATAACCCAGCTCTATGCTGTGTACACAAATCTTGCTTCAAATACAATATAGACTAGTTGAAAGTAAAAGATGAAAGAGATATACAAACGTCAGTCAAAGGAGAGTGGGACGGCTGTATTAATATCAGATAACACCCTAGAGATGTCAGTCCTCTGCTTCTTCTCATGCATATTAACTGTGTAGAGGGATGGAGGACATGTGTTAAAACAAACGTGAATGTATTTTCTTTTGTTTCTAAGGGGGTAGTGAGAAAATAAACCTCCATTGTGCTTGGTTTGGTTTCCTGGGACTCGGGTTCAGTCCCTGGGTCAGGAAGATCCCCTGGAGGAAGGCATGGCAAGCCATTCCAGTATTCTTGCCTGGAGAATCCCATGGACAGAGGAGCCTGGCGGGCTGCAGTCCATGGGGTCGCAAAGTATCAGACACGACTGAACACACACACTGCTTGTTTCCTTTCACTTACAGTGAAGATGGGTGGAGGGAGAATTTCTAAAATGTCAGAGTTTTTCATAGGTCTGTGATGCTAGTGGAGGGACCAGAAAGTGAGCACAGACACTTCCTCACTTCGTAGAGCATAGAGTCTGCTGAGCACTGTGATGTGTCTTCCAGGTCTGCCTCCAGAGAAAAGACCCAGAATCCCCAGCTGCTGGGAGGGCTGCCAGAACACACCCCTCAGCTATCAATCCCCTTCAAGCATTGCCTCTGCTGGAAAGAAAACCACCTTGCCTAAAGCCCTGTGCCCTCTAGGGACAGCGTGCATCCAATGACTAACTTGTGCCAGGGTATAAAGGCCCAGCCCCCTGCCCCAACTGAAAACAACTCTGAAGGACTATCCCACATTCCTACAGGATCAGCTGTGGCCTCTCTTGACAGTGATGGCAAATCAGCTCCTTCCTATGCTGATCATGCTTCCTCACTTTCCTTCCACAGGTATTGATCCCAAGAGCCCTTTCTTATAAATATTATAATACCCTGTGTCCTAATGTCTAGTCTGGGGGCTTCCCTCATAGCTCAGCTGGTAAATCATCTGCCTGCAATACAGGAGACCCAGGTTCGATTCCTGGATGGGGAAGATCCCCTGGAGAAGGAAATGGCAACCCACTCCAGTGTTCTTGCCCACAGTCCGTGGGATCGCAAGAGTTGGACACGACTTAATAACTACACCAGCACCAATGTCCAATCGGCTTCCTGGGAACCCAACTTGAAAACACTGGTGCCAAGAACCTCCCCGGTGGTCCAGTGGCTGAGACTCCGTGCTCCCAATGCAGAGGGCCTGGGTTCGATCCCTGGTCAGGGAACTAGATCCCACATGCTGCAGCTAAGATCCTATGTGCCAAGAGTTCCTGAGCTGCAATTAGAGATCCCACAAGCTGTAAGGAAGATCAAAGATCCTGCGTGCCCCAGCTAATATTCTGTGCAGCCAAATAAATACATATTTTTAAAAAGAAGAAGGAAAATGGTCTGAGAAAGCAGATGTGGAAGCTCTCAGTTGTCATGAAGACTCATCAAGGGTGGGAAGGGATGCCCAGATAGCTCTGGGCACAAGGTGGCAGCCCAACCATTCAAACAGTCACTGGTGGTGTGCTAGAATGACAGACGATTGGAGGGATTACACTAGATGGTGCCGTGTGAAAGATATTCAAGAAACACAGAGGAAATAGTAACTGTGAAGACGGTGGACAGCCGCTGGCTGTTTCCAAGTCCAATCGTCACCTTTTAAAATTATAACAAAGGCTATATATTTAAAGGCTATATTTAAAGCTATATTTAGAATCCAGGGAGTCTTCTTAGCACATGAGAAGGTGCTTGTCTGCTGCTACCGAAGAGCAGAGAAAGCTGAGGACCAAACCCAGGACTTCACTGTAAAACTAACCAAGCTCCTAATCTAAGCATGTCTACTAGGTCAAGGTAGAGGCCCTGTTAGGAAAGAATGGGATCCTGATATATGGTATAGGAATATCTGAGCTAACGCACCCAAAATCTTGATTTTGAGATTAAGAACAGAAATCTCAATGTCTTTAAAAAGGCATGATTTTATGTTGTTTCTAGACCCAGAATCCATTTGACTAAAGAGCCTGCATCCCAGGAAAGATTCAGCAACACCAGGGCAAGTGTACATGGTAGAGATTATCTCAGTCTTTCCCTAAAGGTCTCTACAGCCATTTACTCAAATAACTATGCCCTGAGGAAAAATACACAAAATGTTCAAGATTGCTGAGCACAGGATCCAAGCTGACATTGATACTTGGAGCCCCAAAGCTTCATCATGCCTCCTACTATAGCTGGGCTCATGCAATAAATGTTAAGTCTTGGTAGGGTTTGACTCAGAATAGGCCCACTGGGTCCATGGAGTCACCTGGTGTTCATTTTTGTGGTCCCCAAATAATTAGAATCAACTCATTTGATAGTATAACTTCTACCTTGGTCCCATGGTCTGTGGGGGTAAAAGCTATGAAAATGGAGAAGTCCAAGGACTTCCCCGGTAGTCCAATAGTTAAGACTCAATGCTCCCAATGCAGGGGGCCCAGATTTGATCCCTGGTCAGGAAACTAAGATTCTGCATGCTACAAGTTGCAGCCAAAAATAAATAAATAAATAAACAACAATGAAAAACAAGGTGAGGAAGTCACTTTGGAAAACTCTGAAGCAGCCTCCCTCTGCCAAAATAATAAATCAAAAGTGCTATAGTTTTTTAGGAAGAATAGCATGTTAGTGCCACTCTTAAGGACTACAAGGATGCAGACGTGGTAGGTATTCATTCTCTCCACTTTATTCACCAATTTGGGTCCTATAAAAACTAGGTGGATTCTGGAAGATGACATTGGAATACTGTAAACTCAACCAAGTACTGGCTTAAACTGCAGCTGCTACACTGGATATATCCTTCAAGAAAATTAGAGCTACCAAGGGAACATTTCATGCAAAGATGGGCTCAATAAAGGACAGAAATGGTATGGACCTAACAGAAGCAGCAGATATTAAGAAGAGGTGGTAAGAATACACAGAAGAACTGTACAAAAAAGATCTTCATGGCCCAGATAATCACGATGGTGTGATCACTCACCTAGAGCCAGACATCCTGGAATGCGAAGTCAAGTGGGCCTTAGGAAGCATCACTATGAACAAAGCTAGTGGAGGTGATGGAATTCCAGTTGAGCTATTTCAAATACTAAAAGATGATGCTGTAAAAGTGCTGCACTCAATATACCAGTAAATCTGGAAAACTCAGCAGTGGCCACAGGACCAGAAAAGGTCAGTTTTCATTCCAATCCCAAAGAAAGGCAAAGTCAAAGAACACTCAAACTACTGCACAATTGCACTCATCTCACATACTAGCAAAGTAACGCTCAAAATTCTCTAAGCCAGGCTTCAACATGAACTGTGAAATTCCAGATGTTCAAGCTGGTTTTAGAAAAGGCAGAGGAACCATAGGTCAAATTGCCAACATCTGCTGGATCATCGAAAAAGTGAGAGAATTCCAGAAAAACATCTACTTCTGCCTTATTGACTATGCCAAAGCCTTCGACTGTGTGCATCACAGTAAACTGTGGGAAATTCTGAAAGAGATGGGAATACCAGACCACCTGACCTGCCTCTTGAGAAACCTGTATGCAGGTCAGGAAGCAACAGTTAGAACTGGACATGCAACAACAGACTGGTTCCAAATAGGAAAAGAAGAAGTACGTCAAGGCTGTATATTGTCACCCTGCTTATTTAACTTATATGCAGAGTACATCATGTGAAATGCTGGACTGGATGAAGCACAAGCTGGAATCAAGATTACTGGGAGAAATAGCAGTAACCTTAGATATGCAGATGACACCACCCTTATGGCAGAAAGTGAAGAAAAACTAATGAGCCTCTTGATGAAAGTGAAAGAGGAGAGTGAAAAAGTTGGCTTAAAGCTCAACATTCAGAAAACGAAGATCATGGCATCTGGTCCCATCACTTCGTGGCAAATAGATGGGGAAACAGTGGAAACAGTGGCTGACTTTATTTTCGGGGACTCCAAAATCACTGCAGATGGTTATTTCAGCCATGAAATTAAAAGACAATTACTCCTTGGAAGGAAAGTTATGACCAACTTAGATAGCATATTCAAAAGCAGAGACATTACTGTGCTGACTAAGGTCCATCTAGTCAAGGCTATGGTTTTTCCAGTGGTCATGTATGGATGTGAGAGTTGGACTATAAAGAAAGCTGAACGTCAAAGAATTGATGCTTTTGATCTGTGGTGTTGGAGAAGACTCTTTAGAGTCCCTTGGACTGCAAGGAGATCCAACCAGTCCATCCTAAAGGAGATCAGTCCTGAGTGTTCATTGGAAGGACTGAAGCTGAAGCTGAAACTCCAATACTTTGGCCACCTGATGCGAAGAGCTGACTCATCTGAAAAGACCCTGATGCTGGGAAAGAGTGAGGGCAGGATGAAAAGGGGACGACAGATGAGATGGTTGGATGGCATCACTGACTCAATGGACATGAGTTTGGGTAAACTCTAGGAGTTGGTGATGGACAGGGAGGCCTGGCGTGCTGTGGTCTATGGGGGTCACAAAGAGTCAGACATGACTGAGTGACTGAACTGAACTGAACTGAACGCTAGATATGGTATCTTCTAGAAAAGGTTAATATGGTATACAGTTTTGATCAGGCAGATGTATTTTTTCCTTCCCTATCACAGCAAAAAATCAGAAACAGTTTGCTTTTAATGTAGCTTTTAAAGTCTTGTCTCAGGACTGTATTAACTCTCCTGCTTTCCAGCATAATACAGTCCACAAAGGTTGATCAGATGAACATCCAACAAAACACCATGCTGGCTCATTATCAATGACATTATGCTAGTTGGATCTAATGAGGTAATTGGGCCAAATGAGCAAGATAAAAGTGATACATTTTGATTTGAGCTAAACAGGGCCAGAGGGCCCAAGGTTCATGAGCAATAGCCAGACCCCCATGTCATCAACCACAGTTACATTAACACCTTTCCTGCAGCTCACACCTGTGGTCATATGCTCATCAATGGATCAGCTCAATATATTGGTCCAAGTTAAAAACAGATGGTAACTTCATCATAGTCCTTCTTAGTAATGGCCTTGAAAGGCAATAGTGAGGTATGAATAGAGATTCAGGCACTGGATGGAAAGTGAAGTTGCCCCCAGGTTAGAATATGTGTTTAGAGGCTTCCCTGGTGGCTCAGAGGATAAAACATCTACCTGCAATTCAGGAGACCCGGGTTCGATCCCTGGGTTGGGAAGATCCCCTGGAGAAAGAAATGGCAACCCACTCCAGTATTCTTGCCTGGAGAATCCCATGGACAGAGGAGCCTGGCGGGCTACAGTCCACAGGGTCACAAAGAGTTGGACACGACTGAGCGACTTCACTTCTTAGAATATATGTAGACTCAGGATATAAATGGCCTGATTGGATGTCAGAAACTATAGTATCAGCCCCCTCACAATTGCCTCACTTGAAAAGGGTCAACTCATTCAAGATCATGCCCCCTTCCTGTGACAGCCCACATCCAATACTGACTAACGTGAGGAAAGTTGCCGTGATTCCTATCTCCAAGACCAGCCTTTGGTACTGCCCAGTCTCCACTCCCCCTTCCTGAGGCCTCACTCACTTCCGCTTTCTCTGTGGTTCCAGATTGATAGAACCGCTCAGGTTCCTTCTTCACTCTGACCAGGGAAGGGAGGTGGGAGGTGGGTTCATGTTTGGGAACGCATGTACACCCGTGGTGGATTCATGTCAATGCATGGCAAAACCAATAAAGTATTGTAAAATAAAGTAAAAATAAAAACTAAAAAAAAAACCCAAGTCCATCAGATGTCTTCTCGTAATTTTAGGCTGGAGCTGAGGGACACAGAGATTGAAAGTAGCATTCACCTAACCCCACCAGGCCCCCAACCAGACTATTCCTAATACAAGCTGTTGTTGTAGCTCTTGGGCAAGTTAAACTCTCTTCTTGGTAGCTAAATTTCTTCATAATAAACACTATCTTCAGTTCAGTCGTTCAGTCGTGTCCAATTCTTTGCAACCCCGTGGAATGCATGCAATCCAAGTATGAAAACGGAAAAAGATAAGACACCGAAAGAGGAACTCCCCAGGTCAGTAGGTGCCAACTATGCTACTGGAGATCAGTGGAGAAATAACTCCAGAAAGAATGAAGAGACGGAGCCAAAGCAAAAACAACACCCAGTTGTGGATGTGACTGGTGATGGAAATAAAGTCCGATGCTGTAAAGAGCGATATTGCATGGGAACCTGGAATGTTAGGTCCATGAATCAAGGCAAATTGGAAGTGGTCAAACAGGAGATGGCAAGAGTGAACGTCAACATTTTAGGAATCAGTGAACTAAAATAGACTGGAATGGGGAAATTGAATTCAGGTGACCATTATATCTACTACTGTGGGCAAGAATCCCATAGAAGAAATGGAGTAGCCATCATAGTCAACAAAAGAGTCAAAAATGCAGTACTTGGATGCAAGCTCAAAAACAGCAGAATGATCTCTGTTTGTTTCCAAGGCAAACCATTCAATATCACAGTTATCCAAGTCTATGCCCCAACCAGTAATGCTGAAGAAGCTGAAGTTGAATGGTTCTATGAAGACCTACAAGACCTTCTAGAACTAACACACACAAAAAAGATGTCCTTTTCATCACAGGGGACTGGAATGCAAAAGTAGGAAGTCAAGAAACACCTGGAGTAACAGGCAGATTTGGCCTTGGAATATAGAATGAAGCAGGGCAAAGGCTAATAGAGTTTTGCCAAGATAACGCACTGGTCATAGTAAACACCCTCTTCCAACAACACAAGAGAAGACTCTACATATGGACATCATCAGATGATCAATACCGAAATCAGATTGATTATATTCTTTGCAGCCAAAGATGCAGAAGCTCTATATAGTCAGCAAAAACAAGACCAGGAGCTGACTGTGGCTCAGATCATGAACTCCTTATTATCACATTCAGACTTAAATTGAAGAAAGTAAGGAAAACCACTAGACCATTCAGGTATAACCTAAATCAAATCCCTTATGATTATACAGTGGAAGTGACAAATAGATTCAAGGGATTAGATCTGATAGACAGAGTGCCTGAAGAACTATGGACGGAGGTTCGTGACATTATACAGGAGACAGGAATAAAGACCATCCCCAAGAAAAAGAAGAAATGCAAGAAGGCAAAATGGCTGTCTGAGGAGGCCTTACAAATAGTTGTGAAAAGAGAGAAGTGAAAGGCAAAAGAGAAAAGAAAAGATATACCCATTTGAATGCAGAGTTCCAAAAAATAGCAGGGAGAGATAAGAAAGCCTTCCTCAGTGATCAGTGCAAAGAAATAGAGGAAAATAATAGAATGGGAAAGACTAAAGATCACTTCAAGAAAATTAGAGATATCAAAGGAATATTTCATGCAAAGATGGGCTCAATAAAGGACAGAAATGGTATGGACCTAACAGAAGCAGCAGATATTAAGAAGAGGTGGTAAGAATACACAGAAGAACTGTACAAAAAAGATCTTCATGACCCAGATAATCATGATGGTGTGATCACTCACCTAGAGCCAGACATCCTGAAATGCGAAGTCAAGTGGGCCTTAGGAAGCATCACTATGAACAAAGCTAGTGGAGGTGATGGAATTCCAGTTGAGCTATTTCAAATCCTAAAACATGATGCTGTGAAAATGCTGCACTCAATATACCAGCAAATCTGGAATGCTCAGTAGTGGCCACAGGACCGGAAAAGGTCAGTTTTCATTCCAATCCCAAAGAAAGACAATGCCAAAGAATGCTCAAACTACCACACAATCAAACTCATCTCACACGCTAGTAAAGTTTGATGCTCAAAATTCTCCAAGACAGGCTCCAATAGTATGTGAACCATGAAATTCCAGATGTTCAAGCTGGATTTAGAAAAGGCAGAGGAACCAGAGATCAAATTGACAACATCTGCTGGATCATCAAAAAAGCAAGAAATTTCCAGAAAAATGTCTATTTCTGCTTTATTGACTATGCCAAACACTGTCTTAGCCCATTCATTTTTCTATAACAAAATGTCATAAGTATCTTATAAACAACACAATTTATTCCACATCGTTCTGGAGGCTGGGAAGTCCGTGATCGAGGGGCTGGCATATTTGGTGAGCCATGATTCATAGATGGTCATCTTCTCACAGGGCAGAAGGGGAAAGAGCTCTCTAGGGGCACTATTCCCATTCATGAGGGCCCCACTTCCCTGGTGGCTCAGACGGGAAAGAATGCACCTGAATGCAAGAGGCAAAGGAAACTCAGGTTCGATCCCTGGATTGGGAAGATCCCTTGGAGGAGGGAATGGCTGGTATTTCCACTCCAGTATTCTTGCCTGGAGAATCTCATGGACAGAAGAGCCTGGTGGGCTACCGTCCATGGAGTCACAAAGAGTCAAACACAGCCGAAGCAACAAGACACATGCCACCATCAATACCCAATTATACCCCAAAGGTCCACTCTCCAAATACTATCACACTGGGGACTGGATTTCCATGTATGAACCGGGAGGGGAACACAAATATTCAATCTATGCAAACATGTCCACGTATACCCACCTTTCAAAGGTTATTGTAAAGATAAGAATTAACAGGAAACACCTCAAAGGAACACTTGCATAGTGAGAACTCAACATATGTGACTGCTTCTGTGCTCTGACATTTCTGTACAACTACCAGAGCCCTACAGTGAAGGGCTCCACAGTGGTCCAATTAGTACATGGGACATATATCAACATCTGGGCATTAGTTGCTCAGTTGTGTCAGCCTCTTTGTGAACTTATGGACTAGCCTGCCAGGTTCCTCTGTCCATGGAATTCTCCAGGCAAGAATACTGGAGTGGGTAGCCATTTCCTTCTCTCTAGGGAATCTTGCCGACCCAGGGATTGAACCAGGTAGATTCTTAACCATCTGAGCCACCAGGGAGCATCCGTAAATAAGTTTACCTGGAACTAATTCCAACTGATCTGCTGTCATTGTAAAAGCTGGGTGAGTAGATAGGTGTTTTCAAAAAAGTCTATGAAAAAAGAAAACCCATCAATCAATGGATATTAGCTATTCAATTGCCTGCCAGTCATTCCATCCCCTTTAGCTACTTTATTCTTTTTTTTTTTTTTTACTGCACTGAGTCTTTGTTGAGGCATTCAGGATCTTTAGTTGCAGTATGTGGGATCTTAGTTCCCCGACCAGGGATCAAACCCAGCCCCCCCTGCATTGGGAACATGAAGTCTTAACCATTGGACCACCAGGGAAGTGCCATCTACTTTATTCTTAATGTGTCTGATTCTGCATAAAATCAGTGACATGCTTGCAGAGCTGAAGAAATCACTAATATTTTTCATTTGTTCCTTATACTTTTATGTATTTGTTTGAGCAATAAGATTTTTGTGTTATTTGTAAAATCAGAAAAAAAGAAACCTTTTTAACAGAATTGAAAGAAAATCACTGAAGTGTATCTCTACTGTGCCACCAGCACAGGCTGTGGGGTCTGGGAAAAGCCCCACACCCTTTCTGAACTGTAGTCACCTAAGTGTTAGGTGCAGAGATCGGACCAGATGCTGCCTTGGGGGTCCTCCTAATGGTCTTGGACTCTACATGTGTTTCAGGGTCTCTCACGCCCTGGAATAGAGTGTTTGATTTTGCAGCACTACCTGTCAGTGGGCAGTCCTCAATTTTTTCCCAAGTCATAGCTGGCACAGCTGTAGCCAGGGTTCTGTCATATGGACATTTCTTGGACAGTCCAGGAGTGACAGACTGCAATCAAACATAGAGACCTTCCCGGGAGGCACTAGTGGTAAAGAACCAGACTGCCAGTTCAGGAGACTCAGGAGACATGGGTTTGATCCCTGGGTTGGGAAGATCACCTACAGAAGGAAATGGCAATCCATTCCAGTATTCTTGCCTGGAGAATCCCACAAACAGAGAAGCCTGGCAGGCTACAGTCCATAGGGTCCCAAAGAGTTGGACACAACTGAAGGGACTTGGCACACATGCACACCTTGTATAAGGCTATGCCTGCCCCCCTGAGGGTCTCTTTCATCAGCTGTGGGTATCAGCGACCTGGCCTGTTCACTGAATCTGGTTTGTGGTTGAAAGAGCTACTATTCTCTGAGCAGGTGTGCTAACCAGGGAGAATGGGTGATGAGTATGCTTTGTGAGTATTAAATGCACTCAAAACCAAATCACCCTTAATGGATAGATTCATTAAGACACAGGTCTAAACTGCCTTAACAATAAGCATGAGAAATGAACAAACACTCTCTTGCCACAATCTTTCCTCTCTTTATCCAGGCAGGCTGATTTCTATTCGGGCTTCAGCGACAGTCTCAGAGTGTCATTACCTCTCGATTATTGTAATGAGCATCTGAGTAGTAATCGCCTGGCAAACTGCTTTTGTGCCTGTGTATTTAGTAGGGTCCTCATTCAAACAGCCAAAGCATCCTCCAGGCTTGCATCCAAGTGGCAAATCACCAGCATCAAAAGAACAAAGATATGGGCAATGAATGTTTGCAGGCAGGGGAGGAGACAGGAAGGGAGGGAGGGAGAGAAAAAGGGAATTCCTTCCAGTGATAAGATTTCAGACCTCATTTGGTCAGCATCCAAAGAGGACATGAGCTTGCTTGGAAGACTCACCGTGGGTTTGCACTTTGTCTCACAGCCAGCCTCTGCGCAACAGGAGAACAAGTTATCTGAACGTCAAGGACTATCTCACACTTGCAGCAATACGGATGGACCTAGAGATTATCATCACCAGGGCTGCCCTGGTGGCTCACATGGTAAAGAATCTGCCCATAATGCAGGAGACCCAGGTTCAGCCGCTGGGTTGAGAAGATCCCCTGGAGAAGGGCATGGCAACCCACTGCAGTATTCTTGCCTGGAGAATCCCCTTGGACAGAGGAGCCTATTGGGCTACAGTCCATGGGGTTGCAAAGAGTTGGACACGGCTGAGCAAATACACTTTCAGAGATTATCATACTGAATGAAGTAAATCAGACAGAGAAAGGTATCATGTGATATCACTTCCAGCGAAATCTAAAAACAACGGTACAAATGAACTTATTTACAAAACAGAAACAGAGTCACAGATGTAGGAAACCAACTTATGATTTTCAAGGAGCAAGTGAGGGAAGGATAAGTTGGGAGATTGATACTGACACATACCTACTACTATGTATAAAAGTGCTAATAAGAGCCTACTGTGTAGCACAGAGAACTCTACTCAGTACTCTGTAATGGGCTTCCCTGATGATCCCGTTGTTGAGAATCTGCCTTGCATTGCAGGGGACACGGGTTAGATCCCTGGTCTGGGAAGAGCCCACATGCCACAGAGCAACGTGGCCCATGCCCACGGGCCACAGCTACTGAGGCTGTGCTCTGGAGCCCTCCAGCTGCAGCCTGTGTGCCCAGAGCCTGTGCTCCAAACAAGAGAAGCCACCACGATGAGAAGCCTACACACAACACTGAAGAGTACCTCCCACTCTTCCTGCAACTAGAGAAAGCCCACGGGCAGCAATGGAGACCCCACAGCTAAAAACAATTTAAAAAAAGAAATTTTGTTTTAAAAAAATAACTCTGTAATGACCTATATGGGGAAAGAATCTTAAAAAGAGTGGACATATGTATGGGTATAACTGATTCACTTTGCTGTTTATCTGAAACTAACATAATATTGTAAATCAAGTATGTTCCAATAAAACTTTTAAAAATAGAATACCACAAACACAGAGCAGTGGAGGCAGAGAGAGCATGTTCAGCCTATTACTGTGTCAGGAAACCCTGCTTCTTCCTTTTTTTAATTTATTTATTTTAATTGGAAGCTAATTACTTTACAATATTGCGGTGGTTTTTGCCATACATGAATCAGCCACAGGTGTACATGTGTCCCCCATCCTGAACCCCCTCCCACCTCCCTCCTCACCCCATCCCTCTGGGTTGTCCCAGAGCACCTGCTTTGAGTGCCCTGCTTCATGCATCAAACTTGTGCTGGTCATCTATTTTACATATGGTAATATACAAGTTTCAATGCTCTTCTCTCAAATCATCCCACCCTCGCCTTCTCCCAGAGTCCAAAAGTCTGTTCTTTACATCCGTGTCTCCTTTGCTGTCTTACATACAGTGTCATCATTACTGTCTTTCTAAATTCCATATATATGTGTTAATACACTGTATTGGTGTTTCTCTTTCTGACTTACTTCACTGTGTATAATAGGCTCCAGTTTCATCCACCTCGTTAGAACTGACTCAAATGTGTTCTTTTTTATAGCTGAGTAGTATTCCATTGTGTATATGTACCACAACTTCCTTATCCATTCGTCTGTCAATGGACATCTGGGTTACTTCCATGATCTAACTATTGCAAACAGTGAACATTGGGGTACACGTGTCTCTTTCAATTCTGAAACCTTGTTTCTTGAGAGAAAGCACAATTTAGTGAGGAAGGAACCCAGACTCTAGAGCAGTCTGCCTGAGTGTGTCTCAACTTTGTGACTGACAAGTCATGTGATATTGGACAAACCACTTTGTCTCCCTGTGACTTACTTTCCCAACCTATAACATGTAGTGTGCAGAGACTGCAAACACTTTGTAGCTCCTTCCATTAGGAGGTAGGGATCATCATAGTTTCTACACACAGTGTTACTATTGAGCTATAAAATTCTAGGCTACCTGGCATGTAGCCAACTTTCTGTAAAATGTAGTCATACTTATTACTATTATTGTTGGTATTTGTCATTATCATGAACTTGTGTGGGGTAGGACAGTGTGAGAGGAACGGGCTTGAACCCAGACAGATCTGGATTCAATCCTGGTGCCATTCACCTACTTTGGATAAACGACTTCTCTGAGCTTTAGCTTCCTCACCTGTAAAGCTGAGAGAGCAACGCCAGGCTTACAGGGCTTCAGTGGATGCTGGAGATGTGTGAGCTGGGCACAGAGTGGGAATTTCTCAAAAGGAATGACTGCCACCATGCCTGCTGCTTGGCATACCAAGGGCGGCAGGACCTGATTGCCCACTGTGGGCACCTCCCCAGGCCCACCAAATGCCCCTCAGGACCTGGAGAGAACATGGGCCCTATGGGGATATCCTCACCCTGGTAGAGTTCTCATTTCTTGCTAGATGTTGGATGAAGAAAATAACCAAAGGAAGAAATTCCCTGCTGGTCCAGTGGTTAAGACTCTGAGCTGCTGGTGCATGGGGTATGGTTTCCATCCCTGAACGGGGAACTAGTATCCCACGTGCCCTGCAGAATGAACAAAAAATTTTTGTTTTTTGACAAAATATTTTTTTAAGTATTAAAAAAAAGAGAGAAAATAATCAAAGAGGATAGTACTTTACACATTCAAGGCACTTGCATAGTGTCCTCTCTGATCTCGGCTAATTGACTATAAATTTCAGTTCAACCACAGAGCGATGTATTTGCTAGCAAAACTTTTTCTTTTTAACACATCTACTATAGCAACACTTTTCTTGAATTGATTCCCAGACACTATTTTTAAATATACAGTCCCACCCCAAGAGGATCCGATGTAGCAAGTCTCAAGTAGGGACCGGGCCCCTTTGTTTTCTAAGGGCTGGGCAGTGATTCTGAGAAGTGCTGGCTGAAGGCAGAAGCCAAGGAAGGAGCGATCCACCCCCAGACCTGCTAAACCCTAAGGGCAGCCTGGTGTGGTGGGTGATGCCCTGACTTGGAAGCAAGAAATCTGGATCTGAACCCCAGGCTCCCCAATCCTTGTGGTGGACAAAGTCAGTCAGTTCCCTTGCCCTCTCCACAAGTAAAGCCTGCTGTACTTACTTTCAGGCACAGAAGTGCAGGTTAGAGAAAATCATTCTCAGCCATGCTTACGAGGGGCCAGACTCTGATATGCTGCTGAATAAAGCAGATATGACCTCTGCCCCCATGGAGCTCCCATTTGTTGCTGTTGTTCAGTTGCTCAGTCACGTCCAACTCTTAGGGACCCTGTGGACTGAAGCACAGTAGGCTTCCCTGAGCTTCATCATCTCCCAGAGCTTGCTCAAACTCGTGCCCATAGCGTTGGTGATGCCATCCAATCATCTTGTCCTCTGTCATCCCCTTCTCTTCCTGCCTTCAATCTTTCCCAGCATCACAGTCTTTTCCAGTGAGTTGGCTTTGGAAAAAAAGCACAGAACAGATTCTGCCTTGTGACCCTCAGAAGGAACCAACCCCACTGATACCTTGATTTCAGACTGCCAGCCTCCAGAACCGTGAGAAAATTTCTCATGTGCATGCTCAGTCGCTAAGTCATGTCTGACTCTTTGGGGCCCCGTGAACTATAGCCAGCCAGGCTTCTCTGTCCATGGGATTCTCCAAGCAAGAATACTGGAGTGGGTTGTCATTTTCTGCTCCAGGGGATCTTCCTAACCCAGGGATCAAATCTTGCATCTCCCACATTGGCAGGCAGATTCTTTACCTCTGCACCACCTGGGAAGTCCATGAGACAGTAAATGTCTGCTGTTTAAGCTGCTCAGTTGGTGGTACTGTGTTACAAGCGTTCAAGAGAATTCATAGAACTGGGATTTCTGGAATACACATACCCTCCGTGGTCTGCTCCACTTCAGACTTAGCCTCAAAATCTTGGGCCTGGTAAGGTTCTAGCATGATCCAGTGAAAAATAAAGCATTTCCTGCCACATCAATAAACAAAGGATGTCACAATCATCAGCAATTGCAGCCACCAGGGATGGTGAGCTGGTGAATCCTGAGGAAACTCAGGATGTGAAAATACAAGATACTGGCCCCAGGTAGATGAGGTGCATATCAAACGAATGATTTCAGTAAGCCCAGAATCTTGCATTTTCACATACATAGAAAATAACTAAATTCCTCAACTTGGAATATCTGGTTTTCTTTAGCTATAATTTTTTGATGTTCAGACCACCTGCCCTTTGTTGCAAAACTTCTGTATAACCTGGTTCCTCCCCTCACCTCCTCAGATCAGTTCTTTCAGGGTTACTTGAGATGCTGCCTCCTAAGCTTAAAGTCCTAAAAATTCCCATTGAATAAAACATATTTCTCAACTTTCAGGTTGTGAATATTTTTTAAGTCCACACCCAACGTGACTACGCCTCCATAAGGATGGGTATTGACTTTTGAGGTTTCTTTCCAGAGGACTCGAGGTTCTGACACCCTAAGCTGCAAGGAGCACACACAGCAGACAGACGCAGTAGCCCCAGCCCTCAGGGAAAGCTATCTAGATGCACTGCGGTAAATGCCAATAGCTGCCTAGGGTCCCCACCTAAGAGGCAGATCAGGAAACCCAAGCTGGTAGAACTGCCTTAAAATGGCCAGGAGTTTGAGACAAAGCAGTAACTCTATCTCTCCCTACTGTCATCATCTGAAAAAACTGACAGCTTTAAGGGGGGAAAAAAAAACCACTTAGAGCTATCCAGAAAGTGAAACCTTTAATATCAAGTATCTTCACATTATTTTTCATCTATATTCATGTCCTCCAAGTCTCCAAGCTTTATGAATACTCTATGAGCATTTGTTTAAAAATATATATATAAATTTCAGCGATACACTGAGATGTAGCTAGTGACTCGTAAAGGGTGAATCACAACACCAGCAGGCTTTCGGGGGACCTTCAGTAAGCAGATACTCCCCAAGCTGCAGTTTGCCACTTTCCAGAACCCAATAAATGATGTGCGCCATTTCATCTCTTCCCTGAATATAGAATAAGACCTAAGGAGATGCTGACCCCTGGACTCAGACAGTCACCGTGGGCTTGATAAACCAATAATCATTGTGAATCTTCCATTATAAAAGATAGAAAAGGGTTTCTTCCCCAGACTCCTTTGCAGATAAAGGTATGTCACCCATTTCTGGTCAATGAGCCATAAAGGGGATTGCTTTATCCCCTTGCATCACCATTTTTGCTTTGGTACCATTCTTTCTGGCCCATAACAAGCTTTCCCACCATCACTTTCTGCACTGCTTATGATCCCACGCTTCTTTCAAAATCTGGCTCAAATGCAACTTCATTCACGAAGTCTTCTTTGATCACCAAGGCCATTTGGGAATGGCTCCTCTGCCGAATTCACATGGCTTCTGAAGGAGTCCTTGGGCCTAGAAAAGAAAGCAGCGGTCTCAAAGGCCCTTGCTGAATCATCTAACTTCGGGGAAAACAAAACCGAACTTTAAGTCCCGCCCTGATGTTCCGGGCCGGTTGCATCTACCTGGGACTTATCACCCCCTGCCCAAAACCTCCCAACCCCTGTTCAACTATAAATGCCATCTCAACTAAAGATTACCCAAAATGTCCTGCCTGACTAACATTTCTCTTATCACTTCCACAAATCTCCCTTTAAATATGAGGCCTCCCTGATCCCTCTTGCACTCAGCCTGGTCGTTAGGCTGACTGTCGCCCTTCCTTGGCTGAATAAAGGTAACCTACCTCCATTGAGATTGTCTCTCCTTCTTTTCTGCCTTGGCCTGAACTATACCTTACAGCTTCTACTTATACATCACTTTGGTGACATTCAAACATGTGTAGGGAGCATTCTAGTTTCTTGTGAATGTGCTTTTCCCCTGGCTCCCAATCTGTGAGATGCATGGAGCTGATTCTGGTCTTCCACTGAGGGCACTGCTCCTCTGCAGATGGTCTCTCAACGACTCTGCCTCTTGGAGTTTCAGCAACCCCTCCCACCCCTCCTGTCCACAGAATCCTCTTCTACCATCTACGGTTCCTCATGCTTCCCTATACCTCGCCCTTGTAATTAGCTCCTTTGTCAGTGAGCCCTCCTACAGGGCCAACATCCTGACTGAAATCCTCACCTGTGGTCAAATAAGGTAAAGTATGGAATACTTTACAAAGGTCCATATAATCAAAACTGTGGTTTTTCCAGTCGTCATGTGTGGATGTGAGAGTTGGACCATAAAGAAGGCTGTACACCAAAGAATTGATGCTTTCTAACTATGGTACTGGAGGAGATTCTTGAGAGTCCCTTGAACTGCTAGGAGGTCAAACCATTCAATCCGAAAGGAAATCAACTCTGAATATTCATTGGAAGGACTGATGCTGAAGCTGGAGCTCCAATACTTTGGCCACCTGATGCGAAGAGCTGATTCATTGGAAAAGACTCTAATCCTGGGAAAGATTAAAGGCAAAAGAAGAAGAGGGCAGCAGAGGATAAGATGGTTAGACAGCATCACTGACTCAGTGGACATGAATCTGAGCAAACTCCAGGAGATGGTAAATGATGGGGGAGCCTGGCATGCTGCAGCCCATGGGGTCACGAAGAGTCAGACACAAATTAGCAACTGAACAACAACAACAATTCAACACTTTACTCCCCCATGGACTTTTGACCTTTGTGGATTCAAGGCCACATGGAAGATTCCCATCTCACCTCCCAACTCTTGGGAAAATTCCACCCTGGGTTGTGATTATAAACACCAGCCACTGTTTGCTGGGGAAAAGTTGGGGTGGTACCAGCCACAATCTGATGCTATGCAAGATCTGGGAACAAAGGGAAAGAGCCTCAATCAACCCAGATGGTAGCAGTCTCTGGGAAGTCTCCACAGAGGGCCTTATCCTCCCTGGAACCAAGAGGCATCATTTCAGCATCTGTGATTACAATGAACTGGAACTGCTCTGCATGTCCTGCCGGGCTCTGGGAACCCTTCTAAGCCTCAGAACTGTCTCTTCAACCAGGATCACTCACTGGCCAATCCCTGGACAGTGGTATCTCCAGACCATAGACTCCTCTTCAGTCAGCCAATCTAGAATGAGGTCCACACCTATGTCCCAACATGGAAGGCTGTTCTCGATATGATTTTGTTATTGAGGTACAGTTGATTTACAATATCATATTAGTTTCAAGTGTACAGCAGTTCAGCATTTTTACAGACCATACTCCATTAACATTCTTGATTAGAATTTTGGCAGGGGAGTAAATTACAAAGAGTTTGTACAGTTCCCTTTCATTTTTGCAAAATATAAACTATGCATATACGCTTGTGGATGCTCCTGGTAGGATCTGGGAAGAAAAGCACAAACTGTTAACTCCCCCAAGAATAATGGGTGGGAATTTTCATCTATGACGTTTTTAAGAAAAAGGTTTGCGGATTTTGTAATTTTTTTTTTGTAATTCTCAATCCTGGAGGTCCTGTTTTTGGCAGGAGGTATCGCTTTACATCAATAATTGCCAGGAGTGGGTCAGTAGATGGCTTTTGCTTTTGTTCCACCAGCTTACTTCCCCTCTTCTGCCGAAACCGGGAAGTGTGTGTTGGCCAGGTTGCAGAAACCTCGGCTCCCCAGCACCTGTGGGCCTAGCGGGGGCGCTGCGGGGTCTGCGCACCCAGCAAAGCACCGCGAACTCGCCGCTCCGGGGGGAGGCGGCGCGAGTCCGATTCCGCCCCCACATCTGCGAAACCGGTTCCTTCCTTTTCGGCTTCTCAGTTTGATCAGTCCCCACAGGGAGTCGGAAGGCTACCGATCCCCAAAGTCTCCACCAACATACACAGAATAAGTGGCTTCGTGTTCCTTTCCTTTCAGATAGAATGCTCAGGAAATAGGCAAATGACAGGTGGCCGTAGTCAGGCCAGAAACAGGACAGGGGGCCCAGCACGCTCCAAGAAGCCCCTTCTCCTTTACCCCACCCCCAAGCCATGGCGGCGGGATGGCCACCTACCTTCGCGCAGGCCAGAGCTCAACCATCCCGGAGCTCCTGATTTCCTGCTTGGAAATCAGACTTCGTTTTCAGAGCGTTCCAGGGCCGCCTAAGTATCAAAGTGTGGATCGCTTAAGAGTAAGCCGACAGGACCTGCCACAGAGAGGAACTCCAGAGAGGCTCCCCCATGCCAGGGATGGACCTACAGCTGCCCAGCAGAAGCTCCCCGCTGACCTCCTGAGTCCCTCTTCTCCAAGCATCTCCTCTGCCAGGGTCTCTTGGAGAACCGCGGGTGCGCATGGTCCCGCCTGCCTGGTACCTACCCTACACGGCTCGCCTGCCTCCGCACGGGGCCCAGCTGGGGCCGGTGAAAGGGCAAGGGAGGGGGACTGAGATCCCAGATATGGCTGCTGGCCTCCCTTGGGTCCGGGGAGTAGAAGGGTGAGGGAGAGAGACAAAGGACAGAGGCTGAAAGCAAGACCCCAGGTGGGCAAGAACTGGCGAGCATCATGGGGGTGGGGGGCACAGATGACGGCTGCGCTAGGGGCAGAGCTGTTGCAGGACATGAAAGAGCGCTGGGGATGGGACTCACTCCCAGTCTCTGGAGCAGGTGAAATACACACAGGGGCTGGGAGAAGGGGCCGAAGAGGTCCCGGGCCGCAGAGAGGGGCAGCTGACGGTTCCGACATCCGTGCTCCAGCGCTCAGCCTGGGAGCCTGGCGGCGCTCCGAGAGGGCCTGGGGAGACTGCGCGAGCCTTCGCCAGAGGTGACACAGAGGCGACGTCAAAGCCGACCACGACGTGCCATCGGTGCAGGCTTGGCACTCTTGCCCAGGACGAGGTCAGGACCGAGGCGCGCGGCCCCTCTAGCGCCACCAGTGCCCACGGCTGTGCAGCAGGAATGCCATCAACTTCAGAGACCCGGGCGAGGACAGCAAGCTGAACACTCAGAGTGGTGGCTGGGCTGCCGGAGGACTTTGAGGTCAAGAGGAAGGCACTGGATAGTGAGAGGACACACTGCAAGACGTAGGCCAGTGTCATATCACCCACGTGGGCACAGGAGTGGCTCCCCGGGAGCCCCTTACCCTGACAGGGGCTGGAGGCACTAGCGGTGACTCTAGACAAGTGCGGGTAGGGCCCAACCTTCCTTTAACTCCTCCCCATACCTGCGACTCCTGGGCTCCACAGTGGCCTTCCTCTGGCCCGCCACACTCCTCCTCCACTCGGATCTCCACCACCTTTGCTGAACGCTTGCTGAGCCAGGTGACAGGCCCTTGGGTGCCCCTGATGGAGCCAGGTCAGGCAGAAGCACGTGTTCCCGCTAGGTCATTTGGTGCATAGCCAGATGTTTATTATTAGTCTCACTCTAAGCCTCTACAAGAACCCTTCTCCCAGAATATAATGTTTTCTGCAGAAATGCCCACAAGCACTGTAATTATATCACAGAAAAGGAAAGGGGGACAGGATTTGCTGGAGGAGACTGGGGTAAAAAGAAGAAACAGTTACAGCCATCGAAGACATTCACAAACACTTCACTTTTTCACCTGCCACTGCTCTTGGGTCTTTTTTGTATTAATAATAATGAAGAGGTCACTGTGCCCCGCCCCCTAGCATTTACCCTGCAATGGGCAGCAGCCTCAGAAGGACTGGCTTCACCAGGAAGCTGCCTGTGGCACAACCAGAGTGGCCAGGCCACGGATCTGACCGCCCTGGGTTATTCTACAGCACTGCACCTCCCACCCAGGTGACTGGGCCAGCCTCCTGGGATGGAGACCCAAGGGTGCCGTTCTGGGCTAGGGAAGAAACCCAGCACCTGACTTCTAACCCAGAGCTTGGGCCTGACGTTTTTATTTCAGTTTCCTAGCTCAAAAAACTTCTTTCATTTCTTGGCGATAACTGAATATGTGTGGTGGGAGGAAAAGGTGTAACTTTCCATACCTCATTAAATGTCACTCCAGAAGGAGATGAGTTCTGGGGCCGGGATATTTAGTCATCAGCAAGTCAAGAAGAGGATTTTTTTGAGAGCTGAGGGAAGGAGGCAGGAAAGGCTTTGAAGAAGAAACTGTCCTTTGCTTTTTCTAGCTCAGGTTTTCTCACTACAGCCCCAAGCATCAAAATGAAATACATTTGACCTTTCATTGTTAGACCCCTATTGAGAGCTCCCCATGAGATTTATTATGTGGAGGATCCTGCGGAGATTCTGTGCAAGCTCCTGTTATCCGCCTCTGCCTGGAAACAATCATGTGAGTGCCAAGACCCAGAGTGGGCAGGAAGCTCAACAGGCAGCTGCCCCTGTTCTCTCACAGTAGACTTAAACTATCCGGGAATATTTCAAATTTTTAAACATGCCAGCAACTAAGAATAATTCATGGTGTATAACTTTATAATGCCATCAACCTAAAGTTGAATAACAATACTTAAAAAAAAAAACCTGACTGGACTCATACAGAGCCTTACACACAGATGTGTAAGGAAACTGTTGAATGGATACCTATATATTTTGATTATAAGATTTACTTCTATGCCACTATGGAGAACAACAGTGTGGAGATTCCTTAAAAAAACTGGAAATAGAACTGCCTTATGACCCAGCAATCCCACTGCTGGGCATACACACCGAGGAAACCAGAATTGAAAGAGACACGTGTACCCCAATGTTCATCACAGCACTGTTTATAATAGCCAGGACATGGAAACAACCTAGATGTCCATCAGCAGATGAATGGATAAGAAAGCTATGGTACATATACACAATGGAGTATTACTCAGCCATTAAAAAGAATACATTTGAATCAGTTCTAATGAGGTGGATGAAACTGGAGCCGATTATACAGAGTGAAGTAAGCCAGAAAGAAAAACACCAATACAGTATACTAACGCATACATAGGGAATTTAGAAAGATGGTAATGATAACCCTGTGTGTGAGACAGCAAAAGGGACACAGATGTATAGAACAGTCTTCTGGACTCTGTGGGAAAGGGAGAGGGTGGGATGATTTGGGAGAATGGCATTGAAACATGTATAATATCATATAAGAAACGGATCGCCAGTCTAGGTTCGATGCAGGATACAGGATGCTTGGGGCTGGTGCACTGGGATGACCCAGAGGGATGGTATGGGGAGGGAGGTGGGAGGGGGGTTCAGGACTGGGAACACGTGTACACCCGTGGTGGATTCATGTTGATGTATGGCAAAACCAATACAATATTGTAAAGTAATTAGCCTCCAATTAAAATAAATAAATTTATACATCTGTGTCTCTTTTGCTGTCTCGCATTGAAACATGTATAATATCATATATGAAAAGAGTCACCAGTCCAGGTTCAATGCATGATACTGGATGCTTGGGGCTGGTGCACTGAGATGACCCAGAGGGATGGTATGGGGAGGGAGGAGGGAGGGGGGTTCAGGATGGGGAACACGTGTACACCTGTGGTGGATACATGTTGATGTATGGCAAAACCAATACAATATTGTAAAATAATTAACCTCCAATTAAAATAAATTTATATTTAAAAAATAAAATAAATAAATTTAAATAAAAAAAAAGACTTACCTCTATGTGATCCATCAAGTATTGTCTAAGGGCTAATAGCATATTCCCAAAGCTTCATTAGGATGTATCTGAGATTCATTAGAAATAGGATCATTCTTATGGTGTTTAACCTTTGTTATGTGTTAAAATCACCTGAAATGCTTTGAAAAAATGCTGGTGCCCAATCTCCATCTCTAATCAATTGGCTAGGGATACGGCCTAGGCTGGAGAAGAGCCTGGTGGGCTGCAGTCCATGGGGTCGTGAAGAGTCGGACATGACTGAATGACTTCCCTTTCACTTTTCACTTTCATGCATTGGAGTAGGGAATGGCAACCCACTCCAATGTTCTTG